>NC_059553.1:1822500-3084780 GCF_905220415.1 Colias croceus
ACACAGACACCGACTCAGACACAGACACAGACACAGACACAGACGCAGACACAGACACAGACACAGACACCGACACTGACACTGACACTGACACTGACACTGACACTGACACTGACACAGACACCGACACAGACACAGACACCGAAACAGACACAGACACAGACACAGACACCGACTCAGACACAGACACAGACACAGACACAGACGCTGACACAGACACAGACGCTGACACAGACACAGACACAGACACAGACGCTGACACAGACACAGACTCAGACACAGACACAGACACAGACACAGACACAGACACAGACACAGACACCGACACTGACACTGACACTGACACTGACACTGACACTGACACTGACACTGACACTGACACTGACACTGACACAGACACAGACACAGACACAGACACCGACACCGACACAGACACAGACACCGACACAGACACCAACACAGACACAGACACCGACACAGACACCGACACAGACACAGACACAGACACAGACACAGACACAGACACCGAAACAGACACAGACACAGACACAGACTCAGACACAGACTCAGACACAGACACAGACGCTGACACAGACACAGACACAGACGCTGACACAGACACAGACTCAGACACAGCCACAGACACAGACTCAGACACCGAAACAGACACAGACACAGACGCTGACACAGACACAGACACAGACGCTGACACAGACACAGACACAGACGCTGACACCAACACCGACACCGACACAGACACAGACACAGACACTGACACATACACAGACACTGACACTGACACTGACACTGACACTGACACTGACACTGACACAGACACAGACACAGACACAGACACCGACACAGACACCGACACAGACACCGACACAGACACCGACACCAACACAGACACAGACACAGACACAGACACAGACACAGACACAGACACAGACACAGACACAGACACAGACACAGACACAGACACAGACACCGACACCGACACCGACACCGACACAGACACAGACTCAGACACAGACTCAGACACAGACACAGACGCTGACACAGACACAGACACAGACACAGACGCTGACACAGACACAGACACAGACTCAGACACAGACACAGACTCAGACACAGACACAGACACCGACACCGACACTGACACCGACACAGACACAGACACAGACACAGACACCAACACCGACACAGACACAGACACAGACACAGACACAGACACAGACTCAGACTCAGACACAGACACAGACTCAGACACCGACACAGACACCTACACAGACACAGACACAGACACACACCGACACCGAAACCGACACCGACACCGACACCGACACCGACACAGACACCGACACCGACACCGACACCGACACAGACACAGACACCGACACAGACACACACACAGACACAGACACAGACACAGACACTGACACATACACAGACACAGACACCGACACAGAGACCGACACAGTACACTATTATATTTTTATCTATTATATATTTTTATCTATTATAAACACTATCTGGGGGCACGGTAGTGCCCCCGCCAAGACGAGCCAAGCGAACAAGCACGGGCACTACCTACCTTTTCTCGAAGCGCTTCGACGTTTTTTTGAACCCTCATAACTTGGGTTTGGATTATGCTAGATCAACAAAATTTTCGGATATATTGTCAATAACGGACTTATTGAACATAATATTAAGTTTTAATTACATTAGCTTTTATACACCGGAAGGAAGTTAGCGCGGAAAGTTTTTTTTTTTTTAATTATTAATATCTCAAAAAATTGCTCCTTAAATGCTCCATCAGAATCAGTAATTGCTCCACTTCTATAATTATTAGTTTATTTATAATTAATTTTTTAAAAAATCCAAATACTGAAAACTTGATTTCCCTATAGAATGAAAAATATTCACTTTTCATAAAAAATTTTTTTGCAAAAAAATTGCTCCTTAAATGCTCCATCAGAATCAGTAATTGCTCCACTTCTATAATTATTAGTTTATTTATAATTAATTTTTTAAAAAATCCAAATACTGAAAACTTGATTTCCCTATAGAATGAAAAATATTCACTTTCCATAAAAAATTTTTTTGCAAAAAAATTGCTCCTTAAATGCTCCATCAGAATCAGTAATTGCTCCACTTCTATAAGTATTTGTTTATTTATAATTAATTAAAAAAAAAATCCAAATACTGAAAACTTGATTTCCCTATAGAATGAAAAATATTCACTTTTCATAAAAAAATTTTTTGCAAAAAAATTGCTCCTTAAATGCTCCATCAGAATCAGTAATTGCTCCACTTCTATAATTATTAGTTTGTTTATAATTAATTTTAAAAAAAATCCAAATACTGAAAACTTGATTTCCCTATAGAATGAAAAATATTCACTTTTCATAAAAAATTTTTTTCCAAAAAAATTGCTCCTGATTTGCTCTATCAATTACAAAAAAAATTATTGAATTTTGATAATTTTTACAATAATTAACTGAAAAACTATGTTTGCATAGTAAACTACTGCGCTGTGACGTCATCAATTATTGTCGTTGCGACGCATAAGGGCCATATTTACATGTATCAGCACTGCAGCGATATGTATAGACCTTAATGTTTATGTTTTCTTATTTATATTATTCACTAGATTTCCGCCAGCGGCTTCACCCGCGTTTTCAAAGGAAAACCCGCATAGGTAGGTAGTTCCCGCTAACGAAAACGATAGCAACTTGACACCGAAAGATGAAACAAGCGACTGAAACACAAATTAATTAATAATTACTTGAAGTTTTAATAATACGAATAAACGTACGAGTTTAGGGATGGGTAGGGAAATGTTTATAAAAATACCTATAATAAGAATGATTTAAATAGGTACATAATAATATCTGTTCCTTGAAATTTTGCTAGATAAAAACTCAATAATTAAAATATAGCGCCTAGATATTCTTAGAGTATAAATAGCAACATAAGGTAAGTACTAAGTATTAAATAATAATATTATTATTCCCAGCATAAAACTTATTAATGTCATTTTAAGGTAATTAATCATATTAAATAGTTGCTCTTTTAAAATCATGTCAATATTACATAATCTGTAACTTATATCTAACTTCATAATATATCATTTTCATCTTCCATATATTCCTTAATGCTATAATAGGCTCTCTGAACTAATATATTTTTTACATGAGTTTTACCTGAATTTAGCACTACCAAACTCTTTAATGTGGAATTCTGTTGTAAAAGCGTATACCTAGACCCATAAATGAATTTTTAACTTTGGCTAACCGGTAAAATGGCATTTCAATTTTATTTCTGTTCCTTGTGCCATAACAGTGTTTATCTCCTACTCTTGTGTGTAAGTCGGCGTTTTTGTGTACATGCAAAATATTATTAAATCTATACTGTGATGGTACAGTAAGGATACCAGTATTCTTAAAGATATCTCTTAGCGAGTCCCGAGCACGTAAATTATATATAGAGCGAATGGCTCTTTTCTGTAAGATAAATATAGTCAGTTTCTATATCTGCTGCCCTGCCCCATAGAAGAATTCCATAGGACATAATACTTTTTATACACCATTACAATTAATCTAATATTGATTGTGTTCATTGGTTACATTTTTAAAATCTTCGTGTTTTATAAATTTATAAAGAATAGAAAAAATTCGATCACGAGGCGGGACTCGAACCCGCATAATTTCGTGATCGAATGTTTATATTCTTTATATTTATAAATTTATATTTATAAAGCATTTGAATGTCATAAAACCAAAAATATCAAATTCAATCTTCGTGTTTTGTGAATTATTTAATAAATCATTTACGTGATTCTTTTTTTGTTCGATGCGGGATGGTGTCGAATTGGTCCCATAAAAATTTTATTAGGATAGGCCCAGTATTTTATTTTATGAGCATTTTTGTTGCAAGTGCAAGTTTGAAGTCGATTGTTTTTAGCGCAGTATTATGTCTTGTATGTAAAACCTTTTGTCAAAAATAAAATTCTTTATAATTAGCACATATTTTATTATTGATACTCTAGTGAAATTTTTTCAGGTGATTATATAAAAGTAGGGCTCAATTTTTTCGCGAACCCTACTTCTAAATAATTACCACTCTTCAATAATTTAAAACTCCTTGACTGAATCCCTTCACACCCTAAAATAAAAAGTGCCTATTAATTTTTCTTATAGTAAACAGAAATTCAAATTCAATTATAAAAATACTTATTACCGATTTAATACTTTGATGATAATTGATAGTAGAAATATTTATTACTAACCTTGATATTGTTGTGGACATGATGAAATGTCTCCTTAATATGTTATATGTAATATATACGATGGTACACAAAAATTATTATCATTCGAACCTGCAATCCTAACTTGAAGACTCAATAAAACAAGAATTATAATTATTTCTTATTATTCTTATCATCAGAACCCTTTAGTTTCTGTGATCTGTGATCAGAACCAAATAATTACATGATAATAATTAATAACCTTTTAAGTAATACCATCCTACTAATCTATACTTCTATACTATATTCTCCCCCCTCATAATATAAAGAGGAAAGGTTTGTATGTATGTATGTATGGTTTTCACGCATAAACTACTATACCGATTTTGATGAAATTTGGCACAGACAATCTTTAGACCCTGAGAAAGAACATAGGCTACCTTTTATTGCGAAATATGTACCACGGGCGAAGCCGGGGCGGACCGCTAGTAATATAATAAATGCGAAAGTTTGTGAGGATGCGTGTGTGTTTGTTACTCATTCACGCAAATACTACTGAACCGATTACAATGAAATTTAGCACACATATAGACCGTAACTTGGATTAACACATAGGATAGGTTTTATCCCGGTAATCCCACGGGAACGGGAACTATGCGGGTTTTCCTATGAAAACGCGGGCGAAGCCGCGGGCGGAAATCTAGTGAATAATATAAATAAGAAAACATAAACATTAAGGTCTATACATATCGCTGCAGTGCTGATACATGTAAATATGGCCCTTATGCGTCGCAACGACAATAATTGATGACGTCACAGCGCAGTAGTTTACTATGCAAACATAGTTTTGCAGTTAATTATTGTAAAAATTATCAAAATTAAATAATTTTTTTTTGTAATTGATAGAGCGAATCGGGAGCAATTTTTTTGGAAAAAAATTTTTTATGAAAAGTGAATATTTTTCATTCTATAGGGAAATCAAGTTTTCAGTATTTGGATTTTTTTAAAAATTAATTATAAATAAACTAATAATTATAGAAGTGGAGCAATTACAGATTCTGATGGAGCATTTAAGGAGCAATTTTTTGAGATATTAATAATAATAAAAAAAAAAACTTTCCGCGCTAACTTCCTTCCGGTCTTTTATACTTCAGATTTTATTTACTTATATCTAAAAAACGCTAATTTCGTCACTGACTCACTGATGATCATCAAAATTCTTAAGGTATTTCCTAATGCCCTAGAAAGCTGAAATTTTGTATGTAAGCTAGTATTAGCACACAAACAACAAAAAAATTATAAAACTTGTAACTTTCATCCCCCAACCCCTTAAACTAGGGGATGGGAGTTTGTATAAGACCTGTAATTTTAAATTAAATTTTGATGACGCTAGAGGTCTAATCTAATAATCTAAAACTTGGTTCCCCTAGATATATATATGTATAGGTACTCCTTGTTAAAAAAAAAATTAAAACTTTAATCGACATACTTATAAAATTTTGTTACAAACAACTTACAAAAAGAAATGAAATCCCACCAAAAACATTTTCATGTAAAATGTTGCCAAGACGAGCCCATATGACTCGCACTGTCAACAAGTGATAACTGCGTTAAAAACAACCGACTTCAAACTTGCACTTGCAAAATTTACAAATACCTACAGACAAAAATGCTCATAAAATAAAAACTACTGGGCCTATCCGAATAAAATTTTTATGGGACCAATTCGACACCATCCCGCATCGAACAAAAAAAGAATCACGTAAATCGGTTCAGAAACCTCGGAGTAATCGGTGTACATACATAAAAAAAAAAAAAAAAAATATACCGGCCGAATTGATAACCTCCTCCTTTTTTTTGAAGTCGGTTAAAAAGTTATCAGATCTCATGTAGAGCGAAGCTTCTAACACTACACGCCCTAACTCTACAAGGCCTAACTTCACAAACTCTACACCTTAGTCAAAATATGTGGTTTGGCCGTTCGTTACTACAAGAACTATTGTATAACACAAAAGTAATGCACAGTGAATTAATTTTTCACCTTACGCCGATGTGAATGTAGCGAAATGGCCAAGCCACATATTTTGACTAAGGTGTAGAGTTTGTGAAGTTAGGCCTTGTAGAGTTAGGGCGTGTAGTGTTAGAAGCTTCGCTCTACATGAGATCTGATAACTTTTTGACAGTGCGAGTCATATGGGCTCGTCTTGGCAACATTTTACATGAAAATGTTTTTGGTGGGATCTAATATAATAATCCACACACGTTTCTCAAAACACCAATATTAGTATTAATTTCTTTATTTAAAAATCGCTTAAAAATTTCGAAATTCCCGTTCGACGAATTATAACTGCCTCGTTTACCTATACCTAAGCTAATTATTTTTCTCAGAATAAGAAAATAACAAGGATATTCCGAGGCGTAGACAACATAAAATTCGCGGAAGTGGCTAAAAAGGAAATTGAACTTTATAAACAAATGCAAGAAGGTTTCTTATTCGCGAGAGAAACTTTTGAGTTACACGAATCTTCGCCAGAAGAAATTGTAAGGGTTTTTATTAATTTGGGTAACATAATACTATGTGCTAAAATAGATTTTGGAAGTTCCCAATATAGTTATTAATGGTGTAAAGTATTGGTTATTCAGACAATAATATAATGTTACCTTTTATAGTCGAGTTTACCTATAGTTAAAGAACTTGATTTTTACTTCGGACTAATATATGAAAAGCAAAGAAAAAAATGCTCTAAGAAATAAATTAACAAAATTTGTCATACTTATAATCTTAATAATAGAAATTTAGTATTTACACGACGTAGTAGAAAAAATATAAACGATTGCTACAATTAATTATTTCCATTATTTTCTAAGCTATTTAAAAAATCTGAACCAATCCAACAACGAAAGATTCTCTAAGTCAAAGACACATTCAGAGCACATTTGCTCAAACCCTCTACACGTATAGGAGTGGCAAAACAAACGTAAGTCAGAAGCATTACAAGAATCGAACACCGAACATGCTCGACGAGCGGCTCGGCAAGCGGCTCGCAAGCGGCACCGAGCCGAGCTCATGGCACCCCGCTTGCAACAGTTGAACTTCGTCCTGTACTGGCCCCACGCGATACATGCTCATCCTGAGCTGTATGAACGATGGGATGATAACAGTTAGTACTGTTGATTAACAATGATTTATATAATATTGTATGTAGCAACACTGCGTTGGTTGTGACACTGTGTCAACTGTCAGTTATGAAGGAAGTTTCATATAGTCTGTAATCTGCAAGATGTAAGAGGTTCCCCATGTTGTTGTGTGATTAATAAAGGCACGCTTCAATGATCAAAGTTTGTATCTTTAATCATCCCCGCAATCCTTAACAGGGTTATGGGCCCAGTAACACAGCCAAGTAAAGCCATCGGTTTTAAAGTAAATTTATAAATATTAAAGGACAAAATGTCAAAAGAAAAATATCAAATTGTCCCTTTCGCGGGGGACAATTACAACGCATGGGAGTTTAGATTGAAAAGTATCCTGCGGGATAATGGAGCAATAGAGGCGATCGAAAAGGAGGATTTCAGTAAATCTACAAATATCAAGCAATTGGAAGCTAAAGCCCAGGCTATTATAATAGCGGCAACCGCCGACAGTCATCTCGAATACTTGAAGGACAGATCTGCATATCAAATGATTAAAAGCATGGAAGACAGCTTTAAGAAGAAAGGTACACGATCTAAATTATTTATAAGAAGAGAATTATCCGATATGAAATTCGATGAACGGAAACCTTTAATGGAACATTTTATTGACATGGAAAAGCTATTTGCACAACTCGGGGATGCTGGCAGTGAGCTCTCGGAAGAAGAAAAGGTTAACTATTTACTACTATCCATGCCGAAATCTTATGAAGGCATTATCACGGCGTTGGAAACTATGGAGGAATTGAAAATGGACTTTGTGAAAAACAGACTGCTTGGAGAAGAGGAAAAACGAAACAGAGGAGCGATCAAATCCCTTGATTCTTCAATCTTTTTGTGTTATGGATGTGGACGCCCCGGACACAAAAAATTTCAGTGTAGGAGCACTCAGCAGGCACGACACAGGACTGGTGACTGGAGACTTCACAGCCGTGGACGTGGCGACTGGAAGTACAACGGAGGCCGAGACGACAGTAAGGCTACTCGTCATCAGACCCAGGGGAGAGGTAGAGGAAAGTCATTTCTTACCGGCACTGAAAATACTGAAGGTAACAAATTTGTAAGTTTTATGTCCTTTAGCGCTGACACTGAACAGCAGAATAAGAATAGTTTTAAATGTGTTATAGACTCAGGTAGTTCATTTCATCTTGTAAATGACATTAATTTATTCTCTAATTATTGTAAACTGGATAAGCCAATTAAAATTTCAGCTGCCAAAAATGATGTTGATTTAGAAGCTGTTGGTATAGGAAAAATAAAATGTTATTTAAGTGATTTTAAGGTTAATATTATATTAAATGATGTGTATTATGTACCACAATTAAGGAAAAATTTAATATCTGTTTCCAAAATGGAAAGACATGGTTTAAAGATCATCTTCAATGAAGGGGAAGTTAAAGTTTTCTCACAAACCAATGAATTGTTTATGGTTGGGCATAGACTAGGATCCCTTTATTTTGTAGAATTTGAAGTAATATTTAATGATTGTTATTATGGTGAAAAATCAGACACAAAAGATAATTTAGTAGAAATTTGGCATAAAAGATTTTCTCACTTAAGCTATAGTAGTTTGAAAACTTTAGTAAATAAAAATATGGTTGATGGTTTAACTGATTTGAAAGAAAAAAATTTAGAAAATAAACATTGTGAATCATGCATACTTGCTAATATTACACGCCTTCCTTTTAATGGGAGAATGTATAAGGGTAGGAAACCCTTAGAACTAGTACATACCGATGTTTGTTCTGTTAGCCCGTCTACGTGGGACGGATATAAATATTTTGTTACTTTCATAGATGATTTTACCCATTTCACTGCAGTTTACTTATTAAGAGACAAGTCTGAAGTTTTTGAATATTTCAAGACGTATTATAATTATGCTAGTAATCATTTTGGTCATGGTATATTGAAGTTAAAGTCAGATAATGGTGGTGAGTATATTTCTAGAAATTTTAAATCTTTTTGTGATGAAAAGGGCATAGTATTGCAGTATACTGCTGCATATAATCCTGAAATGAACGGAGTAGCTGAGAGAATGAATCGTACTCTGACTGAAAAGGCGCGTGCATTATTGTTAGATTCACAACTTTCTAAAGAGCTTTGGGGCGAGGCCCTGAGATATGCGGTATATGTCACTAATCGTAGTCCCACTGCTTCTCTTAATGTTACACCATTTGAAATGTGGGAAGGAAGACGTCCTAATGTATCTAATTTCAGAATGTTTGGGTCATCTGCATATGCCCATATTCCTCAAAAACTCCGAATGAAGTTAGACCCTCGTGGTATTAAATTGAAAATGGTTGGTTATGCTCCAGGGGGATATAGATTATGGGATGATAATAAAAGGAGAATATACATAGAACGAAACGTATTGTTTAGGGAAGAAACATGTTCAGAGTCACCTGAAACGGTTAGTATTGATGCGGAGTCTATCTCGGACAGGAAGGAGAAGGTTGGTAGTAGTAGTCCTGATAAAACCCAAACCAATAGTACTGAGAAAATTTTAATTTCTGATAATAATTTAGAATCATTACAATTTGAAGAAAGGAATATAGATAATGTTAATTCTAGGGAAAATAGAAAGAAAACTAAACCAAAATATTTACAAGATTTTGTTACTGATGATTCAGATTTAGGTGATATATTAATGGCATCATTTTTGTCTTGTTCTAATGGTAATGTTCCAGAAAAGTATAATGATATAGATTCTTATGACGATAAGGATAGGTGGTATGAAGCGGTAAATGAGGAAATTAAATCTTTAGAGGATAACAAAACTTGGGAAGTTGTAGAAAAACCAAACGATGTTAAGTTAATTGATTGTAGATGGATTTTTACAAAAAAGGTGGGTGATGTATATAAAGCTAGATTAGTTGCAAGGGGATTTCAACAGGAAGGTAGCTTTAATGAAATTTATTCTCCCGTTTTGAAATTACAAACTCTCAGAGTTCTTTTATCATTAGCTGTTCAAAGGAACTATTTAATTCATCAAATGGATGTTAAAGGTGCTTTCCTTCATGGTGAAATTGATGATGTTGTATACTTAAAGCCCCCACCTGGTATAAATATAGATAAAAATTATGTTTTGAAATTGAATAAATCACTGTATGGTCTTAAAAAATCTTCAAAAAATTGGTATAATAAATTTTATAGTTTTATGAAGAGTAAAGGATTTCAAAGAGCAGAAAGTGATTATTGTTTATATTTTAAGGATGGTATTTACATTTTGTTGTATGTGGATGATTTACTAATTTTGGGTGAGGACAATTTAAGGATAAATAATGTTAAAGAAATGTTATATACAGAATTTAAAATGAAAGATCTAGGATCCTAGATCTTTCATAAAACTATAAAATTTATTATACCAATTTTTTGAAGATTTTTTAAGACCATACAGTGATTTATTCAATTTCAAAACATAATTTTTATCTATATTTATACCAGGTGGGGGCTTTAAGTATACAACATCATCAATTTCACCATGAAGGAAAGCACCTTTAACATCCATTTGATGAATTAAATAGTTCCTTTGAACAGCTAATGATAAAAGAACTCTGAGAGTTTGTAATTTCAAAACAGGAGAATAAATTTCATTAAAGCTACCTTCCTGTTGAAATCCCCTTGCAACTAATCTAGCTTTATATACATCACCCGCCTTTTTTGTAAAAATCCATCTACAATCAATTAACTTAACATCGTTTGGTTTTTCTACAACTTCCCAAGTTTTGTTATCCTCTAAAGATTTAATTTCCTCATTTACCGCTTCATACCACCTATCCTTATCGTCATAAGAATCTATATCATTATACTTTTCTGGAACATTACCATTAGAACAAGACAAAAATGATGCCATTAATATATCACCTAAATCTGAATCATCAGTAACAAAATCTTGTAAATATTTTGGTTTAGTTTTCTTTCTATTTTCCCTAGAATTAACATTATCTATATTCCTTTCTTCAAATTGTAATGATTCTAAATTATTATCAGAAATTAAAATTTTCTCAGTACTATTGGTTTGGGTTTTATCAGGACTACTACTACCAACCTTCTCCTTCCTATCCGAGATAGACTCCGCATCAATACTAACCGTTTCAGGTGACTCTGAACATGTTTCTTCCCTAAACAATACGTTTCGTTCTATGCATATTCTCCTTTTATTATCATCCCATAATCTATATCCCCCTGGAGCATAACCAACCATTTTCAATTTCATACCACGAGGGTCTAACTTCATTCGGAGTTTTTGAGGAATATGGGCATATGCAGATGACCCAAACATTCTGAAATTAGATACATTAGGACGTCTTCCTTCCCACATTTCAAATGGTGTAACATTAAGAGAAGCAGTGGGACTACGATTAGTGACATATACCGCATATCTCAGGGCCTCGCCCCAAAGCTCTTTAGAAAGTTGTGAATCTAACAATAATGCACGCGCCTTTTCAGTCAGAGTACGATTCATTCTCTCAGCTACTCCGTTCATTTCAGGATTATATGCAGCAGTATACTGCAATACTATGCCCTTTTCATCACAAAAAGATTTAAAATTTCTAGAAATATACTCACCACCATTATCTGACTTTAACTTCAATATACCATGACCAAAATGATTACTAGCATAATTATAATATGTCTTGAAATATTCAAAAACTTCAGACTTGTCTCTTAATAAGTAAACTGCAGTGAAATGGGTAAAATCATCTATGAAAGTAACAAAATATTTATATCCGTCCCACGTAGACGGGCTAACAGAACAAACATCGGTATGTACTAGTTCTAAGGGTTTCCTAGCCTTATACATTCTCCCATTAAAAGGAAGGCGTGTAATATTAGCAAGTATGCATGATTCACAATGTTTATTTTCTAAATTTTTTTCTTTCAAATCAGTTAAACCATCAACCATATTTTTATTTACTAAAGTTTTCAAACTACTATAGCTTAAGTGAGAAAATCTTTTATGCCAAATTTCTACTAAATTATCTTTTGTGTCTGATTTTTCACCATAATAACAATCATTAAATATTACTTCAAATTCTACAAAATAAAGGGATCCTAATCTATGCCCAACCATAAACAATTCATTGGTTTGTGAGAAAACTTTAACTTCCCCTTCATTGAAGATGATCTTTAAACCATGCTTTTCCATTTTGGAAACAGATATTAAATTTTTCCTTAATTGTGGTACATAATACACATTATTTAATATAATATTAACCTTAAAATCACTTAAATAACATTTTATTTTTCCTATACCAACAGCTTCTAAATCAACATCATTTTTGGCAGCTGAAATTTTAATTGGCTTATCCAGTTTACAATAATTAGAGAATAAATTAATGTCATTTACAAGATGAAATGAACTAGATGAGTCTATAACACATTTAAAACTATTCTTATTCTGCTGTTCAGTGTCAGCGCTAAAGGACATAAAACTTACAAATTTGTTACCTTCAGTATTTTCAGTGCCGGTAAGAAATGACTTTCCTCTACCTCTCCCCTGGGTCTGATGACGAGTAGCCTTACTGTTGTCTCGGCCTCCGTTGTACTTCCAGTCGCCACGTCCACGGCTGTGAAGTCTCCAGTCACCAGTCCTGTGTCGTGCTTGCTGAGTGCTCCTACACTGAAATTTTTTGTGTCCGGGGCGTCCACATCCATAACACAAAAAGATTGAAGAATCAAGGGATTTGATCGCTCCTCTGTTTCGTTTTTCCTCTTCTCCAAGCAGTCTGTTTTTCACAAAGTCCATTTTCAATTCCTCCATAGTTTCCAACGCCGTGATAATGCCTTCATAAGATTTCGGCATGGATAGTAGTAAATAGTTAACCTTTTCTTCTTCCGAGAGCTCACTGCCAGCATCCCCGAGTTGTGCAAGTAGCTTTTCCATGTCAATAAAATGTTCCATTAAAGGTTTCCGTTCATCGAATTTCATATCGGATAATTCTCTTCTTATAAATAATTTAGATCGTGTACCTTTCTTCTTAAAGCTGTCTTCCATGCTTTTAATCATTTGATATGCAGATCTGTCCTTCAAGTATTCGAGATGACTGTCGGCGGTTGCCGCTATTATAATAGCCTGGGCTTTAGCTTCCAATTGCTTGTTATTTGTAGATTTACTGAAATCCTCCTTTTCGATCGCCTCTATTGCTCCATTATCCCGCAGGATACTTTTCAATCTAAACTCCCATGCGTTGTAATTGTCCCCCGCGAAAGGGACAATTTGATATTTTTCTTTCGACATTTTGTCCTTTAATATTTATAAATTTACTTTAAAACCGATGGCTTTACTTGGCTGTGTTACTGGGCCCATAACCCTGTTAAGGATTGCGGGGATGATTAAAGATACAAACTTTGATCATCCCCGCAATCCTTAACAAGTACTTTGTTGCTGAGAAAGTTATTCAGAGAAGAAAAAGCGTGTGTTAGTACACGTGTCAGAAGTGATACTTCCTTTGCAAGATTCAAAGATAGCAAAATTGTCGCCCAAAGTTTCGCTCAAAGCACCTAAAGAAGTTTCACTTCAATAATAATTGAAAGCCTCCCCTTTTTTGAAGTCTGTTGTTGAAGAAAGAATGTAAATAGATTTTTTTCTAATACCATTCGATTCGATGGTCGATTTAAACTTGACAAAGTTTAATTAAGTTAGAACATAACCATAAGAGGAAGAGCAGTAGGTACTGAGGACGTCGTTAATGCGATTTCCGCAATTCAGAAAGCAGCGGTAAATACATTAAATCACCGTCAGAACATGTTCACTGTAAATAGAATAAACAGGTAAACAAGAAAATTATTAAACTCCGTTTTTTAAACGTTGAAAGTTTTTAATCTATAATAATATTATAAAGCTGAAGCGTTTGTTTGAACGCGTTAATCTCAGGAACTACTGGTCCGATTTGAAAAATTCTTTCGGTAAAAATTTTATTTATAATATTATCATCACGCTAAGACCAACAGAAGCGAAGCAATGCGGGTAAAACCACGGGGAACAGGTAGTATTGAATATACTTCAAAAAACGTGGTCAATTATCAGCATAATATTATATTATCAGCTCAATTAAACGTTATTTTTAATTGTGTTCACTGTTCATATTTTATTGATATGATTTTTAAGATCATTTAGGGCCGATTTTTCAATGCTTGGTTAAAACTTATCCGTCAAATTAAGTATTACACAATACGTAAACTGTCAAATACGGGCAATTAGAATACGTTTTTAAAGTGGTAGTTAGTTATACATTTTATTTGGACGAATAAGTTTTAACCAAGGATTGAAAAAATGACGTGTAGTTTTGAGATGATAAAAATAACGACATTAGATCTGCTATTAACTAATAACTAATTTACAAATTTTTGGGTACCCAATTAAAGCGTTATCCTATTTGCAAGAAGTAAACTTAAAGATAAATAAAAAAGTTCTATAATACTACCTCTTAATACAGATATAATAATGGTTGGTCGTGAAGAAATTGTCCTGGATTATGATACTGCGTTAGATGTCCTATACGCAGGTGATGCGCCTATAAATGAAGCGTCGATGTATATGCTGACCTCTGCTCCAGCTTTGGCAATATGTTTCCGAATTTTGGACCTTGATAAACATTTCGTTTGTATGTAACCGTTGAAATTGGACACTTGCAAAATTTAGGGTACTTTTTTTTCGTAATGGAAATAGTTAAGGCGAAGGTAAAAAAATGGCAATTGTTTCTATTGCCTTCTATACCGGGTGTAATCGTTAAGTATGCGCAGGTGATTATTCCGTAACTATAACAGATATCAAAAAACATTAAACTGATATTGAAAGTACTACCTAGTACCTACTTAATGAGTAAAATAACTTTTTAAAAATAAGCCGTTTTTAGCCGTGGTAAGAAAAATTCTGTATGACGATGTAATAGCCTTGGACGATTCTAAAAAAATAGATGGACAAATACCACAGAGATCTGCTTTTGACATTTATAAGACATACAGTCCCACTAAGGAAGAAGTATGGCAGAAGAGACGAGAAGAAAGACTTAGGAAAAAGGTAACGAGACGTGATCGTAAGGCTAAGTTGAAATTGGCTAGTGAAATATGGTAGCAAATATTCGGGTAAACTTAATTTTTCCATAACATTTCGCCTTTTATCATTTTGGTTTTAAAAGTTTCTTTTTCTGTAATTTTCTCGATAAAGCGGTGGTTTAGGGTAATTGTGAATGTACAATAATGATTATCAATGCAATAAATAATCCGATATAATTTAAACGGTTTTGATTTAGACATTTTTGGAAATTAAATTTTAAAAAGAGAACGATTTCAAATGATAATGATTAACAGGAAGAGGCTATAGAGAAACGTGCTAGGCGTCTATCAGAAATGCAACGTTTGGCTCGACAGGCGATTGCAGAGGCGCTAGAAGCCAGACGGCTTGAAAAGGAACATCGGAAGTTAGCACTTCTTAAAGCAGGAGTAAGTTTTTGATTTAATATTCACCATAATCATAATAATTGTTTTTTATACAGCGGGATAATTTTCTATAGGCCCAGGAAGGCAAGTACTTTAAATACTGGAGATAGAAAACTTTGATGATAGTAAATATTCTTTTATTTTTAAAAAGAAATAGCATTTAACGATCTTCATAAACTCACTTGAATAGACCGGGAATCGAACTAAAAATTCAAATCTCCAGAATTACAAGTACTTTTCCTCCAGGCCCCAAACTTTCCAGCCTGTATACTGTTTTGTTATGATAATTCCAGAATTTAACTGCCCTAGAAGAATTAAAACAAGAGCCTGATAATGAAGAAGTTGATATTGTAGTACCTGATGTAAGTTTAAATAAATAAATATTTCAGGACAACTTTCACACACGGCACGATCTGATCCCATACTAAGCTTTCGCTTGTGTTATGGAAACCAAATGGCTGATAGACATACATATTACATATTATTATGTAATAATTATAAATAAATATTTTGTTGGTAAAGTTGGTGTTCAAAACTGACGTACACAAGTTCCATCAAAATCCGAAAAGTAGTTTTCTCGAAAAAGATTAACAAACATACATACATCCATTCAGCGTCACAAACATATGAACTGTAACAGGAATTTTTAAGTGAAACTTCTTTAGGAGCGTTGAGAGTAAAATTTCTAGGTTGCGTCATGGAAATACCGTCACGTCATGAAATAAGGCGACGATTTTGGTATCTTTTTATTTACCGAAGAAGTTTCACTTCTGACACTGCACACGCTTTTTTTGCTATTTTGTCTTATCATTATGCCATAATATTATGTTATGAAAAAAAGAACAAAATAAACGTTTTAAATCAGGAATTGTCTGAAGAAGAAGAAAGTAGTTTTGAAGAGGACGAAAATGAATATTTTCCACCACCCGGCTTGATAGTACCTGGTTTTTACGCTCCTCCCAACGACATAGCTAAAGCCAATGGTCTAGCCGTTTTATTTCCAAAGGTAACATAAGTAATTAAAAAGTAATTTTATATTACGATCAAACATTTTAAAGTATTAACGTTTATAATATCTATTATGGAAATTATTTAAAATGATTTCAAATGATGAACCATAATACCAAATAGCATTATTTCTTACTGGCTAATTATATAAAATTCGCAATTTTACCCGCATTGCTTCGCTCTTAGTCTTAGCGTGATGATATACGTATAATATAGTCTATAGCTTTCCTCCATAAGGGCTATATTATAAACTGAAAATTTTTAACCAGTAGTTCCTGAGATTAGCGCATTCAAACAAACAAACTCTTCAGCTTTATATTATTAGTATCTTCTATATCTATACATATAATAATGGGAAATAAAGGGAATGGCAACCCTGACTTGGCAGAAGTCTGAAGTGTCTCTGTATATTTTATTTCTTTTTAAATTCATAAAGTGTATAATTTGATGTAAAAAGTAACTAAATCAATATTTCTTCAAACCATTTAAACTAGACATTGTTTTGCAAGTGAAGTGCTTCGTGTAAAGAACAATAAAATAACAAAGTCAACAGCTGATCGATCAGCTGTATTTACGAAGTACCTTCGATAGTGGTTGTAAAGTGACTACAAAATTGTGCTGTGTTTTCCTGCATATAGAAATTAAGGAATTTATATAAAACTTCAAAATATAAAAATTATTAAATACTAAGTGGAATATCGTGCATAAATTGATATTGAAGTAAAATATATTAACTGCCTATTTTAATCATACTGCCATCTAACGGCAAGGCAACACACCTAATACAATGACTAATCGATGCGGGGCCTGCGGTAAATTCTGTGGAAACATAGATGGCGTGAAGTGTACAAAATGCAACGTTATAATGCATAAACAATGTATTAACCTAAGCCCTAATTCCGCTTCAAATGGGAAATATGTATGCAAGGCTTGTAAACATAAATTGAAAAAGCCAAGCGACGATGTTATGACCTCATCGCAAGACTTGCAGGCCCCTGTCACAGATAGTATACAGGAAGCAGGACCTTCTTCCCCTTTGGGGCAAGATATTAAGCTTTTGAGGGCGGAAATCTCCAAATTCAGATCAGAACTGGCCGGGATATTCTCTGTTATTTCTGAACTTGGCAAACGACTGGATGGTATCGAAGAGCGTGTCAGTAAACTTGAGGAGAATCCAATTGAATTGCAATCCCCTCCAGCAATCAGTTGCGAAATTATTGACACCGTCGATCAGTTGCAAAAGCGACTCAACGATTCGGAGCAACAACTACTTTTAAACGATGTTTGTATATCGGGAGTCCCGGAGACAAACGGCGAGAATCTCACTCATATTGTTATGTCACTCGCAAAAAAACTCAGTTTCGAAATTGATGAACGTGATATTGTGAGCGCGCATCGTATGGGTAAGCAGCAAAGCAGGCAGGAGTCCAGCACGGACGGAGCCGTGAGCCCCGCGCGCCCCCGCACCATCGCCGTTCGGCTCACGCGCCGCCGCGTACGCGACGAGTTCCTGCGCGCGGCGCGCGTGCGGCGCGGCGCCGACACTGCTGGCACGGGCATCGGTGGGGCTGCGCGGCGGTTTTATGTAAATGAACACTTGTCCCATTACCATAGCAGGCTTTTTCACCTCGCCCGCGAGAGGGCTGCCGCTGAGAGCTGGCGATATGTGTGGTCTAAAGAAGGCCGAATATACGTCAGACGCGATCCGAAAGCTATCTCACACCGTGTTCGTTGTGAAGACGATATAAGTAAAATTTTTCGTCGTGGTTAGGTTTGCAAAGAGTCGCTATAACTTATAATTGTAATTATTACTTAGCTTTCGTTATAAAACCAGTAATAAAAACATTATGTTTAGTAAATAGTATAAACGTATCATTTAGTGTTTGCATTTCAAACAAATATTCATTTCATAAGCATATTGTAAATTGTATCTATTTTTACACATTACCTACAAGTTATTATTCTGTGACATTATGCGGGATTTATAATTGTAATTTAACCACATATGCATATCAAAACAGTAGTATTCCTGGCCTAGACCAACATAAGTATTTGTATAGTTTGTTAGTTCGTTGTTGCTTTAAGACTAAAGTGAGAAAATATTATTGTCCGTATCTCTATTCTAACAGCTATAAAAAATATAACGGATCTACTATACTTGTATATTGTCTGTTGTGTAGGCATCTGAACAAATTTAAAATATCATTTTGTGATACTACAATTTCGGCAGCCTTACTGTCGAATTATATTAAAATAATTATTCACGCTTGTTTGGCTGTATATTTGTTAATTAATACTAGTATCTATACCCAACTAGTAAATAAATTACTATTATATTATTGTATTTCAATTTTAAGCTTATTAAGTGTTTGTGTATTGTATCTTTTAGACTTATTTAGTTTTAAAAAAAGTCTCTGGATGTACATTAGTTTTAAAAAAATATTGTGTGGCGACATGTCTTGTAAATTTTACAAAATTATATTGTGTAATAATGTAGTATTTAATATGAAGAACCGAGTTCGTGTAAAACTTAGTAATTGTTTTTATGAATATGTGCATTTTATAAAAAATTATAGAATGATGGTGACGAATAGTAATACTAAAATATATATTTTATTTCTACTAAATATCAATAATCGTTGCATACTCCTCGAGGTTTCACATTATTTTAAAATAGTCTCCTCACTTATTAACATAAATCTTTCTCACACAGATATCTATATAATATTATGTATAATAGGTAACTATGTTATATGTGCCAATGTCTGTCTATCGTATAGTTTATTTATTATATTTTTGCGTATGTGTTTATGTCTATATATAACTTATATCTTGCCTTCAACATTAAAAATAAATTAAAGGTTGGTTTTATCAATCCTTGCTCTCTAGGAACTCGACATGATGAATTTGTCGTCGCACTAAACCGACTTCGGGTGGACGTACTGGCGGTCAACGAGACCTGGCTTCGTGAGGGCGAAGACGGTCGCGCGCCACAAGTCCCCGGCTATAAGCTGCGGCACATACCGCGCTCGAGATCCATCCGCAATCGCGGGGGCGGTGTTGGGTTCTATGTGAGGGAGGGTATGGTAGTAAAAACGTTGCAGCATCCTGTATCCACGCAAGTCGAGCAGATGTGGATAAAAACCACAGTCCAGGGTAAAGCAATAATTATAGGCACAGCGTATAGACCACCTTGGCTTGACGTCCAGCTTTTCTTGGATACTATTATGGAATCCCTGGGCTCCTTCGCCTGGTCCGATAACATAATAATCTTGGGCGATTTCAACATAAATCTTTTAAACAGCCAACATGCTTCTTGTACCAAATTAAACAGTTTTTTGAACCTGATGAATCTCAACCAGCTTATATCCGAGCCAACCCATTTCACGGATAGTAGTGAGACATTACTAGATCTAATCTGCACCAACATCCGCGCATCACATGTGTCCGTTAACCATGTCAGTGCCCTGAGCAACCATGCTTTCGTATCATGTATATTAGATGTCCCTAAAGATAAATATACTCCAAAATGGATAACGTACAGGTCACTCAAGGACATTGACATGGAAAGTTTTGAAGCTACTTTGGAAGAAGTGCGATGGCAAACAATTTTGGAATTGGATGATGTCGGCGAGATGGTGAACATTCTAACTGCATATATTCAAATTATTTTTCATCATTACGCTCCTCAGAAAGTGAAGTACTTGAAACGAAAGGTCTATCCTTGGGTGACGTATAACATCAAAATGATGATGAAATCTCGAGATGAAGCACAGGTCGTAGCCCGGAGAAGTAAGGACACAAAAAGTAAGGAATATTACAGAGAATTAAAAAAACTGGTAAGTGGTGCCCTGCATAGAGAGAAACAATCCTACTTTGATACTTATGTTAATAATAACATCAACAATCCTCCAAAACTCTGGAAACATATTAAGGAACAAGTTGTCATTAAGCCCAAACAGGATAACAAGCTACCACCACATTTCAATGATCCCAATCAACTTAATGACGATTTTCTTAATGTTCCTGGAAACAGTCAAACTGCCCTTTCAAGCCTTACTTACTATGAATTTCATCGATACAGTGACGCTACGTCCAGTTTTAAATTTAAATCTGTAACAGAAAATACTGTTCTTAAGGCTTTAAAAACCTTAAAATCACAAGCAGTAGGAGTAGATGACATATCGCTTGATATGATAAAACTCACGATTTCCAAAACTCTGCCAGCTATAACGCACATTATAAACACGTCATTTAGGACAAACAAATTTCCTGAACTTTGGCAAAGAGCGCTTGTGCAGCCAATACCAAAAAAAGAAAATCCAGTTACGTCAAAGGATCTCAGGCCAATCAGTATTCTCCCATGCCTGTCAAAAGTTATCGAGAGGATAGTACACGACCAACTCTATCAGTACTTGGAGCAGAACGGAATATTACCAGACCTACAATCCGGTTTTAGGAAAGGTCGTGGTACTGTCTCTGCTTTGACTGAAGTTGTCGACAACATTTTGACAGCGCAAGATTCGGGCATGAGCACTGTTATCGTATTTCTTGATTACACCAGAGCCTTTGACACGATTAACATTCCATTACTTCTTTCTAAGATGTCGTTTTATGGGTTTGGCAAGGAAACGGTTAGCTGGTTCAATAGCTATCTCAGCAATCGCACTCAGACGGTAGCAGTTCGCAAGGAGGATGGATCGGTCGTATATTCTAATCAAGGACACGTTACCAGAGGAGTCCCACAGGGCTCTATCTTGGGTCCACTTCTCTTTATATTATATACTGCCGATATCACCAAGGAGATAATATATAGCCGATACCATCTTTACGCGGATGATATACAGTTGTATATCTCATTCCATCCGTCCCGAACTCCTGATGCTATTGCTGAACTGAACTCAGACCTGGTGCGCATATCGGAATGGTCGGAGAAAAATTCACTTGTTCTTAATCCAGCAAAGACCAAATTCATGGTTTTGGGAACACCGAGGTCGGTCGGAAAAGTCATTGAATTCAATCCGATATTAAACATTGAAGGTCAAGCTGTAGAGCGGGTCGTCGAAGCTCGAAATCTCGGGATCGTTTTCGATGAGCATCTCAGGTTTGAAAAACACTTCCAAGCTACTATATCGAATTGCTTCTACAGGTTAAAGCTACTTTACCGCATCAGACACTACATCACCACACCCTTACGTATAAGGCTCTGTGAGGCACTAATTCTCTCGAAATTTAATTTCGGAGATACCATGTACGGTGCAATGTTGCTTGCAAGGACCAGGAATGCAATACAGCGGGTTCAGAACGCGTGTGCTCGGTTCTGTTGGGACATACCTGCAAGAGATCATGTTACGCCGTATCTAATCGAAGCAAAAATGCTCAACATGGAACGACGCAGGCGCCTTCACTTTGCTGTGATGCTTTTTGAGGTGGTGACGTCTCAAATACCAAAATACCTGCACAGTAAGCTTAGATGGGTTGGTGAGAGAAATCGCTCGCACTTCACAAGAGCATCCACATACATGTTGGTTATGCCAAGATACCACACAACCGCTTTTAGAGGCAGTTTTGTATACAACGCAACTAAGTGTTGGAATAACCTTCCGCCGCCGCTACGTGAGTCGATTTCCAAACACTCTTTTAAATATAAGTATAAAACACACCTCATTAGCGAATTCGTCGGGAAGCCTTAGTTGCGTTGTATATAATATGCATTCAATATATATGTAATATAATTTATCATTATTTATTTATGTAATATAGGTATTGCTGTTTGTTTCATTAATTTGTAAATTTCAATATTATATGAATACAAACACTTACTTATTAATTCAAATTTTTCTAGTTTGTTTTATTTTATTTCATTTTATTTTATGTTATTTAACTATATTTTATTATTCGGGACACTTTAGACTTACGCGTCTGTTGTCTGGTTGGGCCCTGAAAACCAGCGCTATGCCGACCGTGGTGCGGCGTAGCATATGCTGAGTGGCCTTACCCTTTAGGTCACCAGTCGCCACACAAATATTTACAATAGATTTTTAGCTCTTAATTTTTTTTTTTTTTTCTCTTTTTTATCCCTGTTATTTTCTATAGTCTATAAGAGTGCTTTTGTTATTGTTTTTTTATGTGGTGGTGGTGGTGGTGATTCTAATAAATGTATTTTATTCTTATTCTATATTCTTAATAAATCTGTAGAAGGGTCAATTCTGTACATTGAAAATATTGAAAAAATAAATAGCAGGGGGTGTTACTGGATCAATACCAAACCCAAATATGTGATTAAAAAAATTTTTGTCTGTCTGTCTGTCTGTCTGTCTGTCTGTCTGTATGTGAAGGCATCACGTGAAAACTATCGGTTCGATTTCGATGAAACTTGGTATAATTATACCTTATTATCCTGGGCGTAAAATAGGATACTTTTTATCCTGGAAAAATACGTAGAAAAAAATTAATCTTAATTTTTCAGTTTTATCCATAGACTTTGTTCCGTAGAACCGCGAACACACGTTGCGTATTATTATAGGCCTAGCCGTATTTGGGAATTGGGTCCAATCACAGAACAGTAAGAACATAATAGAAGTGCGATGTGGGCGTGGCCCACGTGTCACTAGTAAGGTAAGATCACCTAACTCGCTCTCAGTTGTGCGCAGAAAAATATTCGAGTCGGTTGTCAACTGTCAAACCTTATTTCCATATTTATTCATTATTTAGAGCGTGTTGTTCGGTATTAGAGTGGAAAAATGATAGCAGACGAAATAATATCAGCAATCGGGGCATTTCATACCATCGGTAAGTCTTATTTTAATTTATTTTAAATATATTTTATGTTACAACTTCGCTTGTCGTAATTTGTCAAAAAATTATAAAAATATTAAGTCAAAATGAACCTTAATCCATAAGAAATAAGTACTAATATAGATTGAACAGCAAACAAGACTTTCTGGAATATTATTGAAATAAACAAACGAATATCGGATTAGTGATGCATGTGGCGCATATCGACAGTATCGATACTTTAGAAAAGACAAACATTTTAAATATTAAATTTTATTCTATTTTTCCTTAGCTTTCATTTGTCCTATTTAGTTATAGATTTTCGAAAGAGCCTAATTTAAAAGAGAAATGGATAATAAATGCAACGTGACGAGTTAACTGGATGCCGAACAGCAATAAGCAGTCTAACAAAGGCCACCGATACATCAAACCTACGGCAGTTCCAAGATTTAAAATAATGCATATTTTCTGTTTGTTTTGTAAATATAGATTTATACTATTCTATTCCGTTTTTTATTTAAATATAATAATATGAAGAGACGTACTTAGTAGTAATAAACATACTCCAAAATGTGACACATTATCCTATACTCATATAATAGAAAGGAAAAAAAAATGCACAAAAATATATTTATTTGTGAATTATCGATAACAAGGCTGACATCCCTTAGAGCATAGCATCAGGTTAATGTCAAGTTAATGTCATTAATTTAGAGTGACACAAATTTCAACCTTATCTTTATGTGTAGAGGTTCAAAGTTATATGTATTGAAAATCAACGCCATCTGTTGTGGAATAGCTGAATGTTTTCGAATTTGGAATTTCTGAGCAAAGAGAAACAAAACAGCTAATATACCTAGGGATGTTATACTAAAATAAACCGTAACTTGGTTCGTTAGGGTACATATTGAAATGCTGAATTTATAACCTAAGTCAGTTTTTACTCAAATTAAGCTGTCCAATCAAAGGCATACTTTACTTGTAGTGTACTGTATAACTATCGGTTTAAATGTGTGGGTTTGGCGACACTGGTTTTCATACTAATGATGACATTATAGCACTTCTATTATGTTCTTACTGTTCTGTGGGTCCAATAGATATTTATAAGATGTTATTGACAGAGGTACTCAAAATGGAGAAATAACCATCCACGCGAAGACCGACATGCGCGCGGACGGAGTCGCGGGCGGAAGCTAGTAGAAAATAAGATTTGTGAAGTGTCTTTATACGATACTAGCTGTTGCCCGCGACTTCGTCCGCGATTAGGTCGTTTTTCGTCATTCGTCGTTTAAAAAAAATACGTGACACTTTATTTTAAAATTTTCTTAATTACCTATTGTCTCTTATAAAATTTAACTACATTAAAATTGAACACTCTGATAAGAAAATCTTATAATCTGAAGAAAACATGAATGTGGTTTAAATTCTACATTACTTAGTATCAAATAATAATCTAAATTAAATGTAGATTAACAGTTTGAGCACACCATTATAGAATATGTACCTAAGTATTAAATTACGTTAGTTTACATAGTAACTTTACTAAAAACACGATGACTATCTTTCGTGCTCGATACCACAAACTAAGCATGTTTGTGGTACGTGGCCCGCGTCACTTGACCCCCCGCGAGTTCCCCTCCGTTGCTATGCGAAAATACATTCGTCGCCCTACTGTAGGAAAAATTGTAATACTGTGGCCTGGGCGTTATAACACGTCCAGGGAGTTCCTGAGTGCCGATATCACCATCTTGAGGAAAAGCTTCTAATGTCGATTTAAAACTGCATACATACGAATTAACCTGTTCTAAAATTGTGAAATGAGTTCAGTTTTAAATTTGAGAAATATTGATTTCTTGTATTCCACTATTCGTTGTAGTCGAATACAAAATATATTTAAACAAACTTAGGTTGGCCTTCAGGCAAAAGGGATCCTATCAAATGGTAAACTTGACCTTGTATCTTAAAAGTAAGCATGAACGGATCTTCTGATAATTATTGAGCACCAAAGGATCATTTGAAACGCACTACTATAAGAGCGAATATTGTCTAATAACAGTTTACATTGCACCACAGAATACATAATACAGAATACTAAACGCTAATTGCACAGTATGTTCCTCTAAAAGTAGTGATTTCAAAGGTTCCGGTGTATCTTCAAACGAAAGCCGACTCGCCTTACTACACTTTAAAGCATTACAAAAAGAACATACTACGTTAATATCGCCTATACAGAAGATGATCTGTAATCAATTGTGAGGTTATAAGCAAACCCACTTTTATATTTGTCAGACCACACCACCGAATTCGTAGATTGTTTACCTCAAGACATTAAGACTATGACGAAATCTGTCTGCAGTAAGACGGGCCTCTCGCTATTCGTACGTTTCCAGAGACCGAATAGTTTCAATTCTTAATCTTTCATTAAACAAACTTATTAATCGTTCTTGTCTCATATAATTGTAATATTCGCGTCCCTACTCTAGTCATTGCTTATGCTCATGTTCATCTTATTATGATGCACCCTATCATTTGTCAAACGGTCTTCATATTGAGTAAGTAAAGTTTTTAATTGTGAAAAAATGTATTATGATTTACACTACATATTAACACTCTTTTATCATTTAACATAAAATATAAGTCTGTGAGTGTGTAAAAATAAATCCAGCTAATTACACATTAAACTTATGTTTATATTTGGTATACGACATGAAAATATATTAATTGTCAAGCAATAATAATACAGATAAATACTGAACATAAGTATAATAGATATTAAGTAGTATTAGTTAAAATATACTTTGACTACTTTGACTGTAAGTTAAAGTTTATTTTTACTAACAACATGTAAATGAAGAAGAAATAATAATTACCAACGTACTAACCTTTTCTATAATACTTAACACGGCACATTTTTCAAATTATCTTGCTCAACTCTACTAAAAAATTTGAGGGTTTTGTTGGAACTTTAATATGTAAAAACTATGATATATCTAAACCACGATACAACTTGCATGCGGAAATGCTCATTACAATTGTGAATCTAAAGTATAACTAACAACATACTGTTCAATTTTATTGAGCTGATGAATATCTTTTGCCTGGAAGAAATCACCGTCGCCTAACAAATATAATGTGTTTTCTTATAAAACCGTTACATAATTTATTTTATCTACTTAAATAATGAAAATGATATATTTATAAAATATAAAACATATTATGTAAAATGATTAAAAATAAATAAATGAAGCAACTATGATTCAAAGAAAACATCTTTTTCAGTGTGAAAATGCTCTAAGCAATCCTGGATGATGAACTGTATATCATGTACCTACTCTGATCCCAGTACGGTCGGTACGTCGATAGCCATAACGATAAATATTATAATCAGATAACCGCAAAGTCAAAATAAAAATAAAATTTTGACTTTGCGGTTATCTGATAACTTAAAACATTACTTGTAAAGTTGTGAGTGCAAAATTTACGTTTCATTTGGCAATAACATTTTTTTCGGTACTAAAACGTAGTAGTTTGATATGTGGTTGGCTGCCCCTCCTCTCCTTCCTGAAAAATATCCTCCAAAATTTCCCGAGATACTTCCAATGATTGAACCATTGGACGTTGGACATTAACTTCAGTCAAAAATTGACGAAGCGGATGATTACTAATTTCCACATAATCCTCGCTGCTACTGTCTTTATCATCAAATCAACAATTTTCAAGTGGTGTAGTAAAAATATCAGCAGAAATCGTCTTCCAAAGGCGATATAATTTTATTAGCATTGAATCTGTAAATAAAAAAATCAAAAGTTAACTGTAAATCTATAAAAAAAGCTACTTACAAATAAAATTTTATCAAAAACTTCTGTTCCCAATGCACCTCAAAATAATAAAAGAATCATTCATTTCATTTCATTTAACAACTTACCAACAAACAACAACAACTTACCTTTTGTGGGAACGCATGATGGTGAAAATTCACAAAACACGAAGATTGCATTTGATATTTTTTGTTTTATGGCATTCAATTGCTTTATAAATATCACTACATAGAATAAAAAAAGTCGCTTTCTGTGTCCCTATGTCCCTTTGTATGCTTAAATCTTTAAAACTTCGCAACAGATTTTGATGCGGTTTTTTTAATAGATAGACTAATTCAAGAGGAAGGTTTTAGTACATAATTTATTAGGTTTTAGACAAAGCGGACGAAGCCGCGGGCGTTAAGCTAGTAAATTTATAAAACACGGAGATTTTTAAAATTGTAACTAATGAACACAACAATATATTATTATACTCTTTGGAACACAATCATTAGATTAACTGTAGATAATGGTGTCTATTTTTACTTAAAATAATAAACATCTACCCTCACTTTAAAAAAAATGTAGTTTATTATTTACACGAAATATATCTTATAGGGAACGGCAGATATGGGTTAAAGAGTTAAATTAATAAATAACATAATTATATTTAAATTATTAATTTTTAACATTGTGTTCAGTAGTGTTAACATGTAAATTGATTTGATTTTTACGAAATCTCATAGATGGCGCTGTTACAAAATTAACATTATACAACTTACATTCTTTAAGCTATGTTTCTCTTCCCAAGTTACTTAAATGGCATAATTTTTTATAGTGTCAATCTAGATATTGTCAAACAACATTTATATATGCGTCATTTGATTATTAATTTCCAATAGTTAACGTGTAAATTGATTTGATTTTTATAACATTTAATAGATGGCGCTGTTTCTAATTTGTCTTTATACTACTAAATTCATTAAACTGTTTCTCTGCCCAAATTACGTAAATGACATAGTTTTTATTTTGTAAAGCTAGATAATAGCATGGCTTACTCGAAACCAACATTTAAACATGAGTCTTTAGATTGTACGCTGTCGTAATACACGGAATACGTAAGAAAAATAAAGGTTCACAGCTCCTCCCCCGTAGGTGATAGCTTAATAATATGTAGCCTATAGCCTCACCCGTCCTGTTAGTAATATTCATGCAAAATTTGAAGTAAATCTATGCAGTACTTTTCGAGATTAGCTCGGACAAACATACAGACAAACAGACAAACAGACAAACAGACAAACAGACAAACAGACAAAAATTCTAAAAACTATGTTTTTGGCTTCTATATCGATTATAGATCACGGCCCAGGTATTCTTTTAAAAAAATATTCAATGTACAGTTTTGACTTTCCTACGATTTTATTATATGTATAGATGAATACCACTTTAAAGAAATTGTTAATTGATAGTCTTAGAACAAAAGTGTTTGTTTTATTCACAATAATAAAGAACTTTGAAGAGATAAAATTTCGTGGAATTAAGGATATTATCAACAATGCTAATGAGTTAATGCATGTTGTTGAAACTAACGCTTAATATCCTTGTGTTTTTAATCATAGTCATTTATTATAATTATATGTAAATATATAGATAATTTTGTGATTGGTTTGCCCTATAATTAACTCTTTGTTGGAGACTTTACATTTAAAGTCACTTTTTGCTTATAGAAGTGGTTAAAATCTTACGCTAGAAGTCACTTCAAATTAAACAAGTTGTGTCCCGCGGTTTCCGATTTTGATGATTTTTCTTTTATTTGAAATTTAGGGCCTATTTTGACCAGATCAGATGTTTAAAAATCATTTGGTTAAAAAGGAATTGTTCATAAAAATTTAACTCTATATTGCAGTTAGTTGCAGAATATATCAAACCAGAGCCAGAATATTTACCCCCTCATGTGTTGGTCTTACTTGATATCAACAAGCGGTACAAAGCAATTGATTCGTTGATTAAATACAAATCAGCTGTAATACATGTAAGTGGGGGTTTGGATCAAATCTTCATTGTTGTCAGAATGAAAATGAAAGTGAAAAATATATTTATTTCATACACACAATTTTTCAATGACAGAAAATTGATGGGTCCTCCTAAGTTTACAAAAATAATACGTGTGCAGATGTATGTGTGTGCGTGTGAATGTGTGTGTGTTTGTGTGTGTGTATGTGTGTGAATCATGATGATTAAGATATGTAGGTACACCAGGGTGGTTACCATGATGTCTTATAGCAGTATTTATATCCAGTGTAAGAAAGTGATGGCGCTAGAAAACCTATAGCGCTGCACTGTCCTTATACCATGCAGAAAATAATATGTTTTAAGCTATTGCATAGCTTCTATCGCGGACCTTGAGCGCGGGGACCGAATCGAGAAATTCCGTAACGAAAAAACCTCACGCTCCCCACTCCGACGGGCGGAGGTGTGGCTTGAAGGCAAAGCATGCAATAGCTTTACCGCGGCAGTCCCCGAGTGCCACACGTCGTTTTTTTTCTTTTTTAATAGTATCCTCTAGGTCTAGAATATAGTCCAGAGACTTTATTTTCTTTTCTGAAAATAATATATTGCTTTAGGACATCATGGTATGGAAGCAGGATGTGTTAAAAGTACACAGGAGAGAAAAGGTAACAATTTGTAGGAAGGATTACAATTGTGAAATAAGCAGCTAATAAGCTATCTGAATCTCTCTCTATCTGAAAGTATGAATCTTAAAGTCTCAGAGTTGAAATTGCGGGTTTTCGAGACGTAAAAATTATTACTCATTTAATTAATTTTTAACAATAAATTGTAGTTGTCGTTAAGTATTACACAATCCTACGTAAAAATCTTTATAATATTCTGATTTCTATCGAATAATATATAATGGATGTTGATGTATCTAATCTTTCCCTAACTAAATCAAAAATTAATCCTTGTGAATATCAACAAATAAAATTATCGGTCTAAGCATAGTGCATTCTACTAATAAGTTTTCTGTGGCATACGCAAAACTATAAACAACGCCAGGAGTCACAACTAGTGTCAAATAACAACATCACTATTATGTTTACAGATGGGTATATTTAAAATGAAAACGCCTTACGATGCAAAACACTTGGCTTACAGTGTAAGGCAATTTGATTCTTTAAATTCCTCGTATGAACTGTAAGTAAATAGTGGCTAGTAGAATCATTATTTTCACTTTAGTATTTATGCAAATAATTGTAATGAATAGTTTGTCTGTCTGTACGTGAAAGATCTATTGTTACCTATCTAGGTAGTTAATAATAGAAATATGACCTACCTAGATTGCTAGTTAACAATTCATATTTTGTTATCCTAAATAAGTTGTATCCATTAAAACCCGTCCTTGGAACAGTGGTTGACGCGTTAGAGTAACACCGAGGGGTCCTGGGTTCGATTCCCGATGGAGACGAAGAAAAAAAAATGTCTCGGTCTGACAGGACACAGAAGGTTCATCACCTACTTGTCCCTAAAGAAAATCGATCAGTGAAACAGATGTATCATCTGCCCCTTACCCCACTAGGGGACATGGGGGACTTCACTTTTATTAAAATCCGTCCTGCGTTTTTGAGCTATAACTGGTAAACAATTAATCATATTTAAAGAAAAGGAACTACCTCATTGACTATTCACTTCGAATTAAACAAACAGTTGATATTCCATATTAAATAGCAGTATTTCCCCAGATCTGATACAAAAATAGCTTTCATGGTATCAACGGTGAACGATTTTGCACTGCTGGAGTTAATGGATTTGTGTCCTTCACACGTCAGCAGAGATGCACTGGTTGGTGAAGATGAATGTGCAGCTCTCTTTAGTGTTGATTATGGTGATCATTATCCAGAGTTTGAAGATTTTGATACGAGATTATAACATGTATACATACAGTATATAAACAAATGTTTGGAACAATAAAACTAATTTTAAATGTATATATAATATCTTTATTTTAACTCAGTAAGCACATAAAAATTCTAGGTTAAAACAATCATTACGGGCTAATTTTTGAACACTTATTCTACGTACAAATAAAATTCTTAACATAAATCACTGAAAAAATAATAATCTTAAAGGACAATGTTCGTAGATTAATTATTATTTTTTAGTGAGTTCCTCTCCGCATCTTGTAGCACGAAGCGCCAAATATTTTTTCTTAAAAATGAAGTTTGTTCTTGTACAGCTTCTAAGATTTTTTGATTAATCACCAAAAGCCTCTCATCTGTCTCGCCGAAATTGGGGCTTTGCTGAATTAGGTTACCAACTTCTTGCTTACATGGTATTCCTTCTATTGAATTCCCGCTAATATTAGTATTCAATACAGTAGGACGCATTTTTGAATAGCCATTATTAAAATCGTTTAGCGCCGTAGCGAGCCAATCGCAGGAAAACTCGTTGTCGTCTAAGTAAACTCTTAAATCTTGTTTATGGGAAAGCCAGTTGCTATGATCTAAATAAGTCAGACCATTATCCCTCAAGGAGAGAACGCTTAACATTTTCAGATCCATGAGTACTTTTGAATCTAGATGCGTGATTTTGTTATGAGCCAGGTCAAGATTTAATAACGACGTTAGTCCCTCAAATGTTCCATAATCTATACCTGTTAGGAAATTATAAGAGAGACGTAATGTTTTTAGGTGAGGAACACGATGGAAAGACGAAGGGCCAATTCTCTGTATATAATTAGTGCTCAAATCTAACAAGCCCAATGTAACTGGTAATTGAAGCGATGATTTATCTAATTCTTGAATTAAATTTTTACTCATGTCAAGCTGTACTAAATCTGGCTGATGATTAAGTTTAATGAGCGAAGGTTCTGTGATATTATTTGAACTCAGTATTAATATCGTTAGGCCAATAGCATCTCCCGTGGGTAGGTTGAGATAAGATAGTCCATTATTAGATAGATCTAATATGCCTCCTTCGCGATTAAATGATATGCGTAGGCTATTTATTTGTACGATGTCGTTAAAGGTAAAGTTAAGTAGCTTCAGTCTATAATTATTGCTCAATGGTTGATCTGGGAAGTAGTCCATATTATTGTGGGATAAATCGAGGTTTTGTAAATTGATCATGGCAGCAAAACTCTTGTAATGTAACGTCTGTAAGTAGTTTTGACTCAAATTCAGATATTTCACATACCTTAAATCTTTTGCGTTTATATCAAAAGTTATTAGTCTATTACATGATATATCCAAAGATGTCAATTGCACGATCGATTGGAAAGCATTGTATTCAATGTGTGATATAGAATTTTGGGACAAATCGAGTTCAGTAAAGACATCCATTCTCTGCTTAAATAAATTTCTAGTTGTGCGATAACCTATTTCATTTGAAACTGTTGCATTAGGTACATAAGTAATGTGGTTTTCAGATAGAATAATTTTGCATACAGAATGATCTCCAAAATGATACCAATGCCTGGAAAACATAATTGGTTTCAAATTTTCAAGTTGGTTTTGGGATATGTCGAAAGTTTCAAGATGATATATGACTTTTATTGATTCGATATCAATGTTTTGTATTTGATTTACTCTTAGATATAAGTGTTTAAGGTTTAGCAAATTATTCATAGCTCCATTGAGATTCTTGATAAGGTTATTATTGAGTCTCAATGTTTCAAGGTTGGTTAAATTATAGAATGGTTCTTCATACAATTCCGAAATCTGATTGAAGGAGAGGTCAAGCTCAATAAGATTGGTAAGTTCTGAAAATGTATCGCCGGGTATTTCTTGTATGTTGTTATGAGAGAGCGATAGTTTCTTGACTTTATTCGGATACGAGTCAAATTGGAACAATTCTTCGATGTCTGTCAAATGGTTTCGGGACAAGTTGAGATTTTCTAACCTATTGAGATGACGGAAGGGGCTATCGAAAATACGCTTGATTTGATTATCGATTAAATGCAACGTTTTGATTCTGTACATGTTTTCGAGGAACGTGAGGTTTGTTTCGGGCCAGTTACCTGATATCTTCAGAGATGTTATCATAGAGAGGAAATCTAGTTCAGAGGTAGTGTCGAATCGGTCGGTTGCATTGACGAGGGTTACATCCAATATGACGTCATAGTTTGTGGAGCCTTGGCATTCCCGTTGGATCTTGATTCCCTTGATGTCATGAGTGCAGTGTATGTTGTAGTGGCAGTGACCCATGTTACGTATTTTTTCGTACGGGCAATCGCCGAAAATCATTGGCACCATTATCAGGATGAACACGATCGTTGCTGAAATTTGTAAATAATAATAGTTTAATATGTGATATAATAGGTGATTTCCGTGAATAAAGAAGGGAAAAGGAGCGTTAAGAGTATTAGATTATAACAATGACACGTTCTTCTGGAAATAAAAACAATTAGCATTGAAGGAATATATCTTCCTCTTAATTAGCTCGTTTCTTTAAAACGACCTTAATGTTCTTGTGCCTTAATTAGTAACTATTTAAAATTGGTAACGTATATGCTGAGTCTGAGGTTGTTAACTCGAAAGGTCATAATATGGAAGCCATAGAAAGTGTACCCAACTGTTGCTTTCCTACCGAGAACATATTTTAATCATAAGCAAGTTTTTCATATCTCAAATCAAAATTCCGCCTTGCGTTAGTTTCCACGCCAGATAAAACCGATTCTCAATTTAATTGGGCATTGCTTGGGGCATTGCCACTAGACTACATTTTAAATATATATATATAAACAAAATTACCTGTTTCCATTTTTGAGATTTTTATGAGATCGGTTCAGGAACGAATTCTGAAAAAATATTTTAAATATTTACTATTATGCTTTAAAGACAAGTACCTATTATCATCATACCTTCTAGGACAAGAAATGTAGTAAACTGGTAACTATAAATGTATTTTGTATTGAAACTACTATTACGGAGGGTTCACTTAGGTCCAATAAAAGTTCTAAAAATGCAAAAAGAAAGTAGGTTCTAGTTTCAGATGCATATTCTCCTATATCACGATGAAATTTAAATTTGAAATAAATATGTTTATAATATTATCATGATGCATCATTGCGATGTTTTAATCACCAAAATGATAAAAATCCAGTAACTAGGTACATTAGTTAATCAACTTTTCAGTTAAAGGAAAACCGTTCCGGGATATATCTATCTTTGTAAAGATACAGTTATTTTCGCATATATATAATACTAGCTTTCCACCCGCGGCATCGCCCGCGCTGTCAAAGAAAAACCCGCATAGTTCCCGTTTCCGTGGGATTTCTGGGATAAAACCTATCCTATGTCCTATCTCGGGTATCAAAATATTTCTATTCCAAATTTCATGCAAATTGGTTCAGTAGTTACAGACAGACAGAGTTACTTTCGCATTTATAATATAAGTATGGATTAATAAGGATACATTAATAATATTTAAGAACCGATTTCACATTTTGCTGAGAAAGAAACTGTTAGCCGTAGTAACAATTTTTGCCGTATATTTTATGCACTGTTATTTACCTACACTTTTTGTTATTTAACTGACAGATAAATTAATTTATTTTAGAGTATATTTAGAAATCGCGAAACTGGCAATTAATTCTCATAAAAACTCACCATAAGATATCCACACCGCTTGTTACTAGCAAATAATATAACTGTTTAAAGTCCACTTTGAAAGAACATAATTTGATGCTCATGTGCTGACTGGACGAAATGAGACTACTGCTATGTGGCCAAAGAATAAGTTATAGATTCGCACATTAAACTAATTAACGAAAAACAAAAATATCTAAAGGTAGGTATTAATTGTTTAAAATTCATAAACTTCACAGAATGTTGTAGGCAAAATACTTTTGTTATGCGCGTTTTCACCAGCGAAAAAACGATCGAATCAACGACGAACGACGAAATCGAATATTTCTATATTATGCTAAACTTTTATCCAAATCCGTAGATTAATTTTTTCGTAAAAGAGTAACAAACATTTATACATCCATACTTACAAACTTTTGCATTTATAATTTTAACTACCTACCTACCTATTTCATCTATTTTAAGACCTACCGAATATACTTACACAAAAATGTTCAAAAGAATCGGTTCCCTTTGATTAGGTATTATATTACAATTGCCTACAAGATAATTTAAAAATCCCTTAATATTAAATATGTCCGAGCGGAACAGGGACGAGCAGCTTGTGATTTTTAATGTGTCGTGTCTGCTCATTGGATCTTCCAATGAATTGAAAATATTTGCTGCCATTCCATATAAGATATAACGTACTGACAAACTTATACCTGACAAGGCTAGTTAGGCAAATAAATCTTTTTTATACCATGTAGTGGTCAATCAGCTTTGTTGTTAAAAGGAAGTAAATAAATGATAAGTAATGTCATTCATTATTATTCAACTTTATTTATATATTATAATAAAAATTTATAAACAACTAGGTTTCCGCCCGCGGCTTCGCCCGCGTTTTCAAAGGAAAACCCGTGGGATTTCCGGGATAAAACCTATCCTATGTGTTAATCCAAGTAACCCTCTATGTGTGTGCTAAATTTCATTGTAATCGGTTCAGTAGTATTTGCGTGAAAGAGTAACAAAGACACACACACATCTTCACAAACTTTCGCATTTAAAATATTAGTAGGATAGGATAGGATGTTTAGACATTTTACGCAAAAAAAGCATGAGCTTTTAACCTGCGTCTTTCGCTTTTACTTTTGATTAGGTAGATACAAGTATTACATCCTACTTATTTTATTAACACAAAAATTTGCAGGTAATCGAATCTTTAAAAAAAATGTGTGCATTAATGTACTTATGTACCTATGTGTATGTTTATGTAGGTATATTGTTTTTTTTGAATTTGTTTTTTAATTACCAATCTAATACAGCTTTACCACCACCCTCTGTCATGATTTTGGTTTTTTATCTTGTGTTTGGTTGCCTGGAAGAGATAGCTACTAAAGCCATAAGGCCGCCATTTGTGCATGTCTCTCTTCTGTATATGTATGTCTTTTCCTGTTTGTAATGGTGTACAATAAAGCGTTTTCATTCATTCATTCATTCATATTCTGTATAAGCATATAGGATATTTACCCGGGTACAACGCTAGTGAAGGTTTTAGCTTTGGTTTTAGCTACACACGACTGTAACATAAAAGTTCAAGGGCCATATTTAATATGGTAAAGATACTGATTGCCAATTTAACTCTTCGATTTGTATTTCTATACATTTTAACTGACAGATAATAATATAAAAGGTCAAACACAGAAGACCCTTAATCTTAACTGGCGTAATATGGCTTAATTGGTTTAAAATAACAGGATCTATAGAAATTAAAACTTCTCAAACTTATTAGATATTAGATAACAAAATGTATATTTCATCTATGTTTATAAAATATTGAAAGTTTTTTGACATAACGTTTATATGCGTCAATTAAATCTATAGGTACCTAATATAATATGTGTTAATATTTGGTTAATATTTTAAAGAGGAAAGCGTTGTGTGTTATCTTTGTAACGAATTGGCTCAAAAAGTACTGGACGGATTAAGATGAAACTATACAAATAAATAATATAATGTAACATAGTATTATAATATTATCTGTGCGATATAACTTATGGACTATTTAGAAATATTTAATTTTGCCTGCGGGTTCGTCTGCGGGTGAAACCGCGCGGCACATTTAGTTTATTTTATAACTAGCTGCACCCCGCGGTATCACCCGCATGGCTACGATCCTGTTGGTCTTAGCGTGATCATCACAAGATTGTGATAGCGTCCTATATAAAGCCTTCCTCGGTAAACGGGCTATTTAGCAACGAAATAATTTTTCAAATCGGATCAGTAGTTTCTGAGTTTAGCGCGTTCAAACAAACAAACAAACTCCTTATAATATTAGTATAGATATAAATTGTAATGTTCCATGATAAAACAACGAACCCACACCCGTATTTGCTGACTTTAGTTCGTATAAGCACTTCAATACTGTAGCATACCTACCTACATGCAAATTGTAATTAAAATATATTATGTAATAATATTCTTGTTACATTAAATGTAAAATTGTACAAACCTGTAGGAGTTTTTTCAGAAATGTCGCGAAGGTGAGTTTTTTTGTATTTTAAACAGTCTTTAAGTATATAATAATATATTGTTGGGTAGTAATTATTAATTTGATTAGCAACTGTACCGTATATTAGAAGGAACAACTTATGAAAAAAATTAGAAATGTGCTACATGCAATAAACAATGCACTTTTATAATCGAACTTATATTATAAGGATATTTTAAAAATATAAAATTACTTTTAAAGTGAAACTTTTATTACATCGTCTCAAACTTTTTGGTCTGTGTAGCGCATGTCGTGTGACACACGATACGTACGATAATTTTTAGTTAAATGTCTATAGTGTGAAAAAAAGTTTCACTTTTACCGTGGTTTCATAAAACCACACAACATTTTTTTATTCTCTTTAAATTATTAATTTAAGACCGTCAAAAAATTAATAATGTAAATCTTTGTAAAAACGTCCATACTCTTTTTATTTTGTCAAAATAGTTGATTTATAAACTTGGAAACCAGCCATTTTTTTGTAGGAAATTATTTCATTATTTGTTTCAGGAAAATTATAAATCTTCTTATTTCAAGTAAGTATGGGACAAGTAATTATAATTTAAAATTTCTAATAAATTTTACACATTTACATTCTTAAAAGTTTCTTCCTTTTTTAGCAGCTTTTATCTGTTTGTTACCTTATTCTGCAAAGAAGAGTCGGCAAGGCACACACATGAATAGTCTTAAAAAACTGTACTTATGCCCAAAATTTATATAATTTTTAGAACTAATAGTTAATACAGGGTGACTTGTTATAGGTGTAATTCAGAAATATTTGACATTTTAACTTGTTTTTTTAAATTTGCATAGGACTTTTTGACATTTTTTCGTTACGCGTGACATTTTTCCGTTACGCGCCATCTTTTTTTTATCCCTACCACGCGTGATTCGACGTATTTCTGTAAAGTTGCATATAGTAAATTATTTTTTGAAAAATAAGGTCATAATGAAGTTTCACTTCTTACGTGTGTACACTAGTACACGCACACATTTTTTTTTACTCCAAATAAGCTATTCTTTCACCCCTTTAAATGTATCACCCTGTATAAGTTTGTTATTTCTAATTGTTGAATTATTGGCCAGATTTTTATGAAACTGGCCCTGTTCCTTACATTGAAATACATGTAATATAACATCACTAGCTGCGGCCCGTGGTTTCACCCGAGTGGATCCGCTCCCGTTGGTCTTAACGTGATGACTCGATAAATGGGCTATCTAACACCGAAAGAATATTTTCAAATCGGATCAGTAGTTCTTGAGATTAGTGCGTTCAAACAAACATACTCTTCAGCTTTATAATATCAGTATAGATTTAACAGAGCGTAATTGATCCGTAAATAGATATTGCTACATTACCTAAGAAAAAAATCTCTTAAACAAAAAAAAATATTATAGTGTTGCCACATACAACAATGAACCAAAGCGCTACTTACATAGAGATCAATTTTTTTTCAGAGACACTTCTATTTTGTCTAATTGCAAAATCGTCTTCGTTAGAGGAATGCATTCAGGATTTTAATACAGATTTGTGCATGATTGAAGCTAAATGTCGCGATGTTGTTACTTTGGAGTCTGTGAACGACGGGTTAGTTGGGAACTGTTACGATTCTTATCGCTATAGACAATGGGATCGTTTTCCAATGAAGATTGCTTATGAAGACACTTCTAATGAAGATTCAGAGAGAAAGCCTCTTATACAAGATTATTATTATCGTACAATAATTATAATACTAGACTTAAGTCATAATAATTACACCATTTTTCCTTTATTGCAAGATATGCAAAATATGGAAATACTTAATTTATCATTCAATTTGATAGAAAGCGCAGAACTCAGTTCTGAATACAGTTTTCCGAATTTACAAGAGCTTGATCTATCACATAATTTACTCCATGAGCTTACAATTAATTATTATGAAAATTCATTTACAAATCTAGTAAAGTTAAATATTTCACATAACAATTTTGTTCAATTGGATCCTGCTACTTTTCATCAATACAATAATTTACAATACATAGATTTGTCTTATAATGACATATCAAAATTAGATGAATTCACCTAAGAAGGCACACCAAATCTTGTGTACTTAAATTTAGCACATAACAAACTCAAAAAACTGAATGGATCACTTTTAAGATTGACAAAACTTGAGCAGATCGTAGCGAATAATAATAAATTTAGTGATTTGTTAATAAATGATTTTGGACACTTAATTCTTTTAAAAACATTAGATTTTAGTGACAATCTGATATCTAAAATCGAAGATAATATATTTAATAATATGCCAAATTTATCAACTGTCAATTTAAGAAATAACTTGATTATTAATTTGAACAAAAATTTGTTTTTAAACACAAATTCCTTGAAAAATATTGATTTTTCCTTTAATGAGATACGAGCTATACCTAAATTCATTTTTAAGGATAATAATATAACAAATTTTAATATAGAGCGAAATAACATAGGCGGAGCACTAGAAAGAGGTATGTTTGAAGGCCTATCTTATGTTACAGAACTAGATTTAAGTTTCCAATATTTAGATTTTATTGAAGATTTTTCGTTTGTTGGTTTAAATCATGTCCAGGAGCTTCATTTAAACAATAATAAAATCAAAAATGTATCTTTAAAGTCGTTTAATAATATGTATACTTTACAACTACTTGATTTATCAAATAATCAAATCACAGCAGCAGATCAGCTTGGGGTTCCATATGGATGATCTGATAAAGCTAGAATATCTATCAATTAATAACAATTTCATAAGTTCAATAAAAAAACATGACTTTCATGGATTGCACGTTTTACAGTTTCTAGATGTATCTTATAATAATATTTCTCAGATTGAATCTTACTCTTTTAAAGGTATGGGTGAATTAGATAGTTTTGATATATCTAAGAATTCTTTAGGAAACCAATTGGATGATAATGCGTTTTATGGGTTAAATTCCTTGCCCGTCCTCGATATATCTTATAGCTCCCTAACTGTTATTCATAATAACTCTTTCAATCGAATGTTCAATCTGCATACTCTTAACATATCACACGGGGCTGTTACAGAGATCACTCATAACGCTTTAATAAATACTGACAATATAAACGTACTCGATTTATCCTATAATATGCTGAAACATTTTGACTTGAATTCAACGTCATTACTTAAATTAAGAGACTTGTATTTAAATCACAATTTGATTTCTTTCATTTCACATAATACTTTTGCCGGCATGCAATTGTTATCCAGAATCGATTTATCATATAATGACATAAAACAATTGCAAGACACATTATTTTTGAGCTGTAAAGAGATCTCCTATTTAGATATATCCTATAACAAGGGAATTGAATTAAATATTTCTTTAATTGGTAACTTATCTTTTCTAGAAAAAATTGTACTGTCAGGTTTAACGAAAGCTTTAAAGTTCGATAGTATAGCCAATTCACATTTGATTGAATTAAATTTGTCAAATTCTAGTATAAGCAACGTTACATCTCTTCAAATTAAAAATTTTCACTATCTCAAAATATTAGATTTAAGTCACAATAATATTACGTTGCTAGACGCTGAAGCGTTCTCTAATTTTCATGACTTGAATACATTAGATCTAAGTTTCAATGCGTTGAAAATTTTACCACTTAACCTTTTTAAAGAGAATATTAATTTAAATGTTCTTAATATTTCACACAATCAATTAAATACTCCCAGTTATGGCGCATTTCGTGGGTTAACTTCTTTGGTGACCCTCGACTTATCTTACAATAAGATACAGGATTTGGAAACAGAACGATTTTATGATATTCCGAATTTACGTATTCTAATCGTAGACTTTAATAATATAAGCAAAATTAGCTTTGAAGAGTTTTCGAATCAACACATATCGATGCTAAGTATAGGCGGCAATCCTCTGTCTTGTGAAATATTAGTTAAATTTAAAAGAAGTAAACATACGTTTAATATAACAGCAATGATTCAAGATGAAAGCAGTAAAGAGAACATTCACGGTATCACTTGTAGTGGCAGTGACAAAAGGATCTATGGATCCTCAAATAATAATATGAATTCTAATGTAAGTGATTCGATTCTATTAGATATCCGGGATGTTTTGGTAAAATTATCAATGGACAAATCTAACCAAGAGATGACAAAGTCTCTCATAGATCGCAACTTTAATTCAATTAATGACAGATTAAAAGACCTCGTTGTTGGAAGCAATATTACAAATACGCTACTGGAAAGGTTTTTACAGAGTGACGTTAACGATAAGATGGTGATTCCAAACACAACAAGCATATTCAATGTTTCCAAGGTTAACAATAACCCATACAATACAACTGTCAATGATAGTAATTTGGCCACTTCAGGTGAGGGTGGTAATAAAATGACGGTAATTAATGAAAAGATAGCAATAATGAATAAGACAATGAACAAATCTCTTGAACATATTACTTCAGAATTAGAAAAGCACTCAAATTCAGTGCTTTTTACAGAGATTTGTATGGGATTACTGTTGACAGTTGTATTGTGTTTTACAGCGTATAAAATTTATGAATCTGTTGTATTGACACCTAAACGAAGATCCTACAGTACGCATGAAATAGTTGTCCCTATGGATAACTCCCATATGTGATATTTGTACGTTTTTTCAGACTGACCTAATGTAAGAAGCATTTCAATGAATTTGAATGTATGTTAGTTTTTGTTACGTTTGGGTATTAATGTAGGTTCAAATTGTGTTGTTATAGTTATGCACAATAAGCACACACAGCACAATACTATGTTTAGTTTTCGTTTTTATATATCATGCCTGATACCTGTAATCTGAAAAATTTGTAGTATTTTTGTTTGCTTTTTAAGTAAATAATGATGTAAAAATCATATTCAAAAATATGTAAATAGAAAGTCGCTCGAACTGACTACGCCCAGGTATAGTTTATTGTATGTTAAGAAATTTTGTATGTTTTTGAAAATATATTATATTTTTGAACGCTATGTTGTTTTATTTCTTTAATTTCAATTCATATTTTAAAAGTTTTTTTTTACTATTTGTGCGTACCTAATTTTTACATAATATTGATTTGAAAAGGAATCTATTTACTTATGTAAAAATAAATAAATAAAATTATGATCATAATTAGTAGGTAATTATTTTACATTGATCATACTGTAAGGATTCCATATACTTAGGTATGATATCCGTATGATCATAATATTTAAATATTATTTTTCACCAAAAAACCCAAACCGCTTTCAAATTATAAGGACTATAGACAAAAATTATTTTGGATCAAACTGAAGGCACGTTATAAAAAAATCATAACAGACAGTTGATCAAGTCGAAAGTTCTTGGTTCAAAATTAAAAAAAAAAATAGTTACTCTTTTTGCTTACCTACATTATATTTGTGACAAGATCTGCAATTGAATTTGATATTTTATTTTGCAAATGCTATATGTATAAAATTTTTGGAAGAATAGAAAAATTTCGATCACGAGGCGGGATTCGAACCCGCGTCTTTCGCCATTCTGGGGTAATGACTGAGCTCTACTCTTTAAAAATTTATAAGATCTGGAATTAATTATTTATTATTAGTCGCAAAACTATAAGCGGTTTGGTTGAAAAGTGATGACGAGGCCAGCTTTTTGCATAAATATCAAACCATTTAACTCTCAGTACAGTTTAAAAAAATCGCTTATTTGAAAAACGCATGACGTTATTATTGAATTGTGACCGTGCCTTGTGTACAATGTAAGAATTTAATCTGTCCGTTTAGAGTCAAAATCGAGTCATAAGGAGTCGGTTACATACAAAATATAGGTGAAGCTATTAAATCGTGTTAAAAATCGGTTAATTCTGCTCATTCAAGAAATATATTAATTTATATTTTTTTTGTGAGATATCTATATAAATTACCTTCTAGCTGTGCTCCGCGATTTTACCCGCAGTGCTCCGCTTCTGTTGGTCTTAGCGAGATTATATGTATAATATAGCCTATAGGCTATTATTCTATTATTATCATTTATCGAGGAAGGCTATAGCGTAAATGGGCTATCTAACACCGAAAGAATTTTTCAAGTCAGACCAGTAGTTCCCGCGAGATAAGCGCGTTCAAACAAACAAACATACTCTTCAGCTTAATAAAATTAAGTATAGATTAAGGCCATGCAATTGGTATAGTTTGTTGATCTCATGCGCCGCAAAAGCGGGGATTCCCCGAAATGTTTAAATAGTAGCCTATCAACAATTTATCAGTGCCCACTTATATTTCAACACACACGCAGTTTTTGTTACATTGTAACTATCTAACGCCGGTTGTCCACTGCGAACTTATTTATTCGTATGCTATAAACATGCTGAATTCTGATGCTATAATTAATTATACATAAGTACATATAAGCAAGATATGAAGATTAGGCATATAAGTCCAGGATTACAAAATATATAGAACAAGTAAAGGCAATTAAAAATATATAAGCTATCCTATCCCACTAATATTATAAATGCGATAGTTTGTGAGATGCATGTATATTTGTTACTCCGATACGAAAAAACTACTGGATAGATTTGGATGAGACTTTTTCAGAAATCTAGGTTTTACATCGGAATAATAATATAATATATCTAATAGAGTTGTATTTCCAACTCTATTAGATACGCGATTTGTCCGCGGGTGAAACCGCACGGCGCAGCTAGTTATACATAGGTATATATTAGTTGTTATAATAGTGTTCTTGAAAAATCAACGCAGTTAAAAATACTGCGTCAGTTATGTAAATTAACAAAGGTTGTTAAATTAGGTTAGATGATACTTATACAGGGTTACAGGTAAAGTCGATGTAGATCCGTTAAGAGCATGTAGTACACATCATTTCTGAATGATTTCACTAAATAACCTCCCATCCTAAACTTAACCGTTTTCGAGATATTCGAGTTTTAATTTTTTTTATGAAAATGCCCAATTTTTCGGCTATTCAATTGAATATTTTGAATTTTTTTGACTCTTATGATTATTTTTTTGGTTTTTTACATGAAGAATGAGATGCTTAATTACCTCAATGACTAAAATTGCACGTAAGTTAACTAAATAGGTCATAGTAGACGATCGAAACTTAAGAAAATAAGTACAAATTATAAAAATATATTTTTCTTTTCTGGATATCTCAAAAAATTATTATGGCACTTGCTCTGCAGATATGCTTAAAAACATCTACATTTTATCAGCTATCCAACGAGGTATAACACTCTAGGGTATTTATTAACCTCAAAGGTGAAACTTAGTTTCTAAGGCTACATGGCAGTCAGAATAAATAGCCCTTATTTAATCTTATTAATTTGACTTAAGTTCAGCATCATCATTTCAGCCTACTGGCTTCCACTATTGAACATAGGCCTCCCTCGGCTAGGTACAACCTTCATGCATCCATCGATATCCCGCTATCCTGACCTAGGAGATCATTGAGTTTTATAGCATTTTTTTTGTTCACATCGTCGATCGTACAAAATATAATGACCGTACGCCAACTATTACTTGAGCGTAAGTGACTAGTTACTGGCTATTGTTTGGAAAATAACGTAATCGGTGCGTTGTTAACGCTAGTTGGCATACAAAGTCACTCACGCTCAACTCATAGTTGGCGTACAGATCGTCGGTGATTGTAGTAAGCTAAATGAAACAATAAATCAGTTCAAAATAACATTTATTCACCTAATGTTTTTGAATAAAATTTTATAGCTCATGTTCTACGTGTCCACCTTTATTTCGCACACATTTTCTCATTCCTTCACGTAGTCCACTTTTCACTACACCATGTGGTTAATGTTCTTCTTATGTCGTTAGCAGCATTTCAACAGCACACAAGCAGCAACCTTTCTTTGAGAACTTCCACTAACGATATGGGGTTGGGCTCACTGTAAACGAGGCTCTTCATGTGCCCCCATACATAAAAATCAATGGGGGTCGGGACATCTGGGTGGCCAGGGTAAAGGCCAACCTCGTCCAATCTATTTGTTAGGATAGTTACGTGTCCAACCATTCCCTAACGCTTCTTCTGAAATGAGCAGAGCAGCCATCATGTTGAAACCACATGTCCCGCAGTAATTGTAATGGGAGATCATTAGTAGGTCACCTAAGTTACACACATAAGTCGTGTGGGAATCCGAAAGCACAATAATTCGCATCTACCATGGACGAATCGCATGAGCAGACTAAAATGGATGGCAAGCCAACAAACGACCAAATACAAAACAATGGGCATGTTGTATCCCCAAACTTGTTTTTGCACATTATTTTTCTCACTCTCATCTGCATAAATCGTAAGTTTTCTCGCTCACACGCACCGGATTAACTTGAAGGACAATAGCCGAGGGACCCGTTAGACCTACTACCTGAACCTTTTCAACTGTGTTTTTTTCTATGAGTTTCAATACAACCATAGGTTGTTATACCTCGTTGGATAGCTGATAAAATGTAGATGTTTTTAAGCATATCTGCAGAGCAAGTGCCATAATAATTTTTTGAGATATCCAGAAAAGAAAAATATATTTTTATAATTTGTACTTATTTTCTTAAGTTTCGATCGTCTACTATGACCTATTTAGTTAACTTACGTGCAATTTTAGTCATTGAGGTAATTAAGCATCTCATTCTTCATGTAAAAAACCAAAAAAATAATCATAAGAGTCAAAAAAATTCAAAATATTCAATTGAATAGCCGAAAAATTGGGCATTTTCATAAAAAAAATTAAAACTCGAATATCTCGAAAACGGTTAAGTTTAGGATGGGAGGTTATTTAGTGAAATCATTCAGAAATGATGTGTACTACATGCCCTTAACGGATCTACATCGACTTTTCCTGTAACCCTGTATATGTCGGCGCAACGACAATAAACGACTACCGTCAAACTACTAAATAATTATAACTAGCTAAAGTTTACTTAAATCTTTTTAAATAAGTGGTTAAATTAACGAAATAATTAATGTTTGTTAAAAATGATAAAAATTCATTGCAAAAATTAGAGTGGCAACACTCTCAAACTAATTCTTGTGAGTCATGGTTTAATTTAAATACGAGCGTCCGACGGCACAGAGCACATTCACGCGCCGGCCGTTGGAGCGTTCGGAGCTCTCTCTATAATTACGACGTGGAATAAAAGGGCAGTAAAAATACCCACAGGCGTTCTACTTCGAGTATGAGCGCCTGCCCTGATGATGGTGACGTCAGAATTGCTGACGTCACTCTTTTTAAAAATGGCCTTCGGGCCCCTTCTTCCGTCATCAGAAGTGGGATAGAATTCAAGCTCACTCTTTTTAAATTTTAAACGTTTACGTAGTTTTGTAACGGCATACTGGCGTTTGTGTTTTTCTCGTGCGTTGTGTAAAGTAAAAGTTTGTTACGTGGATTATTGTAACGGGAGTGTGGTTCATCGAAGGAATTGTGCGTGCTATCTGCGCCTCTCTTTGTGATAAGCATAAATCTACGAGAACCTCCGAGAAATCTACGAGAACCTTCGAGAATCTGCCTATGTCACAAATGAGTAGGTGTTGGTCGCATGATACGCGAACGGACTGCTTCTGTCATGTGGAGTGTTTAGTGTTATGTAAGGTCAGTGTGGCCGAGGCAGTGTGTTTTTGAAATCCCGAGATGAACTACCGTAGTGTTGTAATACGAGAAAAGGCGTACGAGGACGTACGATTGTCAATATGGCCGTGTTAGACGTAACTTTGGTTTAGTATTTTGTGGATGAATAGTTGTCATTATTTCATGTCAGAACATGATTAGCTTCTTAGATTAAATAATGTGAGTACAAAAAACTGATTTCTTAATAAAACAGTTAAAATCTACGAGAACCTTCGAGAACCTCCGAGAATCTACGAGAACCTTCGAGAACCTCCGAGAATCTACGAGACCCTCCGAGAAATCCATGAGAACCAACCTCCGAGAAATCTACGAGAACCTCCGAGAAATCTACGAGAACCTTCGAGACTCTCCGAGAACCGACAAAAAACATGCCAAGATTATAACTTGACATTGTTACAGACTTTTACAACGAGGCTGGTGCAGAGCGCGCACCGCCTGTCAGTATGGCCGTGTCGGCGCAACGACAATAAACGACTACCGTCAAACTACTAAATAATTATAACTAGCTAAAGTTTACTTAAATCTTTTTAAATAAGTGGTTAAATTAACGAAATAATTAATGTTTGTTAAAAATGATAAAAATTCATTGCAAAAATTAGAGTGGCAACACTCTCAAACTAATTCTTGTGAGTCATGGTTTAATTTAAATACGAGCGTCCGACGGCACAGAGCACATTCACGCGCCGGCCGTTGGAGCGTTCGGAGCTCTCTCTATAATTACGACGTGGAATAAAAGGGCAGTAAAAATACCCACAGGCGTTCTACTTCGAGTATGAGCGCCTGCCCTGATGATGGTGACGTCAGAATTGCTGACGTCACTCTTTTTAAAAATGGCCTTGGGCCTTTTCTTCCGTCATATAGTATACCAATATTTTGTAGAGTACCTAATTAATATGTTTGTTTCGTTTCTCCTCGTAAAGTATCTCCTGTCCATCCGTCTGTCTGTTTGTCTGTCTCTTCTCGCATAAACCACTGAACCGATTTTGATGAAATTCGTGATATATTCCTAGACCGAGACATGGTCCACTAGCTGCTTCGCGCCTGCTCGTCCTGTCCCTACAGACCAGCCTATTATAAAAAAAAAATAATAAAGGTGTCAAACAAAAAAAGAGCGTTGAGCACACGTGTCAGAAGTGTAACTTCTTTGGCAAAGACACCAAAATCATCCTCCCTGACCTTGAAATTTTACTCTGAACGCGCCTATAGAAGTTTCACTTCAAGATTTCCGTGTCAGTGAGCAATTGATATTCTTTCGGAGTCGGTTAAAAATGAAACAATATAACCGCTATCGCCACGGGACAGATAATAAAACGCACAAGATTACGTTGGATCCATTCTGATGCCCGCAGTCGTTAAATTCGATTTTATGTTGACCGTAGAATAAAGGTTTTATAGCTTGTAAACTAAAATAGTAGGTGCCTACGAAAAATCTAAAAAGTTTATTGTTGTCATGTGATCTATTCACTCATCACTGATAAGATGAGATTTTTTACAATCAATAATCAACGTCCTTCAACGTCATTATGTTTTAAGAAAAAAATGTAAAATAAGTCATCGAGATCAGACAAAAATGCTCATAAAATAAAAATTACGGGGCCTATCCATATCAAATTTGGATGAGACCAATTCAAAACCATTCCGCATCAAACAAAAAAATAATCACGTAAATCGGTTCAGAAACCTCGGCGTAATCGGTGTACATACATAAAAAAATATATACCGGCTGAATTGATAACCTCCTCCCTTTTTGAAGTCGGTTAAAAATAAATTTAGTTAAAAACACACTACATAAATTATTATTATTGTATTGTTCTCGATCCTGGATAAGTGTATTAAGTTTGAATTAAATCTGTTCGTTCAAAGAGCCAAAATCTAGTTGAAAGTAGTCGATTAAGTACTTGCTTATTACATGTATTGATTGCATGTAAACATATCCACAGGAGAAGTTAATATTACCGAGTTAATAGATCACTTTCCTATCCCAAAAATAAAATTGCATCCTAACCTATCTATAGTTAACATTTTTATAATCAAACCAATAATTAAATACATATTTTTCTTTCTATTACATTCTGTATATTCTCCTATGCGTGATCAATCCACTTACACCCGATATCGTGTCGTACCAGTGTCGTATAGTATAAAAGCCGCAGACCTTAGTTGCGGACGGTTCAAGAAAACAATTTATCATTAGAACGGATGAGACAATGGCCGACGTGGTTAATTACATTGAACAAACAGAGCATTGTGCCACAAGGAAAAAGGTTTGAAAGTTACAAAAATAATAAGTTATTTTCGTAGATACAAGCAAAATCACTATTTTAACGCAATAGATAATACAATTATCTGAAAACTTACCTTCTATTTCGAATTTGTTTTTTTGCAATAAAAATTTTACGAAAAAAAAATTTGAGGTAAGTACCTACTTAAGTATAATATCTATTGTTTATACACTCACTGGAGCAATTTCATTGTTTTCTTTGCATTCTACTGAATTGATGAATTCTGATTCTCATAAATCACTGAGTGGATTATCCATAATGTTTTAATTATTATTATAACAACTTGTGTTTAATTAATATGTTTTTGGTATAAATATAGGCAATGATTTTATTATTATCTTCTTTTCTTCATAAAAACACAGACAGATAATAATAATTTTAACTATAATATATTTATCTTATTATTAGTATTAAAATTTCCATTGGGTATACTAATTGATGATAATAAATAGCCAAACATGTAATAACTATTAACTACTTATGGTAGCTTCAGCGCTTTTCTAGTGCTCCTTAAAATCCCTATAGGTTACAGTCTGAGCTAAGTGAGAAAGATTGCTTTATACTGAAGTGGAGGTGTGTTTACAATTAGCTAGTTACTCACCTTGCTTAAGACTGTCCTGTTATTTCAAATAATACTATGCAGGTAACAAGACATTCACATCTCTTATTACTTATATTTTGATACCAAAAGGAAGAAACGGTGATTTTTTTTTATATTTGGAAGAAAAGAGCTCTGACATGTATATTGTACGTACATTATATTAATTTAATTTATTTTTATTACTGATAAGTTATACATATTCTTATCTTTTAACTTAATAACAATCCTCTACGAAAATTATACGCAATTTCGTCATATAGGTATTATATATGCAGATCTAGAATATAAATAATAAATTTAAATCCATGTATAGGTATTTTTTTAATTTCAAATGTCAATCCATTTTATTTAACTCTTGCAATCAGAACCTATTTAAACGCATCTAATCCTTCTAAATTTTCGCGTTGTCTGGTAGAAATCGCTTACAGCGATAAGACCGCCCTCTGTACATGTTATAACTTGTATAGCTCTTATTTTCTAATCCTGTATTTAAATAAAAATAAAAAAAAAATGTTGTGTGGTTTTATAAAACCACGGTAAAATAGACTTCTTTTTTTCTTTTTCTTTTTCAGCCTGGGTTAACCCAAAGTTGGGTATAGGCCTCTTCATGTGCACGCCATTCCTTCCTGTTCGTTGCCGCTCGCATCCACTTCCTTCCCAAGATCTTCACTATGTCGTCAGCCCATCTAGTAGGCTGACGGCCAACTTTTCTTTGTCCGGTCCAAGGACGCCATTCTAGTATTTTGTTGGTCCACCTGTTGTCACTTAATCTGCAGATATGTCCCGCCCACCTCCATTTCTGCCGAGACACTTTGAGTGCTATGTCTATAACTCCAGTTTTCTTCCTTATTGTCGTATTTGGAACTCTGTCCATCAATGAAATCCCGAGAATAGCGCGTTCCATCGACCTTTGCGCTACTTGGAGTTTATTCACTAGGTGTTTGGTTAATGTCCAGGTTTCAGAGGCGTACGTCATAACTGGAAGAATACATTGCTCAAACGTTCGCCTCTTCAGGAAGGTTGTAAAATAGACTATAGGTTGTAAAATAGACTATAGACATTTAACTAAAAATTATCGTATTTGTACGATAATTATCGTACGTATCGTGCGTCACGCGACATGCGCTACACAGACCAAAAAGTTTGAGACGATGTAATAAAAGTTTCACTTTAATGAAGTAAATACATTTTATTCAGCACAAAATAAAAACAGACAATATAATGTAAAGCCAAAAAGGCGGTCTTATCGCTACTGAGCGATTTCTACTAGACAACCTGTGGGTCGGATTTTAGTGTGCAATAAAGAATTTTTCATTCATTCAAACGTAGCACAGTAATGTAAAAGGTTTCCCTGATACAATATTAATCTCGCAGGACGTAGCTATTACACGATAAATTAATTTATATGCTACATGTATCTCTCTAGTCTACTTCATTAGGAAAATGCATGATCCACTTTAAAATTACCGGTTAATTTTCCACGTTTTACCTCGGGCTGAGTGAAAAATTTCAATTCTTTGCTGGGTTAGTTGCTCTACGTCTAGCTTCGAATTCACTTTGGGTTTGCAGTTTCAGTGTGAACATTTTGTATTATTTATGTTACATTTTGACGCACACTATGTGCAATTGGGTGTAGAGGTAAAAGGTACTGGGTTCAATCCCGGTGGTTAAATAATAGAAAAAACTTCTCTAAGCTTCATATAGAAAAATCATATTATTTATTGTATAACTATACAAACATGTACAGTTGTAAATATTTATTGTAATTAACAACTGTACAGAACCAAAAAATGACGTGTTTTCGCTCGAAAAATTTTTCGTAACCATATTATTTTACTGCATTTTTTATACTTTTTGCGTGATTCAGAGAATTGTTATTGGTTCAATGACGATCACAATACGCAAACCCATAAGTGTAATTTTCAAATTTTTATGGAGTAAGTACCTAATATTCGCTGCATGCGCGCTAACATTCGTACATTGTACGAATATTAGTACCCAGGTTAAACTTATTTGAAAAATTGTAGACTCAAAATTACCAGATATTAATTCATGATCTTTAAATATTAAGGAAACACATAGGTACCTAACATACACATACCTAAAGACTAGATCTATTAAAGTAAGTTGTTGCAACTTTACCAGTCATTATATTTATACTAATCTATACTAATATTATAAAGCTCAAGAGTTTGTTTGTTTGTTTGAACTCGCTAATCTCGGGAACTACTAGTCCTATTTGAATAAATTCTTTCGGTGTTAGATAGCTCATTTATCGAGGAAGGCTATAGGGTATATATATCATCACGCTACCACCAACAGGAGTGAAACTGCGCGGAGCAGCTAGTAAGCAAATAAGTATGTAGGTAACTTAACAAACTTGTAACTGAAATGATGAACACGTCTTTGAATCCCGAAACATTGAATTCGATTCGAATGGAAACTTACAAATTTGTGTTACAAGCGTACCTATAATTTAGCCTAATTTAGAAACTAGGTTATCTACTGTAATACAATTTGACGTGTCTCGTCTTAATCTAAATCGAAGAATGCGTACAGTCTACCTATTCACTACATCGTATAAAACAAAGTCGCTTTCTCTGTCCCTATGTCGCTATGTCCCTTTGTATGCTTATATCTTTAAAACTACGCAACGGATTTTGACGCGGTTTTTTTTAATAGATAGAGTGATTCAATAGGAAGGTTTTAGTAAGGTTTTAGTAGGTATATAATTTATTTGGTTTGAGACAAAGCGGGCGAAGCCGCGGGCGATGAGCTAGTTCCATATAAAATATACTTACCTTAATTAGTTTTATTTGTATGTATAGTTGTTATTTTTACCGCTACTCATGAGTATTTATTTTTAAATTTATCTTAAATACTACCTAGCTGTCTCAGCCTACTATTGCCCTTTATTCGTGTTTCCTCTCTGTAGGAACCTTCCTTGTGTCTAAACAACAAGTGATAACTGCGTTAAAAACAACCGACTTCAAACTTGCACTTGCAAAATTTACAAATACCTACAGACAAAAATGCTCATAAAATAAAAACTACTGGGCCTATCCGAATAAAATTTTTATGGGACCAATTCGACACCATCCCGCATCGAACAAAAAAAGAATCACGTAAATCGGTTCAGAAACCTCGGAGTAATCGGTGTACATACATAAAAAAAAAAAATATACCGGCCGAATTGATAACCTCCTCCTTTTTTTTGAAGTCGGTTAAAAACGCTAGAAATATTACCTGAATTGGCCGAGTCGTTCCCGAGTTTTGCGCAACACATTAATTGGCGATTCATTTTTACTATATGTGAAGCTATACGTCAACGTTTAGATTATAAACAACTTTAGTCCATAATCATCCATAATAATATAACTCGCGAGATTATAAAGCGTCGAAAAATTGTGATACAGTTTTAGAATGGTTAAAGGATTTTAAATTAATAGAGTAGTTTTGAACTGATTGCAAACAAACAATGAAATAAATATAAGTTCTTTATAATTTTATTGTAGAAGAGAAATATGGTAAAAACATATCAAACGTCAACACTTGCCCCGACCGCCGCGAAAAGGTAACAAAATATATTTTTAACGAAAATGACCCAAATAATTTGTCAGCTGTCTGCCTTTCCAGATTTAATGACGCAATATAAAATTCAACCCAAAAGCACTTAACAGTAAGCCCCTTTTCGCTTGCACTCATCAAGGCCCTGGACTATTTTTTTCTTTTAAATGATGATGTAAAGTTATGAATTTATGCCAGTCTCTAGACGCCGTAGCAATTTTCTTGTTCAAGTGTTTGCGAGAAGGCTTTCAGGGTTTTAGGGATCAGTGGGACGGTCGAAACAAATAAATCTCTTTACCATATTGATCTTTCTAATGCTATTTATAGAGATCAAGTAAAACCCAGCTTTCTTGATTTATAATATATTTGCATAAGCTACCTATATTAAAATTTTTAAGTAGAAATGATAGATAAGCTGATGATGATTCATTCCCCATTTCTCATGAAATTAATGGATTATAATTTAAAAATAAATGTTTAATTAACATAGAAATTGAAAAAAGTATTTTTATAGATATTTTTCTATTTTTATGTGTACAAAATTTGAATAAAATATTTCTGTTAAAAGTGGATCAAAAATCGAGTCTAGAGTAATCACAACACACACAAACAATTACACATAAACATACAGGTGAAGCTAATAAATGCATGTTAAAAATCACGAGCATCAATTTGTAAATGCTTAACAGTTCTAGAGATCATATTATTAAAGTCAATCTCTCATTTAGTATAGATTCCCATAGCAATGAGTGCTATTTTAACACACTTTTTAAAATGAAAACTCAAAGCACGGTTGTTTAGCAATTATGTAAACCGACGTTTTCATACAGTCGTACCGGATACATTAAAATGTATAAAGATCACATGGCTAACATCAAAATTCTATCTAGGACAGCAATATATTTGAAATATGGTCTCTTACGAGATAAAAATATTTTTGAAGTTAAACTTCGGAGTTAATATTTATAAGAGATAGAACAGAAAATACTTCTTTTGAGTTGCATTTTCTTAAGATAATTTACTACTAATGTAGTAAATTAAGTAAGATAATGAGGTTCGTTTCTACTAAAAACAGAATATCTTAAATCTTTGAACCTGCTTTTATTCCACCAAATATTCCATGGAAATTACACCTTGGTATGTAGCCTTTTTAATACTTAAATAAATAAATTCTGATAAAGATTATTGTTGTTTATGACATTGCAAAATGGATTTCATTTTTAAATAACAGTTACTCAATTTTAAATACGGTTTAAATCAACTTTTGAGAGAAAAATACGACACAAAACTCTACGGAACCCAGTAGTCGATACTTCACGAAGAATTTTAGCGACGTTGGTTTTGGAAATATTCTAAATGTGTCCATATTTTCTCTACCTTTTGTTAGGTGTTTGTTATGTTCGGCTTATTTCCTTTACGGCTTTATTGTATTATCGTATTTTTTAGTTTATCCAGTATTAAATTTGTTACATCGTTCTTTTTTATGTGGTCTACATATAAAATGGAAGGCAAAAAATTGACAAATCTTTTTTTATACGCTTTTCATTGAAAGTGTTTTAAAACTGATTAAATTTTGAACGTATTTGTGAGCTTTGGTTAGATACAGGGATTATGCATGAGTTCCTTCTTGTAAATAATAAAAGAAAATATACATCTCGCAAGAAAATGTAGCATAAATTACACTGATGGCCTTCACAATGATAAGTTGGCCCTAAATAAATTACTAGCTTTCCGCCCGTGGCTTTGCCCGCTTAGTCAACGAAAATCCAATGAAAATAAGATATCCTAAAGAATCCTATGAATTCGTCCCTTCCTAAATCTCCAGAAATAAAATCACGCCAAAAACATCAGTCCGTTACGACGTGAAAGATAAAGAATCAAACACACTTTAGCATTTATAATTTTAGCATTTAAAATTTTAAATCTCAATTAATTTTGTCAAAAACATTCATACTAAGTAATATTACAAAAGCTGTAGAGTTGTTGTTTGTTTGTTTGCTTGAACGCGCTAATCTCAGAAATCACGAGTACGATTTGAAAAAATGTTTAACTGTTAGATACCTAGTCCATTTATCGAGGAAGGCTATCAACTATACATAATCACGCTAAGACCCATAGAAGCCCAGAAATGCAGGTACAACCGCGGGGCACATCTAGTTCATACTGAGACAATGTGTTTTGTTACATCGGTACGGCCCTCACCTACTTTATCAATAGCATATTGTGCAAACTAAATACAAGAGGGATACAAAGTTAATTTTTTGTCGTCTGCGCGATGAAAAGACTGCTCGCAACCGCACTCAATACATTGCAACTTTAGCGAGTAGAAAAATGACGATTTTATAGGGTAAATTCGTTTATGGTGGTAGGTTCTATTTGGAGGAGAGGAAAGGTTGTGTGGCCCTACGGTTACATTTACTTGTGTGCGTGTGTATATGTGCGTGCCTTTAATTTTATTATTATGACTTCTATACATATGCATACAGATACAGATTCATTTCCAATTAAGAATTCAGTTGCGCTTAAAATACATTCTCAGACGCATTTCGAGAAATAGAGTCCTAGTCATTATATAAACATCAAAAATATTATGTCATGTATTTCGAAATGGTTTATTCTAACTTTTAGTTAAAATAAGTTCAATCACATTTAAGTTATACATAAATGGTTGACTCGACTTCACACCACCACCTGACTTTTATGAATATATGTATTTTCATTACCTTTACCCAATTTGCATTTATGACGATTGGCCTTTTAATTTTATCTTAAAATTAACATTTATGAGGTTTTATTTATTCTACTTGTGACAGTTTTTTTAATAATGATTAAAACAACCTTTAAGAAGAACGACACTACTACAAGATTTAGTTGATCCTCGTTTGTTGAAACCGTCGTAAAAAATCTAAGTATAATTTACACCATTGAAAACTTGTTAGAAGTGATTTTAAAAGGCCTGGTTTAACGATTAATGCCTTAGGTAAGTAATAAAATGAAGCTTTCCAATTATTTTAATTTCGTAGTGTCTCTCGACGTTATACCTAAACTGAAAATATTTTCCTTTTTTATATTATTCAAATTACTCAAGCCTTTACCTTTGAACCTCGTTAAAGTATCTCGTCAAAAAAGGTGTCTTGTTTAAAACGAGTATAATTAATTGGAACTAGCCGGTAACAGTACCCTTTACCCTATCCGATATAAATACGCAGTGAAGGGTTGAAATAGAGACGGTTAATTGGCCTCATTCAAGTGACATGGGATGTCGATGCCTTCATTTGTTTAGATCTAGTCAATGCCGAGTATTGTTTGTAGGAAGGTTTGTAGGTATACAATTATTGCGTCTATATCGAAAGAGAGCAATATCTTTTTTTTATTGAAACCCCGGCAACGGCGACCCACTTGATGGTAGGTGATGGTCGCCGCCCATGACAATTCGCAGCATTAGGGAACGTGTTGCCGGTTTTGAGGTGGAAGAAGGCTTTTGAGGTGGGTGTAGGCTTTTGTCTTGAAGGTTCCCATGTCATACTGGTTGGGGAACACGGAAGGTATCTATACACAGACTTGTGATTGCTTAACTGTCTTGTATTTATAGTTTTATAGATAATAGATTTTGTCTCACATATTGTAGTTTCATGTGCATTGCATATACCTCATTTTGCGTTGATTTTATGCGAATATTATACATTTAGAAACTACAGAGAAGGCAGAGAGTGTCTATAAAGTGTTTGATTTCTATATATATAATAGCCGTGTAAAATGAAACGTAAAAACTCTATATAAACAAATTTTAAATTGTAATATTAGTGAACAAATGAATGGTTGAACGTAGCTGACTGATTAGTCCATTTTGTCACGAACAATTTTATCTGAAAAACAAATAAACATAAAAGAATAAATTAATGTTAATAAATGAATACTCTTGGGAATGTCAGTTAGAAACCGATGATGAAGATCTATGAGTAAATGCTATAATGGATAAAAATAAATAACTTTAAATTAGTCCACAAAGGAAAATACATCAAGGGAAATTAAATTTGTATAAGAATAATTAACAATTCGGTAAACAGCCTGTATTTTATAGTAAAAATACTACTGATACAAGATAATTACTGACCATGTTTTTGAATATTGTTCTACCAAAGACTGGTCAGAATAATAATTAATAGAGAATATTCTTAGCAAGATGAAAGCTTTATATTCTTCTACTATATTAGCAGTTTACACTGTTTATATGGTTGGGTGGATGATTGTTCATACTAAGACAATGTGTTTTGTTACATCGGTACGGCCCTCACCTACTTTATCAATAGCTTATTGTGCAAACTAAATACAAGAGGGATACAAAGTTAATTTTTTGTCGTCTGCGCGATGAAAAGACTGCTCGCAACCGCACTCAATACATTGCAACTTTAGCCAGTAGAAAAATGACGATTTTATAGGGAAAATTCGTTTATTGCGGAAGATTCTATTAGATTGGAGGAGACTGGAGAGGAAAGGTTGTGTGGCCCTACGGGGACATTAACTTGTGTGCGTGTGTATATGTGCGTGCCTTTATTTTTATTATTATGACTACTTAGTATATTATAATATATATTCTTCTACTATAGTAGCAGTTTACACTGTCTATATGGTTGGGTGGATGATTGTTAGTCTTTTGCGTAAAAATAACTGAACGGATTTGGATGATATTTTAATAATATTAAATATATTTTAATATATTATGTAGTCTACAATCGCATTACCGTAACCCGGTTCATTATAATATTATGACTTGTTACTAACACTTTTAGGCATTGAGTTAATATGTACTACGTAGTAAATATTAAACCAATGTTTTTAGGTAAATTATTGCATATTATATTCTATAAATAATTAATCTTTGCTATCTAAATTCTAACGTAAACAAGAAAGTAACTTTGTCATAATATAATATTTTATCTACCTACGTTTTAACACCTGGATTATTCATGGGGTTTAAGTGGTATCTTTATAGAGGTAGGAATTATACTAACTAAAAATCTTTCAATAACATATTATATGAAAAAGCTTTTGTTTGAAATAAAAACAACATCTTAAAATATTTTCATTCTGCCTTGGCCTAAGTTCAATTTCTCGTCCTCCCCGTATTGTCTACTAACAAATAAAGTTTAGTTTAGCAGTACACAGAGTGTCCCATACCCTGCAAGGGCATACAGGACTTTTAAAGTACTCGACCAGCATACGCTTTTCACAAACGCAATTTAACCCCAGAACATTTGAGCCACGAAGAAAAAGTATCCGTGGAAATAATTGCACAACTTTTTCGTCGGCAAAAAGTGGAAGAATTAAACTGAATAATTTAGCCGGCGACTGAGGGCAAATGAATTCCAACGGCTTAACTTCAGACTTAACTACGCACTCGGTTTCAGTAGTTAGAGTTAAATGAACGCCGCCCGACTGCTCACCAGCCATTGGTCATTCTTTTAACGGTGTACCTTAAAGCAACATGATGGAAAAATAATTTAAACGGATATTAAACGCGATTTATTTACAAACATTTTTAATTAAATTATTTTATAGTTTCAACACACCTACACTTTACCTACATCCAAAAAATTAATAAATATACCAGCAAACGTTACAGCTTAATCCAAGCTTATTACCACATATTTTTGAAAATTCCCAAATTCTGCGGTCACTCGAAGATTACATGATCCGACAAACTAGACACTACAAGGCAGCGTTCAGTTACAGATCAAAGCAAATCGCATTATACAAGGGTTACAATAGTGACGTCAGAGCAGTCAAGCGAATCGACCAATGTTCTGCGTAAAACCACACACTGCTCAACGACGAACGCTTCGTGACGTCATCACTGAGGATTACCCTTTGAATGTGCAGAAGTACGGACAGCGATATCCTGTTATTATGAAGAAGGTTACGATTTGTCTCAAAAACTGCTCTACCGGTGTAATAAATTGTTTTACCACAAGAACGTCTCTACAGAGTAACATAAGTTGTGGGACAGAGTCAACCGATTTTTATGATACTTTTTCATTTGAAAGCTATGCCATTAGTATGATCCTATTTAAATTCGGCTTTGTTCTGACAGTTTCAAGGTAGTTGCACTGTGCTGGTTTTCTTCAATAAAAGTTCATAGTAGTCTTTGAGTAATCTTTCATCATAATTCTAAGAAAATAATTCACTGAGATTCATTCAAGACTTGTGCATTTGTAACGTTTAGTCACTACATAGTATAAAACAAAGTCGCTTTCTCTGTCCCTATGTCTCTATGTCCCTTTGTATTAAAACTACGCAACAGATTTTGATGCAGTTTTTTTAAATAGATAATATTCAAGACGAAGGAGGAGCAAGGAGGTTGTAGTATATAATTTATTAGGTTTTTGATAAAGCGGGCGAAGCCGCGGGCGGTAAGCTAGTATAAAATATGTTGTGGTTGAATACGCCTTTCGCTTTGACTGGATTACCGTACATACACACAACTTCTTCATTAAAGTTCCCTGTAGCCGAGAATGACTCACTCATTAGCTGTGAAAAAGGCCGTGTTTTCACGCAAAATATTAGCGATTTATTGCGATAATAGAGTACTTTTTACTTTTTTGACTTTATGGCACACCTGATAAGTAAGTTTTAGATAAAAACATTAAATAAAATTATTTCCACATTTTTTACGTCTAACCCAGAATCGACCTGCTTGATATATTTAATAGCAAATTTGAATTAAAATTTACTAATCTATTATTCATATTCAAACTGTTGTAACAAACAATAAGTAGATATTAAATGACACATATGATATACATACCATCTTTCAAGAAAATAATCTCAAATACTATTTTCCCATACAAAGCCACTTGGCTAGGGGGGCTGTTCTTTTCACAGTTATAACTTACTAGCTGCTCCGCGCGGTTTCACCTCCGTGGCTCCACTTCTGTTGGTAGTAGCGTAATGATATTAGTCCAGTCTGTGGGGAAGTGTAAAAGCCTCTGCTCTACAAAAGGTGGCGTAGAAAATGTTATGAAACAATATTGTTTAGGTATGAATGGTTAATAAAAATCCAAGTTTTCGACCTTGACGGACCCAGGCGCTAGCCGCCATCTTGAATTAAAGGTGCTAAAATTAGGTTTATTTTAAATAACTTCTCAATTGTTTACTAAATCACAAAAGTGTCTATGAGGGGTTCAAAGAAGACAAAATTACCTACATTTTTTGCATACATGATTATTCTGTAAGTCTTAAAGGTAAAAAGTTACAGGCGACGGAAATAATAATATTTACAGAAATCATATAATTTTAATTTTGTTTAAAAATTGTGCAGCTATTATCATTTTTTAAATCTTTTTGATGGCCCGGGCTGGTTAATGGTGGCTTCTTCATTATCGTCGCTGAAATTTTCTGTTTCATTGTCTGTATTTTTAGTTTCCAACCAAGAAATTTCGTCGTCATCACAGTCTTCGTTATCTATCTGAATCTCTACTGCATTTTCACACAGCTGACCACTACAGAATCCACAAACAATAGAGCATTTTAATCCAGCTTTTCTGCAACTACATGCTTTGCTGCATCCTTTTTTACAGTGGCAAGAACTTACACTTAAAAGCATCTGAGGTGCTGCTTTCTCTGTCGTTGTTATTGGAGTGAGCCTATTGGTGTCATATCTCCAGCCCCAGTGTTCTGGATTTTTTTCAATTCCATACCATTTTTGGACTTGGTGGTATGTCCTAAACGCATGATACCATGCAGCGTCCTTTGTTGGCAGCAAAGAAGCAAGTTTAAATTTACTTTTTATTGATAACTAAGGATTCCTTATCCATGTCCCCTCTGTACAAAGTTACTAGAAAGCGTGCTCCAGCGTCTTCGATTTCTTCTGGTCATGACGACGAAATTTCATGGTTGGAAACTAAAAATACAGACAATGAAACAGAAAATTTCAGCGAAGATAATGAAGAGGCCACCATTAACCAGCCTGGGCCATCAAAGAGAATTAAAAAATGATAGCTGCACAATTTTTAAACAAAATTAAAATTATATGATTTCTGTAAATATTATTATTTCCGTCGCTTGTAACTTTTTACCTTAAAGACTTACAGAATAATCATGTATGCAAAAAATGTAGGTAATTTTGTCTTCTCAAAGAAGACAAAATTACCTACCCTGATAGACACTTTTGTGATTTAGTAAACAATTGAGAAGTTATTTAAAATAAACCTAATTTTAGCACATTTAATTCCAGATGGCGGCTAGCGCCTGGGTCCGTCAAGGTCGAAAACTTGGATTTTTATTAACCTTTCATACCTAAAAAATATTGTTTCAAAACATTTTCTACGCCACCTTTTGTAGAGCATAAATACCTACAGACTGGATTATATAGCCTATAGCCTTCCTCGATAAATGAGCTATCTAACACCGAAAGAATTTTTCAAATCGGACCAGTTGTTCCCGAGATTAGCGCGTTCAAACAAACATACAAACAAACTCTTCAGCTTTATAATATTATAGTATAGATAAGCATACAAAATCGCGAATCATGTGAATAAAACACCTGACGATACCACTGCGACTCATCTTGAATAGACTGCAAACATCTCGGATGCAGGATTGTATGTCCTGAACCGCTTCTGCCACAACAAAACAGACTCTACGTTGTTGTATTAAATCACTATTTCGAACACCGCGACGAAATAATATCTAAATAACAAGGGAGAATTGTTAGAGTCCATTATTGCTCTTAAGTTGAGGGACATAAGGTATGTTTTGGAATACCAGTCGAAGTACTTTAAAAGGGCAACAAGGAGTATCACATAAATGTCTTTAAAATTGCAGAGCATAGTGACTTCATGTAACAGTAGGTAAATACGTCACTACGTGCGATGTGTTGAACTTCTGTTTTGTTTCGATAAGGGGAATGTTATTTATTTTAAACTACATAGCTTTCCGCCCGCACGGCTTCCCCATATATTCCCCTTCCTCTTGAATCACTCTATTTATTAATAAAAACCGCATCAAAATCCATTGCGCAGTTTCAAAGATTAAACCATACATAGGGATATAGGGACAGAGAAAGCGACTTTGTTTTATACTATGTAGGTATGATGAAACATCGAAACGTATATAATACTAGCGGTCCGCCCCGGCTTCTCCCGTGGTACATGTAAACGTTTTACATGTAAAGTGCTAGAAAATATCTATTTATTATTGGTTAGTGGTACGGAATGTAAAAATTAACAGAATATTTTTCATAATAATATAGGCTTTGTAAATAAAATGCAGTCCAAACATGTACCCTTATATTCTGTCTCTGAAAATCAACAAATAATCCATGAATATTAGATTTCTATTTAGAATTCATCGCAGACTCAAATACAAACTAACCAGGAAGAGACTTACCAAAGTTTAAATTTTATTCATAGTGCTTCATTCGTAAATATCTTTCTGAGGCCCCAAATGTTTTTTTCTTCGAATGAATAGTAAAAAGTATAACAATCTTATATGCAATTAAAATTTTGGAAAAGAAATTACATAAGGCTCTACCCAATGATTTTTTAAATTACTTTAAAAATTATTGACTCTACCTCTGTTTATAAAATATTTTATATTGCCATTTAGGTTTGGAATGTGGTGACTGGTGATGTGAACAAATAAATTAAAGGATCAATTTATTTCTACACTCTAGTATACAAACATATATCAGTACGCACGTACGAGATCCCGACCAAGGAAATCAAATATGTTGCCAAAAATCTTAAGTGCAATCGGAAAGTAAAATCGGAATCAAAGTTCATTAAAATCGGTTAAGTTTCTAAATTTCGGAATATTATTCAGTAATTTTAAACATTGGAAAAATAATTGTAAGTTGTAATTTAAATTATTTATAATGTGGCGAAAATATGTTAAGTTTATATGCCCAGAGTTAATATGAAATGTGAAATTAAAAAAAAAGAGTAATATGTATATATAGACAAAAGCAAACATGAATGTGAACAGTTATGAGTTGGGGCCCTGAATAGTTTTAATCCGTATCTGTATGAACAAGAGAATACGTGACTTGGAGACACGTTGACTGAACTTCACTCGCACGCCTTAAGTTCTTATTTCTTGAATAACATACTTCTAAACTTCCTTTTATGTTTTCAACAATAGTACAAATATATCTCCAACTAGTTGACGGCCGTGAATTCGTTTGAAAAGTGAGATTACTTGCAGTCAACATTAAGTAATTAATATTCAGGTAATCAAAATCGGTCGTTTAGAAGATTACAAAAAACGTACATAAGACTAAAATTTGAATAGTAGATATTTTATTTTTATTTTTGTTACCATAGTTTATTGGTATGTTGTCACAATAATTATTATTAGGCATTGAACATGTCTATTAAACAAGCCTGTTGGCTGTTGATTTAATTTGTCCTATCTTAATAAATACAATATAAACATTTAAGATCGAAGAAGAGATCTCCCATCTTCAAGACAAGAGTCAACAGGTACCTTCAAGGAAGCGCTCTCCATCTTAGACCACATCTTCGCTCACCAGCAAGCGGGATCGTACCTAGTCAAGCACTGCTCTATTCTACATTAGAAAAAAAAGCATCTCATCATATTTTTACATATAGATATAAAGGATGACATTAACAAGTGAAGACCCCTTTCCTGCTCCCCCTCCCTTTTCCGAACTCGGATCGACTGTAATTTATTTTTCAAACTCAAACTCAAACATTCATTTATTCAATTAGACTACTATTTAGTAGCACTTTCGAATCGTCATTACATAATTATTTTTAACATTTACCACCGATTCGGAAAGCAGTATCTATGGAGAAGAAACGGCAAGAAACTTCCTTTCAATTTTATCACATTCCCCTCCTTTTCTAATGGGTTTCATCCTACTGTGATTTTTTTGTTTCAAAAATTATCGGCACTGGTCTTAATGATTTAGAATAAGGAATTGAAAGCCAAGTGTCAATTTGATCAAGGACAGGATTTTATAAAAAAAACATCAAAAAACACTTCTTAAGGTATATTTTATCACATCATCATAAAGTTTTAATTTTAATTAATACATTAGAATTTAACTAACTTACTTAATTAATGAAAGCTTAAAAAATAATCGATAATATGAAAAGTTTACAAATTTGAATTATCCATGGCGTTAGCAATTCGTTGAATACTTATTGTCCTACGTCTAGCCAACATAACTTTTGATTCGTATATTTTAAACGATATGAAACACAACAGAATCAATAATATTAAGCCAATGCATATATTGGAAAACAAGAAAGAGTCTGCTTTGTTCGCTTGGATAACGGGCTTTTCTGTGGTTTTAATGGAGACTTCTTCTAACTTTTTATTTATCAATGCCATTTTGTCATTAAAGTCAGAAATGATCTTTTCCTTTTCTATTGTAAACGAGCTTTCTAAGCCTTGTTTAACTTGCTCTATATATGGTAATATATTTTCGTATGTAGCATTCTCCTTTACTATCGTCACTTGTTTCGATGTCGCTTGGGAATTCATAGCAACCATCAACTTTAACATTCGTTCTAAAAATGAATTTGTTATGTTATTATTTCGAATAATTTCCTCGCCGTTCTTTATATTTCTATCCATTTTCAAAGTTTGATCAGTTATTAACTTCTCAAATTTTTGACTAAAATCGTTTTCAGTATTTATCACTCTCGATATTTCTTCAGTTGATTTTCTTTCTGATAAGCTTATTAATATCTCCCTTATATCGTTTAAAACGTCGTTGTTTTCGATGGATTTACTGCTATTTTCCATCCGTTTGATGCCACGCTGACCATGACAGGAGACTCCGTCAATATTTTCATTGGAATGTTCGTCTAATTTTATGGCTGTTATTGAAAGACCATTTATCTTCAATTTAACTAATATTTCACAAGGAATAGGATTTCCGCCAATGCTCAATGATGTAAAATGAATTGTGGATTCAAAATCAATTTTGCTTATTTTATTGAAGTCAATTATCAAAACTCTCAATCCTTGTATATCATAGAAGCGTTCGCCTTGTAAATCCGGTATTTCATTGTAAGATAAATCAAGAGTCTCCAAAGAAATTAAACCACGGAAAGTACCATAAGTGAGAGCTGTCAAATGATTATGAGAAATATTCAGAACACGTAAGTGGCTATTGTCTTTGAAAGAACCTGGTTGAATAAATTGTATTTTATTGAAACTTAAATCTAATAAGCCCAATTTAGTTAAATTAGTGAGTGCTCCGACTCCTAAAATTTTTATATTATTTTTGCTTAAAATTAATTCATTGAGTGACCAAAATTGATTAATTCCAAGCCTCGTTATATTAGTGACACTAGAATTTTGCATATTTAATATTATCAAAGGTGAATCGATAGTTTTGTCGAATTGGATATTTTTATCAATACCAGATAGTAAAAGTTTATTTAAACGATTTAGATTTTCCATCAAAGATACGTTAAAATTCAAATGCTTGTTGTATGATACATCTAAATACGAAAGTTCTGTGCAGTTTGAAAATGTTTTGTCATTTAAATATTTTATATCGTTAAATGAAAGGTCGATTAAACTTAACATTTTCATGTTCATAAAAAGATTTGATGCCAGATCAGTTATTCGATTGTGGTTTAAATATAAAACGCTAAGATTAGCGAGGGTTGTTATATTGATATCTATATATTTCAGTGCGTTGTGTGATAAATCAAGTATATTTATATTTCCCGTATGAATAAAAGCATTAAAATTTACCTCATTCACAGCACTGAGTGATATATTTAGTTTCTGAAGATTTAACATGTGGTTAAAAGAACTGTTCTTAATAGTTGTTAAAAACGAGGAAGAAACATCTAGTATTGGTATTGACATCAAACCACAGAACGTATCACTTTCTAAAACATCTGTTAATGCATTATTAGAAACATCAAAATCGACCAATCGAGTTAGATTTTCAAAAGATTTAGGTTCTATCTTAGATATATTATTATAAGAAATATCTAGATATTCTAACGCAACCAAATCATTAAAGTATTTGTTTTTAATAAACCCAATGAAATTATAGCTAACTGATAGAAATTTAAGAGTTTTCAGATTGTTCAATGCAAAATCTAGATTAGCAATTTGATTGTTGGAAAGATGAAGCTTTTTTAAATTTAGCAAATTGTCAAATGATTTTGGCGATACAGAATTTATTTCGTTATGATTTAAAAACAGTTCTTCTAATTTATCGAGCCCAGTAAATGCGTAATCGTCAATGCCATTTATGCTTTGATAGCTCAAGTCTAATTTCAAAATAAACATTAACCCCTTAAACGTACCATTGGTTAGGACGCCTTCTAAGTTATTTCGCTGTATATCAAAGTTTTCTATACTTTTACCGTCAAACATAAACTTAGGGAGAATTCTTATTTCATTATATGATAAGTCGATAGTTTTCAAATCCGTCTTTTCATGAAACATTTCCTTTTCTAATACCTTTAAAACATTATTATTTAAATAAACACTAGTTAAAAGACTCATACCTTGAAATGTCTTCTTCTCAATTGTTAGTAGTGCATTATAACTTAAATCTAATTCTTTTAATTGAAGTAACTTCTCGAAGTCTTTTAACAAGATGTTTTGTATTCTGTTGTTACTCAAATTCAAATGAGTGAGTTTTGTGAATCTAAACAGAGATCCATTAATTTCGTCAATTTTATTGTAAGCTAAGTTTAAATAGACCAAATTTTTAATACCTTCAAATGAAAATGGGTTAATGTTCGATATTTCATTAAATGAAACATCTAACATTTGTAAATTGGCAAATCGATCAAATACCGCTTCTTTTATCTCATTCAGTTTATTATAAGAAACATTTAATCTTAGTAAGCTACTGAACGGTGATTCCATAGCACTAATTTCAAATTCTTCTATTGTATTATGTGAAAGATCAATTTCTTCTAAATCGGGGAATGTGTATCTTGAGCTCAATTTGGCAATTGTAATAGAATTGTACGAAACATTTAGTAGACGCAATCTATTCATGTGTTTTATTAGTGGAAATTTATCATAATAATTTCTGCTTAATTCTAGTGTTGTTATATAATCATAATAGTATATTCCGTAATCAATACTTTTTGGAATTTCTGCTCCATCTGCTTCATTTCTTCGTTTGTAAACTAAATGTATTGGAAGGATATTTCCAATATTCGGATTATATAACATCATAGGAGTGCAGCGTTTACTAATTTCATAATAATATCTTAAATTGAAATATTTATCACACACTACTTCAGTCACACAACTTTCTTCATTAATTTTACTTTCACAGACGTCTGCTGTTGCTACTCGAACAATGAGTAGCATTATGGCGATCGTTCCTGAAATAAATCAATACAATTTCATCACTGGGAATTATCCCTTAAACTCGTATATTAATTTATTCAACTAGACTTCGTTTAAAAGCGCTATGGTGTATCACTAACTAGCTGTTGCCCGCAGCTTCGCCTGCGTGGAAAAGATTCATTCATTTCATGGTACAAAATTTCATCCCCTATTATATTATCAATTGATCAAAATCCTTTCTTAACGGATGCCTATGTTCTGACATCGTCCAGTGGTTTAGGCTCTGCGTTGATAGATGACTATGTCAGTCAGTCAGTCAGTCAGTCACCTTTGATTTAAATATATTGGGACATTTAAACGTTTGTGAATATAGGTACATATTTGTATAATGTATTAAGTATATTATTTGGTTGTAATCTGAATAATTAATGCGCTAATGAACTTAAAGTAAATCATACTAAATACATAATAATAATTAATATGACAACTGATAATTAATAAGTATTCTTAATTCAGAAATAACTGTGCTATTTATTATAATATTATGAAAAACATCTTTTAATAAAGCGATTTTTAAGGGTGGCGATTAAATTGGACATAAGCAAAAAATAACAACATAATTATTACAATCAAATTGCTAACATACTTAGACTTTATTTAAGCCTATATTACTAACAGATTTAATATAATCTATAAATAAGCAATCTAATGTTTATTGCACGCCTCATAAGCGAAGCGTCATTTTTGTTATTTAAACTAGTTAAAAAACAGTTTAAAAAAGTTTTGTCTTGGACGTCCGTGTGTCTGTATGTGCGGAGGATTTTCTTGTTAACACGATAGCGACCGAAACACTTTACTAATCGAGTATTTTTTTTTCTCTTACGCTTTAGTATGCTCAGGAATAGAACCCTTTCATTTTTCAGGGTCTGATTCGATGTGGTTTAATTGTTATTAAATAAACAAAAATAATAATTAATAAATAATTATTAAAAAAAATTAATTTATAAAATTGAACATGTAGAAAATAAAAAAACTTTCATGTGCAATTTGAAAAAAAAATTTTTTTAGTGATTTTTTGTTTTAAAAAAAAAATTCAAAAATTAAAGTCGAATACCAAGGGAGACGCCAAAAAATTCGAGTTATAGAGTTTTCAACTTATGGAGGATTTCGACTTAGGCGGATTTTGATTCGACATAAAGAGTTTGAGGTTTATTCTTATAAATTTTGAATTCACAAAATCAAAATTGAACACCTGACACCAATTAAGCAAACACGTGTTTACGTGAGTCATAGATTTATTATCGTATACTCCTAAAATGTTTTCTAAGAAACAATAGTGTACTTTGATTGTCGGCAAGTTCTTAAAGTCGGTAACTTACTTTTGTTCGAACAATAGAGGTAATAAATTCCTAATGATCAAGTTGTAAAGGTTTTAAAATAAAACGTTGCTATGTTCGACATACAGAGGTCAAATTTAATTTTTCGAGTTATAGAGTGAAAATATGTACCAAAATGGCTTGGAGGGACTCGGTGATCTGATTATTTCGACTAACAGAGGGTAGAGATTTCAAGTAATGGAGGTTTTGGTGTTTGAAGGGAAGGGAACAAAACATTTTTTCGAGATTTGGAGGTTTTTGACTTATCGAGGTTCGACTTAACGGGGTTCTACTGTAATCAATTTTATTGTAAAGGATGAGATTATGAGGCGTGCACTTTTGGATTTTCCAAACTTTTTAAAACTAGCTGCGCTCCGCGGTTTCACCCGCGTGGCTCCGCTCCTGTTGGTTTTAGCGTGATGATATTAAAATAGCCTTTCTCGATGAATGGGCTATCTAACACCGAAAGAATTTTTCAAATCGGACCAGTAGTTCCTGAGATTAGCGCGTTCAAACAAGCAAACAAACAAACTCTTCAGCTTTATAATATTAGAATAGATAAAACTCACCAGGAAGCATGTTTATATCGTATCTGTAAATATATAATTCAAAGCTTTTTCAAAAAGTAAAAAATACAAACAATTAATATACAAAAATCAACTCTAAACCCTCGTTTTGTGTATAACACAACATAATATTTTGGTAACTGTATGCCAGCAAAGGCCAGCATAATATATATAATTACTTTTGTTTATAAAAAAAAACGACGGATTAAAATAATGGGACAATTAACATGGAGTACTTATATTTTTTTTTACATTCAACTAAGAACTCTGAATATATATTCATTTAAGAATTCAGGATTGGTTTTAATATAATGCCATTGTAAATTACAGTGAAACTCACCTTTGCCTCATTTTAGAAATTTCAAACAAATGATCCAAACACCAATTTATGTCGATTTAATTATTTTCTACTGAAATAATAGTTTTATATTTGTAAACAGAAAATAAGAGTGTCACATGTGAAGCGTTCCATCGCAATGTTATAAGTAAGCGTTCAATATTTTAAAAATATAATCGGAGTTATGTGGACTTAATAACTAATTAGGTATATATTTGTTCCATCCCGTTATCGTTTTTTAACCGACTGCAATAACTTCAACTTAATGTTCAAGTTTAACTTGTATGTTATATTGTATAGCTGTATTAAAATTTATTACAATTCTTGTCAAATAGTTTCTTTCCTCTTTATAAAATTTGTGTACCTAGTCTGTGAATTTGGGAGTACCTATTCTTAAGAGCTGCTTTATTCATTTATAATGAGTGAACACACATGCATGCAAGTTTGGCATCTATCTCTATGAAAATTAATCGCTATTTCCCTTAGTCACGGCATCACGCCTGTACAGCGGGACCGCTTTCTCCAAGTCTTATTTAGTGGTTGTTATTGTCAGGAGAATTAAGAAAAACTTAAGAAATTTGCGAGAAAGAAAAATAGATAAACTTATATTATAAAGAGGAAACATTCGTGTTTTTTATTTATGTTTGTAAATTGTAATGTTTTCGCACAAAAACTACTGGATTGATTTCAAAAAATTAGTTACCAGAAGAAAGCTACATATTTCTTGAATCACTTTGATGTAGTATATTTTATTTCGTTTTTATCCTGGGTCAGCTAGTATGTCATATTTTTGCAGTATAGAATGCGAATAAAATTGAGAAACAAAATCTAAGTAAGAGTTGCTAGTGTGAGTTGTAAAAAAATAAAAATAAAAATATCGGGAACCACGTAACATTTATTGTACAGACTTTTATCAACGCTGTCAGGACGCGCAGATAACACGTTTTAAAATACACTAATACTACTGTTATTATTATCATCTATGACATTTGCAGCTGTTATGGCTTTGCCAGATAGAAAGCGTAGGTACACATAGCGCGCGTCAAACAGAGCGAAGACGCTATCTATGGCGGGGGCGCTTAGTATTTTTCTGTCTGACAAAACCTATATCACGAAGTAGGTATAATACCAAAAATTTCATAAGTTAATGTTTTTAAGAGAGTTTTTAGACCACGCTTCGTTGTATAGTGTTTTGTGTAGTGAGGCTCTGGTCAATCTGTGTAACATGAGTAGAGTGTGACATTATAGCACGACGCTAAAGCGTTAATACACCGCGCTATATTCGCGTTCTGTCTGCACGTTTTCTAAGCGCGCTGCAAAGCGCCGCTAGCCTGACGCCGTGCTATGACTATATTATGCGATATTGGCTTTGACAGATAGCACACGATCTTAGCGCGCGTCATAGCACTATCGCTCTGTTTGACAGTACATATTATATATATATGGAACTATTTGTCTTAATATAGTCTGCGCAATTCCACAACCGCACTGCACGAAGCAAACCACTTGGATGCGTAGTGCTCGTCTTCGGTGCGATTCACGAGACAATTTTTGCCGAAAACTACGCTGTTGTGGAACAAGCTACGCCTCGGTGTTCTATGATATGGGCACCTTCAAGAAGTAAGCGTGTAAATAATATCTGAAAGGCCAACAAAACGTTCGTAGTCCCCGGCATTCCGGACGCTCATGGGCGGCGACGAGTTTCCAGAAAGTGAGTCACTTGCTCTTTAGTTGGTGAATACATAAAAAAAACATTGTTGCGTAGTACAACTCAATACGGCTTCATAGCGCGGCGTCATGTTATTATTACCACATTGACACGCGCTAAAAACTCGTACTATTTGACTAAGCCATTAATCTACACATGTAACATAATATTATCTTACATGTAAGAATCGCTAGTCACGTTTGTCTATTCTTGCTTTTATTTCAATTTACTAGATTTCCGCCCGCGGCTTCGCTCGTGTGGACCACCAGACAATGCATAACGTTTGCCTGGTTTACTTGTAATACTTACCTTACCCACTAACCTTTTTTTATGTATAAGCTGTCAAACGAGCTTGCGCGTCACCAGAGAGAAAGCGATGATTGGCGCCGCCAATGAACATCCACAGACTCTAGAGTATTATGGGTGCTTTGCCGGCGTTTGCGGGAGGAGTACGCTCACTTCTTGAAGTATTCCAAGTCATAATCCTTCGGAAATGCTGTTTTAACCTTGTTTACTTACTGCTGTTAAATAGCTAAATTAAGCATTATCCTACGAAGACTGCTAATATTATTTAAAAGGCATTGTTTTCACCACTTTCCAGCACGTCTTTTAATTTAAATGATAAATTAGTTTCTTAAATAGGCAAGGCGTGAATAATGACGTCACCCCAAGTAATTTACGCGATGACTTGCGTTATCAGATCACAAGTCACGTTGTCAAGCAGTATTATTTCCAATGTGGAAAAATGACAGCGCTATACAGGTTGTCCCACTATTGGTATACTAAGCGCGAAGGGCCTTGTAGTTTTGCATACACTGATCACGTAAAAAACACTTAAACAACAAAATTACGTTAAAAATTGTTTGCTAAATTTTTTCTGAAAATCCATGTTTTCTTCTCTAGCTTCGCGCTGCCGGCATATACCGCTTCTCTAATGTGAGCATTTTGTCTATGAAAACATAATCTTAAACGATAGCTCACGTGCTAGTGGCAAAGTTGGGTGGGTTGCTTGTTATGGGTGTACCACATAGAGTTTTAAGAAATCATCTATTTGAAAAAAAAATGCGTCTGGAATTTTATAAGTATTTTTTACGTATTCAGCGTATGCAAAACTACAACCTCCTTTGAGCTTAGTATACCAACAGTGGGACACCCTATATAGATCGTCTAGCGCCATCACTTTCCCACACTGGAAATACTACTGCTATATGATATCATGGTAGCCCCAAACAATGTCTCAATTATTTATGGAAAAGACTTAACTCATATTATATTGCTTTCACGGTTAACCAATAAGTATTTAGGAAGTGCCTTCAAAATATTTTAATAGATGTACTTTAGAATAGATAGTCTAGAACAGACAGGCATGTTTCATCCAGGTTATAAATTAGGTGCTCACATCTACTAGTATAAAATGCATGAAAATAATGCGTAGGTAATTTATTAAAGGAAGCTTTGTTTGTCTGTAAAAATATTTGCATTTTTATTCTGACTACTAGCTGTCTCGGCAAATATTCTTTCTGCCTTAGGCCGCGTTTCCATCTGCAAGAAAACTTGCGTAAGACAGTCTGTCTGACAGCAGCTTGCAAGTCTACGTGCAGGTGGAAACGCGGAATTAGACTTGCAAGCTACTGTCAGACAGACTGTCGGACATTTCTTGTGGAAGTTTTCTTGCAGATGGAAAGGCGGCCTTACTCTATAATTTAGGGGTATGAAAAATAAATTTGTTACTGCTCTTAAACATTACAAACAAACTTAAACTAATTATTAATTAAAACAATAGTTATATTGCGATTTCATTCAGAAATCCAGACGTATGGATAAAAATTAAATTAAAGGAGAGGAGTAGGGCAAGGTAATACATGGGACTTAATCCTACTAATATAATATTATAAATGCGAAAGTTTGTGAGGATTTTTTTTTTTTTTTTTTTTTTATTATAGAGGGAAAAAATACTGTTAAGTATCTCAGGTCAAGATCTGCGACCTGGTATGTCGGTCTCGATCATGGTCTCATGGTCCATACCGACTAAAACAACCCTCTTTCTCCCGACCATATCCCCGCGGGATGGCCGTTAGGCTTTACTTCGCGGGGGGACGTATAGCATTGCTGCTTTTCTCACTAATGTTCTATGCCGTCAAGCTTTTCGCAACCGTTCTTTCTTTCGTAATTCTTTCAGAACCTCCGTTGCATAAGCGCTCGTTGCTTCCCACGATTCTTTGTTTGACAACATCACTCCGATTATGTTCTCAGGACATACTTTTCTTCCCATTGTTGTTTCCCAGGTGTCCCGGGCTTCTTTGTATGCTGGACATATAAAGAAAACATGTTCTGCATTTTCGTCTTGTCCACAGGTGGGGCATTCTGGAGAATCTTCATGCTTAAACCGATGTAGGTAAGGTAAGTTTGTGAGGATGTGTGTGTGTGTGTGTGTGTGTGTGTGTGTGTGTGTGTGTGTGTGTGTGTGTGTGTGTGTGTGTGTGTGTGTGTGTGTGTGTGTGTGTGTGTGTGTGTGTGTGTCTTTGTTACTCTTTCACTTTCACGCAAATACTACTGAAACGATTGCAATGAAATTTAGCACACATATAGAGGGTAACTTGGATTAACACATAGGATAGGTTTCATCCCGGAAATCTCACAGGAACGGGAACTATGCGGGTTTCTCTTGCAAAACGCGGGCGAAGCCGCGGGCCGAAAGCTAGTATGTATATAAATGTATATACAAATTGATATGTTTGCTACCCGTCCGACTAGTGCCCTTCCGGCCATATGTGAATTTTATCCTCATATCCTTTTACAGAGTAATAGTAATAGATGACACTCCATTAAATGGCTTACCAGTTACTATAATTAATTAAGCAAATTTAATTGAATTTTATGTACCCCTTTAATTACGAGACAACTGTGATCCGTGAATTTATTACCCAAATTAAATAATACGCAGAGCAGGGTGGAACAAACCCATTGTATTGAAATTTACTGAGGGAAGGTCACGGTATTTAACTATATTGTATATATGCATGAAACGTAAATACTACCTACTTAGTGTTATATTGTGTTAAATTTCCGAGTAAGTGTTTGTTTCTATACAGTATAGATAGAGTAGTTTGCGAGGTAGGTTTTTAAGCTATTGCATAGCTTCTATCGCGGGCCTTGAGCGCGGGGACCGAATCGAGAAATTCCGTAACGAAAAAACCTCACGCTCCCCACTCCGACGGGCGGAGGTGTGGCTTGAATGCATAGCATGCAATAGCTTTACCGTGGCAGTCCCCGAGTGCCACACGTCGTTTTTTTTTACTTTTACAAAATATGTTTTATTGGTCATTCGCTCTTTATATTACCCGGCCATTCATTTGGAAAACTATTATCCGGAGTGCACTGCATTCGAGGAACGATATTTATAGTTAATTAATTTATCTGCGATGGACTTTTATGATTCGGCAGGATAAATTACGTAAGGTTCAGCAAAAAATTAAAAGAGCCATTTTTCATTAATAAACGATTTTACGCTGCAATTCGGTCGTATTATAGCTTCAAAGTATGTGTGTTGCTTTGGTATTTTTAATACGTTTTATTTAAAAAAATTAAGGAGTGTGCGTTTTTTGTCGGAATATCTTGTAACATAAAATTCATATTTCCAGAATTAATGCCAATAAGGGCCGATTTTTCAATCCTTGGTTAAAATTTATTCGTCTAATAAAGTAATACATGAACATTTTAAAATGTCACCTGTAAACTGTCAAATACGGACAGTTAGTATACATTTTTGAAATGGTAGCTTAATACGTTATTCGATGGATAAGTTTTAACCAAGGATTGAAAAATCAGCCCTAAATAAAATAAAATAATGACAATTAATAACATGTTATTATAAAAAATTGAAGGTTGCCTGGCAGAGATGGCTTTGAGCCATAAGGCCGCCATTTGTACATCTTAAATAGCTCTGTTTTATGTACTTTTATTTTAATATGTTGTACAATAAAGAGTAAATAAATAAATAAATAAAATAAATGACAATGTAACGTAGGTGGTCATTCTTGTACTTCTGGGAATGTTAACAAAATCTATGTTATATTTTAGCACACTCTATGATTCGTGTAATAAACTGATCCTTTGAAGAATAATTATTATATTGAAAATTCCGAAACATATAAATTACATAGTTTATCAATTACATTATTTGTTTCTAAAGAGAGTTTTAAAACTACGCAAAACTCAAAACTAAGCACAGTTATGAAATTTTCTCAACTTTTCCTTTAAATTTGCACTCGATTTTGTACACGCGAATTACTTTTTTTGGCAAATAGGCCTTTGAATTTTTAAAATCTTCTTTCTTGAATTGTCAAAGTTCAAACGAAGTTTCGCCTTGTTATATAAATTTGGTTTTACAAGTAAAATTGTATTCAATCAAATTTTAAAGTTGTTATTAGTTTGTTTGTGTTATAGATAACATAGAGAATGGGGTATAATTTTATAATTTAATGAATCTCCGATTTTAGAATCGATAAATAACCTAGGCATCAATGTAAAAATTACGTAGATTAGATATTAATTAAAAAACAAATAGGATTTGTTGCATGTTTAATACAGTTTCATCAATAAATAAATGTTCATATTTCGGCACTAAACTTCAAATAACTTTCAACACAACATGGAACATCAAACCGTGTGATAAATCTAAATATTTGTAATAATAAAAGTTTGTCTATCGCAAAAGGAGCAATATCAGTCTATGTTGGTGCAATTTCTTTGAAAGAAATCCGAAACTTTACCGTACGTTGTGTATTGTGGATCTTATATAATGGCTGTTAATATTTTCTTGTGAAATTTTGCCGAATGAAATGGAGTGAACCATTGATGTCTCTATATAAAATCTATTAAAATGCTTTATCTATACTAAGATTGAAAAGCTGAAGAGTTTGTTTGTTTGAACGCGCTCAGGGTCTAAAGATTGTCTGTGCCAAATTTCATCAAAATCGGTCCAGTAGTTTATGAGTCTATTCATTACAATCAAACAAACAAAGTTTTCCTCTTTATAATATTAGTGTAGATGTAGACTACACTAGCTTTCCGCCCGCAGCTTCGCCCGCGCCGTCAAAGAAAAACCCGCATAGTTTCCGTTCCCGTGAGATTTCCGGGATAAAACCTATTCCATGTCCCGGGGTAAAAAGTAGCCTATGTCCTTTCTCGGGTATCAAAATATCTCTATACCAAAATTCATGCAAATTGGTTCAGTAGTTAAGGCGTGATTGAGTAACAGACAGACAGACAGAGTTACTTTCGCATTTATAATATTAGTATGGATTCTTTCAAATAAATATAATTTGAATTTTAAAGATTAACGTCATGACGTATGAGTTGCCAATGACGTTAAGGTTGGTTAATTAATAATTAGTCACACAGGAGAATATTTCACTTTTAAGTCTTCGAGTAGCCTTCAAAATAAATTATTAAACCCCTTAACCAAGAAGCCCTTAACCGATCACAAGTCTATCGGGAGTGACATATTAGTAACTAATTAAAAAGTAATTCGCCGTTAGGACCGAAGTACGGACTCCTTTGGAATGAAACCTTTAATTAAGGGCCGGTGTATTTGAGTGTGCACGAAACAGACATATGTCGGGGTACCCTTTTCATTGTCGGTGACGCGTGGGATTTGCCCTACTGTGGTATTGTGTTCGAGTTCGAGTCGAGATCGTGTCGAGTTCGAGTTAATAATGGGTTCGAATTATTTTATTATCATATGAGGTAGGGTAGGCTTATTTAACGGACTTAAAAAAAGAAGAGGTATGCTTAAAATACTTTAAACATTAGACGGAAACAGAGGTTTTTTTTTCGATTAAATTATATAATTATATACCTATTTGCTAACTAAAAAGTTAAAAAGAATAATTTATGTATAGAAGGTAAGATATAAAGAATAATCATTAATCAAAATTCAGAAGCAAAATTTATGTAAATCGGTCATTTCAAACTTTGAGGGAATAATAGTAGTGGTCGAAGTAAGTGTGAAGTCACTATGACCACTATGTCTGAATATTATTGAGACGTACCTTATGTAATTTAGTATAAAATATGAATATTAAAAGATCTATTTAGTCGATATAATTATTTAAACTCTCGTTAATAATTTAGGCTTCACAGAATGTATTTATTAGAAATATCAACGTTTGACATTGATTCATTAATTATTAATAACAGACTAATTATGTTCTACCAAATGTAACTAACGATTACAGGTATTTACAGCATGCAAACATAAATTACGAAAACTAACTATTCTATAGGAACTCTACAGCGAGAAATAATAAAAAAAAATGTCATTTCATTTTCTTTTAAGTAATCTTATTTTATCGATCAAACAATATAACATGAATATAGGAAATACTTATCGACTTTTTTTATATGCACTTCTTCTAAGATGTATAATATAACATTTATTAAATCTACAGGACAGGTGACAGGTGACATGAAAACTTTGTGCTCCGTAAATTTAATAAAATAAAAGTACTAAAAGGTGTTAATTATCAGTGGAAAGTGACTTAAAGTGATAAGTGTAACACAAATATACAGTGGTAGTGTTATCTACGAAATAAAACCAGTACTTTTCAAAGAAAAAGTCAAAAAGTGTTATCTAAAATTTTTACCGTTAAAACAGTTTATCTTGTGGACGTCAAAACAAAAACCAATTAAAAATGATAAACTTTTAAGCCTAAGGATAATATTTATCAAAATTACATCAATAAACAGTGCATAATTTCTTTTCAACAACAAGTAAATAATGACATTAACCGTTTATGATTTAAAGTAGTGACATTTATGACAAAGCAAAACAACTTTATAAATGCGACACCTAGTGACTGTATTATTATATTAAACATCAATTAAACATCATAACAGAGACACCTAGTAGCAAATTGTTAAAAATACAAGTTTGCGTTAAATATATTTCAAACTTTCGCAACCTGATCTAATGTTACTGTGGCTCCGGAAGAATGCGTTAAGTTCATATAAACCGCCCGAACCTGGGATCTAATCTCGCTGGGACACATTGATAAAAATATTTTATTATTTTCTATTTTCGATTAAATCAAATTCTCTTTATCAAAAAACAGTGACTTAGATACGATAACTCAAAAATAATAAAATATAAAATTTCTAAAAATGAATTCTGAATATGTCACACAAAGAATACGCAAAAATAACTTCCACAATAATTCATTTGAACAATCATTTCTGTCAGACGTGGACGGTACAAATACGAGAAGCTTACCAGACTTATCGACATGTGTAGAAGTTCAAGAATTAAATGAAAAAATAAAGAATCTTCAAATTCAACTTGAAAGTTCAAACAATGAAATAGAAGAACTTATATTAGAAAATAACATCTTAAACAAAAAAATTGTAGAACTTGAAAAGAAAATTTTACTTTTTAACAAAATTTATAATGAACCTAATAGCAGTACAAAGAAGAAGCAATTTAATTCATTAAAAATCACGAAAATTAAACGAAAAATAAATTTTGACAAGAATGAGGAATCTGAGGAACACCGAAGCATAAATGAAAATAAATTAAACTCTAAATACCAAGAGGCAAAAGCAATGGAAAAGAATGAAGGGATCAAAGAAAACCCAAAAAAGAGGATCTTCATTTTTGGTGGTCATCAGTGCAAGGGATTGGCTTCTTATCTTATTGCATCTAGAGTAAATTCTTGTTATGAAAAATTTGTCATATCATCAATCACAAAACCCTTTGCCAATACAGATACTATACTGGAATCATGTTATACAATGGAATTTAGATCTACTGATAGAATCATATTAAGTGTTGGGGAACATGATACAGACCCATTCAAATTTATGATCGAAACTGCAGCATTAGTAAAAAAATTGAAGCACATAAATATCACTCTGTTAGAAGTTAAAAATAATAGATATTTAAATGAAGTCTAAATAAACAATTATCTCAAACAAATCTGCTCGCTATTTCCAAACTGTAATTACCTAGTCTTACCCGAATATAACAAAAGAACTATTTATAAAAATTATCTCAAACAAATATGCAACAAAATAAATATATATATTGACTCCTATTATTACAAAAAGGAATTCTTGGTAGAAAAATCATGGCTTACTAAACTAAAAGATTCCAAAAAAATAACATATTCTAAAAAACCTTATATAAATCATCTAGCAAACAACGGAAACATATGTGAATTGCCCAAAAAAAGCTCAATTCTTTATTATCTCATAAGGAAACCAAAGACTTCTAAACCTCACGATAACATAACAGAAAATGAACAGGAAAAGTTTTTTCGGACTTAAAAACAACAGAATACAAACTTTAATACATCAGAACATAGCAGGTCTCTTAAATAAATTAGAAGTAATTGAACTCGCAGTACTAGAATTGGAAGAGAAACAAGAAAACAAAATAAACATTATCTGCCTAACAGAAACATTTATTAAGAGCGGAGAAGAATCAAATGTTAGGATACAAAACTACACATTGGCAACATCTTTTTGCAGAAAAAATGAAAAACGTGGTGGATCTTGTATTCTCGTGGAAAAATCCATACAATTTAAGGTCCTTGACATATGTAATCAATACTCAGAAGAGAAAATATTCGAATGTTGTGGAGTTGATATACCACTATATAGGTGTTATATTATATGCATTTATCGAACACCGAATTCTACTATAGTACAATTCTTTAAAAAGCTTGAACTATTGCTACATAAAATAAATTTAAATCTAAAAGACAAGAAAAACATAATACTAACGGGTGATTTTAATATTGATATTCTAAAAAGTAATTATAATAGCAACCAACTTAAAAACATACTTAAAAACTATAATATTCGCATAAATATAAACAATCCTACACGACAGAATTCGTGTATTGATATCATAGCCAGTACATGCGAAAATGCTGAGGGTACAACTATGCAACTATTTTTATCAGACCATGATACCTGTCAAATATTACATTTTGAACTGAACACATTAGAAAAAAATAATAATTACTACTTCGTCAAATCACGTGATTACTCAATAGATAATATTAATAAATTCAAACGATACTTAAATTGCCTCTCCTGGAATGATGTTTTTAGTGAAAACGATCCTAACAAAGCCTTTAATAATTTTCATACATTCTTTTGTCTTTTGTACAACTTATGTTTTCCGATTTACAAAAAAATCGTCAAATGTTGTGCTACAAGAATAAAATGGGCAACTAAAGGAATTAAAATAGCTAGTGCAAAAAAAGGCAATTTCGGTATCAGTATTACAAAACAAAAAGAATGGACATGAAATATAATTTTAAAATTTACTCAAAGACATTAAGAAGCTGTATTGATTGTTCGAAAAGAATGTTAAGTGAAAAATACATAAAACGCTCTAATAATAAAATAAGAGCGACCTGGGATTTGATAAAAAATTGCCATTCTGAAAAAAATTTGACACCAAACTGCATTAACAAATTGAGAATTGATGACATGGAAATTATTGAATCTTTGACTATTGCAAATAAATTTAACAACTATTTCATAAACTTGACTAATGATGACAAAAATGCAGCTATTTTTAATTATTCTGACTATAGATATAATATTGACACAGTAAACAATAGTATATTTTTAATACCAACTGATATATCTGAAATTATAAACATAATACAATCACTCAAAAATACAAAAGCTGTTGGCTATGATTCTGTGTGTACATTGGTGCTTAAGCAATGTAAAAATAATATTGCGCATGTCTTAGAGCATATTATAAATGAATGCTTTAACCAAGGCGTATTCCCTGAAGCACTTAAATTATCAGTTGTAAAACCTCTACATAAAAAAGGAAATAAAACCGAAATGGGCAACTATCGGCCTATTACCCTGATTTCAATTTTCTCTAAAATCTTTGAAAAAACAATCTATAAGAGATTTTATGATTTCTTCAGTAAAAATAATGTCATCAATACTCAACAAAACGGTTTTCAAAAGAATAAATCAACTACGCTAGCTATCTTCTCAGTGATAAAAACAATTACTGAGAGTATTGATAAGAAACTACCTGTAACATCTATCTTCTTTGACTTATCAAAAGCTTTTGATTTCGTAAACCACAATATTTTAACATATAAATGTGAGAAATATGGAATTAGGGGCCCGGCCTATGATTTGATAAAAAGCTATCTGGCAAATAGGAAACAATATGTGGAAATATTAAATAAAGATGAAAATCAGGAAATGATGGCTTACAAATCAGCATATCAACATAATAGATATGGAGTACCCCAAGGGAGTCTACTTGGACCGTTACTATTTTTAATATATATTAATGACTTGCCAAAAATAACGAGATATGACTGTATTTTATTCGCTGATGACATTTGTTTAACAATTCCTGACGATCTGAAAGAGACTAATAATTATAACGTGACTTTAAATAATTCTATTCATAATATAATAAGCTGGTTAAAATGTAATGGATTGACTCCAAATTTAACAAAAACAAAATGCATGCAATTTTTAAATTATAAAACGCAGAGATTTCCTATTAATATTAAATATAATGACGAACAGATACAACAAGTAAATAGTATACAATTTCTAGGACTACGATTGGACGAAAACTTAAATTGGAAACTTCAATGCGACACAATGTGCTCTAAAATAAATAAGTTTGTTTTTGCTATAAGAAAATTAAGAAGAACTATTTCATACGAAGCTGCTTTAACTGCTTATCATGCTTATGTTGGCTCTGTCTTAAGATATAGCATTATTTTTTGGGGTAACTCGACAGACGCCATTAAAGTATTTATTGGTCAAAAAAAATGCATAAGAGCACTTTGTAACGCATTTCCTCTGGATTCCTGCAGACCATTGTTTAGGAGATGTAGAATATTGACGTTAACTGGAATTTATCTATTAGAGGCTGCTCTTTTCGTGAAAAAACATTACAAGATCTTCAATAGTGCAGGGGAGAACTGTCAACTTGGACAGAGAGACCCGACCAGGTTGATAATACCAAAGCACAGAACAACTTTATGTAAAAAAAATGCATATATCATGGCCATAAATATATTTAACGCCTTACCTAAAAATATAAGAGAGCTACCGTTAAGAGGGGTTAGGCGGTCAGCGAAAATTCAGCTATTCGGGCCTGAGGTAAGCGGTGAGGGGGTCCGCGTTTAGTATGGAATCAACGTGCTCGAAACTAAAAATCGTAAGCGCCATTCACATTTTTATCAAAAAGTGAATGAAAATATTTAGTATTTTCTAAATCTAAAACAGTCACGAAATCGAGAAGGTAAATATCTATGTATTTGTGATTTTATACGAATTATTATCGTAAAATACGGTTGTAATGAGCATTTATATGATATTTTAGAGGTAACTTCAGGATTTTTTTTTATCGAGCAAAATTTTTCCAATCGTGTTTTGGAAACAGTCATCCCATCACATATACGTTCTGTAATACATATTAGAAATTTCAGTGCGAAAAAACTTCAATATTTTCAGTTATAGCTCATAGAAAACAGTCCATTTTGCGATGTTCACCTACTAAGGGCCCTTAAATAGATTTAAGTTTAAGCTTAAAAACTGGTTAATTGACAAATGCTATTATAATTTAAATGAATTTTTTGATGCAAATATGTAATAATTTATTATAATTTATTTTAATTTGATTTGAATCTCTGTCATCATCGCTAATAAAATGTTTATAATTTATATTAAAATTTAAAATTTAACAAGCACTGTAAAATTTAGTTAATGTAACTATTCGCATGCCAGCTGAGACTGGCGAATTGTGTAGAACATGTTCTCTCATAACACCAATGTATTACCACTTTTCTTGCGAATAAATTCATTTCATTTCATTTCATTTCATTTCTACTACTCGAACTACTTAAATTCGAACCTGGAACACAATAGAGATTTTAATGAGTTCTAGAACAAATAGTAGGGGTGGTTAGCATCATGTACTAACTGAATATTGTTTGCCAGCACAGAGATAGTAACAGACTATGTCTGGGGAAATTTCACATTCTGTTTGCAGATATATGACTCTAACTAGGTGATGTACGTGACTTCGCTTGTGAAAATTGTTCCTATAAGATTTCCTTCCTATTTGATTTACTTTAAATCACAATGCTTATCAGAAATACGGAAAAAAGGCCCCCGTTAGTATTGTTACTTGAATAAATATTAAATACTTACTATACTGTATAATTTTACAAGGAAGAAATGGATTCGGAATCGAAAAACACGCTGTTACGAATACCTATAATATACTATAGGACCTAGTTTAATTATTGAAAAAATATCGATCATAAAAAAGGTTGTTATCCGAACAATGAAGAAAATTTTTGGAATAAATGTAACGGAAAATTATTTCGCGTAAGTATAGAAACTCAATTATAGAAATCACAGACGTAGAAAGCTAGATAAGTAAGTACTTACTGATAGATATACAGATTTACTCGTTTTATATTTAAAAGCTTATTATTGCCAATTATTTACTCATTAGGCTAAGTACTTTCAATATCAATTTAAATTTTTTTGATGTCTACAATAGTTAGGGAATAATCGCCTGTGCACACTTAATGATTACATCCAGTATAAAACATTATTATTATCTTGGTATTTGATAAATAATTGTCTTTTTCGATGTGGTATATAGAAAGAAAACTGGTTGAAATAAACGGTATCATCTAAGTTTTGTAATAATAAATAAAAATATGAATTATGGAGCTAATTTTGTTATATTTATTACCTTATTTTATATTTATTATACATTCATAACCCATAAATAAATCCAAACGTTGATACAATATAATAGGTATCTAAACTGTCCGTCTAAACATTTACGTAAAACATTATTAGAAGTTTCTAGTACTATATATCCTTGTTCACTGTACCTTGATTCTAACATCATTAAAGGTAATTCATATGTTTGCACATACAATTATATATATACGTTATATCCCACAAATTGCGGAGATCCTTCTGTTTGTTCATTGTAAATATTCGTACAGACAATTCCAATACACAATGCTTTAACAAGTAACAACAGTATTACGTGATTACTGAATTATATTATTGTATGAAATAACATTGTTTAATTGAAGACGTATAATTATAAATTCTGTTTCATTAACTTTAAATTACGATTAGGACGAAGCTTTTGCTATGATATTAAATTTTCGTTTGTCGACCTGGTTCGAGTGGCAGGGGGCCGCTGGATGCAGGCCGCCGGTGACCGGTCGTAGGTCGGTTGAAATACTTGAGGAAGGTCTTTGTCCAGAAGTGGACGTCCCACGGCTGAAACGACGACGACGACGACGATTGTTTTTCAGCGTTGATTTTTATTCACTTCCTAAAGAATGTGTTACGATATTTGGAATAAGTTCAGAGGAAAGTAAGTACCTATATAAAGAAAAAGAACGACTGCTTAAAGTTATCATAATGAAGCGTTTTCTTATTAACACGAAGGTGATGAAGTTGTAGATACTCTGTAGTTTTCATGGCATAAGTATTTGTGGTGGCAATAGCGTGATGTATAAATAAACATGTTATTCTCAAAATATAAAAAAAGACGTGTGGCACTCGGGGACTGCCATGCCGCGGTAAAGCTATTGCATAGCATGCCTTCAAGCCACACCTCCGCCCGTCGGAGTGGGGAGCGTGAGGTTTTTTCGTTACGGAATTTCTCGATTCGGTCCCCGCGCTCAAGGCCCGCGATAGAAGCTATGCAATAGCTTAAAAAGTGTGTATCATATTATCATAGTTAACACCTAAGAACGTATACCAATCTAATACTTGTGAAGAATAAATTATTAAAAGGCTAACTTTTATTAAAGTAGTGGCACTAGAGACCCTCAGAGAATATAGAATTATGTCCACTAGGACTTATAAAAATGTCCGTTTGAAGGAATATGAGTGTCAGCACATAATAAATAAGATACACTTTCCAATGGCAGTATAATATATAAGTATTTCTGCAAAAAGCCTAGACGTATCTGTCAAGATTGGGATCAAATAAAATGTAGAAGGAATGTCAAAAATGTTGTGATGGTAAAATATTAAACGTAACAGGGCAAATTTTGTACATTGAAGATATTTTATATAAAAATGTTTTGTAGTATTTTCTAGGGTTTGATTTTACGCGAGTATTATACATTTAGAAATTAAAGACTTTTTAACGGATTTTAAACGCGATTTATTAACACGAAGGTGATGAAGTTGTAGATACTCTGTAGTTTTCATGGCATAAGTATTTGTGGTGGCAATAGCGTGATGTATAAGTAGTTGTCTCCCCGTGACCACGCTCGCTGTAAAGTGTTCGAAACGTCGGGAAAATAATAGAATGAATAAATCGCGTTTAAAATCCGTTAAAAAGTCTTTAATTTCTAAATGTTTTGTAGTATTCATATCACATTGTATGTATCTCAACTTACAGCTTATGACAATATTAATTATTAATTTTTATTAATAATGTTAAAAATAACCCGTCACCAATCCTTGATCAATGTACAATAGATAGGGAGGCGAAGAGGGGAATTTTCTGTAATACTCGAGCGTGGCAGTTTAAGATATGAGAGATACCTTAGACCTAATAGAACAACCTTGTTAACTATTTAGCTCTATATGTAGTGACGCGCGCCTAGGATAGACGCTCAGATTAGTAAAAAAAAATCGATAGTCTGAAATACTCGAGCGCGTCAGATTAAGATATTGGGGGTTGATTTTAGTGTTTTAAGACTAAATTTAACTAATCTGACCATAAGTCCTTGACGCCGCCGAGTTATAGGGTCACGAACTTGTAAAAAAAAAAACGTTAATCCGGCATTCTCGAGCGCGATTGTTTTTATTTTTATTTTGAAGAATATAATCTAAAACTTACTAAAAATACAAAATCTGCCGGTTTCCGCATGACCGGAAGTCTGGAGGAGCCATTTCGTCTTCCGGAAAACGCGTTGCAGCATAAATGTCGCGAACTTTACTTTTTCCAAAAAATAAACAAAAAAGGTAATTTTATTTTACAAAAAAAGGGCTCTTTTCATTTTTTTCCAAATTTAAACCTTTTTTTACTTGAAGCATCATAAAAACTCAAACTCCCGGTTTTTTGAGTATATCTCGAAAACTGAGGGTGTTAAGAAAAATTGATATGAAAAAACGGTGATAAAAAAAAAGAAACCCACAAACCTTTTTCGGTCAGATTAAGAGAACCCACCAACATTTTTGTCAGATTAAGAAAATATGCTTTCAGGATACCGAGATAAACCTCCCCTATGAAAATCTGACGCGCTCGAGTATTTCAGAAGGACTTTTTTTTTCTGCATTTTCAAAAATTCATCGTAACTTATCGTCATGCCGTAATCGTCAGTTTTTTTAAGGGGAGCTTCCTTGGGGCCTACTTAACACCCCTTCCGAAAATCTGACGCGCTCGAGTAAATTTTTTTTTTGTGCATTTTTGACGAATTTATATGCCTAGCCCCACCACGCAAATCGGCAGATTAGTATACCGTTGTTATCAGAGGCACTTGGGGCATACGTAGTATGAATATCTGACGCGCTCGAGAATGCCCAAGTAACTGTTTTTTTTTTACATTTTTGAAAATCCGTACACGCCAAACCCACCGCTAAAATGGTTTTTACCATAGAAGCTTTTCTTTTCGAAATTATTTTCTCTTTCGATTTTGATAAGTCTCGACGACGCCGTTGAATTACGCCATTTAGCTACCTCGCCTCCCTATCTACAAAGTTTGAAATTAAATCTGTCCGTTACACACAAACATACAGGTGAAGCTTATGAAAGCATCATAAACAAGGTCAATTTTAATGTACAAAATATTCAGGGTGTAATCGTTAAGTGTGCACAGGCGATTTTTCCGTAACTATTACATATAACAAAAAACTTTAAACTGGTATCGAAAGTACTTAATCTAATGAGTAAAATGGCCATAGTAAATTTTTAAAAATAAAACGAGAAATATCAAAAAAATTATCTTTAAACCCTCCCATCAAAGTTATCAAAAGTTTTGATGCAAATGTAAACAACTGGAATGCAAGAAGGTAGAGTTGAAACGTTGCGACTTGGAGGAAAATTATAGTGAGCTTCGAATTAAAACTTATTTCAACGTCACCTAGACATCTAGTACTACACGCTTCTTCTGCTTATTTCAGGTGTTTCAGATATACCGTTTTCACAACTTGATGATTTACACTTTTTGATTCATTTTTTCAATACATTTATATAATAAATTAATTCATTTATATATTCAAACTCTATTGTTTATTAAAAGTATTTGAATATATCTTTATTTTATAAAGCTGCAGAGTTTGTTTGAACGCGCTAATCTCAGGAACTACTGGTCCGATTTGAAAAATTCTATCGGTGTTAGATAGCCCATTTATCGAGGAAAACTATAAGCTATATATCATCTCGCGGGTGAAACCGCGGAGCGCAGCTAGTCTTAAACAAAAATGAACACCAAATACGATACTGTATAAATTCACCGAGAGGTCACTCAAATATCTGATTGACTCTACAATTTGTTAGAATACATAGTTTTTGAAGGCGCGTTGAGACTTGAGAGTAAAATTTCAAGGAGTAAGGCGACAATTTTGAGAAGTTTCACTCCTGATACGTGTGCTCAGTACACTTGCTCCTTTTAACAAAAAACACTCAAATGCCTAATCAAAAATTAATCAAAATCTGTAAAAAGACACCTCTAGCAAATCTATACTTAATATTATAAAGCTGACGAGTTTGTTTGTTTGAACGCGCTAATCTCAAGAAATACTGGTCTGATTTGAAAAATTATTTCGGTGTTTGTTAGCCCATTTATCGAGGAAGGCTGGGCTATACATAATATATCATCACACTAAGACCAACAGGAGCGGAGCAATGCAGGTGAAACCGCGGAGCGCAGCTAGTAATTAATAATAATTTACAATATGAATCCATACTAATAGGATTATAAATGCGAAAGTAACTCTGTCTGTCTGTTGCATGAAATTTGGTATAGAGGTATTTTGATACCCGATAAAGGACATAGGTAGGCCACTTTTTATCCCAGGAAATAGGATAAGTTTTATCCCGGAAATTCTACGGGAACGGTAACTATGCTGGTTTTTCTTTGAATGCGCGGGCGAAGCCGCGGGCGGAAACCTAGTTCCAAATAAATGACACGAAACATTCCCCGTGTGGTTCACAACGGGCACGTGACGTCACCTGAATGTTTGATGCAATCAGACCGTATGAAGCGCTAAATGAATTTTAGAATGAGCATCACAGTCACGAGTCAATATTATCAATTCCCGCTTGAGTTCAAATGATACAGCGGCATTTTCAGTAATTCAAACGTGTTATTGCTTTGTAGTACTAGCTGTGTCGCGCGCTTTCACTTGCGGACAAAACCACTGACAAAAACTTATTAACTAGCTTTCCACCTGCGGCTTCACCCGCTGAGTCTTTCACTTAACAAATTATACATATATCAATATCTAGTATAGTACTATTCTCCCTCGAGGTTTCGCCCGCGTTTAAAGAAAACCCCGTAAGGTTCCCGTTCCCGTCAGATTTCCGGGATAAAATCTATAAGTACTTTGTGTTAATCCAAGTTACCTTCTATATGTGTGCTCAATTTCATTGTAATCGGTTCAGTAGTATTTGCGTGAAAGAGTAACAAACACACATACATCTACAAATACGTCCATCCTCACAAACTTTCGCATCACTACATAGTATAAAACAAAGTCGCTTTCTCTGTCCCTATGTCCCTTTGTATGCTGAAATCTTTAAAACTACGCAACGGATTTTGATGCGGTTTTTTTAATAGATAGAGTGATTCAAGAGGAAGGTTTTAGTATATAATTTATTAGGTTTTAGACAAAGCGGGCGAAGCCGCGGGCGGTAAGCTAGTTTATAATATTAGTAAGATAGGATAAGTAGGTTAGGATACTAGGAGGATATTCCACATTGTTAATATGAGAGAAAAAGCTATTCTATAGCAATTTATTCAAATTGTTTATTAAGCATTCACGTAAAACAAACATCTGTATAATTATAATGTCATTTCACGCGTCACTCGTTCCATTATTTTGTACGAAAAGCGACTCCATTGTATTTTTGTTCTGTATTGGTCCCATTGTTTATTTAATAACAATATCAAATGTAGGACGTCTTGTTTGCTCGTCGACCTTGAAATGGGGAAATATTTTGTATTGTTTTAATTGTGGCGAAGTATTTTTTTCGGAAAGGCTGCCTAAATTGAGTAGAGGTGGAATAAAAATACACGGAATTTCTCCCGAAAATCGATTTCAAATAATAAATGTGAGGGCGCTATTTTATTACTATGTTTATTTTTTTTCTTATTTAAACATATTAAACTTATTTCATAAATATGAAAGTATTGAAAATTATCATTGTTTCCAGTTTTTATCTTTGGTTGTTTTATTTAGATATTTTAAATGTTTCACGGTACATTCCCTTTACCTTAAAACTCATATTTCTATCCATTTGATGTAAATAATAAATAGAAGAGATAAGAAGAATTAGTGTGGCGTTAGTAACACAAGTTGAATATTATGTCAGTGTCTCACCTAGACCTTAGGTACTAACTATTTTCCTATATACCAATTACCAGTGACTGTACCAAAACACATTTCTCATACAGAAATTCGTTAAAACCCTAACGAATACCGAAAAGCAGCGAGTGAACGTTTGTAAAAATGTAAATTTTATTGCCCGTAGCTGGCCGTCGGTATAAATATTTGAACTAAGCCCGGCTGTGCTGTAGCATGCGCTTCGCACTATAGCACCGTGTGTGACACCGAAATAGAACATGTAAATATTGTTAAATTATATATTTTATTAGATTACTAGGTTACCGCCCGCTGCTTCGCCCGCTTTCTCTAAAACGATTTGAGATTTAAACTATCCTATCTCACAAGTTGGATCGAACTCCACATGGTGTGCGAATTTTATCATAATCGGTTAAGTGGTTTAGGAGTCCATTGAGGACAAACATTGTGACACGAGATTTATATAATATTAAGATAATAACAATTTAAGTTTGGTAAACGGACAATCGCGGACTTTGAAACACTGCTTGACTGAATAATTATACATACATATTTTATTCATTAAAATAACTATCGAGTAATTTTTGTAATCATTAATTGTTAAACCAAAACATGCAAAATGACACATATTTTTATGTAATAAATTGAAGCTTTATAAGTAAATGGATGAATTTGAATTCGAGATTTCTGTACACAATTTTTAATATCTTAAATTATCGCATTAGTGTTGACTGTTGAGTGTTTTTCTATTTATTTCTTTATAATATTCTGTGTTTTGTCATTATTTATGTTACTTTTAGTGTGTGTTATTGTTCGTGAATAAATCATTTTCTATGTCTACTCAATTCTACAGCAAACCGTCTGCGTATAACAACGGAATGTTCATCTTTACATCAACGGTGTGACAGCCGGCCAAGCGAAGCATGTGCATTTATATCACTGTCCATGAAACGTGCCTCCTTATGCGTCGTTAATCTTGTTTATTATACTATTTATTATCTCCGAACAGCTCCCGGACGCATCCTGGCCAAGAAATTAAACTTCAAAGTGCAATTGTATGGAAACCGGACTTTTAAGTTGTAAAGAGAAAACTATTGAGTCGGTTGGTTTCTTTCGTTAATTGAAAGCTACTTCAGAGGACCGTTAATGATTTGTATGAATAAATTTATTTAGCATAATCAATTAATTAGTGTAATTAAAGAAAGAAATGTTTTGTTGATTGTAAGAATAAATAAATCATTTGAATAAATTGATTTCTATGTTTTATTTTTCTGGATATACCTATGATTTGACAATTTCTATGCACATAAAATAAATTGTAAATGTGCCGTTAATTAAATTCTATACAGGGAATGTAAGTATAAATTGTATATAGGACGTTCAATAGAAGTTATTTCGAATATAACTTGCACTATTAGTAAAATCATTAACTAGTTTTGCTACACTTTACCTGCACAAAAGCAATAATTAACCAAAAAGTTATTACCCACATAAATCTTTATTCCTTTGTTTTATATCATTTCACAAAATTTGAATTACTAGCATGTGTTTCAAAAAAATTTTATAAAGTTTAATCACGCTAACCGATAAAAGAGTGTACGTAAACGATAAATAGAGCTACAATTCGAAAAATATGACAGGATTTGGAAATTTGGAAGAAGGTAAACATAAATTCTTAGCATAAATCCATACACAGGGTTAATATAATACAAATGACAGCATGATATAAATATACTCAGACACGTTAGAAGCGATATTGCAGAAAAAAGTATGCACAAAACAACATCATCATCACTAGCCTTTATTTTTCCCAACGACGTAGGTTAGTTACAACGTCGCGTCGTTGATTTGTCCACTGCTGGACGAAGGTCTCTCTTAGTGCCTGCTACAAAACAACATTGAGCCTAAATTAATCAATTTGTTAGCAATACAGACAATAATACACATACCAACACTATCACCTATTCCACGTATACTCCAATTCTCTCCACTATCGCAGCTATCGTTATTTCAACGGCTAAATACACCGGTATCATGTTACCAATTTACGGAATGTAATCGTACCTGCATAAAATTAATTGCAACTACAAGCATGTATCGCGTATAATTTGGATTCAGTCTCCTGTACGATTTTAATTGCTTTTAATTCCTCTTACAAATATTTTAGTGCTTCAACGACGTGTTAAATAATTGCCCGTACACGACAAACACCCTTAATCTCGTGTATTTAAGAGCTATATTAGCCAACCGAACCTCATACGTTGTAGTTCGGTAGGGAGCTTAAATTTTCAGTATAGTTAAAGCGTTCTTTGTAATGTTTTATAGTTACTTCTATTCAGTTTTTTTGGCGTAACGAGTATGTCTGGGGTTGGTTTCAATTACTATTCAAGTGCTTTAGAGAATTGCCACTTATTTTTAGATGTGCTACATTTTGGGGCAAGAATAAATGTACTTTTGCATTATGTTTTAAGTTCAGGATCGGTGTTAGCAAATTATTTTTTTTACACCTTTCCTCTTTAGGAAAGGTGTAAAAAAAATGTCAACTTTATGTAAATTTGTTAATAGTGAGCGTAAGTATTTTTTGGTATAATTTTCTCTTCTTACTTCCGACCGATTGGTTTGCTATCTAGGAAATTTCGTCTGGGTGAACCGATTTCGAAGAACCTTTTTATTTGTACCATACCATATAAGGGCGGAAGAGCTATTTTCGAGATTTTCTTAAAAATACATATTGTTAGCCTCAAACCGAAATCGAACCCTGGACAGAAAATGTACCCAGGCTAAAAATATAATGTAATTTTGATAAAGGCACCCAAAATTAAATCGCATCGACTATATTCATAGCGTTCGATAATGAGCGGTGAAAATAGGTCACATAATTATGAAAACGCGCTAAATACCTGCACCTACACTAAGTATAGCCCAAATTAATGAATTTTAAAACAAAATAGTCTCCTTATTTATTGAGAGAAATGGCTAAAGATTCGTATAACGATTTGTGATTAACTCAAGAAGTTTAAGGTATTTTCACCCGATCTAATAATAATGGAACTTAGACATCATGTTAACATTACTGTTTCTTCTTTAATTGTAACCATAGTGAAAGTTTATTGATATAAATTAAAGATTCTTCAGAAATATCGTTAAGGCTCTTTTGCAACTATTGCTTTGCGACGCTCACTCTGTGTGAACCCGGCTTATGGAGTACGCCAAAAAAGAATACTAAGTAACATATTATACGCATAAGTTAGTGTGAAAATTGGAACCCATTAGAATCCTCACTATTCACACCTTATCTTTGAGCTTATTAAACATGCCAAACACTAATCCAACGAAGGCATCTTAACGAACGAGTCAATATTAGGTATGTACTCACGTATCACGCCTCAGGAGATTCGAAATTCCGAAACATCATGTATCTTCAAATGAAAAACAAGCATTAATAATTATTTACCCTGGGAACGGGAGCGATCTGATATTTAATTCATACACATAATTTATTTAGTGGCGATGTCCAACAGCTGGACAGCACGGCTAATATAATTTATGGATGGAATTATGTAACCTGCTTTTTTAAGGTTCCGTACCCTAAGCGTAAAACGGGACACTATTACTGAGACTTTGTCGTCTGTCTGTCTGCCTGTCTCCAGGCTGTATCTCATAAACCGTGATAGCTAGAAAGTTGAAATTTTCACAAATAATGTATTTCCGTTGCCGCTATAACAACAAATACTAAGAATAAAAAAAAGTATAATATTAAGGGGTCCCCATAGTACGGAACGCTTTGTGCGCGAGTCCGACTCGCACTTGGCCGGTTTTTATCTGTTCTTTATCAGGTATGGTAGGTCAAGGATCGCTGGGTTTGGTTGGAAAGTTATTGTCGGTCGTGCCTCTGGTACGAATTGGGTAGGAATAATTGGCGAGAATTAAACCGTTTTTATTCAATATTATATTATAAAGCTGAAGAGTTTGTTTGTTTTTTTAAACGCGCTAACCTCAGGAACTACTGGTCTGATTTGAAAAAGGGTGAAACTGCAGCTAGTATAATATATCCAGTGAAATGAAATAAACTAAAACGAAGTCTAACACGATGATTATAACACTTTACGCAACTTTTCTTCTCTTTTTCTTTTGAGTAGAATATTTTATGCAAGAGCGTGTGTGGAAGAGTCCTTTTAGCATATGGATATAAGCCTAGAAAGGATATCACTTACCTATTAGTTTTAAAGACTTGATATATTATTATTACAGCATACACTTTTTATTAAATGTATTTTGATTTTCCTCAAATGAGCTTTTAACAAAAGCGCTCTAACACTCAGTTGTTTACATCAAAATATGTACATCTTTTTTTTTCTTCTTGCATAGATACCTACGGCCTCCGGGGAAGGGGCCGTGGGTTATGTCGGATTCCTATCGACCAAAACCCCACTGTGTTCCGTCAAGCCGCATCAACGACGGGGCCACGGGTATGGTAGAATTCGTCCGTGAAAAATATGTACCTACATCTGCTCAAACGATTGTTCGTTTTAAAGACTTATCACAAATATTTGAAGCATGCACCACACAAAGCATAATTGCAAAATGCTTGGTTAAATTTAAATGAGAGTTTGGAACTTTGTAAGCTTTGTATTGTTATAGAAGTAAAGTTGTACGTGGAATGTAATAATTTAACGTGTTCAGTGTTTTGTATTAATACGAGCTTCAATATTCAATAACTGTACAGATAAGGTAGATGTTCAACTGAAATTTTAAATAGTACCTAATGTATTAGACCCTATTTAATGTTAGACCTGACCGCCTCCTTGGTACAGTGGTTGACGCGTGAGCGTACAGCCGAGGGGTCCTGGGTTCGATTCCCGGTGGAGACGAAGAAAAAAAATGTCTCGGTCTGGCAGGACACAGAAGGCTGATCACCTACTTGTCCCTAAAGAAAATCGATCAGTGAAACAGATGTATGCATAATCCATCTGCCCCTTACCCCACTAGGGGACATGGGACTTCACTTTTTAATGTATGAGGCCAAATTCTATGAAATCGTTGTGGTTGCGCTCTCAAAGGGGAATTTCAAGGTCTTAAAAGTTTAAAATATGTTTATGTAATATAGAATGCCGTATGGGTTTTTTCGCATGTATTTTTATATAGGTACCTATCTCATCTTATCTATACGTCTCTACATTTTGCGACGCTACACGTTTGATTAAAAAAATATATTGTCCCTAAAGAAGTTACGTAAAATGAACACAGAAATAACAAAAACGTATGTTTTACATACAAAAATTCAAGCGTTCTTTTTTACATATTATAATTTTAAACTAAGATTTTAAATTTTTAAAAATATGTTTGCATATTCAAGGCGTAATCTTAAAAATAATAGACAACATGGCAACATTTTAACAACAATAACCCGAAAATCCGTACCCCGGCCCGAAAGGCCACACAACTTTAGTTGAAATTATATTTTAGATGTTCACCACAACGCGCTTTTGTTGCAGCCAAAATTACTGCGGCTAAACCACAGTCTCTTTACAGCGCTAGCCTATCTCAATTAATGGGAATGTAAAATTTAACTAACCACGATGTTTGAGAATGGCTTAATAATTTTGTCGAAAATATCTAAATATTATGCACGTTGCATACCGAATTAGAATGTTAATTAAAATGTTGTTTGTGGCTTTTAAGGCAATACAGATGGTGTTGTATGTATTATATTTTATGACCTGCATAGGTAGCAGACAAGGGGAAGTATGTAAAAATTGACAAACTGCACATGTTAATATATGTATTACACTGGATATTTTAATAAAATATATTTTCGTTTATAATACAATAATATTAAAAATGAAAATATATTTTAGAACTAGCTTCCGCCCGCGACTCCGTCCGCGCGGATGTCGGTCTTCGCGTGGATGGTTATTTCTCCATTTTGAGTACCTCTGTCAATAACATCTTATAAATATCTATTGGACCCAATTCCCAAATACGGCTAGGCCTATAATAATACGCAACGTGTGTTCGCGGTTCTACGGAACAACGTCTATGGATAAAACGGAAAAATTAAGATTAATTTTTTTCTACGTATTTTTCCAGGATAAAAAGTATCCTATTTTACGCCCAGGATAATAAGGTATAATTATACCAAGTTTCATCGAAATCGAACCTCTAGTTTTCACGTGATGCCTTCACATACAGACAGACAGACAGACAGACAGACAAAAATTTTTTTAATCACATATTTGGGTTTGGTATCGATCCAGTAACACCCCCTGCTATTAATTTTTTCAATATTTTCAATGTACAGAATTGACCCTTCTACAGATTTATTATATGTATAGATTTTGTGAGAGATAATATCTCATTTTAAATCCTAGAAGCTGAAAAGGAAAGTTTAATGAAGTGAAAATATGTACTTATAATACTGTAATCTAACTTTATCCATTTGTAATATTATCAAAAGAAAACTTAGGCTTTGTGCTTTTACGTAGATATCCGTAGGCCGTAGGCGTAAGCTAATATATGACTCTTAAATGTTTGATAATAATTAAATTTACAATAGACTTTTAAACTAGTCTATAGACTTAGTAGAAATCGCTTTCCAAACCAGTGATAACTAGTTTCTTTATCTATATAATATCATAAGCATTCAAAAACGTTTCTAAGTAGTTAATTTAAACACAAAAATGTTTGAGTTTAAACTTATAAAAACTGAATTTAATGCCAATGTCGTAATGAAATGTTTTTAATGAGAATTAAGTAATTTATGAATTACAAAGCATGTAATTTACTCTTGTATGTTAACTGTTAATCGAGTATATTGTTCGGCCGCGGTCGCTCGGACCGGGGAGTGACAGTTTATTAACACTAAATCAAGTATCGCTGCGGAGGGTTAATATGATCGAGTTTATTATATTATTATTTTGTTTTATGCGGGTGAGGGTTAATTATCGAACGTGTTGTATTTTAGATGACCTGTTTTTTATGTGTATTTTTTTCGTTTTGTTAATGTTTGTTGTAAATTTTATGATGAAATATTTTTTTAATTTTTCAGAAGCTTTTTATGTGAGTTAAAACTTAAAACATCATAAAAATGATATGTACTGCCTTTTTCTGGTTTTTCTGGAACATCGGGTACTAAAATATTGTGTGAATGTTGGCGTAAATAACACAATATTGACTATAGTTTTTTGAACTTTGATTAAAATTATCTCTGGTTTCAATTTAATATTTAATTTTCAAGTAACAAAACATAACGTAATGTCTCGGGATGTATTAATAAGTTTGTTTGTAAAAGTCGAAACAAAAGCATTTTAAATTCCATCATTATTAAGCACAAAATACGAATAAAAAAATAATCGAATAATAACACAAGATTGAGGAACAAAAATAAATTTAATAGGGGACACCCGGATTTGAACCGGGGACCTATCGATCTGCAGTCGATTGCTCTGCCACTGAGCTATATCCCCGATGGAAGGCTCTATCAAAATAACATTTAGATTTTCAGGATAAAATCCTTTTAATAAATACGAAAGTGTGTATGTGTCTGGATATAAGAGGCTTTAAAGGCGAAAATAGGCTATTTATTACCGCAGTGAAACATTGACTGATTTATTATTTTCTATTTAAAATTATTAAAACAAGTATAGCTGTTGCCCACAATTAAGTTATTTCTGGATTTATTGATTTTCTATGTGTACTTTACACACAAACGAATACTTAAGTTTAAAAATTTTACTCTACATAATATTATTATCTCTAGTTCAAAATGGAATGTATTATTTTAAACCTATTGGTGTATCTTAGTACTTATTCATTTCAAAAACTTTATCACTAGCTGTAAGGTACCTTATTATAAATAAATAAATTTCATTTCGCTATTTTATCTAATAAATAAAAAGGATGAATGAAATACATTTTTAATAGATTTTTGATATACAATAAAAATTTAAAACCCATATACCTCTTTAAGCTCTACGCAGTCGGCTAAACGAGCAATAGATGAAGGCTTAAAAGCTTTCAAGCTTATATTAGAAGCTTCATGTATTAAAATAGCGCTTTAGTTAAAGTGAAAAATCATGTTTCATAGCCGTTTACTGAAAGGTTTAGGTTATTAAGATAAAGTATTAGGTAATCCAGTTTATTTTTTAGGTAGGTATTCTTTATGAAATAACCGCCTCCTTGGTTTAGTGGTTGACGCATGAGGGGTTCGATTCCCGGTGGAGACGAAGAAAAAAAAATGTCTCGCTCTAGCAGGACAAAGAAGGCTCCCTACTTGCCCTAAAGAAAATCGATCAGTGAAACAGAATAATGTATAATGCATTTGCCCCTTACCCCACTAGGGACATGGGACTTCACTTAATTATTCTTTATAAAATGGTGTTAATATGTATCTTTAAAGGTAAAAAATAAAAGTTCATGAATGAAAGAAAACGTATAAATTTGTCTACTTAACCGTATGAGTAAGGGTTTAAAACTTATTGTACATGGTAAATTTACAATTGTGTATGAAGATTGTTTCTGTAAGAAGGAGCTATGTTTTGTCTAAGATAAGTTTTATAAAAATTATAAACTAAAATCTTACCAAGAATCATTCTCTCCACACCACTGTTTTTTCATACTATGTTGTGATATAAGGACATGCAGATATTGTTATAGTCTAAGCGCAAATGCATACTAATATTATAAATGCGAAAGTAACTCTGTCTGTCCGTCTGTTACTCAATCACGCCTAAACTACTGAAACAATTTGCATGAAATTTGGTATGGAGATATTTTGATACCCGAGAAAGGACAAAGGCTACTTTTTAGTGCGAAATATGGACCACGGGCGAAGCCGGGGCGGACCGCTAGTATTTAATATTTAGAAAAAAAGCTGTTTTGAAGGTAATCTGGATTATCTCCATCTGTATAATATATTATATTGGTTTTTTATAACACTACCTACTTAGTAACTTAACTGCTTTAAATATAAATCTTCCTATATATTTATTCTCTTATACATATCAGGGATATACAAGCTAGCTTCATTGAAAATCGCGTGCTCGGGGATTGAGCCTTCAATCTGCAGAGCGTAAACAAAAAGCTTCGGCTTATACACTATGTGTACGGTTTTAGGGTATTTAGTAACTTGCGACTATTAAACGATGATGACTATGCTAAAAAGTAAGTATGTGAAAAATACCCCTATATTCATAATATGTTTCAGCTTGTTTATTATACAAGTATAGTATAAGCAAAAGGATTATACAATATTACAATATGTATGGTTTTAGGATATTTGGTAACTTGCGACTATTATACGATGATGTAGACGCTAAAAAAACTATATAATGTTTTGTACTGATACAAACTATATTTTAGTGATTTTATCATCCAGAACTTGTTAATGAAAAAGTTATTCAAAAAGCTCACGAAAATTTTAAGTTCAATCTATTTTTCTGTATTTATTAAACATTTATGTAGTTTAGAATAAAGGGATCATATTCGAAATTAGATCTCAATAGACAAAGCCAATAAAATTCAGGTAAGTGTAAAATTTGTGGTGTTGCGTAATGTGTTGCATTCCTTTTAGTTTGCTGCACAATTAACGTCACGTGAGCAGTTTTCAGGTGGTTATTTTCGTGGTATATATTATATTTATCATTTATCATACGTTCAATAATAGAAAATATGAATATTATCGTCATGAATTTAGGTTATAAAATAGCAATTTGGCGACAAAAAGCGACGTGTGCAAAAGTTTGAAGGTAATATATGGATATATATTTTTAAATACGTGTTGTTCGTGTATACAGGTTGCAGTTTAATATAGCTGAAGTGGTGACATAAAAAATCGATATCGATAAAAATGCCGTACATTGCTGAGCTTAAACTTCTACTTCAATTGCGTTCTATGAATAAACGAACACTTTAATAAAGATGCGATTTAAAGTCGTACGTGTATGTATAGCAAGCCTTATCCATTCACGAGTTTAGAGTAACTACTTTCAGGGCCCTTTGCGTTTGGGCGTCACGTTTTTTAAATCATCGTCGTTCGGCTCCCGCATACAGATCAAATATTTGAAAGTACAGACAGCAAATAAAAGTGATCGTTTTAACCGACGTTCCTTAAAATGGCGGAGCATTCTCTGAGGAGCAACTTATTTTGATTGGGAATATTAAGTTTTCGAACGAGTTTCTCTTTTCGTTTTTGTTCACAACATTATATGGTACAAGCACTTAATGTATAAAGTTAGTATCGCTAAAATAGCTGTAAGGAATCTGTGCGTAATAAAATAATAGGACAATATCTATATTTTTACCTAATGAAAATGAATCGAATGTTTTGGTTAGCGCAAAACTCGAGAACTTGAATTACGTGAATGGTTCTTATGGAGAGTAAACGTAAACATGTACCACGGGCGAACCGCTAGTCTACACTAATATTATAAAGAGGAAAACTTTGTTTGTTTGATTGTAATGAAAAGGCTCATAAACTACTGGACCGATTTTAAAAAATTCTTTCACAATTCGAAAGCTACATTATCCACGAGTAATGTGTAATGGTAAGTATTTTCAATTGTGTTCAATACATGGTGTACAACAAAGAACTTTTATTTTTTCGTTCATGATGGTAGTGGAATATTTAAAGTATTGCATATAAATTTTAACGTTATTTAATTGAGCGTGAATTCCTGCGCACCCTTGTAAGGGGCGGATGTACAATATCATGATATTTTTTATTTTACGCTCTCCGTTATTTGTTTTGTTATTTTTCTCTACCAAGGTTTGAAAATACGTAATATTTATACTGGATGGTACATTGATATAAAAATATGGTACTTACTTCATAACGAAGCATTTACATCAAACGAGCATTAGCTAACCACACTAGGTCACATTATTTTAGTGTAAACAGGCGCAGAACATTCTTTTGTTCATTAGTATTTCGAAAATATTCTAAGCAATGTTCTAATACTGAACAACACTGAGTACGAGTTTTCGTTTTCATTAAAAGATTACGAAAGAATGCTCTTGCTCTAGCTCTATGTTCGTTTGATGAAAATGCACCGTAAATTTATATGTATTCTAACTTTTACAATAAAATAATAAAAGTTTATTAGTTAGCAGAAATAAAGATTTGAAATAAGATTGTGTTTTATTCATTTTCAACGTTTAGAGTATTAAATCTAACAAAATATTTTATTAAAAAGCAATAAATCATTGAAAATATTCATTCAATTATTTATTCACTATCACATTTTATATTAATTATGCTCAAGCTTTATTATTTTATAATAATGTAAATATTATTCTAAAAAAGCTTACAAATAAATTCTGCTTTCCAACAATTTCTATATCTCTTCGCAATCTCGATAATTTTGTATTAAAACTTTCAATTTGTATCAAAACTTATAATATCATATTATTAATTATTATTTATTGATGAAACTGTCCTTCATATGATATATTTAACGCGATACAATTTTTTTATATTTATTAGGTTTGTTTATGTACACATAAAAAGTGGTTTCAAGAGAAGTGCAAATCGTTTGTGCAAATCGTTTAACTCAATAATCTAGTATTAAAATATAAATACCTGAAATATTTTTAGTAAAACTACACAGGTCAAGATATCGTTCAATTAGGAAACCACTAGAAAAAATTGTACATTTCGGTTTCAATAATAAAAAAAAAACTCGAACTAAAAACCAGTTCAAGTGTACATTCATAAATTAACAAAAAAGCAAAAAAAAATAACGTTCACCGCAAATTCGCGGCGAAAAATCTTAGCGAAAATAAAATGAAATAATAAAGGCCTGTTATTCGCACCATACAAAAATATCAAAGGGTGAACTGATCCGGCTATTTGAGTGTACAGAAAAATTGCATCGATTTCAAAATGGCGCTTTGCGATCTCACGTACGAGTGCTATGTAGATAGCATTACGATACTACGTGTAATATTCAACTGCATAACATATTCTAAAAATTTAGCTCTCCCCGCGACTACACTCGCTGTAAAATGTGCGAAACATCGGGCTAATCTATACTATAATTTATAAAGCTGAACAGTTTGTTTGTTTGAACGCGCTAATCACAGGCCCGTGCTGAAAAACTGATGGGCCAAATGAGTAACCAGACCGGTTCAGTTCGATAGAGGGCCATATATTATATTTATTTATTGATTATAATGATCAGAAATGATTACTTGCTTTGCACAGCTTTCAACAGCTTCGCGAGTAGGTAAAAGTTCAAAAGTATGGTCAAGCGCTTTCCTATCGTACTTATGATTAAAACAAATAGTAGAGTATGCCATATGAATTTGTACGACATACCAAGCCAAGTATGATGCCGTCACTAAGGGAAACAGGGATTCATCTTTACTAATATTATAAAGCTGAAGAGTTTGTTTGTTTGAACGCGCTAATTTCAGGAACTAGGTACTATGGTCCGATTTGAAAAATTATTTCGGGTTCAGATAGCCCATTTATCGAGGTTATCCATATTATCCATATCCATACTAATATTATAAATGCGAAAGTAACTCTGTCTGTCTGTCTGTTACTCAATCACGCCTAAGCTACTGAACCAATTTTCATGAAATTTGGTATGGAAATATTTTGATACCCGAGAAAGGACATAGGCTGCTTTTTATCCCGGGAAAATGACGCAATCCCGAAAATCCAAAGGAAACGGGAACTATGCGGGTTTTTCTTTGACTGCGCGGGCGAAGCCGCGGGCGGAAACCTAGTAGGATATATATCATTACGCTAAGACTAACAGAAGCGGAGCCACGCGGGTGAAACCGCGAAGCTCAGCTAGTTTTTACATGCAAAAGATATCATATTATTATATAATAATAAAAATATGTCTGTTCAATAGCCCACTTACTAATATTAACCAGCTCCTGAATATGACAACGGTATATCAGAACAAGATCTTGATTATCTTGAAATATGAAGTAATTTGGCAAATAGTTACGTCCCTACAGACTGCCCTCTTAATATTCTCTACAGCTTCATTAATTATTTATTAATTTAATCAATTTATTTGTCAGTTTTCGAGTTATTTTCTATGATATTGCTCTCTTGTGTGACGCATATTGCTTTTGTGAATTTTCTATATCTAAAATTAACTGAATAAGTTAATTATATAGGATATTTTCTACATACATAGGTTTAATTTACACCTATAATACATAATTAATTATATACACAATAAATTAAATTATATTATGCTTTCCACACGTTAAAAAAGTATTTCACAGTCACTCTACACTAACGCATTTCTTAAAATCGTTTAAAAAAAAAGACGAACATACAAACACACCTTTGAATTCATAATATTATAAGGATAATATGTAAATTACGTATATAAATAGTAGCAATTTATATAATAATTTATACCTATTTCTATAATAATTTATAAGTACCTAGCTGATTAGAAACATGTTGCTCATGCAATCTCGAACAAAATTGAACTTCAAGCAATAATATAATTTAAATTACAAATTCCGTACCTCAAATAACCGTCTAAGTAAAGTTAAACAGCAGCAGAAACCAATTAGACAGGACATAGCTCTCGGCCACGAAAATGCATTTTCATCTTGTTTACCTATTATCTGGAATTCGCTGGAAAGTTCTAGACGCTTGGGGATAAAGCGAACCATCCTGTCTGTTTTGTTATTACTCTGTGGCAATGTTTTGTTTAATTTGACGTTTTGTAAGTTATAAATGTATTTCTTTTGCACCACAGTGTAATAAAATATGTTGTAAAATAATCTATCTATCTCTATACATATAATTATTATCGTGTCAAAATGCAATGATAAAAAAAAAAATTAAGTTAGTAATAAATATTTGAGAACCATCAATTAATCAAAAATTTTTATCCTTGTTATCTCTGTTAGCTACCACAATCGAGACTTTCGTACACGAAATTATTGGGCGTCTCATCAAAATAAAGCTACAAACGGACATTAGAGCTGGAAACGAAAATTAGCTTGATAGTAGTCACTTGCAAAAATGGGCGATGTATCCTGAACTAAAATAATTTAAAAGAAGATGATATTGTGATGACAGCGTGGTGCAATGGTTCTGTAAATAATAATAAAATACACGTCTTAGCTTAATATCAAATTATTTTGTTATTAGTAAAACAGCTTTATCCAATTATTATTACACAGAGTCCACGGTCATTACTTCCAATTAGTGTTGCTTTAGTGTTTTCAAGGTTTAGTGGACATAAAGATGTAAAAGTTTTCTTTGAAAATATTTCGTAGATTCTCGAAAAGTCCTTATATTATAGTCGCGAGGATAATAGTTTTTAATACGAACATAATATGGAAGACACCCTTTTAATATTTAGTGTCATATTTTGATGACCCTTTCATAGGTTTAAAGGTATATTAAACATGTAAGTATATGAGTATTAAAATGCATTAAATTTTAGGTTTAAATTTGTACAGTATAGAGAAAAATTGTTAAAAATTTCAAATTGTTTTATTACATTATTTTTGTGAAGTTAATATTAATTATTGTTTGTTTCGATGTTTCAATATACAAACCTTAGTTCTTAGTTGATTACAGCCCGAATTAATAAATATCATGGTGTAAAAGTAAATGAAATTATTAGGTAAGTAAATGTCTACAGTTTCAATAACACTAGAAAAAAAATGTGTGCGTGTACTAGTGTACACACGTAAGAAGTGAAACTTCTTTATGAACTTATTAAAAAAAAAATTTACTAGTTATATGCATTATGCAATTTTACAGAAATAAAATCACGCGTGGTAAGAAAAAGATGGCGCGTAATGGAAAAATATTACGCGTAACGAAAAAATGGTTACACAAAAATTTTTTCCAACCCCGATACAGAAGTTTCACTTCATTAATGTTTCTTTTGTTTTTTTTCAAGTCAAAATAAAAAAAATCATGTAGCATATTCAATAATCTAAAGTACAGTATTTTAATAACCATAGAAGTTAATAAATAAAAGATTTTTCATTGAAATTTATTCGCAATGTTTTAAGTATAATATATTGTTCAAATATTATGTAATCCCGATATTTGAAATACTATCTTTTAAATTCAATTAATAAATATATAAACGCAAAAAGAAAATACCGACCATTAAAATATAATCAAATTATATCTTTTCCTCACGAGTGTACTTACATACAAGGCCTACAAAGGTCTCGGGAGGTTGTAAAATAAAACAAGAACCTCCTTGAAACTAATTAAACAGTAATTTCATGTTGCCTCCCATATTATATCCGAATTGGATAACTTTGTTACAAAAAATATTTTTCCTTTGAAGTAATTGTACTCGTTACGGAATATCGCAATTTCTATTTTTCGATATCAGACGGAATTTTTTTCATGAGGCTGATCTATACCTTCTTTGTTTGAACGCGCTAATCTGAGGAACTACTGGTCCGATTTGAAAAATTCTTTCGGTGTTAGATAGCCCATTTATCGAGAAAGGCTATAGGCTATATATCATCACGCTAAGACCAACAGGAGCGGAGCCCTGCGGGTAAAACCGCGCAGCTCAGCTAATGTAAAAATAAAATAAGCGAACACAAGCCTTAAATACTTCATATTCACAGGGATAATGGCCGGTTGGATGACGGTACAAGCATTGGGAAAGGTCCAATAATCCAAATGAAACATGGCTGCTGCAAATGAGACGGAAATATGTACTCCAATTCATTTATTTATTGCATTATGTATGTAGTTAAGCTTCGATTGAATTCAGGGAATGAGTTTGCTGTTTTTTATAGCATTTACAAATCCATACCTACTTATTTGTCTGTAAGTTTATCAACATAATATTTCTTGCAAGGTTTTAGAATTTTGATCATTCATTATTTTTACTAGTAGGTATATTATTCTATGTTATCTACAGAGCCATATATTAATTTCAACTTGGAGTATTAATAATATTGAAACGAAGCTCATGTAGTTCATCAAAATATAACTACCTACATGCAACACAAACATTACAAAGTGTAGGCCCAAATGGGCCCAAAATATTTGTCAACATTAAATCTGCCATTTTATGTACACAATAACAATCACTCTCTAATCCCAACTCTGAGGCTTAAATACATCCGCTTATGGAGGGTGAGAAATCAATATACAAACATACATACAATCCAAACACTTAACCCTCCTTTGCAGTTGGGTAAATATAGCCCAAAATGTTACACAAATAACGTTCATAAATACCCTTTATTCTGTAGAGTGTAGATACCTAGTTTCTTATTTATGAATATTTTTAAATGTATTGAGTATTCAATCATCACAATGGAAGATATTGAAGAAGCATTTACATTATGTTCTTTACTACCTACCTTACACAAAATTTACAGTTAAGCATTGCTCAATCCGTTTTTATACAATAACTAGCTTTCCGCCCGTGGCTTCGCCCGCTTTGTCTAAAACCTAATAAATAATATACCAACACCTTCCTCTTGAATCACTCTATCTACTACAAAATACCGCATCAATATCCGTTGCTTACTTTTAAAGATTTAAGCATAGATGGGACTGAAAAAGCGACTTTGTTTTATACTATCACTACGATAATATGAGAATATACGCCCGCAGCTTCGTCCGCCTAGTCAAAGGAAATTACATGAAAATGAGATATGTATTTTATAGCACTAAGAATAGCCTATGTTACTAGACTCCTAACTATCTCCTGACCAAAAATCATATCAAATATCCATCCGTTCCAATGTAAAAACAAAGACAATTTAAACCAACAAATTAATACTCTTTCACATTCATAATAGTAAGTATAAAAAAAAACATGTGCTATTTAATAAAAAATAAAGAGCGATATCTCAAACTTATTATTAGTCCAAGACTTCGACTGACAGAAGATGAAATATGTTGCTTATCTAAATGAGCTTTTAAAAATATTATCTAAGAGGGAATTTTACGAAAGAAATGACTCGGAATTTCAGTAGTTATCCTTTGAGTTATTACCTGACCGTTAAACTACGATCCCTAAGATAAAGGACCTTTTTAGAAATATTATATCTCCGCAACATAACTTTAAAAGGACGATTTGATAAAAATAACGTATATTTTATGAAAATTGCGAGCGCCGTTTTCCTTTTTGGGGTACATTTTTAACGGTTATAAAACAATTTTAAGTTTGAAAACATTTTTATGAATGGATTGGTTTTATTTTGACTAATGACAAATAAAATATGGACACAAATTATTATAATATTATGTGTATATTTTTTATATTCTGAGTAAAAATACAAAATGTTATATTATATATTTCGTGTTATAATATTATCGATGTTACCAACAATTTTCCAAAGCATCAAATTAATTCCTACTAGTATTATAAAAATGCGAAAGTTTGTGAGGATGTGTGTGTGTGTGTTTGTTACTCTTTCACGCAAAAACTACTGAACCGATTACACTTGGATTAACACATAGGATAGATTTTATCCCGGAAATCCCACGGGAACGGAAATTATGCGGGTTTTCCTTTGAAAACGCGGGCGAAGTCGCGGGCGGAAATCTAGTTATCAAATAAATCTAATTATAAACTCTTGATTTTCAATTACTACGCGCTACACTCCACAATTGTCAATTCTTATTCTCTAAAGTAGTTTTGGTCTATAAAATTAGAATTCAAATAGCATTCCAAATAATTGTTATTGTATCGAGTTTTCTAATATGCAATTTAATTAAAATGGAGCAATAACGCTATCTAACATCTATTCCCTTTCATTTGGATGTAAATGAAGCTGTGTAGTCTCACATACAGATACTAAGCTGATGGGAAGTTATGAAGTAGATATTTGTGTTGCATATTGTATAGAATATATACGAATGTTATGTTTAATTTAGGTTGTTTCGTTTTGGAACGTATGTTTATTGGTAGAGATTGCTTTTACAGTAAGGTCGCCTTTTTTAATTGCGTGCTATTATGTATATTTTTTTGTTCTATAAGTATTCAATAAATATTTCTGTTACAAAATTAAGGAATTTATAGAATGGTTTATTAATTTATTATTAAACTAGCTGCGCTCCACGGCTTCACCCGCGTGGCTCCGCTCCTGTTGGTCTTAGCGCGATGATAGTCTATACTCTATAGTCTTTATCGATGAATGGGCTATCTAACACCGAAATAATTTTTCAAATCGGACAAGTAGTTCCTGAGTTTCGCGCGTTCAAACAAACAAACTCTTCAGCTTTATAATATTAACCCTAGAACACTAACCTTATTTTTCGACGTTTAATACTAACCTTCGTCGTTTCGACTACGCTGTTTATTGGAGGGGATTTAAGGGTTTAATTAAAAAAAATATGTTTGTAGTTATGTTTTATTTTAAGCATAATGTATTAATCTACATATAAAAATATTAAAATATGTATTTTAAAATAGTTTTAATTCAAATAGTCATCAAAATGAGATCACAGTTTACACGTTTTATGAACATTCTTAATTTTTTTGAAAAATTCCGTACATATAATATAAACCTCTAAATTGCTCGAAATAAACTATTAGTTACAAAAATAATTTCTGGAAAATTAATTAAAAATATAATTTTGATAATAGCTTAGGATCTAAAACATTTGTGACACACATCAAGTTTGTGTTCCCCACACAACGATTTTTTGCACCTAGTGCACCTATTTATGGTCTACCTTTGCTATACGGAGGGACATATAGCATATATGTTTATTTTATTTTGTTATGGAGGTACATTAGCAGCATTACTTTGCTCAGTCTCATTTATAACTTTCACATTGTTTCTTCCTGGCATGTTTAAAATTTATGTGATTGAGTTCCGCAGAGTATCAGTAATGTCACCAGTAATTATACTTGAAAAACATTGAGGATCTAAAATATCTTGAAAAAAGCGTACAGGCCCACGTACTATATATCTATGTTCTTTGAAGGTCTTCTGCTTTGTGACCTTGACTGTTGTGATGACCATAATATGTGTTTGTCTTTCCCACGAAGAATGGTACGCGATGGTCTTATAATCAAATCGCTAGGGCCAGCTGAAGTGCTAGGTGTCTCATCTTCAATAGAACGTGGGGAGATGTATTACTACTTGCCTCATAATCTTGATCTGGAAATTGCTCTTTATTGACAGTAGAAACTTCATCATCACCCTCCGTTTCATGCCTCTTCAGCCTCAATGTGGTCTTCAGGCTCTCTCGCAGATGAATTTTCCTCATCGCTTTCAACTTCTAAAAATAACGTATGAATCGTAACTAAAAAATTAAATAATAGGCACCATTATAAAAGATAAAATAACGTAATTTTAACTTAACTAAATAGTACGAAAAGTTACGTTAATACTAACCTTCGTCGATGTGACGAGCCATGGTTGCTGGAACAGCGCGTGTGGACCTTCCACGTACAAAGCACTACCGTCCATCGCAAGCGCAACGGGTTGGCTGAGATTAGCTGAAGTCAGAAAAACATACGGTCGCGCGCGTAAAAGTTATAGCGATTTTTTTGGTGACGCGTCGTCGAATCGACGAAGGGTAGTGATCTAGGGTTAAGTATAAATTTAACTTCAAATAGACAAGACTCTCTACCAATCTCTACCTAATTACAAAATTGGCAGTGACATTAATTGGTATAAACACTGAATGTGGAGATTACAAAGAATTAATTTCATTTTGAGTGTATCTAATAAAGTCAATTATTCACTATTTAAACACATAAATTAAATAATTAAATTGATAAAAATAAAATAAAAACCTCGGATTTATAAACACAAGTAAAACCTACAAATATAATAAACGTCACAGTTTATTAAATACAACGAACAAAGCCGACGGAATAACTAGTGCGATATTAAAAGGATTTCCTTAAAGCTTTGGAAAAACTGAAAAAAGCAAGGGGCGTACTACTTTCAGAAGTTTAACGTATCTTTTATATAAGAATTATTCAAAGCAAAAAAGACAGCAACTGAAGCAAGTTAAGCTTTATAAGCCTATCAGAAGTACTGCAGAGTTACGTCGTTGGGCCACGAAATGAGCGTTTTAATGTAGAATATTAATTAATAATATCTTCGGGATAGTGCGTAAAGGAAACGTGTATAAACTGTTTATATTTAGAAATCAAAGAGCTTTTGTGTTGTGAAATAAAAATATGTACTTCACGATGTAAATGAAATAAATACATTAGATATATATATATATATTATATAATATATATATTACACTTTTAAATTGTTCTAGAATTGATAATTCGCCCAAAGCATCTAATCTATAATGATATCCACACGCTTAATTGATTTTTTATTGCAAGTATAATATGTAAATTTTTCGTAAACAAACAAAAACAAAAATAGATCAACACACATATTCTGTATGTCGATATATATCCAGGCACAATAACCACAATTCTTACAAATAAATTATCATTTATCATTTATCATTTACATACAGACAGATTGACGCGGTGAGAGCGTTTAGGTATATCAACAAGATATAAACGCTAAATAGCAAAATTGGTGGCTCAAATTGCTTCTCCTGAATAATGTGGCTTGCCAGTTATAAAATATTTGCATACAAGAAATATGCTTAACCTACATTCGCCATTTTCTTGGCCCCGTTTAAGAACTCCCGCTAGACTGATTTCTTGTTCATCCGAAATAGAGTCACTTTGTATTCACGGAGCCTAACGGTTCCCTAAACGTCGCAATATTAAAACATTACATGTATGTTCGAGTGCTTCAATACCGTTGAATTTAAATTAAATTTAGTTGTAATATTATTAACATTACGCTTCTAATCCTCTAAGGGTATATTAGCAATTACGTAGCAAGCCCATTATATTCCCGCGTAATTGAAAGGAGTATACTGTCATATCACTGACAGTTTGGTAAATGTGTGTTTGGTACCTTGGGTACGTGTTTCAGTGTTTATTTGCCCATTCCTTTGAAAATGGCAATCTATTATCTACAGTATCGTATATTATAGAGTCTCGCTTGCGTCTGCGGTAGAAAAAGTTTGGTAGTGGCATAGAAGGTTGATCATATTCTAAAACGAAAACTATGAGTAGAATAGATATGAATTTTTTTTGAGATTAACACATCATAAAATTTTGTAGGATTCAGGAATAACTGACAAAAATTTCACTAAAATAACGACCTAGTTCAAATGCATTATTATTCAGATAAATTGAAACTTTCACACTCATCCCGACCTCGCAGAATGAACTTTCCAAGTTGCAACTGTGTCAAAATCTTTTTCAAACCCTCAATGGAGTTTGACTAACTCTGGAATATTTCGAGCTTCTAATTTTCAAACAAAACAAACATCTTCAACAAATCCATGGCTTATCTGTCCATCGCTGACTTAGTAAAGAGTCTTGTGCCGATGAGAATATACTAGGTACCGGGGAACGAATTGCAATGCAAAATTAAGTGGGACTTATAATGGAGCATGCAATTTTGAATCCTGACACCCTGATTATAGAGCTCACTGTCCGCTAACAGCCACCGCTTTAGATGGCAGTAATTCTCAGTTCCCCGAGCAAAAAGACCTTTAAAAACTGAAACTGGAATCTAAAATTACAGATAGTGCTTAACAATTTGCGACTTACAACGAAACTGATTTTAAACGATGCTTTTCTGATAGCCGAATGAAACACTTTAAACCTGTGAAATTGTTTATCGTTAAAATAAATGCTCTTTGGGTTTTTAATAAATGCTTTTGGGTTGCTTTTTTATATTTGATTAGTAGTTTATTATGATTTATTTGTTAATGCCATGGAAAATCTTTACTTTATTCTGAGTAGTAATAATTTATTATTTCAGTATATTTATTTGCTATCTCAATTTCATGGAATAATCTTTACTTAGTTAGCAGTAGGTACTTTCCTACTTATTTTGATATCATTATAGATCCTTCATTGTTTATTTGTCTATATTTGATATCGAAATATCTGTCTAGTTATATAGACTAGACATTATAAATCTCGACTAACAAAATTATTAGAGAAAGATATTCTGAAGTTAGGACACTGAAGGTCAATTACTTGTTTGTACTGCGTGTAATAATATTATCTATTTGGACGTGTTTTGTTTTTTTAGACGAATGTAGTGCGCTTATTATCAACTATTATAAATCTACCATGTCAAAACTAAAACATTTAACTCATCTAAATCTGTTCAACCATTTTCGACCAATTAAAAGTGACTTCATGTTCAAAAGCAAACAAAACTTGGGAAGACGTTTTAAAATTGAATTCAGAAGTTTAAAAGTAACATTGAAATTAATCACAACTGTTAGTTAGATTTAAGATAGATTCAGAGCTAAGTCTAGACCGGCCGAGTAAGTTAGCGCTAACCGTGGCATGAAATCCCCTGTTATCTGTAGTGACACCATGTTTTGTGTGTTAATGGGATAGTTAAAAATAATCTCTCGTTCTCACACAGTTTAAGTTTTAACTGCAGTTTAATAATAACTTATATTATGTTAAAAACATGAAAATAAAAACACAGATTAATATTATAAGAAAACATTTTATAATTTAACTTTATCTAAGACATTTCTTAACAATTCTTGCAAAGATAAGTTACGATGGAGAGGTATAATAATAAGCAAATCTAATAGATAGTTAAAAAAAAACGTGAATACGATTTTACAGTAAAATTATATTTATGAACTTATTAAGACGCGGATGGTATAACTCTTCAATGAACTCTCGTGTAACCTGAAAAGAGATAAAACATACCATGTTAGCAATACAGTTCTAACCATTCATTCTCATTTTTTATATGCTGATAATATGTTTTTTTTCATGTAGATCTCCGTATATGATATTCTGTTATGTACGTAAATAAAAACAGAAAGGTGCGTTACCTGTGTAAAAAATCCCTATTTATTTAAAACAAAGGACACCCTACAATCGAAGATAGCAAAGCTCAAGTTTTAATTGAAAACCGCTTGGATGCGACTGTGAAATTTTATGGACCATTGTGCTCAGAGCTATCTTGCAGTGTTGTAAGTGTTTTAGAATCGTCAGCTAACCTGTGGCTAAGTTTATAATATAATCTATACCTATAATATTAAAAAGGAGAAGAGTTTGTTTGTTTGTTTGAACGCGCTAATCTCAGGATCTACTGGTCCGATTTGAAAAAAATATTTCGTTGTTAGATAGCCTATTTATCGAGGAAAGTTATAGGCTATTTATCATCACGGTAAGACCAACAGGAGCGGAGCACTGTGGGTTAAACCGCAGGGCACAGCTAGTCTTATCACAATATGACCATGTGTAAATAATAAATATAAAGTTATATATGTGTCAGTAGGTCAAACTATTTGCTCTGCTTAGAATATGTATAACTTTACATAAGAACATTATTCAATGTGTGCATTGTACAAATCTGAGTTGGTAGGAACGATTTTTATATTAAAATAATTGTTGAAGTGAAACTTCTTTATCGGGGTTGGAAAAAAATTTAGTGTAACATTTTTTCGTTACGCGTGACATTTTTCCGTTACGCGCCATCTTTTTCTTATCCCTACCACGCGTGATTCGACGTATTTATGTAAAGTTGCATATAGTAAATTATTTTTTTGAAAAATAAAATCATAAAGAAGTTTCACTTCTTACGTGTGTACACTAGTACACGCACACATTTTTTTTCTCGAGGATTTAGGGTAAATCATGGTATTTTGAAAAGCATACAATTTTAGTGTCTTTTATATCAATTGATCAATTTGTTTACTCATTAATATCAGCTTGCAACATATTCAAAAAGTAACTACTAATCTTATCATCGTGAGACGGGGATCGAACACTATTATGTATGAGAACTCTATGAATATTGATTTATACGAATAAGATATGAATAGATCAAATATCAGAACCTACGTCATAAATTTATTTATTCACATTTCTAACTTATTACCTTCATGCATAATATCTATCTCACTTCTCAGGAAAAATAAATTCTATGATATAAGTGACTTGACAAATCAAAAATAGAAATTTAAAATTAATGGATATCATATCTGGACATAAATTAATAATATATTTTTTTATATAAGTGTATCTATAAGTGCTGTGGTATATAATATTGTATAATGTAGTTTATAATATATTTGCACGCTCAACTACGAGCAGAATGTTTAAGGATTTATATTATCTGTATCTACAAACATCTGTATTCTACATTCTGCAAATAACGCAATTTGAATTTGAATTTGAATTTGAATTTGAATAAAAGAAACTTATTGATTCTTAAAACATGCATTGATACTCACTATCCAAGTAGTATAGTAAATACAATATAAATGTTTCAGACCAATAAACGGTCCCCATATTGCGTTTTTATGAACCAATCTTGAACCAATAATATCGAGTTATTGCAAACAAGACAATAAATACTTGGAGCAATCGTAATCTGTAAGTGGCTTAGGATAACGATTTACGAGGCCTTCAATAATTTGGTCTGAATGTAAATTTGGCTTAAACGCATACTTAATGTATTCTAATGGGAGTAATCTATTATTATCAGCACTTTTGATGTATAAAATACCTATTTTGGGAACTAATAAGTGCCAATTATAAACGTTCAAGACGCTTTAAGCATCTGTATTGAATTATCTATTTTGGAATTAATGAAATTTTCTTAGAAAATACGTTGAAGTAAAATGGAATGGCAGTTTTATTTATCTTGTATAAAATATAAAAGGAATGTTTTCAAGCATTCTATATAATCTTATATATATAAAAATGAATCGCAAAATGTGTTGGTAAGCGCATAACTCGAGAACGGCTGAACCAATTTCGATAATTCTTTTTTTATTATATTTCTTGAAGTACGAGGATGGATCTTATGTAGATAAAACGTAAATATGTACCACGGGCGAAGCCGGGGCGGACCGCTAGTACCATATAAATTTTCATAGTATATCAAAATAACAATGGCTTGACTTGTGTTAAATCAAAATTAGATAAACTTTTAACTATCTAATATTATGATAGTGCTAAAGATAATAATGTCCAATCAAATTCATAATTTGAATCGACTTAAATCGTTTATGCTGAGTATTGCGATTAATTCCACAAATACTATCCCAATTCAACGTTCAGAAACTGTATTTCGAAGAAAAACAATGTAATTAAACGTTTTCCTTGTTCTATAAAGCGTCGTTGCCTCGAGGTGCAGAATTTAAAGTTTATCGAGTGGAGCTTCCACATTACGGTGCATTTACATCAAACGAGCAAATGTTCATTCTAACCCCTTTATGTCAAATTATTTTGGTTTAAACAGGCGTAGAGCATACTTTCGTTGTTCATAGTGCGTTCGAAAAGATTCTATGCATGTTCTAATACTGAACAACACTGAATACGAGTTTTAGTTTACACTAACTAAAAGATCTCAAAATCATGCTCTTGCTCTAGCTCTAGCTCTATGTTCGTTTGATGTAAATGCACCGTAACGCTGTAACGATCGTCGATTATTTTTGTATCATTCGTTTTAATTGCAAGTTTGGAGTGGGATTAATTTCATCATTATAGCAAAGTATTAATTTACAATATTGATAGTCGTTGATTTTGTAAATGTCGAATAAATTTGATTTGTATTTAGGCATCTTCCGTTGTTGCATATCTATGCGGAAACACTTTTGTTACTACTATACACAAACTTGTATGTACATTAAATTACATACCTACTAGGTACGTCATTACATTGAAATACTCATTTAATTAAATTGTACTCATTTAATAAAATTCTATTTGAAGTTGGTAGCAAAGAACAGTGTGTCAATGCCTTTAAAATTTCTTGCATTGCAAACTTGAATCAGGAAGTTTTAATTAAAATCATAATGGTTGGATACATTTTAGATATCCATAAATAGCTGATTATTTTATTCAAAAATAAATAATATTTTGCTCTAGTATTAAGTTTATTTTAACAAATCTTATTAATAAATTAATTAGTTTTTCTCTACGTTTTAATATAATAGCAAGTATAGTAACTAATAACTATTGACATATTATAGTAGGTACCTAGAAAATAAATGACATATAATTTTTTAGAGGATTGTAGGTACAATCCCCTAGTAAATCGATAATATATTAAATAAGTGGGCACTTTTGCCTGTAAAAGACGTCTTATAAATAAAAGTACATACTTTACAATAATTATTATCACCTATATAAAGTTCATTCGTCATACAAATTGAAATTTCCTATTCTTCCTATATTCATATTATAAGTAATTACATATTACAAAGAGACATGACATTATATTATATTTATATAAATACACTAGCAAACCGGGCGAACTCCGTTTTGCCACCAGATATAACACCTTTTCTTTGCTATAAACTTCACGGAGCGCGAGACCTTTCTAACGAATGCAAAACCGTGGAAATCGGCTCGTGCATTCTGGAGTTATAGCGTCAGGAAAGAAAACCCGACTTTTTATATAGTAGATAATATTCAGTTCCAAACACAGAAAACAGACTTATCCATCGAATTTCATTCAGCAAATATTAAATATCCCATAAGCATAATAAAATAGAATATTCGATAAGAAGTATGACGCAATATCAAATCTTCGTGTTGAGACGTTAGCGCTTGTTGTATGAAGTCGGGATTTCACACGAGATTGAAGTGAAGGCGTGTGACGTGGATATATGGATGGTGGAAGTGACAGCTACTATTTATTTTTTAACATATTATTTTAGGATAATATGATGTAAAATGAAATCGTGTTACTTACACCATTTATGACTTAGAACGCTGCGACGCTGTGACGTGTACAGCATCGTGTGTAGAGTGTAGAGTGTAGCGTGTAGAGCTCGCAAGAGTGCATGCATTCAACTTAGAGTCGACGAAGGATAAAATAATTGGAGCCATTAGATTTTTAGAAATTTGCAATTTCGTATCACTGGATTACAAGTGTAGACCACGCGACTACTAGAAAAAAATGTGTGAGCGTACTAGTGTGCACACGTAAGAAGTGAAACTTCTTTATGACCTTATTTTTCAAAAAATAATTTACTATATGCAACTTTACAGAAATATGTCGAATCACGCGTGGTAGGGATTAGAAAAAGATGGCGCGTAACGGAAAAATGTCACGCGTAACGAAAAAATGTTACACTAAATTTTTTTCCAACCCCGATAAAGAAGTTTCACTTCAAAAATGTGTATCATTCAACTGATAATAATTATTCAGTAGTTTCCATTAGAAACCTCCAATAATCGGCTAAATATTAACGAGACTGCAAGAAAGGCTATTTGCATTCATCTTCTAGTATTTGTTTATGAACATGTATGATTATGAATTTTGGAATAAAATAACTCGAATATTATAGTACTAATGAAAATGAAAGTTATAATAAAACGTTAATAATTAAATAATAATATAAAAATATGACGGCGCCACCATCAAAGTTTAAAAAAAATAACGAACGATTGACTCGAGTCGTGCGCGCGCGCTGCTTTATATCGGTTCGCCATTCGTTATTTTTTTTAAACTTTGATGGTGGCGCCGTCATATTATACAAATATGAAATCTATATTCGATTGCTTAATTCAAGCGACTCTTAGTTTTATTGAAGCGTTGCATTAAAACCATGTAATTATTATAATAAAAAAATAAATCTCAGTTAGTACGGTCTACGTAATATTAAGTGGTGAAAAAAGTCTAAAATCCTACAATTTAGTCGTGACAACGTCACAAATATACACTCAGAGAGACAGGTATAATAACTTTTCGTATCTATACATCTATACATATAATAAAATCGTAGGAAAGTCAAAACTGTACATTGAATATTTTTTTAAAAGAATACCTGGGCCGTGATCTATAATCGATATAGAAGCCAAAAACATAGTTTTTAGAATTTTTGTCTGTTTGTCTGTTTGTCTGTTTGTCTGTATGTTTGTCCGAGCTAATCTCGAAAAGTACTGGATAGATTGACTTCAAATTTTGCATGAATATTACTAACAGGTCGGGTGAGGCTATAGGCTACACATTATCAAGCTATCACCTACGGGGGAGGAGCTGTGAACCTTTATTTTTCTTACGTATTCCGTGTATTACGACAGCGTACAATCTAAAGACTCATGTTTAAATGTTGGTTTCGAGTAAGCCATGCTATTATCTAGCTTTACAAAATAAAAACTATGTCATTTACGTAATTTGGGCAGAGAAACAGTTTAATGAATTTAGTAGTATAAAGACAAATTAGAAACAGCGCCATCTATTAAATGTTATAAAAATCAAATCAATTTACACGTTAACTATTGGAAATTAATAATCAAATGACGCATATATAAATGTTGTTTGACAATATCTATATTGACACTATAAAAATTATGCAATTTAAGTAACTTGGGAAGAGAAACATTGCTTAAAGAATGTAAGTTGTATAATGTTAATTTTGTAACAGCGCCATCTATGAGATTTCGTAAAAATCAAGTCAATTTACATGTTAACACTACTGAACACAATGTTAAAAATTAATAATTTAAATATAATTATGTTATTTATTTATTTAACTCTTTAACCCATATCTTCCGTTCCCTATAAGATATATTTCGTGTAAATAATAAACTACATGTTTTTAAAGTGAGGGTAGATGTTTATTATTTTAAGTAAAAATAGACACCATTATCTACAGTTAATCTAATGATTGTGTTCCAAAGAGTATAATAATATATTGTTGTGTTCATTAGTTACAATTTTAAAAATCTTCGTGTTTTATAAATTTACTAGCTTACCGCCCGCGGCTTCGTCCGCTTTGTCTAAAACCTAATAAATTATGTACTAAAACCTTCCTCTTGAATCAGTCTATCTATTAAAAAAACCGCATCAAAATCTGTTGCGAAGTTTTAAAGATTTAAGCATACAAAGGGACATAGGGACATAGGGACACAGAAAGCGACTTTTTTCATACTATGTAGTGATATTTATAAAGCAATTGAATGCCATAAAACCAAAAATATCAAATGCAATCTTCGTGTTTTGTGAATTTTCACCATCATGCGTTCCCACAAAAGGTAAGTTGTTACTTACAGGTATTTATTGAAATGAAATGAAATGAATGATTCTTTTATTATTTTGAGGTGCATTGGGAACAGAAGTTTTTGATAAAATTTTATTTGTAAGTAGCTTTTTTTATAGATTTACAGTTAACTTTTGATTTTTTTATTTACAGATTCAATGCTAATAAAATTATATCGCCTTTGGAAGACGATTTCTGCTGATATTTTTACTACGCCACTTGAAAATTGATGATTTGATGATAAAGACAGTAGCAGCGAGGATTAAGTGGAAATTAGTAATCATCCGCTTCGTCAATTTTTGACTGAAGTTAATGTCCAACGTCCAATGGTTCAATCATTGGAAGTATCTCGGGAAATTTTGGAGGATATTTTTCAGGAAGGAGAGGAGGGGCAGCCAACCACATATCAAACTACTACGTTTTAGTACCGAAAAATTTTTTATTGCCAAATGAAACGTAAATTTTGCACTCACAACTTTACAAGTAATGTTTTTATTTTGACTTTGCGGTTATCTGATTATAATATTTATCGTTATGGCTATCGACGTACCGACCGTACTGGGATCAGAGTAGGTACATGATATACAGTTCATCATCCAGGATTGCTTAGAGCATTTTCACACTGAAAAAGATGTTTTCTTTGAATCGTAGTTGCTTCATTTATTTATTTTTAATTATTTTACATAAGTAATATTATGTTTTATATTTTATAAATATATCATTTTCATTATTTAAGTAGATAAAATAAATTATGTAACGGTTTTATAAGAAAACACATTATATTTGTTAGGCGACGGTGATTTCTTCCAGGCAAAAGATATTCATCAGCTCAATAAAATTGAACAGTATGTTGTTAGTTATTCTTTAGATTCACAATTGTAATGAGCATTTCCGCATGCAAGTTGTATCGTAGTTTAGATATATCATAGTTTTTACATATTAAAGTTCCAACAAAACCCTCAAATTTTTTAGTAGAGTTGAGCAAGATAATTTGAAAAATGTGCCGTGTTAAGTATTATAGAAAAGGTTAGTTCGTTGGTAATTATTATTTCTTCTTCATGTTGTTAGTAAAAATAAACTTTAACTAACAGTCAAAGTAGTCAAAGTATATTTTAACTAATACTACTTAATATCTATTATACTTATGTTCAGTATTTATCTGTATTATTATTGCTTGACAATTAATATATTTTCATGTCGTATACCAAATTATAAACATAAGTTTAATATGTAATTAGCTGGATTTATTTTTACACACTCACAGACTTATATTTTATGTTAAATGTTAAAAGAGTGTTAATATGTAGTGTAAATCATAATACATTTTTTCACAATTAAAAATAATCCATTTTTATGATGGTGTTGGCATTGAATTAAACCGCGCTGTCGTTTCGTTCACAAAAAGTGATGTTATGAGGAGCATATTCGGTCCTCATATCATAAAAAATCTGTGCGAAAACAATAAACACGTGTGAGGCCCTCACGGCAGATCGGGGCGGTCTGACGCGAAGTGGGGACAGCGTTGTCACTGTATCGCTCTAGCCACGCTGGTCAACAGACTTATTCGTTAGTTCAGTTTTGTATTAAGACCGCTGTGACATCCAACCCGTGAGACAACCAAACCCGGTCTCCCCTACTATCCCGTGAGACCGAAACCTTCACTGAGAGGGTATGACGTCTCACAGCTGATCGCAAACGGCATATTGTACTATCCCGTGAGACCGAAACCCTCACTGAGAGGGAATTTCGTCACACTACTGATCACGACAGTCATATTTTATCTCGAGAATCTGAAACTTTACTCAATATGAAGACCGTTTGACAAATGATAGGGTGCATCATAATAAGATGAACATGAGCATAAGCAATGACTAGAGTAGGGACGCGAATATTACAATTATATGAGACAAGAACGATTAATAAGTTTGTTTAATGAAAGATTAAGAATTGAAACTATTCGGTCTCTGGAAACGTACGAATAGCGAGAGGCCCGTCTTACTGCAGACAGATTTCGTCATAGTCTTAATGTCTTGAGGTAAACAATCTACGAATTCGGTGGTGTGGTCTGACAAATATAAAAGTGGGTTTGCTTATAACCTCACAATTGATTACAGATCATTTTCTGTATAGGCGATATTAACGTAGTATGTTCTTTTTGTAATGCTTTAAAGTGTAGTAAGGCGAGTCGGCTTTCGTTTGAAGATACACCGGAACCTTTCACAAAATCACTACTTTTAGAGGAACATACTGTGCAATTAGCGTTTAGCTACTATTATGTATTCTGTGGTGCAATGTAAACTGTTATTAGACAATATTCGCTCTTATAGTAGTGCGTTTCAAATGATCCTTTGGTGCTCAATAATTATCAGAAGATCCGTTCATGCTTACTTTTAAGATACAAGGTCAAGTTTACCATTTGATAGGATCCCTTTTGCCTGAAGGCCAAGCTAAGTTTGTTTAAATATATTTTGTATTCGACTACAACGAATAGTGGAATACAAGAAATCAATATTTCTCAAATTTAAAACTGAACTCATTTCACAATTTTAGAACAGGTTAATTCGTATGTATGCAGTTTTAAATCGACATTAGAAGCTTTTCCTCAAGATGGTGATATCGGCACTCAGGAACTCCCTGGACGTGTTATAACGCCCAGGCCACAGTATTACAATTTTTCCTACAGTTGGGCGATGAATGTATTTTCGCATAGCAACGGAGGGGAACTCGCAGGGGGGTCAAGTGACGCGGGCCACGTACCACAAACATGCTTAGTTTGTGGTATCGAGCGCGAAAGATAGTCATCGTGTTTTTAGTAAAGTTACTATGTAAACTAACGTAATTTAATACTTAGGTACATATTCTATAATGGTGTGCTCAAACTGTTAATCTACATTTAATTTAGATTATTATTTGATACTAAGTAATGTAGAATTTAAACCACATTCATGTTTTCTTCAGATTTTAAGATTTTCTTATCAGAGTGTTCAATTTTAATGTAGTTAAATTTTATAAGAGACAATAATTAAAAAAAATTTAAAATAAAGTGTCACGTATTTTTTTTAAACGACGAATGACGAAAAACGACCTAATCGCGGACGAAGTCGCGGGCAACAGCTAGTTTTTAATATTTCAATGGATAACCTAAGAGCCGAGAGTAATGGAAATTCAGAATAGAATTGAATAGCAAATGGCTCATACTGAATAATTAAGTAATCCACTAAGTAATCATACTAACAAATTTCAATTATTTGATTACATACTATTTGTACTGCTTGAATGTATGAATGAATAACCTTCTAAAGGAATGATGTAATATTAACCAATAAATAAAATAATTGTAAAATTAGCTCCCAAAGAGAATTATTAAAGAACAGCATACAATTTTTGACAAATGTGTAATTAATAGTAATTAGAGCCGATTTTTCAATCCTTGGTTAAAATTTATCCGTCCAATAAAGTATTACACGAACATAATATTAAAAACTCACCTGTAAACTGTAAAATACGGACAATTACAATACATTTCTGAAATGGTAGTTTAATACGATATTTGATGAATAAGTTTTAACCAAGGATTGAAAAATCAGTCCTTAATCGAACAAAACAAACGAACAACAAATGAACTTAATAAAGAATGCAGTTTATAGCACATTCAATCGGATTAAAGAAGGATTGAATCAATCCTTGTTTAGTCGCTTCCAAATTCCTCCTATTTGTACTACTTAAAAAGACACCAATTATTTTTATTCAGATGAAAATAAGAGACGAATTAATATGGTCTTATCTAGAACTTATCCACGACACACACATAAAAGTCTGAAGATGTAATAAGATGCGCTGTGCAGTAAGCAACTATTTCTTTGAGATAGTCCGACAATGCCATACAGATCTATAGATTAGAGATATTAAATTGAGAGCAGTGTTATTGTGACTTTCGACCTTAAAACAAAGACGTTCAGTTGAAAATTGAAGCACATACGCATAGAGAGATTACTAGGAATTGTTAAGACTAGCTTCTCACCTATTTCGCTCACATGAATAATAAACCTTATAATACGAGATAAAATAAAGTACTTATTCGAAAAGTCGGGTCTACCGAAGAATATTTTATGTAGTTGCTTCAAACATATTTTGGGTCTTAGACATACTTATTTCGACACGATGTTTTCGTTCCCAATAGAATAGTAGTAATGTGAATAATTTACGAAATTTTAATCTAAAAATCATCCCACAACTGCTTGCGAATTTAGATTAACATCTCGAAAATAAAATGAAAAAAATTACGATGCTTCAATAAGTTATTTCGGGTATTTTTTTCGGTACCTGTGTGTGTGTATGAGGGTAATAGTGGATCGTTTAAAAATTATTTTTTTTAAACAACATTAATAAAATAACTTTATAATTAAACGATATGCAGCAAAAACACCATTAGAGAAACAATTAAATTTCAGTGCTCTCAAAGTAATTACTTTATAATATTACTTTAAAAAGATTGAGAGTCAATAATCGTTAGTCGGTTGTGAACCTAAAATAAAATATTTTCGAGCACCAACGATAATCCTTACTAATATTATAAATGTGAAAGTAACTCTGTCTGTCTGTCTGTTACTCAATCACGCCTAAACTACTGAACCAATTTGCATGAAATTTGGTATGGAGATATTTTGATACCCGAGAAAGGACATAGGCTACCTTTTATTGCGAAATTTGTACCACGGGCGAAGCCAGGGTGGACCACTAGTATTTTCTAAACCTAAAACAGATATTATTCTGGAAGCTTCGAGAATTCCTCATAAAAGTGATAAAAAACACAAAAATCAAGAGAACCTCAGCTACTCATTAATATTAAAATAGTTACAAGCTATATATAAAAAGAAAACAGTTTTGTTTGCCTTGTTAAGGTGAGAAAAATTTAAAGAATAAGCCAACCAGACCAGTATAACTTAATCCCTGACTTTCGGTTAAGCTCCACTCGACCAGAATATATTATCAAGGTACGTGGAGTGTTAGGGATCAACGTAAACCGGTTGCCATTCACAATACGGCAAAAGATAAAAGGAATTTAATTAATGTAAAATTCCTTAGCGAAATTGTAGCTTGAGCAAAATATATTCGCGTTTAATTCTAGGTGTTTGTGTTAGTAAATATGCTGGGAATTGAGTATTAATTATTTGTATGAAGTATTTTTTATCGACTGAATATTCTGAATAGGGGAATTAGTTTTCATGAGAAAATGGCAGAACTGTTTATAACTTCGGCAAGCTGGTATTAATTTAAATAGTATTTGATAGTTATTTTGATGGAATATTTATATCCTTCAAGGTTTTGATATGAACAATATCAAATATTAATAATAATAAATGAATCTAATTCTATGTAGAGGTAAGTACCTAATCAAGAAATTAGGTTATCTTTTCATGACCAGAATTCGTATCCAAACCAAATGGAATATGTGAAATGCGGCTATAATAAATAAAAGTAATTAATGTTATTTTTAAAGTATTTACATGTGAATTATTAAATAATTAATGTAGATTAAAACACGGGCTTATATTCTTGAATCATGATTGATTGTACCGATCCTTGATAAGTGTACAAAGTTTGGATTCTATCTGTCCGTTAAAATCATACAAAAATACAGGTGAAGCTAATAAAAGCGAGAAAGAAAGCTAATAAATGTAAAATGACCTCCTCTTTGGTACAGCGTACGCGTACACGTTTAACCAGCATCGTACAAGTCCTTTATTTTTTAAGGTTGCCGGGATGAGATTGCTTTAAGCAATAAAGCCGCCTATTGTGCATCTTAATATATATTATAAAGGCGAAAGTTTGTAAGTATGGATGTATGGATGTTTGTTACTCTTTCACGTAAAAACAACTGAACCGATTACAATGAAATTTAGCACACATATAGAGGGTAACTTGGATTAACACATAGGATAGTTTTTATCCCGGAAATCCCACGGGAACGTGAACTATGCGGGTTTTCCTTTGCAAACGCGGGCGAAGCCGCGGGCGGAAATCTAGTTTACCATATTCATGTTCTCCATGTTAAATTAATAATGTTTTTATTACTGGTATTGTACAATACAGTGTCATAAATAAAATAAATACAGTGGTTGACGCGTGAGCGTAGAACCGAGGGGTCCTGGGTTCGATTCCCGATGGAGACGAAGAAAAAAAAATGTCTCGGTCTGGCAGGACACAGAAGGCTGATCACATACTTGTCCCTAAAAAAAATCGATCAGTGAAACAGATGTATGCATAATGCATCTGCCCCTTACCCCACTTGGGGACATGGGACTTCACTTTAAAAGCGTGTTTAAAATAGAAATTACCTTTAAATAACACCTTAACCGTATTTAAGTTATTTTTAAAATGTATATACAAGCCGCTATGCAGAGGAATGTCTGAAGCTAGTGCACAAAGGAATTTCTCAGGGAATTCAAGATGGACTAGGTAAATATTTTGATGTTTAACTGTATAAAATATGTTTGCAAGAAAGGATACTGTTACAATACTAGTAGTGCTACTACAAGGATTGGGTAGAAATTAGAATATAGTAGAATTTCAGAAGAACTATACTTATGCCCGTTTTCACCATCAACCCGTAAAATTTAAGTGTCACCTAAGTCAATTTAGGGGATACCTAACGTAAAATTTGCTTTCACCGACAGATAAGTGTCACCTAAATCGTTAGGTTAGGTAGTGATTTGAAGGGTCCCTTAAACTAAGGAACCCTTACTTAGGATACTGTTTAGGGGTTATTGGTGAAATCGGGCATTACTAATTACTAATAGGTATTATAAAATTGATGATTTTTTCTGGTTGAAAGGGCAAATCTTAGGAACTGATGTGCAATAACAGATAAATATGTAATATAAAATTAAATATAGGTAGCTGTAAGATTCATTAAACTATTTAGTATACAATATTATAAAGTGTAGTTACCAGGATAATCTAGTTAAAAACAGCATTCTTACATACAATCTATATGAAATAAAAACCTTTTAAACGCATGAATACATGGCGATTAAAATCCTATAAAGGATTTCATATAAAAATCATTGGCCCGTAAAACCCAACATAAGATAACCAATTTTATATATAATATGTATAAGAAAAAAAAATAACAAGAACAATAATATCAGAGTTGCAATATCGAGACTAAATTGAAATCTCTCGTATGCGTTTTATTGAACTATTTAGGTATTGTATTAAATTTTAAAAGCTCTATTATAAGAATACAACTGTAATAAAATGATTTTTATGAAAACGTAGACTAGTATATTGGAGAATATGAAACGTTTTGATTGCAAATAAATACTTTTATTTTAAGAAATTAATCTGTGAAGTTTGAAAATTTGATAATACGTAGGTACCTACTCATATTTATATGAAGCTTTATCCCAGACAAAGCCAGGGTGAACTGCCTATCTTCATGTACAGAAACCATGGCAAAATTAGTTAATTAATAAGTATGTTTACTAAAACACACAAATGTTTATGATCTGAATTGAGGCACCTTGTCTAGTATAGACAATTTGTCTAGTATATGTATCTGAAATATTATACGACACTAGCAGCGCTCCGCGGTTTCACCCGCGTGGCTCCGCTCCTGTTGGTCTTAGCGTAATGATATAATATAGCCTTCCTCGATTAATGGGCTATCTATAACATCGAAATAATTTTTCAAATCGGACCAGTAGTTTCTGAGATTAGCGCGTTCAAACAAACAAACTCTTCAGCTTTATAATATTACAGTATAGATTAAAATGACCTATATGCAAAAAGTGAGCCCACTTGCACTAGTATAAACAAAACATACTTAAAATATGAACTATTTGTTAGCCTAATAACTCATCTATTATAGTGATCCCTATTAAAATCGATAAACCATTCTAAGTATTAAATTACCTAATAAATGCATTTGGAGACATAGTTATTTACAAGCCGACAGAAGAGACAATCAACTTTGTGTATTCAAGGCCAAAAACATTATTAATCACACTTTCTAATAACATAGCTATATTCCAAGAAATAGCTTTCCTTCATAAAACAAATGAACAAAGGGTATAAAACCGAAGTCATTATACATTTTAGTATGAAACTCATTAAGGTGCGTCTTTAACCAATAGTTTTTTGTGTAGTAGAAGTTATAAAAGACAGAATAAAATGAGAAGGTTATCATATTTCTTGGCATAGTTAAGTTTGATGAAAAGTGTAGAGTTACACGAAGACAAAAGTAGATAACCATTTTTCGTATCATAGGCGTCCCATAAAATATTAGATACTAGCTTTCCATCCGCGGCATCGCTCGCGTTTTCAAAGAAAAACCCGCATAGTTCCCGTTCCCGTGTAATTTCCGGGATAAAACCTATCCTATGTGTTAATCCATGTTACCCTCTATATGTGTGCTAAATTCCATTGTAATCGGTTTAGCAGTATTTGCGTGAAAGAGTAACAAACATACATACATATGCCCTACATCACAAACTTTCGCATTTATAATATTAGTAGGATAGGATACTTTTGTATCCAATTATATTTTTATAGAATTTAGTACTAAGAAAACAATATTATACAGCTACATTTAGTGATTTATGCAATAATTAAAAGCTCACACTAAACATTAGGTTCTAATCATTACTCCCTTTTAACACGCTATGTAATCGGCTCCACTAGACTCGATTTTGACCCACTTTAAACGGATATATTCAAACACACTACACTTATGGCAATACAATCATTGGCCGAGTTAATTTTATCATTCTCAGTCCATAACAACAAAAATATAATTTAAAAAATTCTTATATAAATATTTTAAACATAGTGGACGATGCATTTACACATTGCTAGAGCTACCTCTAGTACGATCATGATTCACGGGTATTTGTTTCATACGCAATCGAATCCTAAGTCCTACTTATAAATAAGATTGCCGCTTCGCTGAAGGGGAGAACTTTTTGCCACAATCGCAATTTTAAGCTATTGCATAGCTTCTATCGCGGGCCTTGAGCGCGGGGACTGAATCGAGAGATTCCGTAACGAAAAATCCTCACGCTCCCCACTCCGACGGGCGCGGAGGTGTGGCTTGAAGGCATCATGCAATAGCTTTACCGCGGCAGTCCCCGAGTGCCACACGTATTTTTTTTTTGTTCTGTGTGTTAGATAATTATGATTTGTATTTTTTTACATGGTGGCAATTAAAGCGCTTTCTATATCTATATTTTATTTCTATAAACGTATTTCTAAGTTTCCATAAACAACTCCCTGATAGATAAAAATAAATTACAATGAATCAATTGCATTATCATACATTTATCTAAATCGCTGCATCTTATGAATTAAATGGAAAACATTAATGGAGTCGCTCGTTAGCAAGCAAAGATTATCGAAATATCTGTAATGTATTTATAACTCGGACGTATTTTATACAGATAATACTTAGAAAGCGAAGGTTCCCGAAAGATAATAAGATTTTATAAGCGCTTTTAGCGTAATGCTCTTGGGTGTGCAGCGCGAGCGAAATTTTTAAGAATGTTATGTACTATGAAGTTATATACTGTCTGTCTGTCAAAATATATGGTCATATTAAGCATGTCTGCTAGTTTCTGAATAACTGAATGGGTTTGAATAAATTCTTATTAAAATATCGATCAAATTATATTTTAACTAACTGCTCCGCACAGTTTCACCCCCGTGGCTCCACTCCTGTTGGTCGTAGCGTGATGATATAATTATAGCCTAGTCTTCCTCGATAAATGGGCTATTTAACACCGAAAGAATTTTTCAAATCGGACCAGTAGTTCCCGAGATTAGCGCGTTCAAACAAACAAACTCTTCAGCTTTGTTTTTCAATAATATGTATAAGTATAGATATTGTGTTATCAAGAAAATTTTTGAGGATGCTTTTAACTGCATTTATTTTTAGCTAACTGTTCTTTATTTGGAAAGGAATCATAAATTCTATCACTTTAGATAGTGCCTAATAATAAAAAATAAACCTTTTACCATCAATGGAAGTTACCAACTCATTACTTAATACAAAATATTATTCTTTCTTTACTTTTCTACTTTTTTTTCCAAAAAACAACATACAATTTTTTTTAAAAAGTCCACAATATTTCTTATCAACAATGTAATATTTATAAGACTATATGAGCAATAAAAAGCTGTGACGTCACAGGTTATTATGTCTATAAGGTCAGGAAGTGAGTCAAGTATGTCTTTATGCGTGGTCTTGTCTCATGAAGGGCGTCTTGACACACAAGAAACAAGATATTATATTATTATCAATACATTACCTTTACATACGCGAAATACATAGTATAAAGCTCTCCGTCTCTATGTATGTTTAAATCTCAAAAAAAAAGCAACTGATTTTGATAGAGTCTTTTTAATAGATAGAGTGATTGATTCTCGAGAAAGGTTTAGTATTTATTAGGTTTTAGACAAAGCGTGCAAAGCCGCAGGCCTAAAGTTATAGTTCAAAGTCGTTGTCGCTATCTGTCTGTCTCTGTGTATCCTATATTTTTTATTTTTTTATTTATTTATTTATTTATTTCTTTATTTATATCAGGCAGCATTGCCCATATATTGTTAGTAGTAGGTACTTATTCTAGTGTTAGTAAAACTACATATACTTATTTTTAGATTTTAGAGTTATTAGCCATTTTTTATTGATAAAATTATGTACATTATTGAGAACTTTTAAAATACTATTCTCTGCTTCAAAATCCATTACGTAGTTGTAAAATACTATTTACAACTACGTAATGGATTTTGAAGCAGATCTATATATATAAAAGAAAGTCGTGTTAGTTACTCCACTTATAACTCAAGAACGGCTGAACCGATTTAGCTGAAAATTGGCAGGGGGGTAGTTTAGAGCCAGGATAAGGATATAGGATAATAAATACGTACCACGGGCGAAGCCGGGGCGGACCACTAGTTTTAAATAGATAGTAAATAGATAGAGTGATTCAGGAGGAAGTAATTAGTTACTATAATATTATTTGTTAAGTTCACACACACAAACACATCGGACGAAGCCGCGCGAGAAAGGCTAGTATATACATATTTTGATAGTATACTTTTATGAAGTACCTAAACGTGGTAGTAAGGACCTCTGATATCAATCGACTATGACTTATTGAAACTAATTGAGCATATAAATTATAAATAATCAGGAGTAAAGTTATTTATAGATAGAATAAAATCGAAACACGTATTTTCAAAGTAATCTCTATGTTTGCTACCGGGATGTGGGAGTGTTTATACAAAATATGTCGTGTGAGCTGTGAGTTAAATTTTGACTTCACAAATATAACGAAAATATTATTTTTAGAAACTATTTACAATATAATCGTTAGTATGTGAAGATGCATTAAAATGTGGGTATTTTCTCTTAATTATTTAATATTTTAGCAATAATAAAAGCTCGCAGTAGCCGAACGCTTTTTACTGTATAATAAATTATATTTTAGTCATATCAAGTCATAAAGTTGTGAAAAAGGATTAAAAGTATAAAGAAATAAGGCTTTTTATTTGGAGACCTCGGACTAAGAAATGCTACTCTACATTTGTTAATGTCATCAATTTGGAAGGTAGAGCTGGGATGTATATTTTTTTTATAGAATATTACAAAAAAATATCATTACAAATCATTAGGTACAAAGCTACGTCTTTACCGAAAAACATGCGCTATATCTTTTTAACCAACTCGGGTACATACCTATTCAGTAATATATTTACTTACACTGAAATTCAGTAATTTATCTATACTGACATTTTTAAGGCTTCTCTATTATTGAACTATACAAGTTTCCCGATCGAGTTCCCGTAATATAGTTTCACGAAACCTCGTATATATTGACGAAGTTGGAACATAATTGCTATCGGTATGCCGAGAATGCAAATAGGCTATAATTATAACAGGGTTATGTCATTTTCTTGCTTGGATGTGTTATGATGACACGTACGATAGATTAATTATATTATTATGTAATATAATGATCGTTTATTTTATATATTATTATTATGATAGTAATTAATTAATTGTAATCACGTTGTTTTATTTATCTTAATACTAGCTTACCGCCCGCGGCTTCGCCCGCTTTGTCTAAAATCTAATAAATTATATACTAAAACCTTCCTCTTGAATCACTCTATCTATTAAAAAAACCGCATCAAAATCCGTTGCATAGTTTTAAAGATTTAAGCATACAAAGGGACATAGGGAAATAGGGACAGAGAAAGCGACTTTGTTTTATACTATGTAGTGATAATGGTGTAAAAGATTGCTGTTTCCGATTTTGTTCGCGTTCATGTTTTTATCGATTTGGTTTAAAAACTGGTGACATTAATTCAAACTTAGCTCCAGTTTTCAAAACTCTATAGTGTCTTATTACTAAAATACTTACCTACTTATTGCTCACATTCGCTGTAAATGAAATCGCTGTGCAAAAATCAAGATACAAGAAAGTAGTCTAGTTGTGTAATTAGTTTTTCTTATAAATATTTTTTATAAATAATTATGTTTGGGTGATTCTGAATATTAGTTATTGAAAATAAATTATTAATGGACTAGATGTATCTGGGTGTCTCACATATAATCTACGTAGAACCAGTATTATATAAAGTACAATACAATAATATATCGAATAGTTACTTCTAAAAATCCATACATAAATCCTTAAACACGTTATCCTTAACACGTTAAAAGAATTATCACATACAATTTAAGTTAGTATTTTAAAATACTAACCTTATTAGTGTGGAAACAGTGCAGTTGTTTTCACCGCGGCGCTACGTGACTTTAATACTAAGCCCTGCATTTCTCTAACAAATGGACGATTATTTATCTTTTTGCGACATAGGTATGCTTACAATTTATTCTGTTTTACTGTGTTGTCTTCACTGCTTTATGTAAACCGGATTGGGGTTTCATGTCTTGTTATTCAGAATTGTAAAGCATGGAATAATAAGGATGAAGTCATTTATAATGACGAAATTGTAAAATAAACGCTCTAATTTATTATTTTTTATGTAGCATTCTTCTCCTTCTATTAGGTACCTATAGTATTAATAGTAGAAGCACACCCGGACACTCCATACCTTCAAAATTATCGTTTTGACAGTCACACTGTAGAGACTGCAAATGTGTGTGTTAACGCTTTATGGTTGGCACATTTGTGACTAGCGTAAAAAAAATTCGCGTTTTTCTGATGAAATACATCCGTAAACAGCACAATATCTAACCATTTTCTACGAAAAACGATAATCACAAAACCAAAATAATAAAATTACTTTAAGTCAATTTGATTAATGTTGTCAATCTTCGTTGCGTATCGTCCTTGCAGAAAAATGGGGACCATTTTCAGGCTGATCGTGCGGGGTGAGGTAGGTGTTTAATTTTGGCGGGAGGCGGAGAGTGTCCGTTCTGTAGCGTTTAGCTACTACATAATATTATGTATTCTGTGGTAGAAGTAATAGAGGTATAAGTAAATAAAACATGACAGGATTAATTCCCAATAAGTTTTCAAATCTCCCTAAAAGTTAGGTACATTATTTATATCATTGTGTATTATAAATTAATCTAAATATAATTTGCTGTTCGTAACATGCAGTCTTCTTCTTCCTCCTTTGCCTTATCCCTTTATTTGGGGTCGGCTCTCCTCGTTCTCATGCGCCATGATGGTCTATCCTGGGTTGTCTGTTTATTCAATTGGGCTCTCTCCAAGTCTTTTGATATGGTAGACCACCAAGTGGCGGGGGGACGTCCCAGACCCCTTCTTCTATCTGGCAAGTTTAGTGCCCTCCTTACTAAGTGGTTCGTAACATGCAGTAACAACATTTATATTTTACTACTAGCTTCCCACCCACAGCTTCGCTCGCGCAGTCAATGAAAAACCGGCAAGTTCCTGTTCCCGTGGGATTTCCGGGATAAATCCTATCCTATACCAAATTTTATGCAAATTGGTTCAGAAGTTAAGGCGTGATTGAGTAACAGACAGACAGACAGAGTTACTTTCGCATTTATTTATTTATTTATTTATTTGGAGATCTTACAGAAACAATTAAACCCGTGTAATATATAAATTAATGACATACAATGGTAACATTAACATTTGTTTCCTCTACGTCTCACAGTGAACATAAATAGAAAAAGTAAAAGAAAAAAAAACTCACTTGTACAATAATTGATAGGTATCTGTTGCAAGGGAGCCAAATACTTAAAACTAACACAGATTTCTGAAATATTAAACTAAGGGAAAGCATTAACTAAGCATGTACATTATCCAACGTTAGAAAAATTATACATATAATTGGCTAATTGTACATTTGAAACTATATCGGGAGCATGAAAACATATCTATTTCATTCAGTTTGTCATTGTGTAAGACACACATTCTGTGAAGTGGCGCGCGTTGTCCTGCGTTGGTTCTGGTATGTTGTAAATGGAAAAGACATTTCGAACGAGTTGGTCGCGAAGGCACACGAAAGGACAAGTCGGCTAGTAAGTTCGAAGAATCAATTTCACCCACGCAAATGCTTCTTAAAGTGACAGCATCAGTTACTGAACGTCTGTTGGTCAAGGACATCATGTTATATTTTTCTAAGAGTTGGTTGTATGAGCATTTGGGAGAGCATAAGCGATAGTTAAGTGTGCGCAGAAACTTCTTCTGTATCATTTCCAATTTATTTATATAGCAATTATAAAATGGATTCCATATAGGAGATACATAATCGAGGTGTGATCTAACTAATGATTAGTAGAGGCAAATAAATGTGTCCTTTCGTCTGAAATTCTTAGTAATTCGAGTGATGAAACCTAACATACGGACTAGTTTCACACCGTTGCGTACTGGCCTTGTATAGTTTGGAAAGACGCAACACGAACACGAACACATTCACATTCACATTCACATTTCAACACAAACAGCCATCCACATGCTTGGCGAACGTTCATAATGCTACATCCACACGCTGGCTGTTTAGATAAAAAAAAGAAACGCAAAATTAAATTTTTAATTACATTACAATATTAACAAAAAAAGAATTGTAAGCCTATTTTTTCAATCACATTACAAGCCGTATCCAAAGCTAAATTCGTAACTCGCCCGGTAAAAGTCAAGATTTTTATGAATAATTTATACAACACCCCGTTTTTATCGCGTTCGATATAGCTGTAGTAAGATTCGCATGTACATTCCTGTTAACTTGTGAATAATTCGCAACGTTTTATTGTGGAATGGTCATTTTGCCTTTTTAAGCCATTGTTTGAATATTTTGAACTAGCGAGCTGTTTCGCCTGGTTTCGTATCTATTACACTCAAACTTTTATTCAACTCGAAACCCTTTGGAACAGCTTTTAAATCGTGTACATTTAAAATTACCACCGTCTGGAAAAATAAGTAATACATGTGGCCATGTAAATCGGTAGAGATGCAGCGGTTCTAACGGTAAAATATCTTAAATCGTTCGAGCAGATTTTGAGTTATCGTAAGGTTTGTTTATAAATTAGGTACCATTATGACTGGTCTGAAAAAAATAACAAAATAGCATAATGGTTTTGGAAATTTAATGCAAATGAAATGCATAATGTGAAACAGTTTGCCTGTATTTATACCAATACAGCTTTAATCAAATTAAGCATAGGCATAGTAATAAGAAACTTACGGTGCATAGATCAATCTTCTGAAAACTATTCAACATTATGTTGTTTGGTGAGTAATAAATAGTTACAGTGATTTTTAGGATTTTGACCTTTAACAGAACATTAATTCGCGGTCAGAGTTTTATTGCTTGCGCCGAATTTAATGGGAATTGTCCGGATTATTGTTTAGTAGTTTTCCGTAGTAAATATACTAGCAATTTATAGCCGTACCCAATGACCTATTATACTAGTAGACGCGGCATACGCCAACATCATTGCACTAAAAAACAGCGTAAATAATACATACCTACTAGATAGGGAGGCGAGGTAGCTAAATGGCGTAATTCAACGGCGTCGTCGAGACTTATCAAAATCGAAAGAGAAAATAATTTCGAAAAGAAAAGCTTCTATGGTAAAAACCATTTTAGCGGTGGGTTTGGCGTGTACGGATTTTCAAAAATGTAAAAAAAAAAAACAGTTACTTGGGCATTCTCGAGCGCGTCAGATATTCATACTACGTATGCCCCAAGTGCCTCTGATAACAACGGTATACTAATCTGCCGGTTTGCGTGGTGGGGCTAGGCATATAAATTCGTCAAAAATGCACAAAAAAAAAAATTTACTCGAGCGCGTCAGATTTTCGGAAGGGGTGTTAATTAGGCCCCAAGAAAGCTCCCCTTAAAAAAACTGACGATTACGGCATGACGATAAGTTACGATGAATTTTTGAAAATGCAGAAAAAAAAAGTCCTTTTGAAATACTCGAGCGCGTCAGATTTTCATAGGGGAGGTTTATCTAGGTATCCTGAAAGCATATTTTCTTAATCTGATAAAAATGTTGGTGGGTTCTCTTAATCTGACCGAAAAAGGTTTGTGGGTTTCTTTTTTTTAATCATCGTTATTTCATATCAATTTTTCTTACCACCCTCAGTTTTCGAGATATACTCAAAAAACCGGGAGTTTGAGTTTTTATGATGCTTCAAGTAAAAAAAAATTAAACTTTGGACAAAAATTAAAAGAGACCTTTTTTGTAAAATAAAATTACCTTTTTTGTTTATTTAAACTTTTTTTTTGAAAAAGTAAAGTTCGCGACTTATATGCTGCAACGCGTTTTTCGGAAGACGAAATGGCTCCTCCAGACTTCCGGTCATGCAGAAACCGGCAGATTTTGTGTTTTTAGTAAGTTTTAGATTATATTCTTCAAAATAAAAATAAAAAAAATCGCGCTCGAGAATGCCGGGTTAACGTTTTTTTTTTTTACAAGTTCGCGACCCTATAACTCGGCGGCGTCAAGGACTTATGGTCAGATTAATTAAATTTAGTCTTAAAACACTAAAATCAACCCCCAATATCTTAATCTGACGCGCTCGAGTATTTCAGACTATCGATTTTTTTTTACTAATCTGATCGTCTATCCTAGGCGCGCGTCACTACATATAGAGCTAAATAGTGAAAAAGTTTGTTCTATTAGGTCTAAGGTATCTCTCATATCTTAAACTGCCACGCTCGAGTATTGCAGAAAATTCCCCTCTTCGCCTCCCTATCTATACTTACTAACGCATTATCACCAATACAGTTGTTCTCTCTTTCACTCTCACGCACGAGACATAATACATGTCTCACTCATGTACTTCGTAATAACAACTGCCGATTAAAATATAAAAAGAACATCCAGCCACGACGCTGAATGGTGCGTGACTAAGTGAAACTCGGGCACTTAGCTGAGTTTTTTCTTGCCAAAATAGAGAGCGGATAACGTATCTAGCTTTTTTATATATCATAGGCCGTACCTACATACATATATTTTTTAATCATAATATTTATTAATAGTTGTCAATACAAATTTCCATTTCTTAAATAATATTTTCCCCAGTTTTTTAGCCTCGTTCAGATTTCCCTGTGTGGAAAAGAACGGTATAGTGATAATGTTTTCCCTGCAAATATTATAAATAAAAATAATTCGCAATAAGAATGTTATCTACTTTTCCATTACCCTGTCGTGGAAAAAGAATTAACTAGTGTTGATGATACTGGCTATAAAAAAAAAAAAAAAAATCTTATGCAAAATTCACAAAACCGCTTTCCATACTCGATACAAATCCGTTACATAAACACAACGCCGCAAAGAAAACAAAGCTGAAAGTTATTGTCTTTAGCCGTTGAATAAATAAATGGATCCGTTGAAGATTTATCCCGGCTCGAGCAAATACTAAATTATTTGAACTAGTTTTTTTACAGCGATATTGTATGTTTTTCTTTAGTTATTAAAAAGAATTTGTAAGAACTCACTACTAGCAATTGTTATGGAAGAAAAGCGCATTCTAATACAAGTGAAATTTATCACATAAATGAAGGCACTTACCTCCAACCCAAGATGAAAACTTGTTTAAAAGATATAAACAACTTTAATTTATTATTTACTAGCTTTCCGCCCGCGGCTTCACCCGCGTTTTCAAAGAAAACCCGCTTAGTTCCAGTTCCCGTGGGATTTCCAGGATAAAACCTATCCTATGTCCTTTCTCGGGTATCAAAAGAAAGAAAGAAAGAAAGAAAGAAAATACATTTATTTGTACCGATGCACATTAATACATAAAAAATAATTAAAATTAACTTATAACTAGTTACAACGGCACAAAATGGATAATATCCACTCAGTGGTTTGAGAATCTAAGGACATTTATGACACTTAGATTCTCCACTGATTTTCAGTGGACACCACATTGACATCCTGACAGTGGCAGTGTACTTATTATGAAAAAAATAAAGAAAAAAATAAAAATAAAAGCAATAATATAATATATAATAATATAATATAGTAGATAGGAAACATATCATATATATTATAAAGAATTATTACTTACATAACAGACAATAATACATTCTAAAAGAAGATACAATACTAATACGCGATACATCATATAATTAATAAACAACAACTACAAATAGAATTATTACCAGAGCCGTACCGAGTCACGTGTTTGGAGCCCCGACCTCAGAACCTTATATATATATTTTATTTGCCAAAATATATATTTACCAAATTTCATACAAATTGGTTCAGTAGTTAAGGCGTGATTGAGTAACAGACAGACAGACAGACAGAGTTACTTTCGCATTTATAATATTAGTATGGATTTATTTATTTGTGAAGCAAAAGGGTAGAGCCGTAGACATGTAGGATCGTAGCCCAGTGATAGATTCGATTCTAGCATAAACTAACTTATGCTCAGTAAAAGCTGTTAAACTGTAACGCAATTCTATCTCATTACAAAAAGAAAACATCAAATGTACGTGTTCAAGCTATTACTAAATGAATTTGAATTATTGAATTTGAAAGCACACTTACAAAAAGCAAGGAATGTTCCTTGTCTTTAATATTACGATACTTGAAAATATTTCGATATTTTAAGTGTTTAAATATACATTTAAAACGTGATTTATTCATTAAATATGTCATAGAAAAGGAGGTTGGAGGAAAAGATTCAATGTGACATCTTATTTCGTGACCCATTTCAGCCCTTGGGCTGACCGTGTCTGTAAAAGTTCTGATGATTTTTATTAATTTAAGTTAAATAGGTATTTATTTTAACTATCCATACTAATATTATAAATGCGAAAGTAACTCTGTCTGTCTGTCTGTCTGTTACTCAATCACGCCTAAAGTACTGAACCAATTTGCATGAAATTTGGTATAGAGATATTTTGATACCCGAGAAAGGACATAGGCTACCTTTTTATTGCGAAATATGTACCACGGGCGAAGCCGGGGCGGATCACTAGTATAATATAATAGCTTGGTTGTTACTGTAGGCAATGTGTTTTTATATAACGTCTTCTGTGCTAGTCTGGCAAGAAACAAAATTTTCTTGGTAATTTACAATGATTGGATACTTGCAATGAAAAACCATAATAGGTAATTGTCGATTATTATTATTTAAAAGGTTGGTATTTAAAATATAAAATAAAACGTTTTTCTGTCCTAAACAATGCGTCAAATTTCATAACAGTAAATTCAAATTCAAATTCAAATTCTAATTTCATTTATTTACAAGAATGTAGTTACAAAAAAGGTGTTGTTACAATATTAAGGCGCTAATACATTCTACCCACTATTTGGGTGTGCAAATATTTAAATGGAAATAAGTTTATTAAATTACACTACACCAACACTACACAAATTCTTCGCGTAAAGTCTCCTTCATTAAAAATTGCCATTTGTTTTAGTCAAATTTACAAAAAAAAAAAAATTCCCGCTTATTACTAAATCATTGTCGCCCTACATTTGGATATTGGTTTATGAAGAATTTAAAGCGCGCATTTGGCCGGATATTAGGTACATCCGTTAAAGCCTGTTTCGGTTAATATGGAACGAAGGAGTGAATTAATCAAGTACTTTAACCTATTTTTAGTGATTGGTGTGTTGGTGTATGTTTGTATGGTTGGATGAACAATGGATGCATGGATGTAAGTGAATGTTACTGTTATAATTGCAATAATAGTTAATCAGACATGAATGAAATACAGAAATTATGGTGATTTGGAACGTAGATTGTTTTTTATCGAGGTACTACGCTAGTGAGCCAGAAAATGTAAGTTAGAAGCCAGAAGAGTATTTTAAATTTCGAGTAATAAAATAATATGTATATGTATATCTCAAAATTTCAAACCTTTGGAAACTTTAACGAATTAAAAATTGTTATTTTATGTATATTTTATTTTTACACTAATACGGTCATAAGGTACATAATATTATGTCTCTAATCGTCATCAAGACTAGTCGATAACCCAGTTTGCAAAGTCGGATAAAAGTATAATTAAGTAACTGACGCGCAGGAAGTATTTTTACCTAAAAACCTTTTAAAGTAATTAACTGAAGCTCTCCTGAAAGCCTTCAAAAATCCATTGAAACTCATATTTACTAGAAATACCCGATATCAAATCTGATCATTAGTCACGGATGCTTTTACCGGATTATCCGGGTCGATCGAACATTGCCTATCCGTGATTTGTGTAGGGTGACCATTATTGCGTGGTTTTGGGATAATAGCGGGATGAACACACATGTTACACGTGAGGTGGTGTCGTAAAATTGAGCTTTATTATTTACTAGTTGTTACATATTTCGCAATAAAAGGTAGCCTATGTCCTTTCTCGGGTATCAAAATATCTCCATACCAAATTTCATGCAAATTGGTTCAGTAGTATTACTAATTAGTATGGATTACTTATTTAGAAAAACTTGCACCTATCTAAAAGATGCATTGAGACTGACACTTCGCTTCCTGTTATCAAAGTTGATTTGAATATTATGCATTTATAATGTAGTTCAGCTAGATTTAATAAAGATAAACATTTTAGACAACTATAAGATACATATATGTTAAAATATTATGTTAAACAATTAAGTTAATTTCAGAATCAGTATTGATTGATTCAGTAGGTTTATATACCAAAATAATTAGTATCCATCATGCGCCTACCAAAATCACATTAAATCTAATAAACTTCAATTTCACTAATTTGTGTGTTAATTCGTTATGGATACTTCTTACAGCTTTCACAATAATATAGCAAAAAACACTTAATATCTCACAGAAATCGAACCAATTTTTCGCACGTTTATCGTAGCACACCAAACGCCTTCGTCTACAACAACAATAATTTTTCCCGCCAACCCAATATGTATTTTTCGTTTACCTATACCATTATTCGTGTGTTTATAGAGGCCTCAACCCAAACACACATGTGGATTATTCAAATCCAGCAAGGGACAATGTTTTACAGGCACGACAAACAGTCCTGAGGGGCTACAATGTCTTAGCAGTATTATTACCAGTGTGAGACAGAGACAGCGCTAGACGACCACTATAGCGCTGTCCTTTTTCCACACTGGATATAGTACTGCTTAAAGATATCGTTGTACGGGGGATTGCGAAACTATAGTAAATATAGATGTTTGTCCAACCCAAGTCTTGTTTAAATGGGACTTAGTGTAATCAAATATTTGTTGGGATTTTTGTTAAGGATAAATTTAATTGTGTGCTTGTTAAGATTTGTGTAGATCTGAATGTTGTGGGTTTCTGAGCCTTAAGTTTAAGGCGGTAATGTTCTTTGCAGATGTTCTCACTTCACGGAAAAATAAGCATATTTTCATCACTAGAGAGTTCTGAAACTATTTTCGTTGTACGAATTACGATACAAAAAAAACTATTTTAGTTTTATTGTTGTAATTATATTATAGTTTCTAACGGTATTCCTATGGGAATGAATGGGAATAGTATGCGTACAAGAATGCGGCCTGAATGTACACAGGTGGCAAAATAATCAGAGCTACTAACAAAATTAATAAATACTCTTTAATTTTATGAATTCTATCAGTTGTACGTACTCAGTAATTCCTACAAAAATCGCATTTGCCACTCCTGAATAGTGTCTCTCTCTTTGAAGGGATTTTCATGATCGGATCACTTCCGAAGATACCCCCTACAAACGTATTACGACACGACCTCTTTATAATATACTAGCTTTCCGCCCGCGGCTTCGCCCGCGACCTCAAACAAAAACCGGCATAGTTTTCGTTTCCGTAGGATATCAAGGATAAAATCTATGCTATGTGCTTATCCTAGTAGCTCTCTATCTCAATTATATATATTAAAACTTATTAATTATTATAGTAGGACATAGATAATAACCAGAGCCCTTATTCTAAACCAAGAATTTAATTTTTAACTTATTGAAACAGTATGTAACTTTAACAAATCAGGGAAACAAGTAATGCTTAAACAACCAACGTTCAACGACATGTGCTAACTTTGTGAAGTTGGTGTACCTGCATACTGGCCATTCACACGCTGTTAAAATTGTTCTTGTAGAGTCGATGTTTACAAAATTGTGTAGAAGTTATTTTTAACTGTATGAAAGCTATTTTTCGTGTAGTAGTTACTAGCTGTAATCCGAAGTTTTCCGTAGTGCTCCGCTCCTGTTGATCTTAGCGTGACGATTTCCTATAGCCTTCCTCGATAAATGGGCTATCTAACACCGAAATAATTTTTCAAATCGGACCTGCAGTTCCCAAAATTAGCGCGTTCAAACAAACAAACAAATTCTTCAGCTTTATAATATTAGTATAGACTATAAATATGAGCTTATAATGTGTTATAGGAACAAATTAATGTATTTTCTTTCTTTCTAATCATAAGAAGATAATACTATTATCAACGCGAAAGTTTGTAAGGATGGATTAATGTTTGTAACTCTTTCACAGGAAAATTACTAAACGGATTTTGATGATACTTGGCAGTGATGTAGCTTATGTATCAGAATTACACAAGCTATAGAAATACCTACTCAATTTGCTCGCAGATTCTTCCGTAGGTGAAGCCGCGTGGCATAGCTAATATGACTATACTATTATGTAGAACAGATCCTTTTTCATATCCTGTATTTTCAAAGTGAAATTTTCGAGTATGGATGGATGTTTGTGTTTTACGTAAAACAACAAATCTGCATGAAATTTGGTACGGGGATACATCAAAGGTTCGATTACTCTACTTTTTACATACGCTAGGTTTTTCCGGGTACGACACGAATGAATCACTTGATACAGACTTTTTCTCATTTTCTTGTAGTGTTTGAGTGAAATAGTTTTTTCTTGGTCATATTTGCTAAAAATAAAAGCCTTTTTAACGGATTTTAAACATGTTTTATTAACAATACTAATTAACGCAACGCGAACGTTTCGAACAGTTTATAGCGAGCATAGTCACGGGGAAAATATGAGACTATGAATAAATGTATTCGCGTAAAACCAAACACAAGAAAATACCTTATTAGTTTAGAAGAATATTCCTTAATATTCCAGAAAATATCATCTGTTTACAGAATGTACAAAGCTTTAGTATGGTAACAGGTAATAATGCATTTACATGAACGTACACAGAAAAATAACGATCTATACTAAAAATTAATGTATGATAAAAACAAACGGTCTTTGGAAAGTTCGTAATGATTTTGGCGTCTTCCTGCTTTTATTATTATTGTTTTATCTGATGTTTCCAAGAATGATTCGTGTTTTCCTTTCACAGCTTGTTATTAAATAAATAATAAATCTATACTAATATTATAAAGCTGAAGAGTTTGTTTGTTTGTTAGTTTGTTTGTTTGAACGCGCTAATCTCGGGAACTACGGTGTTAGATAGCCCATTTATCGAGGAAGGCTATAGGTACATCATTAAGCTAAGGCCAACAGGAGTGGAGCAGTGCGGGTGAAACCGCGGGGAACAGCTAGTAATTTATAAAATTCAATAAAACATTCTCTTAGTTTCCAACGTGACATTTTTTAATTGAGTCAGAAAAATCACGTTACAGATTATTATCTCGAAAGTTAATAAAGATAGATTGATGATGGATGTTTGCATTTCTTTTTAATAAAATAAAAATTCTATAGTATTGAACCTGCGTCCTTTCTCTTATCTGTCGCCTGACCTTTCAGCCATCCACGATCACCTCAGCAATTTTTTTTGCTCTTTCGGTTTATCGTGCCTAAGGGGTACCCCATGATTGATGTTGTTCCTCTTTCCCACAAAACTATAAAACCTATTTACCTATTAGTACTGTGTAAAATATATTATGGAATAACATGAAATATTATTGGTTTTATTTTTAACTAGCTTTCCACCCGCAGCTTCACCCGCGCAGTCAAAGAAAAACCCGCATAGTTCCCGTTCCCGTGGGATTTCCAGGATAAAACCTATCCTATTTCCCGATGTAAAAAGTAGCCTATGTCCTTTCTCGGGTATCAAAATATCTCTATATACCAAATTTCATGCAAATTGGTTCAGTAGTTAAGCCGTAATTGAGTAACAGACAGCCAGTCAGAGTTACTTTCGCATTTATAATATTAGTATGGATAAGGTTATTTCTGAAAAACCTGTTTACAAGGGTGCTGATACGATTTTTTTACATTTGATTCTAAATATTATTCCACATAAAGGCATTATCCAAATATTAAGTTACGAAAAATAAGAAACGCAATGTTCTCTTAAGCTTACGTGATATTATGGTACTTAGATTTTATTCTGTTTTTCTTGCTAGTCATCTCAGATAATGTTATTTCAGATATTATTATGTTAGTGAATATCCAATGCCTAAAAGGTATTTCATTACAGATACACGTATACCAGGACAGATATATATATTTACTGAATATAATATACCTACATTACAAACACTTTTATGATGCCCGTGTCCCAGCAGTGAGAACGTAGATGGGCTGATGATGATGATGATGATTATTACATTACAAAAGACAATAATTTATAGAATTCTAGATGGATTAATTTGTATTTAATTTTGTAAAATATAAGGTAACTATACCTACAACCTTTACCTGTATAAGTGTGAAACATCAATAGAATTATTTAACCCATTGAGCCCCAAGCGGCCCGATCGGTCCACGTCACAATAGATTTTCTATTGCTAAGTTATTAAATATATATATATCAATGAATAACACATTGTAGCACCTTTTTAGCACGATAGCGCACAATAATTTAAACAGTAAAAAATGTTATCAAATTTCATTGAAAATGCATTTCAACAAAACCATGGTTTTGCTATGAAAAATCGCAACAAACGTCCAAAAGAGTACTTTCACCTAAATCTGTCCAAAACAATGCGTAAATAGACAAATTCGTGACTTTGTACTGACGTAGATAAACAAATTTCAGCTCGGGATCGTTAAAGGGTGCTAAAATAAGATTTATTCGACCATCGGTGACGGGGAAGCGCCATGATGTATGGACATACGTTCTGTCGCACGGATATATAGTACTGGAAACGATAAATTAAAAAAAATGGATAGATAGAGAGAGAGATAGCGATTTGTTTAAACAGGCTTAGTAACAATATGTATAATATGATAAAGGAAGTAAGCAGTTTGATTGGAATTCATAAATAATATACAATGAAACTGGTTTTTGAAATTTATTCGACAGCTGTAAACTACATATGTCTATAAAGGCTACGATATTTCAGTTAATCAGATAAGCTTATAAAAGTGAAGAGAAATTTGAGGGCGTGAAAAAAATTACTAAGCTAATTTGGTGTCGTAAATGTTAAAGTTGTGTCACTCTTTCATGTTATTAGTTCTCTAAAATATTCGTTAAGCTTTCGAATGTATGAATTGAAACGCAAACTGTGGCTTAATTTATAGAGTAGGGAAATATTAACGAAACATGGTTGTTCCTTGATTGCATGTTATATTATGTAAGGAAAGGCGAAAAACAAGTAAAATCTAGCAAATTTATATCTACGTTGAAGTCTAACTTGTTGGAGACAGCATCGGATAGATTTATATATTTTCCATTGTTTTAATTGTGCTCTTAAATTATTGTGATGTATGGACTTCAGATACTAATAAATATATCGGAGGTTCATAAAATATTAACTCTTTGTTACACCAATATTTAAAAACTTTTTACAATATTTGCTTTTAGTTCATGTAATATGTTTTTAATACTGACTCGCAGATTTTAGAAATATTATTTGAACAAACAGCCAACGTCAAGACAGACAGCCTAGTATTCACAAAAATACCTTTTAGGCATTGGATATTCACTAACATAATAATATCTGAAATAACATTATCTGAGATGACTAGCAAGAAAAACAGAATAAAATCTAAGTACCATAATATCACGTAAGCTTAAGAGAACATTGCGTTTCTTATTTTTCGTAACTTAATATTTGGATAATGCCTTTATGTGGAATAATATTTAGAATCAAATGTAAAAAAATCGTATCAGCACCCTTGTAAACAGGTTTTTCAGAAATAACCTTATCCATACTAATATTATAAATGCGAAAGTAACTCTGACTGGCTGTCTGTTACTCAATTACGGCTTAACTACTGAACCAATTTGCATGAAATTTGGTATATAGAGATATTTTGATACCCGAGAAAGGACATAGGCTACTTTTTACATCGGGAAATAGGATAGGTTTTATCCTGGAAATCCCACGGGAACGGGAACTATGCGGGTTTTTCTTTGACTGCGCGGGCGAAGCTGCGGGTGGAAAGCTAGTTAAAAATAAAACCAATAATATTTCATGTTATTCTATAATATATTTTACACAGTACTAATAGGTAAATAGGTTTTATAGTTTTGTGGAAAAGAGGAACAACATCAATCATGGGGTACCCCTTAGGCACGATAAACCGAAAGAGCAAAAAAATTGCTGAGGTGATCGTGGATGGCTGAAAGGTGGCGACAGATAAGAGAAAGGACGCAGGTTCAATACTATAGAATTTTTATTTTATTAAAAAGAAATGTAAACATCCATCATCGGTCTATCTTTATAAACTTTCGAGATAATATCTAACAGTCGCGATTTTTCTGATGCAATTAAAAATGTCACGTTAGAAACTAGAGAATATTTTATTGTATTTTATAAATTACTAGTTCTGTTACTGTTCCCCGCGGTTTCACCCGCATTGCTCCACTCCTGTTGGCCTTAGCGTGATGATGTGCCTATAGACTTCCTCGATAAATGGGCTATCTAACACCGTAGTTCCCGAGATTAGCGCGTTCAAACAAACAAACTAACAAACTCTTCAGCTTTATAATATTAGTATAGATTTATTATTTATTTAATAACAAGCTGTGAAAGGAAAACACGAACCATTCTTGGAAACATCAGATAAAACAATAATAATAAAAGCAGGAAGACGCCAAAATCATTACGAACTTTCCAAAGACCGTTTGTTTTTATCATACATTAATTTTTAGTATAGATCGTTATTTTTCTGTGTACGTTCATGTACCTAAATGCATTATTACCTGTTACCATACTAGCGTACATTATATTAAATAAAGCAGCTAAAAACTCAAAAGAATTATGGAAGTCGATAAGACAAATTACCAACTTTAAACCAGCTAAATTACATAGTAAAGATCTTCTCAAGTCGGATTCTTCTCCTTGCAAATCGGTAAATTTAGTCAATGATTTTTTCGTTGGTGTCGGTAAACAGTTAGCAAATCAACTTTTGATTAAAAATTCTAATATGGTAAGGAACCCTACTTCAGACACGGTTAACAAACACAGCTCCTCTTTCGTTCTTCTAAAAACAGATATCAGTGAAGTTAACACAATAATCACGACGTTAAAATCTGATAGTGCCCCAGGGTGGGACAAAATACCTACAAAATTTCTTAAAATTTGTTCGCCTATTGTAGCTCCTGCTATTTGTCACCTAGCGAATTTATGTTTTAATACAGGTGTATTCCCTGTTCAGCTAAAAAAGTCAGTAGTTGTTCCGGTGTATAGGGGTGGGGATGGATCCGATGTCAATAATTATCGCCCCATCTCGGTTCTGCCAGCAATCTCTAAAGTTATCGAAAAGCTCATTAATAGTAGACTCCTCAATTACTTTGAAAAATATAACATCTTCTCCGATTCACAGTTTGGGTTCAGACACGGTCTTTCAACCGAAGATGCTGTGTTGAAATTAACATCTCTTATATCTGACAGACTGGATGAAGGCAAAAAATGTTTGGCTGTTTTTCTAGACCTGAAAAAGGCATTTGACACCGTCTCCATCCCTATCCTTATCCGTAAGCTGGAACATGCAGGCATTCGTGGTACACCCCTTAATCTATTGGAAAGTTATTTAACAGAGCGTACTCAATGTGTAAAAATAGAAAATTATATTAGCTGTGACAGAGGCGTTACCTGTGGTGTGCCACAGGGAAGCGTTCTCGGGCCAACGCTCTTTTTAGTCTATATCAATGATCTAACTAATTTAAGTATATTAAATGGAAAAATCTACTCTTACGCAGATGATACGGCGATAGTATTTAGTGGGAACTCATGGATATCAGTCTTTAACGCGGCACAAATAGGTATTTCTAAAATTTCTGATTGGTTAATAAGTAATCTCCTCACTCTGAACATTAAAAAAACTAACTACATATGCTTTTCAATTAATAATAAAACACAACCTAACCCTAATCTTAACCTTAAGCTCCACGAATGCGATGGAACAGATAATTTAAATTGCAATTGCGACACTATTGAAAAAGTATTTACTACAAAATATCTCGGGATCATACTTGATCACCGCTTATCTTGGCATTCACACATTGACTATATGAACGAAAGAGCACGGAAACTAATCTGGATTTTTAAATCTTTGAGACACGTAACTTCACATAAACTTATGAATCAAATATACAAGTCCTTAGTTCAATCAATCTTAGCATATTGTATTCCTATTTGGGGGGGGGCTAACAAATCTAAATTTATAGAAATGGAGCGTGTGCATAGGTGTCTTCTGAAAGTCATGTATCAAAAACCGCGCCGGTTTCCAACGACAGATCTGTATAAACTATGTGATTTACTATCAGTTAGACAATTATACATCTTACTTATTACAATAAAAACACACAAAAAAACACCATTCATTCATACCACAGTCGAGGGAAGAAGAAGGAAGGATGTAATCAAAACTCGTTGTACCAAAACTGTTTTTGCCAGACGCCAATACTCAGCTAACTCAGTTTATATATATAATCATCTTAATAAATTATTAAACATTAATAGATTAACGTGTAGTGATTTAAAAAACAAAACAACGAACTGGCTAAAAACACTAAATTATGATGACACAGAAAAACTCCTTGCTACGTCATGCACTGTGTAATTATTGTTTCTATATTATTTATTTAAATTTAATCATAATCATACGCTACTAAAATATATTAATTGCTATTAAATTTGTTCACTCACAAACTCGTGCTCATACATAAAATGACAAATCTAAACACACACACATACACACCCACACACATTCACCCACACTCACACGCACACATGCGCCCACACACACAATACATACACACACACACACACACGAATACACTCCACACTTAACTATTAATATTTTGTTATTTAAACAGTTTATTTTTCTCATGTAGATAACCTATTTTAAGTTAAGGAAGAGCGGGTTCTCCTGACACAGGTTTTATATTAAACTTACTAGGAGGGCCCTACTACTCCATATTGTATGAAATTGAGAAGGGTAAATAAACTATTTTTATTTTTTTATTTTTTTTTTTTATTACCCTATAAAACTCAAAAACGATCGCAAACCCTTTTATCTTATTCTCCTATACCCCAAATTTCATAATCCATCTAATAAAGAAGTCTTTCATAAAACCAAGAGGCACTATACTTATCTAGCCCATTTGTGTCATATAGTCTAAACTGCGCACGTAATTCTCATAGTTCACAGGCTCTAGGAAATCCTAGACCGCTAGCGGATTGCAAAAACGGAACGCTTCAAAGGAGTGCTTTTAAAAGTGCGGTGCCTTTGAAGGTGTAAAATAAATAAAAAGGCGAGCGTTATTGAGATTATGTGCGCTTTTTAACGTTAATAAAGTATGCTGTATAGTGTATGTATGAATGTCATGATTAGGTAAAATGGTAAGGAATTTTGACGAAATTGGTAGGTAATGAAAGTTGTTGAAAATTATGTGTGAAATAAATAATAGAGCTTGCAGTTGAAATAATTATAGTAGAAGCTAATTGCAAGCAACATCTTTCTTCCGAAAACGTAATCACACCTACATTATAAATTATTCACTCATGAACTAAGCTACGGTCTACTAGTGAAATTTAAGAGCATAGGTATTTATTATTTTATAGTATGTAGTACCTATAAAATGACATACAATATTATGATTTCATACAACTTTTAATAATATAGAATGGTAATAGCAACTGTCTCCTTTGAAAAATTAAGCTTTTCTGCCCATCTATGTCTAGATATTATGTAGAAAAGCATAATAATCTACGTCTTACGTCAAAAGAAATTTAACTTTGCGTTAACTTTAAAGCCATGTGTATTATATTTTGCATAGCACCACCTGACCATGTACGTCATAATGTCGTAGTTAGACAGGAGATTGTCAATTTGTGACGGCAACACACACTTTGTGGTGGAGCAAATGTTATTCGTATTAATACTGGCTTCATGTAGGGTCTCCTTTAGAAAAAATATTATAAGAAGATACCATCTGTTGCGTAGATTTTTTTTAAATGTCGTGTGTAAGGAATAATATTTGAGGAATTAAAAATTCAATATTAAAATAAATCTGGATCTTAGCGTATCTCTTAGGGTCAAATTTTGACACAACGTTGTTTTTTTTTTTTAATTTTTCATCCGTAATATCTTTTTATAATATCATACCTCTATCTCTTACTATGGCCATTTATCTAAAGTAATACTATAAATGGTAAATATTTGTGTTTGGTAATAAAAATAGGTACTCAAAAACTACTGCACCGTTTATGCAGCAGAAATACCGCGAGTCATAGGCGAGGTATTTTTTTTTTTCATTTTTACCAAAGCAGAGCCGGGACAAGTGTCTAGTAAACAGAATTCCATAATAAAATTCCACTGGACTTAATTACAAATGCATAGTGCGAATGCAAGTTTTAGCCGTTCAGTTAGCAGTTCTATCGAGGAATAATTGGTTTATTTAATTTGTTCATAATCATCGACTTCGAGTGCAGTTGCATTGGAAATCACATGATTGTGCATTGGAGGAAATTTTAATTATTTTACCTCTATGAATGTCAGCATTCATTAGTTTCATGGTCTTTGAAAAAGAATCAGTATTAATTAATTGAACAAGGAATACGTACCATTACAATTTTTAGAGCGATTTATAGTTTAACTAGCTTTCCACCCGCAGCTTCGCCCGCGAATTCAAAGAAAAACCCGCATAGTTCCCGTTCCCGTGGGATTTCCGGGATAAAACCTATCCTATTTCCCGGGGTAAAAAGTAGCCTATGTCCTTTCTCGGGTATCAGAATATCTCCATACCAAATTTCATGCAAATTGGTTCAATACTTTAGGCGTGATTGAGTAACAGACAGACAGACAGAGTTACTTTCGCATTTATAATATTATGTATTAGTATATTAGTATGGATTGTTCGTAATGCCACAGATAATATAAAACAATGCTATTATTAATACATAGTTCGTAGGACCTACGTACGACGCGACGCGACGGTACGAATGTTGCTTTTTAAAGTGAAACTTCTTACGTTGAGAGTAAAATTTCATGCTCACGTCATGGCAAGACCGTCAAGACAGGGAGTAAGGTGACGATTTTGGTAAATAATCTTGCTAAAGAACTTTCACTTCAGATACGTGTGCTCGGAAACCAGGTTTTTTGAAGTGAAACTTCTTTATCGGGGCTGGAAAAAAATTTAGTATAGCATTTTTCCGTTACGCGCCATCTTTTTCTTATCCCTACCACGCGTGATTCGACGTGTTTCTGTAAAGTTGCATAATATAGTAAATTATTTTTTGAATAAGGAAAAAATAAGGTAATTTGAATAAGGAAATAATGAAAAAATAAGGTCATAAAGAAGTTTCACTTCTTACGCGTGTACACTAGTACACGCACACATTTCTATTTATTATATAGACACGAAGAACTATTGAGGGATATTCCATAATGCAGTTCCATCAAATCTTACAAAAAACGTAGCAACACCATAACATGTATTATATTGTATAATATATAGGTACGTAAAATATTACCTTTCCCCACGCGATCTGTAAATTCCTCACAACCAATACGATGAGCAGAAAGCAAAGGGAAATAAAAATAACTCTCCACTTACCCCATTTATTTTCCCATCGGATTCTCGTGAACGCGTAAAAACTGGTAACAAATGAGGCGAAAAGCAGTCAGATATACTGGCAACACTGTCGGTGCGGTTACAGGGCCGGATTAGCTACACGTTTTAATTTACTTTTAACTTTATCTGGATTTAAATATTGAGCTGGACCATTATAATTGTGCTGGCTTCTCGTTTTCAAGGACACCTTGCCGTGAAAATTATTATTTACATGGTTATTTTTCTTTCCTTGTGTTTTATTGGTCGAAACAAGTTTTTACTGTGTACTTATTTGACACGAAATAGCGAGAGTTTTTTAAAGAAACGCTTGTAAACAGATAATCTTTTTAATCAGAACTTTTGACCGATTAACATAATTAATATTAATTACGACTAAAGTTATTAGATTATCATAAATTAGCAGCTTTGCGACTTAAAACTTTTAATCTGCAGCTCAACCTTTTTTGTTGCAAATAATTTTTGTGTTATCGTTGACTGTTTTAGAATTAATTGAAAGTATATTTAAAAAACTTACTAATACCTAATGAATATTAAGATCTAATAGATTCACGATGACGTTTTGATAATTATCTAAAGTTTTCAATCAACTCATTAGATTGCTTTACTAATTAAAAGGAAATTCTCTCCAAATTAACTTAAAAAAAATTGACAAACAACAAAAGAAAGTTTATTTATTGAAGTCGACATAATGTTCTTGAATCTAAAAATTTTATAAAGACCGGAATTTAAAGATTTTTTTATAAGCCTTAAAAATAGCCTAGTTAAGCGACCTATTTATAATCGGGAATGAACTTTTAATTGATCATTATATTTCAGCCATCAAAATTAATTATATTTTTAATGATGTAATATAATGCAATAAACTGCATATAAAATTAAAAATAAATGGACTACTTTTACATTTTAAAGCGATTATAAAAAAAATTGTGAATTATTTTTACGATAATAATCAATTACTTCAATAATTATCACTATCAATAAAAAATGTAGATTGAATGATTAAAATGATAGAGTAGGTGTATGATTTTACATGAGCATTAAATTAATTAGAAATTTTAAACCAACTGATTTTAAACGCGATTTATTATATTATTTAACCCGAACTCTCGAGCACATCGACTGTGGTCAGTCTAGGTGCTGTAGAGTGAAATGTATTGAACAATGAACATGTTTCCTTATTAGTTTTAAATGTAATAATCTGTTTCTAATATAACAAACATATAATTCGATTCTGTTTATATGTATATATTATATGGATTATATCAATATGTTGATTGAAATTGCGGTAAACGCCACATGTCTGTCAACTTTACACGTAACCGCTCACAAAATCATGGCTATAGGAAAGTAGGTTAATGAACCTTGAGGAAACGTTTTGACTAATCAGCTGAGTACATTTGCAAAGGAGCCTTAATGGTACAAAGATTTGAATAAACGTTATTTTGTTAAAAGCAACAGCTACACTTTTTATGTTCTTAATATTTGTGGTTTTGATTACATAGCGTTGTTTCTTTGTATTATAATATTATGTAAGGAATCCATTCTTAGGAATGCATATTCTTAAATTAAGGGACTCCTGAATTAGCAAAGAACAAGCTAAGTAAATAATATTTCTTCTAATTATAATTATAGCTATTAACGTAGCAATTTTTTTTAGTTCACTATATCGGTCTTATTAAAAAATGTTTTACATCTTCACTACTTCAAAACACAAATACCGATAATTTAATAAATGAAATAAAAAATAAAATAGAATATGTTGCAACAATCAGGGCCCCAAATTAAGCAACGTACTACATCCTCAAACTCTGGGGCCCTGCACACACTTATAGGGCCCCAAAAATAAGGCTCAGTGCTCAATGCTCATGTAATCGCGTCATTTACATAAGGCGCGCGTCACAAGACGTAAAGGTGATCCGTGCTCAGCAATTTAAACAGACCTGCTTAAAATAAGTCGCCGACCACGACGTCACGTTAAGATTATTATTCTGGCTATGTTAGTCTTTTCTGTGTTATAAGATACCTACTGTTTTAGATAGAACATAGTCTTAAATTTATAAAGGCGAAAGTTTGTAAGTATGGATGTATGGATGTTTGTTACTCTTTCACGTAAAAACTACTGAACCGATTACAATGAAATTTAGCACACATATATAGGGTAACTTGGATTAACACATAGGATAGTTTTATCCCGGAAATCCCTCGGGAACGGGAACTATGCGGGTTTTCCTTTGTAAACGCGGGCGAAGCCGCGGGGCGGAAATCTAGTATAATATATATTTGTAATTGTCACTCAAAGTAGAAACAACCATATTGAAACTACATATTGCTAGTAAATAGATTATCTCACTCATACCTAAAACAAACGAGAAGGTATATAAGAATGTACCTACCGATAGTTTGTAGCTCTTACAAGCAAAAATGACTAAACAGATTTTGATGATACTTTGACAGTATTGTAGCATAACAAGTAATTAGTCTTAAGATAAGTCGACTCTTCGTGGCGATAAGGATTTGAAGGAGTGAAATAAATAGGAAATATATTTTAATGAACTGCTATAACGTAACCTGAAAGCGAAGTCAGAGGTAAGAAGCTACCATAAGATTGTAAACCTCTTTTTTAAAGTAGGATAACCGAATAGCAAGCGACAAAAACCAAATTAACAAAACTGAAGTTGCTCCTAGGCATTGAATACAAGGTCTATACAACGTTGTTTTATGTAAACAGTCAATTATTCATAAACTAATTTGCTAGTGTTTGATTAGTCGTATTAGAAACCTGCATGGTTTGCATATGCATGCTTACCGCTAGCCATGCATTTGCATAATTTGAAGGTATTTTAGCAGTCAAAATATCATGGATTTTGTAAGAGAACTTGTGTGTAAAACTTGATTGTATATTATAAGAATAATTTATTATTACATTCATAAAGAAATAAAATTTGCTTCTTTATTTGTAAAATGATTATGTTATATTCAAAATACTTAAAGTTATTATGCTTACTTATTGCTGAAAAAGCATTTTTATGCAATATTAAAAATACGATAAAATCATAATACTTTTACTTATAACAAGTGTTGGTAGTCTCTAGAAATTAGTATTAATTTTTTTCATACTCAATGAGAAGCAAGCCGAATTTTAAGAGTAATAACAAAATCTTAAATACATTTGACTAGCGGTCCGCCCCGGCTTCGCCTGTACCTGTTTATGTTTTCTTTCCATAAGAACATTCCACCCATTCACACGTGATGCCGTGACCAAGGAAAACGGGTTTTATTTTTATACATAAAATTGATTAAGGATTTGGAAAAGCTCTTAACACCATGTGGCTGAAATCTGTAAAAAGGTCGATGTAAGAAAGTCAATCATTTGGAGACACTTTTGATCGATAGGAGACCTTTACGGCTAACGGGTTAGGTTAAATTAAAATTTCCAACGTTCCAGAATAATCCAGACCTTTTATAGAATATGTGAATACGGATTTTATCTTTTTATGCTTTCCTTTGAAGACCTTTTGTATTCATTCCGTGATATTTGTGTATTGCACCAATTTTGTAGTTATTTGCATGTTAATAACAAGTAACAACCCTCTTGAGATATTCTTTGTGTGGTTTTGGGTCCTAAAAGTATGTTTTATTTATTTTTATTGTTACAAGAGTACCTACGATGGCAACCTACAATGCAAAGTCAGTACAAAAATATTCTATACTTACTTTATACTTTATACGTACGATAATTATCGTACAAATACGATAATTTTTAGTTAAATGTCTATAGTGTGAAAAAAAGTTTCACTTGTACCGTGGTTTCATAAAACCACACAACATTTTTTCATAAAACTACAATTTCTAGTAAAATAATATAACCTAAAGCAGTTCAATTCATATCCAACCTTCAAAAATAACGAAACATTCCAAACAAATGCCTCAATTTTGTGTTTCCCTCAGCTTGTCCACTCTTTTAGATCAAAGTGTATTCTGGATTTAGCACAGCATTTCCAATTATGGACCACTTGACCGGGTTGCATAATGAGCTTCGTTACTATTAATTTAGATAATTATCCGTACTCCGAATGTTGAGATAATTTACAAAAACATTCTTCAACCGTGGCTTTTATATCTGAGAGAAAGGCCAACGGTATTGACATATCTACCAGACCAAAAAATCTTTGAACGAAAAATGCTCGCAAAATAATTGAGTATTTTGCTCTCTTTATTTCAAGATTCATTAATTAGAAATATCAGAATATTATCTAGATATTCTAGTTTTCTTTTCTATCCATATCGATATATGAGAAATATATGAGAATGTACCTCGAATACAAATGCATCGACAACACAGAAACATACCTATAAATTTTCGTATATTGCATGGAAGCTTCAATTAATTTACCTACAATTTAAGTAAAAATGTAAACTTTATCCTTTGAAGAATCATCATTCTTATCGTTTATTTATACCTTTGTCCATAATAACAAAAAGCCTGATAAACATCAATACTAATATAATAAATACAAAACAAGTAATACATTCAAGGATCTCGTTAATTTTTACAAGCGCGTAATTTATCACTGACAAACATCATTCCAATTTCATTGAAAGGGTGTAATGCGATTTATAAAGCGACCAACAAAAAGATATGGAACAGCCATCAGGATAGATTAAAATCTTATTCGAAGATAATACAAGTATTGGGTAGGAACTAGGAATTACTTCGCGGACGGTTCGCACGCGATGGTATGACGTGTATTGTCTGATTCTTGAGAAAAAACTTATTTGAAGGATATTTTTGGTTGAACAAAAAAGGGAATATTGCTTCCATGATTAGTTTTAGATTGATAGGATTTGCACGGTTTTCTTCTTTTGATCTAAAACATATATAATACTAGCGGTCCACCCCGGCTTCGCCCGTGGTACATATTCACGTTTTCTCTACATAAGAACCATCCTCGAACTTCAAGGAATATTATAAAAAAATAATTAACGAAATCGGTTAAGCCGTTCTCAAGTAATGCGCTTACCAACACATTTTGGGATTCATTTTTATATTATAAGATTATCTATACTATATAAACGTATGTATGTAGACTGTAGGTATATTGTAGATGTCTTTGATCTTTTTTATAAATTTTAAAATAGAACAAAAATAGTTTGGCTATAAAAATAGAACCTACCCCATTAATCCGAAATCTTCCTAAAATTTAGCAAATAATCTGCAAAAATAGAAAATTTACAGCGTTTTGTCAATTGAAAGCATTCTTTGATCGAAGTCAGATAACCTTTTTATGTTTTTGTATTAATTTTGTGCAATAATAATATATTCAAAAGGAACTTTTCTCTTTATTTTAATTGGAAACTCATAAATACTGTGTTCTCCGAAAGTCTCTTGTTTAATGACAAATTTTATTGAATTGCTTATAACTTCATCAATGTAAGTTATAAGGGTTGTTTTATACTTTTGTAAATCTCATTTACCGCTAATAAGTATCTTTTTATAACCTTTGAAAATACCTTTACATTTATAATTATTATTTCTATTGATCTTTTACGTGTAATTAATAATAATTGATAAAATAATATTGTGATTAATCTTTAATTTATTCATCGTGAATGCTACATTTTGATTCATTGACAGTTCTTTATAAACTTTACAAATTATTTATATTATAACCGATTGAATGGACATAAAAGATTGTCTAAGGGTTCTCTCATCTCGTGTTTGCAAATAAGGATGCACCCAGTACTTCTTTCTTTGCTTTTCTTCTATACGTAACGTGTGTAAATGTAGTAAATAGCTGCAACTTCTTCCATTTCCATCTTTGAAATGGATCGACATGACCGCAAATCGCAACGGTTCTTCAACCGCACTATGCGGGTAGCCGCATTGCGGGTAGCCGTCCGGCTGGCCGCATTCGCAACCGCATCCTGCGGTCAGCCGGACCGGCTACCCGCAATGCGGCTACCCGCATAGTGCGTATGAACCCTAACTTTGATTATTATGTATTTGACTTGAAAATTTGCGTCTCTATTTAAACCAATTCTTGTAAGATAAAATTTTTGAGTACTCTATAGAGTAGAGTTCGCGAATTACTAAAATATATCCTCAATGTACAGGAGTTAAACTGTAATTTTTTTAAGCTATTGCATAACTTTTATCGTGGGCCTTGAGCGCGGGGACCGAATCGAGAAATTCCGTAACGAAAAAACCTCACGCTCCCCACTCCGACGGGCGGAGGTGTGGCTTGAAGGCATAGCATGCAATAGCTTTACCGCGGCAGTCCCCGAGTGCCACACGTCGTTTTTATTACAATAAATAATAATTGGTGTATGGTAACGACTATTTAGGAGCATTACATATATTTAACCCCACTCATGTAACCGCGTTTCACAGTCTCGTGTGTACACACCCTAATCTACCCTTAGATGGATCATCCGTCACAAAGTGATGGAGTAACTAAGATGTGACAATTTACTAAAAGCATCTATCTAATTGATAGTAAAATTAATTATTCATATAAAAAACTTATTAACCAACATTTCTAAATACGGAGGAGATTCCTAATTCGAAGTTATTTTTGAAGTGAAACTTTTTTAGGCGCGTTGAGAGTAAAATTTCAAGGTCTTTCTCTTGCCAAAGAAGTTTCACTTCTGACACGGGTTTTTTTTGTAACTCTATAAGTTTTCAACCGTTTGACGTGACCCGTTTTGGTAATTATGTATGTATGGTTTTCACGCATAAACTACAGAACCGATTTTGATAAAATTTGGCACAGATAAACTTTAGACCCTTAGAAAGAACATAGGCTACCTTTTATTACGAAATATGTACCACGGGCGAAGCCGGGGCGGACCGCTAGTTTTATAATTATTAGGATTGGTCACAAGGAAGGTCAGTGACCTTGTAGAAAGAGATTTATTTGAACAAGAATGAAATAAATGGGTCACGTGTCTTAATGCTTTTCTAGCACTTTTGTAGACACGAAAGGTTGGGTAGATTGATGAATGGACTGTTATTCTTTCACGTAAAAACATCTGATTGAATCTGGGTTGAATTTGGCAGCGATGGATGGACATAGGCTACTCTTCTTTGCATGCTATTGAAGTTAATTTAACAATATACCAGGTGAAAAGAAAGACATTAGACAAATTTAGACAGGAGCTTCTACTCATGAAACTGAACAACTTTTGTTCTACAACTTTGCTGAATTTGGATTTTGTAAGGAAACTTCGCTAATCAGCTGACCGATTTCCATACAAAGTCCAAATTTTTTTCTACGAATTCAGCAAAGTTGTAGAACAAAAGTTGTTCAGTTTCATAAGAAGAAGCTCTTGTCAAAATGCGTCTGACGTATTACCAATCACCCTGTAATGTACCTAATGGCACTAGGCAAGAAATAGGCACTAGGTAGAGAAATATCTATACATATAATAAATCTGTAGAAGGGTCAATTCTGTACATTGAAAATATTGAAAAAATAAATAGCAGGGGGTGTTACTGGATCGACACCAAACCCAAATATGTGATTAAAAAAATTTTTGTCTGTCTGTCTGTCTGTCTGTCTGTCTGTATGTGAAGGCATCACGTGAAAACTAACGGTTCGATTTCGATGAAACTTGGTACAATTATACCTTATTATCCTGGGCGTAAAATAGGATACTTTTTATCCTGGAAAAATACGTAGAAAAAAATTAATCTAAATTTTTCAGTTTTATCCATAGACGTTGTTCTGTAGAACCGCGAACACACGTTGCGTATTATTATAAGCCTAGCCGTATTTGGGTCCAAATTCCAATAGATATTTATAAGATGTCATTGTCAGAGTTACTCAAAATGGAGAAATAAACCATCCACGTGAAGACCGACATCCGCGCGGACGGAGTCGCGGGCGGAAGCTAGTGTAAAATAGTTTATAAATGTTATAAATTCTTAGTATTGAGCATGAATTTCACATGAATTAGTATAATAATTAAATATATTTCACAACAGAATTTCCACCAGATGGCGCGCCTGACCTTGAGTTTTATGAATTTTGTTGTACAGATACTGTGTTAGGACTAAACTCCTGTGTCAGACTTCACCTTACCTTCCCTATTTTGCTTATAATAATAAATCATAATTGTAATCCTTTACTAATACTTTCATACAGTGTAATTATCAATTTACTCGTCAATTTCTTATCCCCAATACAACACAGAAGCTAATCAATGCTTAACGCCGCCAGCCAAAAATGTCACTAATAAAAGTTTTAAGAACCACGTGATTGCCATAACTGGAGCCACGGAGAATATTTACGAGACAATTTGGCAACAAAGCCGAATTACATCGATGTGGGTGGGCTACGATCTGCAAACGAGTGCGCCGGAATGTGATTTATAGTTGTGTGTTAATGGCTGAGCTAAATAGACGATTTTAAGGAAATTACTGACTGTGCAAGGGATATCTCTGATTCGTGTTAGGTTATCTCTATATGGGAGAGGCTTAACATGTTTTGTGTAATCTGTGTGCTACATGTTAGGTTATTTATTTATTTATTTATAACACTTCATTGTACAAAACAATGTAGGAAATGTGGTACAAATTAATGAGGTACAAAAATTTTGCACAATAGGCGGCCTTATTGCTACACAGCAATATCTGCCAGGCAACCTGGTAGGAAAGGAAATGTGAGAAGAATAAGGATATCTATCCTATCTATATAGGATTATCTCTGTATGGGAGAGGCTTAACATGTTTTGTGTGGATCTTTGAGAATGGTTTATCATGTATTAATAGTCTTCTAAAATGTAGTAAAGCCTTTTCCAATAAAATAGGTCAAAATTTTTTTTTATCAAAATGCTATAAGTATTGAAGTCTCTTTCTTTATTACATTGTTACTATGCTATTGACATAAAAAGATATACTTGTACACTCGTAAAATCTTGATAAACGATATTGAAGACTATAATATGAAAAACAAACAATAATATGATTACACCACAGAATACATCTACACACAAAACAATAAAATCTACAATATTTCAGTAGGACACTTAAAGACTACAAAATTATAAGCATTCTGCGATATAAAACAGCACAGTAAGTACATCGAACAAAGTAACATTTTTCACAACGCCTCTATGCTTTCATGGCGTGTCGAAATTGCTCGTATTCCATTGTTATTAGCAATGTGTAACATGTGTTGGTATTTATAAATTGGTACTAATTGTTGATTTGTTAATTCAATTATTAATTTATAATCTTAACTACATCTAATCCTCTAAATATATAAAAATGAATCGCAAAAACAAATAACTCGAGAACGGCTGAATCGAATTCCGTAATACCGTTAATTCTCTTCCTTGAAGTACGAAGATGGTTCTCATGGATAGAAAACGTAAACATGTAAGTACCAGGGGCGAAGCCGGGGGACTGCTTGTAGTATATAAAACGAAGTCGCTTCCCGCTGTCTGACCCTATGATGTGCTTAGATCTGGATCCTGGAAATTCGAAGAAATTTTTCATCTATTGCAAAGTTTGATCTTGTTCTTACAACTTGAAGGCGGTTTTTAGTTAAAACTAATTATATTTTATAGTTCAAGAAGGTTTAAGTATATAATTTGTTAAATTTTACACAAAGCGGACGGAAAGCTAGTTGCATTATAATATTTTCACTCTAAGTGTAAAGGAAGATACTTTGTGGATTCAGCCCTCTTTCCATAAGAATTTTTTAGAGCTTTCTGTTATTCTTCTGCCTTATTTTTAATTTCAGTCTTACTTACAAACTGGAAAGAAGCCTCGTGAATGAAAAGTCTACGGTTAATTTAAATTTTAACTATATTTTAGGTATGAGTATAACTATTAACTATACAATATATCCTTTGTAACAATTTTATTTCATACTAGCTTCCGCCCGCGACTCCGTCCGTGCGGAATAATTAAGAAAAATTAAGATTTATTTTTTTTCTACGTATTTTTTCGGGATAAAAAGTATTCTATTTTATGCCCAGGATAATAAGGTATAATTATACCAAGTTTCATCGAAATCGAACCGTTAGTTTTCACGTGATGTCTTCACATACAGACAGACAAAAATTTTTTTAATCACATATTTGGGTTTAGTATCGACCCAGTAACACCCCCTGCTATTTATTTTTCAATATTTTCAATGTACAGAATTGACCCTTCTACAGATTTATTATATGTATTGACTAGCGATCCGTCTCGGCTTCGCTCTTGGTACATGTTTACGATTCTCCATAAGAACTATTCTCGTACTTCAAGATATTTTGTAAAATAAAGAATTAACGAAATTGGTTCTCGAGGTTTGCCCTTAGCAACAGATTTAGATTTTCATTTATATATCAGGTATACATTATGTTTGATACATAATTATGGCATGTGAGAACAATACCAGCTGTGTATTAATTAACGACTTCATTATTTGGTTGCTGATAGAGTATCTACTAGATTGGAATTTGGTATAATCACCTTTACCTATATTATTTACTAGCTTCTCCGCGCGGTTTCACCCCCGTGGCTCCACTCCTGTTGGTCGTAGCGTGATGATATATAGCCTATAACCTTCCTCGATAAATGGGATATCTAACACCGAAAGAATTTGTCAAATCGGACCAGTAGTTTCCGAGATTAGCGCGTTCAAACAAACAAACAAACAAACAAACTCTTCAGTTTTATCATATTAGTATAGATTTCATCCAAATCTATGTTACGTGGAAACGTAACAAACAGGCATACCAACTTTCACATATTTTATGGTATTTATATTTCTTTTGAAAAAGTCTGCATAACTTACATAATTTTAATATTAATAGATATTATGAAGTATATATTAATTCTATACATAGATAAAGATCAATTTTTTCAGTCATATCTAATGTTAAATTCAAAATTAAATATTTAGATTAGGAAGAAAAAAAACCTTTATATTGAGATTAACCGCGTTTTATTTAATAATTAACGCATTAATAAAATTTATAAGGTTCTTTTATACAAATAAATAAAAGGTTTATCAGGATTTTTAAGTGTTAAAAACTAGCAAATCGTGTTGATATACTGACTATATATTATAATACATAATATACTCTATTGTGTAGGAATTTAATTACTTACAAGACAAATTCCTTAAACTATGTCAGAATTAAGACGCAGTCCATCGCAAAATAGCGTAAACTTAGATTACAAAATAAAGTACAGATGGAGCATGACAACCGCCCGTCGCCCTTGTCAAAGAAAATACGAAATCAAAAACAAATACGTCGTTGCACCAGTGCTATAGCGCATATAGTGTCATGCAATACGTCAAAAAGGGTTTGCAATTTTAGTAAAAAAATGCCGTCTTGTGATAATAAAACGCTGTAAAATTTGTTCCCGAAAACAAAAAAAAAGATAAAACATCGTTTCACAGGTTTTCTGTAGATTATTTGGCTGATTTATTTCTTTAATACGAATAATATTTTTACAGATATGAAGGAATACAAAACTTCAACGTATGTTGCCAGTATTTTGAAAATGAATTTGCCATTTTTATTGGTAAAACGGTAAAATGGTTAAAAGATCTTCAGGGTAATGCTGTTGGATTTTTCGATCGTGAATGTGATTATTTGTATAGTGCACTAAAGGTTCATGATAATTATTAGATTATTTTAATAAGCATAATACATTATTTTGTTACTTTTATAAAGCTTAAAAACGTCATAGTCTTTTCGCTAGCGATTTAATTTATGTGAACTCCATGATGGATATGATGAAAATAAAATGTCCCGTATTCTCGACTAAAAACTACCGCTATTCGTATTCATATATTATGAAAAAAATAAAAAATAATATAATTATTATAGTTAATATTGAAACTTTTTTTATGTAATTTATTTAATAAAAAATTGAATACAATTATTTTGTCCATATATAACTTTAGTAGGCAGGTACTTTATGTAATAAAAGAATTTAAATAAAAATTAAAACTTGACTTCTCATTTATGTATATAGCCTACGTCACTACCGCCACTAACATAATAATTCAGATCATTGCAATGAAACCTCACAACTCAAAATCGGTCCAACGGTTTATACTGCAGGGCGTGTCAAAGAAATATTATATGTACATACATACATAAACTCGAAAAACATAACCCTCTTTTTTCCGTAGTCGGGGAAAAATTTGGGAAATTTTTCAATATCTGGCAACATTACACGCACACAGAAGCACCGTGTACGTACAGTGCAGCGGCGAAATGACAGCACACATAGCTTTATTGAAAATGACGATAAATTATTCGGTTTAGTTCGGCAACGCTCCATCTGTCTTTTATTTTGTAATCTAAGAGCGTAAAATTAACAATTGACAGGACTAAATAAATTTAGTACATAGAGCATGAATTCGGAGCAAATCTAGTTTCTGTTAGAACTAAAACTAGTTATTGTAGTTAATGTTAGAATTTAACGTTGAGTTTGTTGTTTTATATTCTTGAGGTTTATGAGTTTAAAGTGGTGGTGTTCCTGTAGATAATATAAATTAAACTTTACATAATTCAGATTCTTTTTCATACTTTGCCGTTCGTATGGTAAAATAATTTCATTTTATGATCTTTCTATCTAAATAAAAAAAAAATATATCCGTTGCTTATCCAAAAAAAAAACAATATATTGAGGGTGACTGATTTTATTTAAATAAATATTTAATATACTTAAGAGAAAATTGATAAAAACAAATTCAGCAAGCAAATTGAAACCGTTTAGGAGCTACAATATTACACACAAACAACACCCCTTGTTTATGTGTGGGTTCTTAATTTAACAAATCTATTTATTTTTTAACACCATCAACGTTAGTGTCAAATGACAGCAATTCTAATGGTTATGTTATTCGATTCAATTTTCTCTCTATAATGAAACTTGACTTGTGTTAAAAATAATATAATTATGGAGATGGTTCATTAGTGTAGAGGTTAGTGACCCTTTTTTTGCACAAGAGAGAGAGGGTGAGTTCGACCCGTTACATTAATAATAGGTTTAGTAATATTATTATGATTGCTGTGATTTTTTGCTTATATTTATTATTTATTATATTACCTATTTGTATGGCCAGTTTTTTGGATTCTATAGAACTAGTTTTGTTTAGTTTGGAATATAAACTAAAATTTGTAGGAATAGATAATATAATATTAATATGTATTCATTAAATTATTTAAGGTATTTTTTTACTAGGTACCCGTTTTAATAAAATAATAGAGCTCTTTTAATTGGAATTTAATTGTAACACAATAAGAAACACGAAGTAGTACTATTTACAAGGTTGTTACTATTTGTAATCGGGCTTAACTTAGTTGCTTAAATTTATCATAAAAATTATATCCAGTCTGTTAAGGCTAAAATTTCATAAATTCGTTGTACCTTGCATAGGTACAGTATGTTCATTTGTTAGAGTATGCTTTGTAACAATGCATTGTTAAGGCGAAGCTATTCTGTTCAAGAGGTTATTAAATTAATTTTGAGATTGAAATAAGCTTAAATCAAAGGACTGCAATATGTCCACAATTTTAATTTAGTTTATGCTATCTTAAAATATATTATGTTTTCCATTTATTTTATTATTCGTTGTCTTAAATGTTATATAAACAACAACTCTATATAAAAAATATATTTTATCTCGAAAGTGTTCATAATTATTGCATATTTACAAGTTATTAGAAAATGTGTAAAACATTTAAGTTAATATTGGTAAATATAACTTATAGTTTACTCTCCTACCATTGGAAATATTCTTCGAAATATAAATATTGCTCTATAATATTATTTTCAACGTACAAACAACACGTTGTACAGTTTAACAACAACACGGATAACAGCTAATGCTAAACATAAAAATATACGTTTATGCTGACGGTACTTAGTCGAAGGTACTTAAAACTCGAAAACAATTCAGGCACGAAGTTATTCACAGCTAATATTGGATTTCACAGAGTCACGTACCGAAACACGGCGGGCATACAAAGCGTTAAAACCCTTTGGAATTTTTACGGAATCAATACGCAATACTTCTGCTGACGGTACTTCAAGTGTACTTTGACATCTGGTGGTATTAGTTCGACTAATGTGTGCGTGTGACGCGAAATTACTTTTGCTGACGGTTGCTATTGGTGTGTTTTGAGTGACAAATGAAACTATGTGACAGTCGAATCTGTAGCTGATTTTGTATATTTATTTACTGTTTTGCGCTACAGCTTCACCCGTGGTACATGTTTAACGTTTTCTCCCCTTAAAAGCTATCTTCATACTTCAAAAAATATTATAAAAACATAATTAACGAAATCGGTTTAGTCGTTCTCGAGATTTGCGCTTGGGAGAATGGCAAACTCCCATAGGACTCTGGGCCTGATCGTTACACTGATGATTTATGGGTGATTAAATAGATAAAAATATACAGACTCTATGAATATAATAATTATAGATCTTTTCTATGGGATAGCAGAGATATTGGGATATTGATTAAGATCAATTTTGAATATAACGTTACTAAGGCCCTTCTGCCATTAGGTACGATACTTCTAGAATACGATACTCGCGTAGAATACTACTTAGATATTTGCTGGCTACCCGATGCTCGCATATTATGCGACTGAAAAATGACTAAATTCATCATTATTGTGCCTCGTTTTTGTGGACCGACGTTATAATAATAATAATTCATTTATTTTATGCAACAACAGTTACGTCGTTATGTCGAGCAATCAGCAATTCCAGTGACGAAGAAGCTCTTGCAGTTTTTCTTTTTTATAGAAATAGAAGACGCCAACGTAAGAGTAAGAAGTACTGGATTCATCCATATATTGAAAGAAACATAAATTGTAGAGTTTTTGTAGCCGAACGAGAACTACAACATGATGATTAGATATTTTTATCTTTCTAACGAAGAGATACGCGCGAGAGTCGAGACGCGATGCAAAAGCGACCGACACGGTAAGTAGTGCTATACTAGTCGCGGACGTGTAGGATACCAGTAGCGTAGTGTGCGAGCCTACATAAAAATGTATGTGAGATACTTCGCGGCGACTAGTCTCCGAGACTTGCAGGATACTTGAATCGCCTGTGCGTATCGTAATGGGAGAAGGGCCTAAAACTTCACTCAAATGTCAAACAACAAACATAAACAAATCACTCATCACTGACACAATTATGATTAATAATTTGACATTTTATTAATGGCCAGCTACCTAAATAAAAATGTTATAATTATTATTGATTAAGTAAAACATGTTTTTATTTCATAGAATGATCTAAATAAATTAAGATATGTGTTAAAAATAAGTTAAGTTTTGCTTCTGATTTATAAAGCATTTGAATTCAATAAAATTAAAAATAAAATATAGACATTCATTCGTATTAATCGATATATTCGACTTTTTTACTCCTGACAACAATGACAATCTCTGCTTGATAAGACCGGTAGTCATAGAAATCTAAATAACAATGCCGGTAGTGAACACATTATCTTTTTTTTCAAAGATTTGTTTTCCCATAGAATCAGAAGTAAATATTTTACCAAGAATTACTAAAAATAACATAATGAATTTTAAATATATTATGATTTCTGTAACAGTTAGGCCCAGTTTCGCCATTCTCCTTTAGCTTTTCAATTTTATATAGATGTGTCTCTTTAAATTATTATTATTTGAACACCCTTAAATCTATTTAAATCAGTGTGATGAATGTTTTTGCGCGATACATCCTCGGATAAAGTCGCGGCCAAACAAGTTTATATTTAAAAGAAAGCGCTTTATTGAAAAAGTAAATAAACTTTGTATATAATACAGAGTGGTATATATTTTGAAGACATACAATATTGTTTTTAACTCACTTCAATCCAATTAATCATGTCCTTAACACTATTATATTATACTAATATCATACAAAACCACATTTAATAAACATGGCTTTTATCTGTATGTATTATTATTATAACTGATCAGAATGTTATTTAGCCAACTGTTGTCTTATATTTACGGTTTTATTAGGTACTTCCCTCTAAAGTAATTTCCCACGGAGAATTTTCCATTTTTCATTTAGAGTGTTAACGATTAAGCTACGGATATTTTAACGGGCCCTTTTATAACCGATGATAATTTTTATTACGTCGTTAATATTTGATATGGGATTCAGTTTAATTGTGTATTAGATTAAATTTTATGTACTGTAAAATGCTCGCTAAATCAGTAGAAGTTGGGAACATTTTTACATCATTGATATTATTCAACCAAATTTACATAAAAAGGTGTTTAAATAGTGTTAGTCACTCTAACATTATTTTCAGCACACATCTCTATGAAATCTATACATTATGCAATGTACTTTGTATTGTTACCTCTAGGCTCTAATTATAATTTTCTAGTATTAAACCCAAACTGTACTTTATATTGTTACCTCTTGATGAAACAATAGTTAAGAATGCATTCTTTAGTTAATATTAATCTACTATACCTGACGATTGTGTAACGAAACCGCGCTGCCGTAGTTTTCATAATAAATTTTGAACTAAACATAATACTTACCTATGTGCTTCATTAAAAAAATCTATATCTACGAAAATATCTCGTAGCGATCTCATATACCGTAGCGCCTACGAAAATATCTGCTACGACAAAAATATCGTAGAACCAGCACGCAGTTTAGAAATGAAACAATTCTGAATGCAATCGGATATATCTCAAAAAGAACATTCCAAAGCGGTAGTTCTGTTTTAAAAAGTACAAAACTAAAGCCGACTACTATAAGTTTGCACTCTAAAAAGTTTCTGAATTCCAGGCGCCATCTTGAATTTACAATGACGTCACATAGCTTAACGTAAACGATACTTCATTTGTCAAATTATTATGGTAATAGTATTGACATTATGCAGGAGTCGGAGTATACATGCATGCTAAAAACTTTACCCTCTTTTTTGTCGCGATAGTCAAGTACGCATACGTTTATCGCATATTTTTACATATTTGAATGATTGAATTTTCATAATTATCATTTAAATATGTACCTTTATTCTCAAGTATTCTTTGGGTTTATTACTGTGATTATAATATTTAATTTTTTTTTTAATTGTAGGTATGGTAAAAAATAAAAACAAGCGCGGGAAGATTTCCGCATTACGAGTAGCATCAACCATTTTTCTAAACTGTTAATGTAAAGTTTGGAGAGTCTACCTTTTCATGTGAAAAGAGAAGAATCACTGAAAAAACATTTCTGATGTTTACGTTGTTTAATTTATTATTGACCTATTTAATTTTTTCATACATTGTTTTTCATAAATATAAGCATATTTAGAGCAGAATCAAATCGAACAAAATACCAATATCACTCCTACTTAAGTTTACGAATTATCTACTTTAACAATCTCTTCTGTATAAATTTTATAAGCCTACATTTATTTCCATTCCTTGCCTTTTAAAAGTGGAAAAAACCTTTATGTCAATAACCTATCCCTATATCTGTTGCAACAGACAGTCTCAACTTCATTTGCAGACATTACTACAAAACCTTTAAGAAAAAATTCAAACGAAAATCCCATGTAAAATTATATTTAAATTATTATTATATACCACTCGCCATTTAAGCGTAGAGTTATTTCGTTCAAGATAAATAAATCATCTGCCTCGAAGGGCACATTAGCTTAGAAATTCATAACTTCGCCAACTGTTATCTAATTATGCTATAAATTATAGTAGGGTTTAATTATAACGTCTGAAAGTATCATGTACTAACTTTATGTGGTTTTCATCTTTGTATCACTGTCTGGTTTTCTATATTAAACATGCAACTGACTTTTTAATAATTGAAATGGAATATAGACAGTGAATTAAGATTTTTGAAGGGAAACGTCGTGAGGCAAGTGGAGAGTTAAATTTCAAGGTCGCGACATGGCAATACCGTTACGTCATGGAGTAATGTGACGATATTTAATCATGCCAAAGAAGTTTCACTTATGACACGTGTGCTTGGCACACATGCTCTTGTTTTGTCACGGACACGTGCGCGACAAACATAAATCGATCGAGAGACCAATACATCAATAAATAACATAGGTACAGTAGAACGCCGATTATGCGAATTAATTGGGACCGGGGTCGATTCGGATAATCGAGAATTCGGATAACTGGATATAGACTGGTAATAAAGAAAAACGATGTGTTACACATAATATAAACTTTAAAATGTGCATACCTCAATGGCGATTCGGTTAATCGGCGTTCGGATAATCAGCGTTCTACTGTAATACAATATGTATAAAAAAGCTGTAGGTACATATATATTGATTCATATTTAACTATTCTATACTTCAAAGACGTAAATAATTATATTGTGTCGACTTCACACCCGCCTTTTCCCGAAACAATAAAAAACAAAAGAAACAATCATTCCCTTAAAATGTCCATTTACTGTATTATGTAGGCGTTATTTGGATGTTATTTTGAACTCAATTACTAAGCCGCAATACGAGGTATAATTAAACTTTATTTCAAGAAACAATACACAACTCTTGAGCTTCTTATTCACGGGAAAACTTTTATTAAAGAGCGTTTTGTTGAAACCCAACGACCTGGGAATTTTTAGATGAACGAACATTTTTTTAAGTAGGCAATCGCTTTCACGTCCTCGTTGGAGGGTTGCTATATTCAGACGTCAAATAGCCAAAAGATAATCTATACTTATCTATACTAATATTATAAAGCTGAAGAGTTTGTTTGTTTGTTTGAACGCGCTAATCTCAGGAACTACTAGTCCGATTTGAAAAATTCTTTCGGTGTTAGATAGCCCATTTATCGAGGAAGTCTTATAGGCTGTGCTTATAGGCTATACATATATCATCACGTTAAAACCAACAGAAGCGGAACAATGCGGGTGAAACCGCGGGGCACAGCTAGTATAGGTACTATTTCTAGTGAGAGACCTTTTATAACAATTTGGTCAGATTGTTTTAAAAGAATTTGTATACAGTTATGATTTTCATTGCCTGTTTCTTTTCATTCTGCTTTAAAATTATTATAATTTATTTATTACAGGTAGAATATCAGAGCTATCGGACTGCGGAAAACGGAACACATCTACAAGAGTTTGAAGAAAATTATCTACTTAAGCTTATAAGATCTGAGGCGTAAATATAATGTTGACAAGAGAATTGAATTAAATAGTTATTTTGTACCCAAGATTTGAATCCTAGCCTTTTTAGTTAAAAACAAAGCTATAGTAATATCAACTTAGTTATCGGAAGAAGTATGTCCGATAATCAAATAAGTAAATCACAAGCAAATATATACTATTCCAAACACTTTATACGGATAACATAACAGATTGTTTATTTTATTATATCTGGCATAATAAAATAAACAATCGTTGAACACCAAACAGACGCCATCTTTAATTTGATTTATCAATGGCCTCTACAACAATGGACGTATGTTTAATGTATTTGCTTTCAAGAATATTTAGTTCAATTGAATATACCTTTGATCTTTAACAAGACGAGTTATAAAATCTATTCAATTTGCGACTAAATCATTATTATGTAAATAACTTTCCGCCCGCGGCTTCACCTTTCACAAAGAAAAAAGAAAAACTAAATTCCCGTTTCCATGGGACTAACAGAATAAAATGTATCCTACATCCTTTCTGAAGTCTCAAACTATCTTTTTACTAAATTACATCTTAATCGTTTCAGTAGTTTAAGAGAGAAGAAACAGATAGACAAATAAAATTGTTTAACGTTTATTTTCCTGCAAGACATGTTTATTACAGCTAAAAATTAGCTTGTGCGTCTATATTCACGTCTATAAAAGGAATAAATTGTAACACAGCCAGTTGAATGAGGAAAATTGAAAAATTACAAGGGTCGTAAAGTACCGACACTTTTGGGGTCCAGTAGGTTATAGAAAAAGTCGTTTCACTGTTTCTAACATCAATAGGACTTCAATAACATCTGGCTTAATGTCAAAGGTCAGTATGAAGTAATAATAGCTTAAAAGCCTGAGGTAGAGAAAATTAGTTTTCCTTTAGATGGCAGGGAAGAAAATATGTGACATAGCGTCGAGATGGATTTTTAATAAACTTGTTTTTATGTAATGGTTGTTTACTTTTTCAGCAATGAAATGTTTATAAATCGGCTCTATTATAAAAATAATATGAATTATGTAACGAACTTAAGAATGGCTGGATGTGTTCATAGTCATTGATTCATAAAGTTCGTTTGATACCTACTGCTTTCCAGTATCAAGCGAGCTGCAGTATTAAATGTTAAAAATATCTAATGACGATTCAAAAGTGCTTCTCGAATAAGTCTTATTTAATAAATAAATGTTTGAGTTTGATATCGATAATGTTCGACTATCAACTCTTAATCATTTGAAATTTACCGACTAAAACATTAGTATAAAAAATCACAAGAAAAAGCGGAACCCGTTCTCACAAACGAACTCAACGTGATAGTATGATTAGACATAAAAATGAAAATTACATTCCATCACCTACAATATGATACGAATGGGAGGCTTGCTGACATTGTTAAGGCTTTGCAAGACAGAACGCGTACGTAACGCGTCAGAGAGCTAACTTGCGCTATGACGCCGAATTGGTCGACGCGTAAGCATTGCAAAATTGTGTGAGTGAACGCCAAAAGCCAGAAATCGCTGACTTCGCGCGACTCAGGCTGTAAGACAGAAAACTGCGTAAACCGGTATAAGCCAAACAACGCTCCGCACTATAAGCCTTCATATTATTTTCACTATTTATGAACACTCACACAAAATATGTCTCTCTGTTTATGCCTCACGGACTATACTACACGATAACATGGCATCAAAGAGAGCGACAACGCTCTGACACGCGCTGAGTACGCGTCCTGCCTGACAAAACCAAAAGCGTGTAATACAACAACTTTGCGCTCTGACGCGCTGAAACGCGTTCTATCTGACAAAGCCATTATATTTTTTACAATGCAATAACAAAATCCGTGTCAATTAGGCCGAATGAATAGAAGGGGTGCGTCGCGTCAATTTAGGACTGAGTTCTTTTTGATTGAAATTTGAGCTGTAAAAAACATTCTTTATATTGAATTTAAAGTGAGGAAGATAATAAACGAACTTATTTCGTGCAACATTTTTCTGAAGCTGTGTCCGATTGCCTGATTTAAACAAGTTTTAAATTGAAAATATTGTATTCATTTAAGTGTTTTGGTAATAAATAGGTATCTGTTATTTCTGCTGTTCAAGCTGCTCAGTAAGACCTCTATATTACTACATGGTATAAAACAAAGTCGCTTTCAGCCGTCTGTGTGTCTGTTTGCTTATTTTTTAATATTGCCAATTGTGCAACAGATTTTGATGGCTCTTTTATTTAAGTAGATCACTCTCTACTCAAGATGAAGGTATAATTTATCAAATTTTAGACAAAACGTACAAAGCCGCGGGCGGAAAACTTACTTATTACTTGTAAATAAAATATTCATAATTTAAACCAGGTTAGTATGTATACCTAAATTACAGATTCCTAAATCACATTTAGAAGGTACTAACCAAAACTTTCTAGCATTCAACAGAAACAAACTACAAAATCACTAAACTCGTAACCTCAGTCTTTAACCAAGACGATACCTTTTAACTGATTTCAATTAAAAAGCACAGAAGATCCATTATTTATTCACACTCACGAACAATAGAAATTATCGGTGTACGTGCTTCCCAAGTGAAATGTAATTTACATTGTTTTAAGTTTTTAAACGTTTTTATTTTGTAATTTCTTTTTTAGAGATTGCTGCTGTGTATTTCGTATATTACATAGTATTTAAAACAAAGTCGCTTTCTCTGTCCCTATTTCCCTATGTCCCTTTGTATTAAATCTTAAATCTTTGAAACTACGCAACGGATTTTGATGCGGTTTTTTTTAATAGATAGAGTGATTCGAGAGGAAGGTTTTAGTATTTAATTTATTAGGTTTTAGACAAAGCGGGCGAAGCCGCGGGCGGTAAGCTAGTAAGAATATATTTTTATCTACTTACCTAAAACTCAAACATGTGGTCAATTGAACTTCTTATAGAAGCACTTTGAATCACCATAACAAATTTTTTACCATATTTTGTAAATGGTAAAAAACCAGTTCGAAAAGCAGTTAAACGTATAAAATACCAAGCTTTCTACCTATTACATAAATCGATTCAACTATTTTTGAATAACAGGTAAAATAAAACAATTATATATATAGAAAAATAACACCGTAGGTACTACTTACTACTTAAAATAACATCGTACAAATATTAATTAAAATTGTCAATATAATCACTCTTTCTGTCTTTCACCTCCATTAGTGTGATCAATTCGTGTAATAATCACATAATATTAATGATAATCTGGAAAACATGTTTTAGTACTCCAATTTATTTTAAAAATATAATAAAAATGTTGATATGTGAGTGTCAAATTTCATGAAAATCGGTTCAGCAGTTTTTGCGTGAAGGAGTAACAAACATACAAAATTTCCCATTTACTATCTGAATAGGATTCACAAGCATTAACACAATTAGAGCAACAGTATTATAATGCGCTTGATGCAAAGAAAAAAGCAAAGAAAAGATAAGATCTGTAGAAATAACGCTATTATTTATTGAAATCACGGAAGCGAGTTCGCTAATCCGAGGAAATGTTAATTTAATTCTATAACAAAATATACATAAATAAATTATTTTATCTTCGGGATAAATTCTTATAATCTCTTTCATCTTTACTCCTATACTTTTATTGTATCCTGGTACTTTGTATTTTGGAGGTACAATGCATTGTTATAATTAATTGCTTAGTCGGTATATCTACATACTAGCTCTGTCCCGCGGTTTTACCGTGTTACTCCTTGGTCTTAGCGTAATGATAAGTAGGTATATAGCGTAGCCTTTCGCGATAAATGGACTATCTAACAGTGAAATAATTTTTCTAATTGGACCCGTGGTTCGTGTGATTAGCGTGTTCAAACAAACAAACAAACTCTTCATCTTAAATATTACACTGTTACAAAATATTTCAAAAATAAAGTGCTATTTTGCTTACACCTCCAAAAACTTATTCTTCAAGTATTTTCCAATATCACAGGTTGTCGTGTAGAAATCACTTGTAAGAGATTTTCTATTTAGAGCCGAATTTTCAATCCTTGGTTAAAATTAATCTGACCAATAAAGTAATACACGAATATATTAAAATGTCACCTGTAAACTGTCAAATACGGACAATTACAATACATTTTTGAAATGGTAGTTTAATACGTTATTCGATGAGTTCGACCAAGGATTGAAAAATCAGCCCTTAATATTATAAATGTCAGATGCCATCAATAAGTAACTAGATATTAATATTGAAGCAGAGAATCATTTGCATGAAAATTTATATTTTGCACCAAAATCCTCCTTTTTTAATTTAAAAATTGTAACTGTGAGTGAAATACGATCAAACGAATCTAACACTCCGCTGAAATCCATTAAGCCGTTTACTCCACGAAGTGTGCCAAGAAATACACACATACACACTTAAAAAACATAATTCTCTCCTGCAATGTTGGGTAAATAATAACGTATATAAACATAGTGTTTGTCTTATGTCCTTTGTAGTTTTTTTATTAATTTTTATTACTTCTACAAATTATAAAATACTTATTGATGAATATTTTGATGAATTTAGTGTTAAGATAGAGAACAATTCACGAGGTTATACTATGTTACTACAGAATTCGAAAACCACACACACAGAAATGGAAAAAAGTAAGTATTTATTGATGTAAAAACAGCTTTTTGCGGGATTCTAGACTGGTCTTATTTCTTTAATACGTTAAAGACTTAAAGTTTTAACTTTTTACGACGTATAATAATGCTATTTTAAAGTTACAAGCAATAATTCTCCAATATAAATTATCAACAGAAATTATTGTCACTATTTGAATTTATTTTACTGTAATTGCCTTAGAGTAATTGCCATAATACACTTGGCTGCTATTTTTACAGCCACATAAAAGGCCATCTAGTAAAAATATAACATTCCATCGTAGCCTCCATAAATTGCATAAAAAGTCGACTTATTTATTTTTATGGACTGTTCCACGTGGATATAAAATATGAATGAACAACTTCAAAAGGTTTTCAACTTTCTTTACACACTTATGAAGCAAAAGTTTTGGGTTTGATCTTAAAATAAATACGAATATATAGTTAAAAGAAAACCTTCTACGCTTAGATAAGATTAACACATGAAATTTTTGTATTGTGGATACTTGATGTAGTAGGTACAGTAGGTACTAATGTGTGGGTACAAAGTTTGAATTGTATCCGTCCGTTTTAAGTGGGTCAAATAAAGTCTAACATACAGATGAAGCTAATAAAAGCGCGTTATAAGAGTGCATGATGGTTGCACTCTTATAACGCGCTTCAATTACAATCCTAAAATGCAATTTAAAAAATTGTACAAAGAAGTTTGCATCTTCTATTTGCATTAGGTACTTACATATAACATGTACCTACGTGTACATTATATTATGTATATTGTAACATAATATTGTCGGGAAAATAATATAATGAATAAATCGCGTTTAAAATCCGTTAAAAAGTCTTTAATTTCTAAATGTATAATACTCGCGTAAAATCAAACACTAGAAGATATTATATAATAATACTTTCAAAATTCAAAATCAAAACTAAAAATTAAAAATTAAATCAATTAAAATATCAATCAAACTTTTAAATATTTAGAATAATTAGTAATTTCAATACATAAATATCATGTGATGTTTAAGTTTGAATATTTATTCAGTACACATAAAGAGCTCGTTTTACTGGCTTGTGTCAAGGAAAAGGGAAAGTACGAAGAATATATTAAAAGTAAACAGTACAAGGTATATAGAGATAGACACGTTTTCAATTCCTGTAATGTTTATTCCAGTTAATTCAACGTCAAATGATATTTATGTTTTACTAGCTGCGCTTCGCGGTTTCACCCGCGTGGCTCCGCTAATGTTGATCTTAGCGTAATTATATTCCTTCCTCGATAAATGGGCTATCTAACACCGAAAGAACTTTTCAAATCGGACCAGTTATAGTTCTTGAGATTAGCGCGTTCAAACAAACAAACTCTTCAGCTTTATAATATTAGTATAGATTCCTTACATGTAATAGGGCTGAAATGTTAAGGATAAAATTTAGTTTACATTTTCGAGAATAGTTGCAATTTGACTAAACCTGTACCTGTTGTGAGTGTATTACGTATTATTACTGTATAATTGTGGGTAAAAATAACCATATTGTAAAATAGATAATATAGAGAAAAAGTATGATGTATAAAGTCCAGCAAGTTTCTTATGTATTTTTACGCTCAATACAAATCAGTATATTTAACTCTATAATAAAAATAAGACTCATATGAATAGCTTTTATTATTATGGCCAAATTAGCTTGGAAGAAATTGCTTGAAGCAATAAAGCCTGCATTTGCACATTCACACACACAGACAGGACATTTGCATCAAATGTCCTGTCTGTGTGTGTGAAATTTGTATTTGTTTTGTATGCAATAAAGATTATAAATAAAATAAAATAAATAAATTTTTTCATTAATGTTTTTTTTTATTAAAATAATATATAACTTCAATATTTGGCTATCATTGATTAAACCTGAAACGGGTTTGAACGGAAGTATCCAATCATAACATGGAAGTATATCTTTTTTTCGCGTAAAACCTACCTTTTTTCAATGTGAATATTATATTTTTTGGAATTTTAATAAATATTTTTGCTCTCGAGTTATTGGAAGTTGATAAAAGAGAATGAATAGCCAAACATTACTTTTTCAACGTTATACTCCGTAAAATATAAGCGGCTTCATCAAATGTGGCTTATCGTGCCACTCTTAACACGTTATTAATATTAATCCAAAAACCCTTCGTCACATCCCAAATATCTACGATGACATCATGAATTTATAGCCAGCTTTGAACAATTCATTCGCGCCGACGTAAGCACCGAATCAGCGCATTATTACATCTTTGTACGAGTCACGCCCATGCTCCATTAAAATCACACAACCTACAAGTGTGGGGTAAAGCAAACAATGAAAAATTTCACGTCGAGTGAAAAAATACCTTCCAAATAGAATGCGCTCAGCCGTCACGGTTCCGTTACGCTATAAAAACCAAGCCGAGCAAACTCTGTAATTCCGCTCCGTCCCAAGCGATATAAAATATGAAACAGTGAGCGGAATGCGCGCAACTCTCTCGCTCGCTCGATCGCCCGCTCTCGGAACCGCTCGGTGGAGATCGTTCCGCCGTAGCGGCAGTTTCGTAGACGACACCGGGCGTCCGCTACGCAGCGCTATGCGGCCGGTCAAAACTCTGTGATAGTGTAGTGGTATTAAGTGCGAAACAAAATAGTGGGATACTGAATATGTGTTATAGTGTGAAAGGCCGAGGAGTGAGCTGATTGGTCAATTTGACGGTGTGGAATAATGGTAAATTGTGTTTACATTTCTTAGCGTGATTAGTTGCTGAATGTTATGCTTTAATTTTTCATAGTCATCGGTTCGCCCCGGTTCAGTTCAGTTTGACATAGAGAAATTACTTTTGCCCATTGTTGGACTGTTCTATACAATTTCGGTACTTCATTTAATGGTTAATATTGCATGCGAACATGCGATAATTAACTATCGGTTTCAGTGAAGTATAAATGTGAATAATAATATTTGAACACAATTTTAGAACTGAAATATTAAAAATAAATATTAAAGTACAAAATGTTAATCAATAAATGAATTGTAATATTAATTATAAATTAGATATGGTTAAGATTAGTTTATGAATTAAATCTTGTGAGTACATAATAATTTACACATACTTGTTCGTATGTTTCTTTGGGTTTGCAGTCATCAACAAAACCCGGTACAAATTTATTAATTCGTAATAATGTCCGTTTTTAATTATCCTATCTTCGTAGCATTCTTATGTGAGGTTATGAATGTGGAATTAATTCGAATGAATAATTTTACATTAAGTAGGATGAAATTAATTATGGTAAAAAATTTCGCATTAAATTTAATATTCAAGCTTAAATAGAACGAGAAATGTTGAAGCTTATTCAGAGTTCTCTTGTGATGAATGATACTCATGCAACATGCATGAATGATTATATTATAGTTCTAGATGTAATTTTATGATGAGTTTGCGGGATTCGCAAATGTGTCTCAGTAAATGAGAATTCTTTATATAAACTACGTACCTAGCTTACCACCCGCGACTTCGCCCGCTTTGTATAAAACCTAATAAATCATATACTAAAAACCTTCCTCTTGAATCACTCTATCTATTAAAAAAAACCGCATCAAAATCCGTTACGTAGTTTTAAAGATTTAAGCATACGAAGGTAGGTACATAGGGACGGAGAAAGCGACTTTGTTTTATACTATGTAGTGATGATAAATAATGTATGAGATATTTCTTATTATGTTATGAGATATTTACTGTCTTTTTTGTGACCGAAAAAAGCGTCTTTTTAACAAATATTATACCTGCATATTACCTACATAATATTTTTTAGTCTTTTTATAATCTCAATGAATTCAAGAGGATTTTCATTCGTTAATTAGAAAAAAATATTCCTAGCAATAAATAAATTCAACTGAAAATAATATAATTTCCTTTTTTATTAATTTATAACGACATAACAACCAGTGGAATTTATCAACCACAATTCCACTCAAAATGTTTACTTCTAAATGGGAGCATTTAATAAAAAGGAGAGTGGTCTGAATATTTGATGTAACATTTAAAATTTAAAGGCACTCCAAGGTACGGAAAATGACGAATTTTTGGTCACTGTTTTTCCAAGGACCACTGAATTAATTGGAAGAATAAATAATTTTGAATTTTTTTAACCGATTTTTTCATTATTTTGTTTCGAACCAATTTCAAACACTCTACATATAGAGCGTGGTCACATGATACGCATTTTTTTAAATAATTTTATATAGTATATATACAGACATTTAAAGGCTTTATTTTAAACACATTTATAAAACTTAATAAATAAACGGTGAATACAAGATTGACTGAATATAAAAAAAATAATTTTATAGGCCTATGTCCAAACATAAATAGTGATGTTAGCGAAACATTGAAAATACAATACCTACATTTTGACTAATGTTTATTTAAGATTTATTACTTGAAAATGCAGTGACAGTATTTCTTACATTTACAAGAAAAATCACTCAAAAGAAGAAATCAATGTATGAATTTTCTGACTATATTATGACGAGTATTTTATCTATAAGTTAAAATATAAAATGAAATTAATATACGGAACTATCTGTTCTAATTCTACTACTATCATAACAGAAAGTTTGCAAATATGGATGTTTATTACTTACTCTTTAGTGCTTGAACTTTTAACAGTGTCTACTTTTAGCCCGTATTATACAGCATATCTACTTATACTAGCTGTGCACTCGTTTTTACACGCAGTGCTCAGCTCCTGTTAGCGTGATATATATAGCTAATTCCTTCGATAAATGGGTTATCTAACACCGAAAGGATTTTTCAAATCGGGCCAGTAGTTCCTGAGATTAGCACGTTCAAACAAATAAAGAAACAAACTCTTTAGATTTATAATCTATACTTATATTAGGTAATTAATTGCAAAGGCTTCTTTTCCCATTTTCACGAGTAAAACCGCAAGCTATAACTAGTTTATAAAAACATTATCTTAATCATGCATTCCATGAATACTTAACAATCCTTTGAGGGTCTTAATAAGCTTTTATGATCTGTTAATTAAAGATATTTGCATAACTATAAGTTTCTGCGTTAATTAGATACCATTTGAATTGGCAGTATTATATTATGTGTGAATTCATCTCAAGCTTACAGTCTCTTGAACCCTTATAATATATAATAAGTATATTTATTCATGGTTAGAAGTATATAATACACTCGTTTTTTGTTGGAATATATTATTAATTTTTACATTCCTATAAGAAATGAACGACATAATATGAAATCTACTATGTTTATAAAATCCATGAACAGTTTTTCAAGAAAAAAATAATTGTTTCGTGAATTTGATGTTTTAGTTTTATAGTATTCAAATGCTTTATAAATACATTTTTTTCTATATTTTATAAAAAATATTATTAAGTTTTAAAACTTAATATAATTATAGCATCTAAATTGCAACTCTCTTTATTATTTAAATTCATTAGTTAATGAAAAACTCAATATTTTTTGCCAATAGGGATCCACTCTTACTAACTTTAATAAAATACGATGGGAAGAAAAAGCCTGATACCGCTGTCACATCGGATAAAAATCCGTTGTCAGATTTGAGGCGTGGCGATGATAAATGAATATATTAAGCCACTCTTCCTGTATAAATAGATATAAAATTTAAATTTTTCTTCAATATTGTGTGAATCTTATTGATTTAAATGATTATGCCAAGTACGCTAAGGATGGGTTTTTCTGCTTTTCATGCTCTACAATTTTATTTAGTCTATATAATATTGTTTTACTTAAGTTTGTAATCTATATCAAATGGCAATGGAAGTTTAAATATGGTCTTTATCTATTTTATGCCTCACTTAAACCATAACATAGTTTTACTACACAACATTAAGTATGAACTCGTCGTCGTCGTTTCAGTCGTAGGACGTCCACTGCTGGACAAAGGCCTCCCTCAAGGTTTTCCACCACGCCCAGTCACTGGCACGGCAGCCTGCATCCAGCGGCTCCCACTCCCAGGTCGTCTGAACTCGTCGAATCAACAATATAATTCATAAATGCACAAAAGAAGAACAATAATTGATTCGTATATTGTACAGATTATGCCTACTACATCCCAACCTGAAAATATAACACGCCTACATAAAAAGGAATTAATACATTTTAATCTAAAAGGATGACAAAACAACACACACTAAACAATTATATTAGTATAGCGAAATTTGATCTATAAACATTCCGTGCCATTAAGCTCTGTTTCATTTGTCAGCTGACTTCATTGGAGGCAAAGGTCAAAGGTCAGTCTGAACTTTACGAGTGATGTGTATGACGTTATCTAGAATTATTTAGATTTAGTGCTCCAGTTTTGTTTGTATAGCATTGGCGTTTATGGTATTGTTTGGTTAGGCATTTTGTTATTTAATGTTTCAGGGTTTTTGACGTGACAACGTCTTATAATTCGATAAAGCCGGCTGCACACACGAAAAAACATGACTCGTGCGGCGTTACCTCGCTCTGACTCATCTGAGGCGTTCCATGTAAGGCTTGAAGTGCGAGCGAGAGCGCGGAACGAGCAACAAAGAAGCACAATCGGACGTTGTCACGTTCAACTATCGTCTGTAAACCGACTTTACAGACAACCAATTTTTTTCCTTGTTGTAGGTACATAATAATATAATAGTGACTTACCTGTTAACTACCTAAGTGTCAACTCAATGTCTCTTTTCACTGTAGTGGGTACATATAGTGGTTTCTAAACCTGTTATCTATATGTCAATCTCTAACCTTTAGCACTGAGAAACTGTTTGTGGATAGTTTTAAATTAAGTAAATTTTACAAACTTATATGAGACTTAGGTATATTATACAATTGAAGTACAACTTCTTTATTGGGGTTGGAAAAAAATTTAGTGTAACATTTTTTCGTTACGCGTGACATTTTTCCGTTACGCGCCATCTTTTTCTTATCCCAACCACGCGTGACTCGACGTATTTCTGTAAAGTTGCATGTAGTAAATTATTTTTTGAAAAATAAGGTCGTAAAGAAGTTTTACTTCTTACGTGTGCGTGTAACACATTTTTTTTCGGAGAGTCGTTCTTATGCACCTTATCTTAAATATATTATAAGCTGCTCAATTTCTGCTGAAATTTTCACTTATATTCACATCGTACCAGATTTAAATCCATTCTGCCTAACAAACAGTACACAAGATTGCATATCTCTTATCTATACTTATATTATTAAGCTGAAAAGTTTGTTTGTTTGTTTGAACGCGCTAATCTTGGGAACTACTGGTCCGATTTGAAAAATTATTTCGGTCTTAGATAGCCCATTTATCGAGGAAGGCTCTAGGCTATATATCATCACGCTAAGACCAACAGGAGCGAATCAATTTGGGTGAAACCGCGGGGAACAGCTAGTGATATAATTTAAAACCGTTGCATCCAATAAAAACAGAACGCACAAATAAACTCTCCCAGCGAAGTTATAATAAACTAAGCTCGTCGCTTGTTCCTTAAAAACAAATTTATATTCAGAGGACGCTTAACGCCGAGCCCCAGTTTCCTTCACACTTTATATTTACTTTTTAATGGAAGCGCAATTATACACACGCGTTTCTGTCGAACGTTTTATTGTGTTAGTGTGAAATTTTATAGTGTGACATATGCTATGGTTTTTATTATAGTATTTCGGAGTGTGAGTGCGCTTTAATTTTGTCTCTATATACAGTAGTCCATTGAAAAGTTACATTTGGGGTTGCGTTTTTTAGAGGACACAATTTTATTTTTTTGATGTGTAGGGGGGGTCAGTGAGAAGCTAAAACCAAGTTTGTGGGGTCGCCACCCTTGTCCCACGGCCACCATCTTGAAAATAGCGGTTGATATGGTTTTTATGATATATCGAGTACTAAAAAATAGTACTCACTTCAGAGCGCTGTAAAACCTTAGCTATTTACTTAATGAAAAAATGTTGTATGTAAAAGTTGTTCCTCGAAAAACAATCTACAAAAATGGTCTGATATGATTTCTTCGTAAAATGATAAAAAAAGTTTTATTGAAAAATATAAATGTCTCTATTATCTGAACATTTTCGCTTATAACTTTTTTATTTATAGTTCTACGACAAAAAGTTACTGGACAAAAGTTGTTGTAAATTTAATTTGCAACAAATAATACTTACAATTTTTTTTTATCAGATAAATAGTTTAAGAGATATATCGTAAAAACCATTTCAACCGCTATTTTCAAGATGGCAGCCGTGGGACAAGGGTGGCGACCCCACAAACTTGGTTTTAGCTTCTCACTGACCCCCCCCTACACATAAAAAACATAAAATTGCGTCCTCTAAAAAACGCAAGGTTAGGCCTAAAAAATGTAACATTTCAATGGACTACAGATACAACCAGTAAGGAAACTTCATAAAACACGCACACATGCAAGTGTTAACGAGAATCGTAAGGGTATTCTTATATTAATTGTCAATTGACATAATAACTTACTACATAATAACATATAATCTAAGAGCCCACGACGGCCAGACTTCCCTTTCTTTAGGAAAGTTGAAAGTTTCTCTGTATATGTCTCCCATACAGATAAGAACGACTAGCGATTATCAAGTCTGGGTTGTGGTTACTTTGGCAGGAAACACGTAGTAAAGGTGTATAAAATTGTACCTAACTTTCATTATAGTTCAAAAGCTAAATTTTATATATGTTACTTGGAGACGTATAAAAAGATGTTACTTCAAGAGCCGGACAGTTTTCATGGTTCTTACTTCTTACATCTTACCAGACACATTTAAAAAATAACTAACATATCATCAAATTAACGTTACTACCTAAAAGTGTATCAAATAAGAAATAACCCACTAAATCATTAGTTTACTATAATTAATGACTAAAAAATAATAGTATAATATAAGTAATAAAGTTATTACTTATCTTTTATGGGGACTTATGTCGATGGAATTCCAGGTATCACGATGACTTTGTTATTGTGTCATCGAGATACGTGAAATTCCATCGACATAAGTCTCCGTAAAAAATAAGTAATAACTTATTATACTATTATTTTTTAATCAATAATTATAGTAAACTAATGTTTTATTGGGTTATTTCATATTTGATACACTTTTAGGTAGTAACGTTAATTTGATGATATGTTAGTTATTTTTTAAATGTGTCTGGTAAGATGTAAGAACCATGAAAACTGTCCGGCTTTTGAGGTAACATCTTTTTATACGTCCTCAAGTAACATATATAAAATTTAGCTTTTAAAGTACAATGAAAGTTAGGTATATTATTTTATACACCTTTACTACCTGTTTCCTGCCAAAGTAACCACAACTCAGACTTGATAATCGCTAGTCGTTCTTATCTGTATCGGAGACATATACAGAGAAATTTTCAACTTTCCTAAAGAAGGGAAAGTCTGGCCGTCATGGGCTCTTGATCTAATACTAATAATTGATAAAATGTGCATCTTTTTTAAAAGTTAATATGCTACTAGAATTTAATTCAGATATTTTATAGTACTTTATTATTTGCACAAAACAAAACAAGCTCTTTATTTAGCTTTCATATTTAATAGATTGTAAATACTATTCTTCTATTCATTTTATTAACAGGTATGCTAAAGATATTTTCAGTAAGAAAACTGAAATTACCTACACAAAACGATATTTCTCAGAAAACTACATAAAGGGAATATAAAGAATACATGAAAGAATCTCGATTGTTACGCAAATTTAATAAAATACAAAAAGGATACAAATTAATAAAGAAACGACGGTAATTGGGGATTATTTTCATATCAATTTTGATTACTGATTTGAGGATTTAAAGGCAAAAAGTCCCCAAGGGAGTTGAGCAGACGAGATTGTCATATGTTTCAATATTCGATATTTTACGAACGACTTGGTAATACGTCCCCTGTTATTCTTGTGAAGGTATTTATGTACCCGAGAAATGAAATCACATTTACTTGGTAAAGATTCAAGATACTAGTGTCAGTGATATCTTATTGGCAATAGTAGATATTACTTTTTACATTTGAGGTAACAGCTAATTTTTATTAGAATTTTCATTCATTTGTTATTAGGGTGCAGTTACATCAAACGAACATAGAGCTAGAGCAAGAGCATTCATTCGTAATCTTTTAGTGTAAACGAAACATCGTATTCAGTGTTGTTTTTAGAACGTATAGTTGTCAGTATTGCATAGAATCTTTTCGAAAACACTAAGATCAACGAAAGAATGCTCTACGCCTGTTTACACTAAAATAATGTAAATAGTAGGGTTAGTATGAGCATTCGCTCGTTTGATGTAAATGCACTGTTAGTTTGTAATGCCTCCTCCACATTACTCGCGAAGTTGAACGAGGTTAGACGAATAGAATAATGTAGAGAGGCACTTCGGGTTACTTCGTCCAACTTTACCTCGCCTCGGCCGACTTCCGTTTGTTGTCGGTTTTTGCGCCCGAATCAAAGGGCACGAAGTTACCTGAAGTTCGTTCTGAATAGGAACGTATGCGCTCCTCGCGAAGTTGAACGAGTGTGTAGTGTAGCACCGCGGACTTCAGTCAACTTCGGCAGAGTACTTCGCCGAGGAACTTCGCGAGTAGTGTGGAGGAGGCATTATATTTATAAGTACATTGCATTACCTGATTTTAATAAGTCTTGTAGCGCGAAAGAAACAAATTATATCATTAAATTGGCTATTTCAATTTTTATATCAACGTAGAAAGACTCTTAGACTATAAATAGAATAACAAAGTATTTAAATCAATTACAATCTCTCGAGGGTGGATAATTAATTAATTATGGCGGAAGCCTGGGCGGTACTGCTTGTTTTTAAAATCTATTTGTTTTTCATTTATGAGTGGGTGTTGTTTAAGTGTTCGTGACGTTTTATGGAATTATAATATAGGTACTTATTAATTACAAAATAAGTTTGGAATGTTGTGTCCGTATCCACCTTGATGATCAATTTTGAAAAGCTCTTAAAAGTAACAAGGTACCGGTTTGTATACGTGTATCTAAACTAACTTGAAAACTTCGATCTAACTTAACCTACCAAATAAATCAATCGCAATCAATGTATATCTATGCATCTGTATGAGTATTTCTATTTACGTCTTACATCGTTATGTACGAATATTTATAATATATAATCCCGGACATATCTAAATTGTATATTAATTGTATTTAATTGTAATCTGTGTATTGGAAAATTGAAATGTATGTGACAATAGTAATGTAATTTAAATATAATATTATATTGCAATACCTGCATAAGGTTTCTAATGTATGCAATAAATGATTTGATTTGATTTGATCTTTGATGCATTTTATTTACTGACTTATTCTATAAATCTTGACTACTAGTCAACTACTTAGTTAGAGCGAGTAGTTTTTTCAATAAGTAGGTAGGTATGTAAAATTTACATCGTGATGTTGTCTCTATTTTAAAAGCTCAATTCAGTATAGAAAGTTAGTACCAAGGAAGAGAGACCGATAAAATAGCTTATCATTTTAGTCTAGGAACCTTTCGTATGAGATATATATGTATGTATTTATTTTCAGGCAATAACATAATAAACATAGGCCAAGTAAACACACGTCACCAGAACATTCATTTCATTTAATGAGTCACAGTCATTAACTCTAATGATAAATAACCTGTCACTGCACATGACGTACGAATGAAGCGATAAAATGTCATTAAGTTAATGGCCAATTAATTAATGAACTGTTAGATCTCGAAAGGTCATAAACAGCATAGTCAGGTTAGTGAAGAGTGTCTCAAGGAGTGAGTATGACAAAGGATGCATGTTTGAACTTTGAAGATCATGAATAAAAATTTAAAGTTTTATATGACTTTCAGCATCCACTTATTAAGGACTTTATGACTTTACATGAGCCGATGTGATGAGAGAGATCTTTTTTTTTTTCAAAATGTGTGGTATTAAGGTAACTCAATACCCATAGATAAAGAAGAACTAACCCAATTTTAATCAATTTTCAGTAAAAACAACTAGAAAATTTCTTTAGATTTATAACAGAAAAATCATATAAATAAATTGCATAAGAAATAAGTAGGTAAGTGTTTTTTTTTTTACTATTTTTGGGTTATTTCAACACCTCTTCTTATTGGATTATTATATATTTTAAAATTACAATTAAACTAATTCAGTATAATTTAGTGGATATGAAATAAAAGATATTTCCAATTTTCACTATATTGCTTTTAGTATAAAGTGCTAGCCTTTTTAGGGTCACAAAACGAAATGACAAAACCGAACCCTTGTAATTCTGTTATGGCCGTCTTTAGGAATTAACTTTAAAAGGTATATTAGACACTACAGCTGAACATTCATTCAGAAATGTGCTTCATTTTAACGTAATTACAATAGACTATATTATTGTAAGTTTTTGTTATATAGGTGCTTTAACAAAAAAGTTAAATAAATAATGTTTTGTTCAATCATTAATTCTATACATTCGATTGAACAAACATATAAAAAAATAAATGAAATTACACGATTTTATTTTATCGAATTTTTGCGTTAAGGGGTGTTAGGCGGTCAGCGAAAATTCAGCTATTCGGGCCTGAGGTAAGGGGTGAGGGGGTCCGCGTTTAGTATGGAATCAACGTGCTCGAAACTAAAAATCGTAAGCGCCATTCACATTTTTATCAAAAAAAGAATGAAAATATTTAGTATTTTCTAAATCTAAAACAGTCACGACGTCGACAAGGAACCTTTGTATTTGTCATTTTATACGAATTATTATCGTAAAATATACGGTTGTAATGAGCATTTATATGATATTTTAGAGGATTTTTTTTTATCGAGCAAAATTTTTCCAATCGTGTTTTGGAAACAGCCATCCCATCGGGAATTGTCATCACATACGTTCTGTAATACATATTAGAAATTTCAGTACGAAAAAACATCAATATTTTCAATTATAGCTCATAGAAAACAGTCCATTTTGTCGTTTTCACCTACTAAGGGCCCTTAAGAAGTAATTAAGAAGTAACATTATAACTGTGACCTATGACATTTAAAATATTAGTAGGATGTTATTTATAAATTTCTTAGAACACCACAAAAGTTCCACGTGTATATAATAGGTCAATATCCTTTCCAGTCTAGTGTTCTAACCAATCTAACTCAACTAGTCTCATACAAAGGATTCACACTTGACCGCTGACGTGCGGTTGCGAAAGGTACCTACTGCGAATTCGTTTATAGTCTGTATTTGGTTAACAGTGTGTACCGGGGTTTAGTGACTGAGAAATGTTAAGCTTAGACATCCGTCAAGGTAAAGGCTACAATACACAGTATACAGCTTTTGAGTGGATTTTTCCAACAGTGTGTATCCGTCTTTTTCAAACTCAAACTCAAACTCAAACATTCATTTATTCAATTAGACTACTATTTAGTAGCACTTTCGAATCGTCATTACATAATTATTTTAACATTTACCACCGATTCGGAAAGCAGTGATCTATGGAGAAGAATCGGCAAGAAACTCCATAGTTGCTCTTTTAAAATCATGTAAATATTACAATATATGAAACTTATATCTAACTACATAATATATCATAATATGCCAATGAACTGTCTTGTGGTTTTTACGCGACAACCCTCCATGGGTTTTTATCGTCCATATATTCCTGAATATTGTAGTACGCTCTCTGAACTAATACATTTTTTATATAAGTTTTAAATTTAGAACTACTAAACTCTTTAATATTGTGAGGAATTCTATTGTAAAAGCGTATAACCATTGACCCATAAATGAATTTTTAACTTTAGCTAATCGGAAAAATGGCATTTCAATTCTATTCCTGTTCCTTGTGCCATAATCGTGTCTATCTCCTACTCTTGTGTGTAAGTCGGAGCTTTTGTGTACATGCAAAATATTATTAAATATATACTGTGATGGTACAGTAAGGATACCAGTATTCTTAAAATGATCTCTTAGTGAATCCCGAGCACGTAAATTATATATAGAGCGAATGGCTCTTTTCTGTAAGATAAATATAGTTTCTATATCTGCAGCCCTGCCCCACAGTAGAATTCCATAGGACATAATGCTATGAAAGTAGCTGAAATAAACCAGTCTAGCCGTATCTTCATCGGTGAGTTGCCTTATTTTTCGGACTGCATATGCAGCTGAACTGAGCTTACCTGCAGCGGTGTTGACATGGGCTCCCCACTGTAGTTTCTCGTCCAATGTTAACCCTAGAAATACAGTAGACTCAGTAGGATGCAATACCTCCCCGTTCAAGGTAATATCTCTGTTCAACTTTTTTACGTTAGGAAGTAAAAATTCAACACAAGTGGTTTTTTTGGCATTTAATAATAAATTATTGGCATTAAACCATTCAGATATGTGTAAAAGAGCACTGTTCACTTCGTCAACATTTGGGTCATGCCTATCCACATTAAAAATTAATGAGGTATCATCTGCAAACAGAACTATTTCACACCTATCCTGCAAATAGTAGAATACGTAAATACTTTACTTTACTTTATAGAAATAGTAAATACTTTAGTTATATGTATAGAGATATTTTTAGCTTGAACATTCGTCGTAAGTTTAAGGCCAGTACACAAATAGGATTGAATTTTTCCTTGAAGGATGTTGCCTTATATTGGAAATTTTATAATCGTAGCAATACTTAAAGAAGTGGTTACAATTTGAACATAATAAACTGAAATTCTAACATATTCGTAAGTAACTCTATGTATTTGTCTATCTTTTCTTTACGCCTTAACCACTAAACTAATTTGAACGAAATTTGATACCAAGTTTGATACCTGAGGATAAGTTTCATTCCGGAAATCCCACGGGTACAGGAACTAAGCGAGTTTTCGTTTGACTACGCGAGCGCAGCCGTGGGCGGAAAGCTAGTTATAACTTATAATATAATCGTTTGACAATTTTTTCGGTTCACTGATCTGACTAATAAAGTAAATTAAAGGTTGTTTGAGGCAACGGATATCAAACGTTTTTAAAATGATGTTTAGAAAGCTTTTCTATTACATAGGTAGCCAATCTACACTAATATTACTAAGCCGAAGAGTTTGTTTGTTTGATCGCGCTAATCTCAGGATTTGAAAAATTATTTCGGTCTTAGATAGCCCATTTATTTAAGTAAATAAATAGGCTATCTAAGACCGAAGTTATTTTGATAATAATATCAGTGATAATATAACTAAATTATCACACTAAGTTCGTCTGAAGCGGAGCCAAGCGGGTGAAACCGCGGGGCGCAGCTAGTATTTCATAAAAAAACGTTCTAAATAATAAATATCTCTTATTTTCTAAATTACACTGTAATGAAATTAATCCACTTATTGCAATATATTTTAATGCAATAAGCGGATTAATTTCAACGTAGGTTTTTTCCATTCGGTTCCAATTAGTGATGAAGGAAGTATTCCCAACTCCACTAACTACGCTCCGACGTTGTACAAAGGCAAGGAGGTTTTATTAAAAATCCTTTCATTTTCTGTACGTTTTTATATGATATACTGTATGGTGTAATGCAATGTTATTTGTATAGTGTTGCGTAAGGGTGTCGGTTTCATCCTAATCCTGTTCTAGTATAGAAACTAATATTTTTTGTTCAATGAATAGAATGTGTATTATATATAATATTTACATATTTAAGTGGTTCAGGTTTTGCACTTCAATTAAAATTCCAGACTTTGACCCCAAGGCGTGCAAAAATTTAGTCAAATTTTTGACAATTATTAGTCATAGATAAAAAATGTCAGGTCGCAAATACTTGTAAAAGTTTAAATAAACAAGTTTTGTGTTGTTTTAGTTTTAATGAAGTTTTTTAATGATTATTATAATAATTTAATGTAAACCTTCAATAAAATAATTTCATGGTTTTTCCCACGTTTTTCCTCATTTTCACTAGCAATAAAATAGGTCATGTCATAAAATAGCTGTAATATTAACGTCAAACTAAAGTTAGAATTGACTTAGGTAAAACCCTTCTGAATTTCACTTTCCATCCCAAGACGTCTCATTAGAGCGGTAGAAGACTCGTTTTGCGTTTTATTAATTTTTCCTCCGGACTTCAAGTTGGAAGTAATTTTTAATTTTTAAATTACTTTTCCGGACCTCGCTGGATTGTTTTTGGAGTTTATGGGTTGTAAGTGGTGATTGGCAGGCTTATCTTTGAGGGGAAAGTTGTGATTGTGGTGTGATCTATACTAATTTTATAAAATAAGTCAAAAAAGGTTAATCTCCAAAGCGCCTTAAATGATTTAATCTGGGGCTTTAGAAAGGAAATTTATTAAGTTGGAGCGATTTTTGCAATGTTAATACAATTGGCTCTACAATATTCTGAGAGTCAACACTGAAACACTATTATTTATATACACTCAGGTAACAGAAGGAAGACCCGGGACCCTTTGGAAGACTTACGTGAGGACACAGGTCCAACACGCAGAGGCCCTTTAGCGAATTTTAATGTGTTGTGGGACACTATACCTACTTAATAATATTATTCCATAAAATTTACCAATGTTTACCAACCCTTTTTATAAGTTTTTGATTCCACTTTAAACGTCTATGTTCACGTAAACTAAGTTACAATACTTAATCACTACATAGTATAAAACAAAGTCGCTTTCTCTGTCCCTATGTCCCTTTGTATGCTTAAATCTTTAAAACTACGCAACGGATTTTGATGCGATTTTTTTAATAGCTAGAAAAAGGTTTAAGTATATCATTTATTAGGTTTTAGACAAAGCGGGCCAAGCCGCAGGAGGTAGGCTAATTAACAATAAAACTATAAACTAAATAACAATGAAAATTCAGCAATCCGCATTGCGCCATTATATCCATTTCTACTTAAAATTAGCGGCAAATGTAAATCAGGCTTGATCCTGGATCAATTACATCGTTACATACGTAAATACGCGGGAATAATTAATATTATGTATAAATAGATTGGTGTAAACATGCGGTTTGTGTGTTTAAATATAAAGTTTTTACTATAAATTGGAGGTAATTGTATTACTATTTTATGAGAGCAATGTATAACATAATGAAGCAGATAATATAATTTATAATTATTATGCATAGGCATTATAATTTAAATAAGTACAATTGCAATTAATTATTATTTATCTATATTTAGGTACATTACTAATTGGTCTCATAACATTATTATACACATACGATACCCACATTTGAAATTTAAACAATTAAAAGTAATACGGCACAAAATAATATTAACTAAAATTAAAAACGATATCTATAGATATATATTTGTACCTGCTTATACATAGAATAAATAATAGCGTACAAAAGGACCAATGGATCTATTATTATCGCGTAAAAATCTATTGAAATATACCTACAACCAGAAAATATCATTAAGGTCAAGCCATTGTGTATCTTAACATAAAAATAATAAGAAAAAGCGTTTTCTATACAATAATTTCGCTAACATGAATTTGATCAAAAGGAGTGGAATATTTTCGAGATCAACTCGGATTTTAAGCATTATTTTACCTAAATACCTTTGAAAAATATATAAAAGATAATATGAATTACATTTTTTTGACCGACCGGTTGGCTTGGTTGGTAGAAGCCCTGTCTTCCTAGCCAGAGGTCGTGGGTTCGATTCCCACTCGGAAAATATTTGTGTGATGAACATAGATGTTTGCTCTGTGTCTAGGCGTTAATCTGCGTTAATTATCTATATTCTAGAATTAATATAATTTTTATAATTTTAATTAGTATAATTAGTATTTATTTAAAAATTATATATATGTATGTTTATCAGCCATCTGGTTTCCATAACACAAGCGAAAGCTTAGTATGGGATCAAAGCGTGCCGTGTGTAAAAATTGTCCTGAATATTTATTTATTTTAGGTATTGGCAAAACATATAGTAATAAAATTAAATAGTTCATAGATATAAAAAAATATACAAGTACTAGGTTTCCGCCAGCGGCTTCGCCCGCGCAGTCATCGAAAAACCCGCATTGTTCCCGTTCCCGTGGGATTTCCGGGATTGCGTCATTTTCCCGGGATAAAAAGTAGCCTGTGTCCTTTCTCGGGTATCAAAATATCTCCATACCAAATTTCATGAAAATTGGTTCAGTCGTTTAGGCGTGATTGAGTAACAGACAGACAGACAGACAGAGTTACTTTCGCATTTATAATATTAGTATGGATTTGTACCGACAAATAAATATGACACACCACTAGAAAGCTGAACAACTTGCTCTTAACGAAAATCGATCTGTGAAACAGATGTGAAATGCATCTGCCTCTAACAAGACAAGATCGAGCATTAGTTACTAAAATATTACCTCTATATCCAACTAGCTAACCGCCCGCGGCCACGCCTGCTTTGTCTAAAACTTAACGAATTATAGATATAGATTATACTAAAACCATCCTCAATAATCGCGCTCTATCTATTAAAAATCGTGTACTTAAATTAAAATTAATTAAAAGTTAGTTAATAGCAGTTAGTTGTGTTAGATCTAAATACAGAGTAGTCGGAAAAATAGACATCACACACCACACCACACAAGTACTGACTGGTCACGGCGGATTCGCCTTCTACTTGAACAGATTCAAGCTGAAGGAGAATCCGTCGTGTCTATGTCAGCCCGGAGTAGAGGAGACGGTTCCTCACCTGTTACTCGAGTGCCCAATTTTTGCAAGCAATAGATATGCTATTGAGCAAAAATTGGGCATGGCGATGACGGGTGAGAATCTGCCTTCCGCCCTGGGGGACAAGTGTAGGGATACTTTCTTTAAATATTGTAAATATATTGTAGAAGTAGTCAATAAACGAAACAATGGCGTGTGATGTGATTCTGTGATATTAGTATTAGGATAGTTTCAACTTTTGTAGCATTTATTTTATTTACCCAGTATTTTAATATTTTTGACTTTGTATTTGTTATATTTTTTTATTATTATAATTACTTGGGTGTGGTGGCGCTGTTGTCCTCTTGTTTACATCAGCTCCGCAGTTTTTATCTGTTTTTTAATAAAAAAACGAAGTATTGCACTTAAAATAACAACGATTGTGTAGAATTAGTTGCAAGACACCGGGATTATCATTAACTGCAGTGATTGTGCCATATTAATACTAAAAACATCGATCGATCATTGATCAAAATAAACGCCAACGTATTTGATCTACCATCCAAATTCCACCAAGACAATTGAAGGAGAAAAGGTGAATGACACTAAATAGAAGAATCAACCAACGAAGAAAGGTAAATAAACGCAGAAAGTGATTACTCTGGACAATCTTCATAAGTTCCTTATAAGTTCTAACCTCAAACAAAAAGTGAGTCATTACAAATTACCGACTTTAATACAACGACACCTACCGGTGAGTGGCAATATTTTCAAAAACTCCTACAATAACATCTTAATTTAATTTAGCCACCCATCAACAGAGGTCAGCATAGTTTATTTTCTGTAACAGATTAAAAACAAAGTTTGCAATATTATCTATGGTAGCATATTATCTATGTCAAGTTTGACTATGGAAGCAATTATGTCAGCACTTATCAAAATTCAAAATGAATTAGACGAACAAAAGAAAACGATTTTTAAAAACGGGAAAGATGTTACAGAAAATGTTACAAAAAATATTAATATCATTTTAGAAGAAAAATTTAAAGATTGGGAAGAAAAATATAACCATCTCAAAGATAAAGTTGAAAACCAAGAAAAAAGGATTTATTTTCTGGAAAAATGTGCAAGACAAAGAAACATCATACTTTTTGGTCTACAAGAAGAAGAATCATCTTACTCGGATTTGGAGAATATTTTTATTGGCTTCATAGAAAAACATTTTGGTATAAAGTTAGAAATACGAGATATACAAGAAATATTGCGATTAGGAAAAAAAGGAAAAGGACCTAGACCCGTAAAAGTAACTTTTATAACCCTTGGTAGAAAGATAGAAATATTCAAGCAAAAAAGAAAATTAGACAACACCGAGTACTACATCAAAGAGGACTACCCAAAGTATGTTTTAGAAAAGAGAAAAGAGCTACAGGAAAGAATTAAAATAGAAAAAGAAAAAGGAAATAAAGCTGTCATTAAATACGACAAACTCATTATACTCCACAACAAGTCGGAAACATATAATAACAAAAAAAGAATGTTCTCTACTTCACCAGAAACTAATACATCAAATCCTCATAAAATAACAGATAGAAGACCACAAGAGACACGAAATATTAAACAAAAAACACACTGTGCATTGCAAAGGTCAGCTAGTACAGAGGGAGTTCTTAAGCCTAGTATGCTAAATTATTTAGTAAGTAAAAATACGAATAGCCCATCAAACCAGCAAGATAACCATGACCAAAACAATGATTAACAACCAGCGCCTCCTCCTATCGTAAGTAAAACAAAAACTTATAACACAAAAACAAATAAACGAAGTCCCCCAATACGGCCGGTCACCGCGGGGGTCAAAGACCACAACCCTCCACTCCATCCAATACATATATGTACATACAACGCTCGATCACTACTATCATATGAAAGGCTACTAGAGTTCAAACACGCCATATCAACTATTAAATATGATATCATTGGTCTATCAGAAATTAGACGTACAGGCTATAATATAGAAGAAACTGAAGACCATATATTCTGCCACTTTGGCGAAACTAAAGGCAAATACGGTGTAGGATTCCTCATAAAAAAACACCTAAAAAATAACATAGAATGCTTTACTGCAAAAAATGAAAGGATATGCACACTACACTTAAATTATAATAATACAGCTCTATCCATTATCCAAGTCTATGCACCGACTTCAGAAGCTACCGATCAAGAAATAAAAGAATTCTATGAACAATTACAAGAAACTCTTATACCATGCAGCAAAAATGTTATAATCTTAGGAGACTTTAATGCCAGAGTTGGTCAAAAAATTAAAGGCGAAGACAGAATTTTGGGAAACTCATGCTTTGGAAAAAGAGACAAGAGAGGAACAACTCTAATCCAATTCTGCTGGGAAAATAATCTTTTCATTATCAATAGCCTATTTGAGAAGAAAAATAAGAACCTCTGGACATGGCTTTCTCCATGTAAAAAGAGAAGTCAGATAGATTACATTTTATCAAACATTAAAAGCAAATTTACAAACTTTGAAACAATAAACTTATCATTCCCGAGTGACCATCGACTTTTGAGAAGCACTTTATTGCTGACTAAGAAAAAAAAATCTAGAACAACATATAAAGGTAATAAATTTTCACTACAAACTAAAGAACTACAAGAGAAATACATTGAAGCATTAAAATCTAATTTAAATAATATAAACCCACAGGAGAATGACGGAATAGAGAAGTATTATGATAAAATAAAGCAAGCTATTGATAAAAGTTTAAAATCTATAAGTAATGAAAACAAAAATACAAAAAACCACTTTATTATTTCAGACACAACCAAAGACCTGATAAAAAGAAGAAATGAGTTGGTGAACAAAAAACAACTAACATCAGAAGAGAAACAAGAAAGAAGTTTCTTATTTAAAAACATTCATAAAATTATTAGAAAGGAATACCAGGATCATAGGCTTACTAAGATTAAAAAACATCTGAACACATCAAGAAGTGTGAAAAAGAGTTTAAAAGAATTGGCAACAACCAAAAAATGGATACCTTCATTGAATAAAAAGCATGACAACAAAAATACATTTTGTAGGAATGAAATATTAAAAGAAGCCACCGAGTTTTATAAAGACCTCTACACTTGCAAAACAACATCTATAATAGAAACACCCCTTACAACTAATAATAAAAAACTACCTAGGTTCACCGCACAAGAAATTTCCTTAAGAATAAAGAAACTAAAGAATGAAAAAAGCATGGGTCCTGACAACATCCCGAATGAAGCCATTTCAACAGGTATAACTCTACTAACACATCCCTTAACCAAGCTGTTCAATAAAATCCTCGATGAAAGGAAAATTCCAACTGAATGGGCAAAATCGGACATAATACTACTCTACAAAAAAGGGGATCCTAACGACCTTGGTAACTACCGACCAATCAGCCTACAATCAAACCTCTACAAACTGTTCGCCTCTTGCCTTGATAAACGCCTTGAAAAATACACCGAAGAATTTCAACCCGTAGAACAAGCAGGCTTCAGAAGCAAATATTCAACTATAGATCACATACACTCACTGGAACTCATTATAGAAAAATACTTAGAAATGCATCGCCCGCTTTACCTAGCTTTCATTGATTATGCTAAAGCATTTGACTCAATATCTCATAGTAGCATGTGGAGTGCTTTACAAGAGTGTGATGTACCAACAGAAACCATAGAGCTCATTCAGGACATATATATGAAAAGTAAAAGTAAAATAATATTAGATAGAACAGGCACAGAAATTGATATATGTAGAGGCGTCCGTCAAGGTGACCCACTCTCACCCAGAATATTTATTAGCGTTTTACAAAATATAATGAAGACACTAAAGTGGGAAACCAAAGGCATAAACATCAACGGTCAATTTCTTAGCAACTTAAGATTTGCCGATGACATTGTACTCTTTGCAGAAAGCTCATCTAAACTAGAATCAATGATAAATGAAATTAACTACATCAGTAATGAAATTGGGCTAGAACTAAATACAACAAAAACTAAAATAATGACAAACAGCACTAAGATACCAATACACATTAAAAATGTTTTATTAGAATATGTACCAGAATACATATATCTTGGCAAACGGGTATCATTTTCAAGTTCAAGACATCAGGATGAGCTAATGAGACGTGTGAATATGTCTTGGAATAGATTTTGGAGTATGAAAGAAATTCTAAAATCCAATATTCCAATCAAGATGAAAAAAATTGTGCTGGATTCGTGTATACTGCCGTCCCTCGCATATGGGTCCCAAACATGGATTTTTAACAAAAAAACGACTGAAAAGATTCAGACAACCCAAAGAGCCATGGAACGGAGTATCCTAAATTTAAAAATAAAACATAAAAAAAGAAACACAGATATAAGAAAAACAACAAATGTGATTGACGCTCTGGAACAATGTAAAAAACTAAAATGGAAGTGGGCCGGACATATCGCTCGAATGAAGGCTGACAGGTGGGCCAAAAGAGTAACGGTATGGAAGGGACCCAGTGGTAAGAGAAACCGTGGCAGGCCGGCTGAGAGATGGCTAGACGAAATTCTGAAACTAGCTGGAGAAAATTGGATGAAAAAAGCAAATGACAGACTAGAATGGAGAAAACAGGAGGAGGCCTTTACTCTTAAGAGGTCCTTAATAAAGATTGATTAATTAGTTAAGCATTTCAATAAGAATTTAATAATAATATAAAAAACTATGTATTTACTGTTTAACTTAGAATAATTTACTTGAACAAATAATATAAAAAACTATGTATTTACTGTTTAACTTAGAATAATTTACTTGAACAAATAATATAAAAAACTATGTATTTACTGTTTAACTTAGAATAATTTACTTGAACAAATAATATAAAAAACTATGAACTACTGTTTAACTTAGAATAATTTACTTGAACAAATAATATAAAAAACTATGTATTTACTGTGTAACTTAGAATAATTTACTTGAACAAATAATATAAAAAACTATGTATTTACTGTTTAACTTAGAATAATTTACTTGAACAAATAATATAAAAAGCTATGTACTACTGTTTAACTTAGAATAATTTACTTGAACAAATAATATAAAAAGCTATGTATTTACTGTTTAACTTAAAATAATCTACTTGAACACTATAAATGTAAAACTTTTGTAAAACTATATATTTAATTAAGGAAATAAAAAGGCTTTTTTATTTTTTTTATTTTTTATTTTATTTATTTTATTTATTTGTTATATTTTTAATTTAGTAATAATTCTATTTTTAATTCATTATGTGGCTGAAAATTGTGTTTTGAAAAAAAAAAAAAAAAAAAAAAAAAAAACAGACGTAAAGATGCTATAGGTGTGTGACTGAAAGTGACTGTTATAAACTAAGTAATCCATACTAATATTATAAATGCGAAAGTAACTCTGTCTGTCTGTCTGTCTGTTACTCAATCACGCCTAAACTAATGAACCAATTTGCATGAAATTTGGTATGGAGATATTTTGATACCAGAGAAAGGACATAGGCTACCTTTTATTGCGAAATACGTACCACGGGCGAAGCCGGGGCGGACCACTAGTTAATAATAAGGCTAAATTTTCCTCCAAACATACCTACATATATTTTAAGTCCCAATGGAGATAACTAACGTCAATACTCTCAATTCCTAATCCGTAACTCCTTGTAATTGTGAATTCTTTATTTTCTTTGTTGTAGTGAGTTATATATGGAGCTATCTACTTGATTTACAGACTTTCCCTATTCCTAAATCTTTGTTACTTGTATCTATTTATAATGGCTTTGAATGAAGTGAATATATTTATAAATATATGAGATGATACGGCTTTTAGTAATCCTATATACAAAAATATATAGGATCCTATATGTAGTTTCGTATCAATCCTAGTATCTTTGATATTTTGCAGACTGGGTTTAGGGTATATTTTGCTTTTTATTCAAGAATATAAATTACCTTATTTTTATCCTACTAGGTTATATTATAAATGCGCAAGTTTGTGAGGATGGATGTATGTGTATGTTTGTTACTCTTTCACGTAAATAACTACTGAACGGATTACACACAATATATAGAGGATTAACACATAGGGTAGAGTTTATCACAGAAATCCCACTTGAACGGGAACTGTGCGGGTTTTACTTAGAAAAAACGAGTGAACTCGCGGGTGAAAAGCTAGTTTTTATACATATTATGTTGCTTATGTAATAAGCATCATAATTCTTAAATGCATAGACCCCGGAACTTCTTAACATAATTTTACATAATTTTACCAGAATATCCTTCAAACAAGTTAATCCTAATAATCCGCGAATACAACATAAAATACGATAATATTGGCAAAAGCATATAAACAGCACGTAATCGTGTGCCAAGGTCAAACAGGGGTCGTAGATCCAACCCCTAATCTCTTTATGGGTCCGCAAATAAATTTAAAACCCATATTTACAAAATAGCCTATACGTGACAAACTTGAAGGTTTTCATGGTTTTTGAGTACTTTGACTAAGTATGTGATTGTTTGACTTTACGCGAGTAATATAATTTTAGAAATTAAAGAACTTTTAACGGATTTTAAACGCGTTTTATTCATTACCTATTTTATTTAATCCGACGTTTCGAACACAATAACACTTTAATAACATCGTGAGCGTGGTCACAGGGAGACTAATATGTTATGTGCTAAGATGTTATAACATGTCTTAAATGTTATAATAGGTCATAGAAAAAGGTCTCTGTAAAGTATTCGAAACCTCAGGTAGCGTTAGCTACTATTAAGCATTCTGTGACTCAGGTTTAATAATATTATAAACAGATGTGCCCCGCGGTTTTTCCCGACTTGCTCCGATCCTATCGGTTTTAGTGTGATGGTATAATATAGCCTATAGTCTTCTTTGATAAATGGGCTATCTAAGACTGAAATAATTTTTCAGTACGGACAAGTAGTTCCTGACATTAGCACGTTCAAGCAAACATACTCTATATTTTTAATATTAGTATGTATAGACATAGATAAGTCAAGTTTAAAATAAGTTAAAAGTGTTTAATTTCTACTTTGGTTAAAATTTCGCGCCGATCGAAAAACTTATTCTCGTCAATGTCAGAGTTGTACGTGGTTGAAATAGAAATTTAAGTTCGAACTAACGACGTTTCACAAAATTACGTTTGCTTTAAGTGTGTTTTATTAGGTTTTGGCTGAGTTCTAGGACTTCGGGCCTTTTTGTTAGTTATATTATGTGGTGTTATAATTAATGATGTGGTATTAATTAATGTCATTTAACAAGCTTATAAACAGATTCATGTAAATACCTTATTTTATTTGGGCAAAAAAAAAAAACTTTACAAGTAGGGAAAAGGAAATAATACAGTAAAATTCACACAAATCGATCTTATAAGCTTTACTAGCTAAGCCAATAATTAAAATAAAGTAAAAGTGTTTTAGTATTTTTAAATTTAATTATAAAACCAAATAAATAAAAGAGCTTACTACACTAAAAATGTAATAATGCTAAAATTTTGTAATAACGTCAACCACGTCTCTTCAATAATAATAACAATATAATTTTCACTCTACTTACCTACATAATAAGCTATCACATTAAACCTGTTATTAATTTCACTATTCTTGGCGCAGCCGTGACCCAGAACTCCATTGATAAACCGTACCTACATTTGACCTATAAAATTAACGGTGCGTATTTTATTCGAAAATATATTAAAGTTTTATTAGTATGGAACAAACATGCGATGTTAAATTCAGACGTTAAACTTGTAATTACAATATACAAATTGTAACATAATAAGTATATAATTATGTCGCAGGCAAATTGTATTATTTCACCGCAAAAGCTCGGCATTTTGTAATATGTCGAGAATTCATAATCAGAAATTTTTCGTTTGGATAAGTGGGTGCGTTAGGTTAGGTTCGTGTTTTTAAAACTTCACAGAAATCTTCGGCTCGCGACCGTCTTTTTGTAGAATTTTGGAAAAAGTAAATCCTCAGCATTTTACAAAATGCCGAGCATTTGTAAACGGCGAGATTCTACAATTTGCCTGCGACAATACTAAACTTTAAAAAAAATATATTCTAATCTACCAGATCAATCACACAACTTTGATCTAAAAAAAGGAATGATGTTCCCATGTTATTAATAATATATATTATATTATAATATATAACCTTATAATTATTGAAGTGAAACTTCTTTATCGGGGCTGGAAAAAAATTATTGAACCTTATAATTATTGAAGTGAAACTTCTTTATCGGGGCTGGAAAAAAATTTTGTGTAACATTTTTTCATTAAGTACGCGTGACATTTTTTCCGTTGTAACGCGCCATCTTTTTCTTATCCCTACGGCCCTGCCACGCGTGATTCACAGTATTTCTGTAAAGTGCATATAGTAAATTACTTTTTGAAAAATAAGGTCACAAAGAAGTTTCACTTCTTACGTACTAGTACACGTACAAATTTTTTTCCTAATAGAGTTAGATTTCAATAATACCAATAATCAATAAACCTATATCAAATTTTCCTAACACTTATTTATTCGATTTAATCTGTCCCACTTATAAAGGGCCATTTCATACACCAGGAGAAATATTCTAAAGTAAAAAAATCAATTTCCTGCCAGTGTTATTTTGAAGTTAAATACCTAGGATCCAATTGTAATTAACTCACGTTTTAATTACTTCCCTTAAATTCTTTGAAGCGCTGCATTGATCATTCCATGGTCCTTCAAAAGGTCTTATAATTACAAAAACCATCGCCCCATTAATTTGACCTCTTAATTGTGTTCTGGGGATAATGCGAAATGCCCAGAGCCAAGGCTGAGGGTAAAAAGAATTGGATACTCTCCAAGACGAGATTTAAAAACTCCAAAAAAGATGAGTGCTTTGCCAAACGATTTGCCATTATGTCGAATTACGCAAAATAACACGAGACGGTTCAAGTTTCTTCGACTACTTACAATAATGTTATGATGTATTTTTCTGTCTCGCTTTGAATGGAGTTTATTTCGTTACGATTTGCAGTTATCTTGCGAAAAGAGTAACGTTTTTCCAGGAATAAGGCTCTGTTAAAGATTTTGTTGTTGATTCGTCTCTAGTTAAGTCTATCTGAAAAAAAATGATAGAGTAGGTATGTGCGTGTGTGTACGTGTGAGAGTGCAAATGAGTGTTTTTGCACACGTGTGTGTGTGTGTGTGTTTAGAATAAATGACACAGACCTTTTAATAATTTCAGTTTAAAATGTGCTCGTCATTAAATGATGTAAAAAATAGTTTATTTTACGTTACAGTACACAAAAAATAAAATTCGGAGTTAGAGTAGGTAGTATTTTATTTTTATGGAATAAAAAACTATAAGTTAATGCATAAATTAAAACCTCACTTATAAAAATGATTTCAAGCAAACGATGAACATGCTTGAAAATCTTCAATTATCTTCCACTTAATAAGATAATTACGAATCTTGTTATCAGAAGTACAAATTAATTAAGTAAAATTATACGGTATTGGAATCAGGATCGCCTTACAGTAATTGGGTATCAAGAGAGATTTTTATAAATATTTTCATTTATTATTTCAATAATGCTTCAGTACTAATGAGCATATGGCCTTTCGTTCACAAGCTTACAAAGTACGATGTTACTACATAAATATGAAGTCAGTATTACGTTCTAATATGCAAGCTTGTTTGTTTGTTTGAACGAGCAAATATCAGGAAGTAATCGTTTGAAATGAAATGTTTGTGATGGATAGTCCATTAGGCAACGAATAGGACGTAAAGGAAAAATATTACAAATATTGAATAAATATACCTTTTGAAAGTAAACGAAGTTGAGTGTATGTTGGGTTTCATATATACTAACCGTTAGACCTAGCTCTACCCGCACTTATGTGACTCTAGAAAAATGTACACTCTGATGAGGTGTTTTTGAAATCGGTCTATTGGTTTTTATATGACATCATTAGATACAATCATACATACAAAAACTCAAATCACTCTTTATAATATTAGTTAAGACGAGTGGAATAGATTACTAATCAATGTCGCAAAGTACAGTTACTCATCATTCTGCTTTTCATTGTCTTCAAAATACGATTCGAACTCAAAACCATACATTGAAACCACAGATTGAAACATACCAACCTACGAACATAAGGTGTTTACTGTTCATATACACGTTCCATGATTCAAGTATTTAGTAATAAAGAGATCCCTTCAAAGGTTCCATTCAAACGATATGTGACCTACTTCCATCAAAGAGTTAGGGAAAAAGTCCACGAATCGGTGTTTCAATACATGCTTTTATTTCGTTACTAGTACACGCCCTTGGCTTGGTTCACTTTTGGTCTTTATTGAGTTGGATCTGATGCTATCTTCGTGTAAATGAATTGACGGAGGATTACACTGACGCGCGTGTTTTGTCTTTTTTGTTTTTTGGCGCGCTCTTTTGCAGTGTATTTTGGAATGGAAGTTTTAAATGTGTTTTATGTTATTTAAATGATACAATATTTATGGATATATTATGAGTTGGTGAATTATTATAAAAAAGAAAGTAACATGCGATGGTGTCAATTACATGTTTTCACAGATAACAAGCAAATACATAATAACTACTTAAAATCCGATTAAGATTAATTAATGGCTATGTTTTCTTATTCCACAAACAAATGTTTTACATTTTCCGATTAACAAACATTCGAAAAACGTTAAAATTGTATGAATATTTAATAAATAACAATTTCACTGTTGGATTAATAAATTCCCAACAATGTTTGGCTTAACCGGCTTACGCTCACCAATGTTTGTATTCCCAGTAAAAATAACAAAACTAACGAACAAAAATATCTATCCTTTCCACAAATTAATTACATAGAACCCTCATTAATTGATTCGTAATGTAACATTATATAACATGTCCGTTTAATAATTAAATAATATTTAGTAGCCTCAAGGGAGAGTCTCGTGTTTAGAGAATGACATTTTGCAAACAGCCACAAATTAATAATCCAACATGACCTAACCCAACCCTTTTATGTTTTGCATTAAATGAAGCTTAGATTATCCGTCATACGGAATTATTAATTCTCGAATGTTCCAGAAATCCCGAGTGTATATTGAGTTTGTGATGTAAATTTTCGGAGCTGCAGAAAACAATTAGTAAAGTTTTGTAGGTGTTTAAAATTGTCTAGTCGTTAGAAGTTTAAGTAGTGTGTGACGGAATTCTGAGGAAATTCTCAAGTACTTATGCGGTATATTGTTATAGCGGATACGGCAGCTTGTGTGGAACAAGTTTTATGCAATGCTTTTAAATATTGTGTAAACTAATATAATAAGCGTAGGTACATTTACATTTTTAATATTAGGTTGATAGATCCTACACTAAAACGAAAACTATAGCTGGATTTTTTCATTTATGAATACATAAATCTGAAGAGTCCGTTTGTTTGGTTGAACGTACTTATCTCAGGAACTAGAGAACCGATTTGAAAAAATATTTCAGTGTTTACTGTAGTACATATTTTATCGAGCGAGGCTACTATTATCATCACGACCAATAGGATAGCAGCAAACGGACACAGCAAACAAAATCATTTTTTTCTTTTTTTATTCCGTATCGTTTAATATATCCTATTGATTATAATTTATATTCAAACTCAAGTCACTTCTAGAAGAACTTTTGAATTTTCATAACATATTTTAACATTTACCACCGATTCGGAAAGCAGTAGGTATACATACCTATGTTATTCTTGATTGAGTGAATATATGATGTATCCACTTGATATACCTAATATTGAATTCCAATTCTTCACACCAATTTCCTTCAATAGTCGGGTATTATTATGTCTGTTAATTCAACCGTTTACATGCCTATTAAGGGATTATAATCTACTAGATTTCCGCCCGCGGCTTCGCCCGCGTTTGCAAAAGAAAACCCGCATAGTTCCCGTTCCCGTGGGATTTCCGGGATAAAAACTATCCTATGTGTTAATCCAAGTTACCCTCTATATGTGTGCTAAATTTCATTGTAATCGCTTCAGTAGTTTTTACGTGAAAGAGTAACAAACATCCATACATCCATACATCCATACATCCATACAAACTTTCGCCTTTATAATATATATTAGATATTAGATAATTACATGATATTATATTATAATGTTTGTGTAACTGATATTTAATACTAGCTACAGTCAACCTATTATTTACTTTACATTCTAATATACAAGGCAAAGTTTTTATCAAAATCTGTTCAGTAGTTTTTGTACGACAGAGTGAAATTATGGGTGATCCATGTTTGAATTTATATTTATTAAATCACTATTTACAATTTAATATCAATGTATAAATTTCATTCATACTAATGTATATTTCAAAGAAAAGAATTATTCTTGTTGGATAAAAATAAATCGAGTAATATTTTTTTTAACATTATTTTGAGTGTCCACGACTTCTATTGCACAATTTTAGCTTTTAACAAATTCTTGTTTTATTACATGATTTATTACTTATCCACCTCGTAAAAGCTACGAGCTTTAAAGCTTTCTGTAACGCTGTTTATTGCGTTTGTTTAACTTAATTCGGGTTAAGTATGTTCTTGGATAATTTTTACTCTGTATTATTATTAATTGGATTATACAAAAAATACATACAAATTTTCTTCAATATTTTTTTAATCGTAACTACCTATACTTATTGACATAGTGAGTGATTAATATATTGATTTATTATCCAAATATTAATTTTACATTTTTATAAATACGATAACATTATTAAGTAACGCAGTGACAATGAAAACTTAGGTACTAATTTTAATAATACGAAAGTTTTTGAGAATGGATGGATATTTGCTACTCTTTCACGTAAGAACAAGTGGTCGGATTTGGATGAAACTTTACAGTAATATAGGTTATGCATCAGAATAACACATGAAATATAAAATTAATAGGAACTTGATATATTCCGCAGTTGAAGCCGTGCGGAATAACTAGTACAAATATACAGCCTTAAGTCCAAACCCCGTCCTATTCTCCTTAATCAAGTATTTAATTATAATGCAGTTTGATTAACAATCAGTAGTTACATAATATAATATGATCAAATACTATTATTACTACAGAGTATAAAACAAAGTCGCTTTCTCTGTCCCTTTAAGCTTAAATTTTTAAAACTACGCAACGGATCTTGATGCGGTTTTTACAGATAGAGCTATTCAAGAGGAAGGTATGGGGATTGAATTATAATCCTCAGCGTATACAGAATACACGTACCAAATAATAAAGTTATATTGGTATAAAATTAATTAAAATGTTTAAGACAAAGCGGGCAAAGCCGCGGGCGGAAAACTAGTCTATTAATAATTGCACCAGAAAATTTTAAAGCAAACTAGACTAAAATCAATTGAAACCATTACACAAAATGAACCAATTGTCGATATAAAATGATTGCTATTTCGGGATAATTAATCTGATTTGCATTTACAACCTTTAATTCGGTTATCTGAGTAATTACTATACTGCTGTTAAATAAGGTTTACATTATAATCGACTTTTGATGCATACTTTTAATTATAATACATTGTTTAACTAATTACTATCGTATTTCAAGAGTCCTAAAAATTATGAATAAATGAATTAAAATGCTTTTATGCCTTGAAAATAAATACATAAAACAAAGACAAGACTTGACAGAAACAAACAACGCAAAGGGCGGCCTTATCGCTAGGTAGCGATCTCTACCAGGCAAAAGTCATAATAAGCCGTAAAGAAAACATACCTCCTAAGATCGAAAATCTACCTATATATAAATTATAATTATATATTATGCAATACAATTTAAAAATCCTAACAAACAAATAAAAAAGACACTAGATCAAAATTTCAAAAACAAAAAGGTTTAACCTTCGAGAACCTTCTAGTGTGAATAATGAAGTATCTTATAAGTAATATATCAGATAGGCTATCTGCCCTTCCGTCCTAGTGATTTATTTAGGAGCCGCCTTGCATGACGTATTCGTACTTAGTCCCTAATCTTACATGATCCCATTAATTTTGCTTGTTTCTTGCGTGAAACTAAATCTTGGATTATAATCCTTAGCGTATACAGAATACACGTACCAAATAATTGTATACGCGCTATATTTAGCAGGGTTTAACATTGGAGGTACGATTAGGTTTCATCTTAATTCTCCTATCCTACTAATATTATAAATGCGAAAGTTTGTGAGGGTGTATGTGTATGTTAATTACGCAAATACTACTCAACCGATTACAATGAAATTAAGCAAACATATAGAGGGTAACTTGGATTAACACGTAGGATAGGTTTTATCCCGGAAATCCCACGGGAATGGGAACTATGCGAGTTTTTCTTTGAAAACGCGGGCAAGGCCGCGGGCGTAAAGCTAGTTAAACATAACACTATTGTAAGAAAAACAGTGTTGTTAGTAACGTTATATTATATTATACCTTTTAATATAGATTTCAGGTGATTAATGGAGATGAGATGAGATAATATCTTCAAGTATTATTTGATTTTGTATAGCTCTTTCTATGAAAAAAGTGTAAAAGTTTAGGATATACCGGCTTTTCTCGGCGGTGGAACGGGGAATGTAATCCATCGTCCGGTGCGGTGAGGCGACTTGAGACGTGTCCCGCTCATGCCGCCAACGGGAGGGAAGAGCAGGCAAATCACCTTTCCTGTTCTTGGCTTGCGCCTGGCCTGGAGATGGGCTGCCGCCGAGGGGGTTGCGGAAGAATTCTAACAAATACCCGCGGCCCCCTCATTAAAGCGGCTCGACGGAACACAGTGGGGTTTTAGTCGGTAAGAATCCGACATAACCCACGGCTCCTTCCCCGGGGGCCGTGGGTATCTTTGGAAGATTTCCCCACTATAAAAAAAAAAATGTGCATTCCACATAGTTGAAGATTCGATATTGTTTCGGTCTTCATTTTGAAAATGATTTAACTATACTGAATGTACTAGGTATATAATTATTGTCTTCATCTACATCGGAAATATTATAAATGCGAAAGTAACTCTGTCTGTCTGTCTGTTACTCAATTACGCCTTAACTACTGACCCAATTTGCATGAAATTTGGTATAGAGATTTTTATACCCGAGAAAGGACATAGGCTACTTTTTACCCCGGGAAATAGGATAGGTTTTATCCCGGAAATCCCACGGGAAAGGGAACTATGCGGGTTTTTCTTTGACTACGCGGGCGAAGCTGCGGGTGGAAAGCTAGTCGGAATATAAAAGCTTGTGGATCGGGCTAGTTACTGATTTGTCTCCATTTTAATGTGTATGATAATTGATAAATGTTTAGAAATCTTACAAAAGATACCTACTTCTTTGTCTATGTATTATGTTTGTAAACATTGTTACCGAAACATAAAATAGGTATTTAATGATTATGACGACTAAAATAACTTCCATAATCATAAATAACAATTAGTTGCTGTCAAGGTTAAGACAAACTTCTTGAGGATAATATATGTTTATATAAATGAAAATTAAGATTATGTAAAGCCACAACGAAGATTTGTTCTAAGAACTTTGAGCAAATTCTCGTTAAGTTTAAAGACTGATTTAAGCTTGTATGATATTTTATTCTATATTATATTATACTAGCTTCCGCGCACGACTTTGTACGTGCATCCCCGTTTTTCCCCGTTTCCGCAAGAATTTCGGGAAATCCTTTCTTAGCGGATGCTTACGTTCTAATATCTACCTGCATGCCAAATTTCAGCCCGATACGTCCAGTGGTTTGGGCTGTGCGTTGATAGATCACTATATCAATCACCTTTGAGTTTCTATATACAGGGTGTCACACTGTTGGTATACTAAGCTCAAAGGAGGTTATAGTTTTGCATATGCTGAGTACGTAAAAAATACTTATAAAATTCCAGACGCATTTTTTTTCAAATAGATGAATTCTTAAAACTCTATGTGTACACCCATAACGAGCATCCCGCCCAGCTTTGCCACCAGCACGTGAGCTATCGTTTAAGATTATGTTTTCATAGACAAAATGCTCACATTATAATATGCCGGCTGCGCGAAACTAGAGTAGAAAACATAGATTGTCAGGAAAAATTTAGAAAAATATTTTTGACGTAATTTTGTTGTTTAATGTATTTTTTAGGTGAACAGTGTATGTAAAACTAAAAGTCCCTTCGCGCTTAGTATACCAATAGTATATTATCAATACGCGGTGAAAGCAGCCTTCAATCTTCAACGTCATTATAAAAAAAATCATGTTTTATGATTGAAAAATGTTTCCAGAGTCTAGAGCTCTAAGTTACAGCTGTTATCAAATTATTCTATAGGTATCTACTAGTTATGTCGAGTGGCAATCAAACATAATTGATAAAAGTTTAAAAATTGAAATTGGTATTTATATAAATACCAAGATAAACTATTTTTTTATAGCTGCTTACAGAAATAGCTAAAAAATGAAGCATTACAAAGTTTTAATACTCCTACAATATCTGGGGGCACGGTAGTGCCCCCGCCAAGACGAGCCAAGCGAACAAGCGAAGCGCACGGGCACTACCTACCTTTTCTCGAAGCGCTTCGACGTTTTTTTGAACCCTCATAACTTGGGTTTGGATTATGGTAGATCAACAAAATTTTCGGGATATATTGTCAATAGCGGACTTATTTAACATATTAAGTTTTAATTACATTAGCTTTTATACTTCAGATTTTATTTATATCTAAAAAACGCTAATTTCGTCACTGACTCACTGATGATCATCAAAATTCTTATGGTATTTCCTAATGTCCTAGAAAGCTGAAATTTTGTACGTAAGCTAGTATTAGCACACAAACAACAAAAAAATTATAAAACTTGTAACTTTCATCCCCCAACCCCTTAAACTAGGGAATGGGAGTTTGTATGAGACCTGTAATTTTAAATTAAATTTTGATGACGCTAGAGGTCTAATCTAATAATCTAAAACTTTGTTCCCCTAGATATATATATGTATAGGTACTCCTTGTTAAAAAAAAAAAAACTTTAATCGACTTATACAATTTTGTTACAAACAACTTACAAAAAGAAATGAAATCCCACCAAAAACATTTTCATGTAAAATGTTGCCAAGACGAGCCCATATGACTCGCACTGTCAAAAAGTTATCAGATCTCATGTAGAGCGAAGCTTCTAACACTACACGCCCTAACTCTACAAGGCCTAACTTCACAAACTCTACACCTTAGTCAAAATATGTGGCTTGGCCGTTCGTTACTACAAGAACTATTGTATAACACAAAAGTAATGAACATTGAATAAATTTTTCACCTTACGCCGATGTGAATGTAGCGAAATGGCCAAGCCACATATTTTGACTAAGGTGTAGAGTTTGTGAAGTTAGGCCTTGTAGAGTTAGGGCGTGTAGTGTTAGAAGCTTGGCTCTACATGAGATCTGATAACTTTTTGACAGTGCGAGTCATATGGGCTCGTCTTGGCAACATTTTACATGAAAATGTTTTTGGTGGGATAGTTCTTTCACTTGTAGTTATACAACTCAACATATTGTAAGTTGGGGATCCTCACGTCCCTTATAAAATATAAAAAAGTCATTAACTCTGAAAGGGTAAAGTTTATCTATAAAAGTGAGGGATACGTTTGTGTGATGTGTTGAATACGAAGGAGTTTTGTTTAAACACTGGTTTAATTAAATGTTTTGATGTTAATATATTCTTTTATTTAAAAAAAATAATAAAAATAAAAAACACTTTATTGTACAATGCACAGATATAAAAATACGACAACATACAAAATGAATCTTCACCGTACAAATTGGCGGCCTTATCGCTTTAAAGCGATTTATTATCTACTTATCTTCATTTAGTACTTCTATTTAGTTTTTACACACGGAATCAAGGAGTTCGTGATATCAAAATGGAGGCTTTAAATTAAAATCATTATCTTATAGAGTAAATATTTATCTGTATGCTTGTTACCTTTTACCCTGGTTGTCTAGAAGAGATCACTTATAAGTGATAAAGCCGCCCAATAAGTTGTACTCATTCTTTTCCTCCACATAATATAACAGCTGTATCAAAGTGTTAAATATTATGATATATTATGTAGTTAGATATAAGTTACAGATTATGTAATATTGACATGATTTTAAAAGAGCAACTATGGAGTTTCTTGCCGGTTCTTCTCCATAGGTAGAAGTAGTAGTAGTAGTAGTCCGAATCGGTGGTAAATGTTAAAAATACTTATGTAATGACGATTCGAAAGTGCTACTAAAAGTAGTCTAATTGAATAAATAAATGTTTGAGTTTGAATAAATAAATAAAAAATATTATTATAAAAAAGACTGTCTATTATAAAATAATAAAATCCTAATATAAAAAGAAGCCTTTACCCCATTAACTCCATAATATTATTCATATAATATTTTATAGTTTGCGTTTAAAGCTTGGCCAATAAAGGAAATTTGTGCTCTCACCTCATTACCGGGATATATTATGCCTCGATTTAAAGCACGCTATAAATTATTACGTCATTATGTCACAAAATAAATCTTGGTTAACGATACTATTCTATAAATCCAAAAGAAACGCAGTAAATGGCTTTTCTAGCGAAGCGTAAGTATTTTGTGATAGAAAATAGTTTAGTTTCCTAAATTTTTACTTTAATGCATACGTCAAATTTTTTAGATTGAAAATACGAAGAGATATTGAAGATAAGTAAGAATTTTTCTACGAATGAATCTGAATCTGAAACCTGTAATAGAAAATATTATGTTGTATCTGTGTTATATTTATAAATTTACTGTGTTATATTATTATTTTGAGAACTTAAGACTATTCACCATGAAACTTAATATTCACTAATTTCTTGTAGAATGTGGCGGAATAATCGCTTTTTTTCCATTAACGTAGTAGGTATAATTAAAACGCGTTAAATATTCAAATTAATGTTATTTCAAATTTTGGTTGAAGGATTATGTTACATCATTACTGCTACAAGTAAAAAAAAAAATTCAATTAAAATCTAAATAAAATATTTATTTACAAAAGTAAAACAATGAAAAATGAAAATGAAAAATGAAAAATATATTTATTTTCATACACACAGTTTACATATACAGAAAATGGATGAGTCCTCCTAGTAAGTTTACAAAAACCTGTGTCAGGAGGACCCGCTCTTCCTTAACTAATATTACAAATATAAAACGTGTGCAGATGTATGTCTGTGAGTGTGTGTGTGTGTGTGTGTGTGTGTGTGTGTGTGTGTGTGTGTGTGTGTGTGCGTGTGTGTGTGTGTGTGTCTATGTTTGGGTATGTTTGAGCTATTAAAAATTATAAAATGTAGTGTAGAAGCGCCTCAGTATCCTCATAGGAAAGTGTTTTCAAATATTGAATAACCGTTTTTTTAAAATCACGATGATTAAGTCTATGTATATCTAAAATATTATTAAGACGATTATAGAGGTAGATGGACCTAGCTTTAAATTGGTGTTTAGCAAAAACTGTTTTAGTACATATGGTGTTAAAAACGTCTTTCTTTCTCCTTTTATTTTCAGTTAATTTGTCTAAAGGAGATATTTTACGAATTTTAGTAGTAACCGAAAAAATGTACAACTGTCTAACTGTTAGAACATCGCAGACTTTATATAGCTCCGAAGTTGAAAACCTTCGCGGTTTAAAGTGCATCACTTTAAGTAGACAACGATGGGCACGTTCCACGTCCAAGAGTTTAGTTTTATTTGCTCCACCCCAGATAGGGATGCAATAGCTAATTACAGATTGTACAAGAGATTTATAAATTTGGTTAATGAGTTCAGGAGTGGTAATATGTCTTAACATTTTAAAAATCCATATAAATTTTCGGGTTCTTTCATTAATATAGTCTAGATGGCAATACCAAGAGAGGCGATAATCTAAAATTATACCTAAATATTTAGTAATAGAGACTTTTTCAATTAAATTACAATTACAATTCAAATCATTTGTATTATTACATTCATGCAGTTTTAAAGTAAAGTTATTATTAGGTTGAGTTCTATTGTTAATTGAGAAACAAATATAATTCGTTTTTTTAACGTTTAATGTAAGTAAATTCAATTTAAGCCAATTATAAATCTTTGAGAGACCCAGTTGAGCAATAGAGTACACTATATTCCATGAGCGCCCAGAAAACACTATAGCGGTGTCATCTGCGTACGAAATGATTTTACCACCATCAATAGCAAGGTTAGTAAGATCGTTAATATAAATTAGAAACAGAGTCGGGCCAAGGACACTACCCTGGGGTACACCAAAAGTAATGTCCATATCCCGACTCACTTGATTATCAATTTTAACTCTTTGGGTGCGGTTTAATAAATAATCCGTTAACAATTTGAGAGGTGTTCCCCGAATTCCTACACGCTCTAATTTCTGAACAAGAGTGGGAAAAGAGACGGTATCGAAGGCCTTTTTTAGGTCCAGAAAGACAGTTAAACACTTGTTTCCTAGGTCAAGTTGGTCTATGATAGAAGATGTGAGAGCCAAAACTGCATCCTCAGTGGATAACCCATGTCTAAATCCGTACTGTGAATTCGAGATTATACAGTTTTTTTCAAAGTAGTTTAACAATCTATTATTTAAAAGTCTCTCAATAACTTTAGATATAGCAGGTAAAACTGAGATTGGCCGATAATTATTGATATCGTCCCTATCCCCACCCTTGTGCACGGGGGTAACAATTGATTTTTTTAACAATAGTGGAAAAACGCCCTGCCTGAAACACAAGTTTGCAAGATGGCTAATATGAGGGGCAATAGCAGTTATACATAATTTCAAAAATTTTGTTGGTATGTTGTCCCAGCCAGGGGCACTGTCAGATTTAAGAGACATAACTACACTTATAACTTCGCCAGGGTCTGTTTCTAAAAGTACAAAAGATGTGCTTTGCTGAGCAGGCAAGCAAAAACTGTTATTATCGGGAGAGACGGATGGAGGATTATTCAAAAGTTCATCTGCCAGAGTTTTACCAATATTCGCAAAAAAGTAATTTACAGAGTTAAGAGAATCGATAGACGTTTGCTCTAAGTTAAGTAGGTCTTTACAATGCGATTTATTTGTCTTAAAGTGAGTTATTTCTTTAATAGATTTCCATAATTTCTTCGAGTTCTTAGCAGATTTTGCAAGTAATTGTCTATCATATTTACGTTTTAATTTTTTTATTAAATTGTTACAGTGATTTCTATATCGTCTAAAGGTAAGTTTCAAAATTTCATTGTGTGGATCAGATCGAAGTTTAAGCTGCATTTTGTTTCTGTTACAATAATTTTAAGTTGTTTTTGCAAAGAACTAAATCACTACAAAAACTGGAATTACCACAACCATTTCTGGTGCCATAAGCCAGCTTAACGTTAAATGTAAAATCAAAACATTTCCCCAAAAGATTTTAAATAAATCAAGCTCTTCCAGATAAGGTTACACAAACAGGAAATCAGAGCGGTCGGAAGTTCGGAGATAAGTATGTTTCAGCCTTAACTTGTCTCATTTTTCTTATCATTTTTGAAATTAGCTTGTATTGAGGTACTTTTAGACGTATCTTTGTTTATTTTGTGTACCTTTTACACTAGAGAAAGCAAAATCGGTGGAAACTAATTGAGATTTTGCAGAAGAATTGTGTGGTTAAAATCGAAGTGTTTAGTAAAACAAATACAGTTTATGCACAAGAATGGTACTGTATTTTCATGAAAAAATAACTTTTTAAGCTATTACATAGGTTCTATCGCGGGCCTTGAGCGCGGGGACCGAATCGAGAAATTCCGTAACGAAAAAACCTCACGCTCCCCACTCCGACGGGCGGAGGTGTGGCTTGAAGGCATAGCATGCAATAGCTTAACCGCGGCAGTCCCCGAGTGACACACGTCGTTTTTTTATTTTATTAAGCGTCATAAAAATAATAGTAAAACAGGGCGTGATTTGTAAGGCGATCAACTATCACACAAAAAATTGATACAAAGAAAGGGACAAATAAACATGCTTTACCTCTACACCATTCATACGAGCAAAATATTTATAAAAGCAACCGCCCGCGGCTTCGCCCGCTTTGTCTAAAACCTAATAAATTATTAACTAAAACCTTCCTCTTGAATCACTCTATCTATTAAAAAAACCACATCCAAATCCATGGCATAGTTTTAAAGATTTAAGCATACGATGGGACATAGGGATAGAGCCGACTTTGTTTTATACTATGCAATGAAGCGTACAATATTATGCTCTTAAATCTACAAGCGAAACAGTGAAGATAAGAGAAAACTAAAGCTAATTATTAGCTCAACCAAACGCCTAAGCCTTTCAACAGCCAATACTTCCAAAGCCGTTCACATGTTATAAGAAGAATGGATTTCTCATGCTTCCAGAGAACAATAGGCCTCTAAAGACGTGTATAGACGTCTAGACGGGTTTGATCGTATCAACGTCAGGTATTATAAGGTTTTCTTAACATTGTTCCTGGATTTTTTGTATTAAAGTCAAATATAAGAATAATATTGTTCTGATACTATATTCTACGAAGGTTTTAACGGATTATTTATTATTTCTAGCATTAGCTAAGAAATTCTACTAAGAATGCTTGCTGAAAACGAGACATAGGAATTCTAAGTCTTATTTGTTTAGAATACACATAAAAAAAAGTAGCTTAAGGTCAATTCGGAAAGCACTTTTTACAATAAAGCACTAGAAGCAAATCAATACTTTAAGGATTAAATCGATAAGTTTCATTTTAAATTCTTATGTGATGTTTAACTTCAAATTCTTAGAAAGAAGAAAATATTTCTCGAATACAAGAAGAAAAAGCGATTCGCCCTTGATCATGCGGCAATTACCTCTTATTTATTGTAAAATATGTCTTGAAAATGAAACTCAAGACAGACTCTAGACAATAGTTTTCAGAGTAATGATTTATAATTATTACTAAATTGTTTTGGCAATTATTGTAACATTAAACCCCTTATTATGTTGCCTATAACAGATATAAAGCCCTAGATTGGGAAATTGAAGAAGGGTTTATTTCTATTCAACTTTTAGCTTCACTTTTACCTTTTGTTGATGAAACACGCAGTCACAGCTGCTCGCACCTGGTTTAAAATTTTGGTCAGCTAAAAGTAAAGGGAATAGCAAAAAACATTCAGGACTTTTACGTGGTACAAAAAATATGAAAAGATTGATAATATTCAAATGAATATTCTTTCAAATGATTTAAATGTATTTAAATATTAAAAAAGAACGTGTTTTCCCAGTACGTGTCAAAAGTGAAACTTCTTTGGCAAGATTCAAAGATACCAATATCATCGCCTTACCTTATGATCATGAATTTTGTTCTCAATACGCCTAATTAATTTCTCTTCAAAATATGTTGTTTCTATAATATTTAGAATTGTAAAATATCTCTGAAAAACACCGTTTTGTCAACGTAACATGCATGCAAGATTTGTTCACTCCAGAGATTGAGGTCAATACCCTGGCACTGCATTTAGCTGAAAATAGACAGTAAATTTGGCGCGTGTAGCGGAAACAGTAAAAGGCATTCCAACACTGATAATTTAAAAACAAAACAAAATTATTAGCCATTAATGTCGGTCGTAGTTCTCGTAATGAGGTTTAGAATGTGGTGGCCACTTGACAGGGGACTGGCTATATATCTCTGGGCATCCTGTTATTTTGCGACAAATTCATAAAAAATATAGCGCGGTGCTTTGTCTTATTTTTTACGGGTGTAACTTTAGTAGCGGTTTGTATATAAGATATAAGGCGAATTACGCTATGAGGAAAATGTACTGAAACTTGATACTAATTGTGCTGATTTGGTAGTGTTTGATTTCAAAGAAATGAGCAACATTTTCGTGATCATATTTTGGTATTTTTAAACGTCTTCAATTGAAATTCATTCATATATGATGTTATTCGTCACTCTTGTTAATTTTTATTAGGCAATTATTTTTATGATTAACATACTCGTGAGTGTTACTAAGATATCCTTCATTAAGTACGTAGACTTATAAAAATATAGTCGATTGATTGATCTTCATAACCCTAAAAGAAATACGTGACTGACGCAAAAGAAATTAATTTGTTTATGAAGAAATAGGAGGAAATAATAGAATAGTAACACAGTTAAATATAAGTTCTTCCAAAAATCTCTTTCAAGTGCCGACACTTCGTAAATCATGATTCAAACTTTTAAATTAATAACTGATGCAATTAATTTAATTCAACTGTTAGTCATAACATTACTTCCTCGTTATTTCGTCGCTAGATAGGGCACAGTTTCAAACTTATCGTGATCTATTAATAATGGCTTTCAAGTTTTGACCCAAAGGCTCGTTCGTGGACAAAGTGATGTTATCTCTTGTTATAGTTTTCTTATCATTTAATTATAACGCGGCTTTTTGTTGACGCCTTTTTAACTTGAAAATATAACAACGTGTTGATTGAAAATGCTAATGCATTTGAACATAACAGAGAGGGGATTAGAGATATTTCAATTATAAAGAAGTACTCTACCTACTGTGATTAACTAATGATTATGCTATGCCATTTTGTTATCAAAAGTATATTAATATAATATCAGTATTATTATGTGAATCTAATGGCAAATACCATAAAGCTAAAAGTTGGTTGGAATCTATACTATATATTATATTATATAATTATATATAATATTACTAGCTTACCGCCCGCGGCTTCGCCCGCTTTCTCTAAACGATTTGAGATTTAAACTATCCTATCTCTCAAGTTGGATCGAACTTCACATGGTGTGCGAATTTAATTATAATCGGTTAAGTCGTTTAGGAGTCCATTGAGGACAAACATTGTGACACGAGATTTATATAAATAATATAATAATATAATATTATAAAGCTGAAAAGTTTGTTTGTATGTTTGAAAGCGCTAATCTCAGGAACTACTAGTCTGAATTGAAAAATTCTTTCGGTGTTAGATAGCCCATTTATCGAGGCAGTCTATAGGCTACATATCATCACGCTAATACCAACAGGAGCGGAGCAACGCGGGTAAAACCGCGGGGCACAGCTTGTCGTGAATATAAACTAAAGGGATTCGTGTGACACATGATATTCAGGTAGATTTTGTACCTATAACTTTAGAAATTGCAGGGTTTCTATTAAATCCACATTAAAGCTCATTCAACCAAAGAATTAGGTACATTCATGGTCACTTAATACTGGAAATGTTGAAACAACTAGTTAAGTGGTAAAAAATTAGTTAAGTTAACATTAGACCGCACAGAAACAAACATCGATCGGCCACAAGAATAAACATTTTAAAACTCCTAAAAATTAAGGCACATTTAACGCGAATTCTCTTAATACACGCGAAAGGGTCACGTCCCGTGTTTTGAAGTTCGAGCCTATGTGTATGAAAATTAAAATTCACAAATTTGTGTTTTACAAAGTGCTCTGCGGCATTAATTCAGAGAGCTTAATGTCGATGCAAATAAAAATGGACGCATAAACAGATTAATGTTTCCATTGCTAGCTTTGCAATTCATTAATTGTAAACATTGAAAATATCTACTTTATGTTTGTAAGTCGTGTTTGCTGATTTTTGTTGTTTGACGTGATTGTGGACTTTGCGAAATAGTTTTGTCGTATTTTGTAGAAACGTTTTGGTGTGATTATTTCGTCGGAATGAAGTCTAATTGTGTGTTGTATAGTTGTATGTACATGGAATTAATAACTGTTTTGTACAGGCTTTGTTTCATTTCAGAACTATACACTGTATACATTTATAAACTGAATATTCGGAAAATTTAATATTATTTAGGATCATGTACCAAACTCACATTATAAAGAACTTGATCTTAAAACGTGACACCACTCTAGCTCTTTTGTATGACATGAGACAATCAAATACGCGAATAAATATATAAAAGAATAGGTACCTATATGTTTAGTTTTGTAATCGTGTTTCTAAGAATTTTCCATAACACCGACAAGGAGCTGCGTCCCATTGTAAGATCTTCATGTCCAATTTACAATATTAATTTACGGGGCGTAACAAACATATTATATTTCCGAGAAATTGAATTCTGTAACCGAAAGGCCTTATAAATGACCCTTTTTAAATAGAAGAGCCCTTGGCCGACCACTTCATCGGGGTCTTTTGAAAACATCAGCCCTTTTTATATTGCCGAATCCCTTTTACTTATATACATGGATAAAATTAGGTCTTGTTTGGGTATTCATATATTAAGGTCAGTGGATTATTCTTATTAAACGATCTAGCTTAAATTCGCAGCATCATTTACGTGGTTATTGGGTAAAAGAATCCTGTAAGACATAACTAATTTATATTATAATGTATTTATTATTTATTTATTTATTTACTCTTTATTGTACTCTACCAAATTTAATTCAATGAACCTTTTTTGTGTGAAACAGTAAACCAACTTCTATTCATGTTCAAAAACTTTCATTTTATAATAGAATAAGTAGGTATGATAAACGATCTCCTATGACTGTCTTCTACAGGTGAAGTCCTTAATGGGTATAAAATTAGAAGAAAAGTACCTACATAGCTTGGTTGTTATTGCGTAGCTGATGAGATTAGAGTAATCTAAACTTATTATTATTTCATATAATTTTTTACAATAATTTTCATGAGTTGTGCACGTCCTTGCTAAATGAAAATCCCAAGAACCAATTTAAAAATTAATAAATTTAAATATCATTATTTTTACCAGCCAAAAAACTAAACTTTCCACTTAACAGCGACAAAAATCCCTCTCAAACTTGAATCTTAATTAAGTCATAATTCATTTGAAAATTATAATTGTAAGGTAAAAGACTCGTCAAATCTCGAACAAAAGATTCGGCAGGAAGCTGTCGAATAAATCTTTTTTGTTCCTTAACAATTGAAACAAAAGTAAATTACGAGTCGCCAGCGGGCACGGTATTATGAATGTTCAGTTTATTTTATTACACTAGTTATTACCCGCGGTGCCTCATGCGTTGCTTTATGGTATTATTATGAGTTTTATTGCGTATCTTATTAAATAGTGGCTTTGATGTGATTCGGGGGCTTTCGTTATTGCTTTTCAACTGACTTCAAAAAAGGGGAAGTTCTCAATTCTATTGAATATTTTTTTGGCTTGTATGGTTGCCGGCACGTCACTTGGCTACTTTAATCGTTGTGGGGGAAGCTTGTGCATATAAAACTTGTTGTGCAATCTTCCACCACTACGCAATTTCTTGTCCAAGAAGGTTTTATAAATGAATGTTTTTGTTAAGCCTTTCATTTGGTACCATTTTTTCTGACTATTTGTAGGTCTTTTAGTTCTTTATTTAAAAATAATTATTGTGAGAATGAAATTAATTACTTGCTTCGATCTGGAGCGTTAGCGTACCTATTATAAGTTAATATGTGTTTGGCTGTTATGAAGTTGCTAAAATCTCAATTGTCAATGATTTAGATTTTAAACAAACAATATTAACTTAGCATAAAATAATATGTATACCAATTTAGATACAAATTATTCAAACCTAAAATTTATAAGATGTATTAAATTTATAAATTTTATTGAAAACAGTTTCAGAATGATTTAAAGTTTTCGTATATTCTCAGAAATAAATCAAATTTAATCATTTATTGAAATTCCTAGAAATTTCGCTAAAGATTCGTTTCATTTTCGATTGGTGGTAACTGTAATATTTGAAATAAAAATTCAATTTACAATTATTAATATTTGTATTTAATATTAACTTAATGTTTTAAAAGGATTTTGTAGCTACTTATTTGCTTAAAGCAAATTATAGGGACAGATAATATACCTATGAGTACTTAGTTGATATGTAATCGGGTTAGACAAAAATCGAGCGGTCATTGCAAGATGATAAACATACCTGATAAAAAATAGAACATAACACCATTCCATTAGAATAATATTATAATAAACACTCAAAACATAAGAAAATAACAATTCCCGACATTAATTCTTCACCTTAATCCCGCGCTGAAATTAAACACCAAGTTGCCTTTGAACACCGTCCTGTCGACGCTGAAGCTTTACTCATTTATTTAGCCACAGCATTAGGGGCTTTGTGGAACCCTTGTTAGACGAGTTTGACCCTATTTTTACTCGCGGATAATGTAAAAATATTGTTATAAAACACTCCACTAGATCACTCTAACAAATATAAAATAGAAACGCAACAAACTGACAACTTTTTACGAAGTAGTTTTACTCGGGACGAATGCAAGAAAATATATTACGTTTTAAGATATTATTTTGATGCAACAGTGTATTTTTTATGAGTTGAAACCGAGTTATATTAAAGCAGGAGCTTTTGAATTATCAAGTGGATTATGAAAACTTGGATTGTTATTTGAAGTTTTTGGTTTAAATTTTACGTGCTTCTTAATACCTTTGTATTAATAATAAAAGATCCTTATTAGAATGGGTAAGTATTACAGACATTGAATGACTTAAATACAAATAAACCATACATTTCTCGATTTCTTTAAAAAATGTTTAGAAACAGTTTATTTATGATATAATAACTATCTCATCACACCCACACAATCAGCATCATAAAAAGAAGCCAAAATATTAAACAACACGACTTTCCAACTGTTTCGCAAAACAATTGAAGTGATGAGGCATCAGATCAAAACGTGGCAGGCAAGATATAAATAGGGAACACCCTTCGTCAGCGCTATTGAAAGCGAAAATAGGTTTTATTGACACGGAAGTATCCTGAACATGGCCGTGATGCCTCTTTTCGGAACTTTTCACAATCCCTCAAGAGAGGTTTAGAGAAATATTTGGTTGTATCCTGTTGGAGATGTGGATTGTGGGTGTACTATATTTAAGGTGTATTTGTGAGTTCTTAAAATAGAGATCTTTGCAATATCGAAAAAGACGTGTGGCACTCGAGGACTGCCGCGGTAAAGCTATTGCATAGCATGCCTTCAAGCCACACCTCCGCCCGTCGGAGTGGGGAGCGTGAGGTTTTTTCGTTACCCGGGAATTTCTCGATTCGTTCCCCGCGCTCAAGGCCCGCAATAGAAGCTATGCAATAGCTTAAAAAAACTATTGATATATGTTCGTCTCGTTAGATACCTAATATACTAACGTAATTTTCCTTTACTTTTAAATTTTGTATTTCTATGTATAAATTACGTAGGTTCTCATCATCTACATTTTTCTTCTGTTTGCTTCAATTACTATTAACATAGTTCCAACATCTTCATATGACTTTTATAATACGAAAAATATACAAACACAATTTCCAAAATTATCTAGAAAAATCTCATTCAAGAGGACCCGACCTTGCCTATCTAGTTTTACTTTTTATCCTTCATTCTGGCATGTACAAAGTTGCCTTTGTTTTTAGGGCACATCTTATCTTGTATCACGCCTAAAAAAGGTCTAAAACTAATTTAGGAGATATTACATGCTTGAATACCTTGAATAATATGTAAACGTCGCGTTAGCTAAATGTCTACAGCGGAATTTTGGTACATTCAGGAGAAAATCAGATATGATGGAATACGGAATAAAATAAGATTAAAAACATATTTATTTTACTTATCATATTATTTTATTTGTCACTTGAATATAATATTATCTTGTACCTACTAATTATTATTATTATTGCTCTAACTATAGACAAAGCATGAATATTTCGATATGATACTTATTATATTTTAAAATACCATACAATCAAAGTGAAATAAATAATAAGGAATTTCCTAATTTATAAAAAAATATCACAAATTCTTATTCCCTTTTGTGATATTGCTTGGTACAATAAACCATTTAAATAAATAAATAACCAATTGTAAATAAAATGTGAAAAACAATTGTGTATTAGCTGATCTTTATAGTAAAACATAAAATGAACTACAAAAAACGTAGCTATGTTGTACAATTTACCTTCAGTTTCAAACTTTGGTAAATACCGTTCGCGGTAAATACCTGAAAAGTTCTAAACGGGTCTCGAAATTATACTTTGTGGTCCCGAATGCGGGTTATCTGTCGTATTCCGGTAATGTATATGGGTTCAATGGTTTAGAAATGTGGGGTTCGCCAGGGGTCTGTGGTTGGACCTCTTTTATATATAAGTTATAACTTTATCATGCGTTTAAGTACTTGATCGTAAATAGGTAACTTTGTCATGATCGAATAAGAGATAAAGGACAAAAATATTGTATTTAACGTTTTAATTATTTTGCAATTATACAATATAGGCAAATACTTAGTACGTGTTAATACAATGTCGATAACTATTAATTTCTAGAAGCATTATAAATATAAAATAACTCAAGTTGTTAGACAATTGCAGACAATTGGAGCCGATTTAAATGGATACAAAAATATTAATCATAATGTGTAATCAACTAAGATAGATATTATAAGAAATGATATATCGTTTGGTTTGATACCAATATAAAACTAACAATTATTCGAGCAAAATAATTGACCCAGACAGTACATATAATATTGATTCTATAACGGCCTAATAATCTTCTATTTTCAGAAGCCATAGTAACAATAAACCAGATTTATACATTGTATTGTAATTTTTGATCATAACCAATGAGATAGATATTTTTATTCAACTCTGCCACTCAAAGAATTCTTCAAAGCTATTTAGAGGCAGCTTGCAGAATATTCAATACGAAAGGTCCAACAAAATATTGAAATTTCCCAAAATCATAAATATTATAAGCAGCCCCGACGAATGGAACGATACGTCCAATAATTGGCCCGAGAATTTATAACGGTACGACAAATGACAGAAAATTTCGAAACCAAATGTAGAAATTTAAGCAAATATTCGCTTATAATGTATCCTCCATGGACAGTGATTACACATTGAAAACATTTCGAGTGATTCTAAGCTTTCAGCTATTGTGATTGCTGATAAAATTCCGTGTACGTTTTTGTCAATTTCGCGCGCACTGTGGAGCCATGTTATGTTTCATGGGCGATGCTCGCAATTAAAATGGCTGCCACGTATGGATCCGTTTCCGTTTGGAATTGAATTCGATCCGGCCTCATCATTATGCGTGCCTTTTGATTGAGTGTTGAATATTTGGATAGGTATCATACGTGTCAAGTACTAAATGAAATACAAATAAAGCAGTTGAAGCACTCATTCATTTTGATTTTATTTTACATGGAAATTTCATGTTAACGATCGTATGGTTTCCAATGTTGATGGAATTGTATGAGATATTGTAATCGGATAATGACATAAAATTTATATGCACTGTTGTTTAAATAAACTGCATTGAATGTAATTAACCCAATTTTTATCCAATGACTGTAAAATGTTACCTAAATAAATTGAATATCTAAAAGTACAGTTTTTATATACTGATGATTAAAAATAAGCGTAACATGCTAACATAATATTTATCGTATTTAATAACACATAACCTATATGACATACATTTTTGTACTAAATGATTACGTGGTTGTTTTAAGAACATTTCAAGCTTGTCCCCATTGTCAATTTTATAGCACGTTGTTGGTCTAGATTTCACCTTTGGTTTGCCAAAAACAGAATAAATACAGGAAATATTAACCAGAAATATACGTAGTTATATGTATAGAATACTTTAAAGTAATTCCTAAAAGTAGAAATTCAAAGGGTACCTTATAATATACAATTAAACACCAATGTAGAGTCTATAACAATACAAGTGTATAAATGCACTTAATTGATATTTAATAAACAATGTAACTATAATGATGTAATTTAATCTGATAACTCAACTATACATCGTTAAAATATGAAAATTTTCATCATTCCATCTATAGAGCAATTGGAATACCAACTTATTATACATTACATTCACCTGCAGAATTATCCATAAAGACTTGGAAACTATAGCTTCCAAGTATCTAAGGTTATCGGAATTGAGATGAATTATTCAGAAGTTACAGCAGTTTCACTTCAGTTTTACATTTTGCTCGATATCCAGTTCGAACTTAGTTGTTATTTTAAAGATAGCTGTTTGTGTTCCTAAGTACTTCGATGGAATCGAATGTCTGAATATGGGAGTTATATTTTGGTTCTCATACGTATAGGACTATTAGTATTATTTTCTGTTGAGAGAATTAAAATTTTACTAAGAAAGTGTTATTGTTTTACTAATTCTCAGAATTTATTACAAAATGTACTAGATATTAACAAAATTTTTATATTCGATGACGTACAAAAAGGTATAAAATACTAGTTTAAATCCGCAAGTTCGTTTATTTGGTAATAGTGACTAGTTTATATTATCTGTTCGTAACGAATCGTGAAGGAAGAATAAAAGAACAAAATATTTTCCATTTTAGAATTATTAGAATACAATGCATAGACAAAGCGGTGGATAAACTAACGAATTTTCAACAATCGTCATTCATTTGTTCATCTCTTAAGGGTACCATTCACAGGCGCACCCATCCGCTGGATTTGTAGCTGGCGACAAGTCCGCGGACAAATCTGCGTGTGTATGTGTAGTTGTGCGCGGCTCGCGGCTCGGCGCGGCGCTCGCCGTCTGGAGACGGATAGTGATAGACGAGTAGTGTGTGGGCGATGACGGATTTGTCCACGGATTGGTACGGCTCGGGGCTCGGCTCGTGGCGCGTGTAGTGAATGCCGGGCTTTACCTTTTATAACTAACACAACATTCCTTGTGATTCATGAATATTCAAATCTTATCATTTTATTATTTCCTGGAATGTTTTCAACGAAATTTTTGGAATAAATCATTCGTCGTTCTTCTCACCGTTCATTCGAATATCTACACTATTCGCAAGGAAAATTCAACCAAAAATTCTTGAACAAACCATCTCCGCCTTATAATTCTATTGATTTTTCCAAAAGTAAATGTATTATGTAAATGAGTCGTATTGTTTGGGGCCCTTTGTCTCTTAAGGTAATGAGGGGGATGGGCAATCACCAAGAATTATTCGGGAAAGGAGAAACATTGCCTCGTTTTCATTCACATTATCCTACCATTTAAGTCGAGTGGCATTAACGAGTACCTACTGAGCAAATTATGTCAAGAGCAACTCATATAACTTTTGAAACGTATGAATAAATAAGACGCCTATATGTTTGAGTTCCCGGTGCAAGTTGGTTACTGTAGACTTTTTTGCAATGAGCACTTCTGCAGTTTCGAATTACGTCAGAGTACTTTCTGTATTTGGTTGTGCATTAAAAATTAAGAGTCCTAAATAAATTTATTTCCTACATAAATTAGGTTTTAAACACCTGTGTTCAAAAAATGCTAATACAGAATACTTACCGTAACGAGAGCCTAACATGATCATTATTTTCATCTATATTATTTTCTCTGATGACGATGTATTGTAAGTAATTGAAACGCCAGTTTAAAATATAATAAAAGTGTTCAATCCTTATTATTATCAACTTCACTGTAACATTCATATTTTGCAAGACATTTACCAATACAACTGCTTTAATTCAGTCCACTGTCACTAACTACCACTAAACATCTGGAGCTTCAGGAGTTAAAATACAATTCACTGCTAAATTTAAATGATGGGCATTAAATAAACGAGGCATTCCATTTGAGTCAAGAAAATCGGATTACATCCAAAGTTTGAAATTTTCTATAGGTGTTTCCAACTTGACAAGGCTTTTGCCTTAGGCCTTTGAAACGTTTCGATTGAAAAGCAGAAGATTGATTACTTCATTTCTTATTATAAAACCTCGGTTGTGAGCGACGCTCATTTCATAATCAATGTTTGTGTGGTTTTGGAGCAATACTAGGTCAATGTGATAGATAATACGATCGATAAAATATTCTCATGAATATGTGTATTGACAGTAAATATCCTTAGAAAGCTTAAAATATGTATGATGAGTGAGTGAGATATGTATGAGTGAGGTTATTATTAGGTTATTAGGTACAGTTTTCTAAAAAAAATCTATTAAGTAGGTATACCATACCTACTACGGAGTATGGAGAGAGTAAAAATTACACGAACTTATGTCACATTCGTAATAATATGTTAAACATAATGCCATCCATCAGTATCGTAATTAGCTATGTTCATGTTGAAATTCTTAAAGGGATATTATTAAAGGAGTATAATGTATGAAAGAGAAGCGGAATATCATCTATATTTTCATATCCCATCAATCAATGTAAGGAATGCAACAACAAATTTTCTATAACACCGATCTCCGAATATTCTGAACCCAATTGACCCGAATTGGTACGAAATAACAACTCTATTAACATAATAAACTATGGGCATTGTGATAGTGACAACTTATTAAAAGGATATTTTGGACTTCATAAGAAACAGTGGCTTATAACTATGAAATAAAACACAAAAGGAGGTCGCACAGAAACTTGGTGAAACTTTTGCGTTGAAATTCAAATCTTATTTACAATTGTTGCATAGGAATAAGAAAGAGTTGGACATTATGAAGTTATTTATTACTAAACTAATTTCATTAAATGCGCGGAGAATTAGTTTGCTGCAGAAGTTTGAAATTAAATAATGCTTTATGATCCATAGTGGTGATGCTTTTATCACTCTTTTGAATGTAGTTTTATTCTATGTTTGAATATAGATAGAATGCGTGTTAACATCTCAGAAAAAGTAATACAAGAACAACTCAAGAGCCTTCTATTTCAAACTCAACATGCCTCAAAGGAATTTTATGTAGAATGATTAATAGTTGTTTCAATATCGTGTTTACCTCCTGTTTCCTGCAAAACCATTCGCTAGCAGAAAGTATTTCGCCTTTTTATTAAGCCAAATTTCTAATAATTACATTATAAATTTGGCTAAATAAAAACTATTTTAATAATGAAAAGAACAGAGAGGATAAAATATGAACCCAGATGTTTGTAAAATGTAAAATTTTATGAACTGAACCTAGTTTTTAATTAGACGTAGAAATTTCAAGTCGCATTTTCTACGCCAGCTCAAGGATTTTTCGTACTTACAAAAATGAAAAATATTGTTTGACATATTTTAAGTTAAAAAATCTTAATTATTAAGAAGTTTTACTATAATGTAGTGATTTTTCGTTCAATTGCAACTTTACAGATCAGCGAAATAAATAAAAACACATACACTATTAAAATAAAACCCTTCACGCGCAATCGAGCAAAAATTTAAACTACACCGTAAAGGTCAATAGAGCTAAAAAGGAAAAATATGCATATTTAATCCGCCGTCACAAAATATGAATCTAACATGGTCGTATTTTACGTCTTCACACCATAATTAATTTGAAATAAACATATTAATTCAAACGTTTATATTTTATTCAACTAGACTTCGTTTAGAAAAGCTTTTGAATAATAATTATGATATAATATAGTCTAGTCCAGCCCTGGATTTTCAAACCACAGCGTAACTACTTCTTTATTAATTAAAAATGTCATCATTACCGCAAACTTTAAACGAGTTTTATACATGACTTCAGTCACTCTCCATACTTTGCAATAGATTATACTTATCGCATATTATCTTAAATCTAATAAGTTCAGTTAGAAACCTAAAAATAACATTACATATTAATTTTTTATATTCACTAAATAACATATAAATTTACTGCACGCATTTTGATTCAAACATCCCATTTATTCTGAGAGAGCAACCTCAACATCTGGTATGTAAAATATTCATACGCTATTCTAAAGTCGATTTATTTTTCAGCCCGTTGAAAGCCGGGGCGTGGTTCTTGTATCCAATAAATGCCAAGTACCTGAGTGTCGACAAATATTTTCATGCTCCGGTACCTAATTATTATTTATACATTCGAAAGTCATGTCTTTTGTGCATAAATAATGATCCTCTTTATTATTCAGAGCCTTTTCAATACAAACATGAAGTGGTTTTAATATTAATGACACTGAATTTAATTGAAGCTATTTATGAAAGGAGTCAAATGTTATATTTTAAAAGGAATTTGTTATTGATAAGGTGTATAGTAAGTGATGAAAATCGATGTTACTCAGAATTATTATGATAATAAATGTAATTTAAATTTTAGTAAATGTGCATATTTTCAAGGGAAGTTTATTAATTGTGAAGCTCTAGATTCTATAATATCGATATTATTTTTCCTTAGTCACTTACTTACTATATTTAAATCGAGATGACCTAAATATGCATATTTTCAAGGTAAATGCAGCGTTATGGAAGCTATTAAATTTTATAGAAAATCTATGAGTAATTGGTGTTGACTGTTGAACATTTTCTCTTATACTTTATTGATATACTTATTTGAAATTTGGTATAAACTAATATAATATAGACTGTTATAGAATCTAATGAAGCTTCAGATAATATGACACATCATCAAGATTATAAAATTTAACAATGGAAATTTAATATCCCCAAGCAGCAAAGCAGAGCAGCGGTGGCTCAGCAATTGATAATTCAATCTGAAAGGGGAGGGTTCGAAACAATACAGATGCAAAAAACTAATCGAACTTCCTTATTTATCTGCACATCTGTTTTATCATAAAAAATGTGGTATTAGGTAAATTATTATCTCCGGGCAGGTAAGTATTATTGTATAATTTCTCGGAAGACAAATAGAAATCTAGGGCCCGTTCCCTTGACGAGTGTAAAAACATAGATAAAAATCAGTATGTTTTCCCGCGATTATAAACTCCCATTTGCTACTAGCTACGCACATACGAAAGGATGTGTTTTAAACTTATTTAAACAACATAAATAGTCTATATTTTGAGTTTTGCTTATTATCAATATTCAATTTTAATCTTCAGTTATGTCAAAGATTACTGTACTTTTCGTTTTTTTTTTAATCTGAAGCATAGTCTTTATGCAGACACATAAAAATCCGGGCCTGTACGCAAAATGGGAACATTATTAGCCGCCGTTGCCGCCACCTTCAGCGCATATCTAAAAAAATATTTTTATTAAACTCAATTTGAAAAAAGAATAGCGCTATGTTTTAGTCGCTGTTTTCAATATTATCCTGATTTGTTTTCAGACTAACTGTAGTTTTATAAAAGTTGAAGTCTTTATGCGTAAACTTCAAAATCCGGCCCTGTGTACAAAATGGGAGCATTATTAGCCGCCATAGCCGCCAGCTACAGCGCATATTGTTTCTTATTTATCCACCACTCTATTGACTTGCGGAATAATACATTGAGAATGACTAGTTTTCTCGCATATGAATGGCGAGAACCAGTGATTTAAAATTGTGGCTGCAATTTCTTTTTTGTGAACGTACTTGAACCTTATTAGTTTGGGATAAGGTTGGTTTTAGTCTGTTAAATACCTATCTGTTTTGTGAAGCCTACAGCCATAACTTCTAATATAAAAAGTTGTGCTATAAAAATAGTAACTCTTTTACCTTTACTTGGCAACATATTTATAATAATTATGATATGATAAAAATATATGGTTTTTGTGTTTTTGTTTATCTATCTTCTTGTTGTTTTTTCCAAGTGTGACTTGAAATTTATTATCACTTATAATACCACAAGAGCTTCAAAATTATCGGGTATTTTCCGATAGGTTCCGTTCAGGGAACCTTGAGGGAAATGCCAGATAATTTTGAAGCTCGTGTGGTAGGTATTCGGGAGATTATTTTTCCGTCCCAAATGTCGGCCAATAATTTCACAATTGAATTAAACCTGTCAGTTTGACGTCAACGACCAGAGAAAATTTTCAAAAAATTATCAGTATAATACCATGTAGGTTGTACCACGTGACGACGAATGGTGCAATTCTATTGGTCGATATTTGGGTCGGAAAAATAATCTACTATATTAATAATTTATTAGTTTTGTAAACTACTTTGGAAAATGGTTTTCTCCGAAATTATTTTGTTTACATAAGAAAACAAAAATCGAAATAATTTATTTTTATTTAATACATTTTTATTGCTGTATTGTAGGCAGATAAGGAATATCATAAATTTTATGATTTTAATGTCTTCGCTAACAATTTACTTCATACCAGTGATTTTAACAACTTATTATCTTAGCACATAACTTTACGATACGCTATCGAAGCTACTGATTATTTTTTACGTTTGATTTACCAATAAAACCGCATTCGCTCACACCAACAGAACATTTTATGTACACAGTAAAACGAACACGCAATAACAAAATTGTATCTACCATTCTACCCTTTACAGTCCCTTTACACGTTTACTTTGAAATCGAATAGATAAATATTGGAGAGGAGCAAAAACCCTTCCTAATAAGATTTCCGGAATAAGGGAATTCGCGCTAAATGGGCCTACATACGTTTACCTTTTTAGCAATATTGTTGAAGCAGAATCCGAATTGTGAAGGTATTTGTGAAGGTTTGCATATGAATATTATAGCCGTTTTACGGAATGCTTTTTCTGGATGTTTTGTGACATGTTTATAAATCGCCCAATTGTGGCACACATTTTTGATCGCAGGCAAAACCAGGGTCCAAAATGTCTTATATTCGTTATGGGTTGATTTTTGAGACAAATGGACGGTTTTGAGTTTTGACCCTCTGCAGTCTATTTTAACTTTTATGTAAGTTGGTAATGTGGTTTTTTCATGAAACCATATTAATGTACCGGTATAGTTTTAAGCTATGTAGGACAAAAGATTCTCTACGTGAGATGGGATCATCATCACATTTTTTTTAATGTTTTACAGATAGTATTTTCTAGGGTTTGACAACATCTCAGTCTCCCCGTGACCACGCTCGCTGTAAAGTGTTCGAAACGTCGGGAAAATAATATAATGATTAAATCGCGTTAAAAATCCGTTAAAAAGTCTTTAATTTCTAAGTTTTACAGATATTCTCTTTTATGGAGAATATTTTGTAATTTCTCAAATATAATAAAGATCAACAAAACAAAATGGTAGCTGATACTAAATATAACTTTTGCTTGCTTGCTTAAAAATTATAAAAAAAGGTTCGTGTTTAAATTGCATGAGTATTTTTATAGACTCACATTTTTTAATTTTGCACGCATCAACCCTTTTTGCTAGAGGCACTCGAAATTAGCTTTTAAATAAAATATGTTTTTCATTTCATACCTTTTTTATTTTTTAATTTAGTTCATATACTTTTTAACAAGGAATAAAAATACGGAATATTTACATATGAATCCGGATATTATGAAAGGGTTTGTCCCGCGCTTGTTAATACCTCTTCATAAAATTAAAACCCACACATACCACGAAGTCTTATTAAACGGTTTAATTTTTAATAACATTATTTTATTTATATTAAAGAGACGAAGGTTCATTTCATTCTACTTGGTCATTTAAAGAAAAATGTGTTGAAATATTTAGAAATTAAAGAATTTTTAACGGATTTTAAACGCGATTTATTCATTATATTATTTTCCCGATGTCTCCCCGTGACCACGCTCGCAGTAAAGTGTTTGAAACTTCGGGAAAATATAATGAATAAATCGCGTTTAAAATCCGTTAAAAAGTCTTTAATTTCTAAATGTATAATACCCGCGTAAAATCAAACACTAGAAAATACTATGTGTTGAAATAGTTATTAATATGAAAATCCATAGTTGTTAATTAGTATGTAGAACCTTGAAAACATAGACTAATATCATCAAACAATAGTAAATTGTTTTTGAAAACATGATTTCAACTGATTTTCTGATAATTTTTCGCAAATACGATAGATTTTTAATAATTGTTCAAATATGAATACTTCGTTGTGAAGGATTTAGTGCAAATTGAATTTGAGCAGATAATATCAAACACAATGGACAGTATCGAATTAATTTTATTCAATACGTTTACAATACTGAAAAATGTATAACTGAATATATAGTTAGACAATGCTCTATGGAATAAGGTACAAAAAATAGGGAGAGTCCAAAGAAAACTCTTAGAGCACAGTTGGTCTAGTATACAGGGTGTCCCACTATTGGTATACTAAGCGCGAAGGGACTTGTAGTTTTGCATACACAACAGACGTTCAGTAACTGATGCTGTCACTTTAAGAAGCATTTGCGTGGGTGAAATTGATTCTTCGAACTTACTAGCCGACTTGTCCTTTCGTGTGCCTTCGCGACCAACTCGTTCGAAATGTCTTTTCCATTTACAACATACCAGAACCAACGCAGGACAACGCGCGCCACTTCACAGAATGTGTGTCTTACACAATGACAAACTGAATGAAATAGATATGTTTTCATGCTCCCGATATAGTTTCAAATGTACAATTAGCCAATTATATGTGGGAATAGGATAAATAATTAAGATTGTATTTCATAACTACTTTTATTTTTAGTCTGTGCTTTTCTATTATTTAATCTGTGGATATGTTATCTGTAGACTGTAAAACGATCTATGTTGTCTATGACTTGACTTTGTGTTTTTTGGTACGATGTAATGGAGGATTGTTGAAATGTATTTTTGATATGTAACCGGTGTCTGGGAAATAAATCGATTGGGCGAATTTGGCTTTTCATTTACACCATCCCCACATAATTTGGGGGCTCGTCCGGGATACGGGATGGTGGAATAAAGAAAAAACAGACGAAGACTATGATGCCGGTGATTTAACCTGATTAAGAATTTACGAATTACGAACGAAGACTAAGATTTAAAGAAGCTTATGATTATACGATTACGACTTGAAGACTATAAAACTTTTTATTTACATTATTCAACATGCCGCCGAAACGAGTAAAAGATGATGATGATTGTGGTGAACCATCGCCGCGTATTTCCTTCAATGACTTAGAGAAATCAATGACGCCATTTTCGGGTGATGATGCCTATGGCATCGAAACATTCGTAAAAGATTTTGAAGATATTTCCTCTTTAATGCAATGGGGCGAAATAGAAAAACTCATATTTTCGAAGCGGCTTCTCGCGGGAACCGCCAAGCTATTGTTACGTTCACTAAGTGGGACCACCACGTGGGATACACTTAAGTCTGAGCTCCGTGAGGAATTTGGTAAGAAGTTGAACAGTGCAACTGTTCACAAGAGACTTTCAACTCGCCGGATGAAGATGAATGAGACTCATCAGCAATATTTTTTACATATGAAGGAACTTGCAGTACTTGGGAATGTTGAAGATGAAGCCCTGATGGAATATGTCATCGACGGTATTAAAGACAGTGAGTCCAACAAAAATATTTTATATGGCGCTTGTAACATTAAAGAATTCAGAAAGAAATTAGACATTTATTCAGAAATTAAGAAAAAATCATATTCACCTAATAAGATTCAAAGTAATTCAGTATCAAAGTCCATTGGCATGAAAATTCAAAAAACACTACGAGTAAAGAGATGTTTCAATTGTGGAGATTTAGATCATGAGTCGCCTAATTGTACTAAAGGCATTAAATGTTTTAAATGCAACTTGTTTGGCCATAAATCAACTGAATGTTCTAAAAGTATAAAAAAGAGTTTGTAAATTATGTCAACTAAAAATAATATTGATGTGAGACCTTTCAAGAAGCTGAAAATAAATAATATTGATGTAGAAGCCCTGATTGATACCGGAAGCGATGCTAATTTAATAATTATGTCTTATTTTAGGAAGATTCAAGGTGAAAAATTGTTATCTTATAGTTCAGGAACAACAGAAACTTTAACTGGAATAGCTGAAAAGGAAATTTATACAAAAGGATCTTTCACAGCAAAAATTGAAATTGATGATTGTTATTTTGAAACTTTATTTTATGTTGTTGATGATGGCGCTATCCCTGTCAACATTATATTAGGAAATCCTGTACTGAAAGAAGTAGAAATCAATTTTAAATCTGGAACTATCACTGCAACAAGAATATTACACCTTACAATGCTAGAGAATGAAAATGAAGATATCACAAATATTGAAAACAAAGAATATAAGAATAAAATACAGAATATTATAAAAGAATATAACCCCAAAAGATGTACTAAAGAATCAAATGTAAAACTTAAAATATTATTAACCGATGATGTACCAGTTTATCAGAATCCACGACGATTGTCACCTTTGGAGCTTAACATTGTTGACAAACAGATTAAAGAATGGCTTGATGAAGGAATAATAAAAACAAGTAAGTCTGATTATGCTAGTCCAATTGTGCTTGCAAAAAAGAAGAATGGAATGTTATGGAAGATTAAGGATGGAAATAAATTAATGGTTGTACCTAAGAAAATGCAAAATGAAATTATAAGAAAACATCATGAAAACGGACATTTTGGTTGTGTTAAGACTGAGGAATTAATAAATAGAAATTATTATATGGAGAATTTAAAAGAAAAGATTAAAACAAACATTGATAATTGCGTGGAATGTATACTTAATTCAAATAAAAGAGGAAAGAAGGAAGGATTTCTACATGTAATAGATAAAGGTGATTTACCATTGTCTACTTACCATATTGATCATCTACGACTGTTGACTCATCTGGGACAGATGATTCTGCAGGATGACCGTGTGGGAATAGGATAAATAATTAAGATTGTATTTCATAACTACTTTTATTTTTAGTCTGTGCTTTTCTATTATTTAATCTGTGGATATGTTATCTGTAGACTGTAAAACGATCTATGTTGTCTATGACTTGACTTTGTGTTTTTTGGTACGATGTAATGGAGGATTGTTGAAATGTATTTTTGATATGTAACCGGTGTCTGGGAAATAAATCGATTGGGCGAATTTGGCTTTTCATTTACACCATCCCCACATATATGTATAATTTTTCTAACGTTGGATAATGTACATGCTTAGTTAATGCTTTCCCTCAGATTAATATTTCAGAAATATGTGTTGGTTTTAAGTATTTGGCTCCCTTGCAACAGATACCTATCAATTATTGTACAAGTGAGTTTTTTTTCTTTTACTTTTTCTATTTATGCTCACTGTGAGACGTAGAGGAAACAATTGTTAATGTTACCATTGTATGTCATTAATTTATATATTACACGGGTTTAATTGTTTCTGTAAGATCTCCAAATAAATAAATAAATAATAAATAATACACTGATCACGTAATAAACAACAAAATTACGTCAAAAAATTTTTTTTACATTTTTTCTGAAAATCCATGTTTTCTTCTATAGCTTCGCGCAGCCGGCATTCCGCTTCTCTAATGTGAGAATTTTGTCTATGAAAACATAATCTTAAACGACAGCTAACGTACTAGTGGAAAAGTTGGGCGGGATGCTTGTTATGGGTGTACACATAGAGTTTTAAGAATTCATCCATTTGAAAAAAAAATGCGTCTGGAATGACAGGTACGATGGATCGGGTATTTTATTGAGTCATGTTGTATGGAATTTATCAGCATCGGAGCGCAGAATCGTGTCAGAATTCTGATAATTTCTGTTCTCATAGGGTATTATCAAACAATTACGATGCCATGGGAAAATTCAGACCGGCTTTAATTATAGAAAAATTTTCGATACTATTCTCTCTCTCGCTCTACAATTAGGTATACAGAAATGTACGTTAATTATAAAAAAATATTAACTCTTAATAAGAAGGGAACTAATCCAAACTACCAGTAATCAGTAAACTAATCAGTTCTCTACTAATATAAAAAAGCACAAAAAGTGAATTAAAATTGTACCTAAGTAATAATTGACATAAAACAAAAGGAAGACTTAACATACTTTGAGAGACATTTTTAGTAACTAAGTTGATCTACCATCAATCTACCATTTACTCATCAAGAACAAAACAATACAATACAAAAAACACAATACCTTGCAAATATTGATACATCGAATGATGGATTGAGTTTCTCTCCCACGTTATCATCTAAAGCCTTTTGGTACAAAATAAACTGAAAACATTTCGCATTCTCTATGACAGTAGAATGCTGACAAACAAAACGCCATATTAGACAGGTCCTCAGGGACTGAGATAAAAAAGGCACAAGTTGTCTCCTTGCAGGATCTGCCTCGTTACTACAATCTTGGCTTGTTCCCTTCGGGTGAATAAGTTAGGGGCTAGCTGTGTCTGTTTTAAGTAAGTAATATTATAAAGAGGAAACATTTGTATTTTTGTATGTATTGTGATGTTCTGAATCGATTTCATAAATTATTTTACCTGCAGAAAGCTACATTATTCCTAAGTCATAAAGGTTATATTTTATTTCGTTTTAAGCATGCGGAGCGCCTTGTATGTTGTAAATGGTGCTGAAGATTTCTTTGAAGCAAGAAGTTCTATAATTTGGTACGGATAAGATTCGTATCAAATCAAAATAAAAACAGGAATTTCTCACCTTAATAAACTAAAGGTATGATTACATAAATGATGATACTTTAAAAGTAAAGCGTGTTAATAAAAAAAATTATCACAAAAATATCCACATTATCTGTATAAAAATATCATTACAGACAATATATTTCACATCTGTTATAAATCTAGGACACATAATTTGTAACAATGATACCTTGGTGCATAGATAGCCATTGAGTTATCAATATCCGACTCTACTAACTACCCTCAATTAACTGCCAATTGCTCCAATCAATAGCAACTTGTAATATATTATCAACTCAATATCGATTAATAAATGCAGTTGTATGAGAGAATATAATATACTATAATCATTGAGATATACATATGGAGACGACACCGCCTACATCACTTATGTTCCGCTCAACATACGCCATATGGCGTAACTGTACGCTCATTTTTTATTTGTTTTAAAGTGAAACGCATCAAATATGCCTTCGTGTGTGTTACGATATTGCACAAATAATACAAGTAATACGGAAAAGTGCAAAGGAATAACTTTCATCGGTAAGTACCTTACTAGATAATTTTTTAAACTTAGTTAGAGCAAAAAAATGGCGCACAGATTTTGTTCGTGGTGTCTCCTCCATACGTAGTAATATTATCTCAATGACTATAATACTTATAATAAAGCATCTACTTAACTTATTTTATAGCGAAGTTTTGGTGTTGGTAAAACCATACACGTATCACTAAGCCCTCTATTACAGATGTCAATGATCACACGTAAGCATTTTTTAATATTAATACATTTAATTAATTATGAAAGTAAACAATATCATGCATTCATACCTTAATTTCACTCATTATCATAATAATGTATTCATATTAAAACTTTACATTCAAACAAAAGTAATATAAATAGTTATTCTAATGCCCTGTTTACAGTCACAATGCTGAAAGCGTGACAAGACATAATTAAAACCATAAATTGGCATTAACTGAACCATATTCATTTTAATACAACTAGAGCACTTTTATATTGACGTACTAATAACCCTTTTTGTCGCTAAAAGGGTACTTGTGAATGTTTTTATACGGCCATAAATTAGTTTTTCTTACAGCTATTATCTTGTATTTTAAAAATATGTAATTACGAGTTTCACATGAAAATGAAGTACATTGGGTGTGTTTGTGTTTTATTTTTAACTAGCGGTCCGCTCCGGCTTCGCCCGTGGTACATGTTTACGTTTTCTCTCCATAAGAACCATCCTCGTACTTCAAGGAATATAATAAAAAAAGAATTATCGAAATCGGTTCAGTCGTTCTCGAGTTACCAACACATTTTGCGATTCATTTTTATATTATAGATTATGTTAACACTGCTGTCTGTTCTGGTTCACTTGGGGTAAATAATAAAGCTTATGAGAAAAAGTGATGTGTAAGAGTATTTAGTCTTTATGTCTGTAGTTTATGTGAGTGAAAGAGAGTCTAATAGCCGATAATCGGGAAGGACATACACTGCAATGTCCATCATCTATCATGTAAATTTCGATATTCAATAACTCATAAAAATAATTTGCATGACAGTCTCTTAACAAAACGATTATTGCTGCACGCTATTCAAATATGTTCATACCATAGAAATCTAAATATTGTTATTTAGATTTCTATGGTTCATACATATCGTAGAGAAAAACTCTTGTAGGTGTATATCGAAGGCTAACTGCCATTTAGCGAGTCACACTTCCTTCCCCATTAAACAATACAATAATTTTAAAATTCATAGAAACCCAACCATCTCATTTGAAAAACTATTATCCTGGCTGACTCTCATATTACTGGATAACCACATGTTTGACTAATCTGCGTCGTAATACAAGAACAACATATCATATAACAAGCAATATATCATCGCGAGGATGCACTGAAATAAACACGAAATATAGAAGCTACTTGCTTATACCCGCTATTTCATCCGCACTATCACAGAATAATAACTAGTAGCTTGGCACTATGAAGAGATTCTTATGAGTATGAGATGTTTGACTACTCTTAAGGCCGGTTGCAGAGCTTCACCGACCATCAGTGCGTACGTTAGTCGCGCTTGTCATATGTATGGAAATACGCGTGCGTATGGTCGGTCTAGCTATGAACGGTTTTATGAATTCGTGTGTTTTATGAGTGGGTGAAGCTCTGCAACCGGCCTAAAAGTTGCCTATATAACTCTCTAGCTTTCTTACTATCTCTAGATACAACAACCGTGGTTTGCTACGTGAAACAAAGACAAAAACCTTTTGATTGCGCTGGCAAATAGACTTGAGTAGGTACCTGATATAAATTTCAGTTTGATACCTCTACGCCTTCATGAGAAAAAGGGTAACAGACATTTAGACGGAAAGCGAAGAGATCCTCTATGGGTTCCGTTTTTTGCTCCGGAACCCTAAAAAAAGAACTTTAGTAAGGAGAAACTCCAGAGCTATCAAACCACGGAGCGCATAAATTAAAAATGTTCATAATTTTTATTACACATCCGCGATAAAACAATTACCGGAACTTCAGACCGGTGCGCAACTTTGTAAATTGTTTTGCGGACAGCAACCGACCCCGGGAAACTTTGTTGCGAGCTAAATTTAAATTTGTTTTGTTTAAAAATATCTCGCCATTAATATGATTGTGAATGGCGAGTTCGCGAGTTATTTTGTCAGTTACAAATGTAATTTGTTTACTAGATAACAGTAACTCTGTTGAAACAGAGGTTGCCTACGTAGATTCCTGGGCATTTGTGAATTTCTTAAAGTGGAAGGGTATAATAATTTAACGTTTAGAACTTATATAAGTTCTAGTTCTATGGTGCTCGGAAATCGTGAATATTCTCTAAGTTGGCGATGGGCACAATAACTTAGAGTTTTGATTTTTGCAACAAAAATTATATAGGTAATATAGGATAGTTCTACCTATATCATTTTTATACAAGTGTGCGTGATCTTAACACAAAATGTTATCCTAACCCTTAATTCATTATACTCAGTTATTCAGAAGAAAATAACATTTTAAAAACAGAAAATGATAGGTAAGCATTCCGATTTTAAAATTAAATAATTATTATTATTTTAAAACCACTTCAACCAAATCCATCTAAAACATCTCTGAACATCGCCCATATTTTGAATACAACATAATAACAAAATAGCATCAAAATTGTGCACCCAATAAACATAACCCGTTGATAGCAGATACAATCTCTCTACAATATCAGAGAGCGATAAGCGACGACCAATCGCAAACATCACAAATCCTAATGGGCCATCTTCACAGTTGACAGCGTTGGCCCAATAAATGTTTGGCGATTGTGTGGAAGCAAACATTGACCAACATTACTTCAATGATCGACCAGCGCCGATTATATATTGCAAGAAACAATTAAAAATGAAGTTAATGACAATTTGTATTTAAAAAAGTGCATGTGTGCCGAGTACACAAGCCAGAAGTTAAACTTCTTTAACTACCAAAATCGTTGACTTACATGACGTGACGGTATTGTTATGACGCAACTTGAAATTTTACTCTTAACGCGCCCAAAGAAGTTTTACTTCAATAAATAAATAAATATCTACAATGACGGTTGATCAAACATTTAGGCCCTCTACAAAATCGTGATTGCCTCTACTTGCCCATCGCAGCCCATAGTGAAGAGGGCACATAAGCTGATTCTAGCCATACTCGATCACTATCATGACGTCACAATAGCCTTTATTTCCCATATCGAATGTATACAATAATTTTAGAGGTTAGAGGCATATAGGGCAAGGGTCACCTCATAATTCAGAGGAAATTTTTGTCTTGGCTTTTATTTACGGCTTTAATTTACGGGAGACGTGAATATATTGACAGATAAGGGATCGGATCAAACACTATTTGAGATGAGCCGATTTTTCGCTGATCTTGTAACTAGCTGGATAAGCCGTTTCGTGTTCCTTTGTTAACGTTATGATTTTGTTATGGAATACACGTAAAATATGAACTAGTTATCATGTTACATACAGTGTATCACAAAAATAAATATTAAACTTGGTTCATTGTCCGGAATGAAAATAGTAATAAGTAACTATTTTCATTTAATTTTTTGTAAAATATCTTACTCTACCTACCTCTCTACATACCTACTCTACATACCTACTCTACATACCTACATCTAAAAGTTTATATGGTTCAGATTAAAAAGTTATGTAGATAAAACGCATGACTGAGTACTGTTAACGCCCTTTGCCCCTTTGCCTTAGTATATTAAAGTAATGTAAAAAGTAAAGACTGAAAAGTTATATCAATTATTAAATTTTTATTTATTTTTAACATAAGTATAAAACTCATTGTGCTATAGCCCACACACTACACAGTGTTAGGTTGAAAGCTATTTTCGTATACAACGTATTACGTATACAGAATTTAAACGGCTCATACTTCACCTGTCATCTACCTCTACATAAGACGGTCGAACAGACGTATTGTGTAAATAAGATAGAATTCATGTTGCTAAGAAACCCTTTGCTGTCATCAGTTACAAAGGAAAGTCTTCGCAGACAAATATGAGGAGGACATGGAATCCCTTGCAGCGAAACAGCTATAGATACGTTCGTAGGTTTTAGTGTTTTTGTGTTTTTTTTAATAGTAAAGAAAAAGTATAGCTACAGGATAAAGAACAAGTTTTAAATGGGATTAGCGCGTGAAAAAATAATATTATTGAAACTAATTTACCTAATTAAATCTAAAATTCAATATATATGGACTTTTCCTATCTATTATTTTTTGTACAAAGCAAAGACACACGTAGAAGATTAAATTAAAGTTTTTTTTTGTAATTATGGTGTAATAATACTTAATCTTTCTCTATTGGTTCTGAAATCTTGGTTTCAGTAACAATGTGTAATGAATAACATCCTCAAATATCTCACTATACCGTTATGATTTAAAAATGGAATTCATATTTCATATTATGAGCAGTGGTGGCTCAGTGGTGAGACCTTAGACTTCGAATCGATAAGTCCGTGGTTCGAGACCAGGCGAGCGCGCAGGAAATAAATTGATTTTTCAATTTATCTGCGCATGTTATAACATCACCACTGCTCAAACGGTGAAGGAAAACATCGTGAGGAAACCGACATGTCGAAGAATTAAAAAGTTCGACGACATGTGACATCCGCCAACACGCACTTGGCCAGCGTGGTGGATTATGGCCTGTACCCTCATAGGAGGCCCGTGTCCCAGCAGTGGGAACGTATATGGGCTGATGATGATGATGATGATGATGATTATGAAAATGAAACAAAATAATATGTAAATGCTTAATTTTTCAAGAGAATAACATTTGTATGCGAAACTGTTTGAATCAAATCATAATATTTTGATTGTTTAGTTTCAGATTTATTACAAATAAAATTATAAAGTTTGTTTATTAACAAATATTTATGTATGATCATATTATTATTATGGACTTCTTTGAGTGCAGTTTTATTTTATTGTTTGAAACGTATTACTTACTCCTGTTATTAATACGAATAAAAAAAAATAGATTCTAATATAAGCTAAATATTATGATCAATACCATCTGTGGAATATGATATTCTCCTTGACAACAATACAATCAGCCAATTATTTTAAATTCTGTATAAATATAATTATTACATCAAATAAACGTGACGATCGAGTTTCTTATCAATTCTTCTCACCAAAAAGACAATTCCGAGCGAATCTCAAACAAATCAAACACGATTGAAATTATATTTGCAGTTTCATCTTAAACTAGCGTTTTTCAGTTACCTACTTAGCTTTCTTAGTGTAAAATAAATTCAAATCCATCAAATAGCTTTTGAGTTGAAGTTGAATAAACAAAAAAAAACAAATCTTTCCTCTTCCTTCTCCTTCATAATTTTCTTTACATAAAATCAATTTCGATCACGTTTTTACCCTTGTGTACCGTTAAATCAATACTGAGCATAAATAAACGAATATACAATAATATATAGTTATACGTCATGTTTTCTTCTTATGATGCATATTTTACACCAAACGAATATATGTAGAGCTAGAGATAGAGCAAGAGCAATCTTTCGTGATCTTTTAGTGTAAACGAAAACTCGTATTCAGTGTTCTTCAGTATTAGAACATTGCATAGAATCTTCTCGAATGCAGTTAATACAACGTTTACACAAAATAATTTGACATAGCGGGGTTAGAATGAACATTCGCTCGTTTGATGTAAATGCACCGTGCACCGTCACGAATTATACGAGTTATAGTATGTAGTTTTATTCCTTTACAAGTAACTAGTGGTCCGCCCCGGCTTCGCCCGTGGTACATATTTCGCAATAAAAGGTAGCCTATGTCCTTTCTCGGGTATCAAAATATCTCTATACAGAATTTCATGCAAATTGGTTCAGTAGTTTAGGCGTGATTGAGTAACAGACAGACAGACAGAGTTACTTTCGCATTTATAATATTAGTATGGATTATACTTGTCAGTTGTCACTCATGTCTTGTACAAGATCAAAGTTTAATTTTCCTATAATAATTGTGGAATATTTTAATACACAGCGTATAAACTCGAAAGTCTCCAAGATTTGCATATAAAAAGCAATTTTTCTCAAGCGTCTATACAACCTTAATACTTTCAAAGGCACGTGCAAATAATACTGATTTAATATTAGCAATATTTACTCCGAATCCAATTTTAACTTTTCTAAATTAATCTCCAATGAGATGCTTATTATAAGTAAATTGAACGCGAAGCCCTAAAGATGTATCTATGGAAGTTCACGGAAATATCAGGTAGAAACATACGTTATAAATATGTACCTATATTCATCGATTCAATTTAATACTTATAATGAATTGAGCAATAAGGGTGCTCAGAATTATCAGTAAAGGCTTTTTGAGTGATTATCAACTAGCTTTCCGCCCGCGGCTTCTCCCGCGTATTCATAGTTCTCATTTCCGATTAATTACTGAGATAAAACCTATCCTATATCCTTTCTCAGGTGTCATGCTATCTCTGTACTGAATTTAATCCAAATCGGTACAGTGCTTAATGCCCGAAGAATAGACAAACAGAGTTACTTTCGCATTTATGTTATTAGTTAAGGTTTAAATTCGTATATGTATGTAACCTTGGTTTTACTGGGTTTTAGTTAGTTAGATTTTCAGTCTTTGTTCCAGACATTCAGGTTGTCAGCAAAGTTAAAATGCTTATGAGATTATCTGCTATATTGGACTAATAAAAGGAACTGCTTACAAAAAAGCATCTTAGCACATAGAATATAAGGTCCAAACAAGATTTATGCTTGAAAAACTCGTATCACACTTTAGTACATCTTAATGTACACGTCTACATAACACGGTCTGGCGAAGCTGAAACTCAATATGAAGAGAATCACATTTTATACTTCAAGATAATAACACGAAGTTTGAAGCGAAAACGCGAGGGATTTTTTGCATTATGAATATGATATTGTGTGCGCTGGTTTACGTTGCTTTTTTAATTAAAATTAGAAAATATCTTCATAGAAAATTATGTTTATTAATAAGATAGATCTTTCAGATGTAATAAAATATTAAATTTAATAAAAATGAGTATACTTCTGATTAAATATACTAACCTAATAATGAAAACTTCGGGATTTTCTCCATCGTTATTATAGGGAAATCTTGGGAAAGTGCAATACCTACAAAAAATAACTATGATCTACCGTTCGTAAGTGTCGTATTTCGAATTGATTTAACTAGTTAATATTATGAAATACCATAGCAATAACGGATAATTGTTAACATTATTTTCGTGTTTTTCATCTAATTCAAAGCCAATTTACATACAAATATTTTTTTAAAATACCCAGCATAGATAATTGGAAAAACATAAAGTACGAGCAAATATTGCATGTCATTTGTGACACATCATTACGTAACATAAATGTGTGCACTGCAAAAAATACAGGCTTCGTTTCTAGAAACTATCAGTTATAATCCACCAGTCAATGGTGTGTGCAAATCGCTTCCGTGCGAGCGAACCGGGGTGTTAAACTTAATTAAGTTCTTACTGAGTCGGGTTTATTGGTGTGCTGGCTTGTGGTCACATTTTTATTGCTGCGAGCTTGCGTAGGATCCGCTTGGAAAACAAAAAAATGCTTGCTAGGCAGAAAAAATGAAGTGAAAAATTTAAAAAAAAATGTGTGCGTGTACTGTGTACACAAGTAAGAAGTGAAACTTCTTTATGACCTCATTTTTCAAAAAATAATTTACTATATGCAATTTTACAGAAATACGTTGAATCACACGTGGTAGGGATAAGAAAAAGATGGCGCGTAACGAAAAAATGTCACGCGTAACGAAAAAATGTTACATTAAATTTTTTTCCAACCCCGATAAAGAAGTTTCACTACAAAAAGAATATTTTAAATAGCTCCTATACTGTAATAGATTTTGAATTTATGCATTAAAAAAGTTTAGATTAATAATTGTTCGTAACTTTTAAAATTAAAGATTTTCTTCCATAATATTTGAAAAAGAGTTGTATGTGAGATTATCGATTAATCGGCATTTACCGATAAAAGTAATAAGATTATCACTGGTCAACAATGATTTTGTTGCCCTGGATGTGAAAGCGGTTTCGAATAATTTAATGCATATTATATATAGAACTATTAATGGTTTTGGTAGATTGGCTCTAGTTTTTTTTTTTATCCTAATTTTCTTACTAGACTCTAAAACGCAGCATGAAATAGAAGGTATATTTGTTTTACATCATTTATTTATTACAAAGTTTTACTTATTGTTTTGTTTTAGTATTTAATTAATTCAAATGGATATAAAAATAGAGAAAAATCATTAAAACTTATGAAATAGTACAAGGAAATAGATTTTATAAGCTTCTCTTCTTAGTTAATTTTGGGACAATAGTTTTCTTATGGACCATCAGTAATCTGCCATCATGTGACGATCCCATATACCCTGATACCATTATTCCATAATTTTTACTTCTTTTTCGATGTGTTCTTCCTGTTTCTCACAGAAATTCCGCAGATTTACTGGATATCTATCCAGGAGACTGTGGGCAAAGTGTAGCTTTATGCTCGTATTTGCTCATAAAATAATGAAGTTTTTTAAACAACTGTTGTGCAATTTCTTTATAATTTGGTGTTTTAAATTAATCTTAAATTAATTAATACTATATCTCTCCATAATTTACATTCAGCATCAGTTATTAAATTTTGTTAAATTTTCATTTTTTATCAATTGTCGACACGCCCGTCCTGTAGGGCCATCGGGTATTCTTCTTATACTTCTAGATTCCCTCAAAGGCCTAAATTTTCATATTTATTAATTATTCCTAATGAATTTGCTTTGTCTAATTCTATTAATAAAAACATCAAGGGAATTTCGTATACCTATCCACTTTGCTGACCAAGTGCTACTGGGTTTCTTTAACTCAATACAAACCGAACATTGTTGTTCATAAAAATGTTTTTTTACAGAAACCATTTATCATTCTGATATTCTACAGTCAGTTTTATAGAATAGGGTTCTGTCTGAGCGAATAAATGTGCAGAAAACGTAATTCACCTAAAAATAAACACTTGTCAGTAACCCGTACTCTGAAGGGCCGTAAGAAATTTTTATATATGAAAATCCAAATTAAAAAAAAACTAGAGCCAATTAAATAATTTTAATGATTACATTCGCAAACTGGGTACTTGAAATATATAAATCTGTAGAAATATCCAGGGCAACAAAAAAAAATTGTTTTTTTGTTGAGCTGTGTTACCTACCGGCCATGAAAAGAGCTAACTTTACTAAAAAAAGTCACCGTGGTTTGCAAATTTGAACAAAAAAGTTTTGTAAACAGAATATAGCCTATGTAGTTAGGAGTCTTTCTCACAAAAAAAAACAAAGGTTAAAATAAAATAATTTATTAACAAAACAACTTCTCATTTACACTAATACTATATTTATACTACATTTAATTATTCTTTAATTCTACGTCTTCTTGGTGGGCAAAAATAACGCCATTATACAATTACCTGAAAAAAAATAATAATTTTAGAATGTAAAAACTACAATTTACATTTAGAATCTAACTCTGATTTTATTATGGAAACAGTATACAAAAATATCACCTACATTTCCATAGAAGCTTTTATAATAAGGCTACAAGCTAACATAATTTTTATTTTAGTCATTGCGTAGGTACCTCTGAAGTACCGACATACTGGTACAAATGACCCAATAATTTCTGTCAGTATCTCCCGGCCTAAGTGGATAATATTTTATTAGAAACATCCCACAAGATGGATGGGTGACATCTCTTGATCGATTTTCATTTCACAGAGATAGTTTAATGGTCTTCTGCGTACTGTCTCTTTTGGATAATCCCCTCTGGGAACGAAATTGATCGTCCAAATAGATACGTACGTCAAATAATTTCTATGTATATTTATAATTAATTTTTGTCCGCACGTGCTGTATAAAATGGTAATTCATGAATATGATGGTCTTCAGCAGTTATTGTGCATAAGCCCACAAAGTATTCTGAGTTGATACAACCAATCTTTCCGTACCGGAGGAAAAGCCGCGGTACAAAGCTAGTCTATAATAATAATTATTATAAAGATAGTCTCACCTAACATAATTGCAGATAAAGTGAAGAATGGTATCACACACCCCAAGTCCAACAGAATTGGGAACGTTACGTTACCAACCAACGTTCCCATACGACCAGCCGTCATAATTAGACCCATTGCGAGCGACCTGAAATAATTATTATTAAATACGTAATTCATCATTCAGTCCATGCTACATCTGTTTACTGTGCTCTTTCTGAGCAAAAGTATAATAGATGAGAATGTTAGTGTCAGTTTTGTGGGACCTAATTTGTAGACTTGGTGGAATGAAATTTTTGGCAGACAGGTATGATTAGTTCTTGTTAGAACTTTCTTTAGGTAAATTAGATATAAGTCTACTTAAAAATAATTATCATACCAAAATCATTCAGGTATGTGATGATTACATCACAAACCTGAATGATAATATAAGTTTTATGTCGTAAAAACTTCAAGGTAATTTTCTAACGAAATTATTAAATTAAACATTGATAAATCATCCGCATACGAAATTTCACCGACACTAAGTATTTAACTATTAATTAAACGAAGTTATATACAAATATTCATAGCAAGTTTACTAGTACTAAACTTTGTACCAACCTATAACTAGTTGGGAATAGTTCCAGGACCATAGCCTGCGTCAAACTCAACATAGTCTGCGCGGTAGACACGTCAGTTGAAAATAACGAGACCAATAGAATCTTAGACACGGTCCATCTCAGGGCAATCGTACAGCCCACAGATAATAAGCCGCAGACGAGGAATAGGTTCTTCTTGCCGACCTTATTCACTAGGATGCTCGTGATGATAAATGGTACTAGACAGATACAACCTAATATGACTGTGTTTAGATATGTTTCGTCTCCGCTCCGTACCTGCAATTTGTAACGATTAATAAGGACAAAGCTTTGCAATTATAAATTGGTTGAAATTAAATGAACGTTAGTTAGTAACTTATAATATTATGTCGTGTAGTAAAATGTAGATAACGCAAACTTTGTATAGTTTAGCATTGGTAAATTGGTATTTTGTCACACTAAGTCTATATCAGTTGTTATAAATGGTATTTTATTTTTGAACATTGATTTCCGCCCGCGGCTTCGCTCGCTTTTTCAAAGGAAAACCTGCATAGTTCCCGTTCCCGTGGGATTTCCGGGATAAACCTACCTATGTGTTAATCCAAGTTACCCTCTATATGTGTGCTAAATTTCATTGAAATCGTTCAGTAGTATTTGCGTGAAAGAGTTACAAACACACACACACATCCTCACAAACTATCGCATTTATAATACAAGTAGGACTATTAAGATATCTTCTCCAATATTTAAGTGAACTCTTTAATAAACTACGTATAAACTAAGCTCAAATTTCTAGCTAAATCGGTTTGGCTTTGTCAAAATCGATCCTTAAAAGCTTCAGATAAGAGAATAAAGCCATGATACCGATAAAATGAACCAAATTGAAACCTGAGGCTACAGATCGGTTCTACTTTAAGAATATGAAAGATCTAACATTTTTGCTACATTCGCTCTATTTTCAAATATAGCAAACACATTAAAGTGTAGAATTTCTACTAGAGGTCTTATCTATAAACAGCTTGAGATATCTGATGCAAATAATATTTCAAAATGGTCAAGCAAATGTTTGCAAGCAATTTTCACTCAAGCATGTTAATTGTCTTTTTCAATGAAGATCTGCATGTCATATTTAATTAGTTCGACTTAGAGTTTTCGTTCGTTTGCGTTAAATTGCTTTTTTAAAACATTTGATTGCAAAATATTAATTTGTCACTCATTGGATATTTTCAAATTATCTGTTTTTAGGTTGTAATTAATGATCGTTTTTGTTTTATGTTTTGAGAAGCATACATACCGGCAAACACACATCATCATCTCTTGCAGTGTTAACTTTAATTCTAAGATCATGGGTATATGCGTCTAACATGACACAAAAATCCTCAGTCCCATTCTGTCTGTAGTTCTCCACTATTGTAGAAAGTTGTGGAAACCACAGCCGAAGTACGTTGTATCTGGAAACAAGATATTGTTTCTTAGGAATCATATCTAATAAGAAACAATTAGGATTAGCTGTTGCTGTGTTGAGCTTGAAATTAATGGAATTACATTAGTGTACCAACCAAGACACAAATATTGCAGTGTTTATTTTGAAGTGTCAGAAGTGAAACTTCTTGAGGCGCGTAAGAGTAAAAGTTCAAGGCCCCGACATGGCAATACCGTCACGCCATGGAGTACGGTGATGATTTTTGTATCTTTGAATCATGTCAAAGAAGTTTGACTTCTGACACGAGTGCTCGGCCCACATAACAATGCTTTATTCATATTATAAGCAATAAGTGCAAAGTTCCCTAAATATATAAAAGTAGGTACTATTTTCATAACAATCGAAAACTGGGTAAGTTTAACTCACTGCGTCATTGTGAAGTAGTTTATAAAACAGAAGAGCAATAGATACAACAACAAAGGCCGTCGAAACAGCGGTTTGATATTCTCGAAGCCAGCCGATAGTTGGCTCTTATGTTCGCCTTCCGGAGTCTCAACTATAGCCTGTTTCATTTCGTCTTTCCATAAGTTCACATACTGTAAATAAAGTAGGAATTATTATTTATTTTTGGTATTTTGGCACAATCATATTATCGATAGTCGATTAAATTTTTCTGATCATGTATGTTAACTCTGTTTGTATGTTGGTCTATCCGTCTCTGTTTCACGCCTAAAAGGCCGGCAACACATTTGCAGTGACTCTTATATCGTGAAAGCTAATGGACGGCGGGCATCACTTTCCACCAGGTGACTTATCTGCTCGTTGGTCTGTTTAGTTATAAAAATCCACAGAACTAATTTAGATGAAATTTGGTTAAGAGATAGTTTGAGAATCAAGAAAGTATACTTATGAAAGGTTTTAATCCCACTTCAACGGGAACTACACGGGTTTTTCTTTGACTACGCGAGCAAAACCGCGGGCGGATATCTAGCTTCTGATAAGTGAAATGAGCTATTGCTAAATTTAAAATTGATGGTATTTCTCAAAAATTTATTATGGTAATTTATTTGTAAGTTCATTGAATTTGAAGCACGATATAATATTTTCTTTGAAATCATGCGTTTCATTCGAATGCAACTAAATAATATGAAATACCTATATAATTTCGTATTTTATTTTTGAGTTGGGAAGTTAAAAATATTTAATTACGGTACAAAAATTCCAACAAATTCCAATTCTTGTACGAAGGAATTTCGGTCGATCAATGTATCGAAAATCACAAATTAAAATAGATTCAATTTCTTAAAACTTTCAAACCTTCTTCACAACTTTAATCTTCAAAACTGTAATCTTGTAACCAAAATTTCGCGAATGTTTAAATGAACTACAAATCTTGTCTATACCTTAAAAGTTTCCGCTGGTTTTCCCGTGTTTTCTTTGTACACTCGAATTAAAACATCTCTCGCTTCATTGTATTTGTGCTGTGTTACATAAAACTTAGGGCTTTCAGGTAAAAACATGTACAGGATGCTCGCACAGAGGGACCAGACTGACATTATCAGGAGATAGTAGTTCCATGTATTGAGGACTGAAAACATAACGAACAACAAACATAAATTTTGTTTACAATACTGTTATTAAATACTAGGTAGTTCTTGAAGATGATGCAACGAAACCGTTTGTGGATTTAATAATAAAAATCGAAACAATATATAGGTATAGGTAAATAAAAACGGAACAAGTGAATTGTGTGTTTCTTTTAAAATATCTAAACTCTGTAATGCAGTTCTATTAAATATTAAATAAAAATTATAAAATACTGTTTTCTTGTAAAAAAATATGTATAATATTATGTAAGAAGTTGTGAAATTGCTTTGCTGTCTTTGAATTTAAAGAAACTAAACATAATTAATGTTTATCGGATTGTATTAGGTTTTTTTTGTTAGAAATGTTCCAATTTTTAACTAGAACTACATATTAAGAATATCATCACGTCTTCTATAAACTATGCGATACCGCATTATTCATAAAAGTTTGCGATATCAAATTACACCTTTAAAAAGTTACTCTAGAACTTCTGTAGAAAAGTTGGATGTTAAAGACTATAGTATACTAAAAGTATGTTATTTATTTTCTCTTATATTAAAACTATTCATGCATAACTTGTTTTATAAACCAAGTAAATAAATCAAAATACATAACATCCATATCCATTTCAATAAAAGAAGAAAGAGCCAGATACTAAATCCTTATAGAAACGAAAAAACACCAAATTATTCACTACATTTCCTTTAGCACTTATTTCTTTTACAGAAACGAAATATCAAAATGTTCACTATTCTATACTATTTCCTTGAACATAGTCCAGTATAAAACGGTCCACTTACCTATATACCCATTGAACAGCACATCCCTCCAATCGCACCTGAGAATTGCCCAGGAAATTAAAGCGACAGAAATCTGTCCAATAGCCACAAAGGACGATTGGACCAGCATCACTCGATCCCTGATTCCGCTGTGGCATAGCTCAGAGGTTAGCGCCAAGAATGGACTGAATGAAGTCGCAAATCTGTTTGGATAACGTGTTTATGACTTAGGATAATGTTATCAGATATTTTGTGGTATTTAACATGAGTATAATAAATTTTTACTTGTATATTGATATTTTTTTTATCCCAACGTTTCGAACACTTTGCAGTGATCGTCACGAAAATTAAATTGTGAAGCGTTGAGATAAAAATTAAATGAATAAATCGTGTTTAAAATCCGTTAGTCTTTAATTTCTTAATGTTAACAGATGTTATTATAATTCTCGATTCGTAATCGAGAATTAAAATACACGTAAATTTTTTAAAGTAAGATTAAATAGCAAATGATTTAAACTTAAAACACACGTCGGTTTGTAAAAGTCAGTTTAAATAACAAAATATATAAAAAAAACTCTACAATACTACTCACAACAATCCCTCGAAGAATTTCGACGTGACTAATATGTAATATTTTTGGCTCAAACCAGAAATAACGGTAAAAAAGAATATACCTAGAAAGCCACAAACAATAAACCGCTTTCTGCCGTATGTATCTGTTAAAAACCCTGCTAATGATGATGACAGTATCATTCCTGAAATAAATAAAAACTCATATAAATAAAAATGACAGAGAGACAGAATTTACATGAGATTTTAGAGTTAGTTCTTATACCCGATGATTCAAATGTTGTTTTATTTTATTTCTGAAACATTATTAATGAAACTATATCCCTTAACAATATTTTTTTAATTAACCTAATTATACTTTACAAACTATATTTTGTAGTGAAGATGTGGGGTAAGAGGCAGATGCATTTTACATCTGTTTAACTGATCGATTTTCTTTAGGGACAAGTAGGTGATTAGCCTTCTTTGTCCTACCAGACCGAGACATTTTTTTTCTTCGTCTCCACCGGGAATCGAACCCAGGACCCCTCGGTGCTATGCTCACGCGTCAACCACTGTACCAAGGAGGCGGTTACAAACTATACAGTAAATTGAATTGAAAAATAAACAAATAAATTATTTGCAAAAAAGGTAGAGTAATCTAGTGTTTTATTAATAACTCTGTGCCTCCAGTGAATAAGGGAATAACTCAAAAACAGCACTTTTCAGGAGAGACAAAAAACTATATATCAACACTAAATCTTTATAGCTTCAAATTTTTAAGCTTGTATGGGTAAGATATGATGTTAGACTTTAGTTTTACATATGAACAGATATTGTAACAACCCCATAAATATACTTTTTTCGTGTTTTTTTGTAGTTGTGCCCTTATGAACGAGTACTTCATGGAATAACTCAATGTATTCATATAAGGTTTTTTTTGCTCTTTGCAATATAACAACTTATGCCCTAATGCACCATGTTCATAGTCGCATAACACGACTTAAATTATTGCCAGTTTTGGTTTTATAGAAATGATGCGACTTATTATGCTTGAAATTTGTGTACTTTATGACTCAATTGAGGCCTTTTAGTGGAACAACCATGCATGTAGTTTGAAAAACGAATAAAATCAACGGATTTTTTATCGTTATTAGATATAATAAAAACAAAACAACATGTAGGTGTTTATGCATTTAACCCTAGAAGTCCAATCTACGTAAATTTAATGTACACCGCGGCGAAATAACTTTGTCTTTTCTATATTTACCATCGAATCGCTTCGAAATCCAGAAACAACTCATTAGCCGTCGAGACCTAGCAGTACATAGTTGGCTCTTCCCGGTAAATTCCGCTATTTTGTAGTAAAGAGGATGTTGTACGTCATTTTGACGTATAATTGGGCTTTTCGTAACTTTTACGATTGTTTAAAAAAATATTTTGTGTTGATTTATTTGAATATTTTTATTCCAAGTCACGTTTTACATGATATAGTATTATCTAATATATAAAAATCAATGCCACTTTTCGTTGTAATTCCATAACTCGAGAACGGCTGAACCGATTTCGAAAATTGTTTTTTTATTATATTCCTTGAAGTACGAGGATGGTTCTTATGTAGAGAAAACGTAAACATGTACCACGGGCGAAGCCGGGGCGGACCGCTAGTATACTATATATTGAGTATAAAATAGGATCCAGAAAACTTTAACACTAGGACGAAAAACCTTCAATTTTAGTAAATGACGATTATTGTCCTCCGCTGGATTTGGACTCCAAGCAAGAGGATTGGGTGGCTGAAGATGTTGTCCGGAGAAAAACCGAATATATCATGGTGGTTATACATTGAGGATACAAGCACTATTAAGAGATAAGAGAAGCTCGAAAACCATATTCCTGTAAGTATGTTCAGTTACCTTACAGGGAAAGTTATAGGTGGTCAGTGGCAATATTTTACGGCATGATATGGAATTTTAACAATTTCTATATCTTATAATATCAAAATAATATAGATAAATAAAGAAAAAACAATGAGCTGCAAAGATTTTATGAAAAAATTAAGCACAGATTTGAAGGTGCCTTGGATGCAAATACGACTTGAAGAGACTCTACGTGACAATATCCAAATTTTTTCAAAATATATGGTACCAGAGTATCCATAATATGTTTACGATAATGCAGGACCAAAATAGTTTCGATATTGCGGATTTTTTTCCTATAAAAAGGCAAATTACAGTGGCTAAAACGCTATATGAGAGAGAACACAATATTCATAATTTGTCAAGACTGGTTATAAATTTTTTTTTCTATGCGTCTATAATTATAGTATTATTGTAGTTAGATTAAATAAAAAAAAAGATTAAAAACTAGTTATTTTTTATAAAACTTACCCAAATATAAGAAGAAAATATTAAAAGTTTAACATTTTTGTTGGCTTTTTTTAGATGATTCAATTATCGTTCTGTATTTATATAAACAAGGAGTATAATATTAGCACTTAATGTGTTAATTAAAACTGTATTTTTAATAGATACTATTGCAAAAAATAGTTAATTTCCATAGAAATATTATTAGTATCCCAAGTTAACTGATAAATAAAAAAAGATTGAAAAATATTATTAAGCAAAAAGGAATAGTGTCCGTTGTTTCCGTGCAGTATTCAAATAGACCAATAGTAACACGGCATTAATGCAAAACTGTCTCATGTCGTCACTTGAACCAATGACACTAAGAGTTGTTCTTTCATGCTCATGTTAGAAAAATGACACAACTGCGTTTATACTAAAATAGTGTTAGCACGGATGGAACAAAATGAATTAAGTCTTTATTCAAAAAGTATAACTACACATATTATGTCTTTGTGTTCGTGGGTTATTTTGACTCGAGACGAATAGTTCCTTTGCGATTGCCTAAAATGATGGATAAGGTAACCTAAACCGTTTATCACACCCTACTTATACCGTTTGGGTCATTCGAAAAACTGGGTTAGGATGCAGCTTGAGATATGACCTTTTGATATGTTGTGTATTTTGACGAGCTGAATCCAATGGTGCAATAAAAACCAAAGGGAATAACTCGTCTTACTCCCTTATTCACTGGAGGCACAGAACTGTTCTATCAACGTTCAAAACATTAAATATTCACAATAAATGAATAAGATAAATTTTTATATCCAACAAACATATAACAAATAAATGAATTTGAATAGAAACCGTTTAAAACTGGACAGAGAAGAGTGAATAAAATTCATTTCAGAACTTTGAGTTAGATTTTTTTATTGTATCAATTTGCCTCCAATTTGCCTGCAGGAAACAATTTTATAGACACGAAGTCAACGTTACGTGCTATTTTTTAATCTGTGATATACCTACCTATCTGAAAAAGATCTGCAATATTTTTTTTTAACAAAAAACCGCCTTCAACCTGGTACAGATTTAAAATTTCGTCAGAATTTCGATGGGACCACAGGGCAGAAACAACTTTCAAATAAAACAATGAATTATCATAATCGCTTCACCCAGTCAATAGATCTGAGGTAACAAATTAAAAACAACTTTTTCTTTCAACTAGACTTTCTTCGGTAGTGCTTTTGAATCTTCAAAATATATAACTATATATTTCAGTATCTACAAGGTAGAGTCGGCAAGAAACTCTGTAGTTATAAATTGTAAATTTTACATTACAATTTTTCAGTTTATAATCAACTAGTGGTCCGCCCCGGCTTCGCCCGTGGTACTTATTTCGCAATAAAAGGTAGCCTATGTCCTTTCTCGGGTATCAAAATATCTCCATACCAAATTTCATGCAAATTGGTTCAGTAGTTTAGGCGTGATTGAGTAACAGACAGACAGACAGACAGAGTTACATTCGCATTTATAATATTAGTATGGATTGAACAAAAATATTAAACGAAATTAAAACGAATTTAAATACTCATAGGCAAATATTTTTCCAGTAGTTTACTCTATAGAGTGTGTCATAGAAATATACATACAACCACTCGAAAAACTTAACCCTCTTTCTGAGAACGTCAGTTGATAAATGCAAGGATTTATACTAATATTATAAAGAGGAAAACTTTGTTTGTTTGTTTGATTGATTGTAATGAATAGGCTCATAAACTACTGGACCGATTTTGATGAAATTTGGCACAGACAATCTTTAGACCCTGAGAAAGAACATAGGCTACTTTTTATTGCAAAATATGTAGCGTATACAAATTAAATTAACTCAAGAGGAAATGTAACCGCTTCTAGTTTTAAAGTATTTAAGAAATTATTATAATCTAAAGGCATTTAATATTAGGTCAATGAAAATTTTAATATCACCCCTTTATCGTATAGAAACTTTGTGTCTTATAAAGTTGGATAAACTGCTAGAGTATTTTCATTTATCACGTTTTATGAACGACTTATCATTTTAATACTTTACTTAACTTTAATATAGAAAATATTAATATATTATCTATGGTAATATTATAGGTACGTATATTATCTGTGATATTATATTAAATTATCAGGAAGGGACATTTTAATGAGAATGTTTCAAAAATCTATGGTTATAATAATTTTAAGAATAAAGACGCAATTTTACGTGGCTATACTAAACTACCATAATTGGACCACCTTGGTTAACGCTCGAGCGTAGTCCTGAGTTCGATTCACGGTGGACAAAAAAATTTACGGTCTGGCAGGACACAGAAGGGCGAAGGCTTATCACCTTTTTGTCCGTAGAGAAAATCGATCAGTGGAACAGATGTTTAATGCCCCATTACCCACTAGGGGACATGTATCTTCACTTACTTATACACTTAAAAAATTTATTTTCAACTAGAGCGATTACTAAACAGACTTATTAGTCTGTCCATATTGGAGTCTGAAAAATTAATTGTGCAATAAATTGCGACTTGAGTAGGTACATAATATTTAATTTCTGAGATAAGTCGATGTTTTCATAACACCCATTTAGAATTATAAAAATATCTTTTGCGTATGTTTTATCTAACATCTGCAATAAATACGCAATCGTCTAAAGTCGCACTATCTAGGACTAATACAGTTTTTCTTTATTTAACGTTTCTTATCTCGATAAAATTTATTTTCATGAAGACGTAACTAAAGTGAGTAATAAGGTAATATAGATCAAAATCTCTGTTGTTGTACTATATAGACGTCTATAATATTATTTATATATTTTATTCTGAAAACTCAATCGAATGAATTAATTCCCTTTTATGATTTCGTTTCAGCATTCAATAATCTATATATATATAAAACTCAAAGGTGACTGATATAGTGATCTATCAACGCACAGCCCAAACCACAGGACGTATCGGGCTGAAATTTGGCATGCAGGTAGATGTCATAACGTAGGCGTCCCCTAAGAAAGGATTTTGATCAATTCTGCCCCCAAAGGGATAAAATAGGGGATGAAAAATTATTACCATGAAAATTTTTCTTTTCCACGCAGGCGAAGCTGCGGGCAAAAGCTAGTATGAAATAAGCGTTAGAAACTACAACTTACATATCATATTAATATAGTGCACTCATAGTTTAATATTCTCTTCCTTTAAAATGTATTGGCAATACTTACCAACATACGGTATTGCATTCAACACTCCTTTTTGCAACAAGCTCATATTCAAGTCACATTCAGCTATGGGCAGTATATAAGGCGTGCTGATGGACACAACTAGTCCACAAGTATATCCTACATACGCAGATAGTAGAAGCTTTATGTGAAACCGGCCGAAACCGCATTCTTTTAACGCTAGATTGACTTCTTGCATCGCTGTGGGGATAGTGTGTTCGGGCTCATCTTGGGCTGAAAGTAAATCCTCACTTAGGTATATTATCCTAATATTAACTATCCTATCTTGATCTTTATATGTTATAAATGCAATAATGTGTTTTCTATATTGTCTTTCACGTAGCAAATGAGGTATTTTATGGTAGATTTTTGTGTCTGTATTCTGTATTAACACAAGTATGGTAGGTACACATTATGTTACTAAAGAAAGTGTGAATAAACCTAAATAAAATTTCATAGTATATTCTGACCGTTTGAGCTTTTTTATATCACTTTTACCGTAAGGCGATTTAAAAAAAGGTGCTTATGTTATGACATACTTAGATATAAATATACGAACAGCATTTTTTAAACAATCATTAGATTAGATAATGAATGAATCTTACTATTGACTTAAACTGAAAAGTCGGTATAAATAGATTAGAATATTCGTGAGAAATCAGCTGATTTGATAAAATTTTGCAAATATTATAATATTAGTGTCTTTATGAACTTGAAAATTATGATATATACTGAGTATACAGGGTGTAATCGTTAAGTGTGCACAAGCGATTATTCCGTAACTATTGCAGATACCAAAAAACTTTAAACTGATATCGAAAGTACTTAACCTAATGAGTAAAATGGCCATAATAAATTTTTAAAAATAAAACGAGAAATATCCAAAAATGTTACATTAAACGCTCCCATACATTTTATTTCCCATACATTTTGTATTCATAGCAGATTTTCGAAGTGATGTCCTCATTGTGAAATACAATGAGGAGCTCTATTTACAGTTTCTAAATGAACTTCCCTTCAAATTTGCGAAGTAATTAAAGCAGAAAACCAAAAAAAGAAAGAAAAAGCTAAAATCTTTGTTGGTTCTTAAATGTACTAGGTTGATCCAAAAGTAATGATAATTGGGTATTTCCTGTGCACATAAAAATATAAAACAAATGTTTTTTGCTTGCTCATGTATTCACTAAGTAATCACAAAAAAATCATATCACCAGGCCACGTTTCCAATTATTTACATTAATTTGAATGTGAACCGTGCGTGCCAGAATGTTTCCCGACGAAAAGAAGAAACAACGATTCGACATGTAGAGGGTAAATTTCTAAATTTTTAATGATATCAGGATAATTTTTTGTCACGTTTTGTGATCATGGACGTTACCCGAGTTCACCATGTTTATGCTGAAACCAAAAAAACAATCAATGTCCTGGATGCGAGCTTCCAAAGTGACGATGAAGAAATTCAAAGTGAAAATCAGTAGGTTAGATTAAAGCGGTAGTTTTTTGGGACGCTGAAGAAATAATTATGGTGGAATATTTTAAAAAGGTAGCCACTTTATTGGGCTCTTACTAAACAGACCAAATTAAAAGATTGCGGTAGGTTAGTAAGGAAAAGAGACATGGCAAACTGCGGACCTGAACGCTGTTTCACCAAGACAACGCACCAGATCACAAAGCGTCAGTTGCGATGGCTGCCATTCAAAAATCGGCATTCCAAATGCTTGAACACCTACCCTATTTTTTAGATCTAGCTCCTATTTACTTTTATCTCTTTCCTCGGCACAAGAAACACTTTCTTAGCAATAAATTATTTTAAGACGACAGCGAAGTGATGGCCGCGTGGAGGGGTTTTTGTGGATGAAGTCAAAGTTTTTTTTTTTAAGTTTAGGAAAAAAAATATTGAAGTATATTTTCTAGTTAGAAGACTACCTAGAGAACTACATAATTATTATAACTGTAATGACCTTGTTTAATATTGATTATCATTACTTTTGGATCAACCCATGAACATGGGATATTCGTATCTCATACTAAATGTATGGGAGGGTTTAAAGTTAATTTTTTAGATATTTCTCGTTTTATTTTTAAAAATTTATTATGGCCATTTTACTCATTAGGTTAAATACTTTCGATATCAGTTTAAAGTTTTTTGATATCTGTAATAGTTACGGAATAATCGCCTGTGCACACTTAACGATTACACCCTGTATACTATATCTGCTCTTTTACATGAAAACTTATTATCTTTTTAATGAATTTCTCTAAAAAAATTCATTGGTGAAAGAAGACTTGAAACTAAAAAAGAACTTATTATCTGTACTATACGAAAATGAAACCTCAAAATTTCTGCGACTTAGCACTTACTATGTCTCCGTGTCACTTACGTGTCTAAAAGTAACTCTAGACGCGTTTAGTGTCTAAAGTAGGCCAAGCCTGTATCTAAGACAATAGTCACTACTCGTCATACACGATTTTGCGGTAATTGCTCATTCGGAACATATTTTTTTTATCTTTTTTTATTTAGGGTTTTTTGTCCTAAAGGACGATGACAATCCCATCGTACCTTGTACAAATATATAACACTTAACAAACTATATTAACTATATTTTAAATTTAAAGTTGAATAGCATTGCAAACGGTTCACTATTTTCATAAAAAAGAAGCAATAGGAGACAAAAAGTAAGATAGAATAGAAAAAAAATTATGTAAGTGATTTGAGTTAAGTTGGTATGATTCTTAAGTGATAATAAGCGTATTTTATCAATAAAAAACTGAATAGAATTATAAAATGTCAGTAAAATAATAAGACAGTAAATAATAAATCCAACACTCCTTCCACATTACTGCTTATTAGACAATTAAACTGAAACTTTTTTGGATTTTAAAATATCTGATATAATTTATGATATTTTATGATGATAAGATGTACCAGAAAAAACTCAACCTCAGTAATCTAAAGATAACAGAAAAACGATTATCTAAATTAAACTGAAGTCAACCAACTTTACATAATCTGTGGTTCCAAGACAAACGAAAACATCAATTATATTGTCGTCCTAAATAATTAATGCTGAAATAAATGTGTTTGATTCCATCGTAAGACGTCTTTTGATTATATTAATAGCCTAATTAAAAATGGCCATTGAATTTAATAAAATCCTAAATTAATTTGAAATTGTTATGAAAAGTATAAATAAAAACAATACATACAACTACGACCAAGAACTTGTAAGTCTACTTCACTCATTTTCACTTGTATTTATTAAAATAATGCACAAAAATAACACTTAGACATTGTAGCTGATAAAAGTAGAATGCTACTGTACTAAATGTTTCAAATTATTTATATCTTTCCAGCCTTGGCGTAAGAAAACTATTTTATCTTGAGCTATCAAAGTCTATAACAAACCTCCTTTCTCATATTATGTTAGTCTGATACAGGAAGTTCAAGATAAATTGGTTAATAAATGTTTCACTAAGATAATTTCATATAACCTGAGCAAATTATTGTGGTGTAATACATTGAAATGTCTTACGACACTTGTTAGAATTAAAAATAGTGTTAGCTTAAACAATAACAATCTACAAGATACTTATAAACTTTACACGAATAATTAGTTTCGAGGATCAATTTGAGGAAGTTATAATTTGTTCAGTGGCTGCTTAAGGGCTCTAGATAGGTCAAAGGTCGTCAGAATTCTGCCACTTCAGACCATAGTTTAAACTATTGTTGGGTTTAGCATTGTTTTATCTTTATAACTTAAGGAATGTAAATTATAAAATTATATATTTCCTACATTCTAGAATGTATTCAATATAATATTACTCCTGCACCTAACATGGATACGAAATACTAGTCAAAATTATCCGTCAATGATTCATTTTTTTGGTGATTTTGCACTTAACAGTAAGGTGAATAATAAAAAAACTGTGACTTGACAAAAATTTACTTTAATAATCTTATTGTTAACAATTTATAAAAAGTATCATCTTCATTTTAAAAATAACGCCAAGGAAGTAATTACCTGAAACAAAATAGAATTCAATATCTTAAAGAAACGTATAGGAAAGAAATCGTGGGAAATCAAAAATAAACAAAAAATACCAAATACCAACAAATATGAAAAAAATATGTACAAGTTCATAGGCAATCTTCTACGGACACATAGCCTCTTATAACATTACTCAATATAATCGTTATAAATACTTACCAAATAAAAGGGATGCTAAAGAAAATAGTGGTACAACACATCCAATGTTGAGCAATATTGGAAACATGACATTCCCAAATAAGGTCCCAGTGCGACCCGACATCATAATGAAACTCATTGCTAGCGACCTGCAAATTAATATTGCTTTACTTAAGGTGTAATACATACGGCGTTCCACAGGGGTCTTTAATGGTCCAATGTTATTTATATTTTATACAATTAATTAACCTTTACAATTAATATTTAATAACATTAATATGCCCATATATGCTGTTTTTAACCTTATAATAATATAACGGGGATGTAAAAAGCGTTGGAAACATAACATAGTTATTGTGAATAGTAAATAGGAAAAAACAACATATCAAAATAATTTACAAAAGTAGCAATCAAATGTATCCATAACAAGTGATAACTGCGTTTAAAACAACCGACTTCAAACTTGCACTTGCAACATTTACAAATACAGACAAAAATGCTCATAAAATAAAAACTACTGGGCCAATCCGGATAAAATTTTTATGGGACCAATTCGACACCATCCCGCATCGAACAAAAAAAGAACACGTAAATCGGTTCAGAAACCTCGGAGTAATCGGTGTACATACCTACATAAAAAAAACAATCCGGCCGAATTGATAACCTCCTCCTTTTTTTGAAGTCGGTTAAAAATTATAAAATAAGAAATAGATGACGTTTCTTATATGAATCGTATATACGTAAAATTACATCATATTTATGTTCAAAAAACTAAAAATGATAATAGCAATTGAAAGTCTTCATAGTTATATTAAATCCAACCTCATTGACTATATAAATTAAACATCTCGAGTAACCAATTAAAATACTCTCACTTGCCTGCAACTAGTCGGAAAGTACTCCAGAACCATAGCCTGAGTAAGACTTATCATTGCCCTGGCAGCCGATACATCAGTTGAGAATAATGATACCAGCGCTGTTTTAGACGCCGCCCATTGCAAATCAACCGTGCAACCCGTTGAAATCAAGCCACAAATTATAAGCAGGTTATTTTTGCCCATTTATTCACTAACAAGCTTGTAACTATGTTAGGGAGAACACAAATACAGCCCAGTATGACAGAATACAAATAGGTTTCAGTACCAATGCGTACCTGGGAACAGTAATGGTGTATTACGTGATATTTATTGTACAAATAAATAAAATTGAATAAGATTTCACTAGATAGGTACATTACATATATTTTTGTATTATATTATGATCATCGACTAGATAGGTTTCTCGGAACTTATATTTTATTTTTTCTGTTTTTTATTCAATATATTCCTTTCAATACAATATATTCCGAGACTGTCTGGTACCGATAAAAGTAATTAGATTACCTATCAAATAGAAAAAAACGTCACGATGGCTTTCAAACTTGCACAACAAAATTTTGTAAACAGATAGGACCTGTAGGAGTCCATCTCACAAAAAGAAATAAAATAAGAAAGATTAAATAGAATAATTTATTAATTTATCATCAAAACAACTTCTCATTTACACAAATAATATAATATGTATTAATACTATGTTTAATTCTTCTTTGATTCTACGTCATCTTGGTGGGCAAAAATAACGCCATTATACAAGTACCTGAAAAAAATTATTGGTACTTACTAGAATGTAACAAGTGATAACTGCGTTAAAAACAACCGACTTAAAACTTGCACTTGCAACATTTACAAATACAGACAAAAATGCTCATAAAATAAAAAATACTGGGCCTATCCGAATACAATTTTTATGGGACCAATTTGATGCCATCCCGCATCGAACAAAAAAAGAATCACGTAAATCAGTTCAGAAACCTTGCAGTAATCGGTGTACATACATTAAAAAAAAACATACCGGCCGAATTGATAACCTCCACCTTTTTTTTGAAGTCGGTTAAAAACTGAAAATTACATGTAGAAAGTATCTACGATCTTATTGTGGAAACATATCCAATTTTAATATTTATTTCTACACAGTGTTATAATAAGGCTACAAGTTACCATCATTTTTCTTTTTGTTTTAACGTACTCGCCTGAAGAACTGTCATACTGGTACAAATGACCCAATAATTTCTGTTAGTATTTCCTGGCCTAAGTTTATACTGTCTTATTAGAAACATCTCACAAGATGGATGGGTGACATCTCTTGATCGATTTTCATTTCAGAGAAATAGTTTAATGCTTAGGTTTAATGGTATTCTGCGTACTGTCACTTTTGGATAATCCATTTTGGGACTGAAATTGATCTCTCGGCTCTACGTTTAAGCGTTAATCAATATAAAAAGATACTGTTCATGGCATCTTTTAAGTCTTAATCCAAAAATAAATCAAATGATTTTTATGTACATTTAAAATGAATTTTGTCTGCATATATTATGCTGTATAAAATGGTAATCCATGAACATGATTTTATTCAGCAAAGTGTTGTGCATGAGCCCACGAAGGATTTTTATGTCAATAAAGTTTTTATTTATTTACATTCTGAGTTGATACGACTAATCTTCGATAGTGCAGTGAAGCCGGAGTACACAGCTAATCTATAATAATAATTATTATAAAGATAGTCTCACCTAACATAAGTGCAGATAAAGTGAAGAATGGTATCACACACCCCAAGTCCAACAGAATTGGGAACGTTACGTTACCAACCAACGTTCCCATACGACCAGCCATCATAACTAGACCCATTGCGAGCGACCTGAAATAATAATTATTAAATAATACGTAATTCATCATTCAGTCCATGCTACATCTGTTTATTGTGCTGTTTCTGAGCAAAGTATACTTGATGAGAATGTTAGTGTCAGTTTTTTGGGACCTATAATTTGTAGACTTGATGGAATGTTTCAGGCGGACAGGTAAGATTAGGTCTTGTTAGAACTTTATTTAGGTTAATTAGATATAAGTTGGTCTGCGTTAAAAAAGTTGATGTAACGATAGTAATGTTAGTTTTATTTCTTAGAACTACAAGTTTTTGTAACGAAATGTTATTTTATATTGATAAATCATCCGCATACGAAATTTCATCGACACTAAGTATTTAACTATTAATTAAACGAAGTTATATACAAATAATCATAGCAAGTTTACTAGTATTAAACTTTGTACCAACCTATAACTAGTTGGGAATAGTTCCAGGACCATAGCTTGCGTCAAACTCAACATTGCCCGCGCGGTAGACACATCAGTTGAAAATAACGATACCAATAGAATCTTAGACACAGTCCATCTCAGGCCAATCGTACAGCCCACAGATAATAAACCGCAGACGAGGAATAGGTTCTTCTTGCCGACCTTATTCACTAGGATGCTCGTGATGATACATGGTACTAGACAGATACAACCTAATATGACTGTGTTTAGATATGTTTCGTCTCCGCTCCGTACCTGCAATTTGTAACGATTAATGAGGACAAAGCTTTGCATGCAAAGTAAGAATTATAGATTGGTGAAAATTAAATTGTAATTAGATTTAGGTAGTAACCACGTAGTAACTCATATTATGTAGTGTACTAAAATATAGATAACGCACTTTTTAGCTTTGTATCATGTTTTAGTTTTACACTGTAAATTTATTATTGTGTTTGAATTGTATTGACCTGCAATTGTTATTGCAACTTTGTGGTGTTAAATAAATGATCTTTCTTTCTTTCAAAGTTTTTATTGTTTAACCTTGTTACATTGATGGTTTTTGTTCACATTGATAAAATATATCAGTTATTATAAGTGGTATTTTAATATTGAACATTCGAGAATTTTCTAATTAAGAATTTCCTAGGACTCTTTAGTCCACTAGGAGCAAATATTTAAGAAAATTTGAGCTTAGTTTATACGTAGTTTATTAAAGAATAAACTACGTATAAACTAAGCTCAAATTTCTAGCTAAATCGGTTTGGCTTTGTCAAAATCGATCCTTAAAAGCTTCAGATAAAAGAATAAAGCCATGATACCAATAAAATGAACCAAAATTGAAAGCTGAGGCTGCAGCCCCCCTAGACAAGTGGCTTTCTATTAGCGTAACGTTTGATAGAATAGATTATGAATGTATGAGATTGACGTAAGCTGTCGATACATTTATCTACAGCTTATGTCAATCTCATACATTCATAATCTATTCTATCAAACGTTACGCTAAACGAAAGCCACTTGTCTAACCCCTCTGATCGGTTCTACTATAATATACCTGGTCAAGAATATGAAAGATCTAACATTTTTGCTACATTCGCTCCATTTTCAAATATAGCAGTCACATTGAAGTGTAGAATATCACTAGAGGGCTTATCTATAAACAGCTTTTAGAGAAGTTTCCTGATATTTCAAAATGGTCAAGCAAATGTTTCATTTTTGTCTTTTTCAGTGAAGATCTGCATGCCATATTTAATAAGTTCGACTTAGTGTTTTCGTTCGTTCGAGTTAAATTGATTTTGAAGACATTTGATGCCAAAATCTTATTAATTTGTAAATCCTTAGATATTTTTTAAATCACCTGTAGGTTGTAAGTATAGGTCTTTTTTGGTTTTCATTCTGAGAAGCATACATACCGGCACACACACGTCGTCCACACTTGTCATGTTAACTTTAATTCTAAGACCATGGGTATATGCGTCCAATATGACACAAAAATCGTCAGTCCCATTCTGACTGTAGTTCTCCACTATTGTAGAAAGTTGTGGGAACCACAGCTGAAGTACGTTGTATCTGGAAACAAGATATTGTAAATTTCTTATGGTCTAAGATCCGAATATAAGTCGACCTGCAACGGCGTGATAATGGAATGAGACTAATTTTATAATAAATTTAGTGTTTTAAAAAATGGGTTGGCTAGGAAAATCCTGGACAGGACATTTTTAATGATTTAAAAAAAACATTTTTTTTATTAATTGCAGTATCCATATATGTAATAAAAAAAATTATAATAGACTTAAAGTATGAAACCTACAGAATGTGCAGTCATAGTCGTTTTCTAATATTTACCCGGACAAACGGCTAGGTTGGCAGGTATAAACAGGTCGGTACCAGTTAGTTTCACTTGATAGGATGATGAAAAAAATTATGTCAGCGCTGTTTTATTACAAAATTGTTTTATTATCTCGAAACTGCAATTAATAAAAAATAAAAATAAAAGATTTTTTAATAATTAATAAAAAAATATCCTGTCCAGGATTTTCCCAGTCAACCCATTTTTAATACATTTTTTAATACACTAAAGAAAGTCGGAGTCAGATGGAATGGACTCCGTTTAGCGGAGAATAGACACGCCTGGGTCTTAGTCGCATTGAACTTGACCAGATTGGCATCGCCCCAGATGGAGATCGCCAGTAAGGACAAGTTTGAAACGATAGACGAATCAAGTGCATTTAAAATCCTTAAAATAACAATGCTTTATTCATATTATAAGCAATAATCTTCATAGAAATCTAAAATTGGGTAAGTTATACTCACTGCATCATTGTGAAGTAGTTTATAAAGCAGAAGAGCAAAAGATACAACAACAAAGGCCGTCGAAACAGCGGTTTGATATTCTCGAAGCCAGCCGATAGTTGGCTCTTATGTTCGCCTTCCGGAGTCTCAACCATAGCCTGTTTCATTTCGTCTTTCCATAAGTTCACATACTGGAAATATATATAGTAGGAATTATTATTTTTTGGTTACGATATTGATTTTTGATTGTTATATTTTTCTGTTCATCCCTACGGCTTACATATAGATAAATTTGAAAGTAACTGTCTGTCTGTTTTTTTTTCACGCCTACACTAACACAATATTATAACATCGCGAATGCTAACGGGCGGCGGGCATCGCTTTCCATCAGCTTAAGACCCGTCTGCTCGTTTGCCTTCTAAGTTATACATAAAAATACAGAACCAATTCCTATAAAATTTGGTTAAGAGATAGTTTGTGATCTGAGAAAGTATAGGTATACATAATATAAGGTTTAAACACGAAAATCCTACGGACACAGGAACTACGTGGGTTTTTCTTTGACAACGCGGGCGAAACCGCGGGCAGATATCTAGCTTCTGATAAGTTGAAATAAGTTAATACTAAATTAAAATTGATTATATTTCTCAAAAATTGATTATGATGATTGAATAGTAAGCTCATTGAATTTGAAGCACGATATTATATTTTCTTTGAAATCATGCGTTTCATTCGAATGTAACTAAATACTATGAAAATGTGGTGGAAACTGAAAAATATTTAAATAAATAATAATTGAATGTCCAATGTTACAAAGAAATTTCGACCGATCAATGTATCGAAAATCGAAAATTAAAATACACCACTGTTTTTAATTAGTACACAAATTTTAAGGACATGTTAGCGAATACATTATTATCATATGTATGATGTAAGAATTACATAATATCGATAAATAGCAAAGATATAATCATTAATTGTTTATTTAAGAAAGTCTCACTTAAATATTCATTGATAGTATTTACCTAACATTTGACAATAAAATGAAACAAGAGATGTAGGTACTAACTTCATTTACTTTCCTAAAGTCAAATCTCCCCTTCATACTTCATCCGGGCTTAGGACCGGCAAAATTACTTTCTTTTTACAATTAATTAAATACGTAGGTATGTAATTACAAAACAAACAATATCAAGGCTAAATTTTTGAAATATGATCCCCGAATTTCATTGTTTACCGTTGTAAAATAGGTAGAGGGTAGTGAGTTTTCATAGCAAAATGCTTTTCTTTTTCACCGGAAATGCATATTCTAGTTCAGGATCCATCGCCCATGTAGCTTTATTTTGATGAGACGCCCAATAATTATTTACTGTACGAAACTCTCGATTGTGGTAGCTTACAGAGGTAACAAAGATAAAATGTTTTGATTTGATGGTTCTCAAATATTTATTAGTAACTGAATTTTTTTTTTTGTTCAATCTCAAGATCTAAATTATTCGAAAAAATATTTGTCCTACAAAATCTATGGTTTGATCAAAGAGTCCCCTCTTTCCAATGTCTATCGATAACGGGTTCATCATAAATGATTACTAACCAGCTGATTTTTTTGTTTTCACTTAGTTAATATTTATATAATTCAACAGACATATTGTCCTACAAATTGCGTAATAAATATTTGAGAACCATCAAATCAAAACATTTTATCCTTGTTACCTCTGTAAGCTACCACAATCGAGAGTTTCGTACAAGAAATTATTGGGCGTCTCATCAAAATAAAGCTACTCACGGAAAATTAGCTACCTATTGTCGCCATTGAATTCCATTCCAGGACATTCAAAACAGTTAAACAGAAAAGTCACAGGTTCTCTCGTTATTACAGGAAGTCCATATAAACAAGAGCTCAAAATAAAGATAAATATAAATAAATAAATAAATATTTCAGGACAATTTTCACACACGGCACGATCTGATCCCATACTAAGCTTTCGCTTGTGTTATGGAAACCAGATGGCTGATAAACATACATATATAATTTTAAATATATACTTATATAGATAAATAACACCCAGACACAGAGCAAACATCTATGTTCATCACACAAATATTTGCCCCGGGTGGGAATCGAACCCACGACCTCTGGCTTGGAAGGCAGGGCCACTACCAACCAAGCCAACCGGTCAGTCAAATAGATAGAAGAAACCAAGAAGACGACCATATCAAAGAAGCTAAATTTAAAGAAAACGAAAACACCTCAAAAAGGAAACAAGGAAAAGAAACAAGAACAAGATGAAAATGACTATGCTATGTGCAGGAACAACAAAAAACAAAATGTAAAACCATCCGCCGTATTAATAAGAATTAATCTAGGTACATTAAGATTAAGAAGAGGAGAAGATTATTAAAATTGTGATTTTTAAGACTGTAAACCAATGATAGGATCTCAAAGTACGATTTAAGAATATACTAGTACGATTTAAGATGAATGGTCTTAAATCGTACCTTTTTTAAGTTTTTGAAAATTGTTTATTTCTCAGAAGTTTATAAGATTTATGTTATTTTTTGTTGAAATACTAATAGAACCTTAGTGAAATTATAATTACTTAATATAAATAACTGTGTATCATTGTTCATTTCCATAATTTTTGAGGTTCTCCTTAAGTGGTACGAATTAAGCAAGTTTACCCTAACTAATCTGTGGCATATTGTGAATACAAAATATGGGACGATTTTTGGCTATAATAAATTTTTAAATAATGCGTGTGAGTGAGATAATTAGACATTTTGATACTGTATAATGGCTTAAGATTTTACTTAAAGTTGCGTTTATATGTAGTACAAAAATAACCTTAAAATTAATATCATCTCTTTCGATTTTCACAAAAACTACGCATTTCCGTCGAAAAATAAAAGCAGTTTGATATGAAAATTCACTACCAGCTATCGATTAAACAGCACAAAATAATGAAATTCGGGGATCTCGATATAAAAACGCAGCCGCACGTTTTATTAAATTGTTTTTTAACGAGAGAAGTACGTTTTTTTTGTCTTTTCACTTCGTCAAAAGCCGCTGTTTTAATTGTTCGACACTAACCGGCTCACTTTTTTACACTTAATTTCACTCCACAAAAAGAAGTCCAAGGGTGTGAGGTCAGGTGAGCGAGGAGGCCAAGCTATAGGCCCGCCTCGACCGATCCACTGACTTCCAAACTCTGTGCTGTGAGAAATTCACGACGAACCGTTATTCGTACTACGTTGTGGATCCTCTTCAAAATACGCTAGTACATCGTCGTAAACATTTTGTGATAACGCGCGCCGGTCTTCCTCGTTCTGTACTGTGGGACGGTGCGTGAAATGAACCGTAAATCAAGCAAACGCTGGTAAGCATCTACCACGGTTCGTAAATTTGGCGATCGAGCGTTCGGGTATTCTTATCTCTAAGTTCTTATCTGTACATACGTACTGCTGCACTCGCATTTTCCCCACTCAAAAAGTACGCACGAAGCATAAGTACATAATCCCGTTATGTGAATTGATATGACATCGTACCGGGAAAAACGTAAACAAACGCGACCAAAAAAATCAAGTTTTCACTTCTGCTAACAATTTAGCACTGCTTGTCGCGTTGGTAGTTGGTACTTGGTTGGTTGGGGTGCAGCGCGGGCGCAGAGGGAAAGGGGGTGGCGGGATGAATGATGGCGGGCTTCGACGCGAGTTTGCCAGAATTTATCAATGGAGCTGTTTCACCTACCTATAACTGGAAATCGTACGCTAGAAAAGACAGTACCTAGTGTGGGTCATTGATTAAATTATACGGTTAACAATTTTTACATATTTATGTGGTCAATTTTGGGACATTTCTGTTTGTTAGTGTTTTTAATTATTACTTACACAAATATGATTGGTTAAAGATACTTAACGCACCGTTAATTTTTTTGCACTAATTTAAAAATAGTGGTGTTGATTCAATTTCTTAAAACTTTCAAACCTTTCTGGTTCAACTTTAATCTTCAAAACTGTAATCTTGTAACCAAAATTTCGCGAATGTTTAAATGAATTACAAATCTTTTCTATACCTTAAAAGTTTCCGCTGGTTTTCCCGTGTTTTCTTTGTACACTCGAATTAAAACATCTCTCGCTTCATTGTATTTGCGCTGTGTTACATAAAACTTAGGGCTTTCAGGCAAATACATGTATAGGATGCTCGCACAGAGGGACCAGACTGACATTATGAGGAGATAGTAGTTCCATGTATTGAGGACTGAAAACATAGCAATACATTTTGGTAACAATACAATTTTCGTGCAAGGGTGCTTTTCCACCAATAACGTAGGAGGATGTGTAGCGAGGAATGTGTTTGTAAAAACCAATCATATCGCTTATTTAGTTCGAATTTTGGAGCGTTTAGCGTTTGAAGCGATACTATTAGTTATTTACAAACACATCCTCGCACCTCGCACGTTATGAAGTGATTTAATTAAATAGATAGATGCTAAAACTAAATAAATTGAATGTTTTACCGGACTAATATTGTATTAGTTTTTTGTAAGACTGCTTCTTATTATTGTTCAACTAGAACTATTAAGAATATCATCACCTCATTTATAAACTATGCGATACCGCATAATTGACAAAAGTTTGCGATATTAAATTACACCTTTAAAAAGTTACTTTAGAACATCGCAACAAAAGTTTAAAAATGAACGTGAATATTAAAGACTGTTTGCTAAAAGTGTGTTATTTATTTTCTCTTATATTAAAACTATACGCATAACTTTTTGTTTTAACCAAATCAATAAATCGAAATTACATCCATATTAATTTCATTAAAAGAAACAAGAGCCCAATACTACATCCTTTAGAAATTAAACAGCAAAATTTCACTAAATTTATTTTAGTCCTTATTTCCACAGAAACGAAACATCAAAATGTCCACTACATTTCAACACAGTCCAGAATCAAACGGTCCACTTACCTATATACCCATTGAACAACACATCCCTCCAATCGCACCTGAGAATTGCCCAGGAAATTAAAGCGACAGAAATCTGTCCAATAACCAAAAAGGACATTTGGACCAGCATCACTTGATCCCTGATGCCGCTGTGGCATAGCTCAGAGGTTAGCGCCAAGAATGGACTGAATGAAATCGCAAATCTGTTTGGATAACATGTTTATGAGTTGGGATAGTGTTAAGGGATATTTTCTTGTATTTGACTTTACACGAGTAATATAAATTTAGAAATTAAAGATAAATAATATATAAATATTGATATTATTATCCCAACGTTTCGCACACTTTGCAGTGAGCGTGGTTAAACGTCGGGATAATAATCTAATGAATAACTCGCGTTTGAAATCCGATAAAGTCTTTAATTTCTGAATATTAACAGATGCTAGTATAAATATGAATCGAGAATTAAAATATATTATGTCAATTTTTAAAAGTAAGATTAAAATAGCAAATGATTTAAACAATTTGTAAAAGTCAGTTTAAATAACAAAATATATAAAAAAACTCTACAATACTACTCACAACAATCCCTCGAAGAACTTCGACGTCACTAATATTGAATATTTTTGGCTCAAACCAGAAATGACGGTAAAGAAGAATATACCTAGAAAGCCACAAACAATAAACCGCTTTCTGCCGAATGAATCTGTTAAAAACCCTGCTAATGATGATGATACTATCGTTCCTGAAACAAATATAAATTCATATAAATAAAAATGCAGAGGTAGAGCAGTGGTGGCTCAGTGGTGAGACCTCGGACTTCGAATCGATAAGTCCGTGGTTCGAGACCAGGCGAGCGCGCAGGAAATAAATTGATTTTTCAATTTATCTGCGCATGTTGTAACATCACCACTGCTCGAACGGTGAAGGAAAACATCGTGAGGAAACCGACATGTCGAAGAATTAAAAAGTTCGACGACATGTGTCATCCGCCAACCCGCACTTGGCCAGCGTGGTGGATTATGGCCTGTACCCTCATAGGAGGCCCGTGTCCCAGCAGTGGGAACGTATATGGGCTGATGATGATGATGATGATGATGATAAATAAAAATGACAAAGAGACAGAATTTACACATAGACTAGTATCTTCTCATGATTCAAATGTTGTTTTTTCCAATTAAAAATTTTTAATGATAATTTTAACTTCATTTTTCTAAATAACTCTGTAACCTGTAATTGATTTAAAAAATAGACAAATAAATAGTATGCAAAGAAGGTAGAGTAATCTAGTGTTTTATTAATAACTGTTGTATCAACAATTCACAAAAAATAAATACGGTTAAATTTAATCGTTAACAGATTTATATCCAACAAACATAGGTACTACATAAATGAATTTCAATAGAAAACGTTTAAAACTGGACAGAGAAGAGTGAATAAAATTTATTTTAGAACTTTGAGTTAGATTTTTTTTACTGTATCAATTTGTCTCCAATTTGCCTGCAGGAAACAATTTTATTGACACGAAGTGAACGTTACGTGTTATTTTTTAATCTGTGATATATCTAAAAAAGATCTGCAATATTTTTTTTAACAAAAAAACCGCCTTTTCAACTGATACAGATTTAAAATTGTCAGAATTTAGATAGGACCACAGGGCAGAAACAACTTTAAAAAAAAAACAATGAACTATAATCGCTTCACCCAGTCAATAGATCTGAGGTATCAAATTAAAAACAAAATACAATCGATTTGATAAGCACAACCTCTTTTTTTTTAATTCAAAAATGTGATTGCAGAAGTTACTTAAGGAAAAAATGTTTTGTATAAAAGTTGTTCCTCGAAAAACAATCTACAAAAATGGTCTGATATTATTTCATCGTAAATTTATAAAAAAAAGTTTTATTGAAAAATATAAATATGCCTAATTTCTGAACATTTTCGCTTATAACTTTTTTGCTTATAGGTTACGATAAAAAGTGACTGGAACAAAGTTGTAGAGAATTTAATTTGCAACAAAAAATGTTATCAATCATCATATAAAGCATTCCAGTAAGACCTTTATGTATAAAGGGGATTACAGAATATCGGCGGAGCACAGGCAATGTCTTGTCATGGAGAAAATGTATTAAGATATTGCTAATATTATTAACTCAGCCCCAGGAATCACAGACACAATAGAAAATCTATTGTGTCGTGACCCGATTGGGCCGCTTGGGGCTCAATGGCTTAGTGCTCTAAGCCCGAAGGCCTCCTTGTTTAACGCTTGAGCGTAGTCGAGTCCTGAGTTCCATTCCCGGTAGACAAAAAATTCTCGGTCTAGCAGGATACAGAAGGCTGATCACCTTTTTGTCCGTTGAGATAATCGATCAGTGAAACAGATGTTTAATGTCCAATACCGCACAAGGGGTCACGGAACTACACAGTACACTTATACATTAGTACATCTTAACGTAGTATTCGATGTTAACCAGAACGGCTTCTGCATCTTAACGCGGGACGCGTGGGTGAACTGAAAGTTCAACCTGGTAGCGACATGCGCAAGGGCGTCCCCCTTTACGGGGATTTATACATTTTGTAAATTTAATTTTCTTAACTATAGGTTGACCGCAGCTGTAGCCTGTAGGGCTGCGTGGCGAGGGGGGCGAGAGTATCGACTGTTCCGATTCTTTGGTCTATCTAACTTCTAACTCTCTTTCTTACCCGGTCCGGGTCACCGCACTTACCTAGGGCGCGGTACAGCCACTGCGGTCAAGCTGTAGAGCGATTACTAAACAGACTTAATAATTAGTCTGTCCTTAGTGAGTATGGAAAATAAATTGTACGATAAATTGAGGCTTGAGTACATATTTAGTTTCTGAGATAAGTAGATGTTTTCATAGGACTCAAATTTAGACTTATAAAAATATTATCTTTTGCGTTTGTTTTGTCTACCATCTGCAACAAATATGCAAAAGTCGCACTATCTAGGACTTATACTTACAGTTTTTCCTTATTTAACGTTTCTTATCTCGATAAAATTTATTGTGATGATGACGGAAACTAATGTGAGTAATTAATCTATACTAATATTATAAATCTGAAGAGTTTGTTTGTTTTTTTTTGAACGCGCCAATCTCAGGAACTACTGGTCCGATTTGAAAAATACTTTCGGTGTTAGATAGCCCATATAACGAGGAATTCTATTGGCTATAGATATTATAATATCATTACGCTAAGACCAACGGGAGCGAAGTCACGCGGATGAATCTACGAAGCGCAGATAAGGAAATATAGATCAAAATCTTTATTGATATATAATATATAAGTCTATAATATTTTTATATTTTGTTCTGAAAACTCAATCGAATGAATCGCCCCGTTTATATAATCGGTTCATAGTGTTATTGTTTATTTTTTTTTTTCGTTTCAGCATTCAATAATATGAATTATGCGTTAGAAACTACAATTTACATATCATATTAAAATAGTGCACTCATAGTTTTAGTCTCTCCTAAGAGCCAGCGCGCACGAGCATCTTTGTCTCCGCAACTATTTTGTCTCTCCCATTAATTGTATGGGGAGTTGCCTCGCTACGTGCGCGCACTTTCATACTAGCCCATGGGTGGAGAGACAAAATAGTTGCGGAGACAAAGTTGCTCGTACGCGCTGGCTCTAACAAAGCAAAATATTCTTTCTTACTTATCTATTAGACTTTAAATTGTTTTGGCAAAGTATACTTACCGACATACGGTATTGCGTTTAGCACCCCTTTTTGCAACAAGCTCATATTCAAGTCACATTCAGCTATGGGCAGTATATAAGGCGTGGTGATTGACACAATTAGACCACAAGTACATCCTACATACGCAGATAGTAGTAGCTTTATGTGAAACCGACCGAAACCACATTCTTTTAATGCTAGGTCGACTTCTTGCATCGCTGTGGGGATAGTGTGTTCGGGCTCATCTTGGGCTGAAAGTAATTATTAACACAAATATGATAAACATAGCGCTCAGTTGCTTCTAAAACGTGACAAAGTCAAAATCTCAATAGATGGGAAAACGCATTTGAAAGAAATTAGAAATTAACCATTCCTTATCCTAAAAAGAAAATGACAAAAAGATGTAAATTTGGGATATATCCATAAGATATAGTCATATACCATTGATTTTTCTGAAGACGTCAAATATAACAGAATTTCTTCAATATTTTATGGATGCTATTATATCTGTGGTGTTTGGTATACTTATAATACCTCGTAAGTGCAAAAATGGTCATTTTTTTGTTTTCTGGCCAACTATACTAATAAAAACTTCCTCTTTCGTTTCGTTCACACAAGCCTACTGAGTAGAAATACCTTAAATAGGTTGTATCAAAACAACGTAAGTACAAAAAAAAAATGTATTTTTATTTGATACAAATCTTATATATAAAAATGAATCGCAAAATGTGTTGGTAAGCGCATAACTCGAGAACGGCTGAACCAATTTCGATAATTCTTTTTTTATTATATTCCTTGAAGTACGAGGATGGTTCTTATGTAGAGAAAACGTAAACATGTACCACGGGCGAAGCCGGGGCGGACTGCTAGTATATTAATATAACTTAACATAGACTTGTAAAACGAATACTCAATCAACGCACGGCCATTTACAACGTAAGTGCACTTAACATAATTAGACCAAACTTGGATAATTAATATCATCACTTAACTTATTTGTACCAAATCAAATAATATTATTTATGAACTTAACAGGTTTATCAGGTTTATTAAGCTATTGCATAGCTTCTATCGCGGGCCTTGAGCGCAGGGACTGAATCGAGAAATTCCGTAACGAAAAAACCTCACGCTCCCCACTCCGACGGGCTCGGAGGTGTGGCTTGAAGGCATGCTATGCAATAGCTTTGCCGCGGCATTTATTATTTAATAAAATCTTAAATTAATTTAAAATTATTAATAAAAGTAGGTATAAATAAAAATAATACATACAACTACGTCCCAGAACTTGTAAGTCTACTTTACTCATTTTCACTTGTATTTATTAAAATAATGCACAAAAATAACACTAAGACATTGTAGCTGACAAAGGTAGAATGCTACTGTACCAAATGTTTCAAATTATTTATATATCTTCCCAACCTTTGCGTAAGAAAACAATTTTATTTTGAGCTATTAAATTCTATAACAAACCTCCTTTCACATGTATTAGCCTGATACAGGAAGTTCCAATTAAATTGGTTAATAAATGTTTCACTAAGATAATTTCATATAACCTGTGTAAATTATTGTGGTGTAATACATTGAAATGTCTTACGACACTAAGTACCTATTAATCGAAATTGATTTATATGGAAAATTCAAGGAAAATAATATTAATTAGACACATCCAATATCATTTATTTAGAAAGCTACGTACCGTAAATAATTTGTAATGAATATTAATAATAACGAAGGTAACGAGAATAATATTTATTAATTAATGAATGATAATATTTACGTATTTATTGAAGGTTCAAGATCACAAAATGGAGTAGTCCCTCTAAACATTAACTTTACGTAGAGTAACCATGGTTACACATTGGTCGTAATTTTCCTATAAAAAAATTTTGCATCAGATAATTTTATAGGTTGGGAATTTTACAATTACATAACCTTATGCATTTTCATGCATACGAATAGTATGTCATAGTAGAGTTTTTTGTGGCAAAATAAAATATTTGTAAAAACATGGACCAAGCTAAAAGACAAATTTATAATATTGTAGTGACTAAGATTTAACAATAATACTAAGGATACCTGGCAAAAATATTCAATAATATTATCAAATCCTACTCTTACATCTAAAACAATTATAAAAAAACAACTATGGAGTTTCGCGTCAAATCTTATGAGTTGAAGCGAAAACATTAAAAAAAAGTTAAAATGAATAAATGACTTTGTAGTTCAAGTCTGTAGAAAATATTGTTATAACAAACCGAATTTGATGAATAAAACGTTTGACTATGTTTCAATCCTCTTCTAGAACTAAAAATAAGAACCGACCGTAACAACATAAAACACAGAGCTATCAAAGAACAAAATATACATTAATGTCGGCCGCCCGTTGAAAATTGTTTCTACGTGAGCCGAGGGATGTGTAAGGCTTGATTAAGTTCTTAATTACTGTTATGAGACTGTTAGTTGTTATCGATTTCATTAAACTCTCGATTTGCGCGCAGTTTTATGGGACTGCGTTTAAACCATTTACTTTTATCGCTTCGTGTTTAAATTTTTTACAAATATGTTCGTAATTATGTTGGGGTTAAAATTTTTGTCTTTAAGTTAAACATTTTTATTTTGCTGTAGATGTTCATGATGTGATTCAGTTCTTGTAAGAAAATTATTTCACACTGATTTATACACAGGTTAAAAGAAAGATACGTACCTATGCATTCATAACTAGCCCAGTAATTATATTATACCTAATTATATTATTCAAATACAAATCGTGTTAGCTCAAAAAATGACAATTTACAGATACCTATAAACTTTACACGAATAATTATTAGTTTCGAGGATCAGTTTGATCATTGAATTACTATGTACTACGTACTAGAGAGGACATCGCTACTACACTATTTGAAACACGAGTTAAAGTCAATCGTCTCAAACCAATTTTTTTTGTAAGGTAAATTGATTGGTTTGAATGTATAAGTTAATAGGAGGCAGAATATCTACAAAGTGTACTACTCACTAGCCGCCACGCGCCGCCCTGCTTGTCACACAAATTTTGTTCGTGGTGTCCTCTCTACATGTAATAATAATACCTCAATGAGTTTGAGGAAGTTATAATTTGATCAGTGGCTGCTTACATAAGCTCAAGGGCTCTAGATAGGCCAAAGTTCGTCAGAATTCTGCCACTACAGACCATAGTTTAAACTATTATTGGCATAAGCATAGTTTTAACTTTATAACTCAACTCAACTAAAGAAACGTAAATGACAAAAATATAAATTTCCTACATTCGAGACAGTACTTTATTCTTGTAGCTTAATTTAGCTTATTAATTAAATTTAGCTTAGGGTCATACTATACGAGCGGTTTTCCCGCCGCGGGAATCCGCTTCTGAACCGCACTAGTCACAATTTAATATGAAAGTTGTATGCTGCATACTACTGCGTGATTTCCCGCTACGTTACGTCATTCGGCGCGGGTCCTTGACGCATTTTTTAGTTAGAGAGGAACTTATGAGGGTTATCGCGGTGTGCACTAAACATTGAATAAAATATTCCCGAAGTTAAACGTTTACTTTACACTGGTTCCACCCACACATTGCTCTTTACTTTATTTTTGACGTGACAACATCTTATAATTCGATAGAGCCGGCTGCACGCACGAAAAAACATAACTCATGCGGCGTTACCTCGCTCTGAGGCGTTCCATGTAAGGCTTGAAGTGCAAGCGAGAGCTCGAAACGAGCGACAAAGAAGCACAATCGTTGTCACGTTCAACTATCGTCAGTAAACCGACTTTACAGACAACCAATTTTTTTTAAATAATTATATTAATGTAAGAGCTGCAAGCGCAGTTATCATTGGCGGGTCCATGTTCAAATGAATAGAAGACAGCGATAAACCGCGTCCCGTGTAGTTTGAGGTCTGCGGCAGCTTTGGCGAGCGGATTCCCGCGGCGGGAAATCCGCTCCTATAGTATGACCCTTAGCTTTGGAAATACTAAGAGCCAGCGCGCACGAGCAACTTTGTCTCCGCAACTATTTTGTCTCTCCCATCAATTTGTATGGGGAGTTGCGTGGCTACGTGCGCGCACTTTCATACTAGCCCATGGGTGGGAGAGACAAAAAAGTTGCGGAGACAAAGTTGCTCGTGCGCGCTGGCTCTAAAACATAAATAAAAACATGATCTGTCAATGTTGTATTGGTGATTTTGCAATGTTATTAAGGTGAAAAATAAAAAACTAAATATGATGAAAAAAATACTTTATTATATAATAATTTTAATTATTATCGTCTTCATCTATCATTTTTCTTGGCTGGTAAAAATAACGTCAACGAAGTAATACCTGAAACAGAGAATAACTTTAACTATCCTAAAAAATCATTAATAAAAAACAATTGTTGTGGAAAAACAAAAAATAGCAAAGACCAACAAATAAGAAAAGATATACAAGTTCATAGGGACATAGGCAATCAAAATTTTCGACGGACACATAGCCTCTTATAACATTAATCAATATAATCGTTATAAATACTTACCAAATAAAAGGGATGCCAAAGAAAATAGTGGTACAACACATCCAATGTTGAGCAATATTGGAAACATGACATTCCCAAATAAGGTCCCAGTGCGACCCGACATCATAATGAAACTCATTGCTAGCGACCTGCAAATTAATAATGCTTTACTTATGTGTAAATACATACGGCGTTCCACAGGGGTCTTTTAATGGTCCAGTGTTATTTCTAACTTATATTATTAATGTTATAACATAAATAATATCTCCGTGTATGCTGTTTTGTACATAATAATATAACGGAGATATAAAAAGCGTTGGAAACATACGTAACATATTATGTAGATATTGAAAGCAGGAAACAGGAAAAAAACAAAATAATATCAAAATAATTTACAAAAGTAGCAATTAAGTGTATCTATAATATAAAATAAAGAAATAGATTCCGTTTGTAATATGAATCGTTTATACGTATAATTAAATATTTGTGTTAAGAAGATCTGAAATTGAATCTCGCATTAATTAAACAACTCAAGTAACAAAAATACTCGCACTCGCCTGCAACTAGTTGGAAAGTACTCCAGAACCATAGCCTGAGTAAGACTTATCATTGCCCTGGCAGCTGATACATCAGTTGAGAATAATGATACCAGCGCTGTTTTAGACGCTGCCCATCGCAAACCAACTGTACAACCCGTTGAAATCAAGCCACAAATTATAAGCAAGTTCTTTTTTCCCATTTTATTCACAAGCAAGCTTGTAATTATGTTAGGCAGGAAACAAATACAGCCCAGTATGACAGAATTCAAATAGGTTTCAGTACCGCTGCGTACCTGGGAACAGTAATGGTGTATTACGTGATATTTATTGTACGAATAAAATATAGTGTTTTGTGGAAATAAGTTTTACTCGATACATTATATTTTCGTATTATACATATAATCATCGACTAGATACTAGATAAGCAGCACAATAAAGAGTTTAAATAAATAAATATATTCATTGTATTTTGTTAGATATTGAGACTGTCTGGTGATTACCTAAGGTGCAAAATTTTAACAGATTTTTTATCGTATACATAATATCAGAATATCTCACTTCATTCAGTAACTGAATGTGTAAATTACAATTATATTTATTCGTTTCAAATTAGCATAAAAGTGTTTAAAGTTTCACAGTCTGTTATTGAGTTAATATTAACATGAATTAAATAGTCAAAAATTACTTACAGGAACACATGTTGCTGTAGTATTTGTCACTAAATCTCTAAGGTCCGAAGTGTATTCATCTAACATAAAACAGAAGTCTTCAGAACCGTCGTGACGGTAATTTTCAACGATTGTCGATAATTGAGGAAACCATAGTCTTAAAACGTTGTATCTATGAAATTAAATGATGAAAATAAAATTAAAATATTATAATATGGTCTATAAGTTTCTATCAATTTTAATTCTTCATATCATAATATCAATAAAAAGTTTATTAACATGAGCAACAGAACCTAATAATATAAAGATTCCCAGTATCGATACTTATATTGAAAATAACACCATAACTTTATATAAATTCACGGAAGATTGATGATGTTGTATAAATAAAATCGATCAATAATTTATGTGTCCCGTAAAGGGTCCTTTCTATCCACTTTTCATCAACACCGAATAGAAATACAAAATTATATGTATAGCCAATGTATTCTAAAAGCTCAATATACCCTTAAAAATCGTGAAACTTACTGCTGCATTGTAAAAAAGTTGATTGAACAAAAGAAAATAAGATAAAGCAACAAGGGCTTTTGAAATATTGGCTTCATGTTCTCCAAACCCGCAGACAATTTCTCTCTTATGCTCATGTTGCTTTCTTCGATTTGAAAATCTTGTTTCGCTTTATCTTTCCACAAATTAGCATACTGTAAAGAAACATGAATGAACATGTAAATGTGGTAAATATTTTAATACTAGCTTTCCGCCCGCGGCTTCGCCCGCGTTTTCAAAGAAAAACGCGTTCCCGTAGGATTTCCGGAATAAAAACTATCCTATGTCCTTCCTCGGGTTTCAAAATATCTCTATACCAAATTTCATGCAAATTGGTTCAGTAGTTAAGGCGTGATTGAGTAACAGACAGACAGACAGAGTTACTTTCGCACGACGAAATTGTTAACAATTTGAGGAATGTAAATATGAAAATATTAGTACTGAAAATTGTTTGTCGGTATTCAGAAGCAGTAAAACATTTTGCTACGATCTAAGAGTTCCAGCAGTAAATTCTTGCATGTAACCTTAAAAGTTTCCGCAGTTCTTCCCGTATTTTCGGTGTACAGTTGAATGAGCACGCTCCTGGCTTCCTCGTATTTGTGCCGAGTTACCAAATATTTGGGACTTTCCGGAATAAATGTATAAAAAATTGTTGCGAACAACGACCAAGATGATACAATCAAGAGATAGTAGTTCCAAGTGTGGAGAACTGTAAAAAAGTGATATTATCCTGATAGTATATTATACATAGTTTCTTTGATGGAAGGAAATATTTCACATTATACAGAGTGTCCCAGCAACAGTATACTAAGCCCCAAGGAGGTTATAGTTTTGCATACGCTGATTACGTAAAAAATAATTATAAAATTCCAGTCGAATTTTTTTTGACAATAGATGAATTCTTAAAACTCTATAATATGTACAGCCCTAACAAGCAACTCGCTCAACTTTGCTACCCGCACGTGTGCTATCGTTTAAGATTATGTTTTCATAGACGAAATGCTCACATAAGCGAAGCGGTATATGCCGGCTGCGCGAAGATAGAGAAGAAAACATGAATTTTCAGGAAAAATTGAGCAAAAAATTTTTGACGTAATTTTGTTGTTTAAGTATTTTTTTCGTGATCAGTGTATGCAAAACTACAAGTTCCTTCGCGCTTAGTATACCAATAGTGAGACACCCTGTATTTTAACAATGTGCCTGAATAATATATCGTTTTAAAAGCTTTTAGCGTGCTTTGAACAAATAAGCAATTTAACTTAGCTGTTGCAGCAATATTGTATTAAAACAAGCCTTTAAGATTCTTAGAAATCAATTAATGCAAAAGTTAATTTAAAATAATATTAACACATCGTTGTAATACATTTTTCTTGTGAATTGTGTGTTTATTAACAATAATACATTTTTCTTTAACCTTTAGCATCTAATTAATTAGTAATAAGTTGGAAAATTACAAGAAATCCATTCAATCAGACGTCGTACGTAAACATTTAAATTCATCACTACAAAATTACAAATTGAAAATACATTACCAAACATTCCGTTGAAATACGAATCTGTCCAATCAAAGGTTAGTATACCCCACGTAATAAATGCAAGTACAACTTGTCCAATTGCCACAAAAGAGGACTGAAATAACATAATCCGGTCTCTGATCCCTGGGTGGCATAGCTCAGAGGAGAGCGCTAGAAGTGGACTAAATGACATCGCGGATCTGAAAATTGCAATGTAAATTGTGTTTTGAGCGTTTAAGTCAGTCGTGTTTAGTAGCAATCTGGGGATATGTTTTTTTTTAAGTGAAACTAATTTATCGGGGTTGGAAAAAAATTTAGTGTAACATTTTTTCGTTACGCGTGACATTTTTCCGTTACGCGCCATCTTTTTCTTATCCCTACCACGCGTGATTCGACGTATTTCTTTAAAATTGCATAAAGTAAATTATTTTTTGAAAAATAAACGTCATAAAGAAGTTTCACTTCTTACGTGTGTAGTGTGTACACTAGTACACGCACACATTTGTTTTTGGCTTGCTTCTGTTAGAGTTCGGTAAGCTAATCTGATTTTTGCTACACTTTTCGTAATTACTTACATACTAGCTGTGACCCACGGAATCATCCACAATTAATTGAGAAAAAAGTGTGATATTTTAATATAAACTTCCTCTATAAATATATTACAATAATGCATATTTTTATTTAGTACATACCTACCAGTACTACGTTAAATCAAACAAACTCTTCAGCTTTATAATATTCATTTAAATACTTGTTATCAATACATATAATAAAATTCTAGAAAAGCGGTGTCTGTACAATGAAAATATGGAAAAAAAAATTAGCAGGTGTTATTACTAAATCGACCCCAAACCCAAAACTGTAGTTAAAAAATTTTTTGTCTGTTTGTCTGTTTGTCTGTATGTTCGTGCACGCTAATCTCAGAAACGGCTTATCCGATTTAGATGCGGTTTTCACTAATATATTGGAGTAATCTTCATTTAACATTTAGTGTTTATTTCATGTCAATCGGTTCGTAAACAAAAAAGTTATGACCATTTAAGTATTCACGGCGAACATTTGCTAAGGCATTCTATTTATTGTACACTGTACCTACAGTGTACGATATAAGTTATCTGTTACAGTTATTCCTATAAATGTCCAGGTGATCATATCGAAAGTCCCCAAGGGTGGGGGGAGTGGGGTAAGCTGAAGTAGTAGGGGGGAAGGGGTTAAATTAGAATTATGTTTTTTTCTAGGTAAATTTTATACATAAAATGTCCTTTAAATTATGTCGTATTATATTTTTAACTCCCGACGCATAAATATGGGTGATAAGTGTTTGACAACTATATGTGTATAATATATGTTTGTACTACCGTAGCTCGCTAACAGGTAATCCGAATTTGATGCGGTTTTTTTGTTAGGCAGCATATTTTCAGACGCTGGTTCTTAGATAAAGTGTATCAAAATAGGTTCATCCATTTATTATATCTAGGTATATGAGGTAAAAGTGAAATGAAAGTGAACGACCAAATGAAAGTAACAATAAGTCATATTTTATCGAAATCGGTTCATCCGTTTATTACATTTAGGGCACTTTAGGGGCGACAGTGGGTATAAATAAACCAAATGGAGCATCAAACGACAGGTTATGACGTGTACAATGTACATATAGGTACAATTAGATAATATGGTTTACATCAAAATTGGTTCTGCCATTTACTAGGGGTGGAAAGGGAAGGGTTGAAAGTCTGTGAAAGAAGAGGAGATATGGGAGCGAGAGGATAGCCACACCCTGGAAATTTTGAACTCTACTCAAAGCCACATAGGCCTGGCCCTTGGAATTTTTTTTCTTAAATATACCACTTCTTTTGCCACATCAATATGATGAAGGAATGTAATATGGAGGTACATTTGATAGTTCGGTCTCGCTCACTTGAAAATATTACATGAAAATAAGAAACCGAAGTTTAAAAATTTTAAAATTAAAAAAAAAATCCCAAAGCAACGAAGATAAAGGAATAAATCATTTTTCAAACTTCCCGACGATCTTAAAAATTAAGTACCATTATAAAAAAAATATTTATAGAGGTATATATGATATATTATGATAATGTTGGCATGGCAGCCCCGACGACTTTGTTTTTTTTTTATAAATATTTAAAATGGTATTCATTTTTAAAGATCGTCGGGAAGTTTGTGAAATTATTTATTCCTTTTTCTATGCACTTTTCTTCGTTGCGTTGGGTTTTTTTTTTATTTAATTTTTATTGCACGGTCTAAACGGTTTAGTTACTACAGGCGTGAGACAGGAAAGATCTGATTTGGATTTGGTGCTGGATTTGATAAAAACTGAGTATCGATTAAGCTGATCAGTTGCTGCACGATACCTACATTGTTAATAACATCCATACAAGGAAGGAAGAAATTTGCTCGCCTCCCCCCTGGTGCTTAAAAATAATATGACATAATTTAAAAGAAATACGTAGAAAATTAATTAGGCATTTATTTTTTTTATTTTTTAGCTCAGTTCGGTAATAAATTTTACTATCAGTTCTTTTAATTATTTATGGTAGTACGTGTTTACTCAATAATTAATTAAATTAGTAACTACTATGCAGTCACTATTCCACGCGGACGAAGTCGCGGGCACAGCTAGTATTACATAAAAATAAACAAATATAAGTGAAATGAAATGAAATACGTTTATTATGGATACAAAGATACAAAAAAAGTAAGTCATTCTTTAGTTTAAATTACATCCGCGAAACATACTAAATACCTTTCATTTCAATAATTCAATACAAACTTAAGTTTTAACCAATAAATCAGTACTTGTCCTAGCCAATAACATGGAACAGAAAACAAAATTAAAACCGAATTGTACGTCAATATAGTTGCAAGCCTTTTCCACGATCTGAATGCCTCATTGTACAATTTTTGTTGACACAATTCGCCCTCAAAAGCAATATCAGAAAGCCTTTGATCTACTAACGAATTTTAGCAATCACAAAGCTTTTGATCAACGAAATAATTAATGAAACAAAACAATTGCCTTTGAATTGGCTCAGACAATTACCTCAAATTGTTCATGATTGATGGAGTCGATTATTTTTCACAACGATTTAATTACAATGTAATTAAAATTTTTGGCCCTTCGTGCCAACTCAGCTTGTTATTTTAAAAGTGATAATCACAAGATTTCGAAGTTTAAACAAAAAAGGCACTAATTAATATTCCTTTGAATAATTATTATCAGCTCATCTATAAATATTATCTATACTAATATTATAAAGCTGAAGAGTTTGTTTGTTTGAACGCGCTAATCTCAGGAACTACTGGTCCGATTTGAAAAATTCTTTCGGTGTTAGATAGTCCATTTATCGAGGAAGGCTATATTATATCATCACGCTAAGACTAACAGGAGAGGAGCAATGCGAGTGAAACCGCGGAGCACAACTAGTAACTAATAAATTATATAGAAAATACTTGCAGAAAGCCTTCGAAGAATTTCGATGTCACTAAAATATTATACGTCTGACTAAGAGCTGAAGTAATGGAAAATATAAAAAGGCCGCCAAATCCAATCAATAAAAACTTCTTTCGTCCAAATGTATCTGTTAGAAACCCGGCGACCAAGCAAGAAGCCATCATTCCTGTAATAAAATATTTATATAATGACTAGTGGTTCGCCCCGGCTTCGCCCGTGGTACCTACATGTTTACGTTTTTTTTCATAAAAACTATCCTATCTCTCAAGTTGGATCAAACTGCACATGGTGTGCGAATTTTATTATAATCGGTTAAGTGGTTTAGGAGTTCATTGAGGACAAACATTGTGACACGAGATTTATATATATTAAGATTATTAGGATCTTTTATAGCTCCAAATTTTATTGACTGAATGAAACTTTTATAAGCGGTTTTATACCATCAAATTATACTACAATTCTTAAGTTTATCTTATTTTGTAGATATTTTTATAGTGTTATACTAAAGACCGTTTAAGATAGTACATGCGCAAATGGTAGTTAATTAATTTAACTTTTGAGAAATAAATTTATTTAGCAGTGACTTTTAACTCTCGTACATATTACGTTTTAGGTAGGACAGGATAGTTCAATTCAGTTAATGTCAATTATAGTGTGATATTTTATAACATGAAACAATGCTACAGTTTAATAATACATAATTATTTCGTCCCTTTATTTGTAGCTTATATTGATTTCTTGGCCACAACCTTCTACATGTTAGGTTTTTTAATTCTTGAATTATCGAATAAAAAACCTATATCATATTTTCCATCGTAGTTTACAAAATTTAAACTATAGGGACAGACAGACAGTGAAAAGCGTTGTGTCTAATACTAAACAGACTATACAAATGTACATTAACTAACCAACATACGGCATGGCATTTAGTAGTCCTTTTTCCAGCAAGTCCATATTTAAATCGCACTCAGCAACAGGCAGGATATATGGAGTAGTAGACGACATAACTACCCCAGCTGTGTGTCCCAGGAATGATGCAAATAATAATCTAATATGAAACCTCCCAAAACCGCATTCCTTGAGCGCTAAATTTACTTCATCCATCGTTGTTCTGCTGTCTTGAGCTGAAATTCAGGGTTTTTTTACATTTTTTCATACTCAAACTCAATCATTTATTTATTCAATCAGACTTCTTTCACTTTCGAATCGTCATTACAATCATATTTTTAACATTTACCACCGATTCGGAAAGCCGAAAAGAAGAAATTTTGTACCTACATAATATATATTCATCGTTTTTTGTGGTGGCAATAACAGATAAGAATCGTATGAGCACAGAATACTTAATAGTAGCTAACGTGATGAACATGAGCGTGATGTTGTGATTATTTATTTTATGATTATTTTAATTATGTCATCAGAGGAGTAATACTAACGTTTAGTAATGCAGATATAAGGTATACAGGCAGGAGAGTCAGTTGTATGTGTTTGATTTGAGTGTATGGTAAAAGCATCGTTTATAATAATTATTTTATCTAAGGATACCAATGACAGTTATCGTCTCAAACAAACTATAAAAACAAAACTTAGTAACAGAAGTGATAGACTATTTTGCCAGAAAGGTATCTAAAGAACAACAATCAAACAGAACATGCCTTATGAATGTTATGGCATACACGTGACTAAAAATGATGTAATATTGCCTGTGTACCTAAATTCAATAAGATAATATTATGTATCATCCAAAACTATGATTTCGTCAAAACTCTCATCGTTAAGAGCTATCCATCCATTCCTATATAACACAAACGCACATTAATTTATAACTATTTATAGAAATTTCCACGTACCTAGTGTAGACTTTATTTTATTACTAACATCGTGTAATAATATTGAATAATACGTACGACTTTCAACATTATCTACATTTAAATCACCCATTTCATTAATATTCTCTAAAATATTGTCTCACGTCTCATCACACAAGATACAAAACGCTACTGCTTTATTTATGCTATTAATTATTATCTATAAGAAAAACCATTATATCATGACCTCTGAAAATATGAGATTGATTTTCATTCCCATTCATGGTGATACAAGAGGCAGGTCAAGTGAAATTGGTTATGGTTTATTGACGCAAGATAAAATGTTCATAGCACAGTTTCATTGTGTTTTGCTGAAACCGTATAAACATTATTAATTGGGGAGTTTCATTCCAAAGCCAATTAACAAAATGGTAGTATTATGGTGTTTTGTAATCAGTTATGAAATAGGCTTTATCTAGTACTAGCTTTTCGCCCGCGTTTTCAAAGGAAAACCCGCAAAGTTCCCGTTCCCGTGGGATTTCTGGGATAAAACTTATCCTTTATGTTAATCCAAGTTACCCTCTATATGTGTGCTAAATTTGATTATAGTTGGTTAAGTAGTTTATGCGTGAAAACCATACATACATACAAACCTTTCCTCTTTATAATATTATATTAGTATAGATAATGTGTGATGCAAAGTCGAAAGTAATTGTATATAATTTATAACCAGGGGAAACGAGTTGGTAAGATTTGTTCAATAATAACCAGTACCAATAAATATATCCCTAAATCTGTCTGTATAGTTCTTTAAATATTCTATAGAAATAAAGGTGACATAATATTTAAGGTTGTTTTTCTTTGTATTACCTATCTTGTAAAGCATGTAAACATTTTGATTAAAAATATGCGACAATTTTATTTGCTTTTTCCGCGAGGCGAAACTCGTTACCCTTTGTAACAAACGTCATGGATTAAATGCTTAAGCGCGTCACACACGGTGAAGATTTATCTTAAGATACTGTCACAGAATACATAATAGTAGCTAAACGCTACAGAACGGACACTCTCCGCCTCCCGCCAAAATTAAACACTTACCTCACCCCGCACGATCAGACATGTTATGGTACCCATTTCCCCGCAAGGACGATACCAACGACGTCTTTAGACGAAACGCAACGAAGATTGACAACGTTAATCAAATTGACTTAAAGCAATTTTATTATTTTGGATTTGTGATTATCGTTTTTCGTAGAAAATGGTTAGATATTGTGCTGTTTACGGATGTATTTCATCAGAAAAACGCGAATTTTTTTTTATGCTAGTCACAAATGTGCCAACCATAAAGAGTTTACACACACATTTGCAGTCTCTACAGTGTGACTGTCAAAACTATAATTTTGTATGGAGTGTCCGGGGTGTGATACTGTAATATTTTATATTACACCCGAAATTTTGTGGGTCATTTGTAACAGGATGGCGGTTCTACAGGGGTACGTGGTACGCAATGACAAAAAGAAAAATGATGGTCAGAACGCTGATACCGGATACCTTAAGATACTGTAATATAAAATATTACAGTATCTTAAGATAAATCTTCACCGTGTGTGACGCGCTTTATAAATTAACAGACGTCCATTCATGTTTAATAGCTATTCTTGCATAATAATTACCTACACATTCTTTGGGGGTTACCGGTAAGTCTTATTCTTTCCTAGCAGTTCTTATCCCAGTGTGGATAAGTGACTGCGCTGAGTACTGACTTACTCACTATTCTAACTACTACTCACTTATAATTCTATGCTTTAAGCTTAAGCCTTTCTGAATTTACTTCGCCAAAAGATCTTAATATATTCCCTCATATATTTCTATATTCCTAGAAGTGATAATCTACATAGAATTTCCCAATTTAAGTCACATTTTACTCAGCAGAATCAACACGCAAAGCAGAATCTCCTTTGAATAATTACGGCGTCGTATTCAATTTCAGATGCATTTCGCCTTCTAAATTACAAAGGTTTTATTACTTTTGTATCAAAGGAGTATTTTAAGTAAATGATCCATCTACCTATCAAAGAATACATATACCTAGTTTGTATTATTAAAATTAGAAGATAAGACTGTTTGTCTCGAGTTATAAAATTTGTTATAATTTTATCATAGTTATTTTAAGATGATTGGCGCAGTAGTGTCTGAATAATATTAGACAGAATATTTTTATTACATAAATATTCGCGGCCCTCTTCACCCATCTTATTTCTACTACGAAGCCTGATGAAGTTTAATTTACTATGCTAGCCAAGTGCAGGTTGGAAGAGATATCAAACTTTTTCTTTCTAGGACATGAACCTACCCTATGTTTTTCTTTCACAGAATCGAGCACTCGAGAATTCGTAAAGGGATCTAGAATATTTCTGTGTCATTTTTTGGAAGACGTCTATTCATTTATTATAGAAAATATTCAAAAAAGGCTTTCACTTACTGCAGAAAAAATACGACATGAAGCATAAGCTTTTTCATATTATGTAGCAATTATTTTTATTTACATAGAATTTGTTTACCAGATCTAGTTTCGAAGTTTTGTCAAGCAATATCGAAAAGTTTTTGTACTTATTTTATATCTAGAATATACATCATGCTTGAAAATAGTTCATTCGTAATAAATGAAAAAGTAATGAAAATTTCATAACCTTATGTTGTGAAAATAAAATACAGGATAGTTTATAAAAATGTATTTATTAATAATTTAAGGCTATATTTGACTTTTATACAAAACAATAATATAACACAAATAAAAATTAACTTATTAAAAATGTAATAAATAGATATAATTTACAATTTTTATTTCTTCTTAGCTGGAATCATCATCGCCATTGCCGTAGTCACTGTAAACGAAAAAGACGATTATTTATAAATAATAATTTTCTGTTCTGTGTTAGATTATTAAGATGTATATTTTTGTAGATGGTGGCAAATAAAACGCTTTCTATTTCTATTTCCATTATAATTATGGTTTTTAATAAATTTAAATTCATCAGACTAATTATTTGATGATAAGGGACAAAAGATTATTTAGCATTCAGTTAAAAGAATCTTTTGAATATAAGTAATCTGAAATTGTTTATTGTAGCGTCTGTAAATCCGACTATTTTGATCTTTCTCTGTTAATTAGCTGCTTCATTATTTTTTTACTCCTTTCATCTATTTGATTTTGAAGATGATAATTATTTAGTGATAATAATATAAAAATGTTAATAAAAGTGTATAAGTTAGGAATAAATTGAGTCGCAATGAAGAGTGCTATGCAATACTTGTAACAGATTACAATTTTAGTAATTATTGAAGTGAAACTTCTGTAGGCGCGTTGAGAGTAAAATTTCAAGTTCACGTCATGGCAATACCGTCACATCATGGAGTAAAGCGACAATTTTGGTATTTTTGAATTTTGTCAAAGAAGTTTCACTTCTGACAAGTGTGCTCGGCCCGAACGCTCTTTTTTCCAAGATAGCGATTATTCTAAAGGTCTCTTACCAGCCACAATAGCAGCTAATGCGAAAAATGGTACCGCACAGCCCATGTCCAGAAGAATCGGGAAAACAACATTCCCTACTACAATACCGGTTCGTCCAATCGTCATTACTATTGACATGGCTAGCGATCTGAAAGAGAAAATATAAATTTTATATTTTGAGTAATTTTACTGATGTACAAACGAAAATCGCCTTTGGAAAGGTCTTAAAAATAACTGAGTGGTGTTTAATGGTAATTAACACCTTATTTTCACGGCAGTAAAGTCTATTGTATCGCTAACTTTGAACTTTGTTGCTGTTACTAAAACTCTGCCTTATATACGCGTAGGTAGAGTTTTGCTTCGGACACTATTCGAGCGGGATTATTAGTCTATTTGTTTAATGTTAAGTATATTAGATACAAATATACGCTGCGAGGTTTTGTTCAAACACTTTTTATCCAGCTAGATTTCTTTTAGAAGTACATTTGTGTTTTTCAATTATTTGCCTTTATTTTTAATGGATAGCTAGCAATTGTTGTTAATGGATAGCTAGCAATTTTGTTACTTTACAGATATTTCAAATACTGCCAATGCCAATAAATTTGAATGAATTTAATCCTATTTAAAATATCATGTGTATATATTGTAATATGCTCCATTTATCACTTAACTTTAAATATTTTATATTTTTTTAATAGTTTTACTAACTAATTTCTAATTAAATTACCAACTAAATTAAAATTTAAAATGGACTCCTAACCTTAACTTCATCAGTCCACTAATTCGATTGACTGTTCATTTTCAGAGTAATTAATCAAATTGATATAATCTTTCGTGTTTCACTTATTTACATCGTTAATCACTCGGAGGCAAAAAATATGAATATTATTTATAAAGAGATTAGTCAGCCGCGCGTTACGTTCGTAATATTAATTTGTTGGAAGCGAAAATGACTGATGCTTAAGCTTAGTTGTGACATGAGCCGATTTCCCTAAAATTGAACTATATTTTATATCACTGTTTGATGTTTTAGAAGGTAATTTTTTATATTATGATTATTTTGAATTAGATAATAATTATTTATAATACAGGGTGTCCCACCGTCGGTAATCTAAGCTCAATGGAGGTTATAGTTGTGCATACGCTGAGTACGTAAAAAAAACTTATAAAATTCCAGATGCATTTTTTTTTTCAAATAGATGAATTCTTAATACTCTTTGTGTACACTCCTAACAAGCAACCCGCCCAACTTTGCCACCCACACATGAGCTATTGTTTAAGATTATGTTTTCATAGACAAAATGCTCACATTAGAGAAGCAGTATATTATGTCGGCTGCGCGAAGCTAGAGAAGAAAACATGGATTTTCAGGAAAAATTTAGCAAAAAGTTTTGGCGTAATTTTGTTGTTTATGTATTTTTTACGTGATCAGTGTATGCAAAACTACATGTCCCTTCGCGCTTAGTATACCGATAGTGGGACACCCTGTTTAATAAGAATCCTGTTTTACACACCAAACACTACTTATATAAAAAAAAATCATAAAGAAGATTTTTATTCTTCTTTCAATCATATTTTGATTGTTTCGTTTTTTAATTCAATTTTCTAAGTAAAGGAGAAAACTATAAACCAATAAATTGTTTTTCATATCATACTAAATTAATTCTTTATAACTTTATAATATTAACAAAGGAAACAATATTTATTTATTTATTTATTTATTTATTTACAATATGAATATAAATTTACAATATGAACGGTTCAAGTGTTGCAACGAATATTAGTAAAATAATTACATCTATAATGGCTTCTCAACTTTTCGACTCATTCTTAATCGCTTCAGAAATCAAAAGAATACTATGTTCAAAGAAATTTCTTATAACAAAGAACTTCGAGTCTATTGTCGTACAGATTTAAGTTCCCAGAATGAAACACTTTAAGGTGAAACTTTATTAAAATGAGAGTTGAAATCAAATTAAAAATTAAGCGACAGATTCTTTTAGATGCAGTTTTGAGTATTCTATCCGTTTGAACAGAAAGGGATATTTTTTGGATATATTTCAGCTTGTTAAATTTGATTTCTGAAATTATTTATTCGTTTGACATTTGACATAAATATTCACCTCGTGAATTGTTTAACAGAGTCAATATTTTTGTCCAGGATAATATTTATAGACTTGAATATAGTAGGTATGTGTATTACCTAAAACAGGTACGACACAAGAGTCTATAGTCTCTTAAGTTTATTCAACGATTTATTTAAATATCTTTAGCACGGATATTAATTGATATTTACTTTATATTTAAAGACAGAACATCTCCCTCATCTCAGAAGGGCAAAGTTTAATAAAAATAAATATATGATTACAAAAGTTCATCAGGTATGATATTTGCTGAACTATACGTATCCGTGGAAGTCAATTAAAAGTTGACTCAGAGAGATATTTACGGATTATGCTAATAATATCTTGGAGTTTAATCTTCTTTAGCATATCTACAGATAAGGTTACACGTGGTTATCTTTTATACATAAAAATGAATGCCTATTTCCCTTGGTCGTATTAAGTGTGCAAAACTAGACCACTTTCAATAATTATATTTTTTTTCGTGTTCGTTATTGCCAGAAGAAGAATGGTATAAAGGAAAACTTCAAGAAAATTGCGCATAAAAAATGCGTAAACTTAACGCCTATATTTAAAAATTCACGGGTTTCACTATTCACTCTATCATATTCACTAAATCTAAAGAACTCACCGTATGTTAGTTGGAAAATACTCCAGAACCATCGTCTGCGTTAAACTAGCCATCACTTGAGAGACAGCCACATCAGTAGAGAATAAAGAGACCATAGCTGTCTTTGAATTGGTCCACCTTAAGGCCATGGTTAGAGCAATAGCGATTGTACCGCAGATAAGGTAAAGATTCCGTTTACCAAGTTTGTTCACAAGGATTCCGCTGATGACGTAGGGAACGAAACAAATGGTCCCCAATATAACATTGTTGATGTACGTTTCTGTACCACTGCGTGCCTGGGAAATGATAATAATCAGACTATTATAAATCAGAATATAGCATATAAAAAGTCACAAGTCTACTTGAATTATGAGTGAGTAATTCAACTAACCGTGCAGAATATTGGAACCACTTTCTGTATATTAATCGTATACATTATACAAGATAGCCACGGTATTTGTGGAATCATGATTGGTAAATAATTTTATGACAAATTGAATGAACAAAAATAAACTTCCAAAGAAATAATGGTATTAAAATTACCAATATTAAAATGTATCTCTGTTTTAATTTACATCGTCAATGCTACTTTATCGCCGGCATTTATCGAATTTTTCTTAACAACTGAAACTGACAGGTACAAACAGGTATTTTAATTTTGTTAATTTTTAAATACATATTTTCCTATAAAAGTTAACTCGAGGGCAATTGTTTCGAGCTTTATTTTATCGCTATATTTACGCTACGTGATGCTACTCTAAGCATTTTATTGACTATTACTACTACATGCTTAAAACAAAGTTTTAAATTAGTTTAAATTAGACTTTAGTCACTTCCCTATGTACGCTCAGAAATTTAAAACTTGGCAACGGATTTTTTGATAAATAGAATGCTTCTCGAGCAGCCTCGATTTAGTACATTATTAGGTAAGTTTTACACAAAGCGCGTGAAGCAACGAGAGGAGAGCGAGTTTGTAACGTGATAAATAAATAAATAAAACACTTACAGGTACACAAACATGTTCACTGCTAACGTTATAAGAACGCAGCTTTACATCCTCCGTGTATGTGTCCAACATAACACACATGTCGGAGGTTTGGCTCGAGTAGTGCTCAAATATGGCTGACAATTGCGGAAACCACATACGCAATACACTGTAACTGTAAAATAAAAACAAAATTTTAATCTTCAGTTAAAAAATTTTAATAATCGTGCTTTTTGAATCATCAGTTGTTTTAATAATCGTGTATTTTCTAACTTAAGGAATAAAATGTACCACTGGAGAAACTTGTTCACACGACACAGGGAATCCTAGTGTGGGAGCTAGGGTTAATTTCTTAGGATATTATTTCGAAAAATAAAATAATCGTTTTATTGTCATTGTTATTTTAAACTTAAGTGAAGAACCCGAAAATAAAGGCAAAGTTGTGGAAACAAAAACGCCTCCAAATTATTTATGAAATAAAGCAGTACATTCAAAACTACTTAAAAACTTCGCTTCTTTTTGCAACTTGTCTCTCGTCTCATCAATAATGAAAAAACTTTTTCCAAAAACACTTAAAACTCCTAAAATGTTGTAACTATACTGTGGACTGAGTTCCAAATATTATTTTCAAGAAGGAGCAATAGATCTTCTATCTCACTATCTACAAGCGTCCTAAAACCACGAGCTAAAGCTCAAATCTCTCCATTCTCATAAATTTAACCACCTATTTAGGTAAACAAAAGCAATTACAATGTACGATAACAAAGCGTTTTTGTTATAAATTATGCACATTGTGGATAAAACCACGCAATTATTAAACTCAAATTACTGGTGATAAATCGAGTTTGCGGTCGCTGCACCTGATTTTTATCCTCATTCTAATGTATTAATAATAGATTTGACATTTTCTAATATTCAATTATTGTAAACTATTCGTATAAATGCAAATCCCAATTGTATATTATTTATTATTGAAGTGAAACTTCTTTATCGGGGTTGGAAAAAAATTGAGTGTAACATTTTTTCGTTACGTGTGACATTTTACTCCTACAAGCATACGCTTTTTTTTTTTGTAAGGTGTTTCTCAATGTTAGCCAGAAGGGCTTCTACATTTTAACGCGGACGTGGGGGTGAACTGAAGGTTCACCCTGGTAGCGACATGCACAAGGGCGTCCCCCCTTGACGGGGATCTCGAACCTCGGCTTGGGCTGTCGCTTGAGTGGAGGAGGCCAGAAGGGCCCTAATCGGACGGGACAAGCATACGCATTGACGAGACTCCTATAGGTAAAGCGGATGACCATTTGAAAGTGTTGTTGATGAATCTGTATGTTTGTGTGAGTGAGCCGTTTCAAACGTTTAATAGGGAGTTTCGCTTCGTATTCTGTTGTTATAGTGCTCGTGCAAGACTGGCAATAGTGTGGGGGGATTTGAGGGCATAGGTCTCTCCCCCTCTGAGGTCGAATGAATTACAAATTAATATATTGCCCAAATGAAGTTATGAAAATTTATCCAGCTTCCTTGCTTTCATAAAATCAATAATAAAATTGTTATTGTTCAACTGCAAAAAAACGTTTTCATATGCATGTTTAATGTGTGCCAATCATTGAGGATACTGCTCTGTAATAAAGTCTTTCGAGATTTAAAAAAAAAAAAAAATCCGTTACGCGCCATCTTTTTCTTATTCCTACCAGGCGTGATTCGACGTATTTCTGTAAAGTTGCATAAAGTAAATTATTTTTTGAAAAAAAGGTCATAAAGAAGTTTCACTTCTTACGTGTGTACACTCGTATACGCACACATTTTTTTTAGTATTAAGAATTGGTTGATCGTCTTCTCTTACGTATTTTAGAGTATTTCATTCATTTATCAAGATGATATTGTTATGTATTTGGAATCTCCATGCAGATTAGTCGAATATTTATTCGTAATAGTTGCTATGAAACTCAACTAAATTTTGCTTGATTGGGATATAATTTCGACCACCTATATATCGTTTTGACTAACTACTTATTTTTACAATGACTCATTTTCAAACTATTTTATCTACACTAATATTATAAAGGGGAAAACTTTGTTTGTTTGATTGTAATGAATAGGCTCATAAACTACTAGACCGATTTTGATGAAATTTGGCACAGACAATCTTTAGACCCTGAGAAAAAACATAGGTTACATTTTATTGTAAAATATGTACCACGGGCGAAGCCGGGGCGGACCGCTAGTCCCCAATAAATAAGCTACTCACAAAATCCTTATAAATACTTACAGTTTCATAGAAATGAAGTTCAATATACAGAAAAGTATCAAAAACCACAGCAAAGGTCTCTGAAACATTGGTTTGATGTTATGTAATCCGGTCGTGAGTTGACTCTTGATTGATGTGTGTTCTTCAGACTTCTCATTGAAGGCATGCTTATTTTTGTCTTTCCACAAGTCTTTATACTGTAAATATAATATAATATTAAATAGTGGAAATATTTGTGTTTTTGTATGTGTGTTTGTAATGTTTACATACAAAAACTACTGAACTAATTTTACAAATTGAACGAATATAATATTCGTTCAATTTGTAAAATTCTCGGTAATAATTACCGAGAGAGAGAGCACGGGCCGTATTATGACCTCTTATTTCCAGACAGTTTATATTATTTATTTATTACGCCCTGAATTGAACTGACTGGCAAATGCATATTATGATTGCAATCACTAGCCATTTAATAAGCAATAATATAAATTTGCCATTCAGTTCAATTCACGGCGTAAACTGTCTGGTAATAAGATGTCATAAGACGGCCCCAGAGTTTGCCAATAAAACAATGTTAACACTAGAGTATGAGTTTGGAAACTTAATACTAGGAAACATGTGTTGTTTAACATCTTCTTATCTTATCTTGCTAATATTATAAATGCGAAAGTTTGTGAGGATGTGTGTGTGTTTGTTACTCTTTCACGCAAATACTACTGAACCGATTACAATGAAATTTAGCACACATATAGAAGGTAACTTGGCTTAACACATAGGATAGGTTTTATCCCGGAAATCTCACGGGAACGGGAACTGTGCGGGTTTTTTTTTTAAAATAAAAATAATCTTTCCGCGGGCGGAAAGCTAGTGTTCTTATATATTATCTTTGTACAAATACATATATCGCTTTGTTGATACTACACGCTATACTAATCATGTCTAATTTTCATCGAGCAAATATTAAACTTATTATTTAACTGAAATGTGTTTGTTTACATGGTTAGATAATTAAAATCATCAAACTTCTCAGGTTTCGTAATTTTTAGTTGTTTACCGTAATCATAATAAGCGATTTACATTAATTAAAAACTTTACTTCGCAAAACAAGTAATATAACACAATTTACATTTGAAATGTGATCATATCACGAATTTCCTTACAACAAAATTGGGTCACACTGATATCGATTGTATCCCAAACGTACTTAATGATCCGACAAAGCTCATGTCTTATAGCAGTATCATTGCCAGTGTGGGAAAGGGATGGCGCTATACTACTTATATAGCGCTCTCCTTTTTCCAAACTGGAATTAATACTGCTTTAACACATCTTGGTACGAGTTGATCTCAGAAGCGAAAAACTGTAACTTCCACGCTTGTATAACTTCATTATAATATTATATTAATGAGATTTTATGGCTCTGATTCGTAAATTAAATGCCGATCGTTTTGAGGAAATTAATTTGGTTAATTATAATAAATTAATGGTGGTAAGGACATTGACAATTTAAATTTAATTTTGGTAAGGTATGATGTCTCTGATACATTTTGATTATGAAATATATAAAGAAGGAATAAAGAGAATAATATTATTAATGACATACATTAAGGAAATAAAATATGGGGTAATTGTAGTATTCCAAACATAATATTTTCTCGTCGCCTGTCAACGTTTGTTTTATAACTATAGTCGATGAATAAAAGATGGCATGCCTCAATATTGGCTCCAGAAATAAAAGTAAGGCTTTGATATGATAATTATATGGAAAGATATACTATATATACATACAGATATGATTCCGTAGGACATAAATATATCATTTCACACTTTATAAGTACTTGTAAATAGATAAAATCTAAAGATATAATAATTATATCCACTACTTATTATTATAGTATAAAACAAAGTCGCTTTCTCTGTCCCTAATCTTTAAAACTACGCAACTGATTTTGATGCGGTTTTTTTTAAATAGATACAGTGATCCAAGAGGGAGGTTTTAGTATATAATTTATTAGGTTTTATACAAAGCGGGCGAAGTCGCGGGCGGTAGAGCAAGAGACAAACATATCGTTCTGTGAATTAATACGGTTGCAATAAATCTTATTTTTGTTTGTTTATTTGTAGTTTTTTATTTTGTAATTTTGGTTACCCCAATACATTTAGCCCATTTCACATCATTCAAGACTTGCATACATTATAATCGAAAATATGTACCAAAACCGTCTGTTACACAGTCAATCGTCAATAAAAAGGGCTTAATAATTTACGTAGCGTGTCTCCTCGTGGCACTAAATCGTGATTGCCGATGTCTGTGAATTATGAAATGGGATTATGGAAAAGATTTATACAATCTAAAGAACATGCGGTATTTATCGTTGATTTTAGTGAAGGTCGTTGGTATTTTGAATATTATGTACCTACCTATATTTATAATTTTTATTAGGAAATACTACTTAAGGCTTATATTGTAAGCGTGATAGGTAACTAATGGATGGATGTTTATATACTTTTTCAGATAGAAACGGCTAATCAAATCTAGATGAAATTAGGGAAAGATATAAGCAAAACAGTTAACTAGCTAAGCTATTGTATTTCTTTATATTCTATTTATTGATATTTATTAAACAAATATTAATAAATAGAATAAGCCTATGTCCCTGCGGTGGAAGTCCTGAAATGCTGGAATGATCACAATGATGATGAAACAAATATTATTTTTTTGTTTCAGGTACGTTCACGGAGAACAGAAGACTAACTGCTGCAATTTTTAAGGATCTCAACAGGATTAAAACCTGCACCATTTTAATAAATATTATTTTAATGAAGTGACCATAAGAAAGCTGCATGTTTATAGAATAGCACAGACTACATAATACATTATTTACGCGATCAATAAGCACAGCTGGTACTAGCACCTAGTATATTCATTATGCAGGGTAGTATAGGCAGTATAGGTATAATATTATATACAAAGAACAGCCGCTTTAAAAGAACCGTTTAACTTAACCACGTTCAATCCACAAACAAGAAATAGGCTCATTAACAAAAAATAAACAAATCGCTCACAGATAACAGTGTTCGGTAGACACAACAAATCCGGCTATTATCCTACCAAATTGGAAGTCGTTAATTCTGTTACGTGTCGGTGTGACAGGCGGACATTTTTTCTTGATTACACTATACCACGCCAAAGTGAAATTCTTTGGAATAGCTAATGAAATTAAATCGGACGCGGTTAAATTATCAATTTTCTTGGATTGAGGGTTGATTTTTAATCTTTTTGGCTATGGGACGAATGATAAAGTTTTTAACGAAGTTTTGGTAAGTTAAGAAATTAGCGTATTTTTAAATAGATTGGAATTTGAAATACGTAATTTATACGGAGCAAAAACGCATATTAAGTGTCGCAGTTATGTTCTCTACATTAAGAAGAAAATCAATTATCATATTAAAAATATTGTAAGAACAATAATTCAAAATACATATTGATAAGCATATATTTTGACAAAACTTATTTTTCTATTTTTACAGCATAAACCATACGTATATAATTATTATAAAGAATCTTCATAGTATCGTGATAAAACCAACTATCACACCGATTATTCGCTCAAACTACCAAAACTTTCTACCTTTCAAATAGCCAATTAATATCATGAACCACAAAAACAGCAATCTAAACGTTTCAGTGATGAAAAACTTATAAATTATAGTCGTAGTAAACTTCATATCGCTTAAGTTAGCCAAATGGGATATAAAAACACGATTTAGTTGGTCCTAGGGTTCCCAAATTAAATATAAAAATTCTGTAAGTATAAGTACTGAAGTATATTTTGATGAAAAAGCTTGACATTTTTATATACTCGAAAAATATCGTCTTATAAAATGGATATAAATGAACGAAAATATTTTATTTTGTCTGAGTGAGGATCGCTTTTTTTATTTTTCTATCAGAACATGAAATAATATTAGAAAATACTTTAAATAAATGTTAAATAACAGAGACAGTCGTATCTGAAAATTGATATCGATATAGTTATTGTATTTATTTTATCGATTGGTTACAAAAAATGCTTTTTTTACCTACTTATTAAATTTTTGTACCTACATATTTGGTTTTCAAGACAAAATAGTCACCATTTCTATATTTTTAATTAATTCAATGTCAAACTATTTTGTATCAGGTTTAAGACACTTCTATTCTGGATAAAATAAATATTTTATCCGAATTATCCTGAAATTTCTAAACGAAATTATCTCAATAATTTATCCCTAAATTTTCAAACGTCTGGCAACCCTAACCGGACCAGCAATTACGTAATCGCCAAGGTGATTCTGGATGATGGCCAACAATTTTTTGGTTTGAGGAAACCGCGAGATAGTGCACTTTGTTACACCTAAAGCGGCAATTTACTTCAAAATAAAGGAAGAACTCGCTTTTTATTAGTATGGTAAATGTGTGTCTGATGATTGAACTTTTTTATTAATTTTCTTTTCATCCTACTCTATCAGTATGTGTGTTTTGGTCTAATATATTTCTTGTAATGTATTTTTGAATAGTATACTTCTTGGACATCATCGGAAAAGAAAGTCACAAAGAAATAAACAAAGTCTTTATCGTCATTTTAACAATAACTTAGTGCCCTTACGCACTAGCGGTTAACCGCGGGGGCGGCTAACCGCGCGGTTAGCCGCTTTCCCATTTTAATATGCAACCGCTTTTATGATTAGTGCGTACAATCATAAGCGGTTGCATATTAAAATGGGAAAGCGGCTAACCGCGCGGTTAGCCGCCCCCGCGGTTAACCGCTAGTGCGTAAGGGCACTTAGGAAAAACGTAGCTGTATATCACAGAAGAAATTACATAATCGCGTCAATAGTTTCACAAATTACTTCCAAACAACACAGCTTGATCTCTACACAATTTAGTTACACAATATGTTTAGTCTCAACAAACAAATCACACCCCTGAAACAGGGAGCATTAGTAAATAATTCCGAAAACAATTAAGCCAACTTACCTTAAATGTATCGGCTGGTTTCCTCGTGTTTTCCTTGTAAACCTTAATAAGAACTTCCCTGGCTTTATCGTACTGATGTTGAGTGATGTAATACATTGGGCTCTCTGGTAGTAAAGCGTAGGAGATGCAAGCCATACACGACCATAAAGATAGTATTAAGAAGTAGTAGTTCCATGTGTGGAGGACTGAAAAGATGATAAATATGTCAAATATGTAATTTTATCATTTTTTTGTAATATTTTAAATGCGTGTGTGTTTCAAGGCGATATTTTGGAGGCTCATTTCTATGGGTTTCATACATTCTGACCACGAGCAATTGGTAGATGTCACTTGACGTCAAAATTTTTTGGTTCTAGCACATCAACTCCGTAGTTTGCCTTCATAAAATGCAACTGTGGTTTACTATTTACACCAGTAGGCAGTAAACTACACGTGCACATCAATTGAAATTTTAAATTTAATTTTAATATATACTATCTATCTTTTTTAGCTTTGAAATCATATTTTTTTTGGTCAGAGATAAATTAAAATTTCGATTGCGACCTTTACTACCAAGCCACAGCTTGAGTTTATATTACACGAGAATAGAAAAAATGTACGTATAATTAATAATTCTAAGAACAGTTTTGGGTGTTGCACTAATAATTTTAATAAAACAAACCACCTTTATTTTTCAAACTATATTTCGTAATCATATTCATGGAACCAACAGCAAATATCTAAGTATGTTACGCTACTCGTTTAGAATACTTACCACGAAGAAATATGAGTACAATTATTCTTCACATGTTTGTGACAGCCATATTTGATAACTACGCCCTAGGCACCACTGGCTGTCTAGATGTCATGTAATTTACAGACAGAATGAAATATGAGTCGCATCATGTCATAACGATGAAGGCGGATTTTAGTAACAAGTTAAGAGGATTATACATAAGAATGTATTACGAAAAACCAAGGTATAGGTAAACCAGAATCTGATGGCAATTATGGAAATCAAAATTTTGAGTGTGCAACCCTAGGGAAAATGGACTGAATGATCTTGATACTGCTTATTTTTTATTTTGTCCTCAATATCATTAGTCACATTACATAAGTGGACAATACTGTACTTAATAATGAGATATCCACTTAATATTATGTAGGTATATACTTACATGTATAATATAGGTACAATTATACATATTACTTTTATACAGGTAATACATATTATTATTTACATATACCTATATCTGTATATTCATTACGAGTATGCCATGTGAAAATATCGATATTATAATGATAATGTAGATCAAAACTGCTCATAATTTTTTATTAAATAAAATAAAAATGTTTATTTTCGTAAGTATTAAGAGATACACACATTATAAAATTGACTTGGACAGCTTGGACTTGAAGAATAGCCGTATTGGAAACTCCTGTAATAAGTTTTCATAAAATTATATTCTTATCAACAAACAATATTATAGTTACCTACATATAATACTTTTTAATCTATAGTATCAAAATGGGTAAGTCCAATTTACCCATTAAATTTTCAAAATTGAAAATTGTGATGTGTTGGACCCTTCTTCATCAAATGTTTTTCTATACACATTATAAACAACACCTCTTGCTTGTGATCGCAGCGGCTTTTTCAACATTTTCGAAGATTTTTTAGACAAAATCCTAAAAATTATTCATCAACTGCAAAAAAGACAAATAATTTGACAACCAATTTGATAGTTGTCAAATAAGTTGCCACATGAAAATCTTTTATTTCTTAAATATAAATATGCCATCAGATTCTGGTAGACCTATAAAACCCATCTAAAGCTTAATCTACACTCATAAAGCTGAAGAGTGTTTACTTGAATGCGAAATCTTAGGAACTACTTGGTCCATTTTGAAGAAATATTTCAGTGTTAGATAGCCTATTTATTGAGGAAGATTCTATCTATACCTATCTATCAACACGCTAAAACCAATAGGAGCGAAGCAATGCGGGTAAAACGCGGGGCACAGCTAGAATATATTTATAAAATGATCAAATGCTTCTTTGGTAATTAATTATTTGTTAATGATAATGATATATTGATATTTATTCGTATACCTGATAGTCTGGTACGATGAAATAGCTTTTAAACTTGAATTTATCTCCTCAAATTTATCGTCAAAACAATAGCACGAAAATTATGTTAAGTCTATTACAAACATTCCTCAAACATTATATTGCTAATTTTCATGCAAATTATATTTAATTGAGAGCTTAATAAATTGAGAAGAAGTAACAATATCTGATCGAATTATAAAGTTAATTTTGTTTACAAAATATAACAGTGATTTATTCTTAACACTATTCAACCAGACGCTTCAAATAATGTAAATCGAGCTCGTTTGCAAACATATGGATGGTCTTGGGCCTTGGCAGTGACTTATAAAATTGTCAAGTTATAATACTCCTTGATACAAGAACTCAGATCTTCAGAACTGTCTTTCTACATTTATATTAAAAAGTCGAATTTGAATGTTTGTTCTATTATTGATAATGCAGTTCATGTTTCTTCATTAATATTTTAATTAAAGAGAAATTATTAAAAAAATTAAACGTTTATTGCAGAGCTAGCAAAAGGTGAGCTTCTTGATATTAAGTGGCCATAACCTCCATAATAAGTATTATTTTGTAGTATTTAAATATTTGCCGCTAACCAAAAAACAAGTGATTGGCAAAAGACAAAAAATGTCTACCAAAGAACTGTAAGCAAAACCCGATGGAAAAATATACAGGGAAAATTCCGACACGAGAATGGATTGAAGAGTTTTTTTTACAAAACCAACGAAATCGAAGTGATTGTAACACTGCGCTTATTGGATAAGTTTTGGCAGAAAAAAGAAACCGCATCTGGTGTGTATTGGAGGATTTGGGTTATCATGTAATTTTGTTTCTTGTGTGGATAGATATTGTAATATAAACTTCCACACCACAGGTCATTTTTAACTTATCAGGGAAGTTCCAAGCCTGTTCTAACCACACACCCATCTATACTAATATCATAAAGCTGAAGAGTTTGTCTGTTTGTTTGAACGAGTCTATCTACTAGTCCGATTTGAAAAATTCTTTTGGTGTTAGATACCCCATTTATCGGGTAAAACCGCGGAGCACAGTTAAAAATTTACATAATATTGAATTCTAATCTATGAATAGGTGAGGATCATATCAATGCTTTTGAAATTATCTTAATTACACGTTTATTCTTCTTATTTATATCGATTTTTTAATGGTTTAGCAGCTTTGTGCGCGGTACGGTTTTAATTGGTAGCCTCCTGACTATATATCTTCAGACATAATAATCATACCTTAAAATCGCTCCGTGGCGACGTAAAAGAAGCCAACAAAGAAACAATTAAACACACTTTCACGATATCAAATTAGAAAGGATTTTCAATCACCACTATCTTAAAATTTATGTACATACTTACCAATAAATCCATTGAAAAGCGAGACGTTCCAGTTTTGCATCAAGATGCCCCACGACTGGAGCCCAACTAGGATCTGGCCGATCGGGAAGAACGAATTAGCAACCATCATCAGCCTGTCTCTTACACCATCGTGGCAGAACTCAGACGTCAAGGCCAGAACTGGGCTGTAGGCTGTTGCAAAACTGTAAAAATAGTTCAAATTAAAAAAAAACTCTACCAATAATGTTATCAACAAAAAGGTGTAGATAGTGTAGGTAGGTAAAGATAGGTTACCAAGAAAACGTTTGATCTTCAAAAATGGTCAAGCACACATGATTAAGATGGCAAAGTAAGATGACATGATTGAACTATCATATCGTGAGCAAAAAGAGACGGCTGGTATAAATTGTAGTTAATTGCCTATTTTTCTTTCAAATGCAATGTTTATCTACCAAACAATTTCTTAATTTCTATATGTGTAATAGATTGTTAATAACATTGTTAATGAGTTTGTTAAGTACATATAATACGCATAATTATTATAAGAAAATGCATAAAGGCCACCCAGTAAGGACTTGTGACATCTTGCACACCTGCGATTCCAGAAAGTATTACGGCAATCACCACCACCGCGACGCTGCCCCGCCGAAGACGATGGACACTCTTAGTTCCAACATTGAACCGTAGGGACGTAGTTAATTAAGTTAGATATAATTAAAATGTATTTTTTTATTGCGCCTTCGCGGGTCGGTCAATTTAATTAGTTCCATAATTATTTATATCAATGTAATAATATATTTCTCTTTGTTAATAAATATTATGTAAAATACATTTTGGCAATTAATAATAACGAAAACCTGGTAACAGTTAAACAATGCAAATGGTTTAAAATGTAACCACAGATTAAAATATAGTAGTTAAAATATTATGCACTTGTTCATGAGGTTTAACATTAACGGAAAATTAATTATGCAAAAACATTCCGGATGTCAAAATACCAGTAAATCTGTAAAGCATATGTTGAATTATTTTTCAGTGTAAAGGAGAATGGCGAAACTGGGCCTAACTGTTACAGAAATCATAATATATTTAAAATTCATTATGTTATTTTTAGTAATTCTTGGTAAAATATTTACTTCTGATTCTATAGGAAAACAAATCTTTGAAAAAAAAGATAATGTGTTCACTACCGGCATTGTTATTTAGGTTTCTATGACTACCGGTCTTATCAAGCAGAGATAGTCAGTGTTGTCAGGAGTAAAAAAGTCGAATATATCAATTAATACGAATGAATGCCTATATTTTATTTTTAATTTTATTGAATTCAAATGCTTTATAAATCAGAAGCAAAACTTAACTTATTTTTAACACATATCTTAATTTATTTAGATCATTCTATAAAATAAAAACATGTTTTACTTAATCAATATAATTATAACATTTTTATTTAGGTAGCTGGCCATTAATAAAATGTCAAATTATTAATCATAATTGTGTCAGTGATGAGTGATTTGTTTATGTTTGTTGTTTGACATTTGAGTGAAGTTTTAGGCCCTTCTCCCATTACGATACGCATAGGCGATTCAAGTATCCTGCAAGTCTCGGAGACTAGTCGCCGCGGAGTATCTCACATACATTTTTATGTAGGCTCGCACACTACGCTACTGGTATCCTACACGTCCGCGACTAGTATAGCACTACTCACCGTGTCGGTCGCTTTTGCATCGCGTCTCGACTCTCGCGCGTATCTCTTCGTTAGAAAGATAAAAATATCTAATCATCATGTTGTAGTTCTCGTTCAGCTACAAAAACTCTACAATTTATGTTTCTTTCAATATATGGATGAATCCAGTACTTCTTACTCTTACGTTGGCGTCTTATATTTCTATAAAAAAGAAAAACTGCAAGAGCTTCTTCGCAACTGGAATTGCTGATTGCTCGACATAACGACGTAACTGTTGTTGCAATAAATAAATGAATTATTATTATTATAACGTCGGTCCACAAAAACGAGGCACAATAATGATGAATTTAGTCATTTTTCAGTCGCATAATATGCGAGCATCGGGTAGCCAGCAAATATCTAAGTAGGTAGTATTTTACGCGAGTATCGTATTCTAGAAGTATCGTACCTAATGGCAGAAGGGCCTTAGTAATGTTATATTCAAAATTGATCTTAATCAATATCCCAATATCTCTGCTATCCCATAGAAAAGATCTATAATTATTATATTCATAGAGTCTGTATATTTTTATCTATTTAATCACCCATAAATCATCACTGTAACGATCAGGCCCAGAGTCCTATGGGAGTTTGCCATTCTCCTTTATAATACGGATACGCATTAAAATTTGGTTTTCATAGTGGTTAATGAAGTTTATTATAGTACCAAAAATATGTAAATAATGTATTTAATTAAATTCTTTTCTAGTATAAGGTAGCCTGATATTCTGTAAAATATTTTTTTTTTTTTTAATTTAAAATTGAATTGTAGCTGTACACTATATAAAAGGCGATTAAATTCCTAGAATATATTTTATTTGAATAAAATTTTTGTATTGTATAATATATAACTCTTCACTTCAGTATTCGATTCTTGGTTTTACCCGTAAAGGCACGATTAATTATATAGGTATTGGTTCGTGTAATATACTATTTTACACCAAAGGCTTATAGAAATGTAAATATAAATGTTTATGGAATTATTATATTATTTAGATAAAATTAAATTATGTTTGTTTCCTGAATACTAACCACTTAAATCGCGTTTAACACTTATGTTTTCTGACGCATGAGAAGTATACATTTTACATACATGAAAACACGAATACCGTTATATTTATTCATAAATATCAAATGTATTTAATATAGGTATATTGTGTTCTTACGTACGTACTACTTAAATAGATAGCATTTCATTTTAAATAACCATTTGAAATATTATGCGATGTTAAAATAAATATTATGAATTGCAAAACGAATGAAGAGCTTAAATAAATGTTGAATGTTTTTTTAAATACGAATTAAATTCATCACTTATAGTATTAAGTGCAAATATGGCATCATATTTGCATATGACATTATAGAATGGTTTCGGTGTTTCGAATTATAAATGTTGATTTAAATAAAAGTATAGATTGAATTAAAATAGATCTTTAAAATAACTTCGACGTGTTGGTAGAATTTTTACTAGTGATATAAAATCATGGTTTTTTTTAATTGGCGCATTTCATTCCATAATATTCTTACATTTTCTTTGATAAACCTAACGACAAAATCCCAAATGCTTAAAACATCTAGGATTTTTTTTATAATAATAATAACATAATACTCACAATGCTCCCTCAAGTAACTTCGCAACGATCAAAATATTGTATGTTTGACTGAGGCCCGAAACAATCGTGAAGATGAATGTACCACCGTAGCCGATGATTAGAAATATTTTTCTGCCCAAGTTATCTGTTAGGAAGCCAGCTACAACGCAGGAGGTTAGCATACCTGAAACATTATGCCGATTAACACACCACACATAGTTAACTTAGACAAAGTGTATACAGTAGGTATGTTATTATAGGTAAATATATTATATTAGTTAAAATAATGAATAGTGTTAAACCTCAAAATCAAGGACTAATTAATTATTTCATAAATTGCCTCTTTGTGGCATAAAAGGCAATACCTAGTATTTAATCTGTGGCAATACTATGCGTAGCATATAAAAATATCAGGTCAAATAAAAATCCATATTATTCCTTCTGTACAGGCTGCAGTGATGTTTGTATAAAGAAGAAAAAGCCTACCATGAAAAATCGTTATACTGATTAAATTCTATTGCTTCTACATGAAATACTACGCAGACAAAAACCTCAATAACTCACCCGTAAAAGGCATAGCATTCAGAATGCCCTTCTGCAGAAGATTCATGTTCAAATCGCATTCTGCTTCCGACAGCACATACGGTGTGCTGTTGCCCAAGACGATTCCAGAAACAAGACCGAAGAATGCAGCTAAGATCAGCCGTAAGTGGAAGAGACCGAACCCGCACTCTTTGAGAGCAAGGTCCACTTCCTGCGCCGCTGACTTATTCTTCTCACTAGCATTCCGACCTGTAAAATCATCATCATCATCAGCCTATATAATATGTTCCCATTGCTCTCTTAAGGGTTCAGGCCATAATCCACCACGTTGGCCATGTGCGGGTTGGCGGATGACACATGTCGTCGAACTTTTGATTCTTCGACATGTTGGTTTCCTCACGATGTTTTCCATCACCGTTCGAGCAACAATGGCAAAATTTCATAAACTTTACAATTTTACTGACTATATATGAATATTGCTAGACATTCTCAAGAGCACTCGTGAAGGCAAGGATGTATAAAATTACACAGCTGAAGTAGAAACCCGGCCATTTCGTCAAATCCATTAATGCTTATCCCACTTCAAAATTATGTTTGACGTTAAACTTTTCCCGTTAAATGGTCATTACCTAGTGGACGATCTGTGCCATTAATGAAATTACGGAAACGGCTACTGTATCCTAACGTTAAATTTAATCTGTCTTTAGTTCCCGAAAATACAATATAGTTTAAATATAAAATCATATTACAGAATGAAATGCATGTAGCTATGTATGAACTATTCAGCACATGGGAAGAAGCCTGGTAAGAATACACCTAAGAAAATCAATACGTAAAACTACTCAATTCAGTTTACACCACTGCAGCACTAAAACTGGAACATATTGGCAAAACACACGAAAAAGCAATAACCCAGTTGGTTCCATACAACTAACTTACAATAAATCTTGGAAACTAGGTTATCATACTCTCGATGCTATGCCACTTTCTAAGAGCACTCAGAAAGTATTCATGCTATCTTTTGTGATGTCTGGATCGATCATCTATTGTGATAGTAGGGCCTATCCGTTAATTTGTGGAACGGTTCGATCAATTAAGTAAACAGACAGAGGTATGTATGTCAAAAACTTCCGTGTTTGTGCCGGAGTGTGTCGAGATGGTTCGATTAGTTGATTTTATCGAGTGAGATGGTACTCCAACTTTACATTGTTTGTATAGAGAATGGTTTGTGAGAACGCTGATACGTCATTATTCAGACCAATCGAGCCATAGAATTAATTAGCAGCATCGCATTAGCATGATTCTCCATTTAATGTGCCTTCTAAGTACCTATCATAAGCATGTATTAGTTATGGTAGTTGATATGCGCATTAGTATTAGTGACAGAGGAATGATCGCTTTTGAGAATAAAGATGCTCTTTATATTTGTATCATTTATCATTATTTTCTTATATCGTCTAAGTAAATATTAAATCTCATACTCGTTTATTAATATATTCATAATTTCTTTTTCACGCCCGTCAAAATACATTTTATATCGAAACTTGTTACCTTCGATACAGAAAATAATAAGAGTTTAGAGACACTATTTACAATATTGTTATGATCTTACCATATTTATATTTTACAATACGTCTTATTACAATTACAAATATAGTTATTTCAAATTCTCCAAAAACGCCAAGCATAACAATGTCTCCATGCACAGCCAAATGAGAAAGCTGCCATTTTGCCGGCATCCCTATAAAAATGATATACAATATAATCCAACAGGGTTCATGACCGGACGGCATTAAATTTGCATATACGGACATGTTTGCAGACGTCTTGACTCGAGTGTCCTTGAGATGCACCACGGCCGTCCAATTTATTTTGACCTCTCGTATTTTATTTTAATTTACGTTGACCTCTTATATTTTTATGTTTTGCTATAAATTTAAGGGTCATTTTTGAGGGTAGGTATTTAGTGAAATTGATGGTAAATTCTTGACGGTAATTTTGAAAAATTTTCCTTAATTTTTTTATTGATTGGGGTTAACTATTTTCATAATGTTTTAATTAAATAATGGATCTGAACGTCAGTTTGTTTGCAAACAACCGCACTGCGTATAACGGTATAAATCACATCACATCTAAACAAATACAGATGTTACGTATATTCAAACAAATATGGTAAATTGTAGCAAATCTATTTTAATCATGTTTCCATAATTACGCGTTTAATTTAAATATTTATATAGACACTGAAATATTCTTTATCAGCAGTTATCGAAACATATTTTTATCATGATTATGTGAGATTTGTTTTTCTTTTTATACGTCGAGTTGTAAAGAAAATATTTACAAAATATTATATAAATAGATTGAATAAATAAATACAATAAAATTTACGTTTAATATTTGGACGGTAGATGTCAATAATTTATTTTCCTCTCAAGGTCTACTTACGTTTATATTTTTAACCCTATCATACAAATAAATATCATATAATGACTCGTAATATCAATGTTATAAATAGACAAGTACTAGGATTCCGCCCGCGGCTTCGCCCGCGTTTGCAAAAAAAATTCCGCATAGTTCCCGTTCCCGTGGGATTTCCGAGATAAAACCTATCCTTTGTGTTAATCCAAGCTACTCTCTATCTGTGCTAAATTAGCTTGTAATCGGTTCAGTAGAATTTGCGTGAAAGAGTACCTAACAAACACACACGTGACACGCACACATCCTCACAAACTTTTATAATATTAGTAGGATAGGACGTTTTATTCATAAACTATAATATTATTCTCGATTAAAAAACACGCAATTATTCATTGAAATGAAAATAGTTATTTTTCATTGAATATGCAGTCTTTAGAATTTCTTCTCCCCCACTTCTTATAAGAGAAATTATTATAATCATCCATAAAGGAATAAGAAACATCTACTGCGTTTTATAAGAAAAAAATATTGCTTCTTCAAGTGAACTTTTTAAAAAGATTTTTCAAAATACCTAAATCGTTTAAATTTTATTTTAATGCGGTTGTTAAAAAAGATGTGCTGAGCACACGTGACAGAAGTGAAACATCTTGGCATATTAGATACAAAAATCGTCGCCTTACTTCATGACGTATTGGTATTGCTATGACGCGACCTTCAAATTTTACTCTCAATTTAACATCAAAAGATAGAACAAATGGCACTACTAAAGTGAAAAAAAAAAACTAAAAAAAAACTAAGTATTTTATTTTTTAGAATATAAAGTCTAAAATGCATTTCCATCAAAAAGTTACAATACAAAGTTAATGTATTCTGCGGTATAACTTATATCAGTTTTCCTTAAAAAGACAAGGAATATACCATACTAATATCTTCAGCAAATATTCTCTCGCTACCTGTGTTGTATATAATTTAATCTTATATCAAACACAAATATAATCACACCTCTTTCGTATGTTTAAATATTGTATAATAGTTATGTATGTATAGATATGTTTATAGAATTGTGTACTATAATATGTTTTTGTATTTTAGTACAAAGGTGAATATCTGTGGTGAGTATAGTAAATACAAGAGAAGTTTAAAGCGTGGCTTTATTATATTATTACTTAATAGCTGTGCCCCGCGGTTTCACCCGAGTGGTTTTTCTCCTTCCTCGTTAAATGGGCTATCTGACACCAAAATAATTTTTCAAATCAGTCCAGCAGTTCCTGAGATTAATGCGTCCAAACAAACAAACTCTCCAGATATATAAGTATAGATTAACATTCGAACTGACAACATGGAACTGCATTTTCGACCAATATAGTAGTATTCTAATTTTAAATTAATATGTAGTGCAACTTTTAGGGCCGATTTTTCAATGCCCAGATAAACAGCTAGATAGACTTTATTCTTCAGTTAACAAAATATTCAATTTTTCAATAGACGAATAGGACTTATCTATCGAATAACTACGTTATTTGAGGAATAAATCTATCTGCTGCTCCAACGGCCAGATAGCGTGCTATTCGACGATTAGACGTTTGAGTTGACAACTGACGCGTCAAATTTGGGATATTTTCGTATGTAATAAGTAATAACATAGAGCGTAGAATTTTTACAATAAAGCCTCTTTCTATAAAATAATTATCAATTAAAATCATATTGAAATTGATGTTTTTGATAGTTCCTACTGATGATCATGCCATTGAAAATTTGCCGGACGCTGCCTTTATGTCGTTTCCATCGTAAAATATATAAATTTTAACACAAATTTAATCAAAACTCTTTACTCGAATCAAAACAATAATCAACAATCATAGAACACAAGATAAACTTAAAATGCACTCCTGACGTGAGTCATAATGACGGTTGTTGACATATTGCAAGTTGACTCTATCCCGCTCTAACCTGACTAATTTAATATGTTTGTTTCGCCACTCCAAGAGCAGAGCTACCAATATGGAAATATTTGGTCAGATAGTTATTCATCAAATAAATCACGATTGAAAAATAGGCGAGCCGTTATGATTTAGATAAGCAATTGAATAAATCTATTCAAGGGGAAGTTATTAGACTGTTTATCTGGGCATTGAAAAATCGGCCCTTAATTGAATTGATTTATGTCGCGACCATTATACTAGTTTATTTTTTTTATTACAATCATAACTGACTGTATAATTATTAAAACTCACCATAGAAAATAATCTAAAAAGAAAAAATAAACATAACTATTAGCATTGTATGACAATGCAGTCCTGAAAAAGGAAACCTCGCTCGTGTTGTGATGTTTCATTATATGCGTTGAAAAGGCTGTATCTAAAATTAGTGCAGAGATGGCAAACACATGTGTTATTTGTATACTTTTTATAAGTAGTACTACACTATACTATGTATACTATTTAGTATATACAATTATAGACTGTATAATTACATAATATGGTCTTGTATTTATTGAAGTGAAAACTTCTTTAGCGGCGTTGGGTATAAAATCTTAAACTCGCGTCAGGACACGTGACCTGATCGAAAAAGCGTAAGACGGATGGATAACAAACATGCTCAACGTTAATAACACAGTTAATAATCAAGTTTTCACTTCTGCCGGCACTCCCGGAGTGCAACCCGTCTTTTTTAAATTATATTTTAATGACAAAGACCAAAATGTTGTAGAGTTGTGCATGGGATGGAAATAAATAGCATACGGTGACCCACGATTCGACCTAGTTTAAAATAACAATTTTTATTTTTACGACTAAATAATTCTTTCAGTTTACAGGCATTATAAGATTTTTACTCTCTTGATTATCACCATAATAATATGATGTTATTCAGTATAACCACTTATTTTACGAATGGAAACGTATTAAAATTTTCAGCTATTGCTTTGGTGCAAATCTATTAACCTCTACATGTTTAAACGAAAATTTCACCAACTCAAACCTACATAACACACCCAATTAAATTTCACATACGACCAATCCAGCCGAAAATTCCTCCAATAAACTTACTCCATATAAAAATCTGGACAAAAACGCACTCGAAGGCCGATTCCACGGACCACAATTTTTCCCATCCACTAAATCTATAAAACTTAGTTTACACTGCGATAACGGGTTTTTCCACACAATTGCCAAATAAAGAACGCTCGGCTCTAAGCAATTCTCGTTCAGAGCTATCGACGATTATTTTCACAACGAAAAAACGGATTTTGAGAGCCGTGGAATAGCTACCCGGAGTTTTTTGCTGTACAAAAAAAGAGGAGTTTCTCTCTGTTGCACGCTTCGGGATTTATTTAGAGACGAGTGACCGCATGCTGATTCCAGGACACAATTAGACTGGGTAAATAAACACTTGAAATAAAGGATTTTTAAAATTATTTAAACGTAGCTTATGCCTTGCTTATGCATAGCAATGAGATGTGCCAGTTATTTTTAATTTGGTGAAAGCGTGCTTTTTGGAGATTATTTAACTGGTAGTTAAGCTGTTTGCAAATTAAAAACTGTTTCTTTTTCTGTAACGATCTATCGTTAGTATTGTTATGAGGAAATTGTTTTATGGTCTTTTGTCTAAGCAATAGGTACTTTTCTAATCCATATTTCTAATATTTGGGATCGTTTAGTATCAGGTAAATAATATTGAATCAATTTGATGGTGAGTTTAATTCCCTTAAATGTAACGAAGGAATAAATTCTACATACCTACTATTTTTTTTTTGAGAATTTGTAACAATAAGAAGTATTTGATATATTATATGGCCAGTGAAACGGTTTGCCTGAAAGTTTTATAAGCAATTATATTATTTTTACAGTTAAATCTGATAAACATCAGATATATTATTGGCCCGTCTGACTTAAGTTTATTTACATTATTTTATTTTATTTAATGACTAGCTTTCCACCCGCGGCTTCGCCCGCTTTGTCTAAAACATAATAAATTATAATATTAGAGCTAATTAACACAGGGTCAGTAGACAAGTCAGTCGCGGCGCCGAATTTCGGCGCCGTTAACTGTTTACATAGACTTCAAGCCTCTGTTATACTGACTCCAAATCTGTTTACACAGGGTTTTTTTTCGGGTCAGCACTGATTTGCCTCGAATTTGTAGTCAGTTACTGACCCTGTGTAAATCAGCACTTATACTAAAACCTTCCGCTTGAATGAATTAGAGTGCTATCTAGTTGCGTTGCGTAGTTTTAAAGATTTAAGCATACATAGGGACATAGGGACAGAGAAAATGACTTTGTTTTATACTGTGTAGTGATAAGATGAAATTAACAATTAACATTAGCAGAGCTATCAAAAGACGTACCTACAATTATTAATTTCGTACGTAGGTATAATATTCTAAAATAACTCACGTTAGCCAATTATTCAAATATATTCAGCGGTCTTATTGAAACACTTATGAATGAGCCAATTTACAATTTAAATTATCTCATAGAGAATACAATTTGGAACTAATTGATGGAGTTAGATGAAATTGTATTATTTATTTAATATGATAAAAGGTAGCTTAAATTGTGTTCCCATTTTGATTGTATTATTTGTTTTTGTTTCATCAGAACAAAAATAACTAATTTACACTGGATGGTAGTGGTTTGGAGACGGACTTTCATCACAAGTCATAACTGGTTTTATAATAATACTAGCGGTCCGCCCCGGCTTCGCCCGTGGTACATATGTCGTGGTCATATCGTAGATTTGATCATTTCATGATATGAGTGGCCATTTCACGAAATGGTCGCATATCGTGAAATGGCCAATTTAGTTTGGCCACATCATGATGTGGTTTGGGCAGATCAATGATAAGAAATCGTTTCACGATATGGCCAATTAACGCACGGTTTTTTCATGAAATGATCAAAATTATTTGATCATATCGTAAAATAGTTACATTAATCGTTGGTAGAGGCGCTGCAAGCTCTGTGTTTATGTGATAAGATGGCGGCCGCTGGCGAAAATTAAATTATTCGCAGTTAAAAACTTCATAATTCGTTTAATAACAATATTATGAAGAAAGTCATAGCAAAGAATTTACGACGAAGAGGTACGAGTACTATGGAAAATTTGGATATCTTATATGTATTTAAGAAAAAATGCGACTTAAATAAAATAATTTAAGAAACTACTACTATATTATTATAATTGTTTGTTTTTTAAAAAGCGATCCGCTTCTGGCACTCGCCGGCCGCTGCCGCGGCACGCTCGCTTTGCTCGCTCGGCTCGTGCGTTGTTTATCAAAGTCTAACCTAACCTAACCTAACTGTTTTCTATTGCAAAAACGATTCGCTTCTGGCATTCGCCGGCCGCTGCCGCGGCACTAACTTAAATGACATTAAACAAGTTTTTAGAATATAGTTATCCTGAAATTTTTTAATATTTTATGGACTCTTTATATTTTATACGATCTGGCCAAATCTGGATGACCAAATCGTGAAACGTTGACGATTTAACGATCTGATCAAACTATGTTGGCCATTTCACGATATGCGACCATTTCGTGAAATGGCCACTCATATCATGAAATGATCAAATCTACGATATGACCACGACACATATTTCGCAATAAAAGGAAGCCTATGTTCTTTCTCAGGGTCTAAAAATTGTCTGTGCCAAATTTCATCAAAATCGGTCCAGTAGTTTATGAGCCTATTCATTACAATCAAACAAACAAACAAACAAAGTTTTCCTCTTTATAATATTATAGAGTAGATTATTATTTGGATATGAACGTAAACAATTATATTTCGTTTTTAATTTGTAGTCAATAAAATTTTTGTTAAAAATTTCTGCCACACAAAACAATAAGAATCTTTGTCGAAATTTCCTCTCTTTTTTCGGTTAAATATTGTAATATTTCTTAATAACTATTTCCATTTATTCGAGAACCAATTGAACTACATGTTTATTTTTAAAATATGTATGTGTAACAAGCTTTGTAATTATTTCTGTATTTATTTGACTAGTTCGAGTCATTATTTTGATAGCACGATAAAACACAACTAATAAAAAGTAATACACAAAATTTAGTGAAAAATAATTGAAAGCAAATATGAGCAAAACGGTTGAACGCAATTCAATTTATTCAATTCGCACTACTATTTAATATTTGCTGCAAAAATAAAGGTCGGAAATAGCTTTATGATTTATTTCGATGTTAAACAATGCAATTTAGATTTCCAAACGTTTTAAACACAGTTTTAAAATACGAACTATTTTTACTAAAATTTTCATGTTTATTTTTGTACAAGGCAAATGATAAATGCTAAAAATAGTATCGTCTATTTATACTAAACTTTTTCAATTAAATCCACATTTTAAGACTTTCAAAACACCTTTTTAAGTCTAATTAAAATAATATCAATCATAACCTTTTAAAACAATAATAAGCATCTATTGCCTATTTATTAACATACAAGCTTTCCGCGTCTGCGCCTGCTTTGTCTAAAACCTAATAAATTATATACTAAAACCTACCTCCAGTATCTGTATCATATATCTATTTACAAAAAAAAAAAAAATCTAAATCTGTTGTGTAATTTTGAAGATCTAAGCATACTTAATTATATACACATACGGCGGATGGCGACTTTATTCTATTTAGAGATATTCTGGCTTTCCTCGACGTATTTTAGATTGTTCCTTCTACATATCGTTATAAACAGCTTAGTGTTTCCATATTACAATAACGATTTGTCCAATGTACCCAATGACCTATTATACTAGTAGACGCGGCATACGCCAACATCATTGCACTAAAAACAGCGTAATTAATACATACCTACTTACTAACGCATTATCACCAATACAGTTGTTCTCTCTTTCACTCTCACGCACGAGACATAATACATGTCTCACTCAAGTACTTCGTAATAACAACTGCCGATTAAAATACAAAAAGAACGTCCAGCCACGACGCTGAATGGTGCGTGACTAAGTGAAACTCGGGCACTTAGCTGAGTTTTTTCTTGCCAAAATAGAGAGCGGGTAACGTATCTCTTTTATATATCATAGAATGTACCTATGTTTCAGTTCAGTGGAATACTCCAGGACTTAAAAATAAACTCAAATGATATATGAAACAAGCTTATATGAAAGATTACAGAATGTACCTGCATCTCCTATCTTGTTTGAAATCATGAGAACTATTGGATAATCTATTATTTTTTTTAATTTTTATTGAATAATAGGGTAGCGCTTGGCCACGATCTCGCCTGATGGTAAGCTGAGATGTGGCCTAAGAAGGAAGGTTTTTTCGGAATGTAGGTGGTCTAGGAAAGTCGAACCTTTACGGAGATAAATAATTTACTGTTTTGTAATCTCCATTAAAATAACTAATAGTAAATTTAATTGTAATTTTAAAAAGCTTGTAAATTGCTATTTTAAAAGATTTATAATGTTACGATATTATGTATCGTATTAGGTAATAATATTTTTCGTTGATTTAATACACTCGTTATTTTCTGAATTTGTGAATGAAAAGCTCGTTTATAAAAAATCTTTCCTATTTTTTTTCCATTAAACCGAATAAATTGAGAATTTGTTTTATCTTGACTGTATTTCACAAGCGGTTACCGAAAATGTCACTTGTCGAATACCCTTTGTTCTCTCCTTTTAAGTTCTTTTGTTTAAATTAAAATGTAATTGTGTTAGTCTTTCCGGAGCAAAATAAGGATAAAATCTTGATAAAATATTGTGTAGCAAATTTTCTTAAAAAAACATAATATATTTTGTACTTGAAAAAATGCTTTAAGCCATGACAAAGATCTTGTCCTAACAGTTAAAATTAAAAGACATAGGATTTTATTATATTTAGGAAATAAATATTATAAATGCGAATGTTTGTGAGGATGTGTGTGTGTGTATGTGTTTGTTACTCTTTCACGCAAATACTACTAAACCGATTACAATGAAATTTAGCACACATAAATAAAGGGTAACTTGGATTAACACATAGCATACCTAGGTTTTTATCCCGGAAATCCCACGGGAACGGGAACTATGCGGGTTTTCCTTTGAAAACGCGGGCGAAGCCGCGGGCGGAAAGCTAGTAACCATATAATTTTCATATTATTACAATTTTTCGTATTCATTTATATATTGCAAAGCATAAGTCATAATTGTGTTGTAGAAATGGCACTGGCAATCATCGTGAATCATCATCATCACAAAATGGCTTATTTATATTATTAAATCACTATGTCAATGATATACGCTTCTTGTGATATACCAATAATATGCACTTTTGTTTACGCGTATGCAAACATGGACTTTAATTCTCTTGTTATAAGAACCAATATCATGTAATACAAATGAATTGTACTCACCACTCTCGGCTAAGGATGGCAAATCAACTTCACTCATGTTTTCTTCAAATTTTCAACAACTTGTAATAAAAATTAAAACAATTATTTCCCATATTTCTCTCGCTAATTACTTCGTGCAATACACCGCTGGACTGTTAATTACAATTTTATATAAACTAATTATTATCTTGGCTTGTAGCCTTGATAGCGTCGTCCAATATAGGTTGACCCGCAAAATCGACTTTTTCTTTTGAGACGTCGTTCAATGTAATGTTTGGATGGGTCTTGTTATTCTGGTCGTTCCAGCTTATGAAACAAAACATTGATATTTATTTAGCGCAAATAATATTATAGCGAATACTGATGTTTGATTTCAAAGGTGTAAAGAGATACGTGACGTAAAAGTAATTATGAAATTGTCTCTATAATATTACATTACCATCAGCCCATAATTGATAATATATTATATTGTTCCTACTGTAAGCACACAGGCCTCCTAAAAGACCACCAAAACGCAAGTTTATTATTAAAGCTAATGTTTTTACCTCAAGATTTGTTCAAATACCTATGTACTATCTGATTTATACTCATGCCTACATAATAGGAAAGTATGAAAAGCTACGTAAAAATTATCCATGTTACTAAAAGAAAGCTCAGCTTTAAATTAGATACATACATTGAAATTAGCTTTAGGTTTTCATAAATCTAATTTATTATTTCAGAAATATTAACAATAATTACGAGACTTTACTCACATGAAATCAAACAAAAACCAAGATTTTATATGAATACTAGCTTACCGCCCGCGGCTTCGCCCGCTTTGTCTAAAACCTAATAAATTATATACTAAAAACCTCCTCTTGAATCACTCTATCTATTAAAAAACCGCATCAAAATCCGTTGCGTAGTTTTAAAGATTTAAGCATACAAAGGGACATAGGGACAGAGAAAGCGACTATGTTTTATACTATGTAGTGATTATAACGTCCTATTACTTATTAATTTGGTGCATTAATCAACTGCGTATTTAAAGATATTGACTTAGCAGTTTTGTATTAATTGAATAGTCCTGTAAAGTCTTGAAGCTTAGTCATTTCCCAAAGGACTGGAATTATAATTTAAGATGATGCTGAGCGTCTGCATAAGGCTTTAACTGGATTCCCTGAGGCGTTATGTATCACGAATAGTCAGGGTTATAGTTAAGTTTGGACTCTATATCAAATTTAGGAGCTAATGCCACCTGCAATCCAATTTAACTTTTGAGTGGGTTTTAATCGTGTTTTATGTTATCTGTTTTTCTTGTTACTTACTAGAAGCACTTATATTTAAAATAGCCGTACAGGAAACGTTCTGCTTTCTTAAGGGTATATAAAAAAGAAGCTGATGCACACGCACAAATTTCATGACAATTATTGGTCAATGCGTTTCGAAAGATTATGGTAACTTACATTGTGACAGAATTTCATATCTATAGATAGATTTGTATGCTCTCTTTATGTGGCTTCATAAAGTTGAAAAATAGAAATGATTTCGTTTATATATTTTGGTATGTTACATTTAACAAACAAAATGGTAGTTTGATAAACCTTAAACGATCACTTTTTATGAATTTTTTGCAATGGGTTGTCGAGCTTTTAAAGGGATAAAGATAATAGAATAAAGCAAGAATTACTAGAGTACAAAAATGTTTTTGTTATATATAAGTAAATTTTGTATGAAAAACGTAAATTTAATTACAGTTCGATTCCTCTTTTTTAGATATCGTATGAGGTATTAAAAATCCTTTGACTTGTTCTGAATAGCGTTCAATCATTTTGTATTTTTCAAAATACCCAGTCTCACTATAGTTGGAGACAAAAAATTTAAAAAAATCGAGAAAAAATATAGCTGAAGCATGGAGAGTATAAATTTTGGATTAAAGTGAGATAAAAGCCTTTAAAATTCCTCTTTATTTTGGTGAATATTTGTGAAATATGCTTCAGAGAGATCATAAATAGTATGTCAGTCACATTCTAAGCTATTAAATACGAGGTGAAATATTCGGATCAAATTTAACAGTAAAAAATATACAATAAAAATTTGTTTAAATGCTTTATAAACGAGAACATTAAAAAAAAAATAAAAAAATAATCAATCCCGCCTCGTGGTCGAAAAAATTACAGTGAAAATATCTTCAATCACTAAGCATAGTTTTTTGGGATTATAACTACCAATGAATATAATAAACTGTGATATTTTGCTTAAAAATAGGTAATTTACGTCATAATAATAATATGAATTACTATCAATATAACTAAAGTTTAAAATACAACAATGCTTTTTAACCCCTGTGACAAAGCGAAGGCTTTTCCACTTTTATTATTTTAAGCAACCAATAACTCTTTCTTAATTCAGGTTAACTAAATGTTTAAATAAAAATTTACGTGGAAGATTTAAAGTGAGCCTCCCCGAGGTTGGATGTTTGCCAAAGTCGAGTTCAAATGACAGTTTTTCGGGTCAAAATAAAATGTTGAGCAAACTTCTTATTTATCGCAAAAAATATCCGGATAGAGGCTTTACTTTTTGTTCAATATTTATCAAGGCTTATAGGCGCTTCGGTTTCTATGATTTTTCTGTATTGCTGTTCTGAAATAAGCGGGTCATTGAACTTTTCGCTTGCTGAATAAAATTTCATGGAGGCGTTTTACGTTGACATATTTTAATCACGCCTCGCACAACTTCAATGGAATATTTGATGAAAAATATTTCTAAGTAACTGCTAGGTGTGTCTTTTTATATTAGTATCGTAGTCTGTTTATAATTTTCTTGGTTCATTCTTTCTAATGCTATCTTTTGTTTCTTATACTTAGATTAGCTTACCGCCCGCGGCTATAGGCCCACTTTGTCTAAAACCTAATAAATAATACACTAAAACCTTCCACTTGAATCACCCTATCTATTAAAAAAAACCGCATCAAATCCTTTGCGTAGTTTTAAAGATAAGCATACAAAGGGACATAGGGACAGAGAAAGCGACTTTGTTTTATACGATGTAGTGATAAGCTTTAGATTGTGTGCCAAGTGAAATTTAGAGACGCACGTGCCGATTTCCACCAGGACAATGAATGTATAATTTTACTTAGAAATTAAAGACTTTTAATGCATTTAAAAGCATTTTATCCACTGTCTTTTAACCTATTCAACAATCTTGGAACGAATTGAAAATATCTTCTGCAACGTTCTACGACTCTATTTTCAGTAAAATATGATATATTATTATCTTCCATACTTCATAATACCTCATTATACCATATCGATAGCCTATTCTTGCAAAAGAACATAGAACTGTTCTATAAAAGATATAATATATTGAAGTAAAGATCGCTCCAATTCTCTCAGAATGGAGATGTAAGTCATAAAGTCTAGATTGCCTGCAGCTGTAGCACACGGCCAGTATTTAGGTAGCCTAGATAGATCTCTTGGAAACTTGTATAGAAACTTGGGTGCGGAAAGTATTTTTCATAGCCTTAATAATTAATTGACGGTCATTTGGAGTACAAGAAGATTATCTGAAATTAAGGTACATATATGTTTTTAACCTGTAATGGTTCAAAATCTTGCGATAAAACATTACACAATAATATGGTCAAGTGTTAGTCTGATTTGAACACTAAAGGATTCCATATATAATGAACTCTGGAACATTTTTGCTTGCCTTCGGGTAACCACGTTTACTAACCCTTGTAGTTAAGTTAGTTTATAAATAATAGTATTTAGGAAAGTGAAAAAGAAAACAAAATGTTACCTAGTGATTACAAACATGAGATTGGTCGAATAATATTATATATAGGCACAATTGAGTATTTGAATAAATTTTTTTTTGTGCTAAATGGAAAGATTATATATTAGTTTTATAACAAAACTATTTTTTTAATTTTTTTTTTTGCAATAATTCAAAAGTTATTTCAAAATAAAAATTAGTCTTTGAATCCAGTACCGAAAACACACCGACAACTCCCGAAGCGTCACCCGGACGCGTGTGACGTCATAATGTTAGTTTTCACACATTGCAGTTGATACAAAAACGTATACAACTATAACATTTTGACGTCACATCTATGGTGACCAGCCATGGCGCGTTTATAGTCACGTGATTTTAATTTAAATTTCATCAATTTTTAATTGCTTATAATTAATTGAAAAACATTTTTTTTTTTGAGTTTTTTGCATTAAATATCAATATTATTAATAATAAAGTTTTAAAATACATGCAAAAAATCAATAATTTTTTTTTATTCAAATACTCAATTATAGTGATTAGAAATGTTAAACTAGGTATTTGTCGTGAGATCGGACGAATAATATTTAAAGGTAACCGTACCGTCCTCCTTACTTATTTCATGTTCATTTTTAAATACATTGTAAGTACATTAGGTTCAAAATAAATGAAATATCTCACAATAGATAGATTTATACATTAGTAAGTCTAGTCTACATAACACTAATATCTGTATAATTGAATTCAAAAAACCAGAGTTGCGAGTAAATTCAATTTAGCTGCGTTTTAGTTAACATTTAAAATAACTTATTTACATTGAACATTCAATACAAAAGTTCAAAAACATTCAAAACAAAATTCAACATAAATTAAATATTTTGTAATACATAAAAATGGTCTAAGAAATTAAACGGTTTTAGTGAAATGGCTAGAATATTTAGCTTTCCTTGCATTAGAGCGCTAAAAAATGACTCAACAGATTTCTTCTCCGACTCATTTGCAAAAACCTAATTCTCTAAGGATTTATTTGAAGGACTTAAAACGGAAAGAAACTAATGTACAAGCTTAATGGAGTACGAAAAGACGATGTTTTAATTAGATGTGATGTAAATAATTTGAGAACTGACTGGATTTTATGTTAATGTTTTAGAAATGATTTATAGAATTACATAGAAATAGGTACGCAATATTATCTACCAGACTGGCAAATTCATATTATGAAGAGGAAGAGCCTGAAGCCTGGAAGAGATCACTCTTCAGTCATAAGGCCGCCCTCTGTGCTTGTTTAGCTATAAGTTTTAGTTCTAAGTAATTTGTATTATTAACTAGCATAGTAAAGTGTTATAAATAAATAAATAAATAAAAATTATGATCGCAATAACCAGCCATAGTTTATTGTGGTGTTATATCAATTTGCCAGCAATGACCTATTATACTAGTAGACGCGGCATACGCCAACATCATTGCACTAAAAAACAGCGTAATTAATACATACCTACTTACTAACGCATTATCACCAATACAGTTGTTCTCTCTTTCACTCTCACGCACGAGACATAATACATGTCTCACTCATGTACTTCGTTATAACAACTGCCGATTAAAATATAAAAAGAACGTCCAGCCACGACGCTGAATGGTGCGTGACTAAGTGAAACTCGGGCACTTAGCTGAGTTTTTTCTTGCCAAAATAGAGAGCGGGTAACGTATCTAGCTTTTTTATATATCATAGTTTGCCAGTCAGTTCAATTCACGGTGTAAACTGGCTGGGAATAAGAGGTCATAATACGGCTCCAGGTTGTCAATCGGGATTAAAACAGATTCCCAAAAAAAAAAACAATTAAAATATGTCATAAAGATATTAATCTGTGTCATAAATTTTAGTGTAAGCGTGTTTAATAAATTCGTTTTGGTTCGCTTTTTCCACATTACATTTTTCCAAAAGTATATTTTATCAAAACTTTTGGTATTTTCGCATTCGGCATTATCATCATTAATTATTATGATATGTTTAATTATGTAAATATTATGAATCACTAATGAAATAAAGATTTATAAGAGAACAATTCTATTTTTACAGGGTTTACTTGTATTATAATGAATTATATTTTTTGCTATTTCCTCAAGTTTTTCCTGTTTGTATAAAACTTTCCTTTCATTATTTTTAGAACAAATTTCATTAAGCATCTTTTATATTGATGTTAATAGATGTCTTTTACACGTCTTATTCTATTTGTTATGTCAGATTCCTAAAACGGTTGTTAAATGCTTTCAGAATCGGTAGTGTACGCAACTAATTTTAATAATATAATATAAAGCGGTTCTTAAGAGGGCTTATTCAATTTAACGCAAGTCAAAATCTCCGCGATCTATTACGATAGATCGCGGCTTGCGCTATCCTTTTACTATGAAAAGCATAGGTCCACAGGAGAGCGCCGAGCAACATGTCCTCTCTCTGGGAAGGCTCGCTGCCGACTGATTTTAATCGGGTCGCGCGCAGTGTTTTATAGTACTTTAAAAAAAATTGTAGAAAAATAATAGAGGTACCTACCTTAGTTGATTTTTTAAATTTAATCTTATAAGTAAGACGTTCTTTTATTGCAATATGTATAAATTATATTCAACTAAGTCAAATATCTTGGTGAAAATAATCATTTTGTCGACTATAATTTCTAAAAAAATTCACATTGTTCGGATTTTAATTTCGTAAGTTAGGAGTCCAAAATAAAAAAATCTTTTAACTAACTATTTTAATAAGGATTTTTGCAGTTTGTTAAAAAAAATGTGTGTTAGATCTGTCAGCAATTTCAGATATTTTTAGCTTCGAAATTGACACTAAAAGTGAAATCAAGTAATCATCGGCTCAGTTATCTTGTTATCTCACAAATACTGTATTAATTGAAAAAACTCTTAACTAACTATATAGACAATAAAATTTCCTAAAATTATTAGTAATTCATATGTTTGTAAGATAAGTGGTTAATGGACAATCTGGTTTGAAAAATCACATATTTGAGCCAAACAGCGCACGGACCGCGTACACGGCCTTAAAAAAGCCTGTATAAAGGAATGTCCGAGTTGATTCCACTTTCAGCCATTATATTCTATTTTCTATGATCTAACTATCCGTAAACTAAAATAATACTAATGAAAGATTTTTAACGGATTTTAAAAAATTGTTGTTTACAACGATTTTTTCATTATAATAATTGAACCAGTACGTTATGAACGATTAAAAATTATCTAAATTACTTATAAAAAGAAGAAAAGATAAAAAGAATATGTTTTTTAATACCGGTCTTCGTTATTAGCTTGTAAATTTTAAAATTATATTCATAGTTAAAAAGTTTTATACTAGCTGACTTCGTATCGTTCTTTACTGTGAAAATTTCATACATAAATTAACGGTAAGTTTTTCCTGATTTTTCCAATAATAATATAATATATTTTGCTCTAACTTAGACTTGACTTAAAGTATAATAGGTAGCATTTTTTTTAATAAAGACGTTATTGTTATAATATCTACGTGTTCAATACATTGTATTTTACGTATAATAATAATATTATGTATATTAATTCAAAAAAATAGTTAATTATAAAAATACTAGCTTTCCACCCGCGGCTTCACCCGCGCAGTCAAAGAAAAACCCGTATGGTTCCCGTTCCCGTGGGATTTCTGGGATAAAACCTATCCTATGTCCCGGGGTAAAAAGTAGCCTATGTCCTTTCTCGGATATCAAAATATCTCTATACCAAATTTCATGCAAATTTGTTCAGTAGTTAAGGCGTGATTGAGTAACAGACAGACAGACAGAGTTACATTCGCATTTATAATATTAGTATGGAAAATATATTATGTACCTACTTGCGTCTTCATTTCGATTTGAGTTTAAAATATCTAGCACAAATTGTAGGTATACAATATTATTATGAAGTTAGTTTTCAGTTGTATAAATAAATATTGTATTTTTCTTTGTTTTGGATAATTATCTTGTTTACTAAGAAGCCCGTCGTTGTAAAAGCTTTATCGATTACTAGCTTTTCGTCTAAAGCCTATTAGATATTCGTCTCTAATCTATTGTTTTAAGTGTATACTATTTTTTCAACATTCTATGATAAATCAGTTCGAAATTAATGGATCAATAAGACATTAAAAATTTCACCTTTGATGCGCATGATTAAAATATGTTTATTTAAGTGGCCTTACAAATAAATTAATAAACGTCTAATACAAAAGCAAATTCGCCATGTTGAACTTCATCTAACTTAAATTTACAAAATGGAGCTTCCCTATTAATAGAACAAATATTTTTTTTTTTCATGATCATACTCTCATAATTTTAATTATAATTACTATTTTAGTTATATATTTAATAATTTATTAATCGATTAGAACTGAGATAATCTCTGGTTTAAAATATATTAGTTATTCGTGTGAATACGAATGTGTCCAGATTCTAAATAGAAAAGGAAGAAAAAGAAGAAAGAAGGACAAATAATTGAATTAATTTGAACTATTTTACCAGCTATCATTTTAATTTTTATTGTAATAAGTCATTTAATATATATTATGACATTTGTAATATGACATTGTAATAATATGTAATAATTACAATATAATACAATTAATATAATATTATATTGTAATATGTAATTACAATATAATAATAATTGTGTAAAATCGTATTACAATTTAATATAACCGATGCAAAATTACAGCATTGGCGCGAATTCCACTTCAATGTAAGTAGCTGTTTTATTGGTGACATTTGGATTCCATCCAAACATGTATTAGACTAATTTTAATGTGAAAGCTACAAGAGTTTTAGTTAATGTAGTGAATTTCATATTATTTTACACCTAGCTTAATATTTTCTTACACCTAATTGTCATTTATAATATGTTACTTAGTACAACAATCAACTTTTTTTTTGCACTCATGTTGATGCACTTACATATTATAATTATTACGACACAATGCCCAGACAATTGGTCTCTCAATTTTAATCAAAAAACATCTCCACACGCACTCATGCATGTGTGCACACACATACTGTAAAGGCACACGCGCACATACAAACTGTTCTGTCATCAAGTATTAAACCGACTTTTTAACTATGAATTAATAATATCTAACTCTTTATTTCTACGATAAGAAAAGGAAGGAAAGCAGGTATAATAAGAAAAGTAATAGAAAAACTCCAACTCCCTATCCACAGATTTACTAGAAATTTCTAACTACAATTTGCACACAAGCCAACACCAGTATTCCCGTAATTTGGCAGAGTTAGGCCAATTAGGAGTTATTTACTAATTAAGTTTCTTAGCTATTTTTCCAATTTATAGGCTTATTTACTTATAGGCTTAACCTTAATCTGTACCTCACGGACTAGATCTAATATTTGATTAGAAACATTAATGATTTTTTTTTAGTAGAAAAAATAATATCACGAGGCGGGATTCCTACCCGCGTCTTTCGCCCTACCGGGGCAACGCTAACGCAACGCCTGGCCGTAATTTTATAGTTATTTACGTAACTAAATACTCCATAAGCAAAAGACCATTTTATTATTTCGTATCCAACACAACTGAGCGAGCATATTATGTCAGTCAGTCATTAAGTCCTTACTTTTTATACATTTCGATTAACGAGCCTTACATGTAATTAAAATAGACTTTTTTGATGAGCACCCATTTAATTAATAAACACGAAAGGCAAACTGCGTCATAGACATTAATAATTTGTTAATGGAGATTCAGTATATAGGGACCACCTGGGACATGCCATGCTTGACGAAAATTGCAATATTTAACGGTGGCTATGGTTTTTAACTTTTTGAGACAGTTTTTAAATGTCATAAGCAAGCATGTTACATGAACAGTAAAATGTGTATTTAAGGTTGTTCCAAGTTTCGATTGAAATAGTTATTTGATAGATTTTGTGTATTGGAAATGAACTGCGTCAGATTTCACGATAAAGATACAAATACAATATTTAATAAGCTACGAAATGGGAATTCTTATTATGGTAATAAGATTTATTTTCTGGTAGCTTACTTTACGTAACAAATAGGTACAAAATATAAACATACATGTGTGTGAAGTCCGGTGTCCCCTAGTGGGGTAAGGGGTAGATGCATTATTCATACATCTGTTTCACTGATCGATTTTCTTTAGGGACAATTAGGTGATCAGCCTTCTGTGTCATGCCAGACCGAGACATTTTTTTCTTCGTCTCCACCGGGAATTGAACCCAGGACCCCTCGGTTTTACGCTCACGCGTCAACCACAGTACCGAGGAGGTGGTCATAAATAAATATACATACGTTACAAATATACGAAATTGAACTTAATACTTACCACGTATTCACAGCACATCCACAGATAGAATAACACAAACATACACACAGGTACCAAAACTACTCATAAATATCAAGAATAACTAAATAAATATCACATCACAAAGTATAAGCAAATTACTCATAATCAAATATGACGTGAAAGGTTGAAATAATATAAAAAAAAACAAAGCCGCCACATTCTTCCGTACAACGTTAAATAGACTCGCTCAGCACATAATTAAAACCATAACTGAATTTTCAATTGAGCCGCATGTAGCTCCATTCTTCAACTACCATCAACTTTTTTACGATTGTTTTAAATAGATATGTGTACCCTATTATGTGAAAACGTTGTTTTGATTTAAAGATTAATACGACTATGAGTTGATGATGATAATATAGACACCATAGAAGAAACTTAGCTAGAATTTAGTTCGACAAATAATAACACTATGTAAATCTTGAAATAGCTAATAGAAATTATAATTATCGCATAAATTAATGATTATAACTCAAAGTAAGCGAGATGTGTTTTGGAATCTTGAAATAATATAAGATCTATTTCTATTCGTCTATTCGCACATGTTATGGTAATAATTTGAAACATATTCTTTAGGTAAACTCGATAGTTAACATTACAATCACTATAACATTTTATAGCAGTGAACAAAACGTTATTTCTGTTAAGTCACCGTCGTAAATGTCCAACCCTTTTTATGATACGATCAGATGTTTACAGTGCAGAAAATAAATTTTACGTGCGAATATCCACAAAAATTGTACAGCATGGTCACACAGGCCGGTAGGTTAAGGGTGCTTATACACCAGAGATGTGCTATGATACGTGGCTGTGGATACGTTTGATATCTACCAATCATATTGATGCACTATTTAGCAATGGTGGAAACGGATTCAGCTAAGATACCGTTTTTATGTGAAAAAATGCGAGCTGTGTTCTATGGATGCGTCCTATGGATGTGTGCAATAGATGCATGCTATATGATGTGTGCTGTCACGAGTGGTGTAGCTATTTCTGGTGCCTACTATCGATACATCGCATAGCTCGAGCTGCGCATCTTACTTGCACCGCTACTGCTACATAACTTAGTATTGGTGGAAACCGTCACATTGTTTCATAGCATTACATTTTCGTAGCATATAGCACAGTTCTGGTGTAAAAGCACCCTTACACTAAATTGCAGTAAATGCTACAAAAACATGTGGTACATAAAATACCCGGACGTTTGCGGACATGGAACAGGCAATACGTATAATAGGGTTACAATTTTGGGGTTAAATGAGCCTGTATTTAACCCTTCGTTAATGTAAGTGTCAACATGGCTTTATGAACGCGTTTAAGGTGACGAGCGCTTTCATTGTTGTATTTAGTAACGGAGGAGATAACAGTAATTAATAAATAACTGTTTTGGAAATAAGAATTCTTTAAGTAAGCCGTAATGTATATAAATTTTTATTTTCTTGTTTGTGTTTATATATTTTAATTGTGTTTATATTATTTTCTCGTAGGTACACTCGTTGCAAAAAATAAATACATTAAATACTCAAAATATCCATATTTTATGGAGTAATATCAACATCTTTATTTTAGCTATTGCATACTAATAGTGAGTAAGTACGTAAGTAGGTAAGTTAAAATAATACATAATAAAACATGCTGGTAGTCACTATATTTATTTATTTATTTATTTATTTATACTCTTTATTGTGCTGCCAAAATACATAAAATACAAACAAAACTTATTATAAAAGAAAAACAGCACAGAAGGCGGCCTTATCACTTAAGAGTGATCTCTTCCAGGCAACCAACTGATAAAAGGATAAATAATAAACTAGAAATAGGAGGTAGGTAGGTAGAAAGTATACGCTAAGATAAATAAATAATAATGTATCATGTACTATATGTGATTTTTACGACCCATCATCATATAAGAACTCGATTCAAACGTAAAGATTACCTAATTTACATAAAAAACAACCCTATCCAAATAAACTCGTACACTATTACGTATCATTAACTCGGATTGATATCTCAAACTCATCCCCTTGGAAAAAAAGGAAATTGCGACATAAACCCCCGACATATAAGGGTTTGTTACCCTCGTAAAGTATTTCTATTAATAACATACCTAAATCTTGTTTAACAAAATGCTAGACCTTCAAATTGTCAGAACTACTTTAAATAGGATATCATTCGAGGAACCAGCTTTCAATTAAAATAAGTTTATCAAAATCCGTTTACCCAGTCCAAAGTTCTGAGACGACAATAAAAAAAAACACAGTCGTATTGAGAATCTCTGTTTTGTAGTTTTACTGGATTATGGTTATTAGTATTTCAGACTTGTGTGATTTGTGAATAAGATGTTATGACATTCAGTTTTCATTCTGAGAATTCGCTCGTACCCTCGTATCACTTTACTTCGTTGGAAAGTCGCTACAAAACTTTCATCCCTTCACTGTTACCAAGTTTTATTTTCCCAACATTAAGTACAGGACTTTTAACAGTAACTAAATGTTCGTTCTGAAAGAATACACGGGTTTTCTTTGTAAGGTTACACTTATACAGGATGTCCCACTATCGGTATACTAAGCGCGAAGGAACTTGTAATTTTACATACACTGACCACTTAAAAATACTTAAACAAAAAAATTGTAAATAGTAAAATGAATATTATATTATAATATAGTATAAGTAACATAGTGATTACTTATCCTTCACGGGGACTCATGTTGATGTAATTTCACTTATTATAATGTCATTTTAATAAAAAATTGCGTATGGCACCCATTTAACAACGAATAAAACGTCTTGCAATAAAAAATTATGTCTGATGGATCTATCTAAAGGCAAAAGATTAAAAATTACGCGTTAAAAAATGACTAAAGTTAAGTAAGTATATCTTCCTGTGCAGATAAGATGCGCACTAATAAACGCAACCACTACCGCCCGCCAGACAGCCCGGGCTCTAACCGAAATAGCAAGAGAAACAGTATACCAAAAACCCAACTATACTAAAATGACTTTTTTAAAACGTTGCTAGCTCCCGTACCATTAGGTATCTACCTAAATCGATAACTTTATCATATAAAGTAACATTATCAACGCAATATTTATAATTTACTAGCTTACCGCCCGCGGCTTCGCCCGCTTTGTCTAAAACCGTAACAAAGCATACAAACGGACATAGGGACAGATAAAGCGATTTTGTTTTATACTATATAGTGATAGTGATAGTGATGTCCTTATTAATTACGCTATCTCTTTAGTGGTCATGCATAATAGCGAGCAATGGTGTTTAAACGACCTGCGGGTTAAGCAGCTTACGTCGCGGTCAGTACATTGATGGTACACCACTGATGTATATCAAATGTGTCGGTTCGACACGTAAATTATAAGACTTTATTGCTATTAAATATAAAATATTTTATTAATTTGTCCAATGTACTTATTTCTTTAATCGCTTAAAAGACGTTTTGGAGTGGCAGTCCTAATTATTATCATTAGATAGGATTATTCGCTGGAATTATAAATACAACAGTAACTCTATCTGTATGTCTGCTTCTTCTTCACCCTCTAATGGCACGGAGAGCTTAATTTTCACAAAAAGCTCTAATCGCCCGGAGAGTTTAATTTTCACAAAAAGCTCTAATCGCCCGGAGAGTTTAATTTTCATTAAAAGCTCTAATCGCACGGAGAGCTTAATTTTCACTAAAAGCTCTAATCGCACGGATAGCTTAATTTTCACAAAAAGCTCTAATCACACGGAGAGCTTAATTTTCATTAAAAGTTCTAATCGCACGTAGAGCTTAATTTTCACAAAAAGCTCTAATTGCACGGAGAGCTCAATTTTCACAAAAAAGCTCTGATCGCATGGAGAGCTTAATTTTCACTTAAAGCTCTAATCGCACGGAGATCTTAATTTTTTACAAAAAGCTCTAATCGTACGGAGAGCTTAATTTTCTCAAAAAGCTTATTTCACTGCTTATTAAAATAGTACATTAAAGTGCACTTAAATTATAATATTTTTATGTTTTAACACGAAAATAAGCTCGCTAAACTAACCACACTTTTTAGCAGCTGTGTGCTTGAAACTTTTATCATTTACACAAAATAATTGTCATTTTGGGTCATGTTGGAACTTTGTTTCCTTGTAAGTCTTAGGTCTCAATTATTCTAAATGTAAATGAGAATTAAGCGAGAAATTTTAACGGGTAGGTAAATATAATGTTTGTTATCATGTTAATATTGATGAAAATTGACTTACTCAAACTCAAAACTCAAACTCAAACTCAAACATTCATTTATTCAATTAGACTACTATTTAGTAGCACTTTCGAATCGTCATTACATAATTATTTTAACATTTACCACCGATTCGGAAAGCAGTGATCTATGGAGAAGAATCGGCAAGAAACTCCATAGTTGCTCTTTTAAAATCATGTAAATATTACAATATATGAAACTTATATCTAACTACATAATATATCATAATATGCCAATGAACTGTCTTGTGGTTTTTACGCGACAACCCTCCATGGGTTTTTATCGTCCATATATTCCTGAATATTGTAGTACGCTCTCTGAACTAATACATTTTTTATATAAGTTTTAAATTTAGAACTACTAAACTCTTTAATATTGTGAGGAATTCTATTGTAAAAGCATATACCTTGACCCATAAATGAATTTTTAACTTTAGCTAATCGGAAAAATGGCATTTCAATTCTATTCCTGTTCCTTGTGCCATAATCGTGTCTATCTCCTACTCTTGTGTGTAAGTCGGAGCTTTTGTGTACATGCAAAATATTATTAAATATATACTGTGATGGTACAGTAAGGATACCAGTATTCTTAAAATGATCTCTTAGTGAATCCCGAGCACGTAAATTATATATAGAGCGAATGGCTCTTTTCTGTAAGATAAATATAGTTTCTATATCTGCAGCCCTGCCCCACAGTAGAATTCCATAGGACATAATGCTATGAAAGTAGCTGAAATAAACTAGTCTAGCCGTATCTTCATCGGTGAGTTGCCTTATTTTTCGGACTGCATATGCAGCTGAACTGAGCTTACCTGCAGCGGTGTTGACATTGGCTCCCCACTGTAGTTTCTCGTCCAATGTTAACCCTAGAAATACAGTAGACTCAGTAGGATGCAATACCTCCCCGTTCAAGGTAATATCTCTGTTCAACTTTTTTACGTTAGGAAGTAAAAATTCAACACAAGTGGTTTTTTTGGCATTTAATAATAAATTATTGGCATTAAACCATTCAGATATGTGTAAAAGAGCACTGTTCACTTCGTCAACATTTGGGTCATGCCTATCCACATTAAAAATTAATGAGGTATCATCTGCAAACAGAACTATTTCACACCTATCCTGCAAATAATAGGGAAGATCATTGATATATACCAAGAACAAGAAGGGACCTAAAATTGACCCCTGTGGAACACCAATGTTAATTGACGCACCGCTAGAACGTTCTCCATTAACAACTACAGTCTGTATCCTATCATGCAGGTATGACGCTATGAGGTTCTGTGCTTTTCCTTTAATTCCATAGTGATTAAGTTTACGTAACAAAGTACAATGTTCAACGCAGTCAAATGCCTTGGAGAGGTCACAAAATATCCCCAGAGCATTTTTTGAGTTTTCCCATGCTTTATATATATGTGTTAGAAGTGCAACCCCAGCATCTGTGGTTGAGCGCCCCTTTGTGAAAACAAACTGTTTGGTGTGCAGTAAATCATTAGATGCAAAATGACTACTCAGTTGGTTTAATATTAACTTCTCGAATACCTTACTTAATGTTGGTAAAATAGAGATAGGTCTATAATTGTTACAGTCTTCTTGATCGCCCTTCTTAAATAGAGGTATAACTTTACTAAGCTTTAGTAAATTAGGAAATGTACCATAGTCACAACACTTATTAAATATAAAAGCTAAATTTTTCGCAATATTTTCTATGATATTATTAACTAAATTTACGGACATTCCCCAAAGATCACAAGTATTTTTTAGATTAAGCGTCTTAAAGGCAGTAACAATATCACTAGCAGTTACGTGTCGTAATTCAAATAATGTACTGCACCCCGCAACATGGTCCCTCAAAAAGGTTTCTGCAAGTGCTGAAGACGAATTTAAACTATTAGTAATAGTTACAGGGACACTACTGAAGAATTCTTCAAAAGCAAGCGCAACATCAGCACTTTTGTCAATAACCCTGTCATTATTTACAAGTTTTATAGTATTACTTGATTTGCTTTTACCCATTTCACCATTAATAATAGACCAAACTATTTTAACTTTATTATCCGATTCGCGTATTTTATCTCTGATATACAATCGCTTCGCAGTAAAACAAACAATTTTAAAAGTTTTTGAGTAATTTCTAACATAACTAAGAAAAGATGGGTCTTTATTATATTGCTTCATACCATATAACTCATAAAAGACTTACTAACATTAAACAAGATATTATTATAAAACCAAAAATTCGACTGCAAATATTAATATAATTTCTTTTTGATGCCGATTTTTTTTCACATAAAAAAACAAGCCTTTTATACTCTATGCCAAGAAATAGACATTCATGCACTTAAAAACCATAACCCTCCTTCTGCCGCAGTCGGGTAATAATATTGTATTCCAAACAACAAACTACTCTGAAAAATGACAGCCGCAACGATAATGTTGTTAAATCTTAAAATATAGCTCGCAATCACGTCTAGAACTTATCAAAAAGTTAATCCGAGGAGACAACATTTTTCATGTAAATATCCTCAGAGCTGACAAAGATGTATGATTGATCACCCGCCATCATGGCTGACGGCTATGTCGCTAATGCGCTTTGAAAAATATATATATCTTGATGTTCCAACGCATTTGTGTTTATATTACCTAATGTTTGTTCATTGGTCGAATGGTGTAATGTGAAATAATGGATATCGACCATGGACATAAAATATATTCAACTGACTTCGAAAAGAAGGAGTTCTTCATTTCATTTTTGATTCTTATTATTATTATATTTTAAAGCTCTTCCGCGTGTTATGTAGACTATATTATAGTCTACGTTTTTGACTGAATAAGGTGGGTCCACACTTGATCATTTTCTCGTACCAGATCTCCATCGCGTAGCATCGACGCGTATCATGTTTGCTAGTGTGGACGCACCTTTTACATTACGTCGATCGTATTTATCAGTGTTACCAACTATCCCCAATCTGGGAATTTGTGTACCAAGCGCGCTCGACTTCCAAATTAAAACCGAACTTTAAACAATTAATATAATCAAACAAACAAACTAAAAGAAATCACCTATAGAACACTTTAAATGGAAATAAATTGAAATTGAATCTTCTCAAATTAAAACAATTTTCTTTCATTCGAGGGAAAACAATATATTTTGTTTCAATAACACTCAAAGACATTAATTAATTTAAAATGAAGCTTTATCTCCGTCTAGCAGGTACCTCAAAAGTTCTATTGTATTCAAATTTATCATCTCTGATATTGTAAATGAAACTGAATTTATAAAGCCTTTGGAATATCGATTGGCCTGTTATATTGAATTGTAAAATATAGGGTTACAATATCTTGCTGGGTTGCTGATTCTGCGTAAAATACTAATTGTGTAATAAGTAACCGCTTGGCCGGGCTTTGAGAAATATATGCCTGTGTTAGGTTAGGGTAACTTTCTAGTGTTCATAATGTTTTAGAACGATTGAAGTTTTTCGAGTTCATCATCATCGTCATCAGCCCATATTGTACGTTCCCACTGCTGGGACACGGGCCTCCTACGAGGGTGCTAGATCGTAGATCGCTATGATCACGCTATCCAAGTGCGGGTTAGCGGATGTCACATGCTGTCAAACTTTTGATTCTTTGACATGTCAGTCTCCTCACTATATTTCCCTGCACCGTTCGAGCTGTGGTGATGTTATCCACATGCGAAAAATTAATTTATTACCTGCCCGCTCGCCTGGTCTAGAACCCCTGACTTTGTTTTTCGAGTTAATTGGTTACTATTAGTACCATAGACTAGTTATAAAAAGGAAGTACAATGTAGCCTTTGACACTGATGTAAAATTACAATGTAGCTTTCCACTTATGAAAGTACTAGCTTACCGCCCGCCGCTTCGCCCGCTTTGTCTAACACCTAATAAATTATATATACTAAAACCTTCCTCTTAAATCACTCTATCTATAAAAAACCCGCATCAAAATCTGTTGCGTAGTTTTAAAGATACATAAGATGCATACAAAGGGATATAGGGACAGAGAAAGCGACTTTGTTTTATACTATGAAAGTATATTCTAAGTCTATCTAAATGTAGAGTGGACTACATTGATAAATTTAAGATTTATGTACAAAATAAGGTCCACCATTCATTGTTCATTAATGAATATAATGTTATCAACAACCATTAATTAAAAAAAAAACACTAAATTTATTAACGCTCTCTTATAAATAAAATGTTTTTAAATATTCTTTTGTAAAAAGTAAATTTTAGCCAATTTAATAACCTCATTACCTAGACTAGTATTCACAACATGAAGTTTAAATTGCGATAGTCTAGTCAATATTCAACTCGCTCGCTATAATTTGTTGTAAAACATAATTTAGAAAAGTAACTAGAGAAGAAGTTAAAGTTAATTATTATAGGATAAAACTTTCCGGGTTCAAAAGAGTCAAAGACACGTGCTACAAACTTTACGAACCCGAACTTAATATAGGTTTGTGCGACGTTTGTTCGAGATAAATTATTTCTCACCCAGGCTATATTGACTTTTGACCCGAGTGCTAAAATTGTCAAATTATGTGACAGCTTCGTTTACATCCAAAACCCTAACCAATTCTGAGAAATAAAATAGAATGTTTGTTTATTTTCAAAATATATAAAATTTTCGCTAAAATTTCAGTATCGTACTATATTGGTTATGGAATGTTTATAAACTACAAAATAACAGCATATATTTTTTCTAGCTTACCACCCGCGGCTTCGCCCGCTTTGTCTAAAACCTAATATGATATACTTAAACCGGCCTCTTGAATCACTCTATCTATTAAAAAAACCGCAACAAAATCCGTTGCGTAGTTTTAAAGATTTTAGCATACAAAGGGACATAGGGACAGAGAAAGCGACTTTGTTTTATACTATGTAATGATTTGAATTTGAATAGAATTACTAAAAAATTTATTAAAAAAGAGCATGTGTGCCGAGCACATGTGTCAGAAGTGAAACTTCTTTGGCAAGATTCTAAGACACTAAAATCGTCGCCTTATTCCACGACGTGACGGTATAGCCATGATGCGACCTTTAAATTTTACTCACAACGCGCCCAAAGAAGTTTCACTTCAAAACACATATTTGCTGCGAGTATCAATGAGATACTCTTATGAGCCTATACATATATAGATTAACTACCTACTTACATCATAATTTATATAACAATAAGCTGCTTCAATAACTCCCTCAAGGTAACCTCAAAATAAGTAGATAGTAGATATTCTGTATGTCAGTTAAAATAATATGATCCGCTGACGTGATTCGCGTAGCAATATGCCAGAAATATAGCATGGTTGCAACGTAGGTGCATTACAGCATGCGCAGTTGTAAGCAAAACGGGTATTATCCAGATTATCCCCGCTCCTGCCTACTAATAGCAGTGATATTGTCTGTCTGTCTTTTATGTCGTTAAAGTGCAACGAACTTGTCTAGACTTAGAGCAGAGATTTATTTTTAATTCAGTTTTTAAGCGCTCGTCATGTTTTAATGGTTAATGTTAGTATGGTAAGTGGTTAGTTTTCGTCTGTGGTTTTAGTGTCTTTGTTAAGCGATTTTAAACTGAATATGTGTAAGAATTAATGTCCTGTAGAGGTAATGTTCTCTGTGAGCAAAATTTTAAAGTCTTGAATTAGTAGAATAAAATCTAAATGGTCATTGCTTATCTAGAAAAATTGTAAAGTCTTTAAAAAGTCTAATAAAATCTGAATGATAAGTGCTCTTCTTTATTAGAAAAAGCGATCAATCTAATACCAAATTGAAACGTTTTTAGTGCTGCCAACACACTACTTATTATTAATGCTAACGCCAACCACTATAATTTTCTATGTAATTATAATAATCTAGCTACTTAATATAATATATTGTGATGTTGTTAAAACATAGGTCTAATGTGTATTTTTATTATTTTCAGGTACTCTTCATAACAATTGAATGAAAGACCAGTTCTTAAAGTAAGAATTAGAGTTCCAATAATAATTATATAATTTCTTTTCTATGTACATACTTATAATTTCAGATAAATTTAACGTTCGGCAATTATTTGAGACAAAGAATAAATCGTAACAATAAAGAATAATAAGATAATAAAGATTACACCACATTACAGAATACATAGGTATTTCAAAAAATATATACCGGTCGAATTGAGAACCTCCTCCTCTTTTTGAAGTTGGTAAAATATTATAATTATTTTGTATCATAAGGTATGGAAATGAACATAATAATATCATATTAAATGAATACTTATCAAAGATTCACAAATGTGATTATAAAAAATACATAATAAATAATACAATTGATTACAAGTTCAAAGAATAACATAGAAACAGGAGTGTATAAATAATACAGACGGAGGTTTAATAAACGAAGCACTCCACAAAACACATCATTAGGTAATAGAAAACATACAATACGCTATTGATTTTCCACAAAAATAGCTATTGTCAACAGACCTTCGTTACATACATCAAATGTTATCAAAAAAGTATTTTGTCCAAGTCTATCTTATATTACGCGACCAAAATAATATAAAAGAAACATTATGAAGGGACGCGAAGAGAGATCAAAAAGGACTGTTCAGAACTTGGGGCAAACAACGATCAAACTTTTGAAGTATTCGACTTTCCAAGATAGATTGTATTAAGTTGGAAAGGCAATTTTTACATAGACTTCGTGAAGTCGATGTACGCGTTAGTTTTTATACATGTAGTTATAGAGGTTGAATGAAATGAATGAACGAATTAAATGAATGAATGAATGAAATATTCTTTATTGTTCACCATAATATAGGAAACAATTTAAAAGTTTGTTGGAAGAGTTGGTTCTTATTACGAATAACGACACGCAATTTCTGAATATTAATAAAATTTATTTTACAGCTAATTAATTGAACATGTAAAGTTCTTTATTCGAAGAAAGTTCAAGTTTCAATGGGAAAATTAATAATATAAATTAGGCATCATTGATTTTCCGTATAAAACTTTTTATATTATATCACGTTTGAAAGCACTCCACGTTATTGCGTGGTATCTGTTTTATGTAAAAAAAAACATCATCATCATCAGCCCATGATGTTCCCACTGATGGGACACGAGCCTCCCGTAAGGAAAGGGAAGAATTTGCGCAAGTAAATACAACCTACATCCATCTTCAAATCATAATTCTGTGCCTCCAGTGAATAAGGGAGTAAGACGAGTTATTCCCTTTGGTTTTTATTGCACCATTGGATTCAGCTCGTCAAAATACACAACATATCAAAAGGACATATCTCTAGCTGCATCCTAACCCATTTTTTCGAATGACCCAAACGGTATAAGTAGGGTGTGATTAACGGTATAAGTTACCTTATCCATCATTTTAAGCAATCGCAAAGGAACTATTCATCTCGAGTCAAAATAACCCACGAACACAAGGACGTATGTGTAGTTATACTTTTTGAATAAAGACATAATTCATTTTGTTCCATCCGTGCTAACACTATTTTTAGTATATAAACGCATTTGTGTCATTTTTCTAACATGAGCATAAAGGAACAACTCTTAGTGTCATTGGTTCAAGTGACGACATGAGACAGTTTCGCATTAATGCCGTGTTGTAATTGGTCTATTTGAATATTGCACGGAAACAACAGACACTATTTCTTTTTGCTTAATAATATTTTTCAATCGTTTTTTCAATAAATATGCAACAATAAATCTTTATATTTAAAAAAAAAGGTATTTATCAGTCAACTTGGGATACTAATAATATTTCTATGGAAATTAACTATTTTTTGCAATAGATAAAAATACAGTTTTAATTAACACATTAAGTGCATTTAATGATATTATACTCTTTGTTTATATAAATACAGAACGATAATTGAATTATCTAAAAAAGCCAACAAAAATGTTAAACTTATATTTTCTTCTTATAATTGGGTAAGTTTTATAAAAAATAACTAGTTGTTAATATTTTTTTTAAATTTAATCTAACCAATAATACTATAATTATAGACGCATAGAAAAAAAATTATAACCAGTCTTGTAGAGTCTCTTCAAGTCGTATTTGCATCCAAGGCACCTTCAAATTGTGCTTAATTTTTTCATAAAATCTCTGCGGCTCATTGTTTTTTCTTTATTTATCTATATTATTTTGATATTATAAGATATAGAAATTGTTAAAATTTCATATCATGCCGTAAAATATCGCCACAGACCACCTATAACTTTCCCTGTAAGGTAACTGAACATACAGGAATATGGTTTTCGAGCTTCTCTTAACTCTTTATAGTGCTTGTATCATCAATGTATAACACATATTCGTTTATAACCACCAGACAACATCTCAGCCACCCAATCCTCTTTCTTGGAGTCCAAATCCAGCGGAGGACAACAGTCATTTACTAAAATTGAAGGTTTTTCGTCCTAGTGTTAAAGTTTTCTGGATCCTATTTTATACTCAATATATAGTATATAATACTATATCATGTAAAACGTGACTTGGAAAAAAAAATATTCACATAAATCACAAAATAATTTTTTTTAAACAATCGTAAAAGTTCCGAAAAGCCCAATTATACGTCAAAATGACGAACAACATCCTCTTTACTACAAAATGGCGGAATTTACCGGGAAGAGCCAACTATGTACTGCTAGGTCTCGACGGCTAATGAGTTGTTTCTGGATTTCGAAGTGATTCGATGGTAAATATAGAAAAGACAAAGATATTTCGCCGCGGTGTACATCAAATTTACGTAGATTGGACTTCTAGGGTTAAATGCATAAACACCTAAATGTTATAAATTTATAAATTGGTTGAAATGGTTGTTAAATCATCTCAATAGATGGCGCGCGGTGTGTCCCTTAAGACACATAAAACTGAAAGGATAGAATAAATTCGATTGCTCAGGCGGGTCACGAGTGGCTGAGTTGGTTAGGCATCCGCCCCGGAATGGCGCGAAGGATGCGGGTTCAAGTCCCGCCTCGTGATCGAATTTTTTCTATCCTTTATAAATTTATATTTATAAAGCATTTGAATGCCATAAAAAACCAAAAAATATAAATTCAAGAAAAGGTCGTGTTCCATCGTTACAATATTGTATTCACTGAAAAGTGCTTCATATTGGTTGAAATGGTTGTTAAATCATCTCAATAGATGGCGCGCGGTGTGTCCCTTAAGACACATAAAACTGAAAGGATAGAATAAATTCGATTGCTCAGGCGGGTCACGAGTGGCTGAGTTGGTTAGGCATCCGCCCCGGAATGGCGCGAAGGATGCGGGTTCAAGTCCCGCCTCGTGATCGAATTTTTTCTATCCTTTATAAATTTATATTTATAAAGCATTTGAATGCCATAAAAAACCAAAAAATATAAATTCAAGAAAAGGTCGTGTTCCATCGTTACAATATTGTATTCACTGAAAAGTGCTTCATATTGGTTGAAATGGTTGTTAAATCATCTCAATAGATGGCGCGCGGTGTGTCCCTTAAGACACATAAAACTGAAAGGATAGAATAAATTCGATTGCTCAGGCGGGTCACGAGTGGCTGAGTTGGTTAGGCATCCGCCCCGGAATGGCGCGAAGGATGCGGGTTCAAGTCCCGCCTCGTGATCGAATTTTTTCTATCCTTTATAAATTTATATTTATAAAGCATTTGAATGCCATAAAAAACCAAAAAATATAAATTCAAGAAAAGGTCGTGTTCCATCGTTACAATATTGTATTCACTGAAAAGTGCTTCATATTGGTTGAAATGGTTGTTAAATCATCTCAATAGATGGCGCGCGGTGTGTCCCTTAAGACACATAAAACTGAAAGGATAGAATAAATTCGATTGCTCAGGCGGGTCACGAGTGGCTGAGTTGGTTAGGCATCCGCCCCGGAATGGCGCGAAGGATGCGGGTTCAAGTCCCGCCTCGTGATCGAATTTTTTCTATCCTTTATAAATTTATATTTATAAAGCATTTGAATGCCATAAAAAACCAAAAAATATAAATTCAAGAAAAGGTCGTGTTCCATCGTTACAATATTGTATTCACTGAAAAGTGCTTCATATTGGTTGAAATGGTTGTTAAATCATCTCAATAGATGGCGCGCGGTGTGTCCCTTAAGACACATAAAACTGAAAGGATAGAATAAATTCGATTGCTCAGGCGGGTCACGAGTGGCTGAGTTGGTTAGGCATCCGCCCCGGAATGGCGCGAAGGATGCGGGTTCAAGTCCCGCCTCGTGATCGAATTTTTTCTATCCTTTATAAATTTATATTTATAAAGCATTTGAATGCCATAAAAAACCAAAAAATATAAATTCAAGAAAAGGTCGTGTTCCATCGTTACAATATTGTATTCACTGAAAAGTGCTTCATATTGGTTGAAATGGTTGTTAAATCATCTCAATAGATGGCGCGCGGTGTGTCCCTTAAGACACATAAAACTGAAAGGATAGAATAAATTCGATTGCTCAGGCGGGTCACGAGTGGCTGAGTTGGTTAGGCATCCGCCCCGGAATGGCGCGAAGGATGCGGGTTCAAGTCCCGCCTCGTGATCGAATTTTTTCTATCCTTTATAAATTTAAATTTATAAAACCCCACATAGTTCCCTTTCCCGTGGGATTTCCGGGATAAAACCTATCCTATCTCTCAAGTTGGATCGAACTGCACATGGTGTGCGAATTTTATTATAATCGGTTAAGTGGTTTAGGAGTTCATTGAGGACAAACATTGTGACACGAGATTTATATATATTAAGATATAAAACTCAAAGGTGACTGACTGACTGATATAGTGATCTATCAACGCACAGTCCAAACCACTGCACGTATCGGGCTGAAATTTGGCATGCAGGTAGATGTTAGGACGTCCGCTAAGAAAGGATTTCCCGAAATTCTTGCGGGAACGGGTAAAAACGGGGATGCACGTACAAAGTCGTGGGCGGAAGCTAGTAATAATATAAATTGTTTCCATAATATGTAATATGTATGTTATCCAAGGAGGTCAATTTTGTTGACTTTTTTTCATAATCACAATGTTAAAAAGTATTCTAGATACTTATTTGTTTAGGTATATTTCTTTCATTCATTTTTAATTGCTTAAGCAAACAGACATTCTCATGCCTTCTCGAAAGTTCGATCTAACCGAATAGCGAATACTCAGTACAAAATTCAAAAACCTCTCGAATTATTTGACTTGAAAGAAAACACTAATAAATTGGTAAGAAACTGGCACGGCTGGCAAACTGGTTGTTGTGTCGCAATGGCTAACAAAATTATTGTTGCATTTTCGTGCCAATAACAACCATTCTAATAAAACTGCAATGCTCAATGGATTGGAAGCGTTCGGGAAACGTTTACATTATTTATTTGGTTTAGTTTAATTATTACTACATAATTTTTTATGAGATTGGTCCGTTATCCGTTCCAGCCTTTGACGTCCATTGCAGGACATAGGCCTCCCCCAAGGGGGAAAAAATGCTAATACTCGCCACGCTTGGCAGGCGGGTTGGCGAGATTGGTTATACCTGTGTAAAATTATGTGAATCTTAACAACTAATATCATAAATATTGTAAGTCATTGTACTTGACCACAACAGTGAAATTCATTATGGCAAGCGATTATCACATCCCATTGATATCAAAAAATTAAACGTTTAATGAGTAATATTTTAAAGTAACATTTACATACAACACACGCCTACGGAAGCACCATTTCAACCTGTCAAATCCAACCATTTTAAGCATAATTAAAGCTGGTACGGATAACGTGATTCACCAAAATGGTTCTGTCAAACCAACCGCGACCTTAACCGAAACTATACCTATCATCCTATATAAAGGTGGTTAAAAATTATTTCCGTACGAATGTACTATCTTAGAACATTCTAGCAATGCGTCGGTAGTCGTTTATTAGGGTTAATTGTGTCCCCTTCCGTGTCATAATGGTGTTTATTTGTATAGTCACGCGCTCCGTTTCCTTACTGCGCTAAATTGGCCGTAACCAACTCTTTGTTTACGTGAAACTTGCTTTTAAATGATAAAACGCGGGAAGATAGAGTAGTGGTGACGCCATTTTTATTTTAGCGTAACGAAAGTGAACCTGGGGTTACTATTTTTATTATCATATTGTTAGCAAAAACGAAATTTGCAGCATAAATGACTATCTTTCGATTTTCGGAACCTTAAAAATCATGAAAGAACGTCAAATATCACTTAAATACATTCCTGTACTGAGGATAATGATGAAGTCACATCAAACATCGCTAATATAATATTTTTCCGTTCACAAAATCAATATAAGCCATTCACAGCTCTGAGTAGAGACGATGAATGGCAACGAGGTCAAAATCGCCCCAGGACAAACTCGTTAGCCTAACCTATTGATAGTGTTTGCATTTACGCCTAACGAGGCTCCATCCACTTCAAACAATGGTATACAATAACAGATAGATATGGGGTGCCATGGTTTTATATAGTACTTGAGGTATTACGTAGTGAGATGGAAATAAACTATGCCTTATGGGGTGCTATGGTTTCTATACCACATAAGTATATAATATATGTGGTATATACTATACAAGTGTATAGTTAGAGGTAATACGTATATTACAAAACTTATTCAATAATGCTTCAAGAAACAAACACACACAATCAAATTTCATACTCTTCATAGCACACAATGTCAATAGCACAACCTCAGCTTCAATGCACACATATGTTTTGGCCGCATCCTCTGACGTAACCCGAAGTTTAACTGTTCCATATGTATGTGCATCAATTGAGACATTCTCAATATTCCGCAGACACAGCATGTTGATAAAATAAAACTGGAATCTTAGTAAAACTGATTCACAATGGGCAAGCTTCCAGAGGTTTGCTAACTGTGAATAGCGCTGGTGTAGGATATTTCACTTTGTTATCGATAGGGCCGTGTTTCACCGCTTGCGGCTCCTTTGCTAATACGCAAAATGCATTTTGCGTACATATTTGCTGTGATTTATAGATTTATGGGCGACGGCAAATATATTATGTCCGTGAACTTAGCAGAGCATTTTTAGCAGATCAAAAAAATAATGTGAGTTCTTATCGCGTGCAGTTGAGTTCTATAGTTCCTGATACTTTTTAGAAATAGTTCTGGCGTTTTTACCTGAAAAAACGACATTTGAAAAAATGATCTGCCAACTTCCCGTAGCAGAGAATTTTTAGCAGATCAAAAAAATAATGTGAGTTCTTATCGCGTGCAGTTGAGTTCTAGAGTTCCTGATACTTTTTAGAAATAGTTCTGGCGTTTTTACCTGAAAAAACGACATTTGAAAAAATAACTTAGCAGAGCATTTTTAGCGGATCAAAAAAATAATGTGAGTTCTTATCGCGTGCAGTTGAGTTCTAGAGTTCCTGATACTTTTTAGAAATAGTTCTGTCGTTTTTACCTGAAAAAACGACATTTGAAAAAATAACTTAGCAGAGCATTTTTAGCGGATCAAAAAAATAATGTGAGTTCTTATCGCGTGCAGTTGAGTTCTAGAGTTCCTGATACTTTTTAGAAATAGTTCTGGCGTTTTTACCTGAAAACACGACATTTGAAAAAATAACTTAGCAGAGCATTTTTAGCAGATCAAAAAAATAATGTGAGTTCTTATCGCGTGCAGTTGAGTTCTAGAGTTCCTGATACTTTTTAGAAATAGTTCTGGCGTTTTTACCTGAAAAAACGACATTTGAAAAAATAACTTAGCAGAGCATTTTTAGCGGATCTAAAAAATAATGTGAGTTCTTATCGCGTGCAGTTGAGTTCTAGAGTTCCTGATACTTTTTAGAAATAGTTCTGGCGTTTTTACCTGAAAAAACGACATTTGAAAAAATAACTTAGCAGAGCATTTTTAGTGGATCAAAAAAATAATGGGAGTTCTTATCGCGTGCAGTTGAGTTCTAGAGTTCCTGATACTTTTTAGAAATAGTTCTGGCGTTTTTAATTGAAAAAACGACATTTGAAAAAATAACTTAGCAGAGCATTTTTAGCGGATCAAAAAAATAATGTGAGTTCTTATCGCGTGCAGTTGAGTTCTAGAGTTCCTGATACTTTTTAGAAATAGTTCTGGCGTTTTTACCTGAAAAAACGACATTTGAAAAAATGATCTGCCAACTTCCCGTAGCAGATCATTTTTAGCAGATCAAAAAAATAATGTGAGTACTTATCGCGTGCAGTTGAGTTCTATAGTTCCTGATACTTTTTAGAAATAGTTCTGGTGTTTTTACCTTAAAAAACGACATTTGAAAAAATGATTTTCACACATTTCCGTGCGATTTTAGAAATTACATTCATTTCCTAGGAATTTTATAGAATGACGGATTACATACATTTCCGTTAACATATATACTATGTTATCGCAAATGTATGAAATCAAGGAATTGTATACAAATCCTAGGAAATGTGTACAATTCTGATACCATTTAGGAAATGTATTAAATGTTGTTTTATTAACTATTTAATGCATAGATATCCTAGGAAATGTATAGTCTTCCTCGGAATTGTATATAATTCCAATATCGTATTAGGAAATGTAAAAAGTAAATGATTTCTGTAATAAAACACGTTGTTATTTTTTTTTATTATAGCACTTATTGAGACAATCGGGTAAAGAACTCAACTGCACGCGATAAGTACTCACATTATTTTTTTGATCTGCTAAAAATGATCTGCTACGGGAAGTTGGCAGATCATTTTTTCAAATGTCGTTTTTTCAGGTAAAAACACCAGAACTATTTCAAAAAAGTATCAGGAACTCTAGAACTCAACTGCACGCGATAAGAACTCACATTATTTTTTTGATCCGCTAAAAATTATCTAGTACGGGAAGTTGGCAGATCATTTTTTCAAATGTCGTTTTTTCAGGTAAAAATGCCAGAACTATTTCTAAAAAGTATCAGGAACTCTAGAACTCAACTGCACGCGATAAGAACTCACATTATTTTTTTGATACGCTAAAAATTATCTAGTACGGGAAGTTGGCAGATCATTTTTTCAAATGTCGTTTTTTCAGGTAAAAATGCCAGAACTATTTCTAAAAAGTATCAGGAACTCTAGAACTCAACTGCACGCGATAAGAACTCACATTATTTTTTTGATCCGCTAAAAATGCTCTGCTAAGTTATTTTTTCAAATGTCGTTTTTTCAGGTAAAAACGCAAGAACTATTTCTAAAAAGTATCAGGAACTCTAGAACTCAACTGCACGCGATAAGAACTCACATTATTTTTTTGATCCGCTAAAAATTATCTAGTACGGGAAGTTGGCAGATTATTTTTTCAAATGTCGTTTTTTCAGGTAAAAATGCCAGAACTATTTCTAAAAAGTATCAGGAACTCTAGAACTCAACTGCACGCGATAAGAACTCACATTATTTTTTTGATCCGCTAAAAATGCTCTGCTAAGTTATTTTTTCAAATGTCGTTTTTTCAGGTAAAAACGCCAGAACTATTTCTAAAAAGTATCAGGAACTCTAGAACTCAACTGCACGCGATAAGAACTCACATTATTTTTTTGATCCGCTAAAAATGCTCTGCTAAGTTATTTTTTCAAATGTCGTTTTTTCAGGTAAAAACGCCAGAACTATTTCTAAAAAGTATCAGGAACTCTAGAACTCAACTGCACGCGATAAGAACTCACATTATTTTTTTGATCTGCTAAAAATGCTCTGCTAAGTTATTTTTTCAAATGTCGTATTTTCAGGTAAAAACGCCAGAACTATTTCTAAAAAGTATCAGGAACTCTAGAACTCTACTGCACGCGATAAGAACTCACATTATTTTTTTGATCCGCTAAAAATGCTCTGCTAAGTTATTTTTTCAAATGTCGTTTTTTCAGGTAAAAACGACAGAACTATTTCTAAAAAGTATCAGGAACTCTAGAACTCAACTGCACGCGATAAGAACTCACATTATTTTTTTGATCCGCTAAAAATGCTCTGCTAAGTTATTTTTTCAAATGTCGTTTTTTCAGGTAAAAACGCCAGAACTATTTCTAAAAAGTATCAGGAACTCTAGAACTCAACTGCACGCGATAAGAACTCACATTTTATTTTCTTGATCCGCTAAAAATGCTCTGCTAAGTTATTTTTTCAAATGTCGTTTTTTTAGGTAAAAACGACAGAACTATTTCTAAAAAGTATCAGGAACTCTAGAACTCAACTGCACGCAATAAGAACTCACATTATTTTTTTGATCCGCTAAAAATGCTCTGCTAATTTATTTTTTCAAATGTCGTTTTTTCAGGTAAAAACGCCAGAACTATTTCTAAAAAGTATCAGGAACTATAGAACTCAACTGCACGCAATAAGAACTCACATTATTTTTTTGATCTGCTAAAAATGATCTGCTACGGGAAGTTGGCAGATCATTTTTTCAAATGTCGTTTTTTCAGGTAAACACGCCAGAACTATTTCTAAAAAATATCAGGAACTCTAGAACTCAACTGCACGCGATAAGAACTCACATTATTTTTTTGATCTGCTAAAAATGCTCTGCTAAGTTATTTTTTCAAATGTCGTTTTTTCAGGTAAAAACGCCAGAACTATTTCTAGAAAGTATCAGGAACTCTAGAACTCAACTGCATGCGATAAGAACTCACATTATTTTTTTGATCCGCTAAAAATGCTTTGCTAAGTTATTTCTTCAAATGTCGTTTTTTCAGGTAAAAACGCCAGAACTATTTCTAAAAACTATCATGAACTCTAGAACTCAACTGCACGCGATAAGAACTCACATTATTTTTTTGATCTGCTAAAAATGCTCTGCTAAGTTATTTTTTCAAATGTCGTTTTTTCAGGTAAAAACGCCAGAACTATTTCTAAAAAGTATCAGGAACTCTAGAACTCAACTGCACGCGATAAGAACTCACATTATTTTTTTGATCTGCTAAAAATGCTCTGCTACGGGAAGTTGGCAGATCATTTTTTCAAATGTCGTTTTTTCAGGTAAAAACGCCAGAACTATTTCTAAAAAGTATCAGGAACTATAGAACTCAACTGCACGCGATAAGAACTCACATTATTTTTTTGATCTGCTAAAAATGCTCTGCTACGGGAAGTTGGCAGATCATTTTTTCAAATGTCGTTTTTTCAGGTAAAAACGCCAGAACTATTTCTAAAAAGTATCAGGAACTATAGAACTCAACTGCACGCGATAAGAACTCACATTATTTTTTTGATCTGCTAAAAATGCTCTGCTAAGTTCACGGACATAAATATATTTAAGCTTACGCCAAGCGTAACATACGCTTGGCGTAAGTTTTCTGTTTTACGTGTGAAAATGACAAGATGTTTTTGCGTTCAAAGTTAATAGTAGTGTGTATTAAATACATACGTGTATGTTTGACACAAAAACAATAATAAGTATGTTTGTTTACCGAAGTATGCTGGAAGCTCAAGACTAATTATTTGAAGCGCATAACCAATGTTCTTCTAGTTATTTTTCCCTCTTCTAGTGATTGTTCCTCTGCAACGAAACAGAAGTACGTGTCTAAAACAGTCAACATTAGTTCCTACTCAGATTTCAACAACAATCTAAAGATTTAAACCTTCCTGTCCTAGTTTTCCCTACCAGTATTCACTTTAGCATAGTATTATATTATCTGTGTCTGCATAAAACGACCGTCCAGTTATCTTATCCAACTCGTCACTTCGGATGACTAAACTACCATAACCTCGCGTGTGCAGTTCATCGCAGTAATCGCATGCAAATTTGTGAACTTCATCCAGTCTTGGTAATAGACTTGCACGATACAATAATTCTATTAATCCGACTTGCTGTTGACATTTTTATCCAGTTCTATCAGTTAATTCTACGTCTTAACTCTCAAAGCAGTATTATTGCCTTTGTGGAAAGAAGACAGCGCTATATAGGTCATCTAGCGCCATCACTTTCGCACACTGGAAATAAAACTGCTATAAGATATCATTGTAACTCCCCTGTTCATACTAAAAGAGCGGTTATGTTCTAACGTTTTAAGAAATGAAATTTATAATTTAGAAGTTGGAAAGTAATTTGCTTAGCCTTGATATTTTTATGTCAGCTTGTAGACTAAACCTATTACAGTAGAACCTCGATAAGTTAAAGTCCAAGGGAAACACAAAATATTTTAAGTTATAGAGGTTTTAAGTTATCAAGGGTCTATCCATTTTTCACTGTTTCTATAGCTTTTAATTTATCAGCGTAGGTGAGGGTTGTTAGTTTTCTTTTTGGACTCTTTTTAAGCCAGGTTTATCACACAGTAAGTAAAGCGATGTTTCCAGGACAACGATCTAAAACTTATGATGGAAGTAAGTCGTTGACATAAAGCTAACCGCCGCAAAGCTTAGAAGAATTTCGATAAAGCAAACAATACGTTAACAATACATAGTAAACACGTGCAAGCAATAAATACCGAAACCTTTTGTTTTGACACTCTTTCAAAATGACTCATTGACAAAAAATTTATGTTATAGAGGTTGTGGAAACATTTCTTTAAGTTACTGAGGGCCAATACAGAGATTATTTATTTAAGTTATAGAGGTTGCGTATTTTAAGTTAGAGAGGTTTTGGGCTCTGATGGGAAGGGAACATATTATTTTTTGAAGTTACAGAGGTTTTTATGTTACCGAGGTTTAAGTTATCAAGGTTCTACTGTATTTGGAAAATGGTTTCAACATTTCTCCGTTTTCATTAATTGTAATGGCATTTACAAAGATAACATTTGCTTAATTAGAAGTCTATTTAGCCAATTTGAAGGAAATACGCAACCCTATTAACACTATACATTTCAAGATCTAAATGAGTTCTTAGATATTTTTGAAACATAAGCCTATTACGAAAAACTTTTCATTATACTTACCACAACTTATTTATGTATGTGCAATTTAGTATTATACTATACCCAGGTATAATTATTGATCTAGATCATACGTGTATACAGTATAACCACACTTTTTAAAGTAGAAAGGCGATGATTTTGGTACGTTGGAATTTTGCTAAAGTTTCACTTCTGATACGTGTGCTCAGCACACACGCTCTCTTTTTATTATTTTCACTGTTCAAGTTTAATAGATAAATATAAATTAATGCAGACTAAACTCATAAGTCCTCTTTTTGCAATAGTCGGGTAAAAACGAGATGTTCTCTTGCTAATAGGTCATTTTAAAAACATAAAACGCAAACGCTTTTTCATTTTTAACCGACTTCAAAAAAAAAGGAGGAGGTTATCAATTCGGCCGGTATATTTTTTTTTTTTTTTTTTTTTTTTTTTATGTATGTACACCGATTACTCCGAGGTTTCTGAACCGATTTACGTGATTCTTTTTTTGTTCGATGCAGGATGGTGTCGAATTGGTCCCATAAAAATTTTATTCGGCTAGGCCCAGTAGTTTTTATTTTATGAGCATTTTTGTCTGTACTCGATGACTTAATTGGAATGTAGCAAGTAACTTTGATTCACTTCCCGGTAACCGATTGAGCTGAAATTTTGTATAAGTGTGTAAATTGGATAGCGATGAAACATTATCATGACATAGAGCTGATTTGATGATGGAATCGGAAGGTGGCCATAGGAACTCAGTAATATATTGACTCAACTTTATCGAGTTTGGGCTCGTTTGATTCGTGTTGAAAATTACACTAAAAAGTATTAAATAAAATTAACTGCGTTAAAAACAACCGACTTCAAAAACGGAAAAGTAAAAAATAAAAAAGATTTGATATTATTAATTGCTACATATTATTTAGATGTGCTATTTATTAAATAGGTTTGAAGTCGGTGCCAAACACTAAGCACTTAGTATTAAGCCCGTGCACCGACATCAAACCTATTTAATAAATAGCACATCTAAATAATATGTAGCAATTAATAATATCAAATCTTTTTTATTTTTTACTTTTCCGTTTTTGAAGTCGGTTGTTTTTAACGCAGTTAATTTTATAAAATATTAGTTAACTAGAATAGTTTTTTTCTAGAACAATTTGCAAGCAAACTTTATTTTTACTGTTGTTGATTTTATTTATTAAAGTTAAAATTAGGTAAAGGATTGGTGTGCAATCTAAAAAGAAAATGTGGTAATAATGAAAACGGTATTTGGCGGGTTCATAAAAACTATCACGCATGTTCAAAGGAAATTATAAAAAGAATGAGATTCCTGTAATAAAAAGTATCCTATATCACTCTCTAGCCTCCTACAAGCGTGAAAGAAAGACAAACAAACACGCATATTAATAATATTAAGTAAAGATTACCTCATCAAATTGTAAAGAACGGTATTGGGTCCGGCTTTAATGAGAAAAGTTTCCCGAATAAATTAGTAGGTGGATAGCAAGTCTGCTTTTGACATGAAACCAAAATTCGATTTACAGAAACGACTGGAACACCCGGTATGGACAGGCTTGGACTCGGTAATAGATATAGACATTGGACAATTGACAACAGATTGAAGTTCTAAACAATTCGAACAGTAGACAATTAAATGGCTATTTATTTGGGGATTTTCCAATCTTTGGTTAGAACTTATATGAATATCGTATAAACGAAGATTTCAAAAACATTATGTTCTAATATACCCTTTTTATATTTTACAAGTCATTTTTAAACTGTTATGTAAACGTTAATTAGACGGATAAGTGTACCATTTAAAAATTATGTTCTGATCATTTGATCATTTTTGACATTTTCTAAGTGACATTTTTAAATTATTTTGTGATAGTTAGGTGGATACGTTTTTAGACCAAACCACAGAATACATAATAGTAGCTAAACGCTAACCAAACATTACTTTGAATCTTGTTTTGGTATATAGGGAAGTAGTTCAGGATTTTTCAAGGTACGAAATAATTCAGGATTTTTAAGGAAAAATTAAAACGTCAAGGAAAATAGACGGATTTTCCATAAACATTGAATTTATTCTACTGTGTATTTTCTTGAGAGATAAGTCATCATCAAGATTTTTTCCAAATTATCCGCGGTCGAATCATAACCCCATATCTTTTTCATTATTTTTTTCATTAAAAAATGATGAAGTTTTACAAGTATTTTTTTGCTGTTTAAATTGTTACATCTTATACTAGCTTTCCGCCCGCGGCTTCGCCCGCGTTTTCAGAGAAAACCCCGCATAGTTCCCTTTCCCGTGGGATTTCCGGGATAAAACCTATCCTATCTCTCAAGTTGGATCGAACTGCACATGGTGTGCGAATTTTTTTATAATCGGTTAAGTGGTTTAGGAGTCCATTGAGGACAAACATTGTGACACGAGATTTATATATATATTAGAGAAGATGTAAATCTACAATAATCATCAATTCAACAGTCTTTTGAACCTAAAATATTAAAATGTGTACAGTTCGTAGCAATAATTTTACAGATTAATAACTAATTATGACTATTCCATTAACTGAGAAATGATATTAAAATTCAATTTATAACAATGCATGGTGCATTGGGGTATTTGCGAATGTAGATTTATTTCAAATAATTATAATGAATATCGAATTCAGAGAAAGGTTACAGAGATTCAATATGTCGTATTGAAGTAGTGAAAATGATGAAATGGAATAATGGACAAATCAAGGAGATTTGAATTCATATTATGTTATTGAATACTGGCGGGATTCATAGAAATGTGTCGCTTCATGTAATATTTGATATAATATCATCATAATATGTGCAGACTTTCCATGTTTTTTTTTTGCTTTTCAAATTTTGCAACATTGAATAAAGGCCAAACTCCTCAATTAGGAAAACCTTCCACTTTGTTTGTGATTTATTGCTCTTAAACTTTACAGTGAAACTTAATCTAATTATAAATTAAAACAATTAGCTGTCTTATCGCTATATAGCGATTTCTTCCAGACCACTAGACGTACGGAGTTAAATAATTAGTAAAATAAGACTTATACTTTTATGAAAGTATAAGATGAGAAAGTCTATAATTATCATTTTGATGGATTTGTCTTAATATAATAATTAATAAACTTACGAAACACCAGGTGGTCATGAACAAATTATATTATTAAGACGGCTACACGTGATCCCCGGGGCTGTATTCCAAAGTCCATTAAATCAGCCAATGTTGAAACTAGACTGCTTTAGACACAAATTAATTCTATTAAAGTTTCTTAACCGAAATGTCGAAAACTCAGAAATTATAATACTGAAACCCGGAATCCATTATTGGACGTAGCATGGCAACAACATCTAACGCAATTTGCGTAAAGTTGGATCTGCTTCTATTAATTACGACGGAGAGATTTCAGAACGAAACTTCAGTCGAATAACAGGGTCACTGTTATAAACAATTTTAGAAAAATGTACTGAGAACTCTTCAAGTAATGGTCTTTCATAGACGCTTACGAGAAACTTTGTAAGTATCTGTTTGTTTTGCTTGTTTTAGATTAAAACTTTATAAATTTAACATTAAAAATCTTCTCTGTCCCACTGATATAGTTACAATTATTTGAACTAAGGGCCGATTTTTCAATCCTTGGTTAAAATTTATCCGTCCAATAAAGTATTACACGAACATTTAAAAATGTCACCTACAGGTGAGGACATTTTAAAATGTTCGTCAAATACGGACAATTAGAATACATTTTTAAAATGGTAGTTTAATGCGTTATTCTAAAAAAAAAAACAAAAACATAAAACTTATTCATTTTAACCAAGGATTGAAAAATCAGCCCTTAATAAAATGATACATTATTTTTGTTTATGTTACACATAAATTAGACTATTAAGACGATACACAAAAAAAAATCCACTGCTTGCTGGGCGGAGTCTAATAGCTCGCTATCGCGAACGCGGGCGTGCGCGAAGTCATTCTTGCAAACTCGCCGCGCTGCCGCTGGCCGACTCGGGACAAACATGTATGGAGTCGTCATACAGCTATAATATTGTTATACATATATTTAATTGGACTGAACACTCCTGTGGGATAAAACAGGATTCACGGTATAACCTAATTCCACGCGGGCAAAGCCGCGGTCGGAATGATATTTTTTTAAATAAAATAATTATTAAAAAAAAAACACACAAAATATATTCACGCAAGTATTTATTTTTTGCACTCTATTATAATAGTAATTATTCAACAAATAATCAAAATAAAATAGCCAGAACAAAGTTAGGCCCTGGTAGGGTAGGTAGGCAGGTACAGCAATGTGAGACGAATACTGGCTTATTTATACCAATAATAATGTATTATAAACATTAAATTAAGTTTACTTTCTAACAACAAAAATACATAATTTTAGCTAATGTGAAAACGAATCAACCAATCATCCCACAACAATGAAATGTGCACACAAATATTCATCCAAATCGGTTCATGTGATTAGGAGGAGTGACTGCAGCGCCACCTTCCGGGCCCAATTGTGTTTCCAGATCACCCAGGAACTCATATACACAAAATTTTTCGAAAAACTTTCACATTACTATGTAAATATGAATATAAACCTGTTTTAGTACTAAGCAATTTCCCGCACAGGTGTAGTAAGTAAAAATGAAATAAATATCAACATCAAATTCTTTATACAACATACGTATCTACCACCTACTAAGAAATGTAATTCTTGAATTTTTTTCGTATTTTTTTTTAAATATAATACTACTCCAATGAGCTCCTGTTCCATATTACGTCCACCATACTTCCACTAAGTTCACCATGATTTTTTATTTCTTTGCACTTTGTTGCTTTTTACTAAAAATGGAATCATGCGATAAAACCAGTAGAGCGTTGATAACATAAATTTTTGACTGAATGAAGGTGCTTACGAAGGTTCACATTGTGAACAATTAGTGGGTTTATTTTCCTTCTGGATTCCTGATTTCTGAAAAGATTATTTATGCTATAAATTAAAAATCTTACACATTCGTTATGTACTTAAAACAGGGGTACATATTATCAAACATCGTCTATAATACAAATATCATCAAATTTAAAATAAAACCAACTTACTTCATTAATTTGTTCCAATTGTAAGCATTCTTTTTCCTCCAACCTTTATGTTTCTTCTTCTTATTTTCTTTATTGTCCCCATTTGTCTTATCGTGTTGTCACCCTTTGTTACGATTGCGCGACTCGAAGACAAGCGACACAAGTTCCCCGTGTGACGGCCGTAGCGGGAATGACTCGTGCAGCGATCGGGGTAGGAAGGTACAGGACGGCTCTCGCTAGATTGGCTGGTCGCGCGCTAATTTCAAGTATTTCTTGTTTATTTCAAAACCATCGCATATTTCAAAATTCTAACACGGTAGACGTATAGGTTGTATATTTTATAGTTAATATCCAAAAAGTCGTAACTTTACGTTTGTTATTTTGAAGATGCCAGAGATTTAAAAAAAATAACAATGAGAACTTTGTATTTTTTTTCTATCGAGAAAATATCATGGAATCATGTTTCTAAAACGGTACAAGTATTGTGTTACTATTGAACTTTCTTGTCAAGAATTTTCATCACGACAACTTTAATAATATAAAAATTACGAAGGTTTAAAAAGGGCCGTAAATGTTAGAAAAATTAATTCATCACCTTAATAGATCAAAGCAAAACCGGGAGTTCTTTTTTTAATGATAACTGTACAAACTCTAGATTGACATTTCATGCTAAATTGGCTTTTACGAAACTCATATCTTAAAACAAACTTTTAAAATAGAATTAATGTCAGTAACTAAGACACTTGACCGTCACGAAAAATTCCTTTATTCGAACCGTTTACAACTGGTTATTACTTGCCCTAGTTAAATAATTGGGCTCTGGAATTACAGTTATATAAAAGTAAATTCTACCGACCTATTTACATTTATAAGTAAAGTTTTCCAACTATTTTTTATGTAGTAATTGTTGCAATCAAAACCGTCGACTGGTTTGTTCAACTTTGGCAATATTTTACAAAATATACGCAGATTACTGAATAAAAATAAATTATTTATAACACATAATTTCTGTGCCTCCAGTGAATAAGGGAGTAAGACGAGTTATTCCCTTTGGTTTTTATTGCACCATTGGATTCAGCTCGTCAAAATACACAACATATCAAAAGGACATATCTCTAGCTGCATCCTAACCCATTTTTTCGAATGACCCAAACGGTATAAGTAGGGTGTGATTAACGGTATAAGTTACCTTATCCATCATTTTAGGCAATCGCAAAGGAACTATTCGTCTCGAGTCAAAATAACCCACGAACACAAGGACGTATGTGTAGTTATACTTTTTGAATAAAGACATAATTCATTTTGTTCCATCCGTGCTAACACTATTTTAGTATATAAACGCATTTGTGTCATTTTTCTAACATGAGCATAAAGGAACAACTCTTAGTGTCATTGGTTCAAGTGACGTTATGAGACAGTTTCGCATTAATGCCGTGTTGTAATTGGTCTATTTGAATACTGCACAGAAACAACAGACACTATTTCTTTTTGCTTAATAATATTTTTCAATCGTTTTTTCAATAAATATGCAACAATAAATCTTTATATTAAAAAAAAAAGGTATTTATCAATCAACTTGGAATACTAATAATATTTCTATGGAAATTAACTATTTTTTGCAATAGATAAAAATACAGTTTAAATTAACACATTAAGTGCATTTAATGATATTATACTCTTTGTTTATATAAATACAGAACGATAATTGAATTATCTAAAAAAGCCAACAAAAATGTTAAACTTATATTTTCTTCTTTTAATTGGGTAAGTTTTCTAAAAAATAACTAGTTTTTAATCTTTTTTTTTTAATTTAATCTAACCAATAATACTATAATTATAGACGCATAGAAAAAAAAATTATAACCAGTCTTGTAGAGTCTCTTCAAGTCGTATTTGCATCCAAGGCACCTTCAAATCTGTGCTTAATTTTTTCATAAAATCTCTGCGGCTCATTGTTTTTTCTTTATTTATCTATATTATTTTGATATTATAAGATATAGAAATTGTTAAAATTTCATATCATGCCGTAAAATATCGCCACAGACCACCTATAACTTTCCCTGTAAGGTAACTGAACATACAGGAATATGGTTTTCGAGCTTCTCTTAACTCTTTATAGTGCTTGTATCCTCAATGTATAACAAATATTCGTTTATAACCACCAGACAACATCTCAGCCACCCAATCCTCTTTCTTGGAGTCCAAATCCAGCGGAGGACAACAGTCATTTACTAAAATTGAAGGTTTTTCGTCCTAGTGTTAAAGTTTTCTGGATCCTATTTTATACTCAATATATAGTATATAATACTATATCATGTAAAACGTGACTTGGAAAAAAAAATATTCACATAAATCACAAAATAATTTTTTTTAAACAATCGTAAAAGTTCCGAAAAGCCCAATTATACGTCAAAATGACGAACAACATCCTCTTTACTACAAAATGGCGGAATTTACCGGGAAGAGCCAACTATGTACTGCTAGGTCTCGACGGCTAATGAGTTGTTTCTGGATTTCGAAGTGATTCGATGGTAAATATAGAAAAGACAAAGATATTTCGCCGCGGTGTACATCAAATTTACGTAGATTGGACTTCTAGGGTTAAATGCATAAACACCTAAATGTTATAAATTTATAAATTTATACACCTAAATGTTGTTTTGTTTTTATTATATCTAATAACGTTAAAAAAATCCGTTGATTTCACTCGTTTTTCAAGCTACATGCATGGTTGTTCCACTAAAAGGCTTCAATTGAGTCATAAAGTACACAAATTTCAAGCATGATAAGTCGCATTATTTCTATAAAACCAAAACTGGCAATAATATAAGTCGTGTTATGCGACTATGAACATAGTGCTTTAGGGCATAAGTCGTTATATTGCAAAGAGCAAAAAAAAAATTATGTGAATACATTGAGTTATTCCATGAAGTACTCGTTCATAAGGCCACAACTACAAAAAAACACGAAAAAAGTATATTTATGGGGTTGTTACAATATCTGTTCATATGTAAAACTAAAGTCTAACATCATATCTTACCCATACAAGCTTAAAAATTTGAAGTTATAAAGATTTAGTGTTGATATATAGTTTTTTGTCTCTCCTGAAAAGTGCTGTTTTTGAGTTATTCCCTTATTCACTGGAGGCACAGATTTCTTATAAAGGTCTTTTTAACAATACTGATTTCTGCAAAGCTTTTAATTAATGCTATACATGGTGTAATACAATTTTAATTAAAACGTTATTTTTATTCTCTCACCAATTTCCCTTTACTAAGTCATCTTTTAACATTCCTTGTGTTACATACTTATTCCCTCCAGTAAAAGTAATAATAACATTTCAGTGACAATATAAAGTTTTGCCGTAAAAAAACTTGCGTGTTTGCAGCCCTATCAAGTTTTCTGCATTAAACATCAAATATGCAACACGGACGCTCATAACGTATCTCCTAAAAGCATCAGCTTGATGCAAAGATACCCTTAAATTAGGCAACTGCTTAACTAACTTAGGCTCTTTACAAAACTTCCCTTTTGACTGAAGTTTCATCGAGTTTTCCTTTTCATCGTAACCTTGCGAAACGCGATTTATTCAATTCTTGTTAGGGCTGCTACAAAGGAATAACTTTGTAGTTTTTTTGTGTATTACTTGACTTATAAAAAGTTATTTTCCTGATATATTATGCTTGTTATTAAAGCAAGAAATACAACATCTTATATTTCTACGCAATGGTGGAGATATGTGTTTGAAAATAATAAAGAATTTTTATTATTATGAGCATTATATTATAATGCTCTAGGTATGTATTTCATATACCAACAGACTTCCAACAGAATTGAAGAAGATTACAAAATTAAATAAAGACTTACGCATTTACAATTTTTCTGCGACAGCTTGTCTAGAACAAAAACTTTAAACTTTGAATTAGGAATTAACATTCCTAACCAAATTTTTAAGAAAACTTTGTCTATTATGTCACAATTTAAGGGTAAATTCTGCGTTGTCCCAGTACCGTGCAATTTTATAATACACACTTAAAATCAAACACAAGTAATAACATCAATATTATATTAAATAGGTATCATAAAGAGGAAAGGTTTGTAATTATGTATGTATGTATGTATGGTTTTCACGCATAAACTACTGGACCGATTTTGATGAAATTTGGCACAGACAATCTTTAGACCCTGAGAAAGAACATAGGCTACCTTTTATTGCGAAATATGTACCACGGGCGAAGCCGGGGCGGACCGCTAGTATTATATTATTTGGTAGTTACAAAGTAACGCCCTAATCAACCATCTTTATAACAAGCTGTTAACGTAATTCAAAAGTTTAATGAACAAAGACAGACGCTCGAATTTATAGCTAATGTTTATGCCTTGCCTGTTAGTGGATTTTATGATGATTAGATTATCCCCTATATTTAGTTTGGATGTGAAGATGTTTGTTGTTCTTCTAATAAACTGATACAGAATTTGGCTAACGTTTAGTGGAGATAGACTGCTAGGTGTAACATAACACATAAGATATAATAAAATTTGTCGTAGATTATAATTTTAACGAAAATCTACCCAATAATCAAATTTGAGGAAAGTCTTTTTTATGAAAAGCAACCCAGAGAATATGTCGGAATCGTATACAATCTTCAGAAATGTATAATGAAATAAATAATAAATAAAAATCATTTATTGAACAATTTTTGGGTTACGTACAAACATGTCACATTTGGATGTATAATTTAACATTACATAAAAAGGTGTCGTTTAATTTTAATTTTTTGTTTTATAACATCAAAAAGGTTTTGCCTCATTTCAACGTATCCTTAGAAAGTATTCCTCTATATCTAGAATATAATAAGAACTCTCTATCCATTTAAGATTCAACGAATGTCAGTTCTGAAAATATGGACTAAGTTTGTCTCATATAGGTTTAGCATGAATTCCTGAAAACACAGCACACTTCAAAAAAAGAGATCAGAGAATTTAGAATGATGTAGAGGTATAAAACTAATAAATAATCTCTGCCGTAATCTTGATCAAAACGGTTACAAGAACATACGAACACCCTTCCATATTTTTATAATGTCAGAAAAGATGTCAAAACTTAACACATAACAGCGCCATTGTAAAATTAATTAATGCCATATCCTACAAGCTGGCTATTAATAAGCCATGCCAGTCTTTGTGAATTCTATTATCTCCCCTATATTATATTAATATGGGGAGTAATCGCATACAATCTTGGGAAATTTTAATTAATAGTGTTCAGCCGTTTAAAAGGTAAGTCAAACACATAGTTTTGTGACAGTTTCAATATGAAAAGATATTTAATTTGGATATTGTATGTATCGTAAAATACCTGTGAATTGTGAGCTCATATACAACTAGATAGAGCTTATATACAATTAGCTCTATGAAGCTATCTATAAATAAGCGAAAGTCTTTTCAATATCTCTTCAGCTTTTTACAGATGCGTTCGAGCCTCGAGGACACTGACAGATATACGAACTATTTTTTAATAGTTTTTGAGGCGGATTATGGTGAAGTTCATGTTTTTATGTGTTATCAAAGTGAGAATTGTTTTATTATTTCTACCATATTATTTGATTAAATTTTAATCATACCTGTGATAATTTTTTATTGTGAAATAACAGTGCTTTAATAATTAATTGCGTTTCGCGCCCCTGACCTAGGTCAACGACAAAACCACGTAAGTATGCAGGTTATTCCTACACTCCTACTTATATTTTAAATAGGTAAATAATGCTCTATCACTTTTAATGAAATCTGTCTGTTTGTTACGCTTACACATATAAATCACTAAATCGATTTTAATTAAGATTTCAAACATTAAGTATCTGTAGTGGTAACAGAAGGATCTGTAGTGGTAACTGTCTGTATTTTTGCTATGCTAATACACCTAAACCAATGAATCGATTTTAATTAAAATTTCAAAAAATGTACTTTTCGAATTCCTTCATAGCATAAAGAACGTCTTTACCACTAAAAAACAGCGTGACTTACTCCATGACGTAACAGTATTACCATGACACGACCTTGAAATTTTACTCTCAAAGCGCCTAAAATAGTTTCACTTCAAAAACTGCCACTACAAAATTAGGATTCGTAAAAATCGCAGCCATCAAAACAAGTAAATGCTCAAAGTCGTTTGCCAGTAATGAGAGCTGATACAGGCTTCAGTAATGGTCTCTAAATACCGGAGGACTTAGCATAATCGATTCGTGAAGGCCTTGAGACGGTATTGTATGCCAGATTGTGTTTCGTACTTTTTGCACGAAAATCGCAAAGGCGCATTGTTATGATGATGTTGGATTCTATGGTTTAGACTTTAGAGCCTTTACCAACCTTTTCCAAAGGCTTATGTTAAGGTATGTTACTAATGTTAGTAAGCTAAAATAATTTAAATAGACATCAAGTTGTTTGACACTAATGTAAAAGGTAAATAAATAAAAATAAATTGATGAGGAACAAGACCAATGATATTATTTGTAAAACTAGCTTATAGCACGCGGTTCCGTCCGCCTTGTATTAACAAATTATATACTTAAAGCTTCCTCGAGAACAACTCTATTGATAAAAAGCAACATCAAAATCCGTTGTATAGTTTTTAAGGTATAAGCATTAAGCATACAGACATACACGTTTGTATTCGATTCTGAAAAGCGATTTTGTTAATAGGTACTATGTTGTATCATCGATGATGATCACTGTGTATCATCGACAATTCTACATAGTGTTGATGTTGACTTTGTATATACAAATACGTTTTGCAGCGTTTAAAATTTCATGCAGTCGTTCGACAAACCATACATTTTTAGCGTTATTGATTTCCTTTAGTCCTAAGAACAGAAAACCGAAATTGGAATTAAATAAAGTATAAACCCAATAGTAGATATCAATAGAGTTAAAATATATTCACGTATTTGTTCCCAAGCATGTAACAAGATACCAGGATCAATTAGAAGGGTTGTCATACGTGCTGATTGCTGACATGGTTGCTTCATTCATTACAAATTCAGAACGCCTCGTCTTGTCTCGGCTATCCCCGCATGATTTAAATGAAATTTACAACTAAGAAACTCGTTATAGTGGGGTGAAACTTTGATTTGTTTTAGAATTTTTATATTAATCTCTTGTTCATGAAAATATGTGTTAAACATATATTAACTAGCTATTGTCTGTAGCTTTGCCCGCGTGGTTATAAATGTTCATAGCACAATTGATCAAAATCCATTAATATGCGATGCCTTTACCATATTGGGCAATAATTATCTGCATGCCAAATATCTACGCGATCGATTTCTAGTTTAGACTGTGCGTGGAGTCAGTAAGTTACCTTCGAAATTTAGAAATTAATATAGAGATTTCAAAGAAACGAATAAAACTAATCAGTTTAATGAATTATTTATATTTGAACTATCCTGGCATTTTCGAGCCTGTCTAAAATGCCACTACATTTCGCGGCGTAATTTCGATCGCTAAAATAATTTATTCATAGTAATATCTGAACAAATTGCAAGTTAATCGTTCCAATACAGACAGACGGGAGGCCATTTTTCAATGATATGTCGCAATTTGTTTTTTACGGTAGCATTGAAGTGGAAGAATCGATTTACATAACCATTATTTTACAGATAACCACGGTTTTGTGTAAGCACTGTTTACATACAATGAAAATATTCGTTTTGAATCAGTTGTTTGTCAATTATGTTTAACTAGCTTTCTGACCGCGGCTTCACCCGCGCAGTCAAAGAAAAACCCGCATAGTTCCCGTTCCCATGGGATTTCCGGGATAAAACCTAGCTATATGTTAATCCAAGCTACCCTGACCTTTCTAGGGTATCAAAATATCTCTATAAGGCGTGATGGAGTAACAGACAGACAGACAGAGTTACTTTTGCATTTATATAATACTAGGTTTCCGCCCGCGGCTTCGCCCGCGCAGTCAAAGAAAAACCCGCATAATTCCCGTTCCCGTGGGATTTCCGGGATTGCGTCATTTTCCCGGGATAAAAAGCCTATGTCCTTTCTCGGGTATCAAAATATCTCCATATCAAATTTCATGAAAATTGGTTCAGTAGTTTAGGCGTGATTGAGTAACAGACAGACAGACAGAGTTACTTTCGCATTTATAATATTAGTATGGATTATTGGTTTAATTTGATAAGATCCCGAACATAATATTGTTGTAGCACAACTGGTAAATGAAGAAGTTTAATCAAATAAATGTATGAGATTGTTTGAGTTTGAACTCGTCTAAAACTATACCTACCTATCAAGAGTCGTCTCACTCGTCTATACTAATATTATACCTTTTTTTTTAACGTTGGGAAATGCCTTTACGCCAGTTTTACTGTCCAAGGAGGTATGTGGGACTCGCACGAAGCCATACCCACTAAAACCCAACGGTAGCCGTCTATCGCCTTGATCGGCGGGGGCTAACAGCCAGGGTACTAATATTATACCTAGAGCTGAAGAATTTGTTTATTTGTTTGTTTGAACGCGCTAATCTCAGGAACTACTGGTCCGATTTGAAAAATTATTTCGGTGTTAGATAGCCTATTTATCGAGGGAGGCTGTATATTATCATCACGCTAAAACAGTGCTAAAACCAACAGAAGCGGATCATCATCATCATCATCATCATCAGCCCATATACGTTCCCACTGCTGGGACACGGGCCTCCTATGAGGGTACAGGCCATAATCCACCACGCTGGCCAAGTGCGTGTTGGCGGATGACACATGTCGTCGAACTTTTTAATTCTTCGACATGTCGGTTTCCTCACGATGTTTTCCTTCACCGTTCGAGCAGTGGTGATGTTACAACATGCGCAGATAAATTGAAAAATCAATTTATTTCCTGCGCGCTCGCCTGGTCTCGAACCCCGGACTTATCGATTCGAAGTCCGAGGTCTCACCACTGAGCCACCACTCCTCCTGCTGAAGCGGATCACTGCGGGTAAAACCGCGGAGCACAGCTAGTCTTTTATATAGATCGCGTAGCCTAATAAAAATGTGTAGCCCCCTACTGATTAATTATAGCTAAAGTATAGGTAGTGGATGTTCATTTAAACAATAGCTTTTGACGTGACAACGTCTTATAATTCGATAAAGCCGGCTGCACGCACGAAAAAACATGACTCATGCGGCGTTACCTCACTCTGACTCATCTGAGGCGTTCCATGTAAGGCTTGAAGTGCGAGCGAGAGCGCGGAACGAGCGACAAAGAAGCACAATCGGACGTTGTCACGTTCAACTATCGTCAGTAAACCGACTTTACAGACAACCAATTTTTTTCGTTTACTTTATTGTTATTTCGTGCACCCTTTTTGTGTAGTTCATCAAAATTGACACCAATTTAAATGGAGCGAGTGGGATCCTTGTATTTCGACTATTTAAAACGCAGACTCTAAAAGTATCACTTTATTTCAACGTTTACAATAACTACATAAATTGGTGGTTGTAAATAAAATAAAAATTCAGAGTTATTTACGAGTGGTTAAATTAAATAAAATTTATAATAAAATCAAAGTTATTTCACTTATTATTCTTAGGGACGATTTTTCAATTCCTAGTTAAAATTTATCCGTCCAATAAAGAATTACACGAACATTTTAAAATGTCACCTGTAAACTGTCAAATACGGATAATTAGAATAGGTACATTTTTTAAATGGTAGTTTAATAGTTACGTTATTCGATGAATAAGTTTTAACCAACGATTGAAAAATCAGCCCTTGGTAGTGGTAGGTACTTTGCTACTAAATATTTAAACAAGGCGATATTATTTGGGATAAAATCACAAAAGAGTGTGATTATTAACACAAGAATTAAATGTAATATGAAGTGTAGACTGTAGTGTCGGTATATTCAATAATATAAAAAATTAAATTTAAATTTTATAGTATTGTATTAGAAATATAAAATACTTAAATGATTAGACTATCGTGTATTTTATCGTATACCTACTTCACGTGGAAGTTGATAAGACGCGTTTTTCCTGTTAATCCCAATTTTGGTAATTCCGGGTTAAAAGTTGCCCATAATTTGATAGCCTATGATCTCCTCTATCTCTAATTGGAAATCCCATTACAAACTATACAAAATAAATAAATAAAATAATAAAAGCAAGGAAATACTTAGATATAATATAAGTACAGTAGTATATAGTTTTTAAGACAGATTTCAATTGTATTTATTCGTATAGAAGTGGAAGAAAACAAATTATAATTACTTAGAAATATCATACTAAAAGTATTGCTTCTATAGAAACATACTTACCTTATAAACAACTTCTCACGAAACGGAGCTGAACACAAATAGAAAATATATAGATACATGCACCTTCTAGCCAACATTATCATTTATACAATATAAAAAATACCGAGCTTTATGAAACCTACTGAATAAAGACAAAAGGTTTCATAGAAATCGTTTGATTTCGTTTTGATTTCAAACCTTGTAACCGGATAATTTTACACATATAGATATTAGTAAAGATACCATACGTTGATAAAAAGCATATATTTGCTGCGTTACCAGATAACCTCATTTCTAGCTGCCCACACAGGTTTTCAGTGATTATGCATATTTTATGCAAATAATTCATATTGGATGAGCAACGCCCATATATAGAGACCGTCCTTTAGCTCTAAACCTTTTCCTAAAAGGTTATAATTCATGCCCCACATCGTAGATGAAATAAAGTACACCCGGTCTTAAAAATATATTCTGAACCAAATTAAAACGGAATAAATGAATACTAATCAGTTGCTCTTTAATAAGAATATATAAATTCACAGTGTACATTATCATATTTTGAAAAAGACAGGGATTAATAAAAATAGCACAGTAACTATAAGGGATTTAATGTCATTAACAAACTTACAAATAACTGAAAAACAATCACTCTCAATGTCATAAAAATGTAACATTACAGTAATTTATTTTTAACCGACTTCAAAAAAAAAGGAGGAGGTTATCAATTCGGCCGGTATATTTTTTTTTTTTTTTTTAATGTATGTACACCGATTACTCCGAGGTTTCTGAACCGATTTACGTGATTCTTTTTTTGTTCGATGCGGTATGGTGTCGAATTGGTCCCATAAAAATTTTATTCGGATAGGCCCAGTAGTTTTTATTTTATGAGCATTTTTGTCTGTAGGTATTTGTAAATTTTGCAAGTGCAAGTTTGAAGTCGGTTGTTTTTAACGCAGTTATCACTTGTGTTGTTTGATGCATGGTATATTTTTTACAATGCAATGATTTATTTGGATTAGTCAAACAGGAAACTAGTACGAAAATTAAATTAAAATTTGACATAATCCTTATTTTTCAGTCTACAATATCAGCCCCTAATTTAAATTCATCATTCTTACAATTCTTTAAATTAATACCACAAACAACTAACTCAATAGATCACTTTGAAAATCTGAGCCACTTATATCCAGAGACTGTCGCATCTGCAATCTTGATTCACCAAACGATCGAGATGAAGTACGATGTTGTTTATAACAATATAATCCCACACCAGCACATACTAATAGAGTAAGTACTGAACACGAGATTAAAAGAGCAGTCGAAGATGAGTCAGATGAACTAACTATATCTGCTTTCGGCGCTGATTTAGATTCATTGTCAATATCGCCACATCGTATACCATGAACATTATCTTCATGGAATATTTTGTCAATTGATGTGACTTCCACCTGCCATATTGTTTTGTTTGCGTTTTTTATATGCCTCACTATCTCCTTACAGGCAATAGGATTTCCTCCTATACTGATTGATTTCAATTTAGGCGTTACAGAAATTAGCTGTTCCATATCTAGCTTACTGATATGGTTATAATCTAGTATTATTTTTCGCAATTCCGTACATTCGTGAAAAACGTGCTCGTCCAACTCAGTTATGTTATTTTTGGACAAATCAAGAAGTTCAGTCCTATGCAGTCCATTGAGACTTCCGTAACGAATGTTGCTTAAACTATTTGCCGACATGTTTAACAGTTTGAGAATTTTCAAATTTTTAAATATGCCCGGTGGCAAGGAGGAAATTTTATTATTGCTTACATCCAATGATTGTAAATAATCTAATTCCGAGAAAAAGATACTGTTGAATGAAGATATAGAATTATTACTGATATCTAAACTAATCAATTGTTTGAAATAACTGAGGTTTACTGAAGATATATCGTTGGATGATAATTTTAAATTGTACAAATCTGTTAAAGAATTTGTAAATTCATTATTGAAACTTTTTATCATATTATTCGACAAGTGTAGAGACTTTAGGTTGCGGTACGTTTGAATAATCGGCACTGATATATTAGAAATAAAGTTATTAGAAAGATCAAAATATAAAATATCGGATAAATTAACACTCGGAAGATATCTAAGTTTATTGTTATTCAAATAAACAGCTTTAAGAGACCACAAACTGTTACTCTTCACGTCGAAATTAGTTAAATTATTGTAAGATATGTCCAAGCTATATAAATTATTTGTTCCATTAAAATTATCAGGATCTATGTCACTTATTGCATTATGGGATATATTTATTCGTGTCACGACAGGCATTTGAACAAATGCTTGCTTTTCTATTTTAGTCAAATTAAAATTAGATATGTCCAAAAATCTTAGATATTGAGCAGGACTGAATGTGTCTTTCTTTACTGGTCCCTTCAATGAATTCCCAGAAATGTTTAAATATTGCAAATTCTTTAACGGAAGTGATGATGGCTCTATAAAAACAATGTTATTCATAGTAACGTCCAACCTTTTCAATATCACTTGCTTTGAAAATAGGCCACTGGCTAGAATAGTTAGTTTGTTATTGTTTAAAAACAAATCGGTTAAATTTTGCAATGAATATCGTAAGAAATCTATCTGGGATATATTGTTGTAAGATAGATCTAAAGTCAGTAATTTGTTGTTTATAGAAAAACTTGAATTGTCTATAGAATTGATTCTATTCACACTTAAATTTAAATGTAACAGAGACGTCATAGAAGAGAATGCATTTTCTTCCAAGCTCGTTATACTTTGGTTGTAAAAATTCAATTCTGTAACGTTTACCAAACCAGCAAAGGTAGATTTTGTAATTGAAATGCTTACATTATTACCTTTCAAATTAACATAGCTAAGATTAGTATGTTTGAATACATCATCTTGCATTTTTGTTATATTATTATTCTCGAAATTGAGATATTGCAATTTAACATTATTAAGGAACATGACGTTTTCCAAGTCAGATCTAATTTTATTATTACTCAAGTCCACTGAATTAAGATTAAGAGCTTGAGAGAAACAATTGGATTCTATACTTTCCAGACTATTGTAAGACATGTTAAATTTTATAAGTTTTTGTAATCTATTAAGTTCAAAACCATTGACTTTGATTATATTATTGTACGATAAATCCAAATACTCTAAAGACAATAAATTTATAAGTGACATAGATAACGTGGATATCTTATTAAATTGTAAATAGAGTATGGAAAGATTCCTCAAACTCGCAAATATATCATCACCTAAGACTTCAATTTCATTGTGATCTAAATATAGTTCTTTTAAATTGTTCATGTATTGGAAAGCCTCATTGGAAATGGTACGAATATTGTTATATGATAGATCAATGTCCCTCAGTTCAGTCTGTCTACTCTCGTATTGAATCAATGAGTACGGAAGTATATCTTCAATTGCGTTGTGTGATAGATTCAAGTGTTGTAAATTCACCAGGCTTTTGAACGTCAAATTCTTTACGTACTTCACATTGTTGTAAGACAGGTCCAATGACAGAGTCTTGGTGTAATACCTTAGGCATGATTCTTCTAAATATATCCATTTATTCCCGACCGCTTTTATTTCTCTCACTCTTGAGTCGAAGTTAGTGGATCCAAAGAAACCAGCTGTTAGACCGTTGATAAATGTATTTTGAATGATAAAAGTGACGTAGGGATCTTCACAAGAAGGATTTGGTGCGCTGCCGGCGTAGTTTTCACAAATAATTGTATATTTACAACCGATGTTAACTTCCAATTTACAGGTGTTCGTAGCGTGCAAAGTTTGAATGCAAAGTATGGTAACACCTGAAAAAACATTTTAAAACTCAATACTCTAAGAGTTAGTTTAAGACTTAGTCGATAATTAATAGTTATAATCTTATTATCGTTCTTTAGAAGCCTTTCTTCCATTCAATACAAAAAAACAAGTTGAAATTTATAACTTTTCTGTTAATTACTAAAGATATACATACTACATACCTATATCACACATTACCTATATACTTAACAGTAACATGACAAAAAGCCTACTATCTGAGAAAATTTATTCACATTGAAAAGAAAAGAATATAAAATATTCGTTAATTCGGTCACAAAAAATTTTATATATACTTAGTTTAAAAAAACGTACACAATAATATAAAATCGAATCTAAAAATCAAGTGAAAATGGGCGTTGATGACTTATCAAATCAAATTCAAATTCAAAACATTTATTTTCTCACAGTTTTTTATACATAATTTCATAATATAAGTTTTAAATCCCTAGTTAACCCTTACATTTTTTTACTTACCAAGTATATATTTTAATACCATTTTGTACACTGTTTTAAAACTATAAATACATACTGAATGTGACTACACTATCACAACTTACACCACCGTTCGCACTTTGCCTTCTGACACATAAAATAATTAATAATAACAGAGGTCCGTAACGAATAAATAAACCATTATAGAAGTTAACAATATTTGTTATTCATTTAATCTGCTTGAATAAATAACCGTATTGTTTGAATAAATAACATTAAAAGGGTTTTAATAGTTTAGAATAGCTTCTTTGTTTATAACCTAAATTAAAGCTAAAAAAGGGTGAAAATTTTTGAAAATAACATTTTGGTAATGAAGTGAAGCTATTTTTTTATTCGCCTCTATTCTAAAAAAGCAAATCTCATCAAAAATCGAACCAGCCGATCTTGTGTTATAGATGTAAATCGAATTAACTATATCACGGAACCCATAAAGCTTAGTGAAAAAGTATTAAAGCAATTCACGATGTTGGTAATTAAAATAATATTCGAAATAATATTTATGTAATATTTTGACTGGATATATTTTTTTATTTAACAATTATAATTTAAAATACACCATATTTTATCTCTTCATGTTGAATAGAGAAATTATTTAATTTACGAATATTGATTTGCATTTCGGTTTGAACGCTAATCTCAGGAACTACTGATCCGATTTGAAGAATTATTTCGGTGTTAGATAGCGCATTTATCAAGGTAGGCTATAGGCAATATTATATCAACACGCTAAGACCAACAGGAGCGGAGCAATGCGGGTGAAACCGCGCGGCACAGCTAGTTAAACAATAAAACATTAAATTCTCCTGATTTTTCTAAATAAAAAATAAAACTATTTAAATATTTTTTATAACGTCCTCTCTTATCACGTCTCTGTTCCGTATATTCTCCACAGGAAAGCACTATCTGGACTCTCGGAGCGATAATTTTGTAACGCATATTATATTATTAATATGCACAATGGTGAATGGACAAGGAAATAATTGACAATACTTTAAATAGCTTCACTATAATTTTGAAGGGTAAAATTACACGGCTTATTTTTTATTTTTTTTTTGTAAAAACCTCCTAATGATATTTAGTTCCAACTAAGTTACGCTACAATAATTCATACATATTCATACACACACATACACGAAAGATATTAAGAAAAATTGAAGTATTTTCGCACTGAAATTTCTAATATGTATTACAGAACATATGTGTGATGGGATGACTGTTTCCAAAACACGATTGGAAAAATTTTGTTCGATAAAAAAAAATCATGAATTTACCTCTAAAATATCATATAAATGCTAATTACAACCATATTTTACGATAATAATTCGTATAAAATCACAAATACACAGGTTTTATCTTCTCGATTTCGTGACTGTAGATTTAGAAAATACTAAATATTTTCATTCACTTTTTGATAAAAATGTGAATGGCGCTTACTGATTTTTAGTTTCGAGCACGTTGATTCCATACTAAACGCGGACCCCCTCACCCCTTACTCAGCCCCGAATAGCTGAATTTTCGCTGAAATAGACATTGAAATAGAAATGAAAAAATAAATCCTGCAATGTAAATGTACGAATAATAGACATTTTTACTCCACATAATTTCAAAACTCCGAAACGTCATAAAACTCACACAAACGTATTCAAAATCCACGCAAACTAGACCCAGAATAGTAGTTTCAGTTAAAACTCCGAATTTCACTTTGACCTACATGAATGGGTACTTACACTTTAGGGGACTTTTCAAATGTTCGATAGTACTGAAAAATTTAAAACTCCAAAGCTAAAACGGGGCTTAATCGAAGCGTTATGGATCGCCTATCGTTGTTTTCCTTTACAAGGTTCGTTAAGCGCCGTCTAGGGGGCGCTTAGCGCTTTTTTATGCCTCTAATAGAAAACAAATTAAAAAGGATTATCCTTTCGCGTATAGATTGATAAATTTAAATATTTTCGTGATAATTCTTCTGTTAAGCGAGGACGTGAAGTGAGACTTCATTTTTTGAAATGAAAGGTCAAGGTCGCGTCATGGCAATACCGTCACGTCATGGTAATACCGTCACATCATGGCAATACCGTCACGTCATGAAGTCAGCCGACGATTTTGGCAATGAGGTTTCACTTCTGACACGTATTTTTTTTACTAAATAATTGGCTTGATGTCTTTATAGCGAGCTAAAACAAAAAGATTACTTATTTTAAATCATGATTATGTTTTATTGAACTCTGAACAACAGGGAACGCAACCACGAGCTTACCAAGTATGTCTATACCACTAATAATTTCTATATTACATGCAAACTCATAAACAAAGTCACTTAGTTATTTTGAAAACTTTCAAATACTTTAACTTTGGATACTTTACGAAATGGTCGCATATTTTGCGTAGCGTAATGGCTCTAAAGGGAAGTTGTTTAATTCCAACAGGGCTGTATTTTGCCTGGTTTTGTGGGGCACTTTATTAGGGGCCCAATGGTCAAACAGGGACCCATAAACGAATAACGAACGTATCAATAAATTACTTTTTGCGATGAAGAGGTAAGGTGATGTTGTAAAGAGGTCAATGTATTATTACGTGGGGCGGATGTATTTTGAAAAGTCAGACACAAATATTATTGAAAGTCCCAAATAATCTTGTCTATGGCTGAACGAACATACTCATATCTGGATAGATAGTATGTGATGATAATTTGACACAATTTATTCTATGTATTAATTTTTTATCACAGCATTTTTATTTCATTTAGGGCCGATTTTTCAATCCTTGGTTAAAATTTATCCGTCCAATATAGTATTTCACAAACATTTTAAAATGTCTCCTGTAAACTGTCATATACGTTATTACATACTGAATACATTTTTGAAATGGTAATTTAATACGTTATTCGATGAATAAGTTTAAAGTTTAATCCATCGATTAAAAAATCAGCCCTTAGAAGGTCTCAAACTGAGAATGAGTATTATAACTTGACACGATAGCAAATATTTATTTGTTTAATAAGTTGGCGTTTTGTGCCGTATGCTCATTACATATTTGGTCATGTTTTGATTCTAAAAATATGGTATCATGAAGCATATAATATACGCGAGTATTATACATTAGACTTTAACGTTTAAAATCCGTTAGTCTTTGAATTCAAAATGTATGCTTGTACTCTCCTAAAATGAAAGAGGCTCTAGAGATAAGTACGTCCCTGTTTATACGCAGTAGAACAAAGATGTACTAAATTCACACTTAGGTACAGACATGGGGGCTATTAAACCGGCCCCTAAGATCTAAAGAAATTATCTTGGTAGTGAAATTAACTATAAGTTTAACTATATATTTGGGAAACATATTCAATTTCGTTTATAATGCTAATATTTTGTAATATTTGTTTTTGCATGAATATTTAAAATATTTTAATTGAGGGCGGGATTATACAAATTAAAAGTTCTCCTCTAAGTTCATTTCGTGAATTAAGATTAAGAGAAGATTTGAACGGATTTAAAATATGATTTCTTCTTTACATTAATTTAAATTATTTGAGAAGATTCTTATTAAAGTATAAAGAGTTTTTTCCTAAAGTACAATGTAAATAAAATAAAAGGTAATTTAGATGAGAGATAGATGTTTAAATAACTTTTTCTTAGACTTAGTATTTATCGTTGTTAGTAGAACATAAATCCATACTAATATTATAAATGCGAAAGTAACTCTGTCTGTCTGTCTGTTACTCAATCACGCCTAAACTACTGAACCAATTTGCATGAAATTTGGTATGGAGATATTTTCATACCCGAGAAAGGACATAGGCTACTTTTTATTGCGAAATATGTACCACGGGTGAAGCCGGGGCGGACCGCTAGTATTGTATATTTTGGACTTTGAACTTTTTATTTTTAAAATGTTTGTATGTTCTTCTGTCGTTTGCTTTATAATGACATAATGACTTTAAAAATCATTATTAGTTTAAAAATAATGTACTAAAATCATGAACATTAAACATTATGAATGCTTTATCGATAATTTTGAATAATTGGACAACAAATTGATTCGATAATTTATTATTATAAATAATACAATCTATACTAATGTTATAAAGCTGAAGAGTTTGTTTGATTGAACGTGCTAATCTGAGGAACTAATGGTCCGATTTGAAAAATTCTTTCGGTGTTAGATAGCTCATTCATCGAGGACGTAGGCTATATATCATCACACATGATCACACTAAGACCGACAGTAGCGGAGCCATGCGGGTGAAACCGCGGAGCGCAGCTAGTAATTCATATTTTCATTATAACGACACCAAAATGTTCACACTTTAAAACATCCATCCCACAAATAAATTGTTTGAATACGCCCGCAAACTAAAACGAAAACATAAAAAATCAATATGGCAGCGCGATAACAGTTATTGAGAATCGGCGTTTGCTTTTATCACCCACATCGGCCGCTACGGACCAATAAAAAGTGTGCCCAAAAACTCTGAATTACTCCGACGATTGTGTTACACAGATACGCCATTTTGTTTCGTTTTCCCGCGCTTTTTTTTTTGTCATTTATTTTAAAATTTTACGATTTTTGATAGAAGTGTACGTAACATGATGATCGGTGGACCCTGTGGGTGGACCAATAAAAAGTGTGCCCAAAGCTCTGAATTTATTATTCTAACAGAAAGCCATTATGCCGCGTGTTCCCGCGCTTTCTGATCCATTTTCCCGGGCTTTTTTGTATTATTTAATAATTACTTATAGAAAGTTTGGCCATTTTTTTATTAAGATGTTTAAAATATAGTAATATGACTATTCGTGGATGTTTTTTTTAATTCGTCTATGTATGTTGATTTTATTTATCAACAAACTCCTTCAAGAAACTTGGAATAACCCAAAGTCCAAAATGCCCTTAATTTATAATTATAAATCTTACAGACATAATACTTAGGAAATTATGTCAAAGGACATTAATATTTAAAGTTTAGTATAACTCAACTTAAACTTTACACGATGAATTGTAGCGAATGTGAATTTACTCAATTTCTTGTACAAATAATCAATTCTTATTATTTCTGCGGTGAAACACAAAGATTCTCATGTGGGGAAACAAAACAAAAGGCTTTGGAATGTACGAAAATATTAGGATCTATATTATTTTGTGCTTAAAACTGTTTGTATCAAATCACAGGAAAGGTTTCATTTATCGTTAACAATGAAAATTTTATGTTTACGAATTTTATGCATTTGTACTTTGTTAAAAGCTCGATTAAGAATTATTTTAGTGTTTATTGAAGATAAAGGAACTGGTAAATAACGAGTTAAAACGCTAACTATATAGTAACTTGTGTATATATTTAAATAATAATTAGACTAATCAACTTTCTGTTTAATATTTGCACACCCAATCAATGGGTAGAATGTGTTAGCCACATAATATTGTAATTTAAAGATCTATAATTTTTATTACATTCTTGCAAATAAATATAATTTGAATGTTGAATTTGAATTTTTAATGTACCTATGTATGTCCTATGTTATGTATATGTTCGTAAACAAAGTCGCTTTCTCTATCCCTATTTCCCTATGTCCCTTTGTATGCTTAAATCTTTAAAACTACGCAACGGATTTTGATGCGGTTTTTTTAATAGATAGAGTGATTCAAGAGGAAGGTTTTAGTATATAATTTATTAGGTTTTAGACAAAGCCGCGGGTGGTAAGCTAGTGAGATTATAAAAATGTCATACATAAAATGTTACAAAAACATTAAAAAGCGCTTCAATAGCTAGAACCTTTACGGCATATCGTTTAAAAACAAGTTGTCCCACCATGTTTATACATAACATCATAACAAAAGATACACGATGTGTCAGTCACATGGCTAAATATATCAAAATGAAGCGACTCAAGAACTTTTCATTGAAGTCACGTTCCTCGTCAGTAAGTGTACTTTCCAAGAGATAAGATACCGACGTCGCCGTATAAAGTTACTGTACAAACATATCTTATCGTTCATTAAAATTGCGTCGAGTTTCAATTAATTCTTTGTAATGGGTCTTCTGTTTCTTCAGAGACAGGAAATTGAAGGGAGAGTTGTTAGCGGGTTTTAACCACGTATTTATTTTGTCTTTTTGAAAAAATTTTTGCACGCCATTTACAATGGCAGTATAATAATATGTGATATAAATATAGCATATAAATAACTTTGTATGACCATATACGTGCATATAAACAGATTTGATTTGATTTGATTTGTCGTTATAATATAGGTAGTAATGATGACAATGTTTCATACCTATATAATATTTAATTGGCTTACCGCCCGCGGCTTCGCCCGCTTTGTCTAAAACCGAATAAATTATATACTAAAACCATCCTCTTGAATCACTCTATCTATTACAAAAAACCGCATCAAAATCCGTTGCGCAGTTTTAAAGATACAAAGGGACATGGGGACAGAAAAAGCGACTTTGTTACTTATACAATGTAGTGATGAAGAGAACCTTTTTTTGTAGAGCTGTTTAAACTTTATAGTCTGTTTCTTTAATCGATTTAACTTGAAGAACAATATACATGTATATATTTTGTGGTATAATAGCTTAAAGAATAATTTATTCAAATTTTAATGCCATCAAACCCATAATATTAAACCCATCAGGTTGCCTGGTAGAGATTGCTGCTCAGCATTAAGGCCGCCTCTGGTACAAACTATGCCTTTCTTTTGTATTTTAATGTTATTTTGTCCTAATTTTTGATTGTGCAATAAAGTGTTAAAAATAAATAAATAAATGTTGCAAAAATGTATGGCACTTCTTGAAGTGATCTTTGATCTCTTTAGATCTATGTAATATATTATTTATAATTACTAGTAAAATTAAACTAAGCTTATTTAATTTAACTTTTTTTTTACATTTCCCAAATATTTTACAAAAGGTAGGCGTCGTAGTCGTGCTATATGAATAAATTAACGTCAGTGTTTAAAATAATTACGCTATTTGATAAATGATAGTTCAGTGACATAATTAATACAAATAGTTTTACTAATAACCGTGTCTAATACAGTCATCTACTAGTCATACGGACTTTTGACCTTTCTTGTTAAAACGCAGATATAATATGCTAGATATGACTAACATAATATAGAGCCTTTTAAAACAGACATTCATATTTTGTACTATAGAAGTTTATTTTATGATTCAAAGTTAAAACTTACCTCATAGAACGTAATTCATCTTCTAATCCATACTAATATTATAAATGCGAAAGTAACTCTGTCTGTCTGTCTGTTACTCAAGCACGCCTAAACTATTGAACCAATTTGCATGAAATTTGGTATGGAGATATTTTGATACCCGAGAAAGGACATAGGCTACCTTTTATTGCGAAATATGTACCACGGATGAAGCCGGGGCGGACCACTAGTTTCAAAATAAAAGGAAATAATGTTACGTGGTAGATAATTAATTGACCTTTCTTGTTAAAACGCAGATATAATATACTAGCGGTCCGCCCCGGCTTCGCCCGTGGTACATATTAACGTTTTCTCTACATAAGAACCATCCTCGTACTTCAAGGAATATAATAAAAAAAGAATTATCGAAATCGGTTCAGCCGTTCTCGAGTTATGGAATTACAACGAAAAGTGGCATTGATTTTTATATATTAGAGACTAGATATTACTAACATAATACAGAGCCTTTTAAAAAAGACATTATATTTTGTACTATAGATGTTTATTATATGATTAAATAAAAGTAGAACATAATTCTTCTTCTAATTTCAAAACAAAAGGAAATAATGTTACGTGGATGATAATGTTATTTAACAGTTAACACTTAGAAATTTAGGTACATCGTAAAGCTCTAGTAAATCATGGTATAAAGAAAAAGCGAAACAAAGCGCCATTTTTGCGTATCACTTACCTTTTTTTTAAGCTATTGCATAGCTTCTATCGCGAGTCTTGAACGCGGGGACCGAATCGAGAAATTCCGTAACGAAAAACCTCACGCTCCCCACTCCGACGGGCACGGAGGTGTGGCTTGAAGGCATAGCATGCAATTATAGCTTTACCGCGCAGTCTCCGAATGCCACACGTCTTTTTTTTTTTTAAGTGGGGAAATCTTGCACTTACCCTGAATGTTTGCGATATCTAGTACATTATATTTCTAAGTTCCTAAACTTCTAACCTTGATATTTTTCAATAATAAATTTGTTTTAGAGCATGTTAGCTTAGGACCTGTAATTTAGAATTGTTGGTTTAACATTTACCTTTATTTGTTCAGTATTTTATTATAAAATTAGTCAGGTATGTATGTAACAACATAATAATATGTATACATAGTTAATTATTTATCGAGAAAGTAATGGTTAAAATAATTATTTTTAAACTAATAAATTTTCAGAACTAAACCAAACTTAAATAAGATCACATGGCAGGCACGAGCTTTAAAATAAAAAAAATAAAAAAAATTATGAAAATCGGTTCCCCGATAAAATGCAAAAAACAGAACTTTCCTCTTTTAAATTTCAATTGAGAAGCATAGTAGATATATTTACTTATACTCTTTAAAAATATAGATTCTTTCATATGCAGAAGTTTGGTAGTAAACATCTACACCTAATTGAAGTTTGATTTAAGAATAATAATAATAATAGTTTAAAAAAACTAAAAAACACGCTTTTTATAGAAAACCGAACTAAAAAATAGAAAATTTTATCAAATTAGTGTATTGTCATCGGTCCTCCATAAATCTACAAAGTTTGAACGAAATCTGGCCGTTTAAAGTGGGTCAAAATCGCGCCCAAAGAAGTCGGTTACAAACATACAAACATACAGGTGAAGCTAATAAAAAGCGTGTAAAAATAAATAAAATTATGAAAATCGGTTCCCCGATAAAATGCAAAAAATAGAACTTTCCTCTTTTAAATTTTAATTGAGTAGCATAGTAGATATATTAACTTAAATACTCTATAAAAATATATATTCTTTCATATGCAAAAGTTTGGTAGTAAACATCTGCACCTAATTGAAGTTTGATTTTAAGAAAAAATAATATTAGAAGTGGCATAAAATTCCAATTTACCGCAAGCTATAATTGCAATTCTCAAACTACGGGAAAGTTTAAACTAGTTTTAACAGAGGCAATGTTTAATAAACATTTCAGAGGAATTTGAAAACGTTCAACTTATTTCATATTCAGAGCAAGCAATTATTTATTTGAAAAGAATATAATCTATACCTACATATAATAAATCTGTAGAAGGGTCAATTCTGTACATTAAAAATATTGAAAAAATAAATAGCAGGGGGTGTTACTGGATCGATACCAAGCCCAAATATGTGATTAAAAAATTTTTTGTCTGTCTGTCTGTCTATATGTTCAGGCATCACGTGAAAACTAACGGTTCGATTTCGATGAAACTTGGTATAATTATACCTTATTATCCTGGGCATAAAATAGAATACTTTTTATCCCAGAAAAATACGTAGAAAAAAAATAAATCTTAATTTTTCTTAATTTTTCCGCGCGGACGGAGTCGCGGGCGGAAGCTAGTTTTAAATATAATAATAGAGCTTGATATTCAATAGTTACCGTTCCCGTCCTACGAAATAGAACAGCCTAGAAATCGAAGCATTAGCTATTGTGTGACAGCCTACATATTGAGGTTCATAGTTTCCAACTGATGAGTTTGTTTGTTTGAACGCGCTAATCTCAGGAACTACTGGTCCGATTTGAAAAATTCTTTCGGTGTTAGATAGCCCATTTATCGAGGAAAGTTATAGGCTATATTATATCATCACGCTAGGACTAACAGGAGTGGATCCACGGGGGTGAAGCCGCGCGGAGCAGCTAGTTATTAGCTAATATACTAAGATATGCATAGAATGTAGTTCAATACCATCACGTAGGTACTCTTCTCTATTTTTTTTTTATTTGATTGATTGAATACTGATATATTATTATGTACCTGATCAATAAAAATAAAAATTTTATAAAACCTTTTCAGACTATCTAGTTATAAAAATCTTTGGCTAAATTTAGTTACCTAATAACTATACGACTACTTTATTATATTTTTACTTTGATTAATCAACAAAAAACCCAAACCTATTTATGTACTGGAACTTATTTCCTGCAAATGTCTATTTTATGACAGAATGAGCAGATTTCCCAATTTACGAGACACACTTGACGCTTTTATGAGTTACGTCATTCAAGTTACTTCATAATATTACTAGTTTTGGCCCGCGACGTTTCCTGTTTTGTATTTCATTTATACATTAGACATCACGTGCGAATTATAAGGAAAAAAGCGTTTTTTGTAACAATTCAACTCAAAAACTGTTCAATCGATTCAAATAATATTTTACCAGTTATTTTTTATGTCGGTACAATTAGCTTCTTTTAATATTTTTATAAATGTTTGTAGATACTAGAACTTTATGTAAAAATAACATATTCTCAAATCAATTCTCATTTAGCGGTATGACGTAACAATGTAGTCAAACAAAGCTTAACAAATTAGGTTCATAATTGCGTGCGCGTTCCCCGAAATTACGAATGGAACACTTGTATCTCTGTGAATATATTCATAGCAGAATGAGCCTTGCTGGCGATAATGGCGGGCTGCGATATTTTTGGAGGGAATGCGTGAAACGTGCCCAAACTGGATTTTGTTTTAATGAAAATCGCTATGACACTTTCGGCAATTCGAGTTTAGTGTTTGAATGCAGTTGTATTTAATTAAACAGAAATGGCGAACAACTGCGTCCTCTGTTTTGCATAAACATTTTATATGGTATTTTTGTTTAGGAGGTTTGGATCCCGATGGAAGCTGTTAAACCGCTATCCATCTAAAGAAAAGCCGCCCGCGGCTTTGCCCGCGTTTTGAAAGAAAAACCCGCATAGTTCCCACTTCCCGTTCCCGTGGGATTTCCGGGATGAAACCTATCCTATGTGTTAATCCAAGTTACCCTCTATATGTGTGCTAAATTTCATTTTAATCAGTTCAGTAGTATTTGCCTGAAAAAGTAACAACCACACACACACACATCCTCACAAACGTTGGCATTTATAATATTAATAGGATAGGATTCTTAATTTCTTACCAAAAGAATTAAACCTATAATTACTTTCGTTATTCGAGAAAATTACTACGGGTAGCTTGCTACTAGGTAGTTATTATTCTGTTCTATAGGTAGGTATTTAAAAAAACTACTTAAATTCTTACAGCAATTTTATTAGGAATTTTATCATCTATATATTATCTACTAATATTAACATCTATATATCTACTAATAAAAGCTGAAGTTTGTTTGTTTGTTTGCTTGTTTGAACGCGCTAATCTCGGGAACTACTGGTCCGATTTGAAAAATTATTTCGGTGTTAGATAGCCCATTTATCGAGGAAGGTTAAAGGCTATATATCATCACGCTACGACCAACAGGAGTGGAGCCACGGGGGTGAAACCGCGCGGAGTAGCTAGTCATAGATAAAACTCTATTTTTTATAATGAAAACTATCTACTCAACACAGATTGAATACTTCTAACATTTAATAACTTAAAAAAATATTTATTCATTATTAAATCCATAAAAATATGAAGTACGTGCTCAAAAAAATCCTTATCATACAATATCATCCTAAACCTAAGCCCCTGTTACTACCTAAAAGGATCCAGGCTTTATCTAAGATGTACTGATACTGATACCTTAAATCATTTATATTTTTTACTGACTTCTTTATAGAAGTGATCTCAGAGAGAATTTGAAAGGGTAAACGTAGTGCTGCTTAGATAGAAAGACATTATAACTTTTTACTATTTTATGGGTGATCTTTCATATTTTTGTATTACGAAAGGTTTTCATTTAAATACCTAGTAAATTTTCGAGTATTAGAAATAGTATTTGTTTAATATAAAAACACAATAGGAATAATTACGGTAGGAATAATTCATAATTATGATAGGTAATATGTAATCTAATTTTGACTCTTATTCTAAAGAGTCACGTATATTACAATCGCAATGAAACACATTCAACAAAACTAAAAAACACAACAAAACGTTAACAATTTTTGTTAACAAAAACTGTACATTTTACGTCACGTTCTTTACAGAGGATTTTCTTCCAAATAATCCTAAAGAGAGTTCTTAATTAGGTAAAAAAACAGCGTAGTAACTAAAGCTAATGTTATACATAAACAATACAAGCTCCACTTTCAATCAGCAACGCAAAACCGTACAATATATTTTAAGTAAACATGCCGTCCGACGTCCAAATAAACAGTACAAATACGCTCTGAACCCCTTGTAAACCCTTAAATTTCTAATACATTTAATACGTGCTCCATTTGCAAATTATCCTATAAATAAATTTGAATACGAACGCTTAACCCAGCGTGTTCCTTTATTCCATGCACGACATCTATAGTATGTATGGATAAGTATGGCGCAATCGTGTATTTTACAAAAGCTGGCCGTTTCTCTAGCCACTTTACAGATGCAGATCGAACAATGTACTCTCAAGGTTTGCAGTCTGTGTAAGTACTTGGCTAGTTCGTATTGTATGGAATGCGAATTGGTTGTGTAGAAAGAGTATGTTGATTTGTTGAAGCGTACGGGACTACATGAATGTAAGGAATACAATATTTTTCGCAAGAAATTGAAAAAATTGCAGCTTTGGCTCAAAAAATATGAGACGAACTTAACAAGAATCAAACCTACTAACTTTGTGATATAATAATAAGTCCTGGGAAGCCAATGCCAATTATTATAAGCATACATTGTAAAATTATTAAGTGTACACTTACAATAAAAAAGAGCAGTGGTGGCTCAGTGGTGAGACCTCGGACTTCGAATCGATAAGTCCGTGGTTCGAGACCAGGCGAGCGCGCAGGAAATAAATTGATTTTTCAATTTATCTGCGCATGTTGTAACATCACCACTGCTCGAACGGTGAAGGAAAACATCGTGAGGAAACCGACATGTCGAAGAATTAAAAAGTTCGACGACATGTGTCATCCGCCAACCCGCACTTGGCCAGCGTGGTGGATTATGGCCTGTACCCTCATAGGAGGCCCGTGTCCCAGCAGTGGGAACGTATATGGGCTGATGATGATTACAATAAAAATTAAACCTAATATGTTGAAAGTATGCTATGACGACCTAACAAAATTAAAATTTGATCTGAAATATTAGTAAAAAATGGCAAATCTCAAATAAAGAACATTACAATTGATTGAGTAATCTATCATCAAATAACTTCATCAAAATTCGTTCGCTTTGATGGAAGCTTTTGATTATAAAAATCACATTAGGGTATAATGGATGTTCAATCTGGTATTATTTAAATGAAATGAGGGTAGAATTAGAACTGGAACCGATTATCATTTTTATCCTAAGCATTTGGTAAGGTTAATCGGTTATGTCTGGTTTCTGTACTGAGTAATTCGATAAAACGTTCCATAGATTTTTATTAGAGCGTTTTGAAATTTTATCAAATTCCAAAGAACTTTCAACTTTTCTTGCAAGAAAGATATTTATTTTATTATGAGTGAAGACTTATATTCCCTTGTGGAATACGGGGCAAATCAGCTGCAAAAAATAAAAAACAGGCTTGTCGATCTTGGTTGGCGGAGAAACATGGTTTTATACTAATAAAAAGCAATATTATACGCAATCTTTACGTAAATAATATGTCTAGTTTAAAAAATAGATAAATAAAATAAATGTACAGGCACCGATCCTTGATGAGTGTACAAAGTTTGAATTAAATATGTCCGTGTTAAAGTGGTTCAAAATCGATTCAAAGAAGTCGTTTTTTTACATACTGCAATTTATATACAGGATGTCTGACAAGTTCTTTACGTAATCACTGTATGTTAGGCCTTTTGCGCTTAGTCTGATACTGGGAAATCCTGTACCTATATAGGTGAAGCTCATAAAAGCGTGTTAATAAAGTATATTATTCACGCGATATAAAATTGAATAATTTTAAATCAATTATAAATAGAGCCTTTAAAATCAATAATTGATTTTATTATAACATGAAATAATTATGAGACTCGAGATCCTAACGAATAATAATTCTTGGAATTGAATATTTTAATAATTCCATGATAAAATAAATGTTTATTTACTTAGTTTTCACGAAAGTACGTTATTAATTACGATTTCTGATGGAATTTTTAAGCAAAAAAATTAATACCTTTACTGGTTTATTTACTTATTTGGTTTGTATAAACTTACGATTTCTGATAAAATTTTCAAGCAAAAAATTAATACCTTTACTTTACTCGTTCATTATTGACTTACAAATTTGGATAAACAAACTTTTAAGAAAAAATTACAGGCTACAAACCAAAACAATAGTTGAAAAATACTCGCGCTAAAAATATTCTTTTTCTGTTCAATATAAATATTTTTCTTTCGATAAAGTGATAGAAAAACTAACAAGATTTCTGAGAAATGAGGGAAACAGATTGTTAATCAAGAAAATATTCAATCTATCAAAGAAATGCGTAAATATAAACTGCCTATAAGTAAGTAGGCTGATTTAGATTAATAGCATTTTCTAAGTTCAATCACTATCATCATCATCACTACATAGTATAAAACAAAGTCGCTTTCTCTGTCCCTATATCCCTTTGTATGCTTAAATCTTTAAAACTACGCAACGGATTTTGATACGGTTTTTTAATAGATAGAGGGATTCAAGAGGAAGGTTTTAGTAAATAATTTATTAGGTTTTAGACAAAGCGGGCGAAGCCGCGGGCGGAAAGCTAGTAGCTTATAAAATAAGTAGAAAGAAAGCCGAGTCATATTTTAAAAGGTTTTATATTCAGATCTACACTTAAATTTAATATGTTTACTTCTTAATCATACTTATCAAATAAAACTATTCTATGTTTGTTTGTCACGCTGTCACGGCTGAATAACAGCACCGGTTTATATAATTTTTTTACTGAAATTAGTTGTCTCTGTCGTTCGTCTGAAAGTCTGTGGAACTAAAAATTTTTGCACGCATTTTGCACGTGTGAAACCGCAAATGTAGGAAATGTTTTTATAGAAGAATATTAGCTATCTAATTTGCAATATTTAACATGCTTACACAAAATTCCGATCCTAATATAATAATAATATATTTTTATTATAACATTAACCTCATAACTGTGTTTATTTAGGCGTATCTTTGTCTATGGGTTATTAGAGTAATAACAACCCTTCATCGTCCAAATTATATCAGAGGCATTACTATTGTTTCTCGTTTCAATATCTTACCATTTATTTATTTTCATAATTTATGATATAATTTACATAATAGACCTTACTTTAAATTTATAGTTTGATTTCTTGTATGTGTTAGATACTATTTTACAAAAATTTAAAACATTTATATTTATACATAGCTTAGCAGAGGTGGCTAATATTCATTATAATTTTATTCGTTTTGAAATAATAAAATAAACACTAATTTCGAAATTCCACGAGGATACTTCTAATTGTACATTAAAATATTAAATACTTCTTCTCATATATAAAATATACTTCAAGTACTAATCGAGTCTATTTCGAGTATTAGATGAGTTACGAGTTTCCATAGTACAAGAATCTGAATCACCTATTCGACCTCTGTGAACACGGTTGAACTAATGAGGTCGTATTTACTTAGAGGTCGGGAAATTATGTGATAATTTGATACAGTTATTCTTCTTTATACGTTTGTTTGTCGATTTTGCTATTCCTTTCATGTGATAAATATTACACAGGTGTCCCACATTCGGTGTACGCTCAAGCCTCAAAGGGACTCTTTTGCATACACTGAGTACCTACGTAAAAAATACTTAAACAACAAAACGACCACAAAATTTATTGTATAGTGTATAACTATAAAAAAAGCTGAAAACACACAAAATTATAATATCCCATTCACATAAATAAAGGGCATTGAAACTTTCTGGCATATCAAACCCGCCGCCATTTTGATTTTTTTTCAAAATCGCGGCGCACGATTAAAGTGGTATGTATGGATAGAGGATACATAGACAAACAAAAAATGTCTAATAACATAGTACCCTAAAGCGTCACATTACCGAGATATTTGGAGGTAAATAACGGTTTATTGGAAGAAAGTAGGTAGATTCATTACATAAAAACATACATACATTACATAAAAATGTAAGTAATGTAATGAATACCTACTTTCTTCCTGTAATAATAATAATCTACCTGGGAGTGATTATTTGGAGATAATATTATGCATATAGACACGTATTATGTCTATTTTTAGTGTTTGTCGTACTCATAAGTGAATATTTACCTCCAAATATCTCGGTAATGTGACGCTTTACGGTACTATGTTATGAGACATTTTTTGTTCGTCTATGTGTCCTCTATCCATACATACCACTTTAATCGTGCACCGCGATTTTGAAAAAAAATCAAAATGGCGGCGGGTCGATATGCCAGCGTCCATACAAAAAGTTTCAAACCTCTTTAATTTTAAATAAGTTAAACGATATAAATATTAAACTTTCTCCATTAAACCAAATAAATATTGAGAACTAGCAATACTTTTTCATTTATAATAGAGCTCTGGATCTCTACTAGACAGCTTCAAATAATATTTTCCAATAAAATTAGCATAAAATATTAGCATTTGTTATTGGTCCGAGTGGCAGGGAGCCGCTGGATGCAGGCCGCCGGTGACCGGTCGTACTGGAAATCCTTGAGGGAGGCCTTTGTGCAGCAGTGGACGTCCCACGGCTGAAACGACGACAACGACGACGACGAATAAAATATTAGTCTTTCTGAATATCATTAACCTCAGATACCCATGGGATCAATTTATTTTCTGTTGCATGTTATTATTTTGTCCTTTCAGTTATATTATTTTCTGACTTAAACCTAACCTAAACTCTATGTAATATGATGCTAAATTGGCTGTTATCATTAGGTTGTTTCTCTTTCTTCTATACTTTAATTATCATGTCTATCGTCATTTGTCTAAAAAATATAAAAAAAACAAACACGAATTTTGTAATATTCCTTAGTTAAAAATATCTAGATGTTCTTTAAGATTCAACAGGCGTTTGATGATCAACATTGTTCGTAGGTAAGCGAAAGACATTCTTTCCTTTTCATTTAGCAATGTGTATTTTGATATCATTTCGCACTTATGTCCTGCATTGTCTATCATCAACATCAGATTTAACACCTCAAGGACAATAGTAAATTAGTAATAAAACTATTCACTGACCAGTACTTAAATTTAAAAGTGAAGACCCATGTCCCCTCGTGGGGTAAGGGGCAGATGCATTATACATCTGTTTCACTGATCAAATTGCTTTAGGGACAAGTAGGTGATCAGCCTTCTATGTCCTGCCAGACCGAGACATTTTTTTTCTTCGTTTCCACCCAACCCGGGAATCGAACCCAGGACCTCGGTGTTACGCTCACGCGTCAACCACTGTACCAAGGAGGTGGTCAGTACTTAAATTTACATGGCTACAAAACCGCAAAAATTTTCATTACATTGCACAATTTATTCATCACAGTCATATAAATAAGTCCAAATTTCTTCATAACAGTTATTGCGGAAGGACTGCTAGAAATAACAGGTTTATGGCCATTTTATTGACGGCTGTTAAAGTTATAGCCGTTGATAAGGAAGATCCGATCGTTATAAAGTCGAATGTCATAGTGGTTTACGATCAGCATGTCATTTTCTTTACTATAATGTTATATAGAAGAAGCGATAGGGGAAAGCTGATGGTATTAACTATAAAACAAGCTAGCTTCATCTACAACTAGCTGTGCCCCGTGGTTTTATTCGCATTGCTCCGCTTCTATTGGTCTTAGCGTGATGATATTATATTAGCCTATAGCCTTCGTGGATAATAATTTATGGACTAACAGTCAAAAATAAAAAAAAGCTTTTCATTGAAGTAAAGGTTAACCACCTTTGATATTATATTACCTATGTATATAAGTTTTTACGAACTAATAATAAAAATACATTGAACATTCAACATTATTAATATCAATTTAAAATAAAATTATTATTAAAAGTAAAAAGACACAATCATCCCGCAAATAGAGATAAACTATAAAACCATTTGACATTCCAAGCGCTCAACTAATTGCTATATTCTTCAGCGAAAACACAAAGTTCCGCTTTTTAATATTCTTTCATAAATATCCTGTTAAATGTAGAAACGCGGCGAACGCCAAAATTTTTCTCATTAAAATTAATATTTGTCAGCATCACGGGATTAAAGCGGAACGAGCTGACTCCGCAATGTGCTAGCTCACAATGAAAATGACAATATTCAGTGCCAAAGAATGAAGCAAGGTGAAAATTTGTTAAGTATATATTTTTACGTTTTTATCGCTTTTGCGTTGCGAATCTTTTATGGTAAAGTTACATACTAGCTTACAGCCCGAATTCGCCCGCTTTGTAGAAAATTTAACAAGTTTAATAAATGGTGCATTACGATTTTAATAAATGGTGCATTTATTCCGAACGACGGGGTAAACGCATTAATGTTTAATTAATACGTAACTAGTGATTGATTTAACAGATATCAATACTTTTTATTAAACCCGTTTATTCCGATGCGATACCTTAAAAAATTTCCGAAATCACCCCACATTTCTGTGCCTCCAGTGAATAAGGGAGTAAGACGAGTTATTCCCTTTGGTTTTTATTGCACCATTGGATTCAGCTCGTCAAAATACACAACATATCAAAAGGTCATATCTCTAGCTGCATCCTAACCCAGTTTTTCGAATGACCCAAACGGTATAAGTAGGGTGTGATAAACGGTATAAGTTACCTTATCCATCATTTTAGGCAATCGCAAAGGAACTATTCGTCTCGAGTCAAAATAACCCACGAACACAAAGACATATGTGTAGTTATACTTTTTGAATAAAGACTTAATTCATTTTGTTCCATCCGTGCTAACACTATTTTAGTATAAACGCAGTTGTGTCATTTTTCTAACATGAGCATAAAGGAACAACTCTTAGTGTCATTGGTTCAAGTGACGACATGAGACAGTTTTGCATTAATGCCGTGTTACTATTGGTCTATTTGAATACTGCACGGAAACAACGGACACTATTCCTTTTTGCTTAATAATATTTTTCAATCTTTTTTTATTTATCAGTTAACTTGGGATACTAATAATATTTCTATGGAAATTTACTATTTTTTGCAATAGTATCTATTAAAAATACAGTTTTAATTAACACATTAAGTGCTAATATTATACTCCTTGTTTATATAAATACAGAACGATAATTGAATCATCTAAAAAAAGCCAACAAAAATGTTAAACTTTTAATATTTTCTTCTTATATTTGGGTAAGTTTTATAAAAAATAACTAGTTTTTAATCTTTTTTTTATTTAATCTAACTACAATAATACTATAATTATAGACGCATAGAAAAAAAAATTTATAACCAGTCTTGACAAATTATGAATATTGTGTTCTCTCTCATATAGCGTTTTAGCCACTGTAATTTGCCTTTTTATAGGAAAAAAATCCGCAATATCGAAACTATTTTGGTCCTGCATTATCGTAAACATATTATGGATACTCTGGTACCATATATTTTGAAAAAATTTGGATATTGTCACGTAGAGTCTCTTCAAGTCGTATTTGCATCCAAGGCACCTTCAAATCTGTGCTTAATTTTTTCATAAAATCTTTGCAGCTCATTGTTTTTTCTTTATTTATCTATATTATTTTGATATTATAAGATATAGAAATTGTTAAAATTCCATATCATGCCGTAAAATATTGCCACTGACCACCTATATATATATGTAAGGTAACTGAACATACTTACAGGAATATGGTTTTCGAGCTTCTCTTATCTCTTAATAGTGCTTGTATCCTCAATGTATAACCACCATGATATATTCGGTTTTTCTCCGGACAACATCTTCAGCCACCCAATCCTCTTGCTTGGAGTCCAAATCCAGCGGAGGACAATAATCGTCATTTACTAAAATTGAAGGTTTTTCGTCCTAGTGTTAAAGTTTTCTGGATCCTATTTTATACTCAATATATAGTATATAATACTATATCATGTAAAACGTGACTTGGAATAAAAATATTCAAATAAATCAACACAAAATATTTTTTTAAACAATCGTAAAAGTTACGAAAAGCCCAATTATACGTCAAAATGACGTACAACATCCTCTTTACTACAAAATAGCGGAATTTACCGGGAAGAGCCAACTATGTACTGCTAGGTCTCGACGGCTAATGAGTTGTTTCTGGATTTCGAAGCGATTCGATGGTAAATATAGAAAAGACAAAGTTATTTCGCCGCGGTGTACATTAAATTTACGTAGATTGGACTTCTAGGGTTAAATGCATAAACACCTACATGTTGTTTTGTTTTTATTATATCTAATAACGATAAAAAATCCGTTGATTTTATTCGTTTTTCAAACTACATGCATGGTTGTTCCACTAAAAGGCCTCAATTGAGTCATAAAGTACACAAATTTCAAGCATAATAAGTCGCATCATTTCTATAAAACCAAAACTGGCAATAATTTAAGTCGTGTTATGCGACTATGAACATGGTGCATTAGGGCATAAGTTGTTATATTGCAAAGAGCAAAAAAAACCTTATATGAATACATTGAGTTATTCCATGAAGTACTCGTTCATAAGGGCACAACTACAAAAAAACACGAAAAAAGTATATTTATGGGGTTGTTACAATATCTGTTTATATGTAAAACTAAAGTCTAACATCATATCTTACCCATACAAGCTTAAAAATTTGAAGCTATAAAGATTTAGTGTTGATATATAGTTTTTTGTCTCTCCTGAAAAGTGCTGTTTTTGAGTTATTCCCTTATTCACTGGAGGCACAGATTTATTCTGGAGTTCCACGAATGCACTATGCTAAAACCTTTCTCAAGAGCTGCTCTATCTATTAATAAAACCGCTTCAAAATCCGTTGCGCAGTTTTAAAGATCCAAATATACATAGGGACGGACAAAAAGCGACTCTGTTTTATACATGTAGTGATGGTGATGAGTGGAGAGTTTAATAAGTAATGAATTTGAATCGATAACTGAGGTTTTGTTTATAATTTATCTAAAACATGTGGTCGCACGTTATTCAACTGTGGTATAAATATACTAATGCATATTATGAATTGCATTAATATTCACTAAACCATTTTATCTAGCAAATAAATGTCAGATTAAGGATTTTTACGATTCTCTATAAAAGGATGGAATTAAGATACGTACAACATAACTGTCACTTACAAAATTTACCTACGTATGTAGACTATTCAGAATATTTATTATTTATTTTTTATAATAGAGCGGGTATCGGAGCAGGTCACCTAGTGTGGTGATCACCACCGCCCATGAACACTCACAAAGTTACCTTTGTGAGGCGGTTACCGACTTATTTTATTATAAAAAGAGATTCTAAAACTAAAATATTAAATTTATTAGCAGTTAATTAACTATCTAGAAGTCTATTTATAAAACTTAATAAAAAAAGAGAACTCTCTAACTGCTTGCTTACACAAGCAATGTACTTTATAATTTCATTTAAAAGTCTGATACAACAAAACACCGTTAATATTATTCTTCATACGTTTAAATGCTCTTATATATTACGAGCCTAGTTAAACGTTATTAAGAAATATAGTTGCGGACGTCAAGCACTCTCGACAGAGATAATCTGGGACTTACCACTATTCCCTTATATAAGGCTACATGCAGGAGCTTTTTAGTAATGCTTATATTGTTGGTCATTTTGGAAACTGTCTTCTTTATTATGTAGTTTGTATTCGTTAGTTTTGTTAATGCAGTAGATGAATGTGTGGAAAATGTAAATAAAATAATGTAGATGGTGACTTGTAGATATGCGTTCAGTGGTTAAAATAAATGATTGTTAAATTGGTTTGAGTTTGATTTATTTTTGACATTTAAGAGTTTGAGTTTGATTTTTTTTTTTAAATAAATCTTAATATTAGATTTAAGCTCAATATACTAGCTATGCCGTGCGGTTTCAGACACAGATGAGCCCGTGAAAAAACTCAAAAGCAAGCTAAAGCTTATGTGTTTTTAAGCTTATGAGCTTTCCACCGGCGGCTTCACCCGCGTTTCTACTATAGGAATTAGGAAAACACGCATAGTTCCCTTTCCTGTGGGGTTTTCGTAATAAAAACTATCCCTATGTTCTTTTTTGGGTCACAAAGTACCTACGTATCAAAGTCCATCTAAATTGAGGCGTGAAGAAACGACAGACAGACAAACAGAATTATTTTCGCATTTGTAATACCTATACTGATGGTATTCGGTTAATACTGAAAATTTATCAAAAAGTTCCAATAGAATATTTGATAGTTATAATGATACTTGCTATGTACGTCACGTAATCCGTTGCGTAAACAATATTTGCATACAAAATAAATTGAATTCTGTATAAAACATTGGTTTTGCTATTCAATCGGCTATTAAAGCACGTTCGATACACATTATGAAGTGTTATCAGTCGCTCAGTGTGAAATTGGATCATTACAACGCATCGTCTCATCATTTTAACTTTGTCTAAATTCTGTAGCATAAAAGTAATTAAATTTAGTCCACATACCATGTAAATGTAATTAACTAGAGCGTTGTTAATGTAATGCATTCGTTATTGTGTTTTAGATAGAAGTTTATTTGGAGTAACGGATAAATTTAGAAAATTCAATTAAAAGTCAATAACGAAGTTTTCTAAAGACTTTAAACTTGATGGCTCTGGGGTATAATGAGCACATTAAAAAAAAAACATGCATCTTGATAAAATTTATTACAAATTTGTGTCAATCATTATTTTAATAATGATTTTAGTAATCCATTATAGTTGATATAGGCTGTATCTCTGGGGACCCAATTCCCTCCAAAAGCTTCTCTTTACATTCAAAACTAGAAATAATAAATATCTATTTTTTCAATTTATAAATGATGAAACCCCAGTGGATCTTATAATTCACATAATCATCTGCTTTCTCAATATGAAACCTATTAATTAATCTATAAAGTTCAGATTTCGTTAACTCGACAGTGATTTTGAGTTGTATCGAGGTTGAAATTCGAGGTACCTTAAAATATTCTTTGTTCTGTTGTAAAACTTTACACTGCCAAAGTTTGTTTATTAGTCTTAACTGACGTAATAAATGGAAGGTGAAACAATTTCTTGTCAATTATTTGCGTCTGAATTTCAAAACTTTGCTTTAGTGAAACAATTTTGGAAATTCTTTCACTATTATAAGATTACATTACTAAATGATATTATGTTATTTTTTGTCTAAAATTTGAAACAACCACACTTTGACATCATCATTGAGTTTCCATTAAATGCTTTTCAAGCTTTCTTCCTGCGTATGCTTCAATTTAAGTAGATTTGCGTGAAATAAATAGATTCTCACATTCTTACTTACGTCGAAAATCTCTGATTTGACAAGGTAGTTGAATTACAAAAGGCTCCAAAAAAGAGTCCTTTGCCTATCAAGTATCAATAAAGTTTTAAAGTCATCTTCGTTACTTATAAAATTTAATTTGCAGCTCAATATCAGTTTTAAATCGATACGGACATGATACGGCCCTTTCTATAAGTAATACGGTATTTTAATAAGCAATTGAACGACACATTTAACATTAAACATATTGATAACTAGCTTCCGCCCGCGACTCCGTCCGCGCGGATGTCGGTCTTTGCGTGGATGGTTTATTTCTCCATTTTGGGTAACTCGGACAATGACATCTTATAAATATCTATTGGACCCAAATACGGCTAGGTCTATAATAATACGCAACGTGTGTTCGCGGTACCTACTACAGAACAACGTCTATGGATAACTGAAAAATTGAGATTATTTTTTTTTCTACGTATTTTTCCAGGATAAAAAGTATCCTATTTTACGCCCAGGATAATAAGGTATAATTATACCAAGTTTCATCGAAATCGAACCGGTAGTTTTCACGTGATGTCTTCACATACAGACAGACAGACAGACAGACAGACAGACAGACAAAAAATTTTTTAATCACATATTTGGGTTTGGTATCGATCCAGTAACACCCCCTGCTAGTTATTTTTTCAATATTTTCAATGTACAGAATTGACCCTTCTACAGATTTATTATAATATGTATAGATAACAGCTACCTATAATGTATTTCGATAAACGTTTTATTAAAAAAATAATTATAAGTTAATAACGCTTAGATGAAACCGCAGGCAAAACGGTGAAATAAAGAAATAAGTATTGTTTAAACTCTCTTCTATACATATAATAAATCTGTAGAAGGGTCAATTCTGTACATTGAAAATATTAAAAAAATAAATAGCAGGGGGTGTTACTGGATCGATACCAAACCCAAATATGTGATTAAAAAATTTTTGTCTGTCTGTCTGTCTGTCTGTCTGTATGTTCAGGCATCACGTGAAAACTAACGGTCCGATTTCGATGAAACTTGGTATGATTATACTTTATTATCCTGGGCATAAAATAGGATACTTTATATCCCGGAAAAATACGTAGAAAAAGAAATCTTAACTTTTCTTAATTTTTCCGCGCGGACGGAGTCGCGGGCGGAAGCTAGTTGAGGAATAAAAAGTCTGTGGGAAAATATATACAATAATTTTAAATTCAAAGAATATCCAGGATATAGGTACTTAATAACAGCATTAATATCTTTATCATAAAAGTAATTTAAAATAAAATTGCTTTTCCACGCTTTCATAATGAAAATTGTAATTAAACATGCGTCCACTGACAATGGATGTTTGAGTGTTTTTAATCTCCAAAGAATTTCGTATATTTTTAATAACGAAGCTATTTTTGGTGGCTTCCCGAATAAATGCTCTTTTGTCTTATTGTGTAAACAAATGCTTTGACTAAGATTGATCTTTTAAAATAATATATCTTGCATCGATATGGTGTATCGATGCAAGATATATTATTTTCGGTAATAGGTAATACACATAAGATATGATATTATATCGATGCAATATTTTGCAATATTTTCAGCAATATTTTGATCCTAAGCAAGTAAATTATTCTATTATGGTAGTAAATTGTGAATGTCTATAACTAAATAGGTAACTACATAATTTGATACATAATTTTGTTTATGATTCTATATCTATCCTAACGTTATAAATTCGGAAGTATGTATGCCTGTCACGATGTTAAATTGGGAATGAATTTGAATCCAGGCATAACTTCTTTTCAATTTATATCTCAAATATTAAGGACGCTGTCACAAATCTGCGTTACTCAAATTTAGGTATCTAACGTCGCCACGTGGTTCGCGGGAACATCGCGCTCACGTAAACATAGCGCATTCCATTTTATAGACCATCTTCATACTTGATATTATTTTTTTTTATATTTTTATTGAAATTGATTCCAGAAGATTACTGGGAACTTTAAAAAATCATTTTGTTACTATTATTAGTAGGTACGATCCTTATAAGTATTTTAGTGTATTCAACCAACTTAAAAAAGTGTGACTATTTTACAACAATTTGAATATGAATTGTATTATTGTATACAATATCGAAGCTTTTTAAGAAATGTATAAAATACTTTTTTAAGAATTATTATCATACATAATACTATATGTTACCGGCAATATATTAAACCCGGCATTGTAAGCAATTCTTAGTAAATGTATGTTATTCCGAGAAACAGTCGGAATGAAATAAATTAAATTCGTTACCACACATTCACATTACCTTTATCTTTAAATATGAACTTTTCCTAAGTAGCAAACACATTTGCAAATGTGGGTGGTTTTTGGGGTAGCTATTAACCAATATGAGGTCAAAACTAAAATCCAAGATGGCACCGACGAAAATTTGAAATCTTTTCGTCATGGGTGTCATTTTCAAGGAGTTGGAGTAGCTATTAAATAAGTATTAATCAATATGAGGTCAAATCTAAAATCCAAAATGGCGCCGACGACAATTTGACATCATTTCGTCACGGGTGTCATTTTCATGGTTTTTGGGGTAGCTATTAACCAATATGAGGTCAAAACTAAAATCCAAGATGGCGCCGACAAAAAATTTATATATTTTCTTCATGGGTGTCATTTTCATGGTTATTGGGGTAGCTATTAACGAATATGAGGTCAAAACTAAAATCCAAGATGGCGCCGACGAAAATTTAACATCTTTTCGACATGGGTGTCATTTTCATGGTTTTTGGGGTAGCTATTAACCAATATGAGGTCAAAACTAAAATCGAAGATGGCGCCGACGAAAATTTTACATCATTTCGTCACGGGTGTCATTTTCATGGTTATTGGGGTAGCTATTAACGAATATGAGGTCAAAACTAAAATCCAAGATGGCGCCGACGAAAATTTTACATATTTTCGTCATGGGTGTCATTTTCATGGTTTTTGGGGTATCTATTAACCAATATGAGGTCAAAACTAAAATCCAAGATGGTGTCGACGAAACTTTACATCTTTTCGGCATGGGTGTCATTTTCAAGGTTTTTGAGACAGCTATTACCAAATCCCCAATGTAACCGTCGATAATTAGGTATATTTTTCTTACTCCTTTAAAGTAAACTTAAATAAAATAACAAAAACGTTAACAACCACAGTTTTGTAGAAAGTCTTAAAAAAAACAATTTTAAAGAACATTGAAATGCATATTTAGAAATTTAATATAAAACGCAACTCTGTGGCAATCATGTTAATATTCTGACAGATATTAGTAACTTTAAATATATTCTTTAAATATATTCGCTAAACTTTATTTAAAATAAAGTTTATCTAAAACATTTAAACGAAGAGAATAAAATAAAAAAGAACGTGTGTGCCGAGAAAACGTGTCAGGAGTGAAACTTCTTTGGCGAGATTCATAGATACCAAAATCGCCACCTTGATCCATAACGCGACAGTATTACCATGACGCGATCTTGAAATTCGACGACCATCTTGGATTTTAGTTTTGACCTCATATTCGTTAATAGCTACCCCAAAAACCATGAAAATGACACCCATCACGAAAAATGTCAAATTTTCGTCAGCGCCATCTTGGATTATAGTTTTGACCTCATATTCGTTAATAGCTATCCCAAAAACCATGAAAATGACACCCATGATGAAAAGATGTCAAATTTTTCGTCGGCGCCATCTTGGATTATAGTTTTGACCTCATATTCGATAATAGCTACCCCAAAAACCATGAAAATGACACCCATGACGAAAAGATGTAAAATTTTCGTCGGCGCCATCTTGGATTTCAGTTTTGACCTCATATTGGTTAATAGCTACCCCAAAAACCATGAAAATGACACCCATGACGAAAAGATGTAAAATTTTTGTCGGCGCCATCTTGGATTATAGTTTTGACCTCATATTCGTTAATAGCTACCCCAAAAACCATTAAAATGACACCCATGACGAAAAGATGTAAAATTTTTGTCGGCGCCATCTTGGATTTCAGTTTTGACCTCATATTGGTTAATAGCTACCCCAAAAACCATGAAAATGACACCCATGACGAAAAGTTGTAAAATTTTTGTCGGCGCCATCTTGGATTATAGTTTTGACCTCATATTCGTTAATAGCTACCCCAAAAACCATGAAAATGACACCCATGACGAAAAGATGTAAAATTTTCGTCGGCGCCATCTTGGATTTCAGTTTTGACCTCATATTCGGTAATAGCTACCCCAAAAACTATGAAAATGACACCCATCACGAAAAAAAGCCAAATTTTCATCGACGCCATCTTGAATTGTTTTACCCCACCAATCTATTCAACAACCCATAAAAAAGAGGATCTCAGGCAAGGTAATTTTAAAAACATAATTTTAAATTACAAATAATTGGAATATGAAACTTATACAGTTTACTCATAAAAAGTATCAAATATTTCAAATCACGAAAAAGACAGTGCACGCACAATAATCTTTTTTATTTCGTTTTTATTTTTGGCACGAGGAGCGATACACCCGTCCTTCCAAGAGCGCTTCTGAGCGCGGTCTGACGAACCGCGAGAACAAAATGTATGAAGAAATCGACAAGTATTTTTAATTTAGCTCATTATTGAAATAAAATTTTGATTTAGATTCATAAAAATTACACCATATATAAAGGACTATATATCCCTCAATAAGATATAGTTAAGAAGATAGATTAGGCTCTTAATTTTCCTAAAATGGTACCGGTTTAGACCCCATTTTTTTGCATTTTATGCGTTTATTGTGATGGAAAAAACGTATTTCAGCGACAATTTTGTATGACGTCGAACAATTTTTATAAGATGAACGTAGAGCTGAATATATTATCTTTAAATTAAGATATTACTATGTTCTCACGTGTAATTGCTTTAAGTTAAAATGGTACCGAAAAACAGCGTGTTTTTGTAAAAATACGTTATAGCGTCCTTAACACCTAAAGACTTCTAATGGGGCATGTAAGTTTTTGCTTATTTCGCTCACTTAGCCTTTACTATACAAAAGACCATACTCTATGATAATCTAACACTTGAAATAATAACACAATGCTCTTATTATGGCGATTGAACACCATCTCGTGCAAATCCAGGTCACTAAGCACCGGGTCAATATCTCTTGAAAACATCAAAAGCATTGGAAAATCATAGATTTTGCACAATCTTATTACATTTTCATTAAAGCCGACTTCTATAATGGTTATCATTATAGAAGTCGGCTTTACCCCACAACCTGACATTATAGTATACTAAATGTTACCCGTGGATATGACCACGCGGTCAAGGAAATTTAAAAAATCGATTTTATTTAGGCATTGAATACGCATTCTTATGAATAATGGATCTTTCTATAGGAATGAGATGTTTTAAAAATACGTGGTAACTAACTCCGACTCTATACTCTCCTATCTATCGCTGGACACAAACATACCATAAAATCATCACTCCTTTCCGACGTGAAAGAATGACAAACAAACACATGCATTTATAATATAAAGTAGGTAGTTACCTAGGTAGTACGAATTGTCTAACTTTGAGAATAATCACCACATTTATCACCGCACTTACTACAATATAACTATACTAGGAGTATTAGTATCGTGACTACAAAAAGTCTCTAATGTGCATTAATTAGTAAAAAAGATGTGAAATGCATTTGCTCCCATTCCAAAGTCCCATTTATTTACTCCTTTTCATAAAATAGAATTATGTAGTGTTTATGTGATATGTAATTTTAATTTTTAAATACTTCTTGTAGATATATTTATACAATAGTAATATTTCATCATCATCATCATCATCATCAGCCCCATTTATTATGTTTTAACTGCTAGGAAACGGGCTACCTATGAGGGCTCAGGCCATCATCCACCACCCTGGCGAAATGCCGGTTGGCAGTAGTAATAATAATATAGTAGTAATATTATGTTTCTCTTCTCCATAATACTCGGGTACCACCAGAAGGACGGTACCCGGATCTTTGGAAGGCTTACGTGGGGACACGGATCCAACACGCAGAGGCCCTTTGAGACTTTTAATGTGTTGTGGGATACCAGCCGCAGCCTGCCCATGACTGCACTATAGAAATACAGCCCTAGGCAGTCCGCGGCCGATGTAGGACTATTGCAGGGTATGGAAATTTAATAATTGGGCTATGGATTGGGATGCTAAATGGACTGGTACTGGGGACTATGGGAAACTATGGCACCTGCCTTTCTACTAAAAGAAAGTAAAAATATGTTGGCAGGTGGTGACTCGCCCTCTCACTGTATGGGCCCCCGAAATAAGTCGCTGCAATAGTGCGACAAGGGGGCAACATATTGTGAGCAGCTAAGGGTGGAGAGGCGTCCCTGGACTTTAAACTACGATCACGCGCTCCCTGAGGGTCCAGCATCACGTGCCCACTCGCCACTTACGCTTCGCATCCACCCTTCGAGCTAAAAGCTCTCGCGACTCCACTCTGGCCGGCCGGTTAAGGCAAGCCAGAGGTGGGGGTCCTGTCCTCGTCAGGCTTCACTCCGACCGGCCGGTGAAGGCAAGCCGGAGATGAAGACAGGGGCCTCCCCCGGGAGCACTCGGTTCCCGCGGGGTCGCTACTCCCCGACACCCCGCCACAAGGTGTCCTGCGGGTTGACTGACTGCACGGGTGGAATATCTATTGTCACGTAAACAATAGATATTCCAACCGTGGGCGATGGGGTCGTCACATCCCTACGCCCTTGTAGTAATATTATTATTATTAATTTAGTAGTAGTAATATTATGTAGTATTTCTAAAAAGTATAACAGGAATACTGTACTCAAATACCTACGTATGCGTGCGGGATATCTATTTAGAAAACTTGTGTTGAATTTAGTGTGAAGTCCCATGTCCCCTAGTGGGGTAAGGGGCAGATGCATTATACATCTGTTTCACTAATCGATTTTCTTTAGGGACAAGTAGGTGATCAGCCTTCTGTGTCCTAGCAGACCGAGACATTTTTTTTTCTTCGTCTCCACCGGGAATCGAACCCAGGACCCCTCGGTGCTACGCTTACGCGTCAACCACTGTACCAAGGAGGCGGTGTGTTGAATTTACCAGTGTGTATATTATAAAAATAGCTAAATTATGTAAGAAATATCCCTCAAAATTTTTATTTCACTGTCCATATTGTTCACACTCCCCATTTTTACAATATGATAATAATTAACTCTAAACGACAGTATTGCGAGTAGCGCAACAAAAAAGTTGGTGTTCTGCCAACAAAGCTTGTAACGTCTGGACAATATTTTAGAATAAATACCGATAAAAATGTGTAATGATGTTTGATTATGTAAAAGCTTTACTCGGCTTGCCCGTGGGAATACAACATGCTTAGCAAATATTGTCAGAGTTGAATGAACTTGGGTTTAAGGGAACTTGTAATTCTGAAATCGTATATGATTTTTATTATGCATGAGTTCATGTTATGTATTTTACTTTAAATTTTTTGTATATGAATAACATGTAATAATTTAATAGATTACTTATTTTTTATGTAGAGTTTAAGGTGCTTTTCCACCTATAATGTGCGAGGATATTATGTAGAGAGTAATGTGTTTGTAAAAACCATATCGCTTCATTTAGTTTGAAGTTGGAAGCGTTTAGCGTTTGAAGTGATACTATTGGTTATTTACAAACATATTCCTCGCTACACATCCTCACACACTGTAGATGTAGATTGTATTGTAGTTTTTTTTTTTTATTTAGCATGATAATTGTCGTTATTTTCATTATAATTGCGTAAATAATTCAACGTATAGTAAAAAAAACTGAAACATGTTCAATATTTAGTTCAGATAAAATTATCAAATACAAATTGAGGACATCATAAAGTTAGTCTGTGACATTTCCTAATAAAACTTTCCTATCATCAATCACTGGCCATAAAAAGTTATGTAATATCAAGATTGTGATCCATCTTAAACTATAATAGCGAGATAAATCGTATGAATTTTCTATTTGTTAACATTCAGATGCAGTTAACACTATGACAAAAATATAAAATATTATCATTTCAATTTATTATACATTACGTGCATGTTAATAAATAAAATAAAAATAAATAAAAATAAAAAAGCCTTTATTTCTCAAAATCACAATGGTTTCTTACATGCTAAAAGTATGGTTAAATGTGAGGGTTAAATGAACTTAATTATTATATTACAAACTATAACTAAAATTAAAAAATAATTTGCTATACATAAGAAATGATGACTCATAAATTATATAATATGTAGCTTGAGAACCCCTTTAAGTAAGGGTGAAGGCCTCCTCCAGACTGTTCCAGTATTCTCTTTTTTGCGCTTGTAACATTGACTTTTCACCAGTTATTTTCGTTATATCGTCTGCCCAGCGATAAAGGGGTCTACCGTGCTTTCTTTTGCAGAAAGCATGTTAATGCACTGTAATAAAAACAAATTCAAGAAGAATTATTTTCGCGACAAGAGTATCTATTAGTTGAGTATAAATGCATTGAAATAAGTTTAGTATATAACACATACAGAATTACATTTTTAGCTACGAGTATTTTGGAAACAAATACCATTCAGAAAATAAAAATATTATTTATTAATCTCGCCGAGCTTAAAAGCAATGTAATTTGCCTCCGCTATAATGTTAGCCCTTCAATCACTGGAAAGAAACCTAACTTGAAATTATTAAAAATACCGCCGACGACACAAAACTTCCTGCTGAATATGAAATAATTTGCCGAACGATGAATCAAATTACTGAGACGCCGAGAGAAAGAGGATGAAATAATGTGAAGGCGGGATTATCATTTCTAAAGATTTTTTTGATGACAACTCGGTTAGGTTGGTACTCCTGAAATGTGGGGAAAAAGGTGTGTGCCTGATAGCGTTTTCTTATAGCGTTATTATCCAGAAGTGTACGTTTTCACAAAACAAGCTAATTAATGTAACGAACAAAATGTTTACATACCTATTACTAGCTGTGCTCCGCGGTTTTACACGTATTGCTCCGCTCCTCTTGCTCTTAGCGCGATTATTACGCTAGTTAAAGAACCCAAGTTCTTTAACAATAATCCAAGGTAATAAAAACAATAAGCATGATGCTTATTATTTTGAACAAACTTATAAAAGTAAAACATAGGACCGTCCTGTTGTTTCAGCTTAAAGTGCTATTTCAAGACCTTGTTAGCACAATAAATAAAATAAATAAGTATCAAATAAACTTTGAAGTCGGCTTAATAATAATAATTTGTTTCAACACCAAAAAGCCATTGCGTCTAACGACTTCCTATAATTATAGACTTAAAATTCAAATGAATATAACAAAGGGTTCCGTCAATTTCAACATTTAATCTCTTCCGTATTATTCCAAGGGTCGACCCTTAATTATACGTTTAATAATTTCAATTTTTCGATAAATTTACCTGTGAATGTTACATTTTTGCTTTTAATTTAATTTTGCACGCTTTTGAAATGAAACTAGGCGAGAGATTTAGAGTAAAATTTCAAGGTCATGGCAATACCGTCACGTCATGGAAATATATGTTTTAAAAAGTCGATTGAATTTAGCTTTTACTGCAACAAATTATGATGCTTTTCCACAAAAACAAAAATATCTCGCTAACGAAATAACAAATGACCCTCATTAAAAGAAAGAAGAAACCAAATCATAAAACCCATAGCCAAAAATGTTACAATCTAAAATATTTTTTTGTTTATAATAAATCCTCTCCAAACAACCATAGCAGGGGAATTCCGATGAAAAATTTATGTAGGCGTAGAAAAAACAAGGAAAATAAATACAAAGTTCATTTGAACGTCTAGATATATTTGTGTTATTGCTCATCGAAGTTTCGAGAGGTTTCCGAACGTTTTTTATTGGGGAATATTAGCTGTGATTCTCTTTGATGTCGACTGGACTTTTCGGGAACAATTCCAAATTCGATTCAGAGATTTTTTTGTAAAATTGTTCGTTTTTTGTAAGCATGTAACTGGATACAGATAGTATGATCATTACTTTTATATGTCTTTCTCTTTCTGAGTACATAAACATACCTATGATATATAATTAGAATTAATATAGGTTTATGTGAATAAAATTAATAATTTCATTCATGATAAATGATTGGTAGTTACATTGTTACTAAACAATATTTGTAGGTACCTACTATGAAGACTATCACAACTGCTAATAAAATACTTAAATAAAATGTAATAAATCAATTCTGAAACTCGAAATTTCTTTAAAAAATTACAAAAAAACTTTCTATTACTAAATAATTTATTCGCTCCCAAATAATTTCCAATATTTGACTCTATAATTTATCTTACTAAACGCTACGTCGTGACTGATCCTAAACCACTAATGAAAGAAATTTGGAATTTTAATATAATATTATATTTAAAATGTATTTTCCACTTCATTATTTTTGTTTATCAATGTTTCTAATAAAAAATTAAAAACATGTATGAGCTTGTGATTGATAAGTTCAATATCTCCGATTTAAATGGAAATAACATACTTAAAAAAACCGTTTAAATTGGTTCGTAGCACTAATGTAACGAGGCCATATTTTTTGTTCAAACTGAGTTATTTTCGACTTAGAATTTTTACCAGCATTTTAAAGTTTCCGAGCTACTCGATCGAGCAGTTTAATTCATTGGTTCGACCTCCTCGAGAGTATTGGCTTTTATTGTTTTTTTAACTGTTTGAATCCATTAGTTACGTTTCCACGATGTATAATGTTTTTCGTAAAAGTTTTACTAGCCATCATTATTGAATTTTAGTAATTCGTATTCATAAAAAAAATAGAGACCGTATTCATTATACTTACAGCCTGATTACATATTTTGATGTGTAATTTTTACTTTAATTTATTTGACTGTTGCATTTGCATTTCATTAAGGGCCGATTTTTCAATGCTTGGTTAAAACTTATCCGTCCAATAAAGTATTACACGATAATATTAAAATGTCACGTAAACTGTCAAATACGGACAATTAGAATGCGTTTTTAAAATGGTAGTTTTATACATTATTCGACGAATAAGTTTTATCCAAGGATTTTTTTTAGCCAATTACTATAGGCAAATAAAAATAATAATCTTAAGTTTTAAGTTAGTATTTACCTTTGTTAAAATCCACACTATAATATTATAAATGCGAAAGTAACTCTGTCTGTCTGTCTGTTACTCAATCACGCCTAAACTACTGAACCAATTTGCATGAAATTTGGTATGGAGATATTCTAATACCCGAGAAAGGACATAGGCTACTTTTTATCCCGGGAAAATGACGCGATCCCGGAAATCCCACGGGAACGGGAACTATGCTGGTTTTTCTTTGACTGCGCGGGCGATGCTGCGAATGGAAAGTTAGTAGATATAATAATAATAGAGGCCATCAATCGCCAAATTACGAAAGTAATTTCACAAATAAATATTTGCGATTCTTCAGCAATTCCACTCCGACATTAAAATGCCGGCCCCTCAATTATAATCACATTTACCTTGCATACTCATCTCAATCAGGAATTGTTAATATAACCTTTCGGCCCACTTCCTGTCTTTATATTTGTGCAGATACCTTAAATAATATACCAAATTGAGATCTCTTTGCAGTCTATCAAGCTTGCCTTCACGGCAGAATGAACATAAGTAGAAATCGTAGCGATCAATCTTTATTTTCCTCTTCGATAACTATTTATTAAGTTCAATCAATGGTCATCGCTCGGGAATATAAAAACGTCAATAAGGTAAACGCAGCTATCAACGACCCATCGAAAATCTGAAGGTATTACCGACCTATAAAAGTAATTCGAAATTTAAACGTTTCCAGAACTATTCTAGCTATAGGTAGGCAAAGTTATACACGAATGTATTAATTGAGCATCGTATACTTTAACGTTAGAGTGAGTAACTGAGCAAAAAAGAGTTAAAATGCGTAAGTTGCTGCGGGGTAGCGTGGAAGCAGGACGTGTCGTACTGTTCCGTTGTTCCTTCGGGTAAGTACTGTGAGTATCTTTTTAAGACATTTACAAACAAATGACATCTATACTTTAATTTATATTACTAAATGTCAATGCATTTAAGTGTCAACTTTTCATTTCTTACAACATTTTATTAATAAAAAGTAATTTGAAACGATAAAACTTAAAATTAAAATGGGACGGTGTTAGCTTCACCAGTTTAAGTCGTGGCAGGTATCAACGACCCGTAAGTCGGCAATGGCAGCAACGTAACTTTTTGTTTTATTTTCTTTTATGTTATTATATCACACTAACACAAGTGGTCTTATGGACCAGTTTAAATCTAAGCTATGAGTCTTCATAAAAATCTATTAGCGACTAAACTTTTTTGTCTAGTGTTGTGTCTTTTAGCGTTGTCAATTTATACAAAGTTATGATATTTTCGAGGATCCCTATCGAATAGTTACAGTAGTAAATCATTGTTTTTTTTTGTTTAAACAATATGCATTTGTTCATATTTTGTATGACATTAATCAATTATAATCTATTTTATAGTCTGATGGTCAAATGAATTAAAATAACCATTTTTTTATGGGTCGGTAATACAATTTAGGTTTATACTTACATACTTTAATACCGACCCGTGTGGGTCGGCAATAGCAACTATAGGAAGCTATTACCGATCGAATATAGATTGTTTAGTTTCTCATCTACAAATTCAAATTCAAATTGCTTTATTTGCAGAATGTAGAATAAAGATGTTTGTATATACAGATAATATTGATCCTTAAACATTCCGCTCGTAATTGAGCGTGCAAATATATTTTTATATATTATGCTATATTATGTATAAGTTAGATATAAGTTACATATTATGTAATATTGACATGATTTTAAAAGAGCAACTATGGAGTTTCTTGCCGATTCTTCTCCATAGATACTGCTTTCCGAATCGGTGGTAAATGTTAAAAATACTTATGTAATGACGATTCGAAAGTGCTACTAAATAGTAGTCTAATTGAATAAATAAATGTTTGAGTTTGAGTTTGAGTTTGAGTTTATTACTTTTATGACATAATAGGTGCCTATTAAAAATTATATTTTTTTTAGGTTCAATTAACATAAAACATATAATTAGGTATATTTTTTCCAGAAATATGGAGCCACGAAAGCGGCGAAAAGTATTCAGTAAAACACAACTCGCCGAAGCAATCAATCAAATAGCATAACGAAATATCCTAGAGTTTGAAATCCTTAATTTAATATATGTACATATATTAATAGTATTATGTTGATTAATTTAAAAGTTTGTAATTATTTAGTTCATTACTAAAAAGTACTCATTTGTTTTATTAAAAATAACTACAATAAAAAAATACGAATATATTTGCATTTTTATTTCATTTTATTAAGATCGGTAATCATCATCATCACTAGCTTCTATACATTCCATTGCTGGAAAAAGGCTTCCTCTCACATACGATCGGGAATAGCTGCATAAAAATCGTTAATAGCTTCACAGCCGTTTTTATGGGTCGGTAATAGCAACAATCGACTAAGTCACATTGTAAATTATTTTTTACAAGATAATCCTTTATTAGAATGTATTTGCTTCAATAAATACATTTTTTATACATAACACTAGCATATAAAATGAAATTATAAATCTTTAGAAGAACCAGTATACTTAAAAAATATGGTTGATTTTGAAATTGCCTTAGAGGGGTCGTTAATACCTGCGTTTACCCTACTTCGTCAAAGACAAGATGTGAGCGGATTGGTTGAAATAGTCTGATACAAGCTTTATTGTTGCCTTGTAAACTTATCTGTCACGTAATTTCTTTTCAATGATTGGAAACCTGAAACAGTATACTTATTATAGTGTGTCTATCTAATTATAATATTTATCTTTGCCCTTATAGTAGAGCCATTTTAATAGGCAACATTTGACAGTTCAACAAAATTCAACAACGTAACCTAGTAACGACGACATAGAATAACATGATATTTTGTTTTGTTAGATCTGCACATTTGCTTAACTTTTTTCAATTACGATTATATATTTATAATAATAATGACCGACACAATTAATTTTAAGATTTCATTTTATATCAGTAAAATTTTTTATACCATTCTAAACATAATAAACAATTTATAAATTGAAGAACTGACGTCGCTACAATTTTGTGTCAATAAACCTTTTTTCTTTTTAAATACCAGAGATGTTACTCTAAAAATCGAAATCCGACATCTAGAATCGAATGCATTGATTGCTTGTGAATAAAAATCATTATAAATTAATAAATTCGATTGACAAATGTTTCAAATCCGTATCGATTAATTCACTTTAATCGATGTTTTTAAGCAGATTCTCGATTCTCTTCAGAAGCTCTTCGAAGATAAAATTGATAGACGTCAAATGTTGCCTATTAAATTGGCTCGACTATAGTAAGTAAATGAAACGTTCACAAAGTTTATTAATAAAAATTTGAATTTAAATTCAAATATTATATTGAATGGTTAGTACATGCCTATACCTCAAGTTATTCAAATTTCACACTACATTAACTGTGTATTTATTTCTGAAATTATTTATTTATAAAGAAACATATCTAAATATAATTGTAATACTCCCAACAAACAGAATTCTTAGTTTTCTTTACTAAAATACTTGAAGCGTGAATTAGAAAATAAAATTATTATTTTACAAACATAAATCACGCGTTAATTAATGTTTTCATAAGCAGAAAATCTAGGTTAATAAGAGAAACGAAATCAAAGGGATGCTATGAATACTAAGCCCTTATTGTAGGGTTGTCAACTCGATGATGTTTTGTTAGAAATCTTTAATTGAAAAAATAGAATATTATAGAACTTGTATTATTAACTAACTTACCATCCGTGGCTTTACCCGCGTGGTCAGGAAGGAAGACCCCGCAAATAACCCGTTAAAAAACCTAACCTCTGTCTTTTCTCAAATCTCAAACTATTTACAAATTTCATTAAAATCAGTTCTAAAGTTTAGGAGCGAAAAAGAGGCGGACAGACAGACAGATAGAGTTGCTTTCGCATTTATAATATTAATATAAGCACATAAGTATATTATGTATAAGTATATAAGTAATAAGGAAGATTAACAAATCACGAGTAAAGGGTTTGTGTCGGATCCAATTAATTTATCTCATTCAACCCTACGCCACTTTATTAATATTAATGAAAATATAATTTTACTAAAACCATAAGATATTGTAATATTCATGGGAGATATTATTACAATTTAAAGTTTGTGCAAAAAGCTCTAAGTAAGATCAAAATTGGTATTTTCACCTGAGGGTATTAATAAAATATATAACCGAAGAATATATTGTAAACAATACATTGATCAATACGTTCTTTACGCATTAAACGAATAATTATACTCCTTTATTTTATAGGTTTATCCCATTGGTATTCTGTATTATCCCTTCTTTTTAATTTACCAGTATTACCACTCGCTTCTTCCCCATCCTTGCGCCAAACGCGTGTCGGTACTCAATATTTCTTCATAAAATATTAAGGATCCTATCTCCCGCCTGGTAATCTTTGCCTCGCAATCATATAGGGAATAAGGGTCTGTGAAGCGAACCGTATAAATTTAAAACAGGCGTTATAATGATACCATTTTATGTGCGCCGGATTGAAATGGATAGCATTGTGGATTTATAACCCTGCTAAATAAAATATGTCGCGCTCATTTCAGTGATTTCTATCTTGGAATTTTTCACTGAAAATTTTAATGTGAATTTAGACGACTTCGACTTAAAGAAGGTGGCCGGCATTGGGTGGATGCGATATGCAGAAGAAAGGGAAAAGTGGCGAGATCTGGGATAGGCCTACGTTCAGCAGTGGACGGGTATAGGCTGATGTGATGAATAGATGCAGTGCCATGTTGTGACGCCGGTCAAACGAAATAATAGGCAATAACATTTTTATTTAAAGACTAGCGGTCCGCCCCGGCTTCGCCCGTGGTACATATTCACGTTTTCTCTACATAAGAACCATCCTCGAACTTCAAGGAATATTATAAAAAAAGAATTAACGAAATCGGTTAAGCTGTTCTCAAGTTATGCGCTTACCAACACATTTTGGGATTCATTTTTATATTATAAAAGATGTAAGAGTCAGACGAAATAAATAGTCAGTTATTGCCGTTTATAATTATTATTAGTTGTAATAATTAGAGTAGTTATAATCATTTATTCAGAGGTAAACGTGTAGTCATAGAATATGGGAATCCTAGAATCAATCCCCGATAGAGATTAAAAAAAAATAGGCGTACCAGGATAAAAAGCCAACAATAAAATTATACTAGAAATTTGTTTGTTATATTTTCTAGAAAAATTAAGATTGCGTGTTAATTTTGGTAAAAATAATTGATTAATTTAGGCATTGCTTAATGAGGAACGTTTTCCCTTCTCTAGGGGATATTCTGACGGCTGAGTGGGTACAACGGCCTTCAAACGACCTTTGGAATTAAAATTAATTAACTGGACAAACTAGTTACCGGTTCTTTGTCCAAATCAATACAAAAGACGACATGTTAGTAGAGAATTGCTGTAAATTTCAGTTACACATTTGTAATGTTAGATTTAATTTTAACATCATAATATTAAAGTTTTTAAAACATTATGTTATACTCTAAAGATAATAAAAATTTAAAATACATGTTCGGAAGCTTAGCTATAAATTTGTTCTTAGATATACATTACTGGTTAATCTATCTATATTAAACTCAAAGGTGACTGATATAGTGATCTATCAACGAACAGCCCAAACCACTGGACGTATCGGGCTGAAATTTGGCATGCAGGTAGATATCATAATGTAGGCGTCCCCTAAGAATGGATTTTAGAAGGGGTAAACTAGGGGAACTTAAACTTAAAACTTATACCATGAAAATTTATCATAAAACATATCTCAAAGTATTGGGCTTACAAAAATATTCGTATAATAACTCTATTTGCGTTCACATAAAATTGTTTTTCCACGTATTTTAACGAAAAGAAGCAATTAACTAATGCGTTGATAGATCATCCCTACAGAGTATTTACATCTGGTATAATAAAATTATTTTAATTGAGGCCTGATTAGGCATTCCTAAAAGCTTTTTCGTTTAATCCAAATGCGAAATAGTCTGCGTTAATCATGATGGATTTATGAAGTGGTCTTGATGAGAAATATAAATAAATAATAAATGTAAAAGCTCTTTATAATCTGTGTGGAATTTATGAGTAAATACCTACAGTTGAATTGTGATAGTGATATCTCTATATTGAATATTCCGTATAGTGTATAAATGAATATAAGTGTACATAGGTATGTGAGCCAAAACAGACAGACTTATGAAGGACTTATGTATTAAAAACAGCTAGGTATTTTCGTTTACCCTTCAGAAATTAAATAATAAGTACATATTATAATAATTATTATCATAATATTTAAAATGTTAATAAATGTTCAATTATATCACTGAATGATCCGTATTTAATTCAAAGCCAGTGATTTATAATAGATAACCAAATTATAATATTTTTACCATTATATTTAACTAAACCCACACAATTGAGACATTTTGTAACATATCACAGGTACTCGATAATATGACTGCCAATAATAATGAATATAGATTTTGTAAATGTCATTACTCCATGTGGTTTGGTCATTAAGCGAACCGTGCTCAATTGGCAGTCCTCTACGAGCGGGCCTGATTAGTTACATGCCAATGCAACCATAGTTACTGGTTAAATATTTACGTGCAAAAACGGTACCAATCACAGCTACTTTCGGTATAGCACTGCTACTAATCACTGTGATTTGAGAACTGTTACTTGGTGGAGTGAGCGTTTTTTAGATGATATATTGTTTAAGTACAAGTTTTGTAGTTATCCGTTTTAAAAATATTTAAAATATTACTCTTCAGTTACTTATTTTCCATATTGTTAATTTGGTATCACTACATAGTATAAAACAAAGGCGCTTTCTCTGTCCCTATGTCCCTTTGTATGCTTAAATCTTTAAGACTACACAATGGATTTTAATGCGGTTTTTTTAATAGATAGAGTGATTCAAGAGGAATGTTTTAGTATATAATTCATTAGGTTTTAGACAAAGCGGGCGAAGCTGCGGGCGGGAAGCTAGTAATTTATATGTTAAAATTATATGTAGAAGAAAATATATAACCCATATTAGGTTTTTCAGATTGCATTCACAATAAATTACAATTCAATTAATTTAACCAAGCGAACACATCATACAACTCTTGAAGTTGTATATGTTTAATGCTCGTCATTTTCTTACTACTGTCCAAATAATAACCTTACTAATATTTCAAATTCTCAAAACGTGATTTATCACTGTGAAGCTATTCCCATCTCTACATGAAAACATAATTCAGGGCTTACGCTGACTCATTTTAGACTGTAGTTAGAATCACTATCTATACGTAGCTGCACGTTAATTATAAAGTCAGTCAACCTTAAACGTTCAATGGTGTATTGAGTTCCTATGCTTTGATTATACAGGGTTTATATGAAGTAAGGATTTAGCATTATTTAGCTTTTAACACAGCCAATAATGAATACTGTCTGTATTTATATAGAGCTCAAAATATTCTTTACATTTTAGTGAAGACGAAACTTTATAAAAGAGAAATTAGGTATTTGAAAATTAGAAACCTAAAATGAAAGAAATCACTTTTATGCCAAAAAATATATTACGAAGGAAAGTGCACGGTTGTATGTTTGATTTAATAAGTAACAAACGATTATATTATTATTATGTGTATCTCACTTCCATAATACTCGGGTACCATCATAAGGAAAGTACCCGGTCCTTTGGAAGGCTTACGTGGGGACACGGATCCAACACGCAGAGGCCCTTTCGAGAACTTTACTGTGTTGTGGGTCACCAGCCGCAGCCTGCCCATGACTGCACTATAGAGATACAGCCCTGGGCAGTCCGCGGCCGATGTAGGACTATTGCAAGATAAGGAAACAAAATAAACTGGGCTATGGAAAGGGATGTTAATGGACCGGAATTTAGGACTATGGAAGACTATGGCACCTACCTTTCTACTAAAATATAGCAAAATATTGTTGGCAGGTGGTGACTCGCCCTCTCACTGTATGGGCCCCCGAAACAAGTCGCTGCAATAGTGCGACAAGGGGGCAACATATTGTGAGCAGCTAAGGGTGGAGAGGCGTCCCTGGACTTTAAACTACTTGTTGAGCCGATACATAAGCTTTTAATTCTTCTTAAATGTAAACTGATAATTTAATATCCCATTTTACTCGATGTATTCTTCATTATTTTCCATTTAAATAACCCTTAATTTTAATACATACATAAGCCATTACAGCAATAAGCTCTTAATTAGAACAAACGTTTGTACTGATCAAGAGCTCAAAACATCAAGCAAATAGAAAATCAACATAAACAGTACAGGCAATGCCGCAGCCATCTAAATTTATAATTACTAAGGAAAACATCAAAACGGAATCATCTGAATGTTTTACTCAAAGGCTTCGGTATTAAAGTGTCCGAAAACGTTGATTGTGAAGGCCTGACGCTACTGGAATATTTACGAAAATGCTAAAAATTAATTGTAAATATTAATAAGGCTAAATTCTCGGGCCCTTTGCGCCCTTTGTACTATAATGCTTCTATTATGGTTGGATGGGCTTAAAGGGACGCATTTATCAAAATTTTAAATGACAGTCTTGGCGTTGCGAGTAGTAAGATGGATTCTTTGTTTCATTTCGTATTTAACGATACGTTTAACTTCAATAATTATTATTAAAGAGTGTTAAATAAATGTGTTCAGAGTCAATAAACACTTTAAAGGCCTCTAGCTGTAAATACTTTATTTTTAGTTTATAACGTTGGTTTTCTCGACATTCGAACTGTCTGCCAAACTTAAATGCATGTCATAGAAATACTTATAGGTAACTTTTTACAATTTTTTTCTATAAATTCACGATGTCAATTGAAGGATTTCGTATCTGCTCTATATACTTACATGTTTATATTATGTGTACTCGCGAAGCTATTATGTAAACACAATACTGTATCATTGTACTCATGTTACAATACAGATGTCGAATATGTAGTATGTACTTATTATGTCCATCGCGATAGATACCTTCTGTGGAATGCACGTGAATAGTGTTGGAATGTGAAGATCGAATTTATATCGCGAAGCTATCTAGTATACAATACAGAACGATTTTCTGATAAAATAAAAGCCCATATTAATAATTATTTTGAGAACGTGAAACTAAACCATCTTCAAAGTGAATTAAACCGAAATTAAATTGGAGACACTTGGAGACACCAACTTTAAAATAAGATATATCAAAATCCGTTCACCAGTTTCTTAGGTAACAGACCAAAAATACAAGCAGTAGAATTGAAAATCTCCTCCTTAACTTGATTCTATTACAGGAAGAACAACCAGTATTTTCTTGTCATGCCTACTAATATTATAAATGCGAAAGTAACTCTGTCTGTCTGTCTGTTACTTAATCACGCCTAAACTACTTAACCAATTTTCATGAAATTTGGTATGGAGATATTTTGATATCCGAGAAAGGACATAGGCTACTTTTTATCCCGGAAAAATGACGCAATCCCGAAAATCCTACGGGAACGGGAACTATGCGGGTTTTTCTTTGACTGCGCGGGCGAAGCCGCGGGCGGAAAACTAGTTCCTAATAAATTTTCGATTCTACATTTAAAATTTAGAGGGTTGCCTCATTTCATTGACCTACATCGCTATAATAATAAATAACGAGTATGGTATGGGACTTTATGTCAACTTGAGTAATCTTTTGTTTTTATTTTCTTTTAATTTAATATTTTATAGCTGAAGTGTTTGCTTGAACGGGAAAATCTAAGGAACCATGCGCTCGATTTGAAAAATGATTACACTGTTAGATACCTATTTATTGAGGAAGGCTATAGACTATATCATCACGCTAAGACTAATAGGTGTGGAGCAATGCGGGTAAAACCGCGGGGCATAGCTAGTATTTGATTTATTTATTTATCTATTTATTTATTTATTTATTTATTTGTTTATTTATACACGATCTAGTAATATCATTTAATGTTTCATGGTAGTTCATATCAGCTTTTTTATAATTTGTGAAAAGTCGGTATAATGTTAATTTAATAATTTTACTATCAACAAACACGTCAGTAACTGCCTCCGTCTTTCTTATACGTAATACGATTTATTATGGATTTCCGTTAGCTATATAGTTTTACTGCACATTGAATATAAGTAGTGAATATTCAAACTGCAATAAAAGTTCAGCCTTTTTTTGCAAGAAAAACTGAACTGACACCTCCCTATAAACATTGCGTATTTCCCATCCGTTTTAATTTGGTATTAACAACCTATTACAGTACTCCAAAATTAATAATGCGCATGCAAATCTTCGCTTATTGTCGTATTTCTAAAATGTTTAGTAAAATTTGTTTTACTAAACAAATTTTACTAAATTATGCATGAAGAAAATGTATTTTACCACTCTATATACATATCGTCTTTGGACGCTCCGGGAATATGTCAGTTACCGAACTGTGACGAAGATTTCTATGCGCATTATCACTTTTGGAGTTCTGTATAATGCTATGACAAACCTGTGGCGACTACACCACCGAAACTAGCGCCCCCCCAAAATTTTATTTTTTTACTCCTAAACCAGATCAAATTTAAAAAATCTAGCTCGGTACTTTGCTAGTATATTACTTGTAGTATTTTTGGTATTACTTTTCATTATTTTGCATTCGGTAAATTAGGAGAACTTTTGATTACCGCCAAAAGTGGCCACTTTTGGCGGTAATCAAAAGTTCTCTAGAATAATGAACAGTTAGAATAGTGAAAAGTAATACCAAAAATACTACAAGTAATATACTAGCAAAGTACCGAGCTAGATTTTTTAAATTTGATCTGGTTAAGGAGTAAAAAAATAAAATGTTCGGTGGCGCTAGTTTCGGTGGTATAGGCCTCTTAAGTACTTCAAAAATACCTTCAATCATGATATACTTTAAAAAAATTACACTATCTTAGATCGAGAAAATGTTTTAACTCGCTTTCAATCAACACCATAATGGTATAGGTTACAAACAGTTTCTCATTGTTTGCTATCTAGGTCACCCTTTTGTTATATTTAGACAAAAACTACAATAAACTTCGAAGCTTCTAGAAGCTTTATTTCGGTATAATTTGACCTATAAGTGCTTATAAAGCTTAGAAATTGGCTCCATTATGGCTTATAAACGGATTGCCTGGTTTGCTACGTTGTTATAATAAAGGTAGAGTTGATTATTTTTGTACTATTATTATAGAATTGTAATCGAAGTTTTAATTTTTTTCGGAATAAATTGGTTTAATTTTAGATTGTTTGTCATAGAAATACCTGAGTATATAACACTCGAAAGTGTTAGTATACCTTCTTTAGATTTAATCCAAATACTTACTCCATCGCGTATAGGCTTTATGACAAACATATAAAAAGTCAATAATTAGTTATTCATTCCGATGCAATAAATCAATTCTAATGTAACTTACACAAGTGATAACTGCTGTATAAAAATGACGTTTTCGCGGGATTCACTTAAACACTCAACACTTTAAATTACTTTATTTTTACTTTAACACAAAATTACACAAGATACACAAGATACACAAGGCAGATAACTGACATGAAATTTCTTATACGTATTCAACAAAACACTTCGCTAGTGCGAGGCAAAACTAAAGTGTCGCCATCTATTGGTAACTTATGAAACTAATTGTCGTAACTTGACATATTTAAACATAATTAGACATTCCGCCCACCAAGGACTAGTCCGGAACAAAAAAACAACTAAAATATACCTCTAAACAAAACAAAAAATAACTAAACAAAACGTTACCGCCCACCGTGATACATCAATGTAGTGGCGTTAAACTCATACACAAACAAATACATATTAGCACACTTCAATCAACTGACCTTCCTAAAATTGAACAACTTTATAAGATAATCTTCTATTAACTAATCCTTTTATTTAGGCAAAATACTAATTTTACTTAACGGTCGTTTTAAATATCCATTCTTACACTTAATTGTTACAACACGAGTTATATTATCTGATCCAATATGTTTGTTTACAATTTTTCCTAAAATCCATTTAGAAGGTGGAACGTTATCATCTCTAATTATACAAATATCATTAATATTAGGTTCTTCTAATTTCGAATTCCATTTATACCTCTGATTTAAAGTAACCAAATATTCTTTAGACCATCTACGCCAAAAATTATTAACCATTTTTTGAATAACATTCCATCTTTCTAATTTATTTACATTACAATCATCATAATTACGATCACTTATATTTATAACCGGTTCACCTATTAAAAAATGACCTGGGGTCAGTGGGAGAGGGTCATCTGCGTCACTACTAATAACAGAAATTGGCCTAGAATTAAGACATGCTTCGATCTGTGATAGTACTGTAGCTAATTCCTCATACGTTAAAATGCTGTCACCTATGACCCGTTTCAAATGGTTCTTAGCACAACGCACTCCGGCCTCCCATATCCCTCCAAAATTAGGTGATTGCGGCGGTATAAAATGCCACGTCGTAAATTCCAATGTAAGAAGTTCCGCAATTTCATTAGGTAAACTGGATTTAGCAGAGTCAAACATTTCTCGTAAATGTTTGTCCGCACCAACAAAGTTTGTGCCATTATCACTGAACAAATCCTGGCAACGTCCACGTCTAGACGTGAAGCGTCTAAAAGCGGCGATAAATCCCTTAGCGGTTAAATCTGTTACAGCCTCAATGTGTATAGCCCTTGTGACCATACAGACGAAAAGACAAATGTAGCCTTTATAAGACTTTGCCCCTCGACCTGGAGAAAACTTAATATTGACTGGGCCTGCATAATCAACACCGGTTGCCGTAAATGGCTTGCAAGGCTTCAGTCTAGTATCTGGAAGCTGTCCCATTAACTGCACTCTCGATGCTTTCGAATATCGTAAGCACGTGAGGCACTTCCTAAAATGTTGTTTTACTAGATCCCTACAGCGTACTATCCAATATTTTGTCCGAATGTAATTTATCATGATTTGCGGTCCACCGTGCAAAGTTTTTTCGTGAGCATCCGATATTAACAACTGGGTAAGATGAGACTTAGCTGGCATAATTATCGGGTGCTTCGTGTTATGGTTTGCGTGAGCCTTATCAATCCGACCACCGACTCTTAATATTCCATTTCGATCTAAAATGGGACAAAGAGTACGAAGGGGACTTCTCTTCGGTATATCCTTTTTATTCTCTAAAACCTTGATCTCTTCTTCAAACGCAATCCCTTGAACCTGTGTAATACATTTTTCTAATGTTTCATTCATTTCATTTACTGTTACAAACTTCGGCAAAATTTTCCTTTCTTCCTTCTTCAGTAATATTCTTCGACAATAAGAAATAACCTTTAGCATTTTAGTCAAATTAGAAAATTTTAACCATTCAAAATCTTCACATTTATCTTGTTTTACTATTAATGATACTTGTCTTCTTTCTTCATCTGTATCTACTATCTCTGGATTTTTCATTTCAATATTTCTGTTCTTCAACCATTCCGGTCCGTACCACCAAAGTGAATGTGAAAGTAATTCTGTTGGAGTCAAACCTCTAGATGCACAATCAGAAGGATTGGCTTCGGTTGAAACATGACCCCATTGATCATAATCCATAATAGTTAAAATCTCTGATACCCGATTGCTTACGAATGTTGTCCATTTGCTTGCACCGCCCTTCAGCCATGCTAAAACGATTGTAGAATCAGTCCATCCGTAAATGTTATCTTTGCATACCTTCATCACTTGAGATACTTCGTTCACGAGTTTCGCAGCAAGCACAGCCCCACATAACTCTAAACGAGGTATAGAAACTTCCTTCTCTATAGGTGCTACTTTTGTTTTAGCTGATACTAACCTGACATGTATAGATTCATCGTGATTGATGACTCTCATAAAAACTGCAGCAGCATAAGCAGATCTTGATGCGTCTGAGAAGACATGTAGTTCAACATGACTTTGACTAGTGCAACAAATCCACCTTGGTATTTCTACTCGTTGAATTTCCTTGCATTGCTGTCGTATGTTAAGCCAAATTTCGTTCAAATCTTCAGGTAATGCATCATCCCAATCTAAATGCGCCTTCCATATTTTTTGAATAAATAATTTAGCAACAATGATTACTGGTGCAATCCAACCCATTGGATCAAACATTTGAGCAATATTAGATAAAACTTGTCTTTTCGTGATTGGAAATTTTATCTCCGGTAAATTGATTGAATAAACAAATCTATCTGAACTACGATTCCATGAAATTCCTAAAACTTTTACCATATTATCAACCTTAATTAGCATAGATTCTTCTTTTTCTTTATTATCTTCTCCAATATACTTTAATAATTCCTTACAATTAGAGCTCCATTTTTGAAGTGTAAATCCTCCAGATTTCATTAATTTATTCATTTCATTGTAAATAATTTTAGCTTCTTGTAATGTATCACAACCTGTCATTAGATCATCAATATAATAATCATTTTTAGTAATTTCTGATGCTACTGGAAATTTAAGTTTCTCATCTTCTGCCAAACGTTGTAAAGTTTTAACAGCAAGATATGGTGCACACGCGGTTCCAAATGTTAGAGTGAGCAATTTAAAATGTTTAATTGGTTGATCCGGTAAAGTTCTCCATAAAATTCTCTGAAAATTTGTCTGTCTTGGATTAATAAGTACTTGACGGTACATTTTGACAAGATCAGCCACTATACAAATGGGATGGGTTCTCCACCTCATTAATATATGTCTGAGATCTTGTTGGATTTTTGGTCCAATCATAAGATCATCATTTAATGACACATTATTTGTTCCCTTACTAGAAGCATTAAAAACTACACGAACCTTTGTCGTATCTTTATCCTCCCGTACAACAGCATGATGCGGAAGATAGACAGCCGTTGGATTATCTAAATCGTCTTCTTCGACTAAAGACATATGATTAAGATCTAAGTACTCTTCTACTACTCGTCTATATTCCTCATATAATTTAGGATTATTCTTAAGCCTTCTTTCTAAAGCGACTAATCTATTCTTAGCTATATCTATAGATTCTCCATACTGGCACTCAGGATCCTTATTTTTAAATGGCAATGTAACAACATACCTTCCATCTCGATTTCGTACAGTTGATTTTTCATACAGCTCTTCACACAATTGTTCCTCTCTTGTAAATTTCTTAACAATCATATCTGGCTCAGCTTCTAGTTCCCAAAACCGCTTCAAAAAATCATCGTCAGTTCTAACCTGTAAATGAAAACTTTTAGCCTTGTATTTATCTGAAAGTGAATCAGATACCTTACCCGATAAAACCCAACCAAAGGCCGTATTCTGCGCTATTAAATTTCCCTTGGGTTGTTTCATCATACCTGTTAATAAAATCTCAGCATAAACTTCTGCCCCTAATAAAACATCAATCTTACCTGGTGTTGCATAACCTGGGTCCGCTAATTCTACATTCTCGAGTTCGAGCCAATTCGGAGCATCTAATTTCACACATGGAAGCATAGACGTAAGTGAAGTTAATACATAAGCCTTAACATTAATAGAAAATTCTGAGTTATGACGCGATTTTAAACATAATGTTACTACATGTTTAATATGCATTTGACCATCTCCCAGACCTGATACCAAACCATTAACAGATGTACGTTTAAGACCGAGTAACTGAACAGTTGCTTCAGTTACAAATGACGCTTGCGAGCCTTGGTCTAGCAATGCTCGTACCATAAATAAGTTACCATTGTTTGACTGAGCCTTAAGTAGTGTCGTAGCTAGCAGAACATGATAGCTTTTATGCTCTCTTTTGGCAAAATTTGCCACAATCTTTGATTCTACTAGCGTAGACGAAGTTTTATTCTCAATCCCATCATTTTCTTCTTGTGTCCTTTGAGTGTTTTCAATGAATCCTGTCTTCTCTAAATGCAACATAGTATTATGTCTACGTCCGCATTTCTTGCAACAAATTGATTGTCGACATTTACTTACAATATGTGTAGGTTGCAAACAATTAAAGCATAACCCCTTATTCTGTACGTGATTCCTTCGTTCTTCTACTGATTGCTTCTTAAACTGTGTGCATGTATTTATATAATGATTGTCACCACAAACTGAACATATATTCTCTGTCTTCTTATTCTGTAGGATAGCTCCGTGAAAAGAACTTTTAACCAATTGCTTCTTTTGTAACGTCTCATGTCTTACAGCTTGTTTTCCCGAATCTATCATCTCCAAACTACGAAATCTCGCTTCCAAAAAATCCACCAACTGAGACCAAGTTGGCAATTCATCGGCACATGACGTGCTTATCTGATTCTCCCATAGTTTATGCGATTGTACATCAAGCTTTGAAACTACCAAATAAATCACAATTGCATCCCAAGTTGCTGTTGGTATTCCCATATTATTTAGCGCTTGTAATACTGATGTAGTTGTATCCAGAAGTTGCTTAATCGCTTGTGCAGATTCACTATTAATTTGTTTTTGTCCAAATAACTTTTTTAGAACAGCATTTAAATTATATATTTTATTATTGTATCGTTTTGTTAATTGGTTCCAAGCCTCTTGGTAGTTTTTATCAACAGTAGGAAAATTTCGTAACAAATTCTCTGGTTCTCCCGAGATACTACTCTTTAAATAATGCATTTTTTGCACGGGTGATAATTTTTCATTATTGTGTATAAGCGACAAAAACATATCGTAAAATGTCTGCCACTCCTCATATTTTCCTGAAAATGTTGGTAAATTAATTCTCGGTAGCTTTACATCGTCACTAGTCATCGTATTCGATGTTGGTATCGGGTTATTGAACACTTCTTCAAGCTTCTCTTTTAGTTCCGTCACATGGTCTATGTATATCTCCTCAAACTTATTATAGTCGTCTTCTATAAAATATGGTAAAGATTCTAGTTGTTCCGATGTTTGTATTAGCTCTGTATGATTTCGTTTGAATTCTAAATAAAAATCTTCCAAATTTTTTATTCTAGTTTCCAAATACTGCTTAGTGATTCTACCTTTCGGACTCTTCTTAAAGTTTATTTGTGCCTTTTCTAATCTTGACAACAAATCCGATTGATTTTTAATTACTTTTGAAGCCATATTAAATTAAATATTAATAATATAGTTTTATAAATTTTAAAATTTTCAAAGTTTGAATAATCTTCCAAGTCTATAGAATAATTCAGAAATTTCTTCCAAGTCCATATAATAAATTCTCAGATTTTTCCAAGTCCTTACAATAAAATCTCAAATATTTTCTAAGTCCATATAATAAACTATCAGATTTTTCCAAGTCCTTAGAATAAAATCTCCAATATTTTCTAAGTCCATATAATAAACTATCAGATTTTTCCAAGTCCTTAGAATAAAATCTCCAATATTTTCTAAGTCCATATAATAAATTATGAAATTTTTACAAGTTCTACTTATCGGAAATTTTTCTAAGTCTTTCAAAGTCCAAAGTCCATCCCGGGTTTCGGCACCATGTATAAAAATGACGTTTTCGCGGGATTCACTTAAACACTCAACACTTTAAATTACTTTATTTTTACTTTAACACAAAATTACACAAGATACACAAGATACACAAGGCAGATAATTGACATGAAATTTCTTATACGTATTCAACAAAACACTTCGCTAGTGCGAGGCAAAACTAAAGTGTCGCCATCTATTGGTAACTTATGAAACTAATTGTCGTAACTTGACATATTTAAACATAATTAGACACTGCGTTAAAAACAACCGACTTCAAACTTGTTTTCATTTACAAATACAGACACTACTGGGCCTATCCGAATAAAATTTTTATGGGACCAATTCGACACCATCCCGCATCGAACAAAAAAAGAATCACGTAAATCGGTTCAGAAACCTCGGAGTAATCGGTGTACATACATAAAAAAAACAAACCGGCCGAATTGATAACCTCCTCCTTTTTTTTGAAGTCGGTTAAAAATACTATATTAATATCGAAAACAATAATGACGTCAATCAATGCCATTAAGACCACATTTCCGTGCCAAAACAGAAGAATTATAAAATATCGATACCGGATAACCAATAATTACGTAATATCCAACACAATAAAAGCTCCAAGAAAGTACATTAGCGAAAAGGAAGTGAAGGAAATACATTCCCTCACGAGAAATGGAGGATCAATTTTATTCGATCTCTAGTTCACACATTTATCCTTTTAATTCATGAGCACTAAGACCTAATTGATTATTTCCTCTTGGAAGTCGGGTTTTTATTGCATCAGTAAGAGATAGTAGGACGGTTCTTTATCATTCGCGATTGAGTGATTTATGTCTTGGTAGGAAATAAAGGTATGAAAAAGCTTACTTAAGATTTATCTGTTGAATGTAGGTACTAATGCTTATTAAAATTAGATATGACATTTAAAAAATAATAAAGGTGAATGAATAAATAGACAACTTAAACGAAGAAAAAGTATTGTTATTATAAACTCATGTAAATCATCAGATCAATACCAATAGTTTAATGAACAGAATTAGATTTAAGAATGACTTAATATCTTATCGAAGAATTTTCCACGCGTCATTTAAAGTAAATACAGCATTACTATTCAATTCATTTATTACAGACAAATGTTATCTCTTTGATATTAGCATTAAATGATAAACCATTTGAATTTCGACGTTCAAATCGTTTGAAACGGAATATTTAAACAAATCAGTAGAGATTAATTTAATACGAAGTAGTCCCATTACATATTATCATTACATTATGCATTAGTTTAAACAGGTAACACAGTAATACTTGCGGATGTAATTATATCAATGTGTTACAAGATTAATTTCATTACTAGCTAACCGCACGTGGCTTCGCCCGTAGTTACAGGAAAGCCCGCATAGTTCCTGTGGAACTATCTCGATAAAAAATGTGTATGTACTTTATTTATTTATTAAAAGAAAAGGAAAACATTAATAGCACATAAGGCGACCTTATCGCTTATCAGCGATCTCTTCCAAGCTTTCTCAGGTCTCAAACTATCTTCGCGCCATATTTCATCCAAATTAGTTCAGTGGTTCAGGCGTGAAGATAGACGAACAGAGTTACTTTCGTATTTATAATACTCGTAGGGATGAGATGAAATAGCTGGTTATTAAAATTGGAAGAGAAACTGTGAAATGATAAGGGTAGGTATACTGATTACTGGTATGTAATATAAACTATGTAGGCCGTAGGGTCGCCCACATACGATTTTGTTCGTAGAATTTGCTTCAGTAGGTATTTATTTTATCTGTGACAAGACTTTGAATTGAAAAATCTTAAAATCTATTGAATGTAGAATCTTAAAAGATTCTGACATTTTTCGTGACTGCCTGTCTCATACAATATCTTCGAATCACTGACTCGATTTGTATTGGTTTTCATTATTTTGCTTGTTATTGATTGATCTTTAGTGATGGAATAACCTAATATGCTAAAACAAAAATAAAGAGCATGAAAAATATACCTAGATGTGGCATGCGATCACGCGATACCACGAATTACAAGTGAAGCCACGGGCGACGAGACCGATAATCTTAATATATATATAAATCTCGTGTCACAATGTTTGTCCTCAATGGACTCCTAAACCACTTAACCGATTATAATAAAATTCGCACACCATGTGCAGTTCGATCCAACTTGAGAGATAGGATAGTTTAAATCTCAAATCGTTTTAGAGAAAGCGGGCGAAGCCGCGGGCGGTAAGCTAGTAATATTATATAGCAAAAGCTATAGCTAATAAAAAAACACAAATTATCGAAGTGAAAACCCTTGCCTGAGCGAAGGTACTAATAAAATGAGATAACCAAACCGACGCCGAAGGTCTGTCTTTGATCGTCCATCCGTGTAACGAGGGGGCATTGGCTTGTAGTGTGAACTAACAAATTATAAGTATTAAAAGTTTCATATGCTAATAATAACTATCTTAACTATATATTCAAAAAAGGGAAAATCCCACGTTCGAAAAAATGGCGCCAAATTTTGACAGTTCATTTTTTTTCCTTCTTTTTTAATTTGTTAAGACCAGTGTCATTCTCACAATTACGACAAGCTTAACTACTGCTACTAAAACATACGTGTATTATATAAACGAATAAAAATATATAAAAAAATTCAAATAGGTTTGGTTGCCAATTCAATAATTCAAAACCAGAGCGCTTGTTTATAGTTTCACCAAATCCAATATATTGGTGATTTTAATCAATGGTCAGTCGTGTACAATAGTTGCGAACGCAAACAGTGTTTAATCAGCAGATAAACTGAAATACTGTAACCGGATGAATTTGTTTATCGAAATAATTGAATTATGCTGACAGCTAAAACGTGACACCACAACAAACGGGCGAAGTTTCATAAAATATGCACTAAAGTTTATTTCTTTAATGTGGATAGGTAAAGATGATAAAATATACCTAATAATATATGAAAAATGTATTATGTGATTTTTTAAAAGAATAGAAAAAATTCGATCACGAGGTGGGAATCGAACCTGCGTCGTTATGCCAAATCTCAGCAAACGAATTTCTTCTTTTTCAGTTCAATGTTTTATGTGCCTAAGGATCGAAATCGCCTCGTCATTGATTTTTGTCATATTAAAAAAATCCCATTTATAAAGCATTTAAATGCCCTAAAATTAAATATTAAAATCTATTATATTATTTCATTTGCGCCACACAGAGTTTTTTTTTTTTGCCAAACATATTGGTGAATGTAAAAGCCCCTGGCTACACTGATACTGAAAAATATAAAGAAAACACATTTTTTTTCCCTACTTTCCACCCGTGCTGTCCTATTTGAGTGACGTATATTAAATCCCTTGACACACTGTGAAACCTATTTTATTCTGTTCGCAGCACTCACTATTTCTTTAATATTTCGAAACCATAAAGGCCATATATGAGAAAAAATACTGGCCAGAAACAAAGCTGGCTATAAAAAAATACGCATGTTATTTGTTCGAGGTTGTTTACTCTTTTCTCATCTACTATGTCGCTCAGCACGATGGACGTTGTATGGCGCCATATTGAATTTCTCGATACGGTTAGATTTCCCTTTAAAGCATTTTGCTGTGCTCAGAATTTGGTTTTATTGTTTTTTTTTAATGCAAGTTACTTTTCAACTCGTTAAGTGGCTGATTAAATTAATTTATTAAAAATTTATTAAATTCGACTGCATAAAAAAACATAACATTAAAAATCAGTAACTGGCTGGCTACATTCGACCGCACATTAAAAAAAATGAAACAGAAAAAAAATGTTCGATAAATTCGAATTTTAAATGAGTTTCTTTTTCCACAAAGGGCTTTCAATTACATTCTATAGCGTTGCGATTGTGGGAATGAGGGCTGAGAGAAATCTATACAAAATATAAATCGTATCGAACAGAAGTCAATCGAGTGACGTCAGCGTGATGGTGAGTGAAGGTTTATTGGGAGCTTTTTCCTGTATAATATAAATTGTAATCTAAGATATAAATATTTTTTGTATGGGTATGTATTTTATTTTGTGATTATGTTGTATTGTATTATATTCATATAAATAATGTATGTTATGAATGTTTAATCCAAGTACAGCAGCCATACGTAATGGATAATAAAAAAAAGAAAATTTACGATATGATATAAAACAATCGATGTACTATGTCTGAGACACAAGGCGGGCTATGTTAAAAATAATTTATATTACAATTACTTGTATCTTCCTCCAATTTTTATAATTTATTTAAATGATCTTTTTAATAAATTAATATAAGCGTGATATAGTTTTGTTGAAGTTTGAAGAAAGTAGTTAAAAAATACGTACTTATAAAACCCAAATACTACCAAATTTATTAAATGCAATTTATTTCCAAGGCATATATTTAACCAATTTACACGTGGATCTGATGACAAAGCTCCCGAGGAAATGAGGCTGCATCGTTAAGCTTGAATCACGTTGCCTTCGATAAGTAGTGTTATACCGAACTGCGATTTACTTACTTTTATTTTTATTTTTACTTTTATTGGTGAACTCAAATTGGTATATAACCTGTAATATGTACTTATAATAGCATTTGAATTCGTCTATGAATGTGTATTCTCGAATTTATAGTAATGGTAAGGGTCTTTAAGAATGTATGTACTTTCTACGATTATAATTGAAGTAGAAGGTAGAAGACAAATATTCTTATGTATCCGTATGGATAAGTCAACGTTTTTAAGTGATTTTAAAGTGCATGTCCATTGTCCACTATTAAATTATGTTTTTGTTGTCTTTGTGATATTTGTATTTTAATACATTCGAATAAGTATTTCTTCCTAAATGTACCATCTCCATAATAAATAAATACATATAAAACCATATGCCAATCAAAAACCCGGCATTCCTCTATATCAAACGTGTCCATCCCTCTCCAAAATCCCTTTGTAAAACAAGCTCACTTGTTTCAAATTAATTCAGGATAAGATACTTTAACATCAGTGAAAGTATTTAAGGCTATTGATAGCGTTCTAAGAATCAGTCAAGAGGGGATTTCAAGTCAAAGGATAAACAGTTTTCTGAAGGCACGTAGAATCTTAATAAACCTCTGGTAAAGGTTTTTAGGGACGATTTACGAATATGTCAAAGAAAGGTTATTGTTGTCTTTTAAGGGATTGAGTACGTGATTGTTTTTTTGAATGTGTGTGGTTAATTTGAATGTTTTTAAATGAGAAGGAAATAAATTTATTTATTTAAGGAATTTTATGATTGATTGTGTTGAAATATTGTATCTCATCATCTCATCAACATTGTGTTAATGAATACATGGTGTAAACGTAATAGATTGTAGGTTCATATTATATTACATCTGTGTTGTTAACAAGCAAGTAAGGTATATATGGTTTTATGCTTTTATTTGCTTCAATATTAAAAGCTTCAATATAAAACTTTATTCTATTATAATAAATATATTGTATAACTTCTACATTTGTGTTTCTATGTATTTTTACACAACACCAAAATAATAAACGAACGACTTACACGCCTCCTTCATTATAAATACCCTCGATTTCCCATGTTTACGGGAAAACATCTTATTTATTATTTCTATTGTCTAAAACAACAAACAACTGGCAGTTTATCTTGCCTTCACCCCAGGAACTTACTCTATCCATCTTGAGGCACATTTATCGGCTTTGAACGAATCTCGGATTTACTAGGGACCTTATGTGACATAAATCATTGATGTTTAAGCTGGAATCCATCAGGATTGGTCCAAGAAGTAATGGATTTTACTATGGATTATAAGAGAAATAAGATGAGGAGAATTCTTTGAAATGTGTGCTCAAAGGTACTATTGGATATGTAATAATATTTATCCTAGCAGTAGATAGATATCTAATTTGCCAAAGTCTATGAAATTTTTATCCAAGATTTGTACGTTAAGAAGCGATAAAAGCATCTAATTTTATATTTATATTTTTTGTACTATAGTAGATAAACATACTTAGACGCAGACTACTCTTAAATAAAACGATCTCTATGTATATTTTACTGTACGACCTCGATACCAAAAAGTTCACTTATTTAACTACGCGTTCGTTGCCTTTGAATCCTTCTAATTCAACACAGCCTCATATATGCATAGTACAAATAGGCTAAGAAACAATACAAATAATGAAACATTGTAGCTAAGTGAATACAAAAGAGAATCCACACGAGCGAGATCAAAGCGAACAAGAGATGAAGTTAAACAGACACTTCCTGAGCCGCTGCCGCAGAATCAATTGTATTCGTAGACGTCTAGTTCTATTTTAGATGTTTGTTTGAGTCTTGTCATTAATGGCCTGCGCAGACGAGGGATTTTAGTCCCTGGTGGAGAAAAAAGTACGCTCCGCGAATAAAAACTCCGCCGCGGATTTACCGCGCCGCGGTCTCAACGCACACGTATTGGGGAGAAAAGCACGCTATGGAAGCGAATATGAATAGGTTACAACGCGGACTAAAGTCCGCCGTTTGCGTTGCTTCGCCTAGTCACCCGTGTTCTATTTCTTTCGGGGACTCCTATACGAATCTTTATCTGGTCCGCTCCCTGCATGTCTGCGGTTATTCAGTGGACTTTTAGAACACGGCACTTCTAATCCCTCGTTTGCGTTACTCGATACAGTTGTAAGTATTCTATTTTAGCGGACAAAAAAGTCCGCGGACTAAAATCCCTCGTCCGCGCAGGCCCTAAGGAAATTTAGCGAACAATATCTTGGTAATGACTGCATAGCGTACAAGAGCCGTGTAAACAATTTTGAGTTCGTATTCTTGAGCTACGTAGCTGTTTCGTAGCACGTGCTACGTGTACGTAGCAGTTTCGAAGTGTGCTTTTGAATAGGTGCAATTGGATCATGATGGTATAGTATGAAAATATGTGGATAGTATAATTGAAATAAATATAAGAAAGCTTGAAAATTTTATTCAATTTTACATTTTATACGACTTTCTTTAGTTGCGCAACAATAATTGCTGCAAAGCTCGGTGTTTAAAAGTCTCACTTACGTTCCAATGCATGTAGAGCAATCAAAAACTCACTAAATGTATATTGTAAAAAAATCTATCTAACACCGAAAAGAATTACCAAAATCGGACCAGTAGTTCCTGAGATTGGCGCGTTCAAACAAACAAACTCTGAAGAGTTCGTTTGTTATAAAGCTGTATTATATAGTAATAGTATATAGTATAGATATTAAGTACCTATGGATATTGGATATATCATTTATAGATATAACTCCAAATTTAATATCACACTTAATTCCCCTATAAATAAATATTACGACATACCCAAGTTGACGTGGCACGTCAAAACAACCTCTAGGGATATAAAGTCTGGAAAAATCGAAATGGAATAGACTCGAAGCGAATGGAATAAAAGCGACAAATAGAATTTAACATCGTATTTAGATAGATGTTGAAATTTAAACCATTAGGAATAGACGTGCCGTGGGACTTGGATGTTTATTGCAGTGGTTGGTTATATTGAAAGAAATTTTATAGTATTTTATGTATGAGAGGTGTGGATGGATTGATTAAAAAGAGCAATCATTTTTTATGCAGTTAATTTGAAAGCAAATAGTAATAAATACGTATTATATATTAATTTTAGGATTGTTCATGTTTGTTAACAATGACACGATAGTTTGCTAAATGAAAAAACCGAGATTTATAAAACAATTATCGTTTTATAAAACCAAATTAGGTGGGCTCCATGAGGCAGGAATACTGCAGCTTTCTGCAGTTTTGTTTTGTGTTATATATACATGATAGTATGTTCATGTAAACGTAAAATATTTTTAAGCTATCGCATAGCTTCTATCGCGGGCGCGGAGGTGCGGCTTGAAGGCATGCTACACAATAGCTTTACCGCGGCAGTCCCCGAGTGCCACACGTCTTTTTTATTTATATTTATATTTATCTAAAATAATACACGTGTTAAGATTAGAAACTTTTAATAATTCAGATACGTAATGCCCCAGTCATTAACCTATAATAGCTACCTAGATCTTTACCCGGTAAAATAACTATCATTTGTAACGAAAACATCACGCGACTCAAGAATCACGAACATTGATCATAATTAACTTTAATTCATTATTAATAACCAGTTTTATATATAAACCTGTAATTTTGGTTAATCTTCAAGTGGATGGGTGTTTCTTAATTATATATTTTTGTTATATTGGTTTGAAAGTTAGTTATAATTACTTATTTTTATTTTACGCTCTTCTCTTCATTCTAGTGGCACTTATTATGAATATATTACGTCCGTATCCATGGATTTATTTATTACCTAATAACATAATATAATACTAAGCATCTTGCAAACGATATTATATACTACAACGAACATACGAGTCAATAAAAATATATACCTAATGTTTATGGGCAAATGGCAGCTTTTTAATTAGCATTTCCTATAATATATAATATGGAAGTAATATTAAAAAAAGTAAAACATTTAAGTACACGCCCCCTAAATATCCAAACATTAAATCAAATAAAGCGAATGCAATTATCCCCACAGTAAAGCCAATGCTAAGAAACAAAAACGCACATTTAAAACTTTTAATTAAAATTTACATCGCCATTGTATACCCGCAATGAAACGAAAATACATTTATGTTCTTTGTAACAGGATTTTCGAAACTACTGCCATAGTATAGAGAGAACAAGTAAGTTATCTTATGGAAGTGAATAAATAATCGATTATTATTTTAATCGATTAATTTTTCCATTTTCGATTTTTTATAATCGATTTTATTAATGGTAAAAATAGATTTTTCAAAAATCGATTTATTTCTAAACAAAAAAAATCGATTATTGAGTAATAGATTTTTCTGAATCGAGGTCACATCCCTAAGTTATCTTCGAACAAAGCTACATCGCGCCGTGTGTATGTACGCGGAGCGCTTGGCCACGCCTCACGTTCATGTACGTACGAATTACGCAAGCTTGACGCACGCACACAACGCCGCTCGGTTCCTTCTCATGGACCGTTCTCGTGAGGGCCGCGCCATTGCTGTGAGCGGTCGGTGTTTGTTTATACAATTATCTAAAACTAGCTTCCGCCCACGACTTTGTACGTGCATCCCCGTTTTCCCCGTTCCCGCAAGAATTTCGGGAAACCCTTTCTTAGCGGATGCCTACGTCCTAACATCTACCTGTATGCCAAATTTCAGCCCGATACGTCCAGTGATTTGGGCTGTGCGTTGATAGATCACTATATCAGTCACCTTTGAGTTTTATATATATATTATATATATAGTATAGAAGTATAGATATCCACGTGACAAGTGAAAACGCTGCGCCTCGCGAGTTTGGGTACCGTGCGCTCCTAAACGCCGGGAGTTGGGCTATTTGTTCTCTTTATACTATGCTCCTTCTGTGCATAGTCACACGACTCTGTGTAAATTGCTTTAATGTTAATGCATTCAGATTTTATTTTTTCACTGCAAATACGAATGAACTGCGCTTGGATTTTTTGTTTGCAGAAAGTTTCGATGATAAGTACGTTGTTGTATGATGGTTTACAAATTACAACTTTACAAGTGTTAAAAAGTTGATTGAGATTTTATTAGATTGACTGTTGACAGATGTTTTAAAACAAGCGTAAAGCCTGCGTTTTTGCTCACATTTACTTTATGTTATCGCGCGGCATATGTTACATATTTCCACTTCCTATATGACTCTATAAGATCAGTTCTATAACAAAATTAGTCTATATATTTCTAGGCTATCTCATCATGAGTATTTGTCTTCATTCTATTTAGATTTGTCACTGTATAAAACAAAGTCGCTTTCTCTGTCCCTATGTCCCTTTGTATGCTTAAATTTTAAAAACTTTACGCAACGGATTTTAATGCGGTTTTATTTAATGGATAGAGTGATTCAAGAGGAAGGTTTTAGTATATAATTTATTAGGTTTTATACAAAGCGGGCGAAGCCGCGGGCGTTAAGCTAGTTAAGTATAAAACGGATAAATAAACTTTAAAACGATGTAATTAAACATAATCGTTCACACACTCAACTGAGTTCTTGTACGAAAATAAACAGCAAGTCGTTTTCCCCGCGTTTTAGTTTATAGAAGACAAGATAATTAGTTTGTTGAACTATCCGTAAATACGGAGCTATTAAGGGTACCGCATTGACGTCTTGCAATGAACGTAGTGTAGTTAAGAGTGTGTGTAATGCAGTTCAAAATAATTATAAAATTATACTACTAGACGACTAAACGAATATTGTAAGCTAACTGTACCCCGAGGTTTATCTGCATTGCTTCGCTTTTATTGGTCTTAGCGTGATATAGCCTTCGTTGGTAAATGGGCTAACACTGAAATATTTTATATACCCGTAGTTCCTAAGATCAGCGTTAAATCAAACAAATAATTAAACTCTTTTTATATCATAGTTACTCAATCACGCAAAAACATTGTTCTGATTTTTTAAAAATACAACGACTCAGCAGGGTAAATATAACGACGTGTGCTCTATAACTGAATGAATGATGAATGGGCAATCTAACACTGAAAGAATTTTTCAAATCGGACCAGCAGTTCCTGACATTAGCGCGTTCAAACAACAAACAAACAAACTCTCCGGCTTTATAATATTAGTTGTATACGTAGTATATTATTATTAGTCTGTGATATTAGTATAGATTAGAAATGGTAGATTTTGATCATTCTGTTACACAACTAGTGATATAATGAAGCCTATGAATTCGTTTTTTTTAACGTTCTTAGCTTAGATACATTTTAAAATTAGCAAACATTTTCGAACAAAGAAATAACATTATGAACTATAATAAAAGAAAGCGTTAATTCATGCTCATCCACCTTTACAAGTACTAAACCTCATTTAATTTCAGCTGAATCATACATTAATTTGACCTCAATATAACCATAAAGCATTGGAAAATCGATATTCAATTAACCTTATAAAGTGCGTTACAAAATCCGACCGACTAAGAATACTTGAAAGGTTATAAGTGATTTTCCAAAGATAAATTCAATTACGCGGGCAAAAGTTTAATGGAATCTTTTATTAGATAACTACTTTAGCCTTACCTTAAGAAGGTTATTTATAGGGTCAGCTTTGGAGGCTTTAAGTTATAGAAATTGAAATAAATTTGTTGAAAGGCTTTTAAATAAATATGACAAAGTCAGAATACTTTCTATTCTAGGTATAACAATATACAATTGTTTAAGTTTAAAAGGTATTGTTAGATGCACATTGTAGACTTAATATATCTATACTAATATTATAAAGCTGAAGAGTTTGTATGTTTGTTTGAACGCGCTAATCTCAGAAACTACTGGTGCGATTTGAAAAATTCTTTCAGTGTTAGATAGCCCATTCATCGAGGAAGGCTATAGGGTACCTATATATCATCACGCTATGACCAACAGGAGCGGAGCCACGCAGGTGAAACCGCGGAGTGCAGATAGTATAAGATATTACAGTATTAATGTCTAGGTTACTAGATAATTATTAAGTTGTCTCAGTATTAGTGGAGAATAATTGTGTTACATTTTAAATGAAAATATCTTCACCGTCCCCATTGTAAGAAATGTCTACATTTATAATATAATATCCTCCAAAAGGCTTTAAAATTATCTAAACTCTAAATAATAAACACCTTATTATATTTCAAAGGCGTTTTATTAACCACCATTTTCAAAATAATAATATATAAACGATTACGGAATCATTGGAGCAAAATAAATGGAGTTATTTAAGCCTTCACATAATATTCTTGATTACGACTTGATTTTCTTTTATTTGATTTGACTGAATAATATTTTTTGTAATTTTGTTTCTCAATAATGTAATAAGATGAAAAATTTATACATATAATAAATCTGTAGAAGGGTCAATTCTGTACATTGAAAATATTGAAAATATAAATAGCAGGGGGTGTTACTGGATCGATACCAAGCCCAAATATGTGATTAAAAAATTTTTTGTCTGTCTGTCTGTCTGTTTGTATGTGAAGACATCACGTGAAAACTAACGGTTCGATTTCAATGAAACTTGGTACAAGTATATCTTATTATCCTGGGCGTAAAATAGGATACTTTTTATCCTGGAATAATACGTAGAAAAAAAAATCTTAATTTTTTGTTTTATCCATAGATGTTGTTCTGTAGAACCGCGAATCATTGTCATTGTCAGAGTTACTCAAAATGGAGAAATAAACCATCCACGCAAAGACCGACATCCGCGCGGACGGAGTCGCGGGCGGAAGCTAGTATTGAATATTTACACACATGGCGGCAAGATAGAAGTAATAATTTATATGCATTTTATAAGCAAGCGATTTAATATTCATATACAGCCTTAAATACGGTTTTCAGGATAAAGCAGGGAATTGTTTATTCTCTATTCTAATTAATCCTGTTACGAAAGTCTGACACTACCCAGGCAAAACAATTTTATACATTTGCAAAATAATACTAATTCTTTTACCTATTTATTTACAAAATATTTTTTCTCTAAACTCTATTGTAATACTTTATTATTCTATTCAAATTTAATATGCTTTGCCAAGCCTGTATTCCAAATAAATCAAAGTAACGTAGGGTTGCTAGGTTGATATATCATTGCCCATTGGATAATACGTTTCCGCCATGTTTAGATGCCTTTCCCTTATCTGAAGTTTACGAGTAATTGAAATATATTGCTGCACTTAGCGTATAGAGAACGTTTGTGTTGAACTATAGTTCAAAATTAGGTTTTGTTGAGTGTTAGTATTGTATTATCTGTGGTACTTTGAGTATTATATGTTTACTTATCTTGTAATACAATGTTTTATATAGGGATTAGTTATAATCTATACTTAATATTATAAAGCTGAAGAGTTTGTTTGTTCCTTGTTTGAACGCGCTGATCTCAGGAACTACTGGTCCGAATTGAAAAATTATTTCGGTGTTAGATAGCCCATTTATCGAGGAAGGCTATAGGCTATATATCATCACACTAAGACCAACAGGAGCGGAGCGATTCGGGTGAATCTGCGGGGAACAGCTAGTATTACTCATATACAGAGTATATTTTGATCATTGGTTGAACAGTTATGTATAAGGCTGATTTGAATAATTATGGAAAATTGAAAAGAATACAACACATATTATAAATAATAAAATTAATACCTGCATTCATTCTTTAAAAACAAAGGAAGAAAAAAATCTCTATGTAAAAGAAATTACTACTTACACACATAACAACATCTCTATCTGAATTCAATTAAAATTAAAAAGGGGTTTAACACCTTTTTTAAGTACCTAAGTAAGTAATTGATAAATAATAAATTCCGCTATACTAAGCTATTTATAAATACGTATTTTCATTTCATTCCTTATTTTAATAAAATTCGATCTTCTCTCTATATTTGTATTTTAACCTTTTATCTCAGCACTCAATGCAACCCGATATCTTGGTTGATTTCGTTTGTCGCTTCACGTATATTGCAAAATATCGATGTCTGGTTTGATCGGACAGATTAAAAAAGATACTAACTCTGCCCGGGTTAACGTGGGTGAGAAACTAATCAACAATATAGCTTGGCACTGGAGAATAATGTTATTTTCTTTGGGGGAAATAATTTTCAAATCGCTTCAACAGGTTGAGAGATTCTTTTTCAAAACATTATTTTTCAAACCTTATTAAGTGCCGATTTTTCAATGCTTGGATAAAACTTATCCGTCCAATAAAGTATTACACGATAATATTAAAATGTCACGTAAACTGGCAAATACGGGCAATTAGAATGCGTTTTTAAAATGGTAGTTTTATACATTATTCGACGAATACTTAAGTTTTAACCAAGGATTGAAAAATCAGCCCTAAATTACAAACATCATGTAAATAATAATGTCCTGAAGACCTTTTATAAGATCCCGTTTTCGTAAAGATAATATGTAACGTGAAACCAAATCATAATTATCACTTACTATTTATACAGCAATCATACAAATACTTTATTGGAATTAATCCATAACAAATGAAAGAATATATTTTTACCTATTTACCATAGGTTAAAAGTCTATCTAACAAACATTTGATTGCAATATTGCGTGTTAAATTTTTTATGGTCGTCACTCGCTGTGTGAATATTGCATTTGGTCATACATCAAACCCTGGGCTAGTATTAATGCGTTTAAAGTATTGATTGCGGTTTATTTTATTTTTAGAGTACTATATTTATAGGTTATGTGCAGTCACGTTTATAATATTACTACCTTCCGCCCGCGACTCTATCCGTGCGGAAAAATTAATTTTTTTTCTACTTATTTTTCCGGGTTAAAAAGTATCCTATTTTACGCCCAGGATAATAAGGTATAATTATACCAAGTTTCATCGAAATCGAACCGTTAGTTTTCATGTGATGCCTTCACATATAGACAGACAGACAAACAGACAGACAAAAATTTATTTAATCACATAAGTATTTGGGCATGGTATCGATCCAGTAACACCCTCTGCTATTTATATTTTCAATATTTTCAATGTACAGAATTGACCCTTCTACAGATTTATTATATGTATAGATTATATAGATGTGGTTATATTTATAGCGGTGGATAGCTACTACCTGCTGATATCTTAGTTTTGTATTAAGACCTTCTAACTTACAGACCTCACATTATCATAATACCGCTCCGCGGTTTCACCCACGTGGCTCCACTCCTGTTTGACTTATCGTGATGATATATAGCCTATAGCCTTCCTCGATGAATGAGCTATCTAAAACCGAAAGAATTTTTCAAATCGGACCAGTAGTTCCTGAGATTAGCGCGTTCAAAAAAACGAACAAACAAACTCTTCAGCTTTATAATATTATAAAATATTAGATAAATAAAACTATGGAAGAATAACACAATTTGAAAATACTCATATATTGTGAAACTCATTTAAATAAATTATTATTAATATGCATTATTCGATTAATTATACTTTAATGCCCGTAGAGAATTTGATTACGGTGCCAGGATAATTATTAAAAAATATTCCATACGATACTGTATCCTTAATAAGAAAATATTGTAATTTATATTAAAATTTATCAAACCTTTTTATAATTAATATCCTGACATCGAAATTTACAATAAACCTTGTGTAGACTTTTACTTAGTATCCCATATTTTATGAGATTGAGACTTGCCAATAAATAAAAAAGAAGAATCCCATATTCAGATATGGGGAAGACGCATTTACGTCTGCTTTCCTGGTACATTTTGTTTAAACGAATGAAGCCCGTAGTTAGAATTCACAGTTAATATTTTTACTTGATTAACTGTATGTCAAATGACATTTAGCAAGACGCCTCTACAATCCAATTTAAATAAAACAAGAATCCTAAACCCAAACGAATAAAATATTCAACGACTACCAATTCCTTTTTTATCAATAAATGAAGAACACGTTCCCACGACGTGACTCGTCTATTCCTTCTTCAAAACTCTTCATTTTTAATGCCACTAATCTATATAATATCCTAGAGTGGAAAAATGTGTGCTAGAGAGGAAACATTTGTATATGGTATGTGTGTAAAGTTTAAAACAAAACTGCTGAACCGATGTTAGAAATTCCTTCACGAGCAAATAGCTGCATTATTCCTGCAAGACATAGGCTATATTTTATCCCGGCAAATCGGGCGGAGCCAGGGTGTGCGGCTAGTATACATAGGAACTACTGACAGGCGCTACGTTAAACAAAGTTAAATGACTTTTAATAGCATTGCGTGCTGTTCAGCGTCGAATAAATATAAAGCACTTTTTAATTGGTTTATCATAAAACCCTATCATCGAAACGGGGGAAAATATTCAAATATTCGTAGTCATAATATATCATATCTAATAGAATCTGAGATTTTAGATCGAAGATATCGAAATAAACAATTATTTAAAGTATAATTAATTTAGATTAATGACGCTAATACTCCGTTATATAATTAAAGAGAATATATTTTATTCTTTTGTTGCTTTCCCTATAGATTATTATTGAAATGGTTGGGAAAAAACAAACTTTCCTAAAAGTGATTTCAAATTATTTATTGGATGTGAAATCAGTTCCTCTTTCTAGACCATCATTCTATTTTATTTATCATGAACCATGATGTAACATAACCGTCTCCTTGGTACGGTGGTTGACGCGTGAGCTTAGCACCGGTCCTGGGTTCGATTCCCGGTGGAAACGAAGAAAAAAAATGTCTCGGTCTGGTAGGACACAGAAGGCTGATCACATACTTGTCCCTAAAGAAAATCGATCAGTGAAACACATGTACAAACCCCACTAGTGGACATGGGACTTCACTTATGATGTAACATTCATTTAACAAATCTATATTCTAGCACGAACACAACACAATATAATAGAATATTCTACCGCAATACGTTGAGTGTCTCTACATGGTCTCTACATTGTACCAAACTTTTATTGCAGCGTAACATTTAAAAACCAAGCCCTGTCAGTACCATAAATACTTACCGATAAGCCCACAGGCCTTCGCTAACGAGTCATAAACATAATCAGTATATTGGCTACAATTGCGTTGATTTATAAACTCAAATAATAGTTATAAACTACACTATTAGTTAACAACGTTCTATAAAAGCTCCTCATGGTTATTTTTTTTCAGCAGTCGAAACGTTTATTCAAGTGATTGATAGAATTTATTTGAGCGGAAAATTATTTCAGTATTGCCTAGGAATATTTATTACTATTAAGAATACTTACATAACTGTCGAATGTTTGCTGTATAATATTAAGAACTTTTGTCATACATAGTGATGTTGATTTGAAAAGTACATTAAAGAAATTGACATAATAATGCATTGTGCACGTATATATAAGAACTAAAACTAGTAATGTAAAAATACATAAATTAGCAAAAAGAAAACATTTCTTCCTATGGGGGTACAGGTCATAATCTAACATGCTGGCCAAATGCGGGTTGGCGGATCATATACCTATCGTCAAACATATGATTCTACGATATGTCGGTTTCTCACGATGTTATCCTTCGCCGTTCACCTTTGCCAAGGACTTCATACAATTCTCATTAGCAAATATTTTATTTCCCAGTCAAAGAGTTTATATGTTTGTTTGTTTGTTACAGATGAAATGGCGAGTGGCCAGCGGGATGGGCGTGCCGCTTGCCGCTGCAATATTCTTCATGCTACCGCTGTTCACATCTTCTACGGGAGATATCAGTATGTTATTTATTTAATTCATTTAAATTATAACTTATTCTTTATACTATAATAGTTATATTATTTATAGTATAATTGTTATATTGTTATATATTCATTTAAGTTATACCTTATTCTTTATACTATAATTCATATCGACTACGATGTCAAATGGAATAATTTCTACCTACAGTGTTAAGGGTATTCCCTACAGAAAGTATTAAAGTATTACAAAATTCCACCCTATATATTAAATTGTATGAAAAGATAACAATATGGTATTTATTTGGTAGATATAATGGGTTAAACATTTTGATTCCATCAATATTTTAATCAATTTAATGTTATTGTGGTGTTTATCCGAACCATGGAAGCTCTATATATTTTTTGTATTTATTTATTTATTTGTAAGAGTAATACAAATAATCTGTAATACATTTAATTTATATTTCAAAGATGTATCATAAATTATATAGTTTCATAAGAAGTGTTAGTTCTTCAAACAGTGTATTTTGTATGAACATGTAAAAAGTGCATTGTGTAACGATGTAATTAAATACATTTTCAGCTCTGATATTCAATATGTACTCAATAGCAACACAACATATTGTAGCACATCAATTATTTCCGCCGTATCCACATCAAAATTTAATTTAAATGAACAAAAACCCGAATTGAATAGCCAGCAAAAACATGTTCGTCTTGTGAAGCTATTATCTTAGTTTTATTAATTTCCAAACTTCAATACGGCTGTAACAAAAGCTTGTCTATCAAAATACGAGTCTATTGTAACGTGAACACAATCACAATTTATTGTGAGCGAGAATATTCTAAAACAGAATTTTTAAAGGCCCGCCAAATTGCGTTTTTCGTACGGAAGCGCGGGGAATATAGCGTAACGACACAGTAGCGATGAGCGGGAACTACACTAATTGGTTACCATGGAAACAATAATTATTATTATAGTAGTAATAAAGACTTCTTAACAAAAGAAGTGTTCTTGTGTTTGCTTATTTATTGATTATAAAGTACAAAGAGGAAAGAAAAGAAAGCTTAAACCTGAATGGTAACCAATGATCTCTTCAAACAACTTGAGGTAAATCGTAATTGGGTGGCAGTGGAATTCAGTAATATCACAGATAATACTATAATACTAGGTAACTAGATAATACATTATATTTATTATCTTTGTGTCTAAGCATAAATCGCTTTTTAACTAGAAATTAAGACCTCACCTATGCTCCAGGGAATATACTTAGGTTTCCTTATTTATATAACACTTAAAGGCCATAGTAGAATACTTACACAACGAAAAGGGACATAAGGAAATTGCCCGAAGAAATTTTGAGGTAATGTCCTTACAAGTTACATCTCTATGGTCCTTACATTTTAAATGCGCAGTTTCTTTAGAAGATAGAAGTATTACGGACCCAAATTTTATCATATTATCATAGATTATCATGTACAGAAACACAAGTAAATACCTTGCCTTATTTTTATTTATAAAAGAAACGAAAGACGCTGAAAATGTATAAACTAAATAAGGTTTCCATTTATTTACTTAAAAAAATGCAGTAATCAGATTAACTACCTATTATTTTGCGTAATCATTAATAATAGCATAAGTAGTTTATTACCTATCCGTAAAATAAAAGCGATTTCTATCCGCTATTCGCTAAGTAAATCACTCTAACAACAGGCGAACTCTATACAAAAACCTGAATACTTCATTTTTAGAACCAATACTGAAAAAAGTCAGTTATAAAGTGTTAACAGGATAAACTAGATCGACACATGTGAACGAAAATAGTTTACACATATCAGAAGAACAAAAACCACGAATAGTATTTGAATTGTTAGAACGATTGTTTAAATTTTCAAACGTTTTAAATTGCTGACTTTTTCTATGCATGTTTTGGTAAGAAGTGGTTGGTTTAAATCGTGTTATTTGTTTACATAGAAGGATAGTTCCGGCAAATGAATTTATGTATTTTGGCTTAAATACCAACAGTGAAGACTTAAAAAATTTTAAGCAGTGAATGTATTGCCAATACAACACGGAACACCATATTAGTTGTCATTTAAATATAAAATGTTTAATAAGTATTAAATAATAATTTAAACATTATATTAGATAAAATAATACACTATATGAATCTAAACTTTTAAAGAAATCGAAAATGTAATAATCGAATTAACGAAACGTTTTGTTGAAATCGATGCTTCATAAATAATTGATTATCCGTTTTTCCTTTTCGTTTGGTAACGTCATTTAAATTAATATAATATATACTTAATATTAATTATTGTATTATTTATTTTGCCTTAATTTCTACAGAACCTTTATGAAATCGATTCCAATGTACCAGGGCACCACGGCACATCAAGAGCGCGCGGCTGGCGGGGCAGCGTGCAGGCGCCTGCTGACGTCACAGCTAACAACTCTGTGAGCAACGTGACCGCGCAACTGGGGGGTACCGCTTACCTACATTGTTTGGTGGGACATTTGAATGAGAGAGGGGTGAGTGACCTTGTTTGTACAATTAGTCGTATACTCATACACAATACTCTTATGTGCCATCTTCACAATTGGCAGCGTTGGCCCAACAAATGATCGTCGATGTTTGCCGCTTTTACGTCTTTTGATTTATTTATTCGGCAATTATGAATAATTAATATCCTATCATAGAGATTGACCTTCCATACCGTCGTGATTGCCTCTATTCGCCCAAAACTGCCCATTGTGAAGAGGACCAAATAGATTCATGTACCAATACGTAGCATAATAATTCATACATAGTAATTTATAGAGGATCATACCTACACTCAAACATAAATAAACTATACAAGTTTCTAGTGAAAGAGCAATAATTGGTAGTTTTAGGTGTAGTGAACCTTTAATTTTGATTGATACAAAATTATAGCTAAACTATTAAATTTTCTGAATAAAAACTTTTTTGTAGAGATAATAAATGTTCTGAATATAATATCGCTTATCAGAACTGAAGATATTGATCTGAATGTTGCTTTAAGCTTCAATTCTGAACGTTTAAAAGTTTTATTGCACATTTAAAGCCCGCTTATAAATTTAATGATGGCATTCAGATTCGGAATATCAGTCTTAAATTAATAAGAGAACATTTAATTATTATCATTATCATAGCTTCACTGATAAACTAAGACGACAATCGATGAACGAATGAATGAACGAAAAATTATTTAATGTTACACACTCAATACAGGTTTTACAAAATAAGAGCAATATAAGTTGTAATATGTACAGAGGGCGGTCTTATTGCTGTAAGCAATTTCTGCCAGACTAATTCATAATTATTTACACGAATAAATTTCCATTCGAGTCACGTATTAATGACCCATTAACTATAAACAATTCATTTACAATTCACAGAATAGTACAAAGCATAACCTAATAATTAATAATTCGTACAAACGCAATCGGATCCCAATTATGAACTAACTAGCTGCTCCAGTAAACATTCTGCCCTATTGCCCATTTTTCGTATGTTCTCTCCGATACAAACCTTCCTTGTGGGTTAACAAAACGTTTAAAAACTAGCTGATTGGTGTTTCCAGCTTTACACTTAGCAACACATTTTAACACGTTTTTATTAGCTTCATCAGTATGATTGATAACCTGTTTGTATGTCACCAACTCCTGAATCGATACAGATTTAATTCAAACTTTGCACACTTATCAAGGATATGACAATACAATAATTTCATGAACATAAGCGATTAGTTTTTATCCATATCAATAACATTGTTATTGATATGGTTAATATGGCTAATACTTGCGGTCCGCCCCGGCTTCGCCCGTGGTATATATTCACGTTTTCTCTACATAAGAATCATCCTCGTACTTCAAGGAATATAATAAAAAAAGAATTAAAGAAATCGGTTGAGCTGTTCTAAAGTTATGCGCTTACCAACACATTTTGGGATTCATTTTTATATTATAGAAGATTATAAAGAGGAATGGTTTCTCATTATGTATGTTTGTATGTTTGTATGTTTGTATGTTTGTATGTTTGTATGTTTGTATGTATGGTTTTCACGCATAAACTACTGGACGGATTTTGATGAAATTTGGCACAGACAATCTTTAGACCCTGAGAAAGAACATAGGCTACCTTTTATTGCGAAATATGTACCACGGGCGAAGCCGGGGCGGACCGCTAGTACATTATACAGATGAAAATAGCGATTAAATAACAAACACCTAAACGTTTCAACGGTAAAACGGATTGCGCAAATTCACGGAACTTGTATAAAATTTTCAAACTGTAAAACGCTTGCTAAGCTCATAGCTGGCAAGTTGGCACAATTACAATCTGACTTGGTCCGCAATTTGCATATCGCACACGTCCGAGCGAAATTGAGAATATTGTTCCGTATGACAATGCAGGCTTGTAATCGGTGTGATTTTTGGATTTATATAAATACCGTGTATATTTGTATGGTTTTTATTGGGATTAGTTTAACGGGGCTGAAATGGGTCTATAATCTATATATATATAATATAAATAAATGAAACCCGTTTTCCTTGGTCACGGCATCTCGCATGAACAGGGGGACCGATTTTGATAATTCTTTTTTTATTATATTCCTTTAAGTACGAGGATGGCACTTATGTAGAGAAAACGTAAATATGCACCACGGGCGAAGCCGGGGCGGACCCCTAGTTCTTAAATAAAATGCACATTGACAAAGATCAAGTGCAATACTTATCTTCGTTTTAGTTGTAAACTGGTGGTGCCTAATCCGGAAAAAAACGTTGGTTCTAGGCAGTGCACTTTTCAAAAGAAAACACGACCATCTTTCATTTTGCGCACCTTTTGTATTACGTTAATATTTATCTTATTTCTAAGTTTCCATCCCATAGAAATAATGTGTTTCTTATTTAAAGATCTTCATCCGAAACACAAATCTGTATAATATGTCGTCACTTGAAAATTAAAATGTTGAATAACCGCAAAGACCAAAGTACCAAACAAAGCATCAACAGCACATGTAACACCCAACACAATTACAAAAACCATTTAAACTAAACAAGAACAAATTCTCGTTTTATTATGACGCTGTTATTTTTCAAGCGTGTTGAATGAGTTGACAATATTAATGGTTCCCTTCCGTTTGCAGCAAGTGTCGTGGATTAGAAAACGAGACTGGCATATCTTGAGCTCCGGGAAATTCACCTACACGAATGATGAACGTTTTCAGGTGAGTTTTTGTTTGCATAATTAAAGTATATCTAGAATAGTCTTTTTGAGGCATTACTATACTATAGCCCTACGGTTTTACCCGCATTGTTGCACTCCTGTTAGCCTTAGCGTGATGATATAGCCTTACTCGATAAATGGGCTATCTAACACAGAAATAATTTTTCAAATCGGACCAGTAGTTTCCGAGATTAGCGCGTTCAAACAAACTCTTCAGCTTTCTAGTATCAATGTTCATTTTTGGAAGAATTTCAAATCACGTTATATAACCTTAGGAATAGAAATGTATATGGAACTAAGTGCATTGAATACGTTACATATTAGACCAGGTATATTCCTTAGAGAAAAGCGACCATCTCGGTGAGAAAACAGTTTATAATACATAATATTATGAACATATTATAGAGATTTTATTTTATTCTAAAAAAAATGGTCAAAACGTTCTACAGTTTTACAAACAAAACTAAGCCCCAAAAATACCAAAATTCTTAGAGCTTATTTTTAAAAAGTAACCTCAAAAGTAGATATAATTCTTGATCCAGATTACCGGTTGAATATGCATGAGGTCCCACTAGCCTTAAGTAGAGCGCCTGAAAACTTCCTGTATATTTTCATATGCAAATTCTTACTGAAGTAAGAACATACGAATGTGCTATAATTTGTTTATTTTTATTAACTCGTTCCCAACGCAAATGTAGGTTGGTTAAAAGGAAAATTAATGAAAACATTGCATAACGAGAGGAAAGCAAATGAGCAAGTGTGTATAAAGTCGAACGTTACAGTTTATTTATTTCAAGAAACAAGTGTTACAATCAACATTGTGATTTTGAAGTGAAACTTCTTTGAGAGTAAAATTTCAAGGTCGCGTCACGGCAATACCGTCACATCATGGAGTAACGCGACGATTTTGGTATCTTTGAATCTTGCAAAGAAGTTTCACTTCTGACACGTGTGCTGGGCACACACGCTCTTTTTATATGATTGAATAACACCCAGCTTAAAATAAATATAGGTAATGCATGTTTTTATTAGTTGGGAAGTTTAAAATTTTATTGTTAATATTATAGGGTTGTCTCTTTTATGGAAATTTCTTACAATAAAGTATTATGTATTCGGGATAAGAATATGCATTATGCAAGTGGCATACTATGGAAATATTGTCAAGTTATGTCTCTGTTTATTTTAGCAGAACCTCTAGTTATACTAAAATATGTTTCTATTTTTCTTGGATACAGTGGGTACTTAGTTATGCACAAAATAAGCTGTGTTTTCCACTCTTGTGATTTATTTATTTAAATTTTCTATTATTCCCACCCACTTGAAAAGTCAATAATTGCATTTTCGGACATTCTCATAAGAATTGAAATGCAATGTAACTAATAAAAAGAACGACGTGTGGCACTCGGGGACTGCCGCGGTTAAAGCTATTGCATGCTATGACTTCAAGCCACACCTCCGCCCGTCGGAGTGGGGAGCGTGAGGTTTTTTCGTTACGGAATTTCTCGATTCGGTCCCCGCGCTCAAGGCCCGCGATAGAAGCTATGCAATAGCTTAAAAACATTATAGTTCTTAAAAGGGAGTTGTATCGATAATAAATTCAATTATTATTCATGTGCTTAACTAAATAATCAACAAAATATTCAATAGTACCTAGGTATTTGCTTCCCCATTCATTCACCAGTGATGACATCATCATTACGCAAAACATCGAGTCAGCAATCCCTGTTTAGATTGATTGAACCCAATATTAACGTATGACATATCGGATAGTCAATGTAAAATTCGCCAGCTAAAACTTTCGCCTTCCCCATTTTATTACACACATTCATCATCCGCCTCAATATCCATTTGACGCGCAGTATTTCTTTTAAGTTAGAGCTGTGTGGAAACGAATGACGTTTTTATTCGTATAACGAAATAGATCTTCTGTACCAGAAATGGTTGGATTTAATTTGACTAACAGTCTTTGATTGAGGATTGAGAAAGCCTGAGACAGAAGAACATATTTAAGGAGAATTTAAGTATGGTTTGAGACTTGATTTGGAAACCGGCCGTTTATCAACTTCAATTGACATGCACGATTTTGGTTTCCTCTGTCTAGAGGCTGGAGAGCTGATTTAAGCGATATAATGAACATCGTAAACATTCATTGATAGACATAAAACGCTCCTCGCCTAGCAAGTGACATGGTGTGATCATAACTCAAATTTGTATTTGATACTAGCTTTCCGCCCGCGGCTTCGCCCGTGCAGTCAAAGAAAAACCCGCATAGTTCCCGTTCCCGTCGGATTTCCGTGATAAAACCTATCCTATGTCCCGGGATAAAAAGTAGCATATGTCCTTTCTCGGGTATCAAAATATCTCTATACCAAATTTCATGCAAATTGGTTCAGTAGTTAAGGCGTGATTGAGTAACAGACAGACAGACAGAGTTACTTTCGCTTTTATAATATTAGTATGGATATTACCTAAAAAATTCACATTATACCATCGCTGTATGAAACTAAGCAACCCATTGAAAAATGAATACAAACAAACTCACAGTATAAGCTAGCATTCTTATAATCTCTTAATACTTATTACAAGCGTACACAAAATCCTTAAACCTATCCTAAGCCCACATTATAGATTTTAGGCAACGTTTTTAATAATTAATATCATTGAGCTCTAACAAGGGTTACAAAGGGTTATAATTAAATGGGACGCGCACTTTGAAGAGTGAAGAAGTTAGCAAGCTGAGGTAACTTGAAAATTGTTAATGACAACTATCTCCAAGCTTTGGGTCACGTAAATTTATAATAGGACTGCGGTAGGTCAGCGGGGCTTACCTTTAGTGTAGGTTTTGATTTGTAGCTCTTTGAAATGGCTTGTCGATAATTTTTGTAATGATTTATTTGTGCTAGAATGTATGTATTCTATTTATAAGTCATATTACGTTCGGTTGTGTGTTTGTGTATTCGATGCCGTGAAAAAAAAATTAAAGATGTACTTAGTAATTAGACTCATCTTATCTGGACACTATCTATACTAATATTATAAAGCTGAAGAGTTTGTTTGTTTGAACGCGCTAATCTCGGGAACTACTGGTCTGATTTGAAAAATTCTTTCGGTGTTAGATAGCTCATTTATCAAGGAAGGCTATAGGGTATATATTATCACTCTACGACCAACAGGAGTAGAGCCACGGGTGTGAAACCGCGCAGAGCTTGTGATAAAAGGAATGATTATCTTACATTGCTAGTAACTTATGTGTGTAGAAAGAACAAATAAATATGTATTTAATTTTTCTTTCACATATTTCTTCAGATCAATTGTTACACTCTGTGTAAAATTCCAAACAAAAGCAAATAACCATTAATGAAATACTTCCACTTACAAAGCGATATTTTTTAATTTATAGCACTTCGCTAATCCCTGTATTACTTTTCATGATAAAGATCCCGATTTAGTACTTAACCAAAAGTAATTGAGCTATAACAATTAGTCATATTAATCCTGGATATACTGGAACAAGTTTGGAAAACTTATCAAGAAGGATAATACTGTAATTAAAAGATAATGCGATGGATGACGGGACAGGGCTTTCCCGTATTATTAATTGTATGTACACAAATACCATGTTTTTGATGACTCATGGTTTTACGTGGTTTTACTTTAAATTAAATTCGTAATTGGGAATTAAAGAAGAAAGACGCCCGTGGCTTCGCCCGCTTTGTCTAAAACCTAATAAAGTATATACTAAAACCTTCCCATTTAATCACTCTATCTATTAAAAAAAACCGCATGAAAATCCGTTGCGTAGTTTTAAAGATTTAAGCATATAATATATGGACATAGGGACAGAGAAAGCGACTTTGTTTTATATACTATGTAGTGATCAGAATGTTTAAACGGATTTAAAAAGTACATTTATTAGGTACTAGATCTAACTCTCGTTCTCTTGTGAATCGTGATAGAAACTTACGAAAATACAGCATATTTATTTATTTATTTATTTTTTTACACTTTATTGTACTGGCATACAAATAAATCCTTAAAATTAAAACTTATAACTAGTCCAGCACAGAAGCATATTATGTGAATCAGTTAAAATGTACCTAACTAATTTTTGAGTTTTACTAAAACAGACATCAAAATTACTTTCTCTGTATAACCAGTGGATGTTGGAGTAGATTTTATTGATCCCGGTGTTTCAAATTCACGGCAAGCACTGTACAGTCTACACGGAATAAAACATGCTTACATGTATACCCAACGTGTATACCTCAGTAAAACATGTATATTACACACTTTAAGAATAAATGTGATAGATGATGCATAATGTGTGTAAAGGATAGACCGTGAACTAAATATAATATAGTACTAGCTTACCGCCCGCGGCTTTGCCCGCTTTGTCTTTTTAGGTTTTTTAATTATATACTAAAACCATACTCTTTAATCACTCTGTCTATAAAAAAACCGCATCAAAGTCCGTTTTTTAGTAAAGATTTAAGCATACAAAGGGACATAGGGACAGAGAAAGCGACTTTGTTTTATACTATGTAGTGATAACCACAATATATATCTAACGATAGCTGTGCTGACTAACGTAATTGTTCTGCCTTACTCTTAGAGAGATTTAATGATCTGATACTTCTTATTTACTCTGTAAGGTCAGCCTTCTATTTCTTCCATTAAGTTACTTCTTTCTTATTATGATTATTTGCAGACCACTCAGGTCAATCTTTACCTTATAAATCCAACGTAAGGTCTGTTCATACGTATTGGGAGCTTAGGCGATTTTACTATCTGTTTTCTATTGTGCTGTGTGTTTGGTTCACTTGCTGCCTTCACGCATTAATCCTGTTCCATTCGAATTTAGGTCATATATGTGAACTATATTTAGATCCAATGCAGATAGTTAAATGAAATGTGTATACTAACATGAGGAGTTTAAGGGATTGGTTTATAACAGGTTTATGTTAGGTAACGTATTAGTTTTGTGTTTTATAGTACATAATAATATTATGTACATTCTTTAAAATGCATTAAAGAATTAGTAACACATACATTTAATACGGATATTCATTGTGTATCTCGAACTAGGAAAGGTTACACATAGAACTTATTTACGAAAAAGCTAGTGATTTAAATACGCCCTTAAGTGTCGAACTTTTTACAAATATCATTGAGGAAATACTTAACATCAAGACTAAAAAAACACATGTAGAACATCACATTATCCCCTAAATAGTTGGCAAGTCTCGATTAAAACAAGTCACCCTGTCGGAAATTTGGCCAGCACATTATTGCGCTGTGAACAAAACAAAGAAACGACATTTGTTTACAACTTCTGTGAGAAACTTTTTCCCCTGAGACCCAATTCATAATACAAACAATATTGCGTACGTGTATAGAAAATGTAGCGATGCAATTCCAAATAATATAAGGTTTACTAGCAGACTAGCTGTACGGAGCCGTAATAAAAACAAACTTCAAATGCAGCTGGCACAGAAAATTTAATATCGTTAAATGCTAGAAGGATATTTTTATAATTCACAATTTCCTTGTAGATATATTAGCAGTATTTATTTAAAGATTGCCTTTTTTATCTGTTCAGCATCAGATATAATGGACATTGTTTGTCTTTATAAACTCTAATTTATAGGTATCTATACCTACTATCTAGTTCATTAATATTATGTACTTACATAAAAAAGGATGTACATTGTTGCATGTTTTTGAAGTGAAACTTTTTTAGGCGCGTTGAGAGTAAAATTTCAAGGTAGCAATCATGGAAATAGGCGACCATTTTGAATCTTACAAAACAAGTTTCACTTCTGACACGTGTGCTCGGCACACACACTCTTTTTTTTAAAGATCCATTCAACCATCACTACACATTTTCGTAAAAAGGTAAATCTCACAAAATCTCTTGTCTTCATCACTCCTTCAAAACGGTTTAACCGATTTTTATGAAATTTTTCGTATATTCAGTATAACATATATGAGAAAAGGTCGTAAACTATATTTCATACCAGGTGATTAGGGTGGGACGAACGGAAAGGGTCGGCTTGTAATAAAGATAAATCTCATGACATCGCACTCTGTTTATATTAGTTTTTGTGTGATACACGAACAGACACATAAAAATGCACTTTCATGAACGCGATAAAAGTGGAACTTATCAAAATTATATGGCTCTATCTCTACGTTCAAGTTTAAATTTTCTCATCCTTCTAATTGTCACTACAATAAGTATCGATAAGTTCTTGTTTTTAATAACTTTATTATTTTTTTCATAACAATAACCTTTAGATTTTAAGTTTTTAATTATTACGATTGTTATATATGTATATATCTAACTATTTCTATTGAAAATAGAAAAATATTCTTAATATTTCAAATATAAATTAACACTGTAACTACTTTTGATTTTTTAATATAAATTAAAAATTATTATATCACTAGCTTTTCGCCCGCGTCTTCGCCCGCGTTTTCAAAGGAAAACCCGCATAGTTCCCGTTCCCGTGAGATTTCCGGGATAAAACCTATCCTATGTGTTAATCCTAATCCAAGTTACCCTCTATATGTGTGCAAAATTTCATTATAATCGGTTCAGTAGTTTATGCGTGAAAACCATACATACATACAAACCTTTCCTCTTTATATAATTATAATTTATATGAGTAGTTTACATACAAAAGAATTACCAAATTAAATTAGATACAAATTAAACAGAGCACTTGTGAATAAAGCCTCCATAATTGTTAGATACCGCAAACTTAAGTTGGGAAGGATCAAACTTAAACTTAACTCAGGTAACTTGAAAATTGTTAATGACAACTATGCTAAGCTGCTGGTAAAATCGATATCTTGAGTGCAACCTCTCAGTTATGGGAAAACTTTAAATTATTTGACATAACTTAAGTTATTGAAGTTAAATCTACACTGATATTATAAAGAGGAACACTTTGTTTGTTTGTTTGATTGTAATGAATAGGCTCATAAACTGCTGGACCGATTTTGATGAAATTTGGCACATACAATCTTTAGACCCTGAGAAAGAACATAGGCTACTTTTTATTGCAAAATATGTACCACGGGCGAAGCCGGGGCGGACCGCTAGTATAAGTATAATTTCGATGATAAATATTTTGAACACTTTCCAGTCGTTTTAGGACAATATTAATTAAACACTAGCGACTGCAATCAACTTGTTGATTCTGTTTCCAAAGCTCGTTTTTTCCCGAGATATTTGCGCAAAAAGTGAATAAATATTTACGAAGTCATCACAAATAGTTTAGTTTAAAAGAAACATTATTCTTATTATTTTAAATGGTGTGTAACATTTTTAAAACTTATAGAATCTTATCCTCTGTTTGCATTAGACAAACGAAAACTCCGAGAATTATTAAAATATATAACAATAATGCAATGATATACCTATAGCAATGTCAGGCGTATATTATATGTAATATAAAGTACAGCGCACTATAACGGAAATCTAATATAATATAATTATACTACCAACATTCCAAATGTTGATACTGATTTTAGCAGACATCATACAAACGATTATTAAAATAACATTATACTAAAAATCTACAATAATACCTACTAACAAATAATAATTCTTTCACGAAAATTTTAATAGTTAAGTACAATATTTTTCTATCAAATTTATATTTTCCTACAATTCATACGACTATTAAATATTTCAGGTACTACACGGGGAAGGCTCAGAAGATTGGACCCTTCAAATTAAGTTTGTGCAGAAACGAGATAACGGCACCTACGAGTGTCAGGTGAGATTCATAAGATTTAGAAATATATATTTTATGCGAACTTTGTGCTTTCATATCGTAACATATTTCTCGATAAAATACAATTTGATTGTACGAGACAAGGATCTGCAATACGCTTATTGCATCTTTGGTTAACTCTACGTGAAATGTATAAGATTTTCAACTCGTTGTTTGAAACAATATTGAATATTAAAAACATGATTTTGAAGTGAAACTTCTTTAGGCGCGTTAAGAGTAAAATTTCAAGGTGGCGTCATGGTAGTACCGTACGTACACGTCATGGAGTAAGGCGACGATTTTGGTATCTTTTAATCTTGCCAAAGAAGTTTCACTTCTGACGCGTGTGCTTAGCACAGACGGTCTTTTTATTAATAGATACAATCAGACTTAACACGAAAAATAGAAAATCATTAACTACAAATTAAAAGTACCTACTTTAAGTTTATTATTTTTATTGAACAATTTATTTATTTTTTATTTTATTTATTTATGACACTTTACTATGCTAGTTATACAAATAACATAAAACTAAAACTTATAGCTAAACTAGCACAGAGGGCGGCCTTATCACTTAAGAGTGACAATACTTTATTGTTATAATTATCTCAAATATAACCGTCTAAAATCAGTATGAAAAAAATTGAAAAGCTTAGTCATAAGTATAATCAAGTTCATCATAGAATTATCATCTAAATCAAATCAAACTTGTCACAATCATAGCGTTATAAACATGTTAATTCAACCTCCTTTAACAGTTAAATACGTTCACCTAGTAAACGTAATCTCAAAGATAAGACAAGCATTAACATCACTTACAGCCACGTCTAGCTGCGTCGTAAATCACTTGAAGATAATTCACTGATACTCGATGCTTACCGGCTAATGCCTTAAATCAAATTATAGATGATGCATTGTAACGCTGTTACATTGTTCAACGTATTGGCTCCATTAATATGCGAGTTATAGCCTATTTAATGGGGCATGGGATGGATACATTTCACGTTTGATTCACTGGTCAGTTTTATTGGTGACTTCAAGATCTTAGGGCCTTGAAATATGTGTGTAAGCCTTATAGGGGCAGATACATGCCACATTTGTTTCAGTAATCGACTTTCTTTACACAAGTAGATTTCTTAGCCCCTTTTCTCTTTTGAATTTTGTAAAAATAAAAAAACTTCGATCACGAGTAGGGATTCGAACACGCTTCTTCTGCCTTACCACTCAGCCATCCGTGATCCCGCCAGAGCAATAGAATTCCTGTTTCTTTGTTTATCTGTACGTAGATTCAAACCTTAAGACTTCTTGATTCTGTGCTCACGGCCCACGAGTAAATCAATATACTAAAGATACTAGTCACATGTGTATTGTGTGTACCTTATTTTTCGTATCGAAGAAATTCAGGTGTAAAAAATCTTTATTTGAGAAAAGGAAAGCCTAGAATTCAGTATGGTAATTTATGCAAAACATTTTACGTATGTATTACACGTTGTTACATTTCTTGAGAAAGACGCGTGTGCTCCATCTACAGGTAATAGAAGTGAGACTTCTTAAAATATAGTGCTCTCTTTCTTTTCTTAGCGTTGTATATCTTCCCTCTCTTTCGTATACGAAAATTTTCTAAATATGAAGCGCCCTTAAGATAGGTCTCCATTTTCTCATTTATTTTACCAAATAGCCATCTTAGAAGTTACATTTCAAAACTAGATTAAACACAAGATGACTCTTGTAAATAAATTAAGCTTTTAGCAAATTAGATGAAAAAAGTAAGTAAGTATTAACATATTTTAAGTGTAAATTTGTGAAGTGTCCTGTGTGTAATCCTTAATACCAACATTATAAATCGCAATTACTCCATTATCATCACCAAATAAAACCATCTAAAAATCTACAAAATAAAACAAATTTTGTAGACCTTTTCCATCACTTTCGTTTCATTTCATCCAGGTTAATATTTCTTTAAAGGTAGCCCATTCCAGCAATTCTATTATGACCATCCATTTAGCAGCACTTAATTTTAACAAGTAACCCAAAGGGTTCAAATGCAAAACCATTTCCGAAATTATAGCTGAATGCATTATGAAACCCTCAATTTTACGAATTCACAATAATTACGGACAAAGTACATACTTGAATATAATATTTCCTTATGTTTATTTTACCAGTTTATTATAAACTTTATTGTTATTACTTTTAAGACTCATAATTGCTCGGTCACAAGGTAGACAATTTATCTTCTCATCCTAATGTTTTAACCTGTATTTTAAACATACTTCGATAAAACATTCAGCATTGCAATACAAAAATATCCTTAATTTATCATCATGATACCTGGAAAGTGGAACTATAATCGCTACGTTTTAAAATAATATAGATTCACATGAATCTATTACTAGTCAAGCTTTAATAAAAATTGTTCAATTGTGCTGACAAAAATATAGTCCTAATCCATACTAGTTAATATTATAAATGCGAAAGTAACTTTGTCTGTCTGTCTGTTACTCAATCACGCCTAAACTACTGAACCAATTTTCATGAAATTTGGTATGGAGATATTCTGATACCCGAGAAAGGACATAGGCTACTTTTTATCCCGGAAAAATGACGCAATCCCGGAAATCCCACGGGAACGGGAACTATGCGGGTTTTTCATTCAAAACGCGGACGAAGCCGCGGGCGGAAAGCTAGTGCTTCATATATAAAGCGTTCACACACACAATTCTAACTACGCAATTACTAAGTATGAAAGTTTAAATTCAAACACAGACGCCCAACTCTAAATTCCGCCAGCAAAACTCACAAACACACCCATGCGTAGGTAGGAGTAAACCGCTTTCAAAGTCAAACTTAAATTACCATAGACTTTAGCAAAGTGGATAAACCGAAGTACACAAGATACAATGTTTAAAACGTTGTTCTCACTGAAAATAAAATATTCATAACCTCTGGGCCGAAATTATTCAACATGCATGACCTAGCTCGGGGTATACATTTTAATGCTGTCGGCACACTTCGGCTGAATTCACTTGAGCGTCGGCTTCTATTAATGTTTCACCCATCTCTATTCAATGCACGCAAAGATGTTGGATTATACGGATTTCGTATTGATTAGCGTGTGATTCTTTGCTAGATTTCTTGTGGATTAGTTTTACTCTGTAGCCGTGCTTTTACAAGATTTTATCGCGAATTTTCCAGTCCCTAAGGTAATCCCATGGCATGTTTGAATTAATAGACTTTTTTTTATTTCAATTGTATTTTATACGTCTTCTAAAGTTATGAAAAGTATTAAGAAAAATACAAAATTTTCGAACATAATATGATATTTTCTGGAACTGCCTGACCTAGGTAGGTATTAACCTATCTAATGAATTCACTTAATTATTATGAGCCATTATCAGCGACTATCGTATACCTACCTATGTGCTTATCCAGACAAGAATATAAATGTTAAAAAATCCATGTCAACTAGATTTTCTCTTGTTTCGTAACATATTGAAAAGACAAACATCTACCAATCCTCACAAACTTTCGCGTTTATTATAATACTGTTACTATACTCTCGCAATTTCCTCTGCCAAGTTGAAGCTAAAGATAAACATACAGATTACACCGAGTTTTAGAATTAATCTTGCTTGAGAGATTTTGTTAAATCATAGTGTTTAGCATCCACTATTTAATTCTAAGAAGTTCTCAGTGACCTCGTAATTCTAAGAAATTTAGCGTAAGATCTTCGGATAGAAACCCTTACGGATTTCACATGAAATCTTACATAAATATTATACAAGATGAACAGATTAGAGTGGATGTGTGTCACGTCACGTCAGCGATTAAGTTATATGCTGACAAGGAATAACATCATGATAAAGAGCTTTACTGGGAAAACTATTTTAACAATGTCGTTTTTAAATTTATAAGGTTCTGAGTTGGGAATAGGGTGATAGTAGAAATTAAAAAGTAGGTGAAGTGAAAAAGTATGCATATTAAAATAACTTTATGTGAAATACATATTTTTTTTTATAAAATAAAAAGGGTATGGATAGAGCACAGAGAACTTTGAAAATATTTAGTTTTATTTATTAACGCAAAGTGGGTACAGATTATAGACATAACACGTAATGAATACATTTTGTGATTCATATTTTATTACTAGCTTCCACTCGCGACTCCGTCCGCGCGGAAAAATTAAAATTTATTTTTTTCTACGTAATTTTCCGGGATAAAAAGTATCCTATTTTATGCCCAGGATAATAAGGTATAATTATACCAAGTTTCATCGAAATCGAACCATTAGTTTTCACGTGATGTCTGAACATACAGACAGACAGACAGACAGACAAAATTTTTTTTAATCACATATTTGGTTTTGGTATCGATCCAGTAACACCCCCTGCTATTTATTTTTTCAATATTTTCAATGTTACAGAATTGACCCTTCTACAGATTTATTATATGTATACACTAATAACACTTCTAGTTCACTTTACTTGTTTACTCTGCTAAAGTGAATTGCGCTACATTAAATGCAACTACCAACAAAATTCTGTCCTTTTTCTTTTGGTCGGTGTGGCGGTTTCTCTACGTTATTAGTTATTTCACGAAATACGAAATATGTTTGAGAAAGAAATTATTAAAATAAACTTTCTGACGTACCTAGTTCCTAATTATTTATTTAATGATATTGACCTGAAAGTTCGTAAGTCGATGTTTACCATATCACACAAAACGAGCTGATCAGATTTGGATAAAAATGTTAATAGAGATAGATTACTTAACAAACACATTAGCACATTGAATATTTAATCGAAAGGGGATGCTGAAATTACTTAGTACTAATTTAAATACAAAAACATACATACATACATGAAATCGTTCGTTTTCTTTTTTGTGTAGGTATAAGGTTTTATACATATAAATAAGCTACATATTGTCCTTTATCGTAAGAGAACTTTGATTAAAATACATAAATTACTGACCGAAAATAGCTATCAAGAAATTGGTACCTATTATTATTATTGGTACCGTTATTTTTAACCGACTTCAAAAAAAAGGAGGAGTTTATCAATTCGGCCGGTATATTTTAATTATAACAGGATCGTGGGTGAAAGTTCATTTATATTTAGGTTTAATTCAACCATAATAAATTATATAAAGTGATTATTGTTAATACAAACGAACGAATAAAATTTTAAACACATTTAAACCATCCAATTTATTACCTGTGATACTTATATTGCCACATTTTATGAGGTAATATATCGACATAATAACTTTTAAATGGATGTTTAAATAAAAGTTATAATAATTTTTAAAACCTCACAATACATCGAATTAACTTACCAATTCATATTTTAATACGAAAGATTAAAACATGAAGATGATTGATATATTCTTTAACATATTTTACGTTATTGTTATTTACTTTAAATAAAGTTACTTTCTTTCCTATATAACTAGCTCATCCTTGCGTCCATCTTTGCTCATCTAACTACAATTTATAAGAAAGCATGATGAAAAAGTTCCAGTTTAGTTTCCCTTTACAAATTTTTACATACTGGGTGTAATCTTTGTTGAGTCGTTGTTTGATGTAAAATTTTTGGATATTTCCCGTTTTATTAAAAAAAAGTTATTATTGTCATTTTACTTATCAGGTAAAATACTTTCAATATCAGTTTTAAGTTTTTTGATATCTCAAATAGCTACGGAAATCGCCTGTGCACATTACGATACACCCTCTATGTAAACAAAAACAACAAATTCGAACTGCGCCGTAACATCCAAAACGCGTAATATCTCAACATACTCATGATTTAATGATTTACGTTCACTTATTTCTAACTTTCACTAACATATCTCCATTCTGTTTTGCAAGAGCCCAGCCAAGGGTCCCTTTGTCCTGACCCTTCGCGATGATTCATGACACCTTATTTGCTGAAGGGCCTGCCCTTTTACCCGAGGCTGACCAAAAAGATTCCTTTATTTCAAGCCGATACGTATAATTTTCTTTATGCAAATAGCCCTGTGCCATCTCGGAGCACTAAAATATTCAAGAGAGCGCCTTCGAGCGACTTTTTCTCGTTTTATATCGTATTTTGCAAAGGAGACTGAAATCGCAAGGCCTGTTATATGGAATAGACCTTATTATGCGCTTTATCATTAAAGAAACCGGGAATTGTCGTAATTATTGTGTTCTTATGGAGATTTCGGCAATTTGGGGCTAATAATGTAAGGTAATAAATACATCAAAGAGATGTACACATTTTTTTCATTAATCATACAATTATTATAAGACAGTTAAAAAATGTAAATATTTTTATTCTACGCAAATGTAGAGTCTAAGCTATTTTATAACAATTTTTATAAAATATTAAAAATAGTTAGAATCCACTTTATCTCGATTTAACAACGATATTTAATTCAAATATGAGAATTATTAAATAACTAGCTTTCCGCCCGCGGCTTCGCGCGGCCCGCGTTTTCAAAGAAAATCCCGCGTAGTTCCCGTTCCCGTGGCATTTCCGTGAAAGAGTAACAAACACACACATACACATCCATCCTTACAAACTTTCGCATTTATAATATTAAGTAGGATATTATATTATCAAAATATTGTAAATAACTTAACCAAAAAGCAGATAACATAAAAATATCACAAACAAAAGATGTTCACTTCATAAAAATTACAAATAACGTAAAAAAAAATGTTTCGAATTTGTATTCCTCCGCCTCGTTCCTATATACACAATTTGTAAGGTTTTTTACAAAACGTAACTGCCCCTGCTATGGCCATTTACGCAATGGCACAGTATGTATGAAGTTACATGTATTCCAGTCACGTAGGCAAGTGATTGTTTGCGTATTACACTATTCTGTGGCATTTGGTAAGCGATTGTGTAGAAATTAAGAAGTCGTTTCGAGGGAAGTTTCCTGTGTGTACTAAAATAAAATGTTTGTTAAGAATTGATTTGTTACTCTTTTGGGGTTTATTTGATTCTACTTTGGAATTTCTTGTCGTTTCTTCCCCGTAGAAAGGTGGTAAATCATTCCAATTTAAACGAATTAATACAGCGTTCCCAAACTGAATTTTAAACTAATACTTTTAACTAAAAAAAACACGTAGGTACTGTTTTATTTCTATTTGAAAAATTCTCTATCCATATCTGGAAAATTGTTTAAACAAATTGGTTATATTAAAAATTAAAATGCAAAAATGTTCAATATATGTAACTAATGGTTCCTGTCTAACATGATCTATTTTTGGTACGTTTAATCGTTATATTTTTTTTATATATTATTGGAGGGCAAACGAGCAGACGCAATGCCTAAAATATGATATTTTAAATATTTTGGATAACTCTACCATAAAGCTTTAACAAACCACATTTTATAAGCTTACCTAATACGTACAAATGTAATTGGAACGTCACGTAACTATTAAATTTATTATTTACATCATAAAACACAAGCTTATCTAGTCCCTTGATGCTCTTTCTATTTCTCTGAGCTACTGTCCAGAACAACTGAAATTAATTTAATGCAATTTTGATGAGTTGAGAAGGCAAGAACAAGATGATGACATGATTTTTTTAAGAACAGAAAAAGTCGATCACGAGGCGGGAATCGAATTATATTCTTAAAAAAATTCTCCTTTATAAAGCATTTGAATGCTGTAAGTAAAACTAAATATCAAGATGATAATATTTTATATTTCCCATTCCAGGTGTCAACTCGTACAGGCATAGTGTCTCATTATGTGCGGCTGCAAATAGTAGTTCCAGAAGCATTTATCCTGGGGTCTGGTGAACACCATGTAGATCTGGGCAGCGTCATACATCTCATATGCATTGTGGAAAAGGTTTGTTGTTTTTGTATTTAATTTTAGTAAGTACTAGGTTTCCGCCCGCGGCTTTGCCCGCGCAGTCAAAGAAAAACCCGCATAGTTCCCGTTCCCGTGGGATTTCCGGGATTACGTCATTTTCCCGGGATAAAAAGTAGCCTATGTCCTTTCTCGGGTATCAAAATATCTCCATACCAAATTTCATGAAAATTGGTTCAGTAGTTTAGGCGTGATTGAGTAACAGACAGACAGACAGACAGAGCTACTTTCGCATTTATAATATTAATATGGATTCATTGTTAAATTACCATCTACGTAGGTATTTGTGGATACTCTGTTTATTGATAACGTAAAACAAAGATGGTATATTATTATGTGAGGTCTTCTTTCAGTTCAAATATCACAATATATCAATCTAGTGATTCGTACTTATCTATTTCATACATTGAGGCTAATTAAATTTTAGTTCAATATACTATCTACTAATGACTAGGTACTAATTTTACATTTTACCTACTGATGGTACCTATTCATCGAAAACAAGTTTACAAGGAAAAAATATTGCTGATCAGTGATCACCTTATCCATTATCATTGATTTTCCATAAGAGAAAGGTGCCTTGTTACTTGTGTAATGTAGATATTTTATTTTCCTTTCTTTTGAAAAGAATAAAAAATGCATAAATTAAGATTATTTGCTAACGATAGATCTCTTAGATTACTAAAAAGCGTTTTATCAACGAATATACAATTAATGTATTCATTCTTATAAAGTCTTGGTAGATGATTAAACATAGTTTTTAATTTTATATTCATTAGTTTTAAACTACTGAACAATCTAAGAAGTTGAGAGCTTGTTCTCATAATATATTCTACTTTTCTTTAAAGTTTTATAACGGACCTTAAACATTCATTATTATTCATTTTATCCTGTGAGTATTACATCGCGCATGCTCGAAGTAGTTGGAATATACTCATACGTACCGACATTTTGCGTACAATTAACAAATTAAACTTGAAATTAATTACTACAGAAAGCCTTTATAATATAATAAAGTTTACATAAGGACTGGCTGAAGCCTAGGGCGTAAATCTGGGTACACACAGATTTTGAAGTGAAACTTCTTTAGGCGCGTTGAGAGTAAAATTTCAAAGTCGCGTCATGGCAATACCGTCACATCATGGAGCAAGGTGACGATTTTATCAAACCGTGCCAAAGAAGTTTCGCTCCTGACACGTGTGCTAGGCACACAATCTTTTTTATGATTTTTTGAAAAATTAAAAATTCAGTAACTACCTATCTACCGAGAAAAGTGTGATTAGACGTTAGGTATCTTCTTCGGCTTCACCCTAAAAAAATAGAATATTTAGCGAACTTTTGAAACTTAAAATTATCAAAAGATCCTTACAAATAATGTATCTAAATCCGCCTACAGCACATGAAATAAACTATCATCATGAAAAAATAAGTAACAAAGGGCAAATTGAAATTCTCTATCGCACACATCCCCAAGGAACAACCCTTCAGTTAAACATTAACACGGTTAACTTATTTAGGGCTCTTTGAATCGATACATCCGTGGATGCGGGCAATCATCCGCTTGGATGGGTCCTACTCAATAATTAAGTGCAATATTATGTGTTTATTCGGGAATTTAGGTTCTTTGTGATGTTAATTACAGGTGATACTGTGGTATAAACTGTACTTAAGAGGGCTTATTCAATTTAACGCAAGTCAAAATCTCCGCGATCTATTACGATAGATCGCGGCTTGCGCTATCCTTTTACTATGAACAGCATAGGTCCACAGGAAAGCGCCGAGCAACATGTCCTCTCTCTGGAAAGTAGAGATGCAACGAATAGATGTTTGGCCGGATACCGGATACCGGATGTTCGGCCTGACCACCAGCCGAATGTTCGGTATCCGGCCGCCGAATATTCGGCCGACGGCATTTTGAGTTTCGTAGGTGCGTGTCGCGCACCGGCACGCCGCCTGTGAAGTGCAGGTTTTGACTTGTTTCGTAGTGAACGTTCGCGCGGTCACAGTTCTTGGTAGAGACACTTTTATCGTGTCAGTGAAAAAAAAATTCGTTAAAAATAATAAACAGCTTCAATTACAACTGTCTTTATTTCGATTCTATTTATAAAATCTACCAATTTTACTATCCGGTATCCGGCCTGATAGTACATTACCATCCGGTATCCGGCCGGATAGTAAAAAAGGGCCGGATAAGCCGGATACCGGATAGGAACCGAATATTCGGTGCATCTCTACTGGAAAGGCTCGCTGCCGACTGATTTTAATCGGGTCGCGCGCAGTGTTTTATAGTACTTTAAAAAAAATTGTAGAAAAATAATAGAGGTACCTTAGTTGATTTTTTAAATTTTATCTTATAAATAAGACGTTCTTTTATTGCAATATTTATAAATTATATTCAATTAAGTCAAATATCTTGGTGAAAATAATCATTTTGTCGACTATAATTTCTAAAAAAATTCACATTGTTCGGATTTTAATTTCGTAAGTTAGGAGTCTAAAATAAAAAAATCTTTTAACTAACTATTTTAATAAGGATTTTTGCAGTTAGTTAAAAAAAATTGTGTGTTAGATCTGTCAGCAATTTCAGATATTTTTAGCTTCGAAATTGACACTAAAAGTGAAATCAAGTAATCATCGGCTTAGTTATATTGATGGTATTCACAAATACTGTATTAATTGAAAAAAACTTTTAACTAACTATATAGACAATAAAATTTCCTAAAATTATTAGAAATTCATATGTTTGTAAGATAAGTGGTTGATGGACAATCTAGTTTGAAAAATCACATATTTGAGCCAAACAGCGCACGGACCGCGTACACGGCCTTAACATAATATAGGTATATAATTATGTGTTTATTCAAGCTAAGTACCTACTTAGTAAATTGTAATGGAATGGAATTTGATAAATATTTTATTTTCCATCTATAAATGTTTTATTACGTTGGTAATCGTATCATAATAACATTTTAGTTCTCAAATTTTATCCTGGTCATTGGACTGGTAGCGATTATTTTCTATGCTAGAAAAATATTATATCCATATTACTTAATACCTATGAATTTCCCTATATTCATTTTTGGTTGATACTCCATCCATCAGAATCCTGGGCATCATCCACATATCGAGTTACCTACACTATAGTTTTGCAAGGACTGATTGTTGTATGAAATCATACCCGAAAACCAATAATTATGCTTTAATTAGGTATATGAAACTCTAACTTCGCTCGAAGAGATGGTTAGTGTTAGTTTTTATTTTTTACAAATTTTTATCCTAATCCAAATATCCATGTGCATTCATATCCTACGAAATATTATTGTGTGATTAATACTTAAAGATATTTCTATATAGATAGATAAAGCTTTATTAACAACTAGCTTCCGCCCGCGACTCTGTCCGCGCGGATATCGGTCTTCGCGTGGATGGTTATTTCTCCATTTTGAGTACCTCTGTCAATAACATTCTTATAAATATCTATTGGACCCAATTCCCAAATACGGCTAGGCCTATAATAATACGCAACGTGTGTTCGCGGTTCTACAGAACAACGTCTATGGATAAAACTGAAAAATTAAGATTAATTTTTTTCTACGTATTTTTCCAGGATAAAAAGTATCCTATTTTACGCCCAGGATAATAAGGTATAATTATACCAAGTTTCATCGAAATCGAACCGCTAGTTTTCACGTGATGCCTTCACATACAGACAGACAGACAGACAGACAGACAGACAGACAGACAGACAAAAATTTTTTTAATCACATATTTGGGTTTGGTATCGATCCAGTAACACCTGCTATTTATTTTTTCAATATTTTCAATGTACAGAATTGACCCTTCTACAGATTTATTATATGTATAGACTACGTCATATTATTATGTTTACGCCATTGCTCAAGTTTTTTTTTTATAGAGCAAACAATTTGGCAGGTACTTGATATGTCACCACCGCGGACCGCCCCTCAACACTTACAACAAAGGCAGTGTTGCAGTTGCTGCTCTAGTTTTTAATTGTAAATAAAATCTGAATTAATAAAATTCCAGAGCCCGACCCCACCACAATACGTGTTCTGGTACCACAACGACCGCATGATCAACTACGACGCTACCCGCGGCGGTATCACCGTAGAAACAGAACCAGGCGCTCGCACGCAGTCCCGTCTTACCGTACGCGGAGCGACGCTACGGGACTCTGGGAACTATACATGCAGTGCGAGTAATACCGAACCCGCGTCTATACATGTCTTCGTGTCGGAAGGGAGTGAGTATCTTCGTGTAAACAACTCTAGGTATATAGATACCCGTCTCCATGGCAACCGAACCGCGCGCACGCAGTCCATCCTCACTGTACGCGGCGTGACGCTACGGGACTCTGGGAACTATACATGCAGTGCGAGTAATACCGAACCCACGTCTATACACGTCTTCGTGTCGGAAGGGAGTGAGTATCTTGGTGTAAACAACTCTATATAGATACCCGTCTCCATGGCAACCGATCCGCGCGCACGCAGTTCCGCCTCACTGTACGCGACGTGACGCTACGGGACTCTGGGAAGTATACATGCAGTGCGATTAATACCGAACCCGAATCTATACACGTCTTCGTATCGGAAGGGAGTGAGTATCTTGGTGTAAACAACTCTATACAGGGTGTAATCGTTAAGTGTGCACAAGCGATTATTCCGTAACTATTGCAGATACCAAAAAACTTTAAACTGATATCGAAAGTACTTAACCTAATGAGTAAAATGGCCATAATAAATTTTTTAAAATAAAACGAGAAATATCCAAAAATGTGACATTAAACGCTCCCATACATTTTATTTCCCATACATTTTGTATTCATAGCAGATTTTCGAAGTGATGTCCTCATTGTGCAATACAATGAGGAGCTCTATTTACAGTTTCTAGATGAACTTCCCTTCAAATTTGCGAAGTAATTAAAGCAGAAAACCAAAAAAAGAAAGAAAAAGCTAAAATCTTTCATAATAAATGTACTAGGTTGATCTAAAAGTAATGTTAATTGGGTATTTCCTGTGCACATAAAAATATAAAATAAATGTTTTTTGCTTGCTCATGTATTCACTAAGTAATTACAAAAAAATCATATCAACAGGCCACGTTTCCAATTATTTACATTAATTTGAATGTGAGCCGTGCGTGCCAGAATGTTTCCCGACGAAAAGAAGAAACAACGATTCGACATGTAGAGGGTAAATTTCTAAATTTTTAATGATATCAGGATAATGTTTTGTGATCATAGACGTTACCCGAGTTCACCATGTTTATGCTGAAACCAAAAAAACAATCAATGTTCTGGATGCGAGCTTCCAAAGTGAAGATGAAGAAATTCAAAGTGAAAATCAGTAGGTTAGATTAAAGCGGTAGTTTTTTGGGACGCTGAAGGAATAATTATGGTGGAATATTTTAAAAAGGTAGCCACTTTATTGGGCTCTTACTAAACAGACCAAATTAAAAGATTGCGGTAGGTTAGTAAGGAAAAGAGACATGGCAAACTGCGGACCTGAACGCTGTTTCACCAAGACAACGTACCAGATCACAAAGCGTCAGTTGCGATGGCTGCCATTCAAAAATCGGCATTCCAAATGCTTGAACACCTACCCTATTTTTTAGATCTAGCTCCTATTTGCTTTTATCTCTTTCCTCGGCACAAGAAACACTTTCTCAGCAATAAATTATTTTAAGACGACAGCGAAGTGATGGCCGCGTGGAGGGGTTTTTGTGGATGAAGTCAAAGTTTTTTTTATAGTTTTGGAAAAAAAATATTGAAGTATATTTTCTAGTTAGAAGACTATATTCTAGAGAACTACATAATTATTATAACTGTAATGACCTTGTTTAATATTGATTATCATTACTTTTGGATCAACCCATGTACATGGGATATTCGTATCTCATACTAAATGTATGGGAGGGTTTCAAGTTAATTTTTTAGATATTTCTCGTTTTATTTTTAAAAATTTATTATGGCCATTTTACTCATTAGGTTAAATACTTTCGATATCAGTTTAAATTTTTTTGATATCTGTAATAGTTACGGAATAATCGCCTGTGCACACTTAACGATTACACCCTGTATAGATACCCGTCTCCATGGCAACCGAGCCGGGCGCTCGCACGCAGTTTCATCTCAAAGACTTGGGTGACTACCTATAAAAGGAGGTAAAAGAAAAACAACAGGTAAAAGGAAAACAATATTTGAATAAACGGGTTTTGAAATATAGTCTAGAATCGAAAGCACTTACAAAGCGCGCCTAAATGCTGAATCAATTTTATTACCTACCAATAAAATGAAACTTCAAAGTTTATAATACAGTTTTTTCTGTTGCTTTGTGAGCTGATCAACAAATAATTATCCATCTAATTATCTGTAATCTATGAATAATCCATTTCCCACCAAAACTTGACATTCCACCACCATTTTCCAGGCAACAAGATGGCCGCCATCTTGCGCCGCAACACGAGCGCCATTCACGGCATCACGTCGAGTGTGACTTGCATCCTCTTGCTCGCGTCTGTACTGATACACTTCGTCCTGCGATGACGGTAGAGGCTAGCGCTGGTTAGATTTAGCTGCATTTCTTGGTAATAAGTTGGTGATCAACTTGTATGGGAATTTAATTAATTTTAAACACCGCTGTTTTTGAAAGTTGTGTTGAAGTGTGGAAAGTTATGTTATGGGTTATGGGTTTGGTTTCATAAAAAATTTTAAATGTAGATAATCTCAATAATAGTTTCAGTTTGTAGCTATAAATACTGAGAAAGAAATGTTTTCTTGTTTACTTGATAAGTCATAAATGTGGTGTTTAAATAATTCAAATTGTATTATCTTGAAATGCAGATTAAAATTAATGCATTATTAACATTCTATCTGACTGAAACTCTTGGTTTTAATATAAGTTGTTTAGTTTTTCCGGCTGTTTATGCGAATGTAGTTACAAGTATACTATTTTATTACATGTCATAAGTGTGGCTATAATGTGATTTAGTTTTTCATAAATAAAATATGTCTTAATGGAAAACAAATAGGTACATATTTCAAAAACATAACTTCTGTTTCTTAGACATACAATAGTTACATTAAAAGAAAAATACTTTAAGTATTTTACTGTCATTGCTAACGAATTGGCAATGCTAATTCTATCAAATATAATCATAGAGATACCATTGACCCTATTCAAATATAGCGTAGTTACAGAAATATGTAAAATATATTCCATTTGTATCACTGTACAAAGTTCACTGGTGTGTTTATTGTCATCCGTCAATTAATTGTGTACGCTATGATATTGTCATAACAAATGATTTTCTACAAAATTTTCTCTTTTACCCTTACTTTTACCATACGAAACCCCTAAAGCTGGGCATTCACGGTCAATCTATCGCAACAAATATGATCGTGAATAGAAAATTCCGACGCAATCGCAAAAAAAATGAATATTAACTACATTCCATTTAAATTATTAGACGTCGCGTCGTACCAAATGAATTGACCGTGAATGGCCATCCATCTTAAAAAGTAGGAACTTCCAACAAAAAGCAATGGAATGAGTTCTTGTTTTTATAGGCAAAGGAGAAAATTTTATTGATGTTTTGTAGGTGTAGCAATCAGGTAAACGTTATTTAAAAAAAACCTCTCCTTGATAGTATAAAATACAATTTAAAATATAATATTTTAAAAAATATTCGATTTTATTTTTAACTTTATTGCGTTCCCTATTTTTTTATAATTATACTTAAGTACATAAATTTCGAAGTTGAGAAGTTTACAATCCTAAAAGGACTGTCAAAACTGATAAGGCCAAACTTCTAAACTTTTAATTGATCTCTCGCTACGCCTACGAACAAACTTGGTATTTTAATAGAAAACCTATAAATATAAAAGTATAGGATATCCGAATTTCTTCAATAGTTGAGATTCAAACTAGATAACCAAAATAAATCATAGCATAATGTTTATTTATTAAAATATGTACAAAATTCATTAAATTCCATTCTTTTTTTTGCAAAGGAAAATTCCCTAAATTAAGTACCTAGTTCAAAATTGTTTATTTGTAAAAAATCTCTACAAATATATTATTAGATTTAGAAAATGTTAAATTGATGGTAATGTAAATTCTTTGGAATTAAAACTTAGTTAATAAATTTAAATGTAAGTATTAACTGATAAAATTATATTAGATCAATCTGTTTACCTTTTTTTATCCAAAAAATATTATTTTTAGTCCTGACAACACTAAACTCATAATTATTGTGTGTGTGCATTCATAATGATACAGAAAAATATAATAATTAGAACAACAAAAATTTATAAATTAGCTTTTTTTATATAAATTTACATTACCCTTTGCAATAATATTAACTTGACAACGAGGCATGGTCTCGAAAGATAATATTGTTAATTTTGTTCATTTAAAAATTATCTAGGCATAATTTTATGTATTATTTAATTATTGTGTGTATATGCCTGAAGGTATGAGTTAAGAATGTATCTAGAACATAAACATCATTGTAATTATTTAAGCAAATTACGAATAATTAAAAAATTGTTTTGTTCTATTTTGAAAGTTTTGAAATTTGCTGTATTTCGTGATACCTTTGAATTTAATGTGAAATCTTATTCTAAAAGTAACATTGTTTGTAAATATAAATGAAAAGCGTAGAAAATAGTTCATTAGGTATAAAATGTAAATAATTTGGTCAGTGTTATTTCAAAATATTAATTGTACAAATAATTTTGGTGATCCTGTATGCAATAAATACTTCTTCGGATAGTTGTGTTTTATTTTTATACGAAACCTGTAGTTATATCTTTTAAAACTCTTGTTATGAATAGGTAAAATCTATAAGTACCTATACATACCTTTCTTATAGTAAGAACCTCTGATATTTCTGAACGAATTTTTGGAAATTTCAAATTTAATTTCTAATGGTGGGTTACTACGGTTTGGTTAATTTGACTTATATTTTCACTAAAATTCTCAAAAAAAAATTCTCCTTATTATTCTCAAATAAAATAATATCTTGTTACAGACTAGAATTTATTTCTGTGCGAATATTTATCATTATTTTATACGAGTTTTGTTCAGTTAAAAACTAGATGGCGCTGTGAAAAGTGATTAAAAATAAAAGCCAAGATATATTTCAACAATTTTATTCACTCTCCTAATAAATCATCTTTCATTTTTTGTATTTTTCACTATACTATATAACTTGTACATTCACATCAATGTTTAGGATGACTTGCCTAAATGCATTTTGCTATTGTCTTGTTGAAATAGCTACGGCAGTGATTTGATAAGTATAATAAAAGAACATTGTATACAATAAAAACAAGTAAATAAATAACGCAGTAATAAAGTAATATAAGTTAGTGACGTTATAAAAAAAATGTGTGTGTGTACTAGTGTACACACGTAAGAAGTGAAACTTCTTTAAGACCTTTTTTTTCAAAAAATAATTTACTATATGCAACTTTACAGAAATATGTCGATTCACGCGTGGTAGGGATAAGAAAAAGATGGCGCGTAACGGAAAAATGTCACGCGTAACGAAAAAATGTTACACTAAATTTTTTTACTACCCCGATAAAGAAGTTTCACTTCAATAATAACGTTTTAATAATAATAATTTCAAACAAGGCAATTTCTTTTCATTTGGTATCTTTATACATTAGATCATAATATATTACAAATATCTTATGTGCCTAACATACAAGAGGATTGCTTGACAATGCGACAAATACTAAAAACCACAAAATATAACATTTAACAGTGATTTAACAAAAGCGACGATCTTCAATTATTTCAATACAATGCCTTCTTCTTTCCTTAAAAAAAAATACCTACTCATATTAATATAGTTATTGAGCAATAAGCTATGTCCCTCTTATCTTTAATTTTATGCATTAGTTTCTGGTAAGTAGACGATCAGCTTTCTATAACCCTCTAGGAAAATATTCTATTATCAAGGATTCAACCCAGGATATATTATATACTAGATTTCCGCCCGCGGCTTCGCCCGCATTTTCAAAGAAAAACCCGCATAGTTCCCGTTCCCGTGGGATTTCCGGGATAAAACCTATCCTATGTTTTAATCCATGTTACCCTTTATATGTGTGCTAAATTTCATTGCAATCTGTTCAGTAGTATTTACGTGAAAGAGTAACAAACACACATCCTCACAAACTTTCGCATTTATCATATTAGTAGGATGTTATTAACCGACCCTAATAGCATTAATTATTATCTTGCATAATGTGTGTCTTATTGTTGATGTCTCTTATATTATGATGTCTCTTTTATAAATAATAAAATGATGAAAAGTACAATAAAAACTGGATACTCCAAAATAAAACTTTTCTCACACCATCCCATACCCCATTTTGATATTTTTAACAAGCTATTTATAGATACGACGGAAATCTGGTTTCCTTAAGAAAATAAATAATTATAAAAAGTAAATGATAACAAAACAATCAAATTATTGTATTTCACTGAGGAAATAATATCAACGTTACTTATCGTTAGAATTTACTTCTTTTATACAAAAATATTAAGGAACAAATACAAGAAATATTCACTTAAAAAAAACAAAGAAAATCGAGTAAGATGTAAAACTGGTAACAATTCCGTATCTTACTCGTAAAATACATTAACTTTAAATTCCTCTATCCTTAAGAACAAAAAATAAATAATAGAGAAAAAAATGTCAAAAAAATAAAAAATATGTCAAAATTGTTCTACTTATGATCTACGACTATTATTATAAGGATCTATTATCTTCTTCTTGGTCTTGCTGTTTGATGAGGTTCCAATAATGTCCCTTCTGCTTCTTCAGTTGATCATGAGTACCCATCTAAAATATAATTATTTATTATGAGAAAAATAACCTTAAATATTAAGTTATAGTATAAGAGAGGAATTAAAAGTAAAAAAAAATTTAAAAAATACAAATACGCCAGGAAAACTATGTCACTCGATAAATTATTGTACTCATGTTTTCATTTTATTATTATCAAAGATGTCGTATGGGAGCCTCCTTACATATTAATTAATAAGAGACTATTACTTTGATTAAATTGGCCAAAAAGAAAAATAACTTATAAGCCGCAATGGCGGAAGACGGTGGTTCGAATCCCGCATCTAAGTTTTCTATTATTTCAAAATTTATAATATTTTTTAAGTGAAACTTCTGTAGCCGCGTTGAGAGTAAAATTTCAAGATCGCGCCATGGCAATACCGTCACGTCCTGGAGTACACTGGACAATTTTGTTATCTTCAAATCTTGCCAAAGCAGTTTCACTTCTGACACGTGTGCTCGGCACACATGCTCTTTTTAACCGACTTCAAAAAAAGGAGGATGTTATCAATTCGGCCGGTATGTTTTTTTTATGTATGTACACCGATTACTCCGAGGTTTCTGAACCGATTTACGTGATTCTTTTTTTGTTCGATGCGGAATGGTGTCAAATTGGTCCCATAAAATTATTCGGATAGACCCAGTAGTTTTTATTTTATGAGCATTTTTGTATGTATTTGTAAATGTTGCAAGTGCAAGTTTGAAGTCGGTTGTTTTTAACGCAGTTATAATAACTCCACTTGTTTATAAACTCACCTCAACAATCTTCCCCTTACTCAACACCACAATTAAATCAGCATTCATGACAGTGGACAGTCTGTGTGCGATCACGAGCACTGTGCGACCTTTGGACGCTGTCTCTAATGCTGTTTGCACCACTTTTTCGCTGGTCGCGTCTAAGGCACTAGAAGGGAAGATTTCTTATTAATTATAATGTTTGAATGAGTTAAGAAATGTGTAGTTAATATGTTTTAAGCATCTTTGTACTGACTGTAAAGAAATTATCCAGAAATTTATTATTATTAACACATTTTTAAGCTATTACATAGCTTCTATCGCGGGTCTTGAGCGCGGGGACCGAATCGAGAAATTCCGTAACGAAAATACCTCACGCTCCCCACTCCGACGGACGGAGGTGTGGCTTGAAGGCATTGTATGCAATAGCTTTACTGCGGCAGTCCCCGAGTGCCACACGTCTTTTTTTTATCATTATATGCCAAATCTTCACCAAGTAGAACTATGCTTATGCCTGTGATTCAGTTTTTAATTGTTCGTGAAAATTCCGATTCGCAAATCAAAAACAGAGCAAAGCTGATAGGAAACTCTTATTGGTCTTATACCCAATGATTTCCTATCCTAGTCCTAGTTATATTATAGCGACATGCCTCATATAATAAGATGGCGGACAAACGAATTCGAGTTCCCTATTTACCTATAGGTATTCTATGAAAATTTCTCACCTAGTGGCTTCGTCCAGGATCATAACGGGCGGGTTCTTCAGCACAGCTCTGGCTATGGCGATCCTCTGTTTCTGCCCTCCGCTGAGGGACATTCCTCTTTCTCCTACCAATGTATTGTATCCGTCTGGGAAATTTCGTATGAATTCATCCGCGTTCGCTGTTTGGGCTGCGCGGTATACCTAGAAATAAGTATAGTTAAATACTAGGCAAAACAGAAAAATATCAAAAAAAATAAGTTCGCCTCTAATTAATTAGACATCTGTGATCCTACTAATATTATAAACGCGAAAGTTTGTGAGGATGTGTGTGTGTATATTTGTTACTCTTTCACGCAAATACTACTGAACCGATTACAATGAAATTTAGCACACATATAGAGGGTAACTTGGATTAACACATAGGATAGGTTTTATTCCGGAAATTCCACGGGAACGGGTACTATGCAGGAAATCTAATCTTACATAAAAATATATATTGGATTCATTGAGAAAACTTTGCCTACGCGTCTATGAGACAATACTATATACTGTGGCTTAGAACATTACTACCGAAAAGTAAGGTGTCTGATAAACATATCGAAACATGGAGTATTTAAATTAACCTATCAAAAAAAGCAATAAAACACAGAAATTTTTCTTTCGATTGCAAGCAGAATTTTCAAAATGAGTTAAAAGATTTAATTGTTAACCACGCCTTTTTTATTTATCTTTCTTTCAATATATAGTCCTAGTTTATATACTAACTAATTATTACACAATATATAGTCCTAGTTTATATACTAACTAATTATTACACAATATATAGTCCTAGTTTATATACTAACTAATTATTACACAATATATAGTCCTAGTTTATATACTAACTAATTATTACACAATATATAGTCCTAGTTTATATACTAACTAATTATTACACAATATATAGTCCTAGTTTATATACTAACTAATTATTACACAATATATAGTCCTAGTTTATATTACTATACTAACTAATTATTAGAATATATGTACAAACCTCAGCATCACTAGCCTCCGGTTTCCCATACCGTATGTTCTCTCTGACCGTGGTAGCAAACAGCACGGGCTCTTGGCTGATCAGCCCTATGGCCCGACCTCGGAGCCAAGTACAATCCATTTCGCGGATATCCACGCCATCTATGGTCACTGAGCCTTTGTCTACATCGTAGAACCTGGAAATAGAAAGAAATAAGAACAAGTCAATAACTGCGTTAAAAACAACCGACTTCAAACTTGCACAGACAAAAATGCTCATAAAATAAAAACTACTGGGCCTATCCGAATAACATTTTTATGGGACCAATTCGACACCATCCCGCATCGAACAAAAAAAGAATCACGTAAATCGGTTCAGAAACCTCGGAGTAATCGGTGTACATACATAAAAAAAAACATACCGGCCGAATTGATAACCTCCTCCTTTTTTTTTTGAAGTCGGTTAATAAAATCAATTTATTCAATGTTCACCATTATACAAACCCGTTCATATTTTTGTATATGAGAAATGGCACAAAAAAAAATACTACACAGTATTATTAAGGCAGTAAAAATAAATTTATACCGTAAATGTAAAAATGTATTGGCTATGCGTGTAGTCAGATGAAACTCTCATGAGGATGATAATATGTTTGATCGCGGTAAAAGTAGCCTATGTCAATCTCTCTTCTTACGATCTCCAGACACAAAAATCAAATCATGAAATTGCTTCCTTGCGGTAAAGAGAGATAAACAAATGAGTAAATAATTTCATCTTTTTTCTAAAGTGCAAAGAAAAAAAAATGGGAATTTTAAATATTCATTCGAATTACTATCCAACGGTAGAAGCTGTCCATTATCTTGATTTCAAAATTATTTATGCTAAACTGATAGCTCAAAACTGACCTTTCTAATAAAGCAGCTATGGTCGATTTTCCATTGCCAGAACTACCCACTATGGCGACAGTCTTGCCCGCCGGTATTTTTAAGTTGAAGTTGTTCAACACAATCTGAAATGTATTTCAACAAAGTTATAGAATTTTTTCTAAGAGAATAATAAAAACAATTCATAATCATTACTATTATAAAAAAGAGCGTGTGTGCCGAGCATACATGTCAGAAGTAAAACTTATTTGGTAAGATTCAAAGATACCAAAATCGTCGCCTTACTCCATGACGTGACTGTATTGGGATGATACGACCATGGAATTTTACTCTCATCGCGCCTAAAGAAGTTTCACTTCAATAAAATACAAATAATAATAATAATAATCTACTCACAGCTTCTGGTCTTGTTGGATAAGAGAAAGAGACGTCCTTAAATTCGATGTCGCCGTGAAACTCGTGATATTTGATCACTTTCGTGCCCGATGTGTCCATTTTTGGTTCTTTGTTTATATACTGCAATTGTTAAGGGTAAATATATCAATTTGAGTATTTAGGTGAATATATCATATGAATGTTATTATTTTAATGAAACAAAAAAAAATGATAGCTTATTGACAGGAGGAATAGAAAATATTTCTAGATCCTCGATTTTATTTATTGAATCGATTTTATCTATTTCACAAACCTTAAACCTTATTTATTACGCTGGTGTTATAAAGCATCATTCCTGGTCTCTTTTACTTTAACATCGGAAGAAAAAAACAAAAATATTTTTACCAATAAAAATCAATTATTAACTCACCTCAAAAACCCTGCCACCCGCGCTTATCCCTTTAATAACAGCGCCAAAAAGCAGGGATATCTGGGCAACAGAGCGTTGTATAGTTTGCGCGTTAACAAGGAAGGCCATCACGTCGCCCGCCGACATCTGCCCCGTGGACATTAAGTGCCCGCCCAGGAACATTGTCGCTAACACCATGCTTTGGAAAAACGAGATTTTTTTTTAAAAATGCCCCTAATCTCTATTAGGAGACATCTATCTCTAGCTTTAAACGTGGTCTGAAATTATCGTCTCCAATTCCAGACTGTTAAAAGACACCCTAATAAGCGACTTTTAAGTAACTTTTGCAATAATCGTCATCAATACTGGACTAGCTAAACACTTTTATAGGTGGTCTGAATTTATTGTCACCAATACAAAGTTAAAAGACACCCTCATATTATAGAGCTCTTAAGTAGCTTTTGTAACAGCCATCATCAATACTAGACTGTTATTTAATAATGGAAATTTTAAAATGACCTTATATGCTGTTCCTAGTTGATGACACTTATATAAGTGTCCTCAAGTATTACGTCGAGTAAGTATATACTTAGAGTTAGGTGGTCTGAAACCACCACATTGTCACCAATCCTAATCAAAAATAGAATCTATACAGGGTGTAATCGTTAAGTGTGCACAGGCGATTATTCCGTAACTATTGGAGATATCAAAAACTTTATAGTGTTATCGAAAGCCCTTTACGTAATTAGTAAAATTACAATAATAATTTTTTAAAAATAAAACGGGAAATGTCCAAAAAGTTACATTAAACGTGGGCGGAAGCTAGTTGTAAATAAGACTGAAGTCAATAAGTAATTGAGAACTATATACAAACGGACAAAACTACAATAAAGTTCCTTTTACATACCCATTCAAAAACAAATTAGTCCCAGCCTGGAACAATCCCACACCCAAACCCAATTCCATACTAAGTTCCGCCGCAGTATCACACTCCTCTGCGAACATTCTAGCTTCATTCTCTTCACCAGCAAACGCTCGCACTGTACGCATGTTGGATATCGCTTCTTCCGCTACTAGAGTTGCTTTTTCTATCTGGAAATTATATTGATTGAGTTTTTATTGAAGTTTAGCAGAATTTAATCTATACTAATATTATAAAGCTGAAGAGTTTGTTTGTTTGTTTGAACGCGCTAATCTCGGGAACTACTGGTCCGATTTGAAAAATTATTTCGGTGTTAGATAGCTCATTTATCGAGGAAGGATATAATATATCCTATAGTCGTAGCGTGATGATACGACCAGCAGGAGAGAAGCCACGGGGGTGAAACCGCGCAGAGCAGCTAGTAAATAATAATAATAATAAATATTTCGGGACATTTTTCACACACAGCAGGATCTCATCCCATACTAAGCTTTCGCTTGTGTTATGGAAACCAGATGGCTGATAAACATACATTTATATAATTTTAAATAAATACTTATATAGATAATTAACACGCAGACACAGAGCAAACATCTATGTTCATCACACAAATATTTGCCCCGGGTGGGGATCGAAACCACGACCTCTAGCTTCAAGGCAGGGCCACTACCAACCAAGCCAACCGGCCAGTCAGTCAATTTGTTGAAATAGTAGCAGTTGAACTACTAGAAGAAGTTTTATGACAACTAGCGTTAATTATTATTTATTACTAAAAATGCCCGACACCCTGTATAGTGTATATATCGACTTTATTTATAACCTCGCGAAACAGATTATAAGCAAACTCTGCGTTTAAAATTTTCCAGTGACAGTTAAAATTATATTCTACATACAAGTGTTTAGGAAAACAACTGGACCGATTTTAATGAAGTTTTTGCGAGTTTTCAGGTGGATTAGCAAATAGATTTACTATTTGCAAGCGAAGCCACTGAAAAAGCTAATTTCAATGAAAATCATACACACCTGTCCCTGCACTTCCCGAGACAGTTTCCTCAATAGCGAACCAATGAACGTGCCTCCTATGACCACAGTGGGGACACAGATAAGTGTCATCCCGGTTAAATGTGGGGATATTACTAGCAGGCTTACCGCTGATCCTACCACCTGTAAACGTAAATAAATGATTAGGGTACAGGTAATGAAATGCACTAATACATAATAAGATTCAATGCACTGCAAGTTAATTTATATTTTTTGGTTTTTATGGCATTCAAATGCTTTATAAATATAAATTTATAAAGAATAGAAAAAATTCGATCACGAGGCGGGACTCGAACCCGCATCCTTCGCGCCATTCCGGGGCGGATGCCTAACCAACTCAGCCACTCGTGACCCGCCTGAGCAATCGAATTTATTCTACTCTTTCAGTTTTTATGTGTCTTAAGGGACACACCGCGCGCCATCTATTGAGATGATTTAACAACCATCTCAACCAATATGAAGCACTTTTCAGTGAATACAATATTGTAACGATGGAACACGACCTTTTTGTTGAATTTATATTTTTTTGTTTTTTTTTTTATGGCATTCAAATGCTTTATAAATATAAATTTATAAAGAATAGAAAAAAAAAAGAAAAGTGCTTCATATTGGTTGAGATGGTTGTTAAATCATCTCAATAGATGGCGCGCGGTGTATCCCTTAAGACACATAAAACTGAAAGAATAGATTAAATTCGATTGCTCAGGCGGGTCACGAGTGGCTGAGTTGGTTAGGCATCCGCCCCGGAATGGCGCGAAGGATGCGGGTTCGAGTCCCGCCTCGTGATCGAATTTTTTCTATTCTTTATAAATTTACACTGCAATTTTTACAACAAAGTTCATTTTTTTTAACAAAGTTCATTTATTGCTTAAAACTTTGATACTTTAAAAAAAGAGCATACGTGCCGAGCACACGTGTTGAAGTGAAAATTCACTTGACTTGATGGTATTGGCATGATGTGACCTTCAAAAAATTGTATGGAAAAATAAACTTACAGCTAATATTGCATAATATGAAATGCAACACAATTTACAGTGCTTAACAATAAAAAAAATATTCAAAAACGCAAAAAATGTTTTATTACCTGAGTGATAGCTCTTAGACCACCAGAAATTGTTTGTTTAAAGGAACTCTTAAAATCTTGAACATCTACTGTTATTCTGAAAATCATTAAAACTTTGGATGTACTTATAATTTTCATAATATTATAGTCTAATAATTATTTATGTTATATTATAATACATTTATATTTTTCGATTTCAAGCCGTTAAACTTATTTTTAAATATTTGACCTTGGGATATTTATTCTTTAGGCTTTAGAGTATTTTTAAGTATATATTTTATTAAAGTGAAACTTTTATTACATCGTCTCAAACTTTTTGGTCTGTGTAGCGCATGTCGCGTGTATCGCGGCTGCCGAGGATGGAGGATGTAGGTATACCTACTCGGCAGCCGACCGACACGCGACATGCGCTACACAAAGCAGTGTTCGGAACCGTTCGAACAGTTTCACTTTTACCGTGGTTTCATAAAACCACACAACATTTTTTATATTATAAATTACAATGATATAAAATTTAAGAAAATGTAATAGATGCAGAAAATAAATTATCAGTAGCTTCTTAGATATACGATATACATAATCCCATCACACATATTTACTAAGAAAGAATTTACTTCTTTATTAGTACAACTGATTAGCAAGATTAGTATATCTATATCTAACCAAATACTTTAAAGTGGTAAAATTTATTGCAATGTAAATATGTAATATGTAAGACTGATTTTAGAAGTGATCAGCTTTTTGGTACCGAGCTGTTGCTTATTTTTATTAGCCTAAGTCATTTTTGTTTTGTTAGTTTTCAACAGGAATCAAACTCACGACCCCTAAGTTTTCACACATCAACCACTTAGGAAATTAATTAAAATTTAAAATACCTATTAACTATTTCTCCCGTTCTCTCTTGATCAAAGAAGGCCATATCCTGCTGAAGTATGGACACAAAGAGGTCTTGCTTCATCTGCGCAGCTACCCGTTCACCGACTTGCGCCAATAGATGGATGTAGAAAAATGTGAATACTGCCTGGAAAAATAAAATAAAAATGTCATGCGTAACGAAAAAATGTTAGTTACACTAAATTTTTTTCCAACCCTTATAAAGAATTTTCACTTCAAAAATATTTTTGAATATTATGGTGTGTGTTTGTATTTATTATAAATATTTCTAGATCAAATACAAATCCAAAGGAAAGGTAATATAAATAATAAAATTATTTGTTAGAAACTACTTTTACATGTTTTAAAAAAACCTACTTTATTTTAGGCTGGTTGCAGAGCTTGACCGACCGTCAGTGCGTACCGTCGGTCCTGACGATACGCATCAACAATTGTATGACTATGACACTAATACGCATGACAATACGCGTGCGTATGGTCGGTCTAGCTATGAACAGTTTTATGAATTTCCATACATATGACAAGCGCAACTGACGTATGAAATGAAATGATGCAAAAAAAAATTGTCACTAAATATACTTCTCCCTGGAGCAAGTAACATAGAAAGTTATGCTTTCATCTATACTAATATTATAAAGCTGAAGAGTTTGTTTGTTTGTTTGTTTGTTTGAACGCGCTAATCTCAGGAACAACTGGTCCGATTTGAAAAATTCTTTCGCTGTTATATAGCCCATTTATCGAGGAAGGTTATAGGCTATGTGTCATCACGCTAGGACCAACAGGGGTGGAGTCACGGGGGTGATACCGCGCGGAGCAGCTAGTGATAATATAAACATATTGGTCCAGTAAATTTGAGTAATTTTCAATAATACAAAAACGGACCAAAACAGTAACATTATAAACAGAACATGCTTTGCGTGATAGTCCTTGAAATTCTCATCAAGAATAATATTTGTGACTAATTAGAATTATTATAATTGAATTCATCAACAAAACATCATAAAAATAATTACCTGGCCAATATACAAAGAAATCATCTTGAGCGCAGGATATTTAATCTGATCAATGAAATCTAAGTTAGGATTGCTTCTCATATCAGCCAATATATTAACAATTACACCCAACATGGCCGGAATGTAGATATTAAGAAATGCCACTGCCATCGCTGACTGAAAAATAACATTTTGTTTATAGTTATGCATAATCTTATTAGGCTTGTAACTTTATAATAAAAAAAAAGTGAACTCCCGTGTCCCTTAGTGGGGTAAGAGGCAGATTCATACATCTGTTTCACTGATCGATTTTCTTTAGGGACAAGTGGGTGATCAGCCTTCTGTGTCCTACCAGACCGAGACCATTTTTTTGGCTTCGTCTCTACCAGCAATCGAACCCAGGAACCCTCGGATCTACGCACATTCGTCAACCACTGTACCAAGGAGGCGGTCACTTTATAATTTACTTAAAAAAAGCATTAAAATGTATCAACAATAATTTAATAATCTATAATAGTTCTGTAATCTAATAAAGTTTATTAAGTTTAAATATCTGTAGTATGAATCTTAAGTAGTAAAATACATTTACATATTTTCTATACCCAACTTAAGGCTGTTTCAAATACATTGTAAATATACTAAATACTCACAGCTACAGCAGCTGCCAGCAACCATTTATGAGGTTTGAGATACTCCAGGAACTTTGACCAATCAAATTTGCCGCTGTCTTCATTCACATTTGGCCTCCTCTGTATTATTCTTGAAGGAGATTTTGCCTTACACAATACTGATGCATCACTTAATAAAAGACGAGTTCCTAAACCTAAACTAATACCCGTACCAAGCTTCCATGGACTAATAAACTGAAAAACACCTTTTAACTCATTCTCCTTGCAATTTTTAACATTAGATACGTATCTTTTAACAGCATCTGAAGGTTTATTCTTTAGTAAGTTTGTAAAATATCCATTGCTTCTTATCGGCGTTAACCTGAAAATAGAGAATTTATTATTGTTTATCCTGTTCAAATGAAAACTTTGTAAACAATTCCAAAATATGTACCTTGGTCGCATTAATTGACATGACTGCACTTGTAGTAATTGCCACATTTTGTATATATTTTTATTGTGGTTTTACAATTAAATAAACATGATTGTTATATATTAAATATATATTATAATAAATTAAGGTTTAAAAACATAGGTTAAAAAATGTTACGAAACTTGTCAATGTCATGATCACCTGACAGTCGGTGTCTCGATGACGTTGACATTGAGTAATTTTTTTTTTTTAATAGTTGGTTTTTGTTACTCTGATACGAGGTTTCAAATTCAAAGTTTTATTTTATTTGCAAGAATCTGTGGCAAGAATGCACTTATTCTGTACAAAGTTACAAATTAGATAGATATCAATACTCAGTAAGTAAATGCTGATTTTTATATTTATTTTATTTTAACCGTCCAGTTCTTGTGATTTCAAATAAAAATAGGGCAATAATAAGAAAAAACAATCCAAACTCGCATTTAAATTATTGTTATTCAATATATTTATATCTTTTGGCAAGTGAATCTTCTCGGGTAAACGAATCTTCTATGTTTTACTAGCAAGCTATATCACTACAAAGTACTTAGGTATCATTAAAATCCATCATCACAATCTTTCACGTTTATTATTATAATTTATTTTTATAGACTTATTCAGCCGTTCCTACCATTATATTTACATAATATTGTAACAGCGTAGGTACTGGTAGCTAACATTACATATATAAAAATAACAAACTTCTAGAACCGTACGTGAACCTTAGCTACAGCTGTCAAGATTCAAGCCTCAAGGTGCATTTCTTGATATTATAACTTTATAAGTAGGTATTGTAGAATACCTAGTAATTATAATGGGTAGTTAGTAGGTCGTAGTCAATAAAACATGCCAATTTAAATGACAAGTCATAAACGCTAACATATATTTTGACGATATTTGATAATTTCATATGTATAAAAATCTAAGAATGGGAAAAAATGGTGGGTCGAGAAGACAGATACCGACCAGCCAATTATACTTATTCGTCAATTGTTTTTACATTCACAAATACAAAATATATGACCTTGAATCCGCTGTATTAAGGCTGTATTCAATCGAATATTAAAATATTTACTTGAAGACTGGCCGAAAATAATATTTAAAAATCGAATCCGATCGAATTGTATTCCCCCAACAATCACAGATGGTTAAGAGGCGCATGCATTCCGATTTTAGCGCCAATACAACCTTTTGTTTATTTCAAGTGGTGCGAGTTTAACGCAATTATTTGTACATTGCTTTTTATTTGATTTCAAGCCATTTGAAATTCTGATAAGGGGCTTTGCGTACCCACATTTGGCATAGAAATAGTTTAACATTTCAACGACAAATGTTTAAAACAACGAAACAATGCAAGGGCTTTAGAAATTCAAGATAATAATATTGTAATTGTATTATGTTTATGGGTCAAATTTTGAGGGCAAAATTATTTAAGTACCTACATATTGGTATACCATATTATGTAGAAAACAAAACAAAGATACTCAATTACTCATATACTTTATTTTTTTCAAAAAAATATAAATCAAAACAAATATTTTGTGTGTAAAAAGTAAAAACAGAGCAAGCAACATCCACTCTTAATTTATTATCCAACAAAATATAATATGAATAAGCTTAAGATTTTAACATAAATTAATAATTAATTTGTGGGTACCTAACTTAGATTGTACCTAAGGTTGTAACAATACCTACCTAGGTATTGTAACTTTTTTTTTTCAAGTGGGGAAATCTTGCATAGATAGTTACTCTACGTCATCGTATGGTATGGGTTACGTCGGATTCCTAGACCCTTTTTTTTTTTTTTTTTTTTTTTTAAAAGTGGGGAAATCTTGCATAGATACCCACGGCGTCCGGGGAAAGGGCCGCGGGTTATGTCGGATTCCTACCGACCAAAACCCCACTGTGTTCCGTCAAGGGATTCCTAGACCCTGAAGAACCGCCATACTGGTCCAAATGACCCAATATTTTCTGTCAGTATCTCCCGGCCTCATACTAGATTATTAATTTATTTTTCTCACGGCTAACCGGACTGCAGAAAATGCACATCATTCACTAAATTATAGCCGTTTAATAATGGACGTGGTCAAACTTAATCCTAGATATTATCTACTCCGATAAGAATTAAATTGTGCCAATAACAATATGTAAGTAGGTATATTATAGTAGATGCATAAAATGTATAGGTTGAAATATGAATTTAATATAAATAAAATCATCTTTCGCATTCCCGTGTAGTGATTGATTTTTGTTTATGTGCCTAAGTACCTAGATTCGATAAAAATCTTCAACCAAAAGTTAAAAAAATTGATGAAGTGTAGGTAGGTACCTAATCAGGAAACACAAACTGTAAAAATTAATTAGATCTACATACCTACTTTCAATTAGCTACGAATATAGGTACCTAGACATACAACGGTCATTTAAAAGTTCGATTTCTTCACAATATCGGAAAACTGCTAAACTGCTAACCTACCTATCTAACTTATAATTAACACAGTTAGAATTAAGTTAATATAAGTAGGTATAACTGTATGTTACTACAGGTAAGCGATATAGGTAATTCAGTATGACTCCAATAATATTTAACTACACTTTAAACCTCACGGCTTTGCAGTATTACTTTAATAGTTTGTCCACATGCTACTAATATCGAATAATGAAAACCAATAACGTAGCAAATATCTCCTAATACCATAATTTATTATCTATGGTGACATCGGAATATGCATGTCTATGGTCTACCCCAGTGAACCCCACGCTTTAATCGTAAGGGCGTGATGCACAATGAAAAGAGATTATTAAGTTTTATTGAAAACAATTTATATGGGTATTAATTTCTGGTATTGCTTTTCAATTGGTATCGATTATTAAACTTAAGAAAATTATGCATAAAACTGTATTGTTTTAAAACACGTACCTAGGTATTATGTGTATCGATGCTTCCATTTACGATTATTAATTGACTGTATCTCTTTCTTTTAAACCTTCACCATAACAAATGAAAGGAAAAGTAGAGTATGTGTAGGTATAGTTGTTTCGAATTACAATTTCAAACACGAAACCCGGAATATTTACAAATTTTTCCATTTCTTATGATTGCCTTTGTTTGATTTACATTGCCTCGGTTTAAAGTATTTTATTATTTTTTTCTTTTATTACCTACTTCCATGTCATTTCCCAGCAACTTGCATGGAAGGTACTGCCATCTATGAGTAAGTTTATTATCGATCGATTACTAATTTATAGTAACTAGGAGGTATCTTTATTAGCTAGGTACTATTTTTTCTTATAGATTAAAAAACCTATCCAAAGTATTTAAAAAAGTAACTACATACATAACATACGTTTATTATAATATTTAAAATAAAAGCTATAAAGTTAATCTCGTCTGCGTGTATCACACTAATAGGCTAATCCTATTACAGCGACACTTGTCCTACGCAAGTGTTTAATGAATCAGATTATAAAGGACTCGATTCGTGTCCTAGTATTTTAGGGGAGCGGTAAAATGGCGCTTTACAATTTTGGACGTGTAGGCATTTTTTATGTTTTGTTGAATTTAGTTTATTATTTAGACTATGTTTAAATTCTATGAATATTTTGATTTAAGCAGTTAAGAAATCTGAATAATAATTTAAATTAAGCGAGACGTATATTTTGTGAATATTAGAAGTTACGTTAATGCGTATTTAATTTAATGAAACTAAAGAAATATGCCTACCCATACATGAAAATAACACATGAGATATAGGTAGGTACTTGATTTTTCCCGCGGGTTTTGTCCATCGGTCAAACCGTGAGACAAAATGTATTTATAAAATAATGTTTTAAAAAATGTATTATAATATTTTACCGTCAAAACATTCTATTAAAGCGGCCTTCAGACTTCATATTCTAATTAAGTACATTTTCAACTACCTAAATCAAACCAAAGCAAAAATACAACAACATTTTAGCGCCACCAGTGTCTTCCCAGCTGGTTATGATGACCACCCGCGAGTTTAAGCACAGTATGAATATCATTGAAACAATTATAAGCCTTAAACGTATTCTATTACAAGGTGATATGGTTCAAAATCGCATGAATATAATAGGACTGCCGACAGATGGCGTGGTGGAGGATAATACCACAGTCATAACGTATGATCGAGGATGCTTTATGAGCAATAAAATATTGTTTGTTTTACAATCGATATGACTTTAGCTAATACTTATGTGGATATGTTTGGAAAGGCTATTTGTAGTAAATTGTATGTAAAGTAAAAACACCCGTTTTCAATATCCTTTAGTTAAAAGAATAAAAGCAACATAACTCATAAGGTGTTCGATATCCGAAGTTTTCAGTAAAGTTCATATTAAATTTAGTTACCAGATAATAAAGAAGTACAGTGTGCTTAATTTCCAATACAAAATAAAACCAATGAAAGAAAAATGCATTTCCACGTACATATAATAGGTATGTGCTAATGTTCTTGCAGTATAACATTTCAAATTAGAAAAATCGAATCATACTTTCATCCAGTTAAGTTAAGTACCTACTTACATAAAGAAAAGTTCGGAGATCTGGATTTACTTAGGTATGACTTATCTGTATTTTAATTATTGTATAGATTACCTACAGTTAAACATTATATTAGCATATGTAAGAGCATATGCATAATATATTATATCTATTATTATTTTCTTCAAATTTTAACCCAAAACTATCTCATATTATGTTAAAAGTTTTTTTTACGTCACAACTCACAAGACATCGCGACCAAATTACTCGTAGGCAGCCATTACACACATTAATCTTTTTGAATCACAGCAAACACATGATATTTCGTAAATATTTACATTAAGGGTTAAGCATTGAGCTTCAGTGGGGATTATGAGATTTTTATTGTGAGAAAATTGAACGTTAATAACCTTTAAGAGGGTACAACTGTTCGGGATACAACTATTGTTTTGTGTTCTTTATTAGTTTTCTAATGATTATGATTCGATGTTGGAGTTGAAGATTCGAGTTTCAAATTGTTGAATTATTTTTAGAAATGGCAATGTTAAAGAAATATTGGGATGTTAAAGTCGTATTACCAAATATTAAAAAGATAGGTATACCTAGGTGATAGGTACCTATCATTTTTACAAATTGAAATCAAATCGAAATTATTATTACCACCATTTCAATACTGAAACAACTTTAAAAAAATACGATGCACTTTGAATTTTTTCGAATAAAATAAGATAAAATAAATAGAGTTTTCTAACGATATTTTTTATCCTATAGGTAGGTACCACAGATCACAGAAACTAAAGGGTAGGTACATAATATTATTTTAAGTTAAATCTATATATAGATAGAAAATATTTCCCCTCTTCCGCAGGTGAGAAAATTTTCATCATTGATATTATCAAAATGGAAATCTTGCTTTGCCGACGGAAAGCTTCAGTTTTTCTGTGCTGAGATTTGCAGATAGACTGTGGTCTGTGTAGAAAGTACATACCTATTACAAGATTTTATAAGCATTATACTATCCTTTATAGAAGTACCTATATTTAAAAAAGTGTATTTGTTTATTTATTTATTTGACTTTCTGTTACATCGCCACGGAGAGATTTTATGGTTTGTATTATTTTTGTGTCTATGAGCTATAAAATTAAAATGTTTGACTTTAGAGTGTGGTTACATTTTGATTTTTATCAAACAAACATTGTTTAAACTTTAAATATAAAGATTACAATAGGTATCTACCAACAAATGTTAAAATTTACACACACACAAACCTGAAATTCACACACACACACACCCCCATATTATTCCAATCCATTGAACCTAATTTTATTCATAATAAACTAAAACGTATACAAATCAAGCATAAAATTAAATAGAAAGGACTCAAGACACTTCTCGCGACCTCGAGCTGCGAGTGTAGGTGCCCTCGCGTCAAAGTTCACCAAGCACCTACTTTCATTTGCAAATGGGACCGTAATTTCAACATAGCCCTTTGACTTAGCGGTGTATCAAATTCATAATAATTTGAGGAACAATTAACGTCCCCTTTCATCTTCTACACCTTTGTGGTTCGAGCCCATTGCGTCCTATTTGACTTTGAGCGTTTAATAGAGAGTAACCTCAAAGAAAAATGTACTTATCAACAATTACACCTACGTATGTAAGTATAAGGCACTTGCGAGAGCTGACTCAGTTGTTAGGGAAGTCGGTGGATTATCGATGAAAATTTTCGGTTTTTGTTAATATAATTTGGTGCGGACGATTGGTGTTGATGTTTAAATCAAGCTATTGATTATGGCTTAGATAAGTTATTTTATAATAACATAACTATAGTAAATAGTTCCTGTTCAAGTTCTGTTATTCTTACGATGTACTAATACAATTTCTCATTTATTCCCAAAAACGCTAGCGCCAGTGTATAGTGATCAACAAGATATAAATAACCTTTAGAGATATATAACATTTAGAGATATATATAAATCTATACCTAACTGCATTTTATGTGCACTTTTTATTAGTATACTCTCTGCAGTGCGTACGTACTACGTAGAGTGAATATTTTACTTAACTACACACCCACATAATATTTGTAGTTGAACCAATTTTCTTCTCTTGGCATAAAGCCATCTTGTCAAAAGTTTTTTAAATAATATTACAGTGTGAATATAAAAGCAATGAAATATTAATTATAGTATGATTTTAAAAGATTTGTTATTCCAGATAACTAGAGCTTTCAATTTCACATCAAACATAAATTCCACATCATATCTATGTACTTACCACCATTTTACAATTAATAATCTTATAAAATATTTATTTCAAAAATATCGATCAAACACAAGACACAGCACATCACTATTCTGTCTCAGGCGGGTGGCTTTTGTGGAGCCTCTCCAATATTCGCTTTGTTACTCAGAAAAATGTTCTTCCAGCCGCATCGCTATAATACTTTGTGGAAATGTTTTCCTTTATAATAAATAACGTTTTACTCTCAATAAAAAGTCGATGGTATTTCGATCGATTGTTTCAGTTCACTTTTTGCTGCTACATAAAATTTGTGGATAATCTTTTAAAATCTTGTCTAATACCTACAGTTTTATGAAATACCTATTCTGTCTTGTTGTGACTTTTACTAGAAAAGGGGAAAGTTCAAACAACTGCATTTCATTTTAATCATAACATAATTACGAAAGTTACCTAAATCTCTATATCTAACAGCCTAACAACATTATCACACAGAAACCATTAAAACAATATTGAAATGAAATGAAGAAATGAATATTGATGAGTAGGTAGATAGAATATTATAGGTATAGGTTTAATAATGAATTATGATCCCACTTATTGTTTCATTGAAAGCATGTATTGAAGCTGGCAGTGAAATAATTTAATTAATAAAATAAATTTATGTTAATTTGTTTAGAGAATATAGTGATATCGTGAGCCGTAGGTACCAATGCGAATGGGGACGCGGGGAAAAGCTAGTAATATATACCTACTACCTAGTAACCTATAAATTTAATCTATTTTAATAATAAAATAAAAAACGTAAATCAATCTTGAATTATCACTTTGCAATTGGTTAAAAGTGATATACCTGTATAGAATAAAGTAGGTAGGTACTTACATAAATTAAAATTTAAAAGAAATTACGAAAATAGAAAAGCTTCGCATAGCTCAGAAACCACCATAGCTGAAGTCCACAATGGAAACTGAAAAGCAGCCTAAAACATTTTTCTTCACACTAATTTATAATAATATGTTTTTTGTGTTAATACCGAAAAGAAACAAAATCCAGTAGGTATAGTGGATGAATTGAACTACACAATACCTACATAATCACTTTTTATGGACTCAGTAGATACTGACCAAAATACATAATCAAGCAAATAAACAATTAGCAAAAGATGGGTGTGTAGGATTAATATACCTATGCAAAATATAGAGTTCAGTTTTGTTGGAATTCAACACAAGCGCAGCGGAGTCATGGCGAGCTGGTATCTACCTATGTTCTCTACTAAGCACAAAGCTTCCCAAAAAGAAGAGCCCGATGAGTAGACAGCATACTTTTATGATAATGGCTCATTTTTGTTTGTGTTTTTTATCATTTTTATTAATGTTATCATTTTTATTAATTGGCTCATTTTTATTTTTGTTTTTTTCTCAACTTTAATGTTATTTTGTTGATATTGCTTGTTTACTAGAAGTCACATTTATTTTTTATGTACGTTTTATGTTTCATCAAGAACAATTGTACTTTTGTTAAAGAAAAAGAAAACAAGTATTGTTCCCAACAAGAAAACAATTAATTAGTTTACCTCTTGTTGTCACACAATTGGACTATTACTGGTGTGCCTTGTAATTGGCGTTTTTATATGTAATTTGTATAATTTATCTTAATAACAGCTGTAAGGTGCTTTTTATGAATAAAATAAAATAGGTATAAATAAAATAAATAATGGGCAACTGAGCTGGTAGTTCGCCTATATCTATAGGCGAACTACCAACAAACAGCCATCAACGCTCATCCACCATTGCTTGATTTTAATCGATAAGAAATAAAAGAATAGGATTAACGACATTAATATAGGAATGGATTGAAAAGGCTGGGGAAGGAAAGGGTCTCCAGGCCTCTTATCGTACAAAACACACTAGCATTCGCATACTTTTTCACACTACCTACTCTTCTATGGAAGTGTGGTAGGTATCCCGATTTGAGCTGAACCATATCGATTATCGTGTTGATGCTAGCTCGACTCCCATTTAAAACTGTTCTTTACTTCTTTTACTTCCTTCGTTGATTTTTCCTGGAACAATAACTCCTTCTATAAATCCATACAATGCTTGTAACTCAATAGATAGGTATATATAGAAGGGTCAGTAGATAGCCACCCCATTCGCGCGTGTTCCCAAGATTGCAATATCGCGATGGCCGGCGGCTCATTTAATCACACGACGGAATGCTGCTATAAACTCCACGCTACGTCAGTGTGGAAAAGGAACCTTTTTTGCTACTATTTTGTTGGTAAAATCTAAGTTTGTAAAGAATTTAATGTGAAGGTTCAATCATGTTTGTTTTTATAGCTCTTAGAATATCATGAGGGTAGAGAGTTTGCTTTGAAAACACTTAATTTTTAGAGAAGATTAACCTGTGTTTAATTTTAGTTTGTTTAAAACAGTCTCTTAAAGCTCTTCCAGCTTCTTAGTTCTTACCAATTAGATATGAAAAAATATCTGCTAGAATAATATATATTATCTTGTTAAGTTTAAAAAGAGATTTCTTTTCGTATAGCTCTATCTTTCAAATGAGTTCATTATATTGTATCTAATAATATTATGTATAAAAATGTGTTGAATTCAGTACGTTTAACAAATAAAGTTAGTTAAGTTTTGATAGCAATTATTGTTGTTTGAAATATTGAGCTTCGTTATCATGTTAATAATCTATGGACTATGTCACTATGAATGTAATGATGCTGACTTTCGACTACCTAGTTGAAATTTGGAAACTAGTTGAGCTTTTGTTTCTTATCAATCATTACCTACTACAAATAGCACATAGAATCTATATATACTAATATAATAAGTTCAACAGTGTGTTTGTTTGTTTGTCTATCTTAGGTACGCGTCGCTAGCCCCTATAGAGCGATTTGATAACATCTTTTTCGTGTGTAGAGATTATTGGTAGACCAGAGAATAATATAAGCTGCTTTTCCCGCGGTAAAATACCCTATCTCATGGAATATTTTCAAAGAACTCCCTTTGATCTTTAAAATAAGTGTCCCTCTCCACATAATATTAGCAAGAAGCTGACAAAAGGCGTTGTACCGTCCGTTTATTGGACGAGTCAATAATGTACGGACCGGCAGATGCCTCGACAGCATACTTGTATAATGTATATAGCAATAAGCGTTGTCAACGATAATATTGGCTTGTAGTTGTATACTTGGACAGAAATTGCGTTTCGGATTTCATGCTTGCGCTGGACAAGATATTTGTAATAGGAGTATATTTTCGATTTGATCCAAGTTGAGAATAGACAGTTTAGTTGGAGGTAGGTTGGTGTTTATTTTTATTAAAGGCTCTTCTTAAAATTAAAAGGATCTTAGATTACTATTAAGTATTAACTCATGTTACTTATGACTTATGAGCAAAGTCAATAATCGATGCCATTACGTATATACGTAAGTACCTAGTAGTTAGGTACCTTTATACTTACATTGTTTTGGGTGATAATAAGATACACTTACTACATTCTCGAGTTCCTAACTTTCTACTAAGATGAGCGAAATAAAAACTATCGTCATCAGGATTTTTGTTTATTCTATTATTGGATATGCCGAAATGCCTGTCATGTATTTATTTATCGATAAAGTAATAGTAGTATTGATAATGGCGAGATAAAATTAAAAAAAAATGTCTCTATACTGTTGAATCTTCAAATTATTAATTGAAGTTGGAAAAATTATATTATGTACTTATAGCAACTGAGTCATTTCTCAAACTGTAGCAATAATACTTTCATATCTAAAAAAAAATCAAGCAAAAACTGTTGATAGAGTCGTGCATTGGTAGAGTCAATATAACAGCATATTAATATATTTTTTCAAGACCGGAAAGAATAGTGCTTTAATCATTAAAAGTAATAAAATATTATGTACACATAAGTTGTATCTTTAAGAAATAATTCAGCTTTCGCCGTGTGAAATAATTTTTGGAATTGGTCAATTTTGACTTTATTTTTGGCCAATAGGTAAGTATTCAATCCTGCGCATCTTTTCTCTGCATAATATTCCTTAGGTATATTATAGATGTTAATAATATGAATTATAGTTTATGAGAATACCTACTGTTCGTATTAAATATTTTTTTTATATTACCTACAAATGTGAACATTAATAAAATAGGTATCTATATTATCTACTAGTGGTCCGCCCCGGCTTCGCCCGTGGTACATTTTTCGCAATAAAAGGTAGCCTATATCCTTTCTCGGGTATCAAAATATCTCCATACCAAATTTCATGCAAATTGGTTCAGTAGTTTAAGCGTGATTGAGTAACAGACAGACAGACAGACAGAGATACTTTCGCATTTATAATATAAGTATGGATTACAATTTACATCACGACGATGACACGTAAAGTTGTAGTTCATAAGAAGATAGCCTTGACTTCATTACTATAATTACTATTATACAGACGCTGAGTTTAAACTGGATAGGTAAAATAAAATGCCTTTCTTACTGGCCCAACATTCCCTTTAAAGCGGTTATCGAATGTTGGAAAAATATTCAAACATCCACACATAGGTATAGGTATCCATACACAAACATAAGGTTTAGATGTTTGATGATGTAGAATTGTAGAGTCTATTATTTACTAATACCGTTATTATAGCCACAAATGCGTAACGAAGTTGTTAGAAAATTAAAACCAACTAAAACGCTAAAACCGAAAAACGCATCACAAGAATTATATCCCAAACGCTTCATGAAAAATCTTAAAGCCCCAATTGTCAGCCATTGACGCCCGTTCACAAGAGGCTAATCCTCTGAAAATCGTCACTGTTCGAGACAGGACATTAATCCTGCCTTTGGAAGACAAGAGATATCCATCAATTGTCAACATTGGACTGGCGGGGTGAGCCTCCATCCTCCCGCCGCCCTACGCACACTGATGCGCGCCATAGATTATTAATGAGATGCTGCGAATTATATTATAAATGTACCTAACCTTGTAAAATAGAGGTATGTAAACATTAGTAGGTAGGTAATCGTATTTTATTTATAATTTCTGTATAAGAATGATAAAATACCTTTATATTAAGTTTATTATCATTATGGTTATTAGAAAGTGATCGTTTTAATTTTTATCAGAGTTCCATCGTCAATCATACAAAACGCTAGAGTAGGTATTTTGAATATGTACTTATATTATAATATGTATCTACTCTTTAACACTGATTAATTTCACCTTAGGTATGGAAACTGAACGCACTACCATTATTAAAGTTTATAATTACCTGTTAGGTAGGTACAACACAACAGAATCTTTTTTGAAAATGTTGACTTTATTTAATTATTATCTATTCATTTATTTTTTTTTTTCCAAAGTAAATTTTATAGCTTTATAATCGTTCAAAAAATTTTAGATTCTTAATTTTAATTTCCATTAATTTTCATCCGTAGGTAAGTAACATTTAAGTATAGAGTTGTACCTACATAAAAAAATATTTGTTTTTTATCAAGTTAATAACGAATGAACTTCTCTCCTTTCGTATCTCCTAAGCGAGAAGCGCATAATCTTTGCCGCAATCCGTCCAACATAGGTATAGCCGAGTGAGCTAGTGATTGTCAAAATTTGGCTTCGAAGAACAAAGCGTTATTTACCGAGTGGGGTGGGCCTTTGTGCGGCATTACACCACTCTACATAATATTGTGAAAGTTCTAACAATACAGTGTTTGCTGCGGACCTATTATGAGGCTTTTTGTTTTAAAATGCGACTTGTTTCAATCTTTCAGGCGCCTGTGATTAGTTTTCAAGTTTCGCGGAGTTTGCGTTTCCGCGGATTGAATTAGCGTAGAGCGGGCGGTGTTTTTGTTTTTCGTGTGCTTTGTCTGGGTAACGTGATTGGAATAAATTGAAACTTTGACTATTATATTTTACAATTGCATACTTTTTATAATTTAGAAGTATAAATATATACCCCCGATGACTGTCATAGCGTCTATATTTTAATTATTTAAAATTGCATTATTCCTACTAAAAGTAAAGATTTAGCCATTCAATTTGTGAATAATCTGATCATACACGAAATCGATTCGCAATAATCACCCCAAATTACGGCCCCGCTATAATCAATTAAATAACAATAAAGCCGAATAGAACCGGTGCGGTTTAAACCAAATTATCGTGGAATTAATTGGCCGAAAACCCGTTTGGAAATTCAAGCACACGTTCGGAAAGCTCGGCTTCGAAATTCAAATGAGGCGGCACGCCCCACCCCCTGCTCCGCCCCGCGGCCATCTTGGATGCGAGTGGGGACCCGGGGGGCTATTAAATTATTTCATTCCACATCCGACCGTGCTAGCTATCGGATTAAAATAATTGCCAGCGAAAGCGTAAACGGATAATGATTTTGAGTACAAAATAATATTATGGTGCATTTGATTTTTGTGATACTAGTTGATATAAAAATTTGAGTGGGATGTTATTTTAATGTTAATTGTATCTATAACGATTCTCTACTACTCTAGGGCTCTCCTATTCCTTCCTTAGTATATCTTGCCCTTGAATTCACTAATGAAATGAAAAAAACTTATTTTTACGACTTTAGCCAGTAAATAAAAACTTTATGAACTACTAAAGTTTGGCCGATAGGCCGATATGTAATAATTGATTCTAACATGAAAAATAAAGGTTTTGAGTAATTTTAAGTATCTAAAATACCTAGCCAAAATGCAAATCGGGTAAATAATGCCATATTATAATCTCGATAACTAAAACCGTATAGTAAACTAAACCGTACGTCTAGTTTACTATACGGATATCTAATATAAAATCCTAAAAATCCATATCTACCTAACATCACTCAAGCAACAATGAGTGACTTTTCAAAAACACGAAAGATACTCTACTTCCGAAGAAGTGACCTGAAATTTGAAAACCGGCAACAACTGCGACTTGAGTTGCTAAACTTGCGGCGTCGGGGTGGAGGTGACAGTTTATAGTGGCGAACATTTGCGGTACGGAGTGCGGGGTGAATGTGGCTCTACTTGAGATTAAATATTATAATTATTTTGTTTAAGTTGATCGAATGTTACGCTTCAAATAATAATATGCTTACCGTAATTGAGATCTGATGAACTACTTGGTAACTGGTGACAATTGTAAATTTAATTTATGACCGCAATGTTTTATTTTATAATGTAAGAAACGAAAAAGTATGGAAATTTATGCAAGTTTACGAACACAATCTCTTGTCCAATTTTGATTTTTGATACCTATTCTATTCCATGTGTGATTTCTTTTCGTTTATGGTAACAATTTAGAAAGTTTGAATGAGTGATTTACTAAAAATAGTACCCAGTAACGCTTTACTACTCTCGATAAATACATATAAAGCAGCCGGTTGCAATTATTTCGTTATGAAACCGCTAAGCTTTGCATTGTAATATATGTAGATATCTACGTTATACCTACGTCCAAACTTTATGTAACTTCAAATACGTTAATATTATAATAATTCTCCCTCTGTAGAAGCTTTAACATAATATTATATTTCTCTACATAATATTTTTTAACTCTACATAGAGCCACATTCCTCCCATAGTCAGGTGCGAACCGAACACGATTTAGCCATCAGAGCTCCCCCGCCTCCCCCTCCTCCCCTGTCTCGTCAAATTCAATCGAACTGCATTGGCAGCGGGGCGGTTAGCAACTTGCGATGACTTGTACTAACTTTGTATTCAATTTTGTGGTTTTTAATCGTATATTGGAAGTATTGATGATTGTAGAACAAATCTAGTAGAGCTACTGTGTATTGTGCAATATAATATAATAAAATATATATTTTAGTTCTGCTAGAGACTTCTATTCGCGTATAGCTTTATAAAATGAAAGAGCTTTTTTAACCGATTTGAAAAAAAGAAGGAGGTTCTCAATTCGGCCGGTATATTTTTAAGTAGGTAGGTTGTATGGTAGGTGTGTATGGTAGCGCATTCATAATATGGCAGTGTCAGTTTTCCTTTTTATATAGATACCTATTCAGATAAACTAAACTGCCTTGTTAAATTATGAAGTCAATAATAACAAAACTGAAAATTCTATAATTTTTAAACATAAGTACCTACTAAGTACTAAGTAGGTTATTTGATATTTTTCCCCATCAAACTTTTATGGATAGGTACATACCTAATATTCATTATTAGGTAGGAAATAGGAATGCAAAACTCGTTCGAGTTATAGCTTTAATACCTTTCACAATATTTGAATAATAATTACTAAACAATATTATCAAATATATATATACTATAAAATATAAATATATCGATATAAATCACACAAGTTTGTGTTTAATGGCACAGAATCAGAGGCGCATCAATAATGCAGACAACCGGACGAATCACTTAGCGAGAACTGTAGGTTTGTGTGTTTATGTATACTTATGTACTATAAACAGGATTGGGTAATTTTATTGAGTATAGCTGGAGGATGTACTATGAGGACACTCTAGTAGGTATGAAATATATTTTAAGAAGTAAAAAATGGAAAATGACATATAGTTTAGTGTTACGTTTATATATTATAAGATAAACTTATTTTTTAACTTTTTACAAAATTTTCAATGATTTGAAAAAAAGAAGATATGTTAACAATTATAAAGGGAACTATTTACTTTAGCTACATGAATTTTCATACTTTCCACGCAGTATCTTTCTCTATATCACCTGCTCTATAACAATTCTAATTTCTAAGAATAATAACCTAAAAACTTTGAAGCTAGTTTTTATATTTAGTTAACTTTGAGAACACAGGGGATCCTGGGAACTAGTGTATCTTTTAAGTGCCAATCCATACTAATATTATAAATGCGAAAGTAACTCTGTCTGTCTGTCTGTTACTCAATCACGCCTAAGGTACTGAACCAATTTTCATGGAATTTGGTTTGGAGATATTTTGATACCCGAGAAAATGACGCAATCCCGGAAATCCTAGGGAAACGGGAACTATGCGGGTTTTTCTTTGACTGCGCGGGCGAAACCGCGGGCGGAAATCTAGTTATTTATATGTAATATCTTTCTATTGTATTTAAAGCTTATTATACACTGTATTGAAACAAATATATTTTTTTATATTACGAATAATCCAGTAAATATCAAGATCAAAATGAAGTTCCCGCTAAAACATCGCAATTTACTGAACGTGGCACCACTGAAACTGTACGCTGTAAGCATCTGAATGATTAATTCGCTTCAATGGACGCGTTTCCCTCCATTCGATACATAATTATTTATGCTGGGATACAGAGTATATATATACTGTTTGATTATTTATCTGTGGAGGCTGGCTGAATAGAACGGTTTTACTTGTTCAAATATATCGATAGTAAACTTCAATGTCGATGTTGTTGTGTTTAGAAGTTTAAGTAATATGATTGTTTTGTACTATTATTTATACCTACTTAAATAAAACATGTAACAACCTTTTATATCAATGTTATATTTTAAGCCATAAATATGTAGGTATCTACCTACTAATAACGTACCTACTCGTAAATATCCTATCAGAAACACAGAATATTTTTATTTTTTACTATAGTTAATAATACCGCGTGCAAATATCTTTTTTTTTCGTAAATATTCGAGTACAATTATTTAATTTCCAAATATTTAATCTCAGCTTTTATTCTTTTTCTTTAAAATTAAGAGACACACACATTCCACGCCATAACAATCGAACGCGGAAAAAAAAGAATCTTTAAAACAATGGCGCGAAAAAATCGCCGGGGTCTTTAAAATGGACATTCTTCATTAGAAAAGTCGATGGCGTCCAAGAATGTGAGACCTTTTCTTTCAACTCCGGATAAAGACTTAATGAAATACCTTTTTGATGAAGTTCGTGGACGTTTTTTTAGGAAAGGAAGTGGATTTAGTTTGGCGCAGTGCAATGTAATATGAGAGTGAGTTTTTTAATATAATTTCTGGTGTTGCGTCTGTCTGCAGAGACCACTCTGTAATCGTTTTTTAATAAATAAAATTTGTCAAAAATTCATACCTATAGAGTATCTAGATAGATACCTACGGTATCTGTATTTCATTATTCCTTTAACTAAATCATTGCACTTTAAAGGTGCCCTGCCTTTATTACATAATTATTATTATTTCATTGTGTGTAAGTTATTAATAAATCGTATTGCAATTTGCAAACTAATATGACGATTTAAGTTCTTATAGTTTGCTGTGATTAAAATCACATAACCTTAAACTTATCTATCCCTTTAGATCTTTAAAAAGATGTACTTAACAAAAGCTTATCCCACTCCAAAGTGAAGAACAACAAAATCAGTTCATAATACCATTTCCATGGGAATTGCCATCCAGCACTCAAAGAACATTGTCAAATAGTGCGCCACTCTACACAGCAGTAATATCCTATGAGCAAACTGCGAAACACGTTCCATTTTGCCGCCAATTTTGACATACCGCGCTTTTTTATCTGTATCCCCGTGCCATAGAGGTTAGTTTGCAAGGAGGTCGCATATTTGACAGCAGCTGTCAAGTTTTATATCGATACAATGTTGACAACTTTTGAAGGGGCGTTTAGGCAAATAAAAAACTAATATCGTTCGTAGTTGGGCCACGTGCCGCGGACACAAAGAGCGTCAATATTGAGATGGTGTCGATATAATTGGCGTTTAATTTGATGTGAGATGAGCGTGCCGTGCGGGATGTAGTTGGAATAGATTTGTGATTGCATGTTTTGGAGTATTCACACTTAGTTGATGTAGTTTTTTCAATTTGTAAGATGCTTTTAACATCTCTATGGCAGCAGGCGCAACTAAAAATCAATTTAGGTATATCTACAAAAAATGTTTTTTTTTTGTTTCATAAAATATATCTGTTAAGCCTAAGGTTAAGCCCGACGAGTCCTGAGTCGTGACGGATAAAAAAATTAGTGATATTTTCTCTTTTACCTACTTCATCCCATTTTGGAAGAGAGAATAATACTGTTATTATGACGAAATCAATATATTGGATCTTATCGTAAAAAAAATGTTTTAGTCTACATTTGACTCTACATACCTACCTACCTACAAACCTCAGCTACAAACATTAAATTAATCGATCATATTTCTATTTTCTAAACTTCAAAAAGACATCAAAACAAAATAAAACAAACTCAAATAACGGAACACAACATAGACATGAAAACGATAATTGCTAAAGACGGAGGCACTCGCCGTATTTTCATTTTTCATTCACGCAATATCATTCGGAAGCCGAGGCACAATTATAAATATTTCAATTATATACCAGACGGATTCCCATTTCAGTTTTTCATTATTACCGTTCATACTAGGATACTTCATTATTTTTCCTTTAATTTTTTATGTGTTTTGTATTTTTCTGTTCAAAATTGTCTTAACTAAGTACCTAAGTTTATTAAACTTTGTGTTTTGTATTTTTGTGTTCAGAATTGTCTTAACTAAGTAAGTTTATTAAACTTAACCTTAAAGTAGGTAGGTATTCGTTTTTTTATTATTTGATTGAATGGTATGCTGCTACTTTTTAGATGAGTTTCAATGCTGACTGACAACGATGACTTTCAAGAAAAGTAATAATTTATTTATATTACAACAATATTAGAAGGACTTTGGAAGCTTTTTTTAAGCTTAGAAGAAAGTAAAAAAAATGAATCAGGGCAAGAATCTCTTGTATTTACACTTTTCATACTAGAAAACAGAATACGAAATTTGAGAAAAAATTATAGAAAAAAATGAACGATCACCAAAACTCGAACAGGCAATGAGCTACGATCCCAAACACGATTTTAAAAGGTGAAAAAAATTTAATAAATTTCTATATTCTATAGCTAAGCGTTACAATAAGTACAGTAATATGAACGTTGTAAAAAGAAAGGGGATGAATAATTTTCATTATTCGAGAGTTAACACTCGCGCTATTACTCCGACGGCTGCCGCTTAATTTATTCCTTCGTCACAATTCAGATTTTAATGCTTTTGTAAATTTAATTTTAATGGAAACGTTTTTAAATATACAATTATTTGCTTTACTAACTCTTACATTCTTACGGATGATGTATTTTTTAATGAAACGAATACATACAGTAGTGTTTTAATGTTAGTACCGTAAAATGCTGTAACATTGCCTTTATAGCTCAACATTGCCTAAATTCAAAAAAGTTAAATTATTCCCGCTGCGAAATGTTTTTTATTGTCTATGGTATTACTAAAAGCAAGTCGGCAATCTGTATGGCAACATTCAATCACACGTCACTCCAAATTTTAGATAACAAACTGTCAGAGTCCTTTTCATTGTCGGTGCGGATACTCGCTTTTTACCGGCTCTCAGGAAAATTTCATTTCGTGAATATTTATGCTTTATTTCCTAGCGTAATATGTTATATAGCAAAGAAAATATGCTCTTTTATGTATTTTAACTGTTTTTTCTGTATTATATCTTAATTTAAACCGTTAAATCATGGTCGGCAAAGTTGTGTCAGATTTTCGCAACTTTTTACTCAACATTATCTAGGGTTAGGGCTGCCCCTTTTAATTTTTTCAACAAACTCTTAATCGACCGTGGTTTTGCTTGTATAATTTTTTTTTGTAATTGATCTAACAACGTTTTATAGAAGCTAGAACTATTGTTTCTTTATTTATCATCATCAGAAATTAAGGATGTCGAATTTAATTTTCTTTAAGTCATTTATAGTACTTATGATTACATGAGCAACCCACCCAAGAGTAGATGCTGAATGTGGCGGTAGATTTAGTCACATGTAAGAAAATATCTTCATACGAGGCGGAGAAGCAATTCGGTATTCCTAAGCGTACAAAACAAAATATGTAAGAATCTTCATGTAAAATCTGTGGGCCATCCTACAAAATTATTTGCAGAAGAAGAAAAGCATATTGCTGAAGTTGTTAATTTATCAGCAGAGTTCGGTTGTCAATTGAGTAAAGATTGAGTATGATTGACTTGCGTATTGTTCTGCACGATTATTTAGAAAAAAATGACCGATTGCAGGTTTTTAATGGAAAATGTTGGAAAACTATTTGTTGATCTCACTAATGTAAAACTCTTTGTTGATTTTATGTAAAACTATTTGTTTATCCCACTGCAGGCAATTATATCGACCGGCCCGCGAAGGCGCAAAAAAAACCGAAATTTACTTTAAATTATTTATTGTAAAAAAAAATTACATAATAAATTACTCCTAACTTAACCTACGTCCCTCCCGTTCGATGTTAGAACTAAGAGTGCTCGTCCTCCTCGGCGGGGTAGCTGCAGCGTCGCGGTGGCGATGATTGCCGCAACACTCTATGGAAGCGCAGGTGTGCGCGATGTCGCAATTCCTAACAGGTGCAGCTTCTTGGGTGGCCCCATGCATCCTCTAATCTTATATGTAGGTACATAACACCTCCCTCCTGAAGTTCAGCGATTATTGGCGGGCAAGGCTCGTTAATATCGCTGAAATTTCACCCTCCGCCGATTGATGTTCTATTTCTTCTTTTTGATTACCATGAACACTCGTAGTAATAGGCTTTGATGTACGCAGTCTCCGTACGACGTACCATGTCACTAGGGCAACTGCACTCGTTATTAATATAACATATATCGGTATTATGGAAGGCTGCATATAGAGAATCTCGTATCCGTTGTTAGTACTGATAGGCATTTCCATTGATATAGCTCTGTTACTAGCGTGTAATTTATCCAAATTTATCGAATTCAACTTCAGAACTTCTTCATCTGTATTATATTGGCTGGAATCTGGCAGGTTTGCAATTTTCATTATCTGTCCTTTGATATGGTCTTCTCGATTGACTATCTTGAAAGCCTCCGTTTGAAGAATGCAGTTTTTGGGTATTGTGGCTAAGTAGCTTCCTTTAATAACGTCATATTGATCTTGCGAGCATGATAAGTGGATTTTTGATGGCTTGGGGAAACTGATGACGTAGTGGGCGTCGTCTAATTTTTCTAGTGCGGGCGCTCCGAGCTCCACAGGCGTGAAGAGACAAGATGCGACGACTCGTTGCGTGGTAATAAGGTGATACACGCAGTCATTTTTGGATCGATGATGGTTCAGCTTGTCCTCACATAGATACCCTAGGCCAGACTTCGGGCATTCTGCCTCCATGTACATAAAATCCTCGTTGTGAATTGCCACAAAAGGATAGGGTGGAATTAGGACTTTACTATCTTTATTAGGAACTATGGATAATTTAAATAATTCAAAGGTAGCAGGAAGGACAACCGGGAACATAAAAACTATAACTATATTCCTATTACTATAATAATAGCCTAGTTTAACTAAATCAAAATATTCTCTATAATTAACTTGAGGGATTTGCTCTTTACCATAAAATTTGTGTAATTTATTTAGCATTTCTTTTAGAGAATTTGAATTGAACATAAGATGATGCGTACTTTTCGCACGAATAAAACCTAATAAATTTTCTAATCTATGTAATTCTTCAGATATATCATCTATATTATCTGATAAAATCGCTACGCGTTGAATTAAATCTATGTATAGAGTAACGTTTAAATTATTGGCCTTTAAATCATTTATAGCTATTTCAATTTTTTCCTGATTTTTAATTAAGTTGTTTAAAATATCAGATTGTTGTTCTATCCAATCTTTACTGAGGCTTATATGATTATTCATTTCTGTGACCAATTTATTCTCATTATTTTGTAATAATTTAATTGCGGTATCATATTTAATTGCATCTGTATAGTCTAGATTACCAGAAATACTTTTTATAACTGAACCTAAACCATCTATGAGACCTCTCTTTATGCGATTGGGTTCAAAAGTTTCCAACTGATTTGACAATTTAATAATCTTATAATGCAAGTGTTCAATATGTGAATTATAAAGCGAAAATAATTTATCGTGCAAATTAGGCGTTAATGAATTTAATTGATCCTTTACTATGGTTATACTATCACGAATATCCTTTAAATTAATAATTTGCAAAAATGAATGATAATGAGTGACAATTCTAGCAGTTCCAATATTAAATGGTAATATACCAGGTCCGTCATCCAAGCTAGTCAGGGTGGGATCTTCTGCTTGAATCTGGCACAGGATCAGAGGAAGGATTCTGTAACAATTTAGGTACCCTCTTAAGCCTAGATTTAGCAACAGCGCCATATTTCTTCTTAGTATAGATATGAATAGGTAAATCAGCCAGTACAGTATCGTGCGTAAAACGCGGTGCGGTCTTTTGTCGACTAGCCCTAGGATTTCTTACAAAAATTTGTTGATCTGGATAATACTGTATTTCGGGTTCGCGGTTCCTATTAATGTTTTCTGTAATTTGAGTACGGCGTTCCAAAGACGATTCATTAATAATTTTGAATACTTTGTGCATACTATCGCGATGTTCTTGCATATATTGCTGTAAGACATTTTCTGATAGATCGATATCTACAGGATCGCGGGGATCTAAATGACCGGTTATAATGTCAAGAGGCCTGCACTTCGTAAAACTGTGGATCGAACTATTATAGGCAAGAACAGCATACGGCATTAAGTTAATGATTAATTCACCACGTCGTTCAAGTTTTAGTAAACGTATGTGTTCTAATAAAGTTGAGTGAAGCCGTTCTACCATACCATTTTCGTTAGGTGCATGAGCTAATAACTTATGGTGATTTATTCTATGAAGCCTTACAAATTCACTGAATATTTGGTTCGTGAACTCAGGACCTCGATCCGTTACGACTGTCATAGGTAAGCCATGATGTGTACCAAACGTCAAAAGAGCCTGAACTACGCTTATTGCGGTTGCGTCCTTTAAACAATATGCTTGAGCATACTTAGAGAATGCATCTATTATAGTGAGATATTTCTGAGAATCAATACTAAGTAAATCGAGATGTACTATTTCAAAAGGTTTTGTAGGAGGAACTACGATTCGAAATTTTGGATTTACTGGAATTCTATCATATTTCCCTTGACCACATATGCTACACTCATTAATATATTTAGTTACTGCTTCCTTCATTTTAGGCCAAAAGTATTTCCTAGATAAAGATAAATGAGTTTCGTTAATTCCGCGATGGTTAGTTTTGCCTTCATGATAATTTCGTATTATTTCCTGTTGCTTAAAGTAATCTTTGACATTTTGCAATTCTAATTTTGTAAGAACTAAATCCATACATGAACTTTTAAAATTACTCTGTATTATTGGAACTATAGTACACATAGCATCAGGGGGATGAACTAGAATTGCAGTTTTTATCTTAGGATCTACATATTTTTTAATTAGTGAAACTATTTCGCTATCAATATTCGCTTTGTTAACATTAATATCTATCTTAGTATGATTTTCAAAAGGTTTTGAAATTATAGGCTTACTCGGTACTCTATCTATTAAAGTAATAACTATCTGTCTCTTAAATTTATTCAACGGGTGATCTGTTATAGGTATATCTAGAATTGGGTTCTCCGCGTCAGTATGAACTGTGACGGTGTCGGAATTTGCTGTAAGAGTACTTGATTTCGAATGTGCAGTAATCGTACTTGAATTTGAATTAACAGTAATTGTATCTGAACTTCTTCTTATTAACGAAGGTGTTGTTTCTGTTGGATTAACCGCTAAAGAATCTGTTTCCTCATTGTTAATTTGAATACGCGATAAAGCATCGGCGTTACAATTTTGCTTTCCCTGCTTATAAATTACGGTGTAATCGTATTCGCTAAGTTTGAGCCTCCAACGTGTGAGACGGGAATTAGGTTCCTTTAAATTCATGACCCATTGAAGGGGCCTATGATCAGTTATAATTTTAAACTTGCGGCCAAAAAGGTAAGGACGGAAATATTTCGTTGCCCAGACAATTGCTAATAATTCCTTCTCAATCGTACTATAATTAATTTCGCTACTATTAAGTGTACGTGAAGCGTACGCAATTGGTTTATCGGAACCAACGGGGCCTTGCGAGAGTACAGCACCGATGGCTAAATTCGACGCATCAGTCGTAAGAATAAATTCTTTATTGAAATCAGGATACTGGAGAATTGGATCGTTCATTAATAATGTTTTACACCTATCGAAACATTCAATGTAATCTTTAGAAAATGTTATCTTTGAACCCTTTTTTAAGCATTGTGTCATGGGCTTCGTGATTTTAGCGAAATCTGGTATGAATTTCCGATAATAACCTAATAGACCTAGAAATCGTTTAATATCGGTTGGAGTTTTCGGAAGGGGATACTTTTGGATGGCAGATATCTTATCTGGGTTAGGTTTTATCCCATCTTTGCTAATAATGTGACCTAGATACGCGGTTTCGAGTTTAAGAAATTCCGATTTATCCATTTGTATTTTAAAGTTGGATTCACGCAATTTCTGAAACACTTTCCCAAGATTAATGATATGCTCCTGTAAAGAAGTGCTAAATACTATTATATCATCTAGGTAGACTAGACAAATAGAATTTTGCAATTCTCTCAGTACATTATCCATTACTCTTTGAAAAGTAGACGGACTATTCTTTAGACCCATGGGCATTCTTAAGAATTCAAAATGACCATGTTCTACACTAAAAGCGGTTTTTGGAATGTCAGCTGGGTTCATTTCTACTTGATAAAACCCACTTGCTAAATCTAACGTTGTGAAGTATTGACAGTTACCCAATTTATGTAAGACATCTGTAATATTAGGAATCGGATATTTGTCATCCAAAGTTTTCTCATTTAACTTTCTAAAATCAACAACTAAACGCCATTTAACTTTGCCGGATGCATCTGCCTTTTTAGGTACCACCCAAATAGGAGAGCTCCATGCTGAATCTGATGGTCTAATAATACCCTGTTCTAACATCTTACTTATCTGATTCTGTACTTCCTGTCTATGAATAAATGGATAGCGATAACTTTTCGTATAAACCGGTATTTCATCCTTAGTTCTAACAGAATGCTTAATTTTATTCGTAAATGTTAAGGTTTCTCCTTCTATATAAAATACATCCGCATACTGTGAACATAATGACTCTAAATTTAAACGTTCCTCATTATTTAAGTGATCAGTACGCAAGCGAGATAATACCTGTTTCACACGGTCGGACGAACGTTTGGTGCGCGTGCACTCGTTATTATAAACCTCGGCACATACTGGTCGATCCATTGAAAAAATTACGTCATTACGGGTTGGATTAGAAATTTCCACGATAGCGCGATTGCTTTTCGCCTTCGTTAAACATTCAGAAATATGACAATTACATATAATTTGTTCCGGTATAATAGCGTCTCCATTCTCAACATCTATAGGTAATCTAACTAATTTACTACTTCCTGCGGGTATGACGTCCTCATAAAGATTAGCGTTCCGTGAGTCATATACTAATAACCGATTCGTAGCATTGCAAGTATTTAAAGTTTTAGTTTTATAATTAATTGATGCTTCCCATTTATCTAACAAATCTGAACCTATTAAGCCGTCGAAATAATTGTGAAATTTATAAACGAAAAATGTAATATCGTCAGGGTCATTAAATTCAGGAAAACTAGGTAATGTTATAGAATAATTACTACGAGTTACAGCATGAACATTACTTACTTCAAAGGGGTCATAATTAAGAGTAACGTCAGGAAAATATCTCTGTACTGCATCAGGGCTAAGAAAAGATTGGTTAGCTCCAGTATCAATTAACAATTTAAGTGGAGGATTATGAATTTGAATATAAGGAAGCTGACGTTGCGTGTGTAGATTTAATTCTATTTTGGTTTTTCTAATTTTGGTGGATTCTGAAAATCCTGATCGTGTTCTGAACGTATTGCTCTGCGGGTTATAGTTAGGGGGTGCAGCGCGGAAAATTTGCATAGTACGAGTAGGACGTGCTGGTCCCTGTGGTTGATTAAAATTTCGATTAAAATTTGGTGGCTTAAATTGCGGTCTGAACGAATGTAAAGGCTGTAGTTTAGAAGAGATAGGTTCACTAAAATCATTATGTCTATAAAACGGTTCATTCGAGTACGGCATTCTAAAGGGTACGTGGGGTTTCCTATCAAAAGTTTCATTACGTTGTTGAAGGTATAAAGTGCTTTGTTCTTCATTCACGTATTCTAATGCTTTTTCAATGGTTGCGGGGCGCATGCAACGTATACGTGAGCCTAACGGATCTCGTAGGCCACGTAGGAAAGCCTGTAGTGTTAATTTTTGATACAGGTCCCTTTTTGCCTCACGAGTAGTAACGACTGTTTCATGTAATGCTATATACGTCATTATAGTACTAAAAAGATGTTGACATTTTTCGTAAAACTCTTGAGGAGAGCTACGACCTTGCGTTAATAAGGCTAAATCGTTATAAAGGGCGGTCTCATCTCTATGGTCAGAAAAGTTATTAACTAATACGCTTTTGATACCGTGCCAAGTAGTAGGTATACCGTTTGCATTAATAACTCGGGCTGCAGGCCCAGTGATTTTATTTAAAATACCATTACATAACGCGGCAGTTTTTAAAGTATTTCCGGGATCTTTTTCTATAAATTCCTCAGCCAATTGGTCACTTAAATGTATAAATCTTGTTAAAACGTTAACATTACCATCGAATTCTGGCAAAAGCCTAAGTGCATTAAAAATTTTATCTAAATCTGACATTTTAGATATCTGTATTTCCTATACTTATAATATAAAATATATTAAATTTAATTAAATTTATTAACTTCGTTAAACTAATATAAAAAAATAATAATCTTTACCTAATTAATATATCTGAATTATGAAATGAATTAATTCGCAAAATTTGAAAATTAATTAATTCGTAATTAATTAATATTTAAACTTATTAATCTTTTATCAACCTAATATCTATATTTGAATTTTACAATTTGATTTTGTAAAATTCGAAAATTAATTCGCGATGAATTAATATTTTAAACCTACGCGCTACAGTTCCTCGGTTCCCGTGAATGGGTAATCTAGGAAAACTTACAAATCTAGGAATGGCAAGTCACTAAGAGAATTAGTGTACTTACAGGATTTTCATTTCGGCCTTTCTTGCAGTATCAATGTTCGGATACCCTTCGCGTTGCGGCGGCCAATAGATGTAGGTTCTTGGTCCCCGTCGTCGTCCCTCCGATGGAATGGCAATTCTCGATGCTTGTAGTTTCGCGTTCCGAGAGACGGCTCTCGAGGATCATCCACAAGACTGCGCCAATTATATCGACCGGCCCGCGAAGGCGCAAAAAAAACCGAAATTTACTTTAAATTATTTATTGTAAAAAAAAATTACATAATAAATTACTCCTAACTTAACCTACGTCCCTCCCGTTCGATGTTAGAACTAAGAGTGCTCGTCCTCCTCGGCGGGGTAGCTGCAGCGTCGCGGTGGCGATGATTGCCGCAACACTCTATGGAAGCGCAGGTGTGCGCGATGTCGCAATTCCTAACAGGTGCAGCTTCTTGGGTGGCCCCATGCATCCTCTAATCTTATATGTAGGTACATAACAAGGCTGCTGTTGTAATCTTTATTACTTATACGTAATAGATACCAACATTATTTTTTTTAATGTTATTACAGAATATTAACCTAATATTATTACATAATATTTGTTTTCCTATGAAAAAATGTGATTAAAATTTAAGTACAACAATTTGATTTATTAAAAATATATTTGAATATTAAGAAAAATTGTTGCATTTCCTTTGGGGCAGCCCTACACCAAACTCACTTTTGTATGGGAGTTTTAGAGAAACATGCACAACTTTGCCTAGCATTGTAAAAAAAAAATTCTTGTGCTATTCAAGATTCAGTGAAGTCTGACGTGGAAAAGAACTTCATGGCAATATGGGTGTCAAATCCGTTACCAAAATACCTATTCATTTAAAAAGATATTATGACAGGCAATGTTGTAGTTTTTACCTCAACTTTGCCTACGTTTTCAAAGCAATTTTTTGGTGCTTTATAGGTGTTTTTTTTACTAATAGCAAATGTATTTCTATAGCTTAAAGTCCAATATTGGACAGTAATTGAAAAAACATACGACTTTCTTAACGATTAAAGATTTATCGAAGAAAAACGTCAAAATCCGTGCAAAGTTGCAGCATTTTACGGTACCTAATACCTAGTTACGTAGGGGGTAATATTTTATTATCTGTGATATTAGTTTATAATATTTGACTCAAAATGAAATTCACAGAGATCAATTAGTTTGTATTAGAAGAATTTCCTTTTCATTACCTTATCTACAGTAACACTAATCCTTGATAAGTGTACAGTTTGAAATAATCTGTCTGATTATAATGGGTCAAAATCGAGTCTTCAAACATGCCAGTTACATACAAATATACAAACATAGGTACAGGTAAAGTTAATAAAAGCGTTTTTAAAAACACTTTTAAATCTATTACTACCTAGTACTTGATAAATACACAAATCTCCATGTAATAAGCATTGAAGTGTTTGTAATAATGGCGTCGTGACACGTGACACAGGGCGCTTATACTTACGTGTGAATGATCACACGATTCTGTTATCTGTAATCAATTTGATGTTATTAAATGCAATGTAACACTTGAAATTGTTATCGAACACAATCTTAGATCAAATATTTTTTTGGGTGACTAGATTTTGTTTGAGAGTTTTGGTTTAAGCAAGATCAAATTATTTTTGCGTTACATTTTGTCATCATAGCTATTAATATGAACCCGCACAACTAGATGTATTTCGGCTAGTTTTAGATGGGAAAGCAGTTAGCAGCAGCTACTAGCTAGGTAGGTATGTACTAAAATATGTATGTTTTCACAGATTTCTATGATTATTATTATATCACTGCGTTCTAATTTCTGATTGTGATGAAATTAACAATCTTATATTCGAATGATAACGACTTAGTTACATTCTATTAGATTTTTATTCGAAAATATATTTGAAAGTTTCTTTTACGTTCTGGAATAAATACCTAATCCATACTAATATTATAAATGCGAAAGTAACTCTGTCTGTCTGTCTGTTACTCAATCACGCCTAAACTACTGCATCAATTCGCATGAATTTGGTATGGAAATATTCTGATACCCGAGAAAGGACATAGACTACTTTTTATCCCGGGAAAATGACGCAATCCCGGAAATCCCACGGGAACGGGAACTATGCGGGTTTTTCTTTGACTGCGCGGGCGAAGCTGCGGGTGGAAAGCTAGTTGTTTATAAACTCAAAAGAATAACAGCAGTCATACTTCATATTTTTCTTTAATATCATCACAAGGTAGCATACCCATCTTTACATACTGATTTTATCCAAGTCTCCTTAACACAATAGAAAACTTCGTCCACGTTAAGCTGTATACATACAAACATATTGTATGTATGTATATTGTGTACGGAAAACCTCCTACCTGACTTAATCCCACTCGTCTTAACATGTCATCTACTGAAAAGCACTATTTTCATGCGATGTAGTGAGTCTACGGTGTGTTGGCGCGAAAATAAAAATACTTTTTTCTGTATGTTTTTCATATGTCTGTTGTACTGATTTTGAGAAAATTTGTCGCAGATGAAGAAGATACTTAATCTTGAATTAGTTAAATTTAGGACAAAGCCGTAAATAGGTAATTTCAAGAATGATACAAAAAATAACTAAAGATTATTCAAAGCTTCTGTCTTATCGAAATTACGAAAGATAAATCACGTGATAGGTCACAAAAAACATTCTTAGTTTGACATGTAGGCAGAAGCGTAGCGTGCCTTGGCGGGGCCTCGTATAAAAATTTGTTTGGGGGCCCTTAGGAAGGGTAAAGATTTCTCACAAAAAAAAAATATTTGCATAAAATTAAAAGAAATATAAATTATTCATCATAATTATCTGTCACTCATTCCAAATTTTTTACAAACAATTCAAATTAAATATACACACAGGAGGCCAGAAAATTGCTTTTTTTGTAGTGTTGCCCAAATTCAGTCTTGGTCTTGCAGTCTTGGTCTTGCGTCTTGCGTTTTTGCAAGACCAAGACCAAGAACAAGACCGCGTATTTTTAGCAAGACCAAGACCAAGACTGACCGTGCAAGACTTGAGCAAGAACAAGACTTAGCCTGCAAGACTCTTGCGTCTTGCAGCTAGGACTTAGCGCTATTTCACTGAGTACTTAGTTAGGTGTAACAGTTCGGTGTATAACTAATTAACTAGGTAGGTACGCTTAGGAATTCTATGAGACGCAAAAAACTGTATCAAAGAATATGAAAAACTGGACCTATGCGCATTACTACCATAAACATAGCGAATAAAAAAAATATCTATTAAAATCAAACTGAGTGCATGCATTGTTATGTTTTAACCATCGGCACTTTGATAATACGACATCAAAGGTTTTTTACTTACTTCTCAAAGAAATTTGCCGCTTTTCGGAAGTACATGGTTATGATACATGTACTTCCGAAAAACTTGGCGGCTTCTTTTGAAATCTAAAACAATCGTGGCCGCCACGCCGAAATCATAACATTTGACATTATTAGTTCAGGATACATCGCCCATTTTTGCAAGTGACTACTATCAAGCTAATTTTCCGTTTGAGAACCATCAAATCAAAAAAAATTATCCTTGTTATCTCTGTTAGCTACCACAATCGAGAGTTTCGTTCACGAAATTATTCAATGTCTCATCAAAATAAAGCTACAAACGGAAAATCAGCTTGATAGTAGTCACTTGCAAAAATGGGCGATGTATCCTGAACTATATTTGATTGCCGCCATAGGGCATAGGTATACTTACTCATGCAAAATAATTTCGAATTTTTTTAAGAGTACCTACAGGTGTTCCATAGAATAAATAAGTTTCAGAGTGCTTAGAATGAAAATGAATACATTATACTGATCACGCAAGTAGTACTATGATTAGGATAAAATGTAAGGATAGGTAGTAGATGTCATATTAATTCATTCTAGTAAGTATATATTATAATATTGATTACTTATATGTTTTTTTTTATTCAAATAAATGATAAATCGTAAAACTCTTTTATTAAATTTCTTATAAGTTTCGGGTTCAATCTCTTTCTAAACAGATAAGTATTGTTCTTTAAAATACAGTCAAGTTATTGTAATTAATTTGTTTTTTACATGTTTTAGCAAATGTAAGCTTAAATGAAAAAAAATCAAATGTTTAAATCATAAATGTTTATTAAGAAACAGTTAATTCCATGGAAAACGACATATAGGTCAGTTGATTTTTCGAATTTCTTATCAAATCTTCAGTTATTTATTAATCTGCTTGATCTTTACTATGGCTATGTTAATTCAAGCTCACAATGTTCCAATTCTAATACGTTTTTCTAAGATTTAAAGTAAACTTTAATAAATAGTAATAGACTAATAGGTAATTGCAAGACTTGCAAGACTCTTGCTGCAAGACCAAGACCAAGACCAAGACTGGGAGCGCAAGACCAAGACCAAGACCAAGACCAGATGTATTGGCGCAAGACCAAGACCAAGACTGGCTAAGTCTCGTCTTGTTCTTGCATTTGGGCAACACTATTTTTTTGACTTTTGTCATTTCTGAAAAAAAAAATTTGGGAATTTTTAGTAAGTATGTAATTTTTGCTTACGCACGTTGGGGGGCCCCCTTGGCATGGGGGCCCCGTATAATTGATACGGCTGATACGGCGGTAGCTACGCCCCTGCATGTAGGTAATCCAATTACAGATTTTGTAGAGTCATGATAGAGTTATATGTTATTATACGTAATAGTTTTATGTATTTTTGTGCTACTATTGTACAATTCTATTTAAAATACAGAATCATAGCATTGGTCACAACATTGGCCAATTGAAAAGAAAGTAATTCTGTTTGTTGCCCCTGCTTTTATGCTGCTTGCAAAAGGTAGAGTTCATAATTTAAGTATTTTAAGTTTTAACTCAAATTTGAATGAATGAACCACATAAAGTAACTCATTCATTTATAAAGAATATCCTGTGTTACGTGTAGAACTAGAATATCAACATGCCATGTTATTCAAATAAGTAGATTATTTAACACTTGTTTGTTGTTGCCATCAAATAATTGAGATTGTTTTTATGTTTTGTTACAGGCATGTACATATTACTGGTTGTAGTAATTGTTACAATAAATTCCCGAATCTTATCGTTTTTTTCGTCTAATTTTTCATGTTTATATTATAAGAAAAAAACCTTTATTAATTCATAGTTTTCACCTGCCACACCGAGGTACCAGGAGTACATAACGCTGCAGCGTTGGATCCGGTTTATTTGCGCTTGTATTGTGTTCACGATACTTGTGAGGGATCATGGCACCGGTAAGCTCCTCGCTACACCTATCTTCGCGAATGTCTCTACTCTCTACAGTCTACAGCACTATGTAGTCTTAGTAGTTAGTACCTACCTATATGACAACGATTTGCATTTGTTAGTACCTACCTATATGACAAATATTATTAACAATGTCCAAATATCCTTTTCTTCTTTTTTTAAGGCTGTCCAAATCTTCTTTACCAGAAGAAGACGGTTTGATTCCCATGAATGGTAACATATCTATAAATTTTATTTTATTAGATAAACATATAAAAAATGATATTCTCTAGATAATTTTACTTTTATTATATCATATAAGTAAATTATAAAGATTACATTTCACTAACTATCAATCGCAATAATTATTACGAATTTCGATTGGTTAGAAAATTAGACTACAGTAAAGGAATCGCAAGAATTTTTCCGTCTCAAAATTGTAGAGATATTTTGATTGATTGCTAATAAGTTTGGATATATGTAAACATAATATAAAAGAGATTATTATGATGAATTTATTACTATTTAATATTTATACTGAACTAGCGGTCCGCCACGGCTTCGTCCGTGGTAGGTACATATTTCACAATAAAAAGTAGCCTATGTAAATTTCATGCAAATTGGTTCAGTAGTTTAGGCGTGATTGAGTAACAGACAGACAGACAGTCTTCAGTACTTTCGCATTTATAATATGTATTATGTATGGATAATGTTATAATGATTAAGTAGTTTAAAATGACATTTCATCAAAATCCTAACATTTCGGATACTAACGGCAAGCGGGGTATATTCAAAGAGAATATTAAGTATATTAAACTTACTTCTCACTTAATCCATACCAAAATAAACTAAAACTATAAAATGTACAAACAAATCGGCTAAACTAAAACATTTGACGTTGTTTGGCGAAGTGATTTGAACCCTAAACTCTGGGAATGCGCATCTGTAAGCCAGAACGTAAACATACCTCTTATAGCCCTTTATACGAATTTCAGTTGAAAATTACGTTGTATTAAATGCTTTCATATCTCTAATTACCTCTTACGTTGTATACTCTTTTGTTATAAATGTGTTGAGATTTTTTTACGTTAGAATAAAGAAAATAAAAAGCTCGTTCAGCGACGAGTGCGTAATTTTTCGTATTTTTTTAGAATAAACGTTTCGTTCGTAATGTTTCTTAAATGTTGTTTCTTGCTGCCACTTGAATAATGTTGGGTCTATGAATGTTGCATGCGGGTTTTCTTCGTCAACTTTGTATTCAGATAAATAAAGATTCTAGGCTATTATAATATAGAGTTTAATACAAGCTATTCAAATCGATCAACTAAATTTAAAAACTAGTGTCGAAACAGGATTAGAAATGCATAGTTTTTCATTGCTTACTTTCTCACTCTCTCTTATTCTCTCGTTCTTTTAAAACAATCAATAAACAACGGGATGCAATGAAAACCTGTAAATGTAACATTGAAGGAAGCCTTCTTACCTTTTTATATTTTCATACTTTGATACAATTTGATATTATTATCTCGACTTTCTTCCTGATATTTTATGATAAGTTTCTGATCACTTACTTGACAAGTTGATACGTATGTCTATGATAAGTTTCTGATCCTTCATATTTGTTATGTTTTAGATCAACTATCCTTTGTTTAAACCAAATACCAATAAAATTGACAATTTCCCATAACTAAACTGACCATAACAATAATATAGGAAATACTAGCGGTCCGCCCCGGCTTCGCCCGTGGTACATATTAACGTTTTCTCTACATAAGAACCATCCTCGTACTTCAAGGAATATAATAAAAAAAGAATTATCGAAATCGGTTCAGCCGTTCTCGAGTTATGGAATTACAACGAAAAGTGGCATTGATTTTTATATATTAGATTCACAATTCAATAGCATACCTAATCTCTTCGTAATTTGGACCCCAAGCAAACAAAGTGACACACAGCCGGCGGCCACTCATTTATATCTTATTTGTAGTTTTTAGTTTGTAAAGTCAACAGTTTGGAATATGTTTGATCAATGTTAGGGCGTTGGAGCAGTAAATTAAAGTGTGTGGGAAGATTGACATACGGATGAGAAGTATTTAGAAGAGATTTTTGATTTGAGAGTATATTTGAGAGTGATTTTTTAATTTGATGGTATATCTACAAGAAACAGGTTTGATTTATTTTATAAAGCGACTATAAATTATAATGTATTATGGACGTTATAACTACTGAAATACTATGATATATGTATAAAAAAGCTAGATACGTTACCCGCTCTCTATTTTGGCAAGAAAAAACTCAGCTAAGTGCCCGAGTTTCACTTAGTCACGCACCATTCAGCGTCGTGGCTGGACGTTCTTTTTATATTTTAATCGGCAGTTGTTATTACGAAGTACATGAGTGAGACATTTATTATGTCTCGTGCGTGAGAGTGAAAGAGAGAACAACTGTATTGGTGATAATGCGTTAGTAAGTAGGTATGTATTAATTACGCTGTTTTTTAGTGCAATGATGTTAGCGTATGCCGCGTCTACTAGTATAATAGGTCATTGACTGAAATATTAGTAGGTACCTACAAGTCTTAGTGCTGTATAATTCTTGAAGTCTTTTTTATTCATTACTAGCGGTGCGACCCAGCTTCGCCCGTGGTACATGTTTACGTTTTCTCTACATAAGAACCATCCTCGTACTTCAAGGAATATAATAAAAAAAGAATTATCGAAATCGGTTCAGCCGTTCTCGAGTTATGCGCTTACCAACACATTTTGCGATTCATTTTCTTATTTTTTTTTTATATATAAAGATTTGATAACCCTTTAAGCGCTCTATGTTTCAGCATGGTTAAATCTGCAATCAAAAATACAATGCTAAATTAAATAACTAGTGTATAATTGATACTGCTCGATCACAATAAAAAATACATAAATTATTCAACATTTCATAGATCTTGGCTTAATTTAAAACCTCCATTTCTTACGAAATTAAGAGACCCAGTGACAATGAACGAATTACTTTTCACCCCTTATTCACTTATACATTTCTATTCGAATCTCGACCTTAATCCGTTGGCATAAAGTGGTTTTAAATCCGCAACTATAGTTGACAATGAAACTGTTTGATCGCGACATTATCTCGACAATAGTGGCTCGTATTGAATCTCATGATTGGATGTGGGTAAATGATTTTGAGTTTTATAGCCGAGGTGTTTGGGTTTGTTATTGTGTGTCGCGAAAGATAATAACACTACGGGGGCTCAAAAATCCGGCCCTCGAGTGTGACGCCCCATGAAGTGAGCTGATCTGTTCTACTGTGTTGCGTGTAAACAAAATTGTATGGACTTTTCTATTATGACGAGGTGCTTTGACTTACGGTTATGTTGTAGTACTAGTAGTTACTTATGCATGGAAATATTTTTAATGTAAAAAAGTTAATACTTGTTAAACAATTTCCTATATTTACAACACGGGTAATTGTTGTATAGTATATAGTAGTAATTGTCTCTAAATATTTCTGTTACTGCTAGTTATGTTATTACGAAAAGGTTTTTTGAACTATTATTGGTGATAAATTTAAATTACAATTTATTCATAGATTTTACAGTGCAACTAAGCAAACCAAAACCACCTAAAACAATTTTAAAAACACAAAAATTTTCATTTGCCATTTCCACTCTTTCCCAGTTCCACACTTGCACAGTAACACAGATTACAGTCCATGAATAGGAGTAATGAAATAAATATTTTGCCGCTGGGGCAAATTCGATAACGCCTGGGTGCTCTAACCCCCAATTTGTACCCGGCTATTTCATAAAACGTCCGGATTGTTTGCGGCTAAGAACCGTGAATATTATCCAATGCATGTGATTGGGCGGAAATTTTTGCGGTTTTTTAACTGTGACTCTGTTTATTGTTATATTTAAACTACTCGTTAATGGTCTATGATGCGTGGGGTTTATGTGAATTAGTTTTTTAGGGTCTCTGAAGTTTTAAAAACCAGGATATGTGAATTTACTAATTTGAATCTCTAAAGAAGGAAAAACCACGACGAATCTATGTGAAATTTGTAATGTAGTAATTTGTATACATACTCTCTTTTAACAAAATTACTTACGAAATATGAATAAAAAGACTTGTTAAAAAAATATAAGGAAATTACCTATAATCGGTATTCCTAAGTGTGGTTTATAGGTTCTCAAGGGAGAGCCGACAGACAGAATGCGGGCAGGTTTCTTATTTATTTTCGTAATTATTATAGACTGTTAAGGCTTTACTTGTAAGTCAAATTATTGAAAGTTATGTAAGGTTATTGATGAGTTAAGAGTTTATTTTTTTTTTTTTAGTAGAAGTTTGCAAAAAGTAAGTACTATCAGTTGTTAGAAGTGTTGTTAAAGCTAACAATGCAACACAGCTTTAGCTCGAGAGAACTAATATCCTAAGTTTCTATTTCCTTTTTTGATCTCATTAAAGGCCCTGATGTCAGAAAAACCTGATAAATAAATCTATCAATGCTATTCTAATTTCTACATCGCACACTTTAAACTATAAGTACCTACCTAGGTACTCTATCTATATATGTATCCCAATATAAAATCTCATTACAGAAAATTATTCGACTTTGTGAGTTATTTTAATTGTAATGGATCAAATTTGGATCAAATCGAGTGATTTTTAAATATACACTACTCAAAACAAAATAGGGCCCACCCTGATTTTTTGCTGTGTTGTAAAAACTCTTCACTTTTTTTCATATTTTATGAATGGGTATAAACAAACAAAGTGTAGGACAATTGTTTTAACATAAACTTAGCAAAAATTAGCTATTTTATGAAAGTTATGAAAAATTAACAGTATTAGAGAAAAATTGCACAAATAAGACACATGACAAAAGTTTCAATAAAACCTTTATTAACAAAAAAAAAAAATCTGGTTTATTTTGTAATAAGTAGCGTGCGGGACCCCCTATGCTCCGTATGCACTCTCTGAGCCTATCTGGGACACTTTCAATCAAATGGGTTACATTTTCTTCAGGTATTTCCTCCCAACAGACTTTATGAGCATTTATGAGATCTTGTTGGCTGTTTACGTTGCTGAAATTTGCTTTGACGCTCCTTTTTAATTGATCCCACACATGCTCTATTGGATTGAGGTCAGGGCTCATGGCTGGCCACGGCAGAACTCTTATATTGGCATCAGAGAGTGCTCTTTGAGTGATACGGGCTGTATGTGGGCGGGCATTATCTTGCATTAAGATGAATTCTTCGCCAATTCTTTGTGAAAATGGGATAACGTGAGGCCGGATAACCCTTTTCGTCATAGGTAGTAGCAGTCACGGTACCTCCATCAAGAACTACAAGCTCTGTTTTGCCATGTAGGCTTATGTCGCCCCACACCATGACGCTTGGACCTCCAATTCGGTCTGTTCCGTGGATATAAGGTTCAGAAAAACGTTCACCTTCCCTTCTCCATACACGCACTCGACGATCGTCACTTAAAAACTTCACTTTAGTTTCGTCCGTAAACAGTACTGTCCCCCAGTTATCCATAGACCAGTCTAAGTGATCACGAGCAAACCTTAGTCGTGCTGCAGGATGAGCACTTGTCATTTTCAGTCGAACAGCGCGAGTTCTGCACCTTTGGCCACCTTTATGAAGTCGATTCCGAATGGTTTGATCACTCACTCGCGTGCCAGTAGATTGCCGTAGTTGATTTTGTAAGGCACGGGCGGTTACCGTCCGCTGCCGACGCGCTGTTAGTCTGATGTAGGTACCGGTCCTTTTGGGCTGTTGTAGCCCGAGTACTTCCTGTTCCACGTCTTCTAGCAACACTACCTGTCTCTTGAGTCTTGGTAACGATCCCAAGCATTTCGGATAGCTCGACGTGACACACCACCGACCGCATTGCCACCGACCTCTGAGAATTTCCCTCTTGAAGCAAAGCAACCGCTCTTGCTGCCGTTTCCATATCCGTATGAACGCGAGATCCAGGCATAATAATCACGAATAATACCGAAACCAAATTAAACTTTAAAAATAACGATTTGCTACAGTAACATTCAGAATGAGACTTTAACACAAGTGATTGAGAATTTGGAAAGAACGTGATTTTGAAACATTAAACTTTTTCTGGTTACCCACTTGAGAATAACATTAAAAAGAATAGTTAAAACTGCAATAAAGTTTCGTTAACATGTCAACAACGTAAGGGAATACTCAAGTACTCCAATAACTACCCTATAAATTACGTGTAGGCTAAACTTTGAGATAAGTGTAGGTGGGCCCTATTTTGTTTTGAGTAGTGTACTTTAGCAAAGAAAGCGATTCACTCGAAAAAACTTTGAGGAAAATCCGTGAAAGAATTCAGTAGGTTAACAGAGCTGGTACTTATTGATTTATTGAAATCTAACATTTCTATTACATAATATTTGTCTTATTAGGAATACCTAGCTAGAACGTTTAATTATACATATAAAGAAAATGAAGGAACTAAGTAGGTACTAGTTTCTCTTCTTACTTACCGTTATAATCAAAGGCACATTGAATAAGAACTCACCCAGATACAATCGTTCCTGCAAATTCATTTTCATATATTATTTTTTGTCATTTAACTGACAGATCAGTTAAAGTTGTGAAACTGTATGTAAAACTAATATCGTCGTAAACATGTCCCAAAATAAATAGATTTCCCGAAATCCAATCTAGTTTACCCGTTTCTTAAACATGTGTATGAGAGAATCCAAATTGTTTCTAGGGTCTGTTAAGAGTTTATATTTTCATTTTGGTCCTTTGTACCATTTATTACGTACTCACAACTGATTTACATTACAGTTTCGATTATTTAGGGGTTGAAATGTTATAGAACTAAGGATGCACGATTTCTTTGAAGTGGGTGGAAATCATTTTGGCAATGGCTTTATCTTCTCTATGTACCTATATAAAATTAACGTGTCACAGTATTAGCTACCATACTCCTGCCAAACGGTTGGATCGAGTCTTATGATATTTTCTGTGCATTTCGAGTAAATCTGAATGGGCCAACATCTATTTTATACACACCTAAATGATAAAAGTAAGTAAAACCTTTGCAGGGACAGCTAGTAGAATAGTAAAAATGTAATGAGACACGGAAGATATTAACAAAATATATATAATAAACTATATAATATATTATTACATCAGTTAATATTTTGATATATATTTAGAAACAGAGATAGAGAAATGTTTGTAATCGTTATCTGAATACAATCCACACGTTCGTTTTCATTCATCCAGATCTATGTACATATAAAAAAAATGATACAAAATTATTTACACACAACAAATAAAGGCATTGACAGAACTGTCATCAAATATGAACTAACGTAACACATCTGAATTCGCGACCACTAACAATTTAACAGCGGGACACTCAACGCAACAGGACAAAAACATCTTCAACAAACTCAATAAGAATCGTATCGGTCGCGCATGTGTTGGAGGGCTTTTGTGCGCACTCCACGTGAATGCACCCGTCATAATAGAGATGTTACATTTGTGCTTGCATAATTGATATGTTAAAATTATAGGGGCTCACAAGTGCTTGTCATAGATTAGTGAGTAGATGTAGCGTGTTATTCTGGGCGCGATGTTTGTGCCATAATCAGAGTATTAAAATACTGAGGTAGAAGGTTCAAATTTACAACTTTTCATTAAACAAAAGTTTCAATATACATACTTACATGAAATGCAACGTACCTAATTATTTGTTATTACACAATAATATTATGATCAATGGAAGAAAAAAATAAGTAAGTAAGAAATATATTAAAATGGTTATCGTGGTTTTATACGTATTATAAAATCACTTAACGCGAGGTATTTCAACGCGAGGCAAGATTTTAGGAAGTGAAGTGTGGGGGGCCGTTCGCGTGACTCGCGCTCCTCGCGCTGCTCGCGTCGTTTGTTTTTCGTCGTTAGCGCTATGCCACAGTGTAAAATATATCAAAAGTAAATTGTGATCAATTTTTATCATGTAAGCAATGTAAAAGTGTTTGTGTCAGATTGTAAATATAAAAGTAAATAAAGTAAGCATTTACAACTTTATAAACTGAGATAAGTAGGTACTAGGAATTTATTAATTAGCACAACATAATTATGGAAGTACTTGGTGTAACTAATAAATATTACTTGCTGCTACCAGTAGAAGCTTAGAGTATTATATTAGAATAGTATAGAGCGCGTGTATTGCACAAATTGCTTAGTGCGCATCGAAGGCAAGGCAGATGAGCTATAGATACTATATAGATGTGTGTGTGACAAATAGGGATGGGTAGGTATCAATTGCGTGTTGAGCTATCGATAAGTTATGTAAATAAATATGTAACATAAGAAAATATATTGTTCAATATGTTATTAAAGGAGAAATGTATGAAGAAAGTCTAAATATATGTAATTTTAAATAATAATGTAAAGTCTTCTATTAATTATAAGTAGTTTAAAAAAATGTATAATTGAAATATCTGAAAAAACGTGTGGACTTCTTAAATATTAAAATTAAGAAAATAAAAGATCGGGTTTAGTACTATTTTTTAATAATAAATCAAATAATAATAGTATTTAATGTTAAATAAAAATAAGAATTAATTAATAATTTAAAATGAAATAATAAACAATATAAATAATTAAATATATATCAATTCTATACCTACCAAAACCTTCAAAAATCAATTTAGTAACATTACATACTTTACATTTACACTATAATACATTCGCATTCATAATATTAGAAAGTGTATGATACAAAACACAACACAAAATTATTTTTAATATATTTTTAAAAGAGTTTTAATATTAAAGTCAAATATTAATATGTTAAAATATAGTTTTTCTTGTAAACTATCGAGTACAGCGTTGGTCAAGTCACATCACTACGATCACGTGGCGGCAGTAAGGTGTGCGAAGGGTGCGCGAGCGAGCCTGCGCGTGTCCGCCTCCCACTTCCCCTTGTATTTATTATCTATTATCTATTTATTTAATCAGGCATAGTATGGTGCTGAAACGAGACATACTTTTCAATGAACTATAATAACAATGATTATGAACTAACTATTATCATCTATTATACAGTAAAAGTTCCTTATTCGCGCTTCCTTTATTCGCGTTTTCACTATTCGGGAATTAAAAAAATGCAACAATTTCTATATTCGCGACTAAAAATTTTTTTATTCGCGGATTTAATAAGTACATACATAATAATAAAATTATTCCAATATAATTATATATCTAACCCAATATCCTTGTCAAATGGACTAATAAGAAAGTAAAATAGATCTTATTACAAGTTTGCCTAAAGTACATAATATTATGTTGTTAAATGATATCGCCGAGGCCTTTGACCCAAGCCGCCTTTGTCGCAAGCCGCCTTTGCCGCGATTGATGTTTTTGAGAATGTAAATAAACAGAATGGAAGCAACCTTATAACTCAATAAATAAAGTATATTTTTAAATGTAGTTCCGTTTATAGTAAAAGCCGCTTTGCGTGTTTTATTGTTTCGTCTTTCACATTCGTTACAAAATTGTGATCGAGTAACGTCTACTGCACTCTTCCTAGTTTATAATGTCAACTAAAAAAAATGAGACACGAAAAAAATCTCAATCGTCACCTAGGAACGTATACCTAACGTAGAACCTATAATCCCATATAATAATTACCATTCCGTATTCACGGTTTCTGTATTCGAGGCATATATTTTATGGAACATATACCCCGCCAATAAGGAACTTTTACTGTAGTGATTAATAATTATTATTAGTCAATAATCATTATTATTTGACTATTATCAATTATTTTTTAACTAATAATCATTATTGTTTTTTTCCTTAAAATAAACAACTGTAATTAATAATTATACCCCAAAATTATGCAAATAATACACCAATTACGTAACAATAATCCATACTAATATTATAAATGCGAACGTAACTCTGTCTGTCTGTCTGTTACTCAATCACGCCTAAACTACTGAACCAATTTGCATGAAATTTGGTATTGAGATATTTTGATACCCGAGAAAGGGCATAAGCTACCTTTTATTGCGAAATATGTACCACGGGCGAAGCCGGGGCGGACCACTAGTATTATATATATAAAACAAATTATTATAAACTAAACTCTTATTTCACAGTAACGCAGCTTTTATCGTTTTGAAATAAAAGCATACGAGGTGAAACTTTATGACCAACTGATATTTTTATTCTGTGTCATCAAGTAACTACGTTTTTATCATATTACTCAATTTACATTCCGTTTCTTATAGTTCTCTTTTCCTGTTCTTTTTTTTTGATACTGACACTGCTTTCTTCCGAATTTTGTTTGTTTTGTTACCCATTTTCAATAATTTATCGTTACTCAAAACGTAAAATCGAGCGGAGATAATTTGACACAGGTCCTACGTTAGCAAGCGCCTGATCAGGACTGGCGGGGTAGCGGGCAGCGCGGTTTGTAAAGAAAACGCTGGGCAACGTTAAGTTCTGAGATATAATATGTATTTAATAATTACAGGGCTTCAGTAGAAACCCAAAATTTAGCACGTTTTCTGCAGTACATCAAAATACATATCCTTATATAAAAATTATTTCCAAAATCAGAAATTTCATTAATAAATAATTCGTTTTCGATCTTTATTTTAGCCTATTTTTATGATTTTATATGATCGACCAAAATACACGTGGTTGTGTAACAAATTAGCACACTTTTTAGGAAATATCTTGAAGTGTATTGATTATTTTTTCTAGAAGCGTCATATAATTGCTAATACATGAAAAATTTGATCTTGCAAACCAATTTTACTCCGCTTCGCTGAAAGGACTCCCCTTAATTACTTACCTCAGAACCTCTTTTAAAGGACTTTACGCTCCTCACTAATAAGGCCTGTGGAGTCTAATTTACATATTAAAATTATAACTATATCTACGCAATTATACCTTTACAGCAATCAACCTCTTCTTCCTACGTAATTACTACATTTTTACACGAAGCAATTCCTCTAATATTCTAAGGAGGTTTTTAGTTTTAAGCCACAAGGTCACTTATGCTTTGTACCGCATCTGTTTTGAACATAATCTTTGATGTATTGTAAATAAGTAAAGCGCAGCTACTTCTTGGTCAATTACGCGTATGATTATAAGCTCCTGCTATTGTTAATTCTTACTATTGTGGCGTTTCGCTTCTTACGCTTTTACGCATAATTTGTCATTGGGATTTGTCCCTTGGCTCGAGGAAGTGGGAAGATTTAATGGTAGGTACCTATACATATAGGGGTCGTTGTAAATATTTTGTGTTTGAGTTTAAGTATGTAGGAAATGTCAAATTATATTGCAATAAAATATGTTATGTGTCTATACTAATATTATAAAGCTAAAGAGACTGTTTGTTTGCTTGAACGCTTAGATGTTATGAAAAACTGGTCCGATTTGAAAAATTCTTTCGGTATTAGATAGCTCATTTATCAAGGAGGCGATAGGCTATATAGCATCACGCTAAGACCAACAGGAGCGGATGCGGAGCAATGCGGGTAAAACGCGGGGCACAGCTAGTTCAAAATAAAGATTTACTCTCTAGTAATGTTAAAAACTATGCCTATGCTACGGAGTGTTTCGTGTTTCGTCTACATTAAAACCTATTCTTCATTATTAATGAAGAAGAGATTGTAATGTAGACGAAACATCAAAGAAAGGGATACTGTCCCTTTATTCCACAGATATACATATCTCAAGAGCTTTTTTGCTATTATTTATACACAATCATATCTAAATCCATTCACTTAGTGTTGATACAACATTATCACACATCCAAAATGTTTTCACATGGCAAGTGTCATCGTGTGAGGTAACGTTGTACAAACATACAGACTGACGCACAAAAGCTGTGAGCTTATGTAGCTTGAATAGTGATAAGAGTGATTACGTCACTAGTTGGTATTATTATTTTGGGTGGTCTGTAAGACTGGTCTAAAGGTATTGAATGATAGGATAAAAAAGCTTCTGAGTTAAGAAACTGTATTTACCTATACATGACTTTATGTCTCGAGGTACGTAAGAAAGCAGCTCTATGGTTGGTATTTTTGCGTATAAAGAAGTAATTTTGAATCTTAGTTAGTCCATAGGAATATGTACAAACGTATTCATTCTGTTATAACTTATACTAAATAGGTAGAGACTAGAGGCAAAAGTCGAGAGAGTTGAAACACTATGTACACTAGATAACTGACTATGCTCATAAGATTGAGGCTGAAAACAAATTGAAAAGTTTAATCTGCACATGACCAACCTATCTATACATATAATAAATCTGTAGAAGGCGTCAATTCTGTACATTGAAAATATTGAAAAAATAAATAGCAGGGGGTGTTACTGGATCGATACCAAGCCCAAATATGTGATTAAAATTTTTTTTGTCCATCTGTCTGTCTGTCTGTCTGTCTGTATGTTCAGGCATCACGTGCAAACTAACGGTTCGATTTCGATGAAACTTGCTATAATTATTCCTTATTATCCTGGGCATAAAATAGGATACTTTTTATCCCGGAAAAATACGTAGAAAAAAAAAATCTTAATTTTTCCGCGCGGACGGAGTCGCGGGCGGAAGCTAGTTTATAATAAACATGATCCACTCTGCTTTATTACATAATTAATAATGTCTTAGAACCAAAGTATTGCACACGCCGGTAGGCGGTAGAGCAACACACGCAATTTTCTTCAGCTTAATTTTCTATGATATTTTGCTCATAAAATATCCTCTGTACTGAATAGTGTAGCTTTCTGTTTTATGAATTTTCATTATCAGTACTTCCTAGTTCCGAAGGTACGATGTCTGACCTACAAACATACAAAAAAGGTAAACTTGACTCCTTTGTAAAATCACTATAGATCTTAGCTATAGATTGACGGCTAAATAAAATATTTAAGAAAACATTTTGCTTTAATTCTTAGAAAGCAGATGAGATACATTACAAATCCCGTTTAAGTTATTTCATGTCTTATAACAAAGTTCGCAAAAGCTAGACTCATAATATTATAAAGTCTGTTCGTAATTAAACCACATTATAACGGTATGGAAGTGTATATTATTACCACAAAATGTCGGAGTAATACTAATTTCTACACACAGTGACTTTGAAGTTTTTTTTTATTGGGGCTTTATCAAAAACAAAATTCTGCAGGCCTACTATTTGCATTTAGTAGAAGTTTAGTTTCAAATATTTATATGTAAATAAATTAAAAAGATAAATAAATATGTAAATAACTTTTGAATTTCTGCAACAAAACCATATAAGTTTAGGATTGGGAAGTAGGGAAAAGCGTGTTAAATCAAAGCTTTTTTTAATCCATACTTAATATTATAAATGCGAAAGTAACTCTGTCTGTCTGTTACTCAATCACGCCTAAACTACTGAACCAATTTTCATGAAATTTGGTATGGAGATATTTTGATACCCGAGGAAGGAAGGTAGGAATAATTTTTATATTTCTGTAAAATAATAACCTAACATTTTTGAAAAAATTCTTTATCAATATTTGATGTTATTATTTCAATGGGCATTGTTTAAAAGGGCTACTTTTTATTATTTCATATAATCAAGAGTAATCAAGTTACAAAACATTTTAAATTTTATGATTTGTTATTTTTAAATAAAGTTTTTTTGTATTTAGGCATGAATTGTGTTTCTTTCAAAAACCGATATTATTGCTAAGTAATCTAATATATAAAAATCAATGCCACTTTTCGTTGTAATTCCATAACTCGAGAACGGCTGAACCGATTTCGATAATTCTTTTTTTATTATATTCCTTGAAGTACGAGGATGGTTCTTATGTAGAGAAAACGTAAACATGTACCACGGGCGAAGCCGGGGCGGACCGCTAGTAATTTATAAATCCTTTGTTCCAAAAATATTGTTGACAAATAGTAAATATTTGTTTTTTTTTATTATTACATTTCGAAATACAGTGATCAACTGAAAAACATTTGACGAACTCTTTATCTTGTTTATTTATCTAAAAATATAAACAAATGAAACAGGGGACAGGGCCGGAGTTACCTATGACAATAATTGCATGATTTAAAAATCAATTCTTTGCAAAGTCAATTTATTTCGAATAATGAATAAAAACTGTTAATTTAAGAATACTTAATCACAGTGTTTAATGTTTCGGTGATTAATAAACTTATTTAATTAATTATTATCTTATAGGATATATTACGATACAGGAAATAAAACCAAATCACAATTAACTATATTTTATTAATATTAATTAAATAATAACAAATAGTAGTTTTAATGTAGTGCCATGAGCTTTCTACCATACGAAATCAGTACTTATCCCATCTTGGCCTTTATCCTCACTTTACCCAACAAATCTTGATGAAATTTGGCTCAAAGATCGACTTTAATTTGAATTAGCACAAAATGATTTATTATTACTATGATTTATTATTACTATGATTTATTATTACTATTATTTATTATTACTATTATACATCCACATTAGTAACTCAAGTACTTACAAACATTATTTTAGTAAATAAGTTAGCAATAATTATTGAACAACTGTTTACCGTTGTCTTCCAAAGCAAAATATTCTATTATACTTATAGTATATTTTTTTAATTATAATTAAAATATTTAATATAGTCTATACTATATTTTTTAACAATTTGTAAAAAAAAATCAATTACCTAATAAATTATACATACTATAGAACACATTACAATGCCAAATTGGCCCAAATAGTCATAATATTATATCTACATGGCTCTAACTTTTATTTCAAAGGACGTCTAAAACTAGTTTTTAACCGACTTCAAAAAAAAGGAGGAGGTTATCAATTCGGCCGGTATTTTTTTTTTTTTTTTTTTTATGTATGTACACCGATTACTCCGAGGTTTCTGAACCGATTTACGTGATTCTTTTTTTGTTCGATGCGGGATGGTGTCGAATTGGTCCCATAAAAATTTTATTCGGATAGGCCCAGTAGTTTTTATTTTATGAGCATTTTTGTCTGTAGGTATTTGTAAATTTTGCAAGTGCAAGTTTGAAGTCGGTTGTTTTTAACGCAGTTATCACTTGTCAACTATAGAGGTAGATAAAGATGCTGTACTGTAAAGAACAAATCTTTATACTATATTAGTTACAAGCAAATAATTAATAAAAAAAAATAACCAAGTCAACACCAGTACGCTACTTAGAGATTTGAGAGTTTTCGTAATTGTTCTGTATCTTGAGATGAAATTACATTTGTCTTGCATTCAAGATAAACAACGGATGTCCCATTTTTATAAGCTCAAGAATGTTATCAGATATCATAGTTTATTTGACTTTTGTTTAGACTACGATGTGAGGTAATTTATTGCTCTTAGTTTAGGATTAGGTGAAATTTGGTGTATTCAGGCCATCGCGCGACTCGAATTTTTACTCGTAGAAGGATTTTTGTAATTTTGGAAAGCTACGTTGAGGCATGGGTTACGTTTCAGATTATTATAAAGTTTATTTTATGAATGTTATTATTAAATGTTTTGTGACAAAACACAATTTATGATGAAGTATTTTCTAATTATGGTGTGTTTGAATTTATTAACCGACTTCAAAAAAAGGAGGAGGTTATTAATTCGGCCGGTATGTTTCAACCTGTAACATTTTTTAAGAAATGTAACTTTACCTGTGTGTCTTAGATCAAAAATAGATTCATTCATTTTTTTTTCTACTAAGAAGATAGTTTTACTAGTGTAAGTACGTGTGTAGTTTTACGTGTTATCGAAGGTTCACTGTTTACAGGAGTTAGTCGATTGGTGTGAGTTCTTACGGTTGAACGTGAAAATTTCAGGAATTGGAAAATTATTTTATTTTGAGTAGTTCAGTTATCATGACATAAAGCTAATAAGGTGAATAGTACCGGAGAAATAAAATGTAAAGTAAATGTAACAGGCATGGGAAATAGTATTCCTTATTAGGTAATAGTCGTCAGCTATAGTTTTTCATATATAATTGACAGACCTTGGTCATGAAGGTGATCTTCATCTTGGTCTGTACTGTCCGGTCGTGTTGATCCATACGATATAGTCCTGAGCATATTTTCTTTGCAGATATCTAGTCTTAAGGCTTATTCAAACCAGCCGTGGGTAGCGGTATCCCGATAGGCACGCGATTTAATCTCTTACGTAGTATATTATAGGGACTCTAATCACGTACCGATGGACCGTACACTGATAATACCCACGCGTCACGGCGCAGTCTATACCTCTCTGGTTTGAATAAGCCTTTTATCAACCTTTAATCGATATAGAAGCGATTTACCTAGATGTGATAACTCAGTTGAAGAAATAATATGAAGATTTAATACAAGTACGAAAAATATTAATAGAAAAATAATTATCCATCAATGGACAGACCTTTTTTTTAGAACTAGGTATTTCTGTATATACTTTCATATTATGCTTGTTGTTATTAATCTTTGCATTTTGTTTAGTATTTAGAATTTACATTATTATCTGAACATACATTATGATCGTGCGAGGTGATGTGAATAGACATACAAATATTTTTGAGTATTTTCAAAGGTATATATATAAAATAAACTGACGTACGCAAATAATATCTAGACAGTAAACTAAAGTTTGTTATCAGTATTAAACAACTATACTTAGTAGCGAATTAAAAACTTTTACACAGGCAAAGCAAATACGCAAAGATTTGCGATAAAAAAATTCGTTTACAATGTTTTCTTTTTACGTATGCGTTTTATACAGGCTGTAGCCAAATATTTTTTGAAGAGAGACAATTTCAAAACTGTGATTTTGTCGTAGGTATGTATTTTTTATTTTTGTTGTCCACCCTATTCTTCTTTCATTCATGTTATTCATATAAAAATAAGTTTTGTGGTTATAAATCTATATTATATAATGCAATTTATACATACTTACTTTAAAAACTACTGATCCGATTTTGGTGAAATTAAGTCTCTTCTTCCTACGTTGCAGGCTTGTTGCAGGTGTACGCAATGATGAATCCATTTAACATGCGTTTGCAAAAGAGCCATTACGGAGCAATTACATCAAATGAGCGAATGCTCATTCTAACCCCACTGTGTCAAATTCGATTAGTGTAAACAAGCGCAGAGCATTCTTTCGTTATTCTTAGTGCATTCGAAAAGATTCTATGCAATGTTCTAATACTGAACAACACTGAATATGAGTTTTCGTTTACATTAAAAGATCACGAAAGAATGCGCTTGCTCTTGCTGTAGCTTTAGCTCCATGCTCGTTTGATGTAAATGCACCGTTACTTAGGTATACATTATGATAATCACCTTTACCTTTCTTTGTAAAATTTAAGATATATATTTTAATTTCAATGTGTGTAAAATGCATAAAGGTCGATTAACGTTGTTCTTGAAAAAAAATAAACCCATATCCTTCTAATATAATTATATTTAATTATATATCAAAACTGACTTGAGATTTCCTGTTTTCCTTCATACAGAAAATAAATGTTTACCAATCTGAACATCACGCTACACAATCCAAACAATCCATCCTGTATATTACCTTAAAACAATGTTACAGTAATATTAATGTCAAATAAAACAAAGAATTAACATTTATCTCGACAATTTGCACAAGTGATGATTTGTTTGGTTTGCTAATTTTGTTATTGCACACGATACAATGTTGCTTGATGTTAGGGCTGAGCTAAATTTATTTATTTATTTAAATTAAATACACATTAAACAGGCCACGATCTTGCCGGGTCCATAGGCGCCACATCAATTTCACGAGCAAATATAAATATATAAAACTATTTTTTTTTTTCAATATTTTGTTCCAGTATCTTGAGTGATATTTCATCCATTCATTTTTATTTATTTGCAGTAGTAGCAATGCAGTCAAGACAAAAGAAAAAGATTAAAAAGTGAAATACAAATATAACATACTAGCTGCGCTTCGCGGATTCACCCGAGTGGCTCCGCTCCTGTTTGTCTTAGCGTGATGATAGCCTATAGCCTTCCTCGATAGAGCTATCTAAGACCGAAATAATTTTTCAAATCGGACCTGCAGTAGTTGAGACCTGAGATTAGCGCGTTCAAACAAACCAACTCTTCAGCTAGCGTTTAGCTACTATTATGTATTCTGTGCTTCAGCTTTATAATATTAGTAGATATAGATTACCTACTGATACCAAAAGTGAAAAAAATAAAATGAACGGACGTCTGTTTAATAACACAGATAAATAGTATTAGAATACATTAGTCTAGTAGGCATTGGTATTTTCATTCATCAAATTAATATTTCCCGACTCTACCAAAACTCTATCATTCATAACACGTACGTTTAGGTGAAAAGTAAAATTTTGATAGACACTCACCCGTCAAACAAGTTTTTACTTTAATGCCAGAAATTCTGAACGGAACACAGGGCACAATTTGCGTTTCTAAACGAAAATGTATTCAGACACTTTCGGCTTTTTCTTTATTGAATTTTGCCGCGTTTTTTACACAAATATCTTTCCTTGCTATTATTTGCTCATAATAATGAATTATGACATGATTAACTTAAATTACTTCTGGATATGCTACTAAGTACCTTTCTATCTTATCTGTTACTTAAAATGTACCTATATTGTGAAAATGAAATTCTTAAACAAGCTATCAGATACATACTTTAAGTCGTGAAAGTGAACTTAAATTACGAATTAGGACAATAGGTTTTTCTTCTGCTTTCCCCGACTAGTACAATCTGGGAGTCTTCAAGCCTAGAGTGAACACGTATCTTCAAGGGAAGCACGCTCCGTCTTTAGACCAAATCTTCGATTAGGTACCAGCTGGCGAGCTAGAGCTAGTAGCCAAGAGTGTGCCGATTTAAAAAAATAAATAAACTAAAACCTTTATTTTTGCTATTTGTAGGTTACTAGTAGTAGTAGGTAAGTATACTTTTTGAAGCGTTCTTGCATACGTTATATATTTAAGTTAGTTATATGTTTAGTAATAACCCTAAATTTTTGCGAGTAATATTAGCGCGCGTAAGATAAATGTTAGCAGTGCAATTAGTGGAGAAATTATAGTTTATTCTCAACAATCTATGAAAGCCTCTAACGGCTGTGTCATGAGATATGTTTGAATGATGTGTTACCATACACAGGTCTGTTTGCAGATCTATTTCTAATGTAACATAGTAGTTTTGTTGTAGGTACTTCGTGATGTATAAATAATGTTATTTGGTACATATTTAAAAAGGTTTCATGTGTTAATTGGTAGTTAACTAATTCGTAATAAGTGTAGTATTTTATAAGACATAATTAGATGGCATTGAGTAACTAATTATTTAGGAAGGCCATGTGTAAATCTGTAGGTACTAATATAATAAAGCTGGAGAGTTTGTTTGTTTGAACGCGCCAATCTCAGGAACTACTGGCCCGATTTGAAAAATTCTTTGGGTGTTAGATAGTCCATTTATCGAGGAAGGCTATAGGCTATAAGTATATCATCACGCTAAGACCAACAGGAGCGGAGCCACACTGGTGAAACCAGCGCAGCTAATAGGTAGTATATCTAATAAACTACCAAGTTAACTAATTCGTATTAAAATACCTACCTACGTGTAGTTACTGAATATTTTATAAGAGATTAAATAGAGATTTAATTGTTCGCAAGTGCCCTAAACATTTCAACAAAAGATGAAAGATGAAGAAAATATATGAAAGAAATCAAAATAGGTATTAGGTAGGTATTTCAGTCAGGTAATCAAAAACAGGTAGGTATCTAATCAAGTAAATACTGGAAATATTTCCCGTGTAAGTAGGTAGATACTATTTTTATATTATTTTAAGAAGATCTTGAGATAAATTAGTTAAATAAAGCATTAGAATATTATTATTATGTAGATATTCATGCGTAGAAGTAGATGTACCTACTTATTGTAAGAATACTTATATTAAATTAGGTAGGTATGTCTTCAAGAGGAGAGTGAACAGGTACCTACATTGTAAGGAAGCACGCTCCACCATAGGCCACATCTCAGCAAAGGTACATATTTATTTTTTAAGAATTTTTGTATATTAGGACAATGAGAATCCCGTTGTAGGTACCTACCTTGATATCATCATAACGAAATCGAATGAAAATAAACTTTTTTTTATTTTTACAAATATTTAAAACTTTCAAAGTAAACTTAATTTTATTTAAAAGTTGAATGTTTTCGTTTTAACTAAAAATCTGAGCTAAAAATTATATTCTCAATGAATCAGATGAAATCCAAATATTCATACAGTCTCTAAAAGTACCTAAGTAAATTTAGGAAAAAAGATACGGGATGGAGCCTTCAAAAAGTTAAGTTCAGATGTGAATATTAATAAATTCAAGCCCTAACAAAGATCATCGTATATTTATTTACTTCATAATCACTACATAGTATAAAACAAAGTCGCTTTCTCTGTCCCTATGTCCCTATGTACCTATGCTTAATTCTTTAAAACTACGCAACGGATTTTGATGCGGTTTTTTTAATATAGATAGAGTGATTCAAGAGGAAGGTTGTAGTATATAATTTATTATGTTTTAGACAAAGCGGGCAAAGCCGCGGGCGGAAAGCTAGTATAAAAAAATACAAAAACTGTTACTAATTTAAAACCGTAATGTGCAATGCCTAATTCTGACTTTGAATGAGAAAGTGTTTATGTTTTGATGTCGATTTTACTGTTTCAATTTCTTCAAATACTAGATAAAAATTAGAAATAGATTTAGAATACCCTGATTGTCTCCTGACGATTATTCCGACTAACTTTAATGTCCTAAAAACATATTTTGTATTGGGGAAGCATTTGCATTGATAAGGAAGAAAAATTGGTCCCTTTATATAGAAAAACAAAATATAAGTACTTATAAGTAGTATACGGTCTACATTACAGAAATCTCTTATTGACCCGACCTGTTAGTACCTATCTAATGTTCATGCCAAAATAAAATTTTAGTTTAACCAGGACATACATACAGACAAAAATACTTAATCGATTGTAGCATGGCCGATGTACCTATTCTTTTAAAATAACATTCAATAGGTACCTAGGTATACAGTTTTGAATTTCCTAATATAAGATTTTATTTATGTTTTGATAATGGCATAAGGAATAAAGTTAGATATTTAATAACCTACTATTTGAACAATTTTTATTTTGTATCTCATCTTCATCATTTCATATATGTATTATGGAAATAATATATAGACCGTATGAGTAGATATGTATACAGGGTGTAATCGTTAAGTGTGCACAAGCGATTATTCCGTAACTATTACAGATATCAAAAATCTTTAAACTGATATAGAAAGTACTTAACCTAATGAGTAAAATGGCCATAATATTTTTTTTTAAATAAAACGAGAAATATCCAAAAATGTTACACTAAACGCTCCCATAAGCATGGCAATGTCCTCACTATCAACGGCAGATACTTACTACGTTAAAAAAAATATTATTTATTTAAAGGTAATTTTTACGCAACAAGTATTTTGTAAAGAAAACTGAGGAAAATTGGCTTAAAATTATTCGAGTTGGTACCTATGTAATAAGTGACTAGAAAATCAAATGTAGTTATGAAATTACTTTGCTAGGGTATTGCTCTACATTTTAGAAAATACATTAAAGACATATTTTTCTACTACATAGTTACCTAGGTATAATTTTTTTTACATAGGTAGGTATTTTGTAAAATGAATTACGCAAACTAAGACATTATTTACCTACTTGCTTCAAGTAATTATTTATTATAGGTAGGTCTGTCGTTCAGTCCATCTGTCCAAACTTGAAGCTATCCTAAAGTTTAATACCTAATAAACTTAATTTTATAGTATTTAATTTTATAAACTTAATTTTATACTAAAATTAATTTTATAGTAGGTATCTACCTACATACCTACTAGGGTAAAATTTTGCAGGAAATTAAACAAATGAATTATGCAGTATTTATAGCTTATATTTTATCCTATTAAATCTTAAATTAAATTAGATACACAAAGTTACACTACTAATAAAGATAATATTATGATACAAGTTTTATTTGGCAAAATAGTCATCACTGCAATATCTAACTAACACTACACTATCATTAATTTTACATTTTATTTACAATTGTTAACTACTTTGTACATAATGACTAGACATCGCAACTTTCAATATAATAATATATCAATACAAATATTATATAATATAACGAAAATAACACTTTTATAAAAATAATAGTCGTTTTAAATAGGTACACAATAAAATAATATCTTAAGATTTAATAAGTACTTAGGTATTTGTCTCTTCTTTCAGTTTAGATAAACAATAAAAAATAAATCTCAATTACGTTTTAGAAAGTACAAAAGTCGCGATTTATAAATTATCAATTAATTATCAAATATTTTGTTTTTACTTAAGCAAAGTCGGACGAAATTTAAGTTAATATACAATTAGTGTTAACCTAGAGGCAAGAAAGAGAGAAGACTTCTGTGTGTACTTACGCGAAAGATGCAAAAATACGTAGGTGTGGTAACTATTAGCTTTGGTCATAATGGGAAGGCAGAATCGTTAATGAATTATTTTACATTTATACAAGGCCTTCGTTACAACACTGATAATTGTCCAGGACGTTACTCCGGCGGGTCGTTAGAAATAATTCGAAACGCACCCGTGTTCGAACATTCATCTGGCCCAGTCGTCCGGCGGGCTGCTGCCCTGGTGCAGTGGCGAGAACGCACTGCGTCGCGGCTCCGGCACCTCGCTGTCCTGCGAGCCGATGATGGACTCGATCGAGAAACCGTTCCTTGATCTCTTGCTCCGCATCTCCGTTGTCTCCGGCACTCGGGGCGGCAAGGGGACGGGCCGCAGCGCCGCCGGCGGCGGGCGCGGCAGCGACAGCAGCGGCGCCGGCGGCAGGTAGCACGGCAGCGGCAGCAGCGGGGCGTACGCTTCCCGCGCCAGCATCGCCACCACTGCGTGCGCGTGCTGCAGCGACGGCGCCGGCCGCTTGTACCTCTTCCTTCGCCGCAAGAAACTGCCGTTATCGAACATATCCTCCGCCAAAGGGTCCAAAGTCCAATAATTTCCTTTGCCGGGATTTCCCGGCTCCCGCGGAATCTTTATGAAACAATCGTTCAGACTCAAATTGTGTCGGATCGAATTCTGCCACGCGGGAAATTTTTCGCGGTAATACGGAAATCTCGTCATGATGAACTCACATATCCCGCTCAAGGTGAGCTTCTTGTGCGGCGACTGCAGTATCGCCATGGTGATGAGCGCTATGTAGGAGTACGGCGGTTTAATCAATTGCGACGACGATTTCTGTTTAGGTTTCTTGGGCGAGCTGGGCTTGGTGTCGCTGGGGCTGGAGGCGTCGTAGCGCTCCGAGTCGCTGGACGGCGGCGGGTGGTCGGGCGCGTCCTCGTCCACGGACACGTAGGAGTCCTCGGGAGGGAAGTCGTCGCGCTCGTGGCGCAGGTAGTGCGGCAGGTAGAGGCGCGGCGGCGGGCGCAGGTCCAGCGGCAGCTCGCCGTCGACGAGCATGTCGCGGTACTGGGAGAGCTCACAGTCGTCCATGGCTCACATGTCAGAGGAGCGGTGCAGCGCGCGGCGCGTCCCGGACTGCACTGGCGCCCCGCGCCCGGCGCGCGAGGCCGCGCCCGACGCTCCGCCCCCCGGGGGGGCTCCACGTTTACGTTTCAGTAAACACAACAATTGTCGTTATTATTGCTGCGGGTCGGAGCTTTGTGCATGAATTTCAGGCCGTTGACTAATAATTATTAGACTTGGTATCGATTCAACTTTGTTGTGGTATTTATTTCTGTTTGCGGAAGTTTTATGATGTTTATTTTATTGAGATTTGGCGCGCAATTTTTTTATGTAGAAAAATATGGATTTAGTATATTTTACAATAGGACATACTTACATATAAATTATTATACTTACTATTGATCGCTAAAACGAGATGATTAATTAATGATCTAATATTATACTTATTACTTACCTACCTACTTATAGGTATAGATACCTAATCTATTTATATAGGTAAATTTATTTGTATAAACTTTACCTACTTACAGCTTTTCTAATAGAAGACAAAATAATTTTGTAGGTATCTATTTATTTATCCTAAAAATATAGCCAGTATAAAAATATAAGGTTCCTCATACCTATTAAATTTCCATAATCATTCAAAAAGTTTCAGTCCCCAAAAGCTCTATTCTCATATTTTATTATACGAGCGTATAAAAAATCCATATTAAATAAACGTCAACATATGAAAAGAATCATAAAACCGTGCAAAGGAAACGTTTACAAAGATACGTATAGCGATCCCTTAATCCAGCGCTAAAGGACTGTCTATTGAAAAAATCTCATAAAGAGAAATTCTTACACACCATTCAGGTATCTTCAAATAAAACGAGCTTAAAAAATATTCCCTGCGCGAATCGCTTCAACAATAGCCAACTGTAGAAACCGTCGTGTGTGTTTCCTACCAAAACATTTACCCCTCGGGCGTCGGAGGAAAGCTACGCGTGCGAGCGCGAGGGCCGGAGGGCGACAGAGAGGCCCGACAGAGAGGCTCGCGGCGGGCCAATCGCCGGGCCGCCGCGCGGGGCGGGGCTGCCAAAGCTAAAATGTCAGGGCGGGGCACTAGATCCTATTATTGTCTGGCAAGGCAAATAATATTTTGCACAATGTACACATTGGTACGAGGGGGTGCAGGGTGGTTGCTAATTTATTTTCAACTTCGGTTACGGGTTGTTTTTCAGCTTTGCGAGGCTGTTATTTAAATTGGACGCTCCCAGTTATTTGTATGTAGCCGCTTGTAGGCATTGTACTGTAATGAAGGAATTTTGCGTTTGTTTGCTGTTGAATTTCGTCGTCTTTCGCGCGCGGCTTCGCGGTTTTTGTCTTTCGAGGTGCGTAGGTATTTCTGATGCATTTATTTGTTTCTGCTCGCTACTGGCGAGAGTTGCGTGTTATTTTATCTTTCTTTGGTTCTTGCTCTACTTACTGAGTGTATTTTTTCTAAACACCATGTACCTACATTATTTTTGTAAAATATAGTTCGTATAAAATAAAATTAATATTAATATTATATAATATGATCACATTTATAACGACATTAAGAACCTTTAATCACGAAAATATATTTTTATAATTATGTCTTATAAATTATGATCCATTAAATATCTATTATAAATGCGAAAGTAACTCTGCCTGTCTGTCTGTTACTCAATCACGCCTTAACTAGGTACCTACCTACCTACTGAACCAATCTGCATGAAATTTGGTATACCTAGAGATATTCTGATAGGTACTCGAGAAAGGACATAGGCTACGTACTTTTTACCCCGGGACATAGGTAGGATAAGTTTTATCAAAGACTAGCTTACGCCTACGACTTTGTACGTGCTTCCCCGTTTTTCCCCGTTCCCGCAAGAATTTCGGGAAATCCTTTCTTAGCGGATGCCTACGTCCTAACATCTAGGTACCTATAATATGCCAAATTTCAGCCCGATACGTCCAGTGGTTTGAGCTGTGCGTTGATAGATCACTATATCAGTCACCTTTGAGTTTTATATAGGTATATATATATAGATGATAATATAATAAAAATAAAAGTCAATGTTAATTTTGCATGAATTTGATGCGACGTTCAAAGCAAGCTTTAGGTACCTAGGTACGTACCTACACTCAGTGCAGGGAATGAATTTATTCATAATTATCTACAGATTTAGTTATAACCGAGACCAACATAATATACTAGAGGTCCGCCCCGGCTTCGCCCGTGGTACATATTTCACAATAAAAGGTAGCCTATGTCCTTTCTCGGGTATCAAAATATCTCCATGTACCAAAATTCATGTAAATTGGTTAAGTAGGTAGTTTAGGCGTGATTGACTATTGAGTAACAAACAGACAGACAGAGTTAGTACCAGTATCTACCAACGGCGGTGGTTTGTTTACCTACCTACCTAATTATTAAATTAATGAGGTCCAAACGGCTGCATACTTACCTACATACCTACATAGAATTAAAATTTGCTCACGCGATATTCTTAATACAAAATTAAAAGGTAGGTACGATGCTGACGTCGTAGGTAGGTAACTATTACTTACTATTTTTTTTCCAACAAGCAATTTGTCCCACAGAGAACTCAATAAACTCATACACACTGCCTTCAAATCCATTAAACATCGCATCCAAAGCACTTCACGTTAATAAGCAACTTGTGTCGATGACATATAGGTAGGTATACCTATTTCTTGATTTCATCAAAATTAACTTATCTAGTATCATTAGCAGAAACTGACTGATCTAATTCAAATTAGCTGATCTTGACTGATCTACTTCGAAAAAGAAAACAATTTTATTATGAGAAAAATATATTTTTTATTCCAAAAAAATTACAATAGCCACTGTTTTTAAACCTTCATGTATAATCACACCCGTTATCAATAAACATCAGTTCGAATAGCTTATGAATTCAGATCATCAAAACAATAAAACTTATCACACCAAAGCATCGATCAAAAATTATTCAATCGTCGGTGCCTCCTACGCGCCAAGTATTCCTGCCAAAGTTTCCGAGTTGGTCTGTTAAACAATAGCACAATCGACTGCGGGATCAATCTGAAAGCGAACATCATCTTCAGAATCTCTACATCGTATTCGAAAACCAGAAACTTCGGCAGCATACTCAGCATGTAGATTATAGTGGCCATGTCACACATAATCGCGACTCCCACCAGAGCGATCACCCGCTTGCCTTTCTCCCTTAGCGACCGATTGCCCGAGCTGAACACAGATGCTATCACACTAACAAACAATATCATATTCACCGTCTCTATATGATACACGCACAGCAAACTGGGCACCGTTTCAGAGAACATCGTCAATGGTGGATACAGGGCTGGAACGATTCCTTTGATAATCACTTGGAGAACGGTTGTCATTCCATATGCCATTATTAGAGTTTTAATCTTCTCGCAGCTGATCTTCTGCATGTACACCAAGCGTAGCTTCAAGTACGCGAATAGGGACGCGCAGAAGGACCAAGATGCGGCGATCATAAAGAGGTACCCGTTGACACTGATAAGAACGTCACTGTATATTACGAATTCTTCCAATAATATGTGAAAGATGGCCATGGAGTAGAGATGGAGCGTGCCAGCTAAGACTTGGTGTAGGCCGATGAAGTTATGCAGGCTCCTCCATTTCGGCAGTAGAAACCACGTCTGCAAGAGCGCTATACAACATGGTGTAGTAAGCAATGGTGCTAATATATCGATGTCGACGATCATTTTGATCCAGCCATAGGGGACTGCTTACGTGCGTTTGATGCTTTCAAATGTTCAAGCGATAATGCTATCAATATTGCTAATTAAATTTTTCCTGTTCGATAGTAAATCTGATGCTATGAACAGTTGGTTATTTATTTATACCTAGGTACTTATTTAAATAAATGTTATTTTTGTTGGCTCTAAGTGAATATCCTTTAGGTAATTACTTAGTGTTTAAAGAACATAATATTGTATTACCATATGGACTTATGAGTTTATTATATACCTATGTACAGTAAATTACTTTTTCTATTTTCGGTGTTTGATAGCCCATTTATCGAGGAAGGCTACCTATAGGCTATATATCATCACAGAAGCAGAGCCACGCGTGTGAAAACTGAAACCGCGGAGCGCAGCTAGTAGGTAGATACTGTATAGGTAATATTCAGCATTCATAATATAATATCATATCACTAGGTAAAAAATAAAATGTAGTAATAGTAATCCAAATCAGAAATTATCATCAATAATTTTAATGTACCTAAACCTTTATTTAATTCTCCTCTCAAAATGTTCAATCTATCTACAATCTACATCTCCTATAAACATCCATAACCATACTCATACAATATCTACCAAAGGAAAAGCGAACCCGATATTTTTACTCACAATTTTCCCAAACTCAAACGTTAATCTCAGCAACAAGGGTACGGGTAATCCGTCAAAGATGGACGAATCCCGGCGCAAACATTTCCACGAGTTAGATAAGCGGCTCGCTCAGATTATCCAGCCTTTGTGGGCTTAGCAACCCAGATACCTTACTTGAGACGTAGCGACGTTTACTTTCTATTTTGTGACAAGCAAACGGCAATTTTGAACCCTGAATGTTATTAGGTGGTTAAATATTAATATCTAGAGACTGCAATAACACAATGATGACTTTTCCTAGCGTAGACGCTTCGTAGTGTTTGTTTTTAGAAATTTACATATCAGGATCCTATAGCCTTTTTATATTGCTTATGGTGAAGATAAATTAACAAAGTACCTTTACGTATTATAATACCTTACATAAAATACTAGCTGTGCCCTGCGGTAGGTACTACCCCCATTGCTACGTTCCTATTGGTATAGGAACTTCTCTTCTCTTTTCTTCACTTAGCGTGATGATATATAGCTTATAGCCTTCCTCAATAAATAAGTTATCTAACAACGAAATAATTTTTCCAATACGACCAGTACCTAGTTCCTGAGATTAGCGTGTTCAAACAAACAAACTCTTCAACTTTATAATATTAGTAGGTATAGTATTGTATAGATTTAACGCTACAAAAATAAAAAAATAAACATTATGAAAACTATTATTTAAAAACAAAAGAACTGAAAAAGTAAATTAAGAAATAGTTCACACTTTGAGTTTTCTGTTAATTTGTTTGGGAATTACCTACTTATGTTTTTTTTTTCAATAATTATTGTAATTACAATTAATACCTGATGGTTTATTGGGAAATAAAAAAAAAACAGTATACTTAATTTATTTAAATTCATAATTTTTCGGCTATCAATTACGTAGCGTAGACGCTTCGTAGTGTTTGTTTTTAGAAATTTACAGATCAGGATCCTATAGCCTTTTTATATTGCTTATGGTGAAGATAAATTAACAAAGTACCTTTACGTATTATAATACCTTACATAAAATACTAGCTGTGCCCTGCGGTAGGTACTACCCCCATTGCTCCGTTCCTATTGGTATAGGAACTTCTCTTCTCTTTTCTTCACTTAGCGTGATGATATAATTATAGCTTATAGCCTTCCTCAATAAATAAGTTATCTAACAACGAAATAATTTTTCCAATACGACCAGTACCTAGTTCCTGAGATTAGCGTGTTCAAACAAACAAACTCTTCAACTTTATAATATTAGTAGGTATAGTATTGTATAGATTTAACGCTACAAAAATAAAAAAATAAACATTATGAAAACTATTAATTAAAAACAAAAGAACTGAAAAAGTAAATTAAGAAATAGTTCACACTTTGAGTTTTCTATTAATTTGTTTGGGAATTACTTATGTTTTTTTTTCAATATATATTGTAATTACAATTAATACCTGATGGTTTATTGGGAAATAAAAAAAAAACAGTATACTTAATTTATTTAAATTCATAATTTTTCGGCTATCAATTAATAATATTTTACGATAATATTATAATATTAAAAAAATTATTAACTTTATAGTGCCATCTAGTTGTTTATAAAGCAAACGATAAGACGATACTATCGCCATCTATTGTAAAACATAAGTATTTTATTTTGTGATCAGCGCCATCTATAGGACTTCAACAGAATTACTAGGTACTTACTTTGAGACACAATTGTTATTAATAAAACGAATCAAATTGTTTTAGAACAGACCAAGAGATGGCGTTGAAAAGGAGTCTAATTTCTAAGATGAAGCAATTATATTATATAATATAAATTATTAATTATTATAGATAGGGAGGCGAAGAGGGGAATTTTCTGTAATACTCGAGCGTGGCAGTTTAAGATATGAGAGATGCCTTAGACCTAATAGAACAACTTTGTTAACTATTTAGCTCTATATGTAGTGACGCGCGCCTAGGATAGACGATCAGATTAGTAAAAAAAAATCGATAGTCTGAAATACTCGAGCGCGTCAGATTAAGATATTGGGGGTTGATTTTAGTGTTTTAAGACTAAATTTAACTAATCTGACCATAAGTCCTTGACGCCGCCGAGTTATAGGGTCGCGAACTTGTAAAAAAAAAACGTTAATCCGGCATTCTCGAGCGCGATTGTTTTTATTTTTATTTTGAAGAATATAATCTAAAACTTACTAAAAATACAAAATCTGCCGGTTTCCGCATGACCGGAAGTCTGGAGGAGCCATTTCATCTTCCGAAAAACGCGTTGCAGCATATAAGTCGCGAACTTTACTTTTTCCAAAAAAAAAGTTTAAATAAACAAAAAAGGTAATTTTATTTTACAAAAAAAGGTCTCTTTTCAATTTTGTCCAAAGTTAAAACTTTTTTTACTTGAAGCATCGTAAAAAGTCAAATTCCCGGTTTTTTGTGTATATCTCGAAAACTGAGGGAGTTAAGAAAAATTGATATGAAATAACGATGATTAAAAAAAAGAAACCCACAAACCTTTTTCGGTCAGATTAAGAGAACCCACCAACATTTTTGTCAGATTAAGAAAATATGCTTTCAGGATACCGAGATAAACCTCCCCTATGAAAATCTGACGCGCTCGAGTATTTCAAAAGGACTCTTTTTTTCTGCATTTTCAAAAATTCATCATAACTTATCGTCATGTCGTAATCGTCAGTTTTTTTAAGGGGAGCTTCCTTGGGGCCTACTTAACACCCCTTCCGAAAATCTGACGCGCTCGAGTAAATTTTTTTTTGTGCATTTTTGACGAATTTATATGCCTAGCCCCACCACGAAAACCGGCAGATTAGTATACCGTTGTTATCAGAGGGACTTGGGGCATACGTAGTATGAATATCTGACGCGCTCGAGAATGCCCAAGTAACTTTTTTTTTTACATTTTTGAAAATCAATACACGCCAAACCCACCGCTAAAATGGTTTTTACCATAGAAGCTTTTCTTTTCGAAATTATTTTCTCTTTCGATTTTGATAAGTCTCGACGACGCCGTTGAATTACGTCATTTAGCTACCTCGCCTCCCTATCTATTACATACTAATATATTACTGTGACCAAAATGTTGACGCTATTCTGACAACCTGTGTTTTTAAAAATACTAGATACTCTTTTCACTTAGGGGTTTAAAAAAAATAGATGTTGGCCGATGCTTTAGGTCTATCTTTATCTTGATAAAATTTAAAACAAATAGGTTCGGTGTAAGTATTAAATTCTTCGTTACTTATATTTTGTATCTAGCATAGAGATCTGTGATCTGTGGTATCTAGCTAGTGCGTGTAAGACTAAAAAAACGTGTATTATTTATATTTACTATTTATATTAAGAAAAATACTTTTCCCAGGTTTAATCTGTTTCTATACAGTCTACTAAAATTAATTAAAATCGGTAGGTACAGTTCCTTAGTTAGGCCTGAAAGCGTAAGATTAATACAATCACTAAAAACTATTAACATATAAAAATAGACAATTAATACATAAAAACTAAGTAAGTAGGTATGTCGTTATAAAATCGGTTAATTTTTTTAAAGCATCAAAAAATCACAGGTGTCCAACCCAAATCACTAAATTGTATAGAAAAGGGTAAAACTGCCAAGACCGCATTGAATTCGCTATGGGAATGAGGTTCTGTAGAAAATTAAATTAATTTTATTTCATATATGTATAAAACAATTATTATTAACAGTTTATTATATTATTACTTACCTACCCAAAGTAAAATCCATTGTAAAATCATATAAAATTATCCGGCTTAGTGCTCTTAATATCCAAATAATATCATTATACTTACCTACTAGTTAAGTAATAGTTATAAGTAGGTAATATTCCGTAACACTGAATTCTCTTGAATCTCAGATAAATTACAAATTTAATTGCTTATAAGTTTCTATAATTCATCATCGATCTATAATTAAAATAAAAAAACGACGTGTGGCACTCGGGGACTGCAGCGGTAAAGCTATTGCATGCTATGCCTTCAAGCCACACCTCCGCCCGTCGGAGTGGGGAGCGTGAGGTTTTTTCGTTACGGAATTTCTCGATTCGGTCCCCGCGCTCAAGGCCCGCGATAGAAGCTATGCAATAGCTTAAAAAAATCTAGTTGACAATAACTCAAAGCTGAAGAAAATTTACCTACGAAAAAATAACAGTTTATCGAGTTGTAGAATTCAAACCATCTCAATCAATGGTCGTTCTATTTTTTATTTTTTGTTTTGTGCTTTGCCATAGCATTATAATCACAGATCACAGAAACTACTATGATAATATAATAATTATAAGCCAAGTTATAAGCCGTTTGACATTCCAGCCTTTGCAAACCTAAAATATTGTGCTGTGACCTTAGATCATGACAGACTAGGACGGACGGACTGAACGATCTTATAACTTATTTAAGGGTTCCTTGTATGTCTACGGAACCCTAAAAGATTAAACCTTATATTTGACATCAGCTACCGCTTCTTATTAAACTGGTAACATTAAATTAATTTGACAGAGCATAAAAATCAGTTAACCGTAGCAATGTTTAAATGTTTATCCGTGTGATTAATTTATTATTGAGAGTTGCAACCGAATAGGTATTTTTATGGTTTCATTTCAAAAACATTACGATAAATATTTTTGTAACTTGTAGTTGCAAATATTTTGAGGAATTTAACTACCTAGGTAACTAGGTACTTAATTTGTTAATTAAATGTAAGTACCTGTGCTAATTGAAGGTAATTAATTCATTCACTAATAATAATTATTAATTATTCTCTGTTAGTACTTAGGCACTTGTCTAATAATTGATAATAATTCATGGTTATTGATTTAATTATTCATTTAATTATTTTTTGCAACTATTGCAAATATGTATCTGAATCTTTGATTATGCCACGTTTAGCTACCTTCTCATACCTATATAATTTAATATTGCAGATAGACTGATAGAGGCAATATGCCTAAGAGACTTGCTGTTTTTAATTCAAAAAAGCTGTTAGATAACTTTATTGACATTTTTTAACCTTGAGTTTTAAGTAGACAAGCGTTCAATTAAAATGAAAATTGTTTTTATTGTTTTATAGCGTCCGCTGCGGCTTAAAAACTTCACGACTCGCAACTCGCAAGTTTGTTGTCGTATCGCTCGGTACGCGGTTCCGAGCCGTCATCGGACAATCGAATAATCGACTCAGTTGAAGCGCGCATGCGCGTCTAGTTTGACGTGTGTAAGTTGTCAATCGCTCATTGCTCCGGAGCCCGGTTGTTTCTTTGACGTTTCGTAACGTTTATGTGCCAGAACTAAAGTGCATCTAAAAATATTAAAATCGCGTTGTATTCATCTATTTTAAATTAAAAATGGAGAGAAATGAACGTAAAACGAATTCGCGCACACATTCGATTACTTTGGACCGTGATTCTAAGTTTTTATTGCGAAAAGTTTTGATGGATTTCGGTATACTTTTTATCGGTAAGTTTTGTTTATATTACTTAAAACTGAATGTAAACTTTAAAATTCATAATTGGTTTGCTTGATAATGTACATTATTATATTATTAATAATCTGTGTGTAAATCATAGGGGATGATATTTACGTAACAATATTGGTTTTAATTTTTAAATAGTTTATTAGTGAAAGATGTTGAGTTAGAATGCTAATTTTATTAATTATAGTTATTAAAGACTAGTATGAATGGAAACTGGAACGGAAACTTATCGCAGTACCTACATGATAGTTAATTTTTTGCGATACTTATCACACGTAACGACCTTCGAAAATATGTTTGAATAGGTACATATTGAAGATGGTAGGTGCATATATTTTTAGCTTTTTATTTTATATTACCTAGTAAACATAATTAAATGTTATTAGTAACACTGATAATTAGTTAATTAATAATTAAGTTGGTATTAAATCATTGAAAAAAAAACATTGTTTTTCTGTCGCACTGGTAATCCAACATTTTTATTTATGTCTGTATTCACCCAGTACACCCTCAATTTGTGATAGAAATATTTATAATTAATTGCTTTACTGCTGACTTTAAATTTTTTCTACAATACATAAACTGTCGACTGCCTTCTTGAAATTAATAATTTGATACTGAACTTATTGTTACAAGATATGTACATTGATATTTGATTTAAGAAAGCTAATATTCCAAATTGTCTCTGGTTTCCTTAAAAATGCATAGATCCACGTCTAAACTAACTTTCTATATAGCTTGTAAGTTATTTAAATTGTCTCGCCATTTTCTCAGTTATAGTGTTGAAATTGACTTATTATTATTATTTAGTCCATTGGTAATGTTAAAGTATGTTGATATTTTATCTGTACGTAACCCAGTCTGTGAAGATGATGTTTTTTTTTTGCAATTTTTTCTATCTACAGGTAGATTCAATATATTGATTTATAAAGGAATTACAAACTTATATTCAAAGATAATAGATTGTCCTTCCCATTTCTTCGTTTTCATGCTACTAAGATAATAGAAGAAAGAAATAATGTTTTTTTACTGTTGTTACTTTTTATATGATCAAATCTCAACAAAGTCCTTTGATAATAGATTTTCTCTCCGCAGTTGGCTATTTTAATAAAAGTTTTAGAGAGACAGTGTTTTAGTATTTATAAATACATTTACTTGATAAACAGTATAAATTGTATTTTCTCACCACAATATTTATAATTAATGTGGTGAGAAAATACATTTTATGCTGTTCAAATACCAATTGATCTGATTGTATTGAATGAATGATCAAGTGATCGCTGTTACTGTGATGAGTTTAGACTTAAATTAAGCCAGTATATAGAGGATGTGCTTTTTTATTCAGACATTATTTTTCTAGAAGGAATGATAGAATCTTCTGTGATAATATAATCAACGATACATTTTCCACTGTATCGAAAATTAAATTGTAAAATGCAAATTACTTTCTTTCCCCATCAAATTTTTATTTTCTAAAGTTCTAAACTATGTTTGTCAGTGTTTTCAAAACTTCAAAACAATATTGCTACCCACATACAAGAAGTAATTAAAACATTTGATTATACATACAGATAAACGAATTCGAACATGTCGACAACCCGGCGTATTCGTTACGCGGATCAATGGGCTCTTTGTGCGGACGCAGTGTGCAACATGCACCAGTGTTCTGTTAATTTGTGGCGTTAGAATGTTGACAATACTGACGAACGTTTTTTATTTTTTAATGAGACGGAAAAAATTGGAGGGAATTTATCAGCTGCTGAATTCTTGAGTAATTTTGTAACTGTTTTCTAGGTGATAGGTTAATTTATATTATCTATGATAATTTTATTGTATTTTCGAGAAATTATATTTAGTTCGGTTATTTTTTTGTTCCTAGAAATTATAGCTAAAATTACGAGTATGTATTCACATTCAATTATTAACATACATTTGCTTACATAATATAAAAGGTCTGATTCATATTTTTACGGAAAAAGTTGGTCAGGAAACTTGTAGACCGTACATATTCATTATAATGAAAAACTTATCCATTGACTTGTTTGCATGAACTAACAATTTATTTCAAAGAACAGGCTACAATGCCAGAACAAACAATTATTACGGTACCTAGGTACCTAGTTATTTTATCTATTTCTTTGTTAATTTGCAATTCTTATCGTCAAGGAAAGACACGAGAAAAGTGAAAACTGATCATATCAAGGCTGTATGATCAATTACCTATTTAATAAATTTAAACAATAAAAATATTGCCTTGTCTCTCTCTTAGTAATTAACTAATTAATAATTATTAATTATCATAAAAGATGTACTTTATTCGATTGTAACTACACTGAATTCGACTGTAAAAAATATTAATTTGGTTACTTTTTAAAAGTTTTAACGTTGCGATCTTATAGGTACCTAGTACATAATACATTAATTACCTTTCCGCTCGCGGCTTCGCCCGCTTTGAAACTACCTACGCACCGGATTTTGATGCGGTTTTTTTAATAGATAGAGTGATTCAAGAGGAAGGTTTTAGTATATTATGTCAAAGCGGGCGAAGCCGTGGGCGTTAAGCTAGTAATACATAATATAAATTCCCACATTCATTGATAATAATATTTAATAATCATAACCCCACTTCGAGCACGTTCGGTTGAAAATACATTACATTATTTTTCCTCACTTGTGTTTATTAACTAAACTTATTAATCTAAACAATAGTAAAGGTGTTTATTATGACTATTTTATGTGTTATTTTCAAATAGATGTATGTGATGACTATTGTTACATTTATTAGTGTAACGAAATCGAAAAACCTCCAATGAATATTCAATTGAATATTGGCGTAACAAATAATGTCATTGTTTTAATTTTCTTCAGTCATAAATGAAGTGGTTATAAGTTTCATAGAAATATAAATCGATTCGCATATTGGTCTTAGTGACTGGGTTTGAAAATTAATTTACGTATTGGAAATTATTATTGATTTTGTTTTAACTTTTTAATAGATCTAGATTGTGTAGAATGTAGATTATTGATTGACTAATAAAAGCTTATTTTTAATAAGCGTGAATTCATTTTAGCGTTGTTTCATGGAGTACTTAGTACTCACTATTAATTTTCGATATTAATTAATTTTTACTCCATGAACTGGCTTTTGGATCAGCATTGCGTGAATAAGGTCAGGTATTTAAGAGAAAAAAATGGTGGTATGTTATTGTATTTCGGAGAGTGAGGGGACCGGTGACCCATATTCCTTCCCTCTTTGTGATATCCTGATTTCCTTTTGAAATAAATTCGTTTATATCCCATTTATATAATGCATGATGCATCGTTTTATAGGATGTATCCGCCATTGACAGTTTTAAAAATCTTTCTATTCAGATTCCTACTTATTATTTCAGAATCTGGTACAAATACACTTATAAGTTTATATCAACGTGGAGAAATTGCGCCAAAGAAAACTTCGATAAGCTCACCCATCACCTATATACAAATATAAATATTTCTTCCTTTTGTGTAGCTGTATTTCAAAAAGTACTGGTACCCACCTCTACTTATTGAGAGCATCTTATAAATACTGTACAACGTGACATTAAAATGACAGTCACTTCGAATTCACGAACTTACGAGGTGCAATTTTAAAAAGTATCTTGACAGCAACAAAGCACGCCAATCAAACGTCACACGAAATACGGTGCAGTTCTGCACAGGCCCCCAGGGAACGGGGTCTCTTTAGCGGATACGGTTAATCTGACAGGGCCTATCTCGTCGAATGTTTTGACACTGCGGCAATTACCTGCCACTCTGTTTGGCAGTGTTCACATCCTGCCACGAACAGGGATTTAAATTGCCAGATAACGAGTTGTGTTTTGACAGGCTTAATTCTGGTGTTGGTGTGGTTGTGCTTTTCCTGATGTCTATAGTGTGATGTCATTGTAATTAATGAATGCCTAATTGATAGTAGATCTTTTCGTATTCTACTAAGCTTTTTGATCTGCTGAATTTATTGGCGCGCCATTAGTTCTAGGACACAAATTATATTGTCTACCTATACGTTTTCAAAATACAAATTTAATATTTAAATGTATTTCGTTACACCTTTCAGCTACGTGATATAAACCGATTAATATGATCGATCGAATTGGTTGTCCTTTAGAATTTATATGATCAAAAGTTTAATTGATTTCACCATTGATATTAACGAATATTTCACATTACAAATGACACCTTTTAAATTCGTGGTGTGCGGTATATAGGTTTTCTTTTAAGGCATATCTCCCAGTACTCGGTAAAGTACTACTTAAAGTCTTAAGTGGGGACGCAATAGCGACTTAATGCCCACCTTATCTTTATGGTAAGAACATGTTGGCTGGAGCTAATTAGCGGCACATTGTCTCTACAATGTTGCCTTAGAAGTTGCCACTTAGCAAATCGACTGTCTGAAAATATGGGAGAGGTTTCTTTCATTGATTATATCCGACTTCTGAGTTCTGACATTGCAACGGCTAACTTTGTACCTTGAAACCTTACCTTGTATTAAAGTGAAACAAACTTCTTTAGGCGCGTTCAGAATAAAATTTCAAAGTCGCGTCATGACAATACCGTCACGCCATGGAGTAGGTACGGCGACGATTTTGGTATCTTTCAATCTTTCCAAAAAAGGTTCACTTCTGACACGTGTACTCGGCATACGCTTTTTTTATTGTCAGTCAAGTATCGACCAAATTGCATATTACCAGTCACAGATTAGTATAGATATAGTTACCTACATCGAGTGTCAGCCAAATACAAAGCATACCAGTCTATCAGATTTCAGTTCAGATATTGACAGTTTAGTAGTTTTTGACCTACAAACAACAACAGATAAATACAAATCTCCATGTTCAAATAACATTCGGATTTATAATATGTAGTAGCACGTATACACGAAGTAGTTACCTACGTGTGATAGATCAACAATTTTCTATTTTTACGCGTGTCATTCTTTAAATAAAATGGTTTCAATGAACAAAATAATGTATGTAACATTTCAAGAAGCTATTTCTGGCTCTACTATAAATACCTATGTCTTTGAATTTTTATGTGATATGATCGTGTTCTCTATGCATGATTTGAATTAATTTATAGAAGATTATTAAGTATGTATGCTACAATATTATAGTATACGAATTCCAAAAAAAAGTGTATATTTTTTGTCAGTTCATGTTAAAAATATCAAATATGAAAGAAGTTTCAATTCAGATTCAGTAGATATATTTAAATTTAAATCTCTTATAGAATTGCAATAACCATGTTTTATGCAAATTGAAAATCCTTACGGGTGGCAGAGTTTATCTTGCGACTCTGGATCGTAAATTACTACATTGTGTATAAATATCTTTATTTATTAAAAAAATCGATTAACTACAAGAGTCTTAGTTGTAGTTGCTTCAAAGAAAAGCCGGGTCCATACCGGCATGAGAATAAAAGCGGGTTGATGATGATGAACGTATACTTTTGACATCTATGGGAAGGAAGGCTTATCATCGAAACACGTAGAAAAGGCATCTAGCCATTCAATGTTATGATAAAATACCGTTGTAGTGACAATTCTATTGCAGTAAAATTTTGTTAGGTTAATAGCCATAATAAAGTTTTATTATCAGTTTATTTCCTCTGTACCGTATAAAATCCATCAATTTCAGAATTACTATTCACAAACGACATTATTGCTTACAATTTATATACTTTGTCCTATTTACAAGATTACAAGTTGGCTTTTTATAAGTACTCTAAGCACGTTTTATAGTTAATTTATCAGAACTTGAAAAATATTTATCTAAAAGGAATTTATTAATATAACCTTGGGATCCCTCACCGATTTCTTATTTTTCTATTTGAGGTTTTATGGCTTTATGGCTTATGTTATTTTTCATTCGAAACTCATCGTATCGTATCACATACTCATCTGTACATGGCCATTTTACATTATAAATTATGCTATTCATAAACCTTGCTTTTCATTTTAATCATAACTTTTTTTCGATAATGTTCACCTTCAATTTGAACAGCGAATCTCTGGAGTGTCCTTTAAAGATCCGAACTGTCCTTAATCGATACAGGCTGAGCTAATTCACGCGCAGTTCCCACGTGTTCACACTTCGGCGTTTATTTGTGCGTGCTATCAGCTGCTATATCCGTGCCACTTAACGGTGCTCTGCAGTGCATCTGGATCCTTTGATGTGTGCAAATACTTAGAGATAACACAGCAGGGAACAAGTACCTCACGCAAGGCGGTAGAGACAAACGTAGAGAGTACTGGAGCTTGGAGTTTGTTTTGGTTTGGAGGATGTATTTGTATAATGTGTCTTTTTCACTATGGGCAGTGTTAGGCGAGTTAAGACAATCATGATAGTGTAGGGACCCAAATGTCTATGATATTACCGATTGTAGATGAATTTTCATAATCGCCGTAATGACGGCAAACATCGACGATCATTTGTTGTGTCTAATGGATAGTCCATTGTGAAGAGGGCCTATAAGATAGAGTATGAACCCATGAAGAATTTATACATTCTTCGTGTGAATCTGAACAAGTACCAAATATAGGAAAGTTCTCTCTAAGAAAGAATAGAAGTAATAATTATGTATAATTACACGACCGCCCTCTTACATTGTAAAATTGTGGTCCCATTAAATGGTTCACGTGGAATCACAACAATTATATACACTCGTGTTAATTGAAAGCAGCACTAACAGTATTCCCAGGCCGTTATTAATTAACCAGTCACCGAACGTCGCGATTGAGTAATGCCCTCCAAATTTCGTGATCCAAGGGCAGGGTAAGAGTATCGACTTAAATATTCAACACATGGACGTGTAATGAATGAAGTGGCCAGCATGTGAATGTATTGCTGTAATTTATGATTCGATGTTGGTACTTGGTAAGTAGTGTCTTATGTTTCGAAAGGACTGTATGGATGTATGGATCTTAACGAATGTCGCAGGAAGATAGGCAGATGTCAGTTAGTATAAATGCTGATTTACACAGGGTTTTTTTTCGGGTCAGCACTGATTTGCCTCGAATTTGTAGTCAGTTACCCTGTGTAAATCAGCACTTAGCGATAATATTGTATCTGAACTTGAAATCTGAAGGTGTGTTTCAAATATAAATGCTTTACAAATGATATAATACCATTTCATTTGTAAATGCAATATAAGAAAAAAAATACCTCACTACTACAAGTTTTTTTTGCCAATTCATCATAAGATAATTGTGCATACTGAATACTGAATAGCCAAAAAACAGTTCCTTGCTTTTAGATGACGAAGTCAAAACTAAATGGCTTTTGCACACCGCTTATGTATGTCCATATCGGTTGAACCTTTGCTTCTGTTTTAAGATTAAAGACGCCGCAGCTTCGAGGTTAAATGGCAATTATAATTAGACGTTTAACTTTCAGGATTCTCATAGCAGGCTGTTCGTTTTCATTTGGTTGAAATGGAAATGTGCTTATATTTGCTGATGTATGAATGTCACATTTGGAAAACTTAGCGACGGAAGGAATGGGCACAAGTCAGTTGTTTAGTTTGAGCTCACCATGGAATTAAAGCTTCAATTCAATATCTTGAAAATTGGACTTATTGTTATGATATTCGATACCAAAACGAGAAAAATTCTCAGCAGATCCAGCAGATAATAAATCTGACAATGAACCTAAACTAAAACGTAAGCAAAATCCTTATTGGTTATAAATCAAAATATGTTTAGTGAACAAGAGAGAACTAGAACGGCATAATATTCCATAGCTTTTCCCAGACGTCGTGGGTGGTCGTTAGTAAACTATAGGCGGAAAACAATTCGTAGGTCATAGCTATTTATCCAATAGTATATTCTATAGATTATAGCATATTTCAGGAAGGAAACTTTATTGTTTCCTCAAATCGACGTATTCGCTAACTCCTTCAGGCTACAATAAACCTGCTTTTACGTCTTAACTGGTTTAGGTTACGGCCCATAATGAACGATTTGAAGAATAAAAGACTCCGCGCTCTGGTTTCTATTCCAACATTATAAGCGTCTAAACAATAAGGAAATAGCGTGTTAAACACGTTCTCGCATAAAATTAACATTAACTATGCCATCCTGCGTTAGGATGTGGGTGAATGCGGTAATCCAGACCGCGTCTAGACCAATATTTGAGTGCTCGCAGCGAAATATAATACGTCGGGAAGGAGCCCCGGAAGCTGCTATATGCGGCATTAAATTGTTAGTTTTCGCATGTTATTTGATACTCCATTTTCGCGCTAATGTGTTGATCCCGTTTTGGTATGAATTTGCACGAGAATAGATTTAAACTGGAGTGAAATCTAGTATTATGTTATAAGCTGCTTTTAACTAGCTGTGCGTGTAATTATTCGTGGCTTTGAATTTTAATGTAAATTGATTCATTCATAGGGAAGAATCTTGATAAATATTAGATTTCTAATAATAGACCGTTAGTAGTTATAAATCAACTAACTTTTTATTATCATAACTGCAATAAAATTGTTTACCAGGAAATTCCTAGTTTTTATTGTACGGCGCTTTTTATAGTTTTTATATTTATCAGCTCAGTAATTTATTTCAAATAATTTTTCCTTGCCAAGCACAGTGGAATTTTGACTTTCATCTCCTAAAATAATGTTAAATTTCAAGTGACCAAAACAAAAGCAAAACAATTACGTAAACGAAACATAAATAAAAACACCGCAACAATAACGACAGCGTTTAAATAGAAGTTGTCACATAACAAACTAACTATAAGGGCGCTTTCAATTTACGCGTTTCGTGCCGCGAGCGTTCGCGGTACGAGCCGAGCGCCGCAGCCGCACTGTTGCCATACCGAGCGTTTTCACTACATAATATAAAACAAAGTCGCTTTCTCTGTCCCTATGTCCCTTTGTATGCTTAAATCTTTAAAACAACGCAACGGATTTGGATGCGGTTTTTTTTAATAGATAGAGTGATTCAAGAGGAAGGTTTTAGTATATAATTTATTAAGTTTTAGACAAAGCAGGCGAAGCCGCGGGCGGAAAGCTAGTGTATGATAAAAGATGATCGTCCGTGCGCCGTAGGTACGTGTAGCGCACCGCTTCGGCACCGCAGTCGTCCGACTCGAAACATTTGAAAGCGCGCTTAGCGTAGCAGCAATCCAAATAAACATGACTCAAGAACTATGAAAGGTGAACAACCCAATGTCAAGGTAACCGATACGTTAACATATAAACGAAGTTATTGATAATCGATTTTATTCAACGGACCACCGGCGGGTCTATATAAATGTAGATTGCTTTCAAATCGATCCTTATTAAATCGATTGCTATGGATTATGGAATGGTATCGCTTATGGATAATGCACGTAATTTATGGATTACATTTGTGTTAGAGTTATCTGAAACTGTCATTTGTGATATGATTACGTTTATTGTGGTTTGACTCATTTTTAGGGTTCCGTAGCCAAAATGGCAAAAACGGAACCCTTATAGTTTCGTCATGTCCGTCTGTCCGTCTGTCCGTCTGTCACAGCCGATTTACTCGGAAACTATAAGTACTACAGTGATGAAATTTGATGGGAATATGTGTTGTATGAACCGCTACAAAAATATGACACTAAATAGTAAAAAAAAGAATTGGGGGTGGGGCCCCCCATACATGTAACTGAGGGATGAAATTTTTTTTTTCGATGTACATACCCGTGTGGGGTATCAATGGAAAGGTCTTTTAAAATGATATAAAGTTTTCTAAAAAACATTTTTCTTAAAGTGAACGGTTTTTGAGATATCAGCTCTCAAAGTCGTAAAAAGTATGTCCCCCCCCCTCTATTTTTATAACTACGGGGTATAAAATTCTAAAAAAAATAGAGGTGATGCATGCTAATTAACTCTTTCAACGATTTTTGGTTTGATCAAAGTATCTCTTATAGTTTTTGAGATAGGTTGATTTAACTGTAATTTTGGTTAAGTTATTGTGCTTACACTGAAAACGATGGCTGAACCTTATAAGATAGATCAAAAAATATACTACAGTATTGTACACCTTTAAAAATCCGCGATGATATAAAATCTTTATAATGTAGGTACTTTTTACGAGAAATATTAGCTTATTCAAGCAATACGCCATTAATATTAATATTCATACATAAAAGTACAAGGCAAAATATCGGGAGAGTTTAGGCTCCATTCACCAGGTGTATAAATTGACATAATAAGTTTATTATATTTGCTGCTACGGAACCCTTTGTGCGCGAGCCCGACTCGCACTTGGCCGGTTTTTATAGTATTGTGGGTAGACGAAAACTATCTTTTTAAAATTCGTTGCGTCGGCGTTTCAATATAAAATGAATATTGACGTATTTAATAGATATTTTTCTGTTTATGTCACTGATACATTGTCCTCTTTAATGCTATAAAAAAAAATTTTCTTTTTTATTCTGAATAATAAAAAAAGAAATCATAAAAGCATAAGATTTCTGTAACAAGAATACACTCTTATCAAGTTGATTATCAATTATCATTACCGCGAATTTTAAAATGTTATCATTACGCCTAAATAGATTATTTTTACCTCAAACTATATTTGTTTTACAGCTCTTATTACTCATGTTTTATCGAGATCGATAAATCAGTTTCGAGCGTTATCTCGGCATAATGAAATAAACACCGTAGGACGTGCATGGTGTCCTTTTGTAATTAATGCTTGTGGTAGATTTATGTGTTCTTAATGTTGTACACCCACGAGTACACGTATCGTGATTGTACAAAGATACCCTGTGTTAGGGTTGCCACTTATCTAAAACAAGAAAACGATGCTATGGCTATTGTTTGTTTGCACACCGCGGAGTGAGGAGTGTAACCTTAATATTCGTTGGTATTGCAGTTGTTTGATATTTTATCGTTGAATATATTGTGATTATTTCCTGTGGAATTGAAATGTATTCTATATACTATTCTACTTATCTATTTACCCGTGTTGTATCACTTATTCAGGAGGTTTGCTCTTAGAAATGTCAGTAATAAAATAATGAAATAGAATAATAGAACGGAATAGACACATTAATTACTTTTTGTGTGCCAACCCTGTGATTTGCTTTGTACCTGTAATATCAGTCTTACAGAAGGGAACAGTGTTATTAAATAACAGTGAATAAATTGCATTGCTGGACGTTAAAGTGTGAGGTAGGAAGAGAAATAAACGCAATCAGTGGGAAATACGAGTCCATTAATTTTTATTCGCGGTGGTCAGAGTAATTGAAGGCTGCCAATTGCTGCACATTTATAAAAGATATATTTTACAATAGCTTGTGGTTCAATAGTAGAATTACAATCGTTTATTTATGTGTGGTATGATAGTGTTTTTTGTGTGTAGCAAACAAGGGATGCACTCAAGAATTAAGAAGAAATGAATAGTTTTCATATTATATTCATCTATTTCTCTTTCTTTAAGTTTGTTTTCCGTACTGTCCTGGAGCTTTCTCCAGCCTTAGGAGAGGTCTTTACCTCTCCTAAGGCTCCATTACGCCTACATATGCTATCCACAAACAATTTGAGCACTTTATTATCGCTATAAATTATACCATTATGTCCACATTCCCATAATTTGCTCAATTACGTCTCAGATGACGGAGCACCACGGATAGATTACAGTTAATAGATTTGTACTATCCGATCGGTTCAATTATAAGTATAGCTGAAATAGAACTACTTTCACATCGTAGTACATGTGATACGGCTATGTGAAATGTAATTACCGTAATCAGTGTGGCAAACCGCATGAAGTAAAAGTTGGGGCTAGTGGAACGGTTGAAATCGATAGCTAATTTTGTTGCGTTTTTCTTGATTGAGCATCGTGACCGCGGATGATAGATTTTCCTAATAATGGCTATTTGGAGAGAGACTTTCTATAAATTGACGAATCTAGGATTACATTATCAATAGATAATGTAATGAACAATAGTTCAAAATCTGTTTAGTTCAGGAAGGGAGTTATCGCAAAGGTGTTACGGCACCAGTAATGTGGGCTTAGTTTCAGAAAGCTCTGGTAATCTATATCCCCTGTATTAATTGACAATTAGGAATTGAAATATACATTGAAAGGTAAGATATTCAAAGACTCTGAATTAAGTGCCTTGCACCGATAACGTCGCGAACAAGAGTGTTTTCATAAATCTTGTTACAAAATAAATGTGCCCATTGTTAAGCCGAGTGTACAATGTATTGTATCGAATGAATGTAAGAGATAGATTGTATGAACGTTATTAATGTAAAGGCCGGTCCAGACACGCCTAGCCCGCCTCCGCAGAGAATAAATTCTATAACCACATGATACCTTGCAAGAATGTAATTGAAGAAACTTGTCAATGTAATACCGGTGGTACACTGTGCAACTTTCTTGGGATAATTTCTAATTAGCAGTAATTATCGGTTTTTTGTACTTTGTGAAGTAGCATTAATTGGTAATTTCTTTCGCTCTTGGTATCTAGATAGAAATAAGCTTTATTTTATTTAAAGGTTTAACATGAGTCAAATAATGATATTGCATAGTTTCTATTGAGGACTGGAGGATTCTATTAATTGAGGACACTATTAAACGTTAATCTATGCTAAACTTTGCATAACTGATGCTACTTATCTCAGCCGCCACAGGTTTAATGAAACTAAAATAAAGTTATTCCTTATGACAGAATGAACATATAAGAACTTTCACTATAATTATAGGTATCTAGATCTAACAAATAGGTTATGTTTTATCCCGAAAATCCCACAGGAACGGGAACTATGCAAGCTTTCTTTGAAAACGCGAGTGAAGCCGCGGGCGGAAAGCTACCTAATAATTTAGACTAGATTTCACTTAACAAGCCGATATCCACGCATTATTAAACTCACCTCACAAAGGATCGTTGCTAATAATTTTCAAACACTCGCGCAAGGAAGCCAGCGGATTGTTCCCTACAATTAGAGTGTACGGATGCAATAATTTCGTTACTTCCCCTGCATATTAAGGGCAATCTATCCATGCGAACTGCATGAGCCTTGTTAGGATCAAATGAACTGTTATTAAGAAAGCGATACATGTCTATATCTATAGATCATTTCTATGTTATAGATACATTGGAGGTTATAAAAATTGATGAGGAAACAATGGTTTTGATTAATATTTTGTTTTAGAAACTTTCTGATTACTATGCGGTCGGAGAGTAATGTAGATTGAAGGTCTTACTTGCAGTATATTTTACTGTCGTTCTGAAGGTCGAGGTTTGTTTCTTTTTTTTTAACTTTTCTTTAAGTAACTAATTTTTTTCAGGATGATTTTTCACAGGATTTTAAACTACCTATTTATCTATTTTGTTTAGATAGCTAATAACAATAATAGAAGACAATTTATTACCTAATATAATGGTCTATTTAGATTTCGAACTTATCATCTTCCCTTTAACATATTTATTTATTGTAAGTTTCATACAAATTGTACTTAAGTTTTATTTTAGTACTACAGAATCTGGGGCCTTAGACAAAGTAACAATTAAAAAACGATAACGAAGTTAGAAAAGGCAAAAATGTATGGGATTGACATTAGATAGACCACGTGATCTAACGCGGCGTATGTCAATCCCATACATTTTTGCCTTTTCTAACTTCGTTATCGTTTTTTAATTGTTACTTTGTCTAAGGCCCCAGTTTACGTTTAATCTTGCGAGCGCTTTGATGATAAAATAAAGTTTTATTCATTTATAAGTGACCGTAATAGATTTGTACCACCATTTAAGGAGCAAGTTGGCCTTCAAGCGACCTTTTTACAATGAGTCATGGTTATAGAAATTGAAATAGAATTTGTAACAGTTGTAATAGAATTTCTTTGCGATAAAAAATTAATTCGATCCAGTTGGCGAGACGTCGATACTAGTTTTTGTTACTTTAACGAGATCGTTGAGAAGTTTGTAGAAATTGCCTAGTTATCGAGTCGGTTTACTTTATTTGTTGTATAAGTTTTATGGTAGTTTTTATAAACGATTTCTTTCTTTGGTTACGCTTGAACTGTTTAGATGACACAATTGGTTCTTTGTATATAAAGCTAGCTATATTTACGGTTTATTTTTTTATTAATTTTAAATGTACATTTGAAGGTACGATTGTAATCAACCTTAATTAAGTAACCACATACAATTTATTATCTTCACCGTTTTTACGAGCGTTTAAGAAAGTTTATAAAATGTCGAAAATATTTACCTTTTTCTTTTGTTTTCCGCATTTGTAAGCTGTATTTTAATTTCAAACGCGTTTAATTACATTATATTTAAGCTCCATACATAATATTAACATTTATCATACGATAATGACTTCATTATGTTGTTAGTCTTGAAATGTGCGATTGTATCATTGTTCCGTGCTAAAAACATGATTTTGTTAAGTATGTTTTGTATAATTTTGTTAATTTGTTCAGAAACCGTGATTATAGTAATTAAGAGTGGATTTTCAAACTTCTTGTAGTTATTATAATATTATAAATAATTTATATGTTATTTGAAGTAAAAGCTAGTCAAGATACTTCTTCTACTTTGCTGGGCACCCCAAAAGATACTTTTTCATTTGGTAGTATTTTTTTGTATTTTCTTTGAGATTTAATCTCAATATCGAAAGTCGTCGTAATTATATTTAAAGTATAGTCAAGTCCATACGTACGCTTATACAACAAACATTACAATCAAAGCAATCAGTATACCTTTTATCTCATGTCTTAAATGAGATTGGTCATACAAAGGTCCTTCGAGACTCGTTCACAAATCATTCAGTTCAATAGATCGTCCACTTGTGTGAATGGTTCTATAGAATCAGCTGTAACGTGATCGGTATTTATGCTCATTTGTAAACGCAAGCAGGATACGGTTTTATTATCTCTTGAATATTCATGATTTGCGGTCGTAATTTTTGTTTCGATCGCTACGACGCCAGGAATAGAATGTGTAAATAGATGTTATTGGTTGGGTTATTTGTGTTTTATATTGTTCTACGTAATACTTTTTGATGAGCGATGTTTATTGTTGTTTTTAGGAAAACTGGATAAGTATACAAGTAATATTATACGTACGTACCTAACTACTGTTAATTCTTGTTATTTTTTTTAAATGTACCGTAGTATATCCTTGCCTTTTACATGAATATTTTGACTAAAAAATACCTTACAGCGAGCCCTTACTTAAAATTTCATAACACCTTTTACTACATTAAACTCAACGGTGTATCTTTATTCCGATTGCAATGATATTGTGTAATAGAAGAGAATCGTGTTACGTCCAACACAAGTGCAACAGAAATAAACCCAAGCTGATACAACACATGGAATTAACGATACTTCAGTAATTAATAATTAGCTTCCCCCGAGTGCGGCCCGATTGTACTGTTCTTTGATTAATTGCAGCTCTAATTGAGTGATTATAGGAGGGCTTTTTGTGATAATTGTACATTTTATAATGCCTTTGTATGCCGCTTGTACTCCTTTTTTAGCAGCGTGTGAGTTTACTTTGTGATCAATTATGTCAAGTGTTATCAGGCTTTCGATCGATGATGTCTATCGATAGGTTGTTTTCTCAGAGTTATTACTTGGACAATTATTGTTGTATTTGTATTGTGTTGTTACAAGTGTTCTTTGGCAATTAAATTTGATCATATATGATGGGGAAGCAATCTGTAGATACATTTTTACCGAGACAATATTAAAACTAAAATGCTAAAGAGACGAAATATTCCAACAACGCATAAAAAGAAAGCCAGGATCTTGTTCAAATTGAAATAGACTTTGACTCCGGCAATATATTCAATACATAATCAAAAATTAATGGCAACATAAATAAGCGACACCTCAACGATGAACAACAAGTGAACAGAGAAAGCTCAAACCAAGAATGTGCAGGAGCTTGTAGTTGCAAATGAGTCCCAAATGCACTTAACATACATTATAATAACAATACGTTGCCAAACAATGGCTGGAGTTTTTACAAAGGAATCATTACTGACATGGCGCAATGTTGTCGAGCTGAATAATTTGTTAGCCTTGTTTATGGGTGCTTCTGGAGTTTGTCAGGTTAACGACGTATAAGCAGGTGTTAAAGATTTTGGTACTGGAGACAGTGACGTTGCTCAATAACCAAAGTAGGCATTTCTAAGTTAGTAGTAGTAGGAAACATGCGTTAGGAATAACAAAATATGATATTGAAGAAGATGAATTTAATACAAGAAAAAAAACCTATTTATCGTAGATTTCAGTCTACCTAACCTATCGGTAAATATACGTTTGGCTTAGTAAGCATACCTTGCATTTATATGTAGTTTTTATTTAAACAGTTTCCCCAATGGAAAGTTGTCCTATTATAGATGTTTCCACAGTCCACTATAATATAGCATCAATCAGAATTATAAAACGGTCAAATCTAAATACATATAAGACGCTCGATAGGACAACTCTCAGTTGTGTAGCGTAAAATTGCTAGCAATGACCTTTAATGTTCGTATGACTTGTGAGTTGTGTGTTGTGACGCAATGGTTCTTGATTACGCGGGAAACTAAAATTAGAGTGAAATTGTATGAGAATAAGAGGACAGAGGTATATTTTCATAGTTAGTATCATAGTAGGTATATGTAGTACTTAAAATATTAACGTTTTTTGTATCGACATATGAAATGGTATATGTTTATTATGATATTATAAGAAGGATATAAAGCTTAGGAAATAAATCTATACTAATATTATAAAGCTGAAGAGTTTGTTTGTTTGTTTGATTGTTTGTTTGAACGCACTAATCTCGGGAACTACTGGTCCGATTTGAAAAATTCTCTCGGTGGACTCATTCATCGAGGAAGGCTATAGGTTATATACCATCACGCTACGGCCAACAGGAGTGGAGCCACGGGGTGAAACCGCGCGGAGCAGCTAGTCTTTTATAAAATTCTTATGTCACAGTTTTTGTTAGCAAACTGCTGCGACTTCTCCGAAACGCCTACACTGATTTTTATGAACCTTTTGTGTACATTAGTTTGGTCGTTAATTATTTTTATATTCCTTAGTGATCCTGACAAAAAAAACGTTTGCAGGGTCAGCTAGTAAATAAACTACATTCCTACTAGCAATAATTATACTTGCACATAGAAAAAGTTCCTGTTCACGCTGTTATGTTTATACTTACGAAGAAAAACCTTGTATTGAACTTTTTGTTTATAATTATGAACATAAATCGTCAGCATGTTAAACCAATGTGCATGCCAATATTGATTAAACAAAGTTATTTTGTTATAATGAACAATTAAAGTGGCATTAGGTTCCCTTCGGTGTGGGGTCAACGCGCGACCGATTCAATTAAACTGTGGGATTACGTGTCGATAGCAATAGATATTGACATGGAATTATAGCCTATAGGGCGAATAAGTGTAAGTAAAAACAGAAGAATGGGTATTGGGTATGTTTTTTGTTTGATGTTTTGCAAAGATGTTACACTTTTTTGCGCTACAATTATTTGTGATATTGTATTACATTTTGATTTGATATTGTATTACATTTTTAAATTGAGTGATTTGCAATATACGTAATAGATAATGTAACAGTAATGGAAACAATGATGTACTTACCATGATGATATTCGGTAAACAAAATTCTACATCTCATTTACTCAGATTTAAAAAAAAAACAATGTTAATGTTATTCTCGGTGATAACCTTTACGTCGTTACATTGAAATATTTTTAACGGCTTATATTTTCGGCAATAACGACCAGGTGGCCGATAATTATAAAATTTTTATTTTCCTACAAGGCCAAGGTAATAATGAAGGTTCGCAATATGAGGTTATTAAAAATAACTTGTATTTTTATGTTGTTAATCGCCATCGCAATACGTAATACATCCTCTAGGTCCCAAACAGTGAGGCTACTCATGCAGCGATCGAAGTTTTTTTCTTCTATGCGTTTACGCACACATACACAAACTCTCATTTACACATACATGCATACACACACAACTACAAATACATATACATTCACACATACACACATTTAGAAATACATATACACATAGCAATACTAATTCATTCATTGAAAGTTGAAACGCAATGCATTTTGATTTAACACCATTGTATTAATGATGTATTTGAAAGATAAAATGCATATGTATTTTAATGTTTGACTAGATATTTTTTATTGTTAGTTTGTGATTGGAAATATCTAGGTTATGTTAGCTGAATTTCAACAATATTTTGAAATTAGTAAGCTAAAAATACAATTAGTAACGTGTACCTATTTAGGCCGCGTGAATTTGCAAATGTACATGTAAATTGACACTATTTTATATTGTAATACTGTGATTTTATTGTTCATTTTAATCTACAAGAAGTGATATTTATACGAAATCAGTTTTTAACGGATTGAAAAAAAGCTACCCTAATGAGTAATGACTGTTCCTGATTTTTTAAACTTGAAGTCTGTTCACCAAAATCTGTTTAAACTTTAAACCAATTCCATGTGAAGTATATTATAAATCATGTTATAATAATCATGATTTCACCAAATCTAATTTGCATATAAAGCGTGGGATCTTACTAAAGAGGTAACATTTATTGACATTTTCATTTTGAGTGTTGACGTAGGAAGCTAATGTTTGTATACGCATGATGCAGGAACGACTGCATAAACTTGGATGTGATTTTGAATTTGAGATATTTTTTCGGGTGGTTTTGATTAACATTTTATGTACATACCTATGTTTCATGGAATGAATGTGTACCTATGTTCACGGAACGGCAAACCTACTTATAGATATTTTTTCTAGCATATTAATACATTAGATATAATAGTAGTTAAAATTTTAAATTTAAACAATAATACGTACCTAAGTGTACAATGTCTACTTATTAATTAATATGTTTTATAACATAAAAAAAACTACTCTATGATAATAAAATGCTCTAGTAAATACTACCCTGATGGTTTGGTGAGATTTGCCCATCAAAAAAATAAGTAACAACAATCTAGATTTTTTTTAATTTACATGTAGGTACAATGTACACATTGATTCCGTTGTTTTGGTCTGCTGGATTTAAATTCGATGGGTCGATAGAGCGAAAAATCATGTAAATGCAAATTGTATGGGCACAGTAGTTAGTGCATAATGGTGCGTGAACTTGCAAGCTTCGTTTAGCTTTGGACAAGGGATTTTTGAAAAGTGTAAGTAATATATTGATTTATGAGATTATTAACTAGTAGTTACCGGTGACTACGTATATTAGCATTTTAATTTTTAACGTATGGCCTCTTTTTTAACATAATTTTTTGTATTGCGTATTATCGTATCATTGAAATACATACCTATTTAAATACTTAGGTACTATATTCCGTATGGCAACATGCCTGCTAATTTTCACCCTCGTTGTTTTTCAATATTACTAGAAGAGGTAAATTTGCATCTTTACCATAAATACATTACCCCATCCTTCTTATACTTTACAAATTTATGGATCATATTTCAGTGTCAATGGCCGTCGGCTGAAATTGCACAACTCAGCTTAAAACATACAAGGGAATATCATCTTTACCTTTTTTCGTATAAGTTCGTTTTTCCCATACACAGATAAGCAGCTGACGATGAAATTGGTGTAACAGTGTTTGTTATGGTGTTAAATCTTCGTTATCATATCACTTATCAGCTCCTTGTAAATTCCTTTAGTTATTTATTCAACTGCATCGTATTTGAATAACGTATGAAACATCTGCTGGTAGGTGGTGTGGCTTGGTTGATATGCTAGGATTATTTTTACGTTTATAATGGGCAAGATGAATATAGTACAGTACGCGTCACGTAAAAAGAACGCTGGATGAAAGTGATGGGGTGTGTTTGCACTTTGCGCATGGATCGAGATTGCACGAAAGTTATGTGCTGATTATTTTATTTTTGAACTAGGCTCGCGAATCGTGGCTTCGCAACTACCTATTTGTTATTCTTTATAACACCAAATAGATAAATCGCCAATGCGCAGCTTCCGTCAGCCATCCGTCAGCGTTCTTTTTACCTACTTGACGCGACTTATATGTGAAGGTAATATAATTTTACTTTGATTATTTTTCCGACCCAAATATCGACCAATAGAATTGCACCATTCGACGTCACGTGGTACAACCTACATGATATTATACCAAGAAGCTTATATCTAATACACTGGAGATTTCGGTATGAACATTTGACGTGTAACAAGAAAATTGTTGTGTTTTATCACTTTCACACCTAACTTGGTATTGCCACTGTTAATACGAAGTTTTCCCAAGGCTACTATGTATGCCGTAATATTCTGTGCAAAAGGTTAGTTTTTGTACATGAGTTTGTTGATAAATTGCCAACAACGTCATTCAGAAGCATTGTTGGATGAGACAATTATTATTTATGCTAAATAAAATAAGTATCTGGACCAATTATTAAAAAGCGATACTCCCTGATTATGGGTAGTTACCATAATAAAATTGTAGCAACTCTCACTTTGACAATATGGCATAAGTGTCAAAAAAATTGCGTCGCTTCGAATATTTAAGTTAATATTGTTGCGTATTTAATAAATATTTTCCGAATATAAATAATGTATTGCATTGAGAAAAATTGCAGAAGTGTTTGGACACCAAATTCTGGCATAGAATTTCACAGGCAAGTGTATATTTACGTTATTTACAATATTCCTCAATACTCCTGAATTTACCTGTTTAGAATCATTTCAATGGCAAAAATTGTAAAATTTTGCATCATTTTAGAAAGCAGTCATGTTAAATTTGTTATTTTTCTAATACTTTATCATTTTTCAACAAGTTTTCAATAAACAAAATTAACAAGTAAGGTAACCATGATGACGAGTTTTTATGGATAGTGAAGAGAATATATTGTAATAACAATATTATGATGAAATTTAGAACACCATTTTCAAGATTTTTACTAGTAATGAAACAACACTCGACATCGGTATTGCACTCACATGTAGTTATAAGATTGTTCGTTTTTACATTGAAATTTATACTTTTTTAACTTACCTCATATTTTTTGTTTTAGGTATTTCAGCTTTCCAAAAAGTAAAATAAAAAGAAATATATGTGCCCATCAAGGGTAAAATTACTGAGGATTACGACCCAGAAAAAAATACCTTTTGAAAAATAAACTTTGTAAAGTTAGCTGAAATTTGTGCAAGGCGTTTATTATAAACAGTTTTTCTTTGATGATTTTGGCTTGAAATTGACCCGTCGAAGCAACGCGTTTAAAAAGAAGATCTGAGTAGCTTACAATTTGGTAAACAGCATCTGATGCAAAACACAACTTTCCTCTATTTACAAAGGATGTTAATGCTATATATCGGTTCATATCCAGGTTTTGTAGCCAAGAGTTATTTAAAACTATCATTCTATACCAATTAAAATTGTATGTACCTATAAAGTTTGGCCAGTAATATTATAATATAATTAATACTGTTAAAAATATATGTCGTTATTATTTATAGACCATGATTTTTAGTTTTTTCTATTTCGAAAAATCCTGAATATACAAACCAGTGTGGTCACCCACAGAAAGAGACAAAAAACAACACTGACGTCATTCAAGGTTATATTTTCTTGTGACAAGTCAATGGTCATAGTGCAATCTCCAGTGTATTAGACAAGAAGCTTATATCTAATACTCTGGAGATTTCGGTATGAACATTTGACGTGTAACAAGAAAATTGTTGTGTTTTATCACTTTCACACCTAACTTGGTATTGCCACTGTTAATACGAAGTTTTCCCAAGGCTACTATGTATGCCGTAATATTCTGTGCAAAAGGTTAGTTTTTGTACATGAGTTTGTTGATAAATTGCCAACAACGTCATTCAGAAGCATTGTTGGATGAGACAATTATTATTTATGCTAAATAAAATAAGTATCTGGACCAATTATTAAAAAGCGATACTCCCTGATTATGGGTAGTTACCATAATAAAATTGTAGCAACTCTCACTTTGACAATATGGCATAAGTGTCAAAAAAATTGCGTCGCTTCGAATATTTAAGTTAATATTGTTGCGTATTTAATAAATATTTTCCGAATATAAATAATGTATTGCATTGAGAAAAATTGCAGAAGTGTTTGGACACCAAATTCTGGCATAGAATTTCACAGGCAAGTGTATATTTACGTTATTTACAATATTCCTCAATACTCCTGCATTTACCTGTTTAGAATCATTTCAATGGCAAAAATTGTAAAATTTTGCATCATTTTAGAAAGCAGTCATGTTAAATTTGTTATTTTCCTAATACTTTATCATTTTTCAACAAGTTTTCAATAAACAAAATTAACAAGTAAGGTAACCATGATGACGAGTTTTTATGGATAGTGAAGAGAATATATTGTAATAACAATATTATGATGAAATTTAGAACACCATTTTCAAGATTTTTACTAGTAATGAAACAACACTCGACATCGGTATTGCACTCACATGTAGTTATAAGATTGTTCGTTTTTACATTGAAATTTATACTTTTTTAACTTACCTCATATTTTTTGTTTTAGGTATTTCAGCTTTCCAAAAAGTAAAATAAAAAGAAATATATGTGCCCATCAAGGGTAAAATTACTGAGGATTACGACCCAGAAAAAAATACCTTTTGAAAAATAAACTTTGTAAAGTTAGCTGAAATTTGTGCAAGGCGTTTATTATAAACAGTTTTTCTTTGATGATTTTGGCTTGAAATTGACCCGTCGAAGCAACGCGTTTAAAAAGAAGATCTGAGTAGCTTACAATTTGGTAAACAGCATCTGATGCAAAACACAACTTTCCTCTATTTACAAAGTTAATGCTATATATCGGTTCATATCCAGGCTTTGTAGCCAAGAGTTATTTAAAACTATCATTCTATACCAATTAAAATTGTATGTACCTATAAAGTATGGCCAGTAATATTATAATATAATTAATACTGTTAAAAATATATGTCGTTATTATTTATAGACCATGATTTTTAGTTTTTTCTATTTCGAAAAATCCTGAATATAGAAACCAGTGTGGTCACCCACAGAAAGAGACAAAAAACAACACTGACGTCATTCAAGGTTATATTTTCTTGTGACAAGTCAATGGTCATAGTGCAATCTCCAGTGTATTAGATATAAGCTTCTTGGTATTAGATATAAGCTTCTTGTATTATACTGATAATTTTTTGAAAATTTTCTCTGGTCGTTGACGTCAAACTGACAGGTTTAATTCAATTGTGAAATTATTGGCCGACATTTGGAACGGAAAAATAATCTCCCGAATACCACTGGTATTATAAGTGAATATTTAATTTAGAAAATAATTTTCGTAACTTATAAAAGGGAAAAAGGTCGAGGCTTAGATTACAAAATAAAAGACAGATGGAGCGTTGCCGAACTAAACCGAATAATTTATCGTCATTTTCAATAAAGCTATGTGTGCTGTCATTTCGCCGCTGCACTGTACGTACACGGTGCTTCTGTGTGCGTGTAATGTTGCCAGATATTGAAAAATTTGCCAAATTTTTCCCCGACTACGGAAAAAAGAGGGTTATGTTTTTCGAGTTTATGGATGTATGTATAATATTTCTTTGACACGCCCTGCAGTATAAACCGTTGGACCGATTTTGAGTTGTGAGGTTTCATTGCAATGATCTGAATTATTATGTTAGTGGCGGTAGTGACGTAGGCTATATACATAAATGAGAAGTCAAGTTTTAATTTTTATTTAAATTATTTTATTACATAAAGTACCTGCCTACTAAAGTTATATATGGACAAAATAATTGTATTCAATTTTTTATTAAATAAATTACATAAAAAAAGTTTCAATATTAACTATAATAATTATATTAGTTTTTATTTTTTATAATATATGAATACGAATAGCGGTAGTTTTTAGTCGAGAATACGGGACATTTTATTTTCATCATATCCATCATGGAGTTCACATAAATTAAATCGCTAGCGAAAACGACTATGACGTTTTTAAGCTTTATAAAAGTAACAAAATAATGTATTATGCTTATTAAAATAATCTAATAATTATCATGAACCTTTAGTGCACTATCACATTCACGATCGAAAAATCCAACAGCATTACCCTGAAGATCTTTTAACCATTTTACCGTTTTACCAAGAAAAATGGCAAATTCATTTTCAAAATACTGGCAACATACGTTGAAGTTTTGTATTCCTTCATATCTGTAAAATTATTATTCGTATTAAAGAAATAAATCAGCCAAATAATCTACAGAAAACCTGTGAAACGATGTTTTATCTTCTTTTTTGTTTTCGGGAACAAATTTTACAGCGTTTTATTATCACAAGACGGCATTTTTTTACTAAAATTTCAAACCCTTTTTGACGTATTGCATGACACTTTATGCGCTGTAGCACTGGTGCAGCGACGTATTTGTTTTTGATTTCGTATTTTCTTTGACAAGGGCGACGGGCGGTTGTCATGCTCCATCTGTACTTTATTTTGTAATCTAAGGGTCGAGGACTCAAAACAAATAATGTGATTTTTCCAATTTTCTATTTCTATTACGATAGATTTAAAGGCCTACGTTTACCTATTTTTTTTTTGCCAAGAATTCTTGTTATATTACTGCTATCACACAAAGCTGATAATAGTCTATACTATTGTATCGGACATTTATACATACCTATCAATGTTATTCCTTAAAAACCTGTTTGTTAGACAAATCCTACAAAATCTAGCACTACCAATTACCACACTGAAATTCTCGCTGAAAACACACAAACTAAAACATAATTGAAATTGATTGCGTTATGTAACAGGTCGTTGACCCAATTCGTGGTTGATGGAGTGATTCATAGATATCATCGCTTATGTAAGGTGCCGCTAGCAATATCTTAGTGGAATAGCCAATCGATAAAAGTGAAAAGAAATTGATTGATTTGTTGTTTGAATATTTTGGTTGTGAATAAATGTTGTGGAATGAATTGTGAGGATCTACATCACACGTTCTGTTTATTGTGTTTTACCTAGTTTTAAAAGAAAGTCTTCTTACCGATTACCTTATCGATTTTTAAATGAAATTTTAATACCCAAAGAAATTGGACGTTAACATTGGTTGTTCCTTTAGTGCAAATCTATTACCAAGTAGGTAAAATTTCTAAATAATGAAAGCCTAAAAATATTTTTCCTCTCTTTTAAATAAGCTGATATAAATTCAGTGTGTAGTATTATGTATTATTGTTTTTCATATTGTGCGTCATTTTTGGAAGTTCGGTTGATAAAGTCTATCTATTTAGATCATCTTTTATAAGATTTAGTGCAAAATTACTATCGGTCATTTCACAATCGGCTAACTTGAATGTATTTTAACTATAAAAATCTTTACTAATTTTATAAAAAGAAAATACTATGCCTATGTTCTTTCATACGATTTAACACGTATTTAATTCATTTATTGGTACAAATCATAACTTTAACATTTTTTTATCTTGGGTGAACTTGTCTGTGGTGATTTTAAATTTCTAAATATTTTTGCTTTTGCGTAATTATGGCTTATGTAATTATGCTATTATGAAATGGTGTTACATCTTTGTAATTATCTGTGACTAATTTTAACTGAAAGTTGATGCTTTATTACCTGTGAAGTTAACTAATAAGGAAGTCATTGCGTGTAATATTAACCTTTTCACACTATTTGAGTATTTAGTATTTACTCATATAAGCTAAAGAACTATGTAGGCTTTTATTTTTTGAGTATGCAACATACCTTTTTTTATAGTGGAGAATGCATTTAGGCATACCCAGGGCACTCGGGGGAAGAGCCCTGGGTTATGTCGGACTCACCCTGCTGAGTGCAGGGACCTACCGACTAAACTCCACTGTGTTCCGCCGTGCCGCTTTATAGACGGGGCCTCGGGTATTCGGTAGAACCGCGTCCGCGGACCAGTATGCAACATACCTATGTAAATTTATTTGCCATTTATTGAGACATATTAATAGAATAAAAAAATGGCATATTTTTGCTGGATTAGGTATATATATATCTTCAAAGTGGTTTCTTCTAACATATTTCCATTCGTTAAACATTAATAAGATTCAAAGATTTCACAATTGCATGTTGTTCCTAAGATAATAGGCAAAAAGTGGAACATAGTAAACGATAATGAAGTGTGTGTTGTTTTAGTGCAGATCCATAACAAAGGGGATTGCGTTGTACGTAGAAGTTATCTACTAGAATCGATTCTTCGATTCTTTTGAAAACAATAATTAGAAGAAAGAAATAAAATAATAACACTAGAAAATTGTACCAGCTTACTCTGGGATAAAATAAAAAATGTAGCCTATGTGACTCAGGAGAAATGTAGCTTTCTGCTGATGAAAGAATTATTGAAATCGGTCAAGTAGTTACACGCAAGTGATACACAAAGAAGAAAGCTAAAGGCAAGATCTAATTTCACGCGTCTTCTTCACGTCTATTTAAACAATTTGATTAAATAAAAAACACGTTTAAAAGATAACATCGACTGTTGCTCGTTATTAAAAGAAATTAAAGTAACATTGATCCTAAACAATCTATTTTATTTCTTAGAACCTTTCATTGATCGTTCTAACAAGACAGGTAGGCGACTTATCAAGATATAAGATGCCGAGGTGTCTTATACCTCTAAAATTACCGTATTTAACGTATCATCTCGAAAGCTAATAGAAAAAATATATCATCGAGTGTTTACAAAGAAATTTAACATGTCCCTTCCATATCTTTACATCTGCGTTATCAATACCTGATGTTTTTTGTCAGTCCCAAGACTGTTATCCAAACAATCCGTGAAACAATAGTTGGATCTACTCAAAATGGGATCACTCTTAACCAATTTAAATTCTTTTATACGTCCTTTTTTGGAATTCGTGATTTATATCCAATGTGTCTTTAATGTTTTGTGTAACATGTCGTAATATTAACAGCTTTTTAGTGAGATGTTTTGGGATGTGGTGGTTTTGGGTTTATATTAACAAGTAATTAGGTAAGGTAGAACTTAGAAGGTATGAAAAGGAAAGGATTATATAGATTAATATCTAATGTTTGGTTTGAGTTCTGGTTGATAAAATTTGGTAGTTATTATTCTTGACAATTCTCCAGTTATAAACCTTTGGATCAGGTTAATAAATAAGCATGTTTTGCTCTCTGTACTTATAGTTAATATTAAATCTATTAACCATGTTATACTTACTATACTTTCATACATACACTCTATAACAAAGTTTTCCCTTGTTACAGTCGGCTTCTTGATCCTCGTGTTCTACCTGTGGGGCACGCCGTACGAGCGCGGCTTCTTCTGCGACGATGAGTCCCTCAAGCACCCGTATAAAGACTCCACGGTTACTAATGTCATGCTGTACATCATTGGATTAGGTTTACCTGTTTTTACGGTGAGTTAATTATTTATTTATATAAGCATTTAAAAATGTTTTACAGATGAAGAAGACCAGATACATTTTACACTGGTCAAGTACCTAGGCGACCTTTTAGCTCAAGAAAGTTTTCCTCCGGGCTACATAAAACATAGAAAATTATGTACATTGTAAATATAGACCATTAGGTAGAAAATATTGTGATATTGTGTTTGATTTGCTATTGGATTGTAGAATAATTATTAAATTTTGATCAAAGGATTTATCGTGAATACCTACTATGCGCATTCTTTACATATACCTAATTACCTAGTTAATTGCCTATATTTCGAGTAAAATTTTATTGATTGGAATTTGGAAGTGGGTGGGTAATGGGCATCTTATTCTCCAAAAAAGTGATACGTATTCAAGAACAAAAAATACAGCGGTCGAAATTAAAATGATGGAGGGCGGACCTTGAGGTAAAGAAAGCCTGTAATTATTCAATAATTAAATGTTATTTTTGAGATTTATAATTAGGGAGTTAATATCGACAGGTCGCTTAAATATTTTTTGATATTTTCGCTAGATTTAAATAAGTGCCTCTTGCCTAAAGAATTTCAGCGACCGCGTCTAACTTTTTAATTCTTCTATACTAATTAGTAGGGGAGACCGGGTACAAAAGTAACACTTTGTACTTTTGCCTTGATTTCTCACTGGGTGTTAATGTTATCATTAAATTAATATAACCATATATAAATTTAGTTCATATTCTTTACACTAGCGTTTCAATTTATTACATTATGTAGTGTTTTATATTAATAAACGAAATTAAAAAAAAAAATCGTCAGTTGTTACTTTCGACCCCGTAAGCAGGTCGAAAGTAACACGTCGTGGGTCGAAAGTAACAAGATAAAGGGGTTGGTAATTAATACAATATTATGATGGTAAATCAACAAATTATTTGTTTAAAGACTTTGTATTAGTAAAACAAACCAACTTTTGTATTTTAAATATAATACTTACAAATATAATACAAAACAAATCGATAAAAAATATTCTTAGTTTAAGTAATGAGATTAATTAAAATCATTATTTTATAATTAAAAATTCTACATCCTGCATCCATCCACAAGCATTCCCAGCTCCATCACAACCACCAGGACCCTCAGCAAAACGAAAAAAGCGGGATGTGTTCTCCTAGAGCATTAATGGCAACAGTAACAGTTACTAATTTTCCAGGCTCTGCTAAGGTTATGGCACCTATGTACTTGTTTAATGCCTTTTTATTCTACAATTTTGTTAGGTTTTGGTATTATAGTGGTCACCCCTGTCTCGTCCATATTCCAAATATCTTTTGGCTCAAATTGGTACCTTTCCCAATACCTCAGCAAGGTTAACAAAAAAAAATTATTCACATTATGCTCGTTGATGGAGATAACCGAAAATAAACTGTAGAGCACTCGATTAAATAGTCGCGTAGATCAATTTATTTGTTATTAGTAAATCTCGATCGACGCAAGGTAGCTGAACTAGTATTCCCGGCTTTTATTTTTTTTGTAAATCTAATAATATGATAATATGGCAAATATTATATTTTTTTGCAACGCCTCTAAAGCGCGTCACACACGGTGAAGATACTATAATATTTTATGTTAAGATTCTCTAATATAAAACGTTTTAGTATCTTAAGGTATCCGGTATCAGCGTTCTGACCATCATTTTTCTTTTTGTCATTGCGTACTAAGAACCGCCATCCTGTTACAAATGATCCACAAAATTTCGAGTCATTTGTAACAGGATGTGACGTGTGCCAAAATCATCTTTCAAAATGCTCGTCAGCCGTGTCGGTAATTCCTCGATCTAGTTCGTTATCACGGCATTCTGTTGAAGTAAAGGTGTAAATAAAAATATACATAATCATAATGGGACAAAAATAACATGTTACTTTTGTACCCATAGGGCTATGTTACTTTTGTACCCGTCTATATTTTTGCCAAGACGTGCAACAAAACTTTAAAACGGAACGTGCTACATTAAAATGATTATGAGCAATTCACAATTACTCTAATCAAGAATGGATATGCAAACATTCAGATTTCTATCATCCTTTTAAGACTACGTAAACGTTTAATAAAAAAATGTCGAAAATCTTACTTTTGATTCGTGAAAACACGTTGTGTCCTGTCACACAGCCTAACAACGCGTGGCGCCCCCGGCGAATGAATACAATTAAGGGGGGCACTCTCGGCTATCACCTGACAGAGGCTAAGCGGTGTTCGCCCATTGGATAAATCTAGAGAGCATTTGTTACTTTAGACCCACCGTTACTTTTGTACCCGGTCTCCCCTACCTAATTGCTTGTATTATCAAGCTGAATAGTTTGCTTGTTTGGTTGGTTGTACTCGCTAATCTTAGGAACTACGGGCACCAATAGGAGCGGAACAATGTGGGTAAATTTATTTAAGTATTTCGAATTGTAACCTAATTCCAATCCAACCTAAAATGTAGAACATACTAGATAAGATTTTTTATTTATACGATTAGTATACATTTTTTTTCTATTCTTCAAACGTCACAATCTCCCTAAATTCCCATACATATCCGAGTGTGAAATGTTATATTTCCTAGAGTTAGCGTCCACTATACAATATTAATAATAATAATAATAATAAAACATTTATTGTCAACAGCACACAAAAACATACAATACAAGATTAAAAAAAAACATTCAAAGTAAAAATAAGAGATAACAATACTTAGTAATAAAATATGTATAAGAAAATAATGCTTATAATAGGTATTGGACATTTCTCTGTTGACAAAAGGGACCAACTCAGTATCTGGCACGAATGATGAGATGGACCATTCGCACCACTGATTTTCAGTGGCCCCTTATGACATTTGGAGTTGACAATCACACACTGAACAATAAAATAATAAAAATACATTACACCTTAAACCTAAAAGAGATAAAAACAATAAAAATAAAGTAATGAAAACAAAATGAATAAAAGACAAAAAATAAAATAAAATAAATAAAACCAAAGGAGAAACAAAGCAAATCATGCAATCAAGATATCAAACACTTAAGAAAAAAACAATTGAAAATAAATAAACTTAAACTCAAACATCACAAGTTTTATTTTACACATTAAATATTACATATTTGCAAAGGAAGTTACACTCAGCGCCACCAAGTCCCCTATGGAGGGTTTAAAAGTAAGTGAATTCGATATTTGCGTCGAAAATTTTCCTTATTGCGCAAATTACGTAGTGGTGGTGGAAGATTATTCCAACACTTGGTGGCACTGTATCGGAAACTTCCCTTGAACCCTGCGGAGTGGTGTCTAGGTATGGCCAGCTTTTGAAATGCTGATCTTGTTTGATAGCTTAGGGCACTGCGCTCACCCATCCAGGCAAGTTTTTGGTATAGGTATGATGGAACCTTGGTTTGCATGACACCAAAAAGAAGAGTGGCAAAATGTAAGCGCCTTCGAGCTTCCATATTTAATATCTTAGCACTTTGAATATATGGACTAACATGAGTTCGAGGCGGTATATTCCAGCAATAACGTGCACAAGCATTTTGTACACGTTGAATTGCTGCTTTTGTCCGTGAGAGCAATCTAGGTCCGTACATTGTGTCGGCATAATTAAACTTGGATAGTACAAGCGCGTCACAAAGTCGGATACGGAGAGTAGTGTCAATATATTTTCGTATTCTATACAGAGTCTTAAGTCGATAAAAGCAGTTGGAAATAATGGTATTTATATGTTTCTCGAATCTTAAGTTCTCGTCAAAAATTATTCCTAAATTACGAGCCTCATGTACGCGGTCAAGTTTCCTATTATTAATTAATACATTTATGTCAAATTGATTAATTCTATTGATTATTTTTGGATTACCTAATATCATAAACTTTGTCTTGGATGGGTTAAGAATTAATGAATTGCGTTCAGACCACAAGTTAATGTCATTCAAATCGGAATTGACTTTGTCAATTGCCTCTAGGGTTTCATTAGGATGAAATGAGTAGTAGAGTTGGATGTCATCAGCATAAATTTGATAGTTGCAGTTCTTTATGATTTTGACAACATCTGCACTGTACAATATGAATAAAAGAGGGCCTAAGATTGAACCCTGAGGAACCCCTCTCGTAACGATACTGGTATTAGAATATGATCTAGTTCCGTCTTCATTTAAGACAGAAACAGTTTGTGTTCGATTGCTCAGGTAACTTTCAAACCATTTAACGCAATTATCACCCAACCCATAATATACAAGCTTGGAGAGCAGTAGGGCGATGTCAATTGTGTCAAAGGCACGAGAATAATCTAATAATAACATGATTGTGCCCCTTCCATCTTCTTGTGCGCACAACATGTTATCGACAACGTCCATCAGAGCCGTAGCTGTTCCCCTATGCTTCCTAAAGCCAGACTGGTGCTCAGGTAAGATATTATGTAGTTCCAGATATTCCATTAATTGTTTATGAACAATCTTTTCTATGACTTTTGACAAACAAGGAAGTACACTAATAGGCCGCAGATCTTTCAGGCTATCTGGAGTTTTGTTTTTAGGCACAGGATAAACCAGTGCCTGTCGCCATAAATGTGGAAACGTATTCGACTGAAAAGATCTATTAATGATATGGGTCAATGTAGGTAAGGAATGAGGCAATGTGAGGAGAAACATATCTAACGAGATATCATCAACACCTACAGCTTGAGATTTGATCTCATTCACAGTTTTAAGGACAATATTCTCATCGACAAGCTTGAATTTAAACATTGACCGTTAATATTGACCGTTGGACAATGTTTGAGCAGCCATTAGTTATTGTCGCCTTTTGCTAAACTTACATATTGGTTCTAAACTTTCTTGTAAATATAAGTCTCGACAAATAAGTAAAAGACAAACTATTTATACGTACTGTATTATACGTACGGAAGATAGTGAATGAAATTTATGAATGGATTGTACCTATGTATTTCCTTATGGTTATAAAACCATGGCCATGGAAAAAATAATATCTCTCTTATGAGTATCGTGATAAATAATGTGATCCTTAAATATATAATTAAACTAGCTTACCGCTCGCGGCTTCTCCCGCTTTCTCTAAAACGATTTGAGATTTAAACTATCCTATCCCTCAAGTTGGATCGAACTGCACATGGTGTGCGAATTTTATTATAATCGGTTAAGTGGTTTAGGAGTCCATTAAGGACAAACATTGTGACACGAGATTTATATATATATTAAAGATTTAAAGGTATTACTTATTGTTGTTTAATTCTTAAAGTAAATTTATTCAGTTCACACAACAACACACTTCAGAAAAATAAATTGGTACATTCAGTTTATTAGTTTATAGATTAGTCATTTTAGTTATATCGGTTATATAGAACATTCTAAAGATTAATTTTCCCAAAAATAATTTTATTACCAAATAACTCATATTCTATATTATATTACGTAAGAAGTGACGAGTTTTAACCAAAAAGCCGGTATAATAAAGTAGATTATATTTTTTATTCAGCATCAAGTACGTATATAGAACTTATCAAACGTGAAATCTAAATGTCCAGCGGTTAATTTGATAGGCAAGTACAGTCAGGGTGTAATTTAAATAATTAATTTAAGCCGAATAAATCATATTTTTTATTGAAGTGAAACTTCTTTATCGGGGTTGGAAAAAAATTTAGTGTAACATTTTTTCGTTACGCGCCATCTTTTTCTTATCCGTACCACGCGTGATTCGACGTATTTCTGTAAAGTTGCATATAGTAAATTATTTTTTGAAAAATAAGGTCATAAAGAAGTTTCACTTCTTACGTGTGTACCCACACACACACACATTTTTTTGTTATAATTCTTCATATGAAAGTCTTTTTTTGACTTCTTAAATTGACTTATGTACATATTATATTTAATAAAATATTGTTTTACATCGAAGATCTTCTACATTTCAAAAAACTGAAGTAGTGAGGATTAAATTCAATCGGACGTTTTTTCTTTCTTTCAATCGTCAAAGCCCAAAAGTATACATATTATAGTAATTTTCAATGTCACGTCACTTCTCACGTCAAATACAAAGCAACGAAGCCTTGTCCCTTAATTTACATAAAAACTATTTAAGGACTTCTCTCGTTGTCAGTACTATGCCTTGAAGAATGTTTGCTCGTCCTTGCGTAAAGCCAGGTGCAAATATACTATTCAATGTAACAGTTGTGCCGCTCATGGTGTTATTATTGTTTATTATATGTGTGTTTTATGAACACATTTTTGAAGTGAAACTCCTTTAGGCGCGTTAAGAGTAAAATTACAAGGCCGCGTCATAGCAATACCGTCCGTCATGTCAGGCGACGATTTTGGTATCTTTGAATCTTGCCAAAGAAGTTTCACTTCTGAAACGTATGCTCGGCTTGTACGCTCCTGTTTTTTATAAAACGAAGATAAATGAGTGTATGCTTGTTAAATGTTAAGGTTAATTTATTAATTAAATTTGAACGTATAGAGAACAAAGGAACTAATTAATGTTTGATTAATTTAATACCTACTGTATTAATACTGTTCTAGTAAACCAGCATATTATTATATTAGTTCCGTGGAAAGCATAAGAATAGGAAACCTTTGATGTGTGTCATTTCTTTATTTACTGCGTATAAGGTGTTGAAAATGTATGGCTTCGATATGTGTGATTATTAGAAAATTAAGTAGGCACTATTTATAATGGATCATTCATGGAGTTGTAAACGGTAAAAAAAATTGTTATATATTTAAATAGATTAAATGTATTTCGAGAAAAGTTCTTGGGCTAAAGCCCTAATAAAATGTTGTTAAAAAACGATTATTATCAATGTTGATGCTTACCGTAAAGTAAACAGATATAGCTACTGTGTTATTTTACATCTTAAGATGAATATCTTAACTGCATTGAATTTTTATTACCTACGAAAAATCTGAAGCGACCGTTAAGATGGTAGTTATATGATGGTAGAGTTAAGGTTTTACGCTCTTTTTACTAGTTTTAGAATATCATAAAAACGTTGTTACGTCTAAAATAGTAACGAATAGTAGCTCGTTGTAAAAATATGGTTAATAAGTCGTTGCGCGTCCTACGTTCTACGACGTCGTAGGTACGTCTTCAAAAAAAAAAAAACACAGTAACATACAAAATGACTTCATGCATCATGCATGCATGCATGAATTTCTTTGCTCGCTTACATCACGTACGTCTACATCATCTGACTAAAACCAAACATAATACGGAAGAATATTTTTATTTTGTTTAAAAATGACGTATATTTTTACTATAAAATAGATATAAATATCTGTGTTTAAAAACGTAATTAAATTATGGATATGCGTCATTATAATATTGAGTGTATACTTAGAAAAAATAGCTATCATAGTATTCCCTTGTAAGTGATTACTATAAACGTACTAATGTTTAACTTTTATTGCTCATAATCACAGTGTCAGGGAATTAATAAATCATCGTCTTATAGAATGAGGATAGCGGTTTCAGAGGTATAAATGGATGGACAAAAATAAACTTCAATCGCGGCTGTGATAAAATTGGGATTTAAAGTTTGTAAGTCATTAATCATAACACGATTTTGTTTTATGACTCTGTATATAAATATGTTTTCTTTTAATTTTATGGTAAAAATAGTGTTTGTTTTGGGTTGGAAATGTGGTCGTTATTTTCGCGTCTTCTTAAAAAATACAGAAGTTGTATTTATTAATTATTATTTGTTTTATATATAGATAACAATTCGGAATGCTATGTTTTATCATACTCAAGATTGAAGTAGACACTACAGAAAGCAAATAAATAATATTATGTATACTTACGTAGTTTTTCTTGAACAGCGATACAAATCTTAGGTTTTTAAAATACAACAATAATGGTATTTGAACAGGTAAATCTATTATTTCATAAGAGTATTAACAAATACCCAAAACGTATGAAATATTATACTAATTGGTAAAATTAAATAGTCTGACGGTTGAATTAATTAAATTTTCTGGGATTAGTAACATGACGAATACCTGCCCATCAATGGACATTAAATTATTTTTTCTCATAGCGGTATCGGTCGTTTAAACTTTATAATGACCTTTTTGAACTGTGGCACAAAAATAAGATTAATTCGTAGTGGTAATACAGTTAAACACTCATTAGATTGAGAATCTACATTATCAAGACTAATATTATTAAGCAGAAGATTTCAGTGTTAGAGATACCTAGCCCATTTATCGAGGAATGCTAAAGGTATAGGCTATATATATCACAGAACATATAAAGAGTATGTTCTGTGCTATATATCATCACGCTAAGACCGAAAAGAGTGAAAAGTGAAACCGCGGGGAACAGCTAGTCAAATAATAAATGACTGCAATTTCTCAGTATAGCAACGAATATACATATAAATATATGAGGTAGGTGGGTCTATATTAATTCTCAACTATCGAAAATTATAATCTATATTGCATAGCTATTGCATAGCTTCTATTGCGGGCTTTGAGCGCGGGGACCGAATCCAGAAATTGCGTAACGAAAAACCTCACGCTCCCCACTCCGACGGGCTCGGATGTGTGGCTTAAAGGCATGCTATGCAATAGCTTTACCGCGGCAGTCCCCGAGTGCCACACGTTTTATTTTTATTTACTAAAATATATACTTACCACATTCCGTCCACTGATTCGATTCGATGGTACAGATATAAATGGATATAACTTTCCAATGCTCCATGGATGCCCCAGTTTTCGATGCGTGATCTGAGGTCGTTTATAATCGTAAATGCAGAATTATCATTCGATTAATGCATTTCTTGTCGAGTTACGTTTGCTATTGTGTCTGTCAGTGAGACGGTCTTGTAGTGCAAAATGATTTTTAATTGATATGAAATAAGCCAATTCAAATGTTTCGGATTGGTTATGGGATTATTTTGTTAATTATGAATTAGTTTGGGGATTCTTTTGTTTATGTTAGACATTACTTTAGAACTGATGTTATCTGTGCAATGTGCATATTAGATCAAAACTGTTACGTTGAAAATTTGTACTTACAAATTATTATTTATTGTAACTATATTGATGTTATCATAACAATCGATGTTTACACTAATCGACACCTGTGATCTGACTCACTATGTAATTTATCTAAACATCTGATCACATTTTGAAGCATTTAAACAACTTTGCGTAAATGTGGAAAGACTGCGTTTTTCTCTGAACAATTTTCAACAAATTAATTATTTTTTACCTTATTATTTCGTACAAAATAATGATACCTTGCTATAATTTTTTACTCATTTCTCATACATTTAAATATCACGTAAACTGATATCCTTGACCGAGTATAATGTCAGAACATTGGCGAAATGCCAAGTATTTTGTATTCACATTGGTGTTGTTTTCAGTTTTTTTGTTTGATGGTGCGTTTATTTACATGGAATGTTTTGATAGTTTGTTTATGGACTGAATGGAATAAACAATGTATTATTGTCTTTGTTCAGTGGTTAGCGAGTGTTATACTATGAAGGTTACGGTTTCTAAAAGTAAAGAAAAATAAAAAATATTTAGTTTTGGTTTTGAACGATTTTACGATGAGTATTGCGTGCGCTGCTAAGCAAATAGATGTTATCTTTTTTCTGAAATTTGTTTTATTTTCAAGTGTAAATATTACGTAAGTTACACTGATTTGAAGACAGTAAGATGTGTTATCGTAACAAGCGTATAATTATCTAAAAGTAAACAAAAGTGCCGCTGACCTTAGAGACACGTGCGAAACGGCGTGTGTAATGTTAGCATAATTGTTGGTTATGATTTGTTTGTGTAATTAGTAATTAGTAATTGCTACCGCATTGCAGTTGCGCTATTTTTTATACAACTGTTTATTTATGTTTTCTTGTATATGGTTGTGTGTGTATCACACACACACGAATTCTAACCTATTGAATTAAAAAATAAACGGGCTTTAAAACGGGAGTTATTTGTATAAGTTTTCAGTTACAAGTTAATTTTTAAAGGTCTAGCTAAATAGTAACTTTTCCACGCTTTCAATCGACCATACTAGCTGTATGGACGTGCTAAATATCATCTGATATACCTACCTACTGGGAAATTATAGTCAAGACTCTTGACTCTAAATCAACACATGAACGTCTAGGTACCCGTTTACCATGTCACGGATGAATTCTACACATACCCGTGGCCCTGTCGCTGATGCGGCTTGACGGAACACAGTGGGGTTTTTGGTCGGTAGGAATCCGACATAACCCACGGCCTCTTCCCCGGAAGCCGTGGGTATCTATGCAAGATTTCCCCACTAAAAAAAAAAGGTACCCGTTTACCATACGAGTGAAGCCGCGGGCTCAAGATAGTTAATCATATTATACTACTATTACTCTAAGTACTCGCATAAAACAATACCTCACTGGCGACTTGACTCCATGTGATTGAAATTAATCATTTTGTAGACTAATAAATGATGACATTGATTTCTAAGTTCATCCTCAACAATGTTAATTAATTATTGGTTATAAATTGTATTGTAGGACATTATTACTCTAATAATTCAATTGTTATGATTACCAATGCTTATGTTGTAATATGTTTATTAATGATCTATCAGTACGTACCTAGTACCTAGTACCGTACCTAGTTTACCACCTAGGTGCTTAGTGCTAGTAAAAGTTATTATTTTGATGAAATATATTCTTTTTTAATATTTTTTATGTTTTGAGTAGAAAGATAGATTTTAGAGTTGATAATGTTTCAATAGAGGCCTAAATTATTATTGCTCGAACAATCGTATGAAATTCTATCCGTAGGTTTGCGAGTGTTTCGTATTTAACTATTTTTGTACCTTCTCCTTGATAACCCTTACAAATCGCCATAGTATTACTGTATTAGGTACAATAATTTGAGCAAACCGTAATGATGTTCTACCCAAATAAAGCCGTAGGTACTAATCAATACTGCAAAGCCTTCGAATTCGTACAGTATTACCAAATGTTTCAAAATAGTTCAAGCCTACTCCTCATGCCAGTTGGTCCCTCCTCATGCCAGTGGGATCGTCTGGACGCACCATTACTTGTATTTGTTTTCCATTAACGCGCTTGTCATGCCCATGGTAACTTCGATAGCGCCCAAAAACTTAGTTTGTTCACATTATCGGCTATTAGACTAGTTTCGTGCTGTTATGTTTGTTTATTTTATCGTAAGTGTGAAAGGTATGGGTGTAATTTTTTGTTAGATTTTGGTTTAATTGCTTATAGGACTGTTGCACCAATCGTCGAATAAAATATAAATTTCTAAATGTAATATGTACTGAAATTAATTTTACTGAGTAAAATGATGGTTAATAATCCGGCAATATCGCTATCGATAATACTCGCGTAAAATCACTAGACACTAGGGAATACTAGGTACATATTACTTGTTATTAATTCTATATGTACCTATATAACCAATGCTAAATTTTACCTTGAACCTTACTGAATAAAGCCTTACTGTGGTCCGTCATAGATCTAGAAATACAACACCCTGTACGCCAACCGAATTAAAATGTAGGTACCAACAATTAGGACGAAAATCAAGGACGCGATCGAAACAGTCGGAAACTTGTTAATAGTGTCATTGTCGGGACTAAATTTAGCGTACATGCGGGTCCTATATCTCCACTACGGAGATCTCTATAAATAAACCAAGCGATCATAATTATGCTCTTATCGCGTACCGTTTTATTGATTTGTTTCAAGTCCATTGATCGTTTTACGTCGAGCAGTCTTTAATTTGCAATGTATTGACGCAATGTATGCGTGGTGATGTTTTATGCGCAGTGTCAATTGTGACAACATATTACGTGATCGGAATGTGGAGGCAAGTGTTTCGGACGCGATTTTGAACATTTTATTTATACTTCGTTCTAAACCTGTAGATATAGAAATTTGAATATGATAGAAAAGTTCGTGTAATTTACCTTAGCTTCGAATAATTGGTCTTAACTATTGAATTGTATGAGAAAGTACAATAGCATTATCATTAAATAAATAGAACCCTTTCTCTATTCCCAAAGAAAGTCAAACAATTTTAAGCTTACAGATAAATCTTACTAAATCTGACCATAAAGAAACCGATAAATCGAAACATAACTGACTCAGACCACACCTGTTGATATATCTTCGAAACGGACTTAAAACGCGATTAAAATGCATCCTAATATCTTTCAAAATGTACGCAAACATGAGGAAATAACGGCTTTAGAACAGATTACAGAAATCTCGCTCGTAAATCTTCCAACTAGCGCATCTATGTGAGCTTTCGTAACAAAACATCTTATCTGTATCTCAACTATTTTCGTGTCTCATTTGGGCAAAAGCACGAAATCCAAATTATGTACACAGTATAAAGAGAACGAGTAGGCCGACTCCCGGCGTTTATGAGCTCACGGTACCTAAACGGCGGGCGCGGCCTTCATGAGAAAGGTCCATGAGAAGTAACCGAGCCGCGCGGCGTTTTATCGTACGTACATGAACGGCACAGGGCACGGCCAAGAGCTTACATGCAAAACGTTGCGTACCTTTGTTCGAAGATAACTTACTTGTTGTCTTTATACTATGTTTTGTAGATACCTCCCAAGAATGATAATCCTTCGTTCCAAATGGACGCTTGAAGCGGCAATAAAATGCGACCGTAAAGATAGCAGAGACATTAAGGATATGAGTGTGAGGCGACCATAGTCTAGATTATTGGGATTTAATAGTGGCTTGAATGTAAGAATATTGTATTGGAACACACACGCTGATATTTAAAAGCAATAGTTCCCGGTTTTCATCATCATCATCATCAGCCCATATACGTTCCCACTGCTGGGACACGGGCCTCCTATGAGGGTACAGGCCATAACCCACCACGCTGGCCAAGTGCTTGTTGGCGGATGACACATGTCGTCAAACTTTTTAATTCTTCGACATGTCGGTTTCCTCACGATGTTTTCCTTCACCGTTCGAGCAGTGGTGATGTTACAACATGCGCAGATAAATTGAAAAATCAATTTATTTCCTGCGCGCTCGCCTGGTCTCGAACCCCGGACTTATCGATTCAAAGTCCGAGGTCTCACCACTGAGCCACCACTGTTCCCGGTTTTACATCAGCTGAAATCTACACGGAGCTTAGAGCAAACGAAGGTGCGTTGTTCATCTAGTTGGATATAGACATTCGCCAATTTCATGTTTTCTCCAATTTCATTCCATCTTACATCCTAATTAGAAATTACAACGAAGAAAAATAATTAACCATTTCTAGATTTTTTAGGTAAACTTATATTAGTTGTTCTGTTATAGGAGAAATTCAATTATCCGATTTTTTGCCTGTTTACACGTACACGAACAACCTGTACACATACAGGTAGATAATTCAAAAGAGAAAAGTAATGGTATAAGCATTGTTACAGAGCGTTTCAGAGTACAGGTTATTACGTATAATTATTAATTTAAAATAAACTCTTAACAAAGGCCATCTTATATCTCGATCAACACGTACAGATAGTTAAGTAACAATTGACAATTATGTACGAGGCTCATTTTAATTGCAAAGTTAATAAATGCAGTTTCCATTTGTGTATTTAAATTGCTGTAATTGGATTTGCATATAGTCCATAATATAATACAAGATATTTGCGCTTCGTAAATACATTTTTAATTCCAAGTGCATATGCGTCATTGTTATTTAGTGCAAAATGAAACATAATAAATACAAAAAAAATTGATATTATAATATTTAAAAAAACGTAACATTCTCGGTTTTACATTTTTGTCAGATGAGTAATAAAACAGGCAAATATTCCGTAATTTACTGGAGTTAGTGTTAAAACATCGATTAGTATTTAGTAGGTACCTATATATCCATTACACTGATAAAATCCGATAAAATTTATTTTCAATGAAAATACTAGAAAGGAAATGATTCACGAATACTGTGAAATGTGTTTTTCGCAACTAATTACACATTTATCGGAAAAACCGTGGAAGGTCTTTTCCGTGTAGTTTTAGTTTTTACATACGGACAAAGAGTTGAAGTTGAATTTTTATATAATATGTAAGTAATTGAAATTTTAAATATTTTGTAGGTGGAAGACGCGGATTCGATTCCCGCCTCGTGATCGATTTTATTTTATTTTCTAAAAATTTAAAAATTTACGAAAGTATCAAATTGAATTGAAATATTTGTTTCGTTTAAGATTCATATTAATTGTGTGTCGAAGATTTGGTTAAGGATGAAGGAATTTACAAAGAAGTAGGACCTTCCAAGCACACCTAACGTTTTGACTATATCAATTCATAATCATTCGTGATTCTAACACACCATAAGCACAAAAATGCAAATGAAACGGATATATCATCAAACGTACGTGTGTTTGATTCACAATTGAGCAGATTCAATAGCAGCATACATCACAATGAGGGCGTAGCAGTTTTTGTTACCATTTGCTTATGGTTTTCTTATTTATACATAGTAATAGTATGCTTATAGGATATGTAAAGTGATTGACGTGTCGCGTGATTGAGATAAGTGGAACGGGGTAAAAAATGACCGTTCTGTATGATCATGCGTAGAACGTATGAACTCAAACTAAAATATTCAACTAGGCTTGCTATTAAACTCTTTAATGTACAACTAGGCGTTTGTTGAGTGGATTTATCGTAATACATAGATTAGTATTATGTGTATATTTTTATTTTGTACTATACCGAAATAATCTATTTTTTATTATAAGTACATTGAAATTAAAAAAAACAATTTTTGTACACCAATCTACTCTTGAACCCGCGATCTTTATTCAGAGGACTTTACCACTGCTAGTTACAGTAACTAGCTATTTAGTATCTGAATATAGATAAAATAAATTCAGATCAACTGTCAACATGAAATTCTATATTTCATGTTGACAGTTGATCTGAATTTATTTTAAAGGTAATTTTGTTAGTAGATACCTACCTAATTCATGAACATACTTACGGGTTTGTGGTTCGATTTCCCATGAACTATAAATATTTAATGATAAAACACGCATTTAACTGTACACACACACATTGATTCCGCTATTCAACATAGATTTATTTATCTTAATTAGCATTGAAAAAATAAATTGTATATAATAAAGTGATAAAACTATATAAACTATACTATAATTATGTAAATTAAATTTGAACAAGCATGTATTTATTTTTTTCTATTACTTTTAACGTGAAATATATAGAGAACATTACTCCAGATTACCACAAGTCACTATTTGTAGATTGCTTAAAATAATTTTCTCGAAATAATAAAAACATACTATATAAACCTCTATTAAATATTACCTATGTCGCATAAAACAGTTAGTTTTCATACTAATGGATATTAATAAATCTAACATTATCATATAAAAGTGGGCGTAGCATTTACATAATATTATGTAGTATGATTTTGCGTGAAACGACCTTGCAGAGTTCAAGCATCAAGGTCATTCAGTTTTAATTAAACCTAATGGACTATATCTACTATTTTTTTCATTAATAACTCTATGCAATAAGAGGATTAAATGTTACATTGTTTAATTTGGAGCACTTTCTTTTTTCCCCTGTCTTAGCTATAAGTTCCTTCAATGATCATAACTTTAGATAATATTCATGGTAATTTCTTAAGTGACAACATAGTAGATTAGTCATTGAGAATTCTGCATGAACCAGAAATATGCAAGTAAGTAAATTATTGCGTTTAAAAAATAGCAGTCACTATGAAATAAAAGAATTGAGGTCTATTGAGATTAGAGATTTGCGCCACGTAGGTAGGTATATAATCGTATATATATATATATATATAATACTAGCTTTCCACCCGCAGCTTCGCCCGTGCAGTCAAAGAAAAACCCGCATAGTTCCCGTTCCCGTGGGATTTCCGGGATAAAACCTATCCTATTCCCGGGGTGAAAAGTAGCCTATGTCCATTCTCGGGTATCAAAATATCTCTATACCAAATTTCATGCAAATTGGTTCAGGAGTTAAGGCGTGATTGAGTAACAGACAGACAGACAGAGTTACTTTCGCATTTATAATATTAGTATGGATGTAATTAAATAAATGAATAAAAAAGCCTATCAAATGGCTCTATCATTTGACACTGAATCTTGAACACCAGTCGCTCAGCAACATTGAACTTTCAAACTTTTAAATTTAAACTGTGAATGTGACCAAAAACCTCGACTCAATATGTAATTGGCAATGCGAGGTTCATATTACCTTTTAAGGACAAACGATAATACGATTGTTTATATTTTTGAAAGTTTTGCTGTTTTGGGTTTGGCACACAATTAAAGCAAGGGAAATATTAATCTTACCATAATATTATAAATGCGAAAGTTTGTGATTTTTGTTACTTTTATCCCAGAAATCCCACAGGAACGGAAACTATGCGGGTTTTTCTTTGAAAAAGCAGTCGAAGCCACGGGCGGAAATCTAGTTGAAACTAATACTTACAACATAGTGCGATATTAAAAACAATACGAACGATATAAAACAGGCGAACTGAATCAGACGGTACCTAATCTATACTACCTACTAATATTATAAAGCTGAAGAGTTTGTTTGTTTGTTTGAACGCGCTAATCTCGGGAACTAGGTAGGTACTGGTCCGATTTGAAAAAATCTTTCGGTGTTAGATAGCCCATTTATCGAGGAAGGTTATAGGCTATATATCATTACGCTACGATCAACATTCAACAGGAGTGGAGCCATGGGGGTGAAACCGCGCGGAGCTGCTAGTCCTGTCATAATATGAAAAATAATATCAGTAAATGAAAACTAGCATTGACTGGTGGCCAAAATTAGATAATCTCAGTCATGACTCCTCCGTTCGAAGGCAGCTATTCAGCATCGCGAGATCAGCAAATATTACTCTTAAAGGTGCTTTTCCACCAATAATGTGCAAGGATGTGTACAGTGTGTATGCTATGAATGTGCTTGTAAAAAAAAACAATCATATCGCTTAATTTAGTTTGAAGCGTTTAGCGTTTGAACTTTGAAGCCATAATATTGGTTATTTACACACACATTCCTCGCTACACACGCTCGCACATTATTAATGAAATAGCACACTTATACCCACTAAATAATGTTATACACTTACACATACATAACTAACTAGTAGTATTATAGCTATTAATTCCATCCATTTGTTCACAGATGTGCCTAACCGAATGGATCAGGCTGCGCGACTACAAAGGCGGCCGGTCTCGTATCATCCTCGGCTGCGAGATACCCGCCTGGTTCTGGGAGACGTACCGAGTGGTGGGGGTGTTCCTCTTCGGCTGTGCCTGCCAGCAGCTCACTACCGACGTGGCCAAGTACACGATAGGCAGACTGCGGCCGCACTTCTTTGATGTGAGTAACTTTTTGTTTCAGCGTCCTGCGCCATCTGGTTTTTTAATGGTTTGATTTTGCAAGGTAATTTATTTGGTACTATTTCATTTTAAATTTATTTATAGGTGCGAATTGGTTTGAATGTATAACACGTTAATTAGGTACTTTAAAATACTTAAAAATATTATGGTGTAAGGAAGCAATATTATTTTATCCTTTTTTGAAAGGCCTTTAGATTTGACGGCGCGTAGCAGGAAACTATTGCAGGCTGCAGCTGTCGCTATAGTAATAAGGTAACCTTGTAATGCGGTTCTAAATAATATTTTTACTTTGTTTTATATAATAATGATGTGTTCACTGTTCATTTGAATACTCAATTTTATATCTGTGTGCAGTAGATGTTTTATTGTTATAACATTTCAAACAAAATATGTAAAGAATTTATGTGATTATTCATTACAGATGCCAAAATAAAAAATACTTTTAAGCTTTTTTCGTATTAAAAGATTTTTAAGTTTAGATTTTTAATACAATGGTATGAAATTAACAGTGATATCAAACACTGAAAAGTTAAATATGAGTAGGTATAGTTATAATAAATGTATGATATTAGTAACTAAAAGATTTTGTGTTATATATACATACATAGAATAAAATCATAGGAAAGTTAAAACTTTACATTGAATATTTTTTAAAGAATACTTGGGGGGTGAATTGTAATGGACATCGAAGCCAAAAATATAGTTTTAAGAATTTTTTCTGTTTGTCTGTATGTAAGTCCTGGCCAAACTCAAAAAATAATGAATGGATATACTCCAAATTTGCTACAGAGATAGCTTGAGATCTGAGGAAGGACATATTATAGTAGGTTTTATCGCGGGAATCCCACGGGAACAGGAACTAAGCGGGTTTTTCTTTGATGTTGGTGTTATTTTTTCATATAGATAAAAAATAATAAAATTAATATTTTATATCTTTTTTAATGCTTATTATATAAATCAATACATAATATATAGTAACAACACAACAATGTTACAATCTGATCTTAAGAATTTTGAATATACAATGTTTTATATTTTAAAAATGTTCCACTATATCAATATCATATTCTTTTTTTATGTCGTCACGTTGGAAATGAGGTATACTTATATATTTACTTCTAAATGATTTGTCTCTAAGAAGTTGATTGTTATGATGTACTAAATTGTAAATCCGCAACCTGACAAACAATTTTTTCAAGAATTCTAAAGGAAAACACGGACATGGCAATTCAAATGTAGTGTCAGTAATTTTTGATAAAAGCTCACTGCCAATTCGATAAAAATTACAATAATTATTAAAATGATCTTCACAAATACTGTTTATTTCTTCTACATAATTCTTAAAATCCTCTGGTGGATTCATAAACTCATTACCAATTTGTTCGTGTATTTTGATGTATTTTGTAAAAATATCACAATCGATGTGCTGCTCATAACACTTTTTAAGTAAATATGAGGAAACAGCAGAGATTATATTCTCTTCAGGAAGTTCAAATTTATAATCAACTGTGCCCAGCTGCAAACATTTGCCGAGTGATTCTGTAGAACAATTTTCCGTTTTACATAAATTCTGAATTTCTTCCATGCTCGTCAATAACTGATTTAAATGTTGTGCAGAGTTATCTTTAGATAGTTTAACTATATTTACCATGAAAGTATTACTAAAAAATCTATGAAATTGATATGCTGTACGTTGATAGATCCTCCCGTGCTGTCTTTTTTGGAATAAGTTTGTTAGTGGTTCTAAATTAAGTCTTCTTGTGTTTAATTTATCGTGACCCTTACTCCTCAAATCAACTGCAAGACAAGTTATTGCTTTCATACTTATTAAAAAACCTTTGATAAAGTTCATTGTATTAGTTATGTCTGTACCAAAATCACGGTTGTATACTTTGAGTTGAAAAAATAGAAATCGAGCTTTTTCTAAAGTATCGGTATCGATGTATGCTTTATAAGAATTCAAAATATCAAAGGTATCATTAATTATTTCGACAAATTTTGTAGTTCCTATGCACTTTTTTTTTAACTTTCCCATTTCAATTAAATTATTGATCGTCACTGCAACTGTTCTACTCAAAACTTGGATTGCATATTTGACGTCTAATCTTTCGAAATTATTTGGCCTAATGTGCGATTTAGTTATTTTATATGACAATTTATATTTTTTGTTCTTTTCTATTAAAAACATATTTTCAATGTCAAACCAAGAAGCGACCATTTTATTTCCCTCATCATCGATATAAGCGAAATCGTTGGTAATTAAACTGTTTCGCAGTGATATCATCATATCCGGAACATCAAAGATATAATATATCCTTTTACCATTTATATTAAAGAATGGTTGATCAGGAGTGACCGATTTTTGTGCAGCTATATCCATACAAATTTTACTCTGATTGGATACAAAGGCACACACATTGAATCCAATGTCAATCATCTTAACCATTATATTATCCAACCACGCATGGAGTTCTGTATTGTTTTCATTTTGACCCAAAAAACAAAATGCCAGAGGCTGTTTCCAGATAGAAAATATACCTCGTGCCATAACTACAAAAGCCTTTTCTGATATTTCTTTTTCTTGTTTTTCGTTTATTTCACAAAGTCCTACAATTTTATCCTTGTTTAAATGGAAATTGAGATTTCTTTGCAGTGGCACTTCTTCTACACAAATAGTACAATATTTTGCGGTTTGCGACAAGTTACGACCCTTCGCTTCCAACCATCTGATAACATTCCCATCGAATTTTGTGCTGATACCGAATGTTATGTGTTTCTGTAGAGTTTTTATATTTGGCAAGCAGAGTATTTCAGAGAGAAGTCTATACGCAACTGGACTCCCAAAGTATATATTCAGGGCAAGCATTTTGTATTCTTGATTATATCTATTGCTTTGCGGGTGGGGTCTTAAGATATTTGCATCAATAATTTTTTGTAGTAGCGGAGGCATATCAGTCTCAGTCAATTTTCGTTTTTTTGCTTTTTTTCCCGCTTTCACATCTAGCTGTCTTTCCCGAGGTGTAACTTCTTTTTCCGAACTAGAACATAACGTTTCACATTCTGTTTGAGTGCACTTTGATGTTCCAGGTACTTCGGGACCTTGTGGAAGAAATAAGGTAGGGATTGCATATGGTTTTAAGTATTTTTTTGGACAGGCTGACTGGGAAAAATGAAGATCACACACAAAGTAGCCTGAATTTAGCGTAGCAGCTGTTTTTTTATCTAAATCCAGTCGGCCTACTGCTTTAATCCAATTCTTGCACCTAAAATATTTAAAATCCATATATTGTATGCTTATCTATAGATATTATTATAAATGGAAAAGATATATGTTATACTAGCTTATTACTGCTGTAAAATATTACAAAAAATCCTTAACCTAGTAGTAAAACTTGTTTAACAATTTAAATTTATTTTTTGTTTGTACATATTTCATTATTGTCATTCGCATATTTAATCTGTGGTATGAAATAAAAAGTCGTTCAATAATTATAACATCTTAAATACGCCATTACAAAGTCACGCATCGCGAACCGGTGTTAACATCGCTCTATAAAGGTCAAGTTCAGATATAATATTGATACAAATTTTAAACGTTTCAGTATCGAATCTAATGATTCACATTTCAGGAAACTGGAAAACATATACTAACCTAATCTCGTCAAGTGGGAATCGAAAAAACCTACGATTGTTATTTGACTTGGTGCTTTCTGAGCAACCCGACACGGCACAATAGCGAACCATCTTGTTTCTTTGATTAACAAACTTTTAAATGTCGATTAACTGCACATAAAAAATAAAAATAAGTGGAATAAACGCGGCAAGCCGATGCAAACACGGCAGTGCTACTAGCTATACTGCTGCGATGCGGGAGAGAGAGATAGCATGCGCGTCTCCCCGCATTGACGCGTTCGGGTCGATAGCCGATGTGAACGTGTTTTCTTACTCTAACCAATACAGGTTTCGTTGGGCGGACAGAGATGGGCTATGGAGTTGTGATGCGGTCGGATGTTTTCGCTTTTAGCCGGGTGTCTGTGTGTCGTTGCTACGTATAGTTTTAATAATAATACGCATTGGCCAGGTATTTTATTTTTTTGAGTTAATTATTACTTAAGGTAAAAATATACACTTGATCATTTGCACAAAATTAGTCATAACTAGCTTCCGCCCGCGACTCCGTCCGCGCGGATGTCGGTCTTCGCGTGGATGGTTAATTTCTCCATTTTGAGTACCTAACTCTGACAATGACATCTTATAAATATCTATTGGACCCAAATACGGCTAGGCTTATAATAATACGCAACATGTGTTCGCGGTTCTACAGAACAACGTCTATGGATAAAACTGAAAAATACAGATAAATTTTTTTCTACGTATTTTTCCAGGATAAAAAGTATCCTATTTTACGCCCAGGATAATAAGGTATAATTATACCAAGTTTCATCGAAATCGAACCGTTAGTTTTCACGTGATGCCTTCACATACAGACAGACAGACAGACAGACAGACAGACAAAATTTTTTTTAATCACATATTTGGGTTTGGTATCGATCCAGTAACACCCCCTGGTATTTATTTTTTCGATATTTTCAATGTACAGAATTGACCCTTCTACAGATTTATTATATGTACTAGCTTCCGCCCGCGACTCCGTCCGCGCGGATGTCGGTCTTCGCGTGGATGGTTTATTTCTCCATTTTGAGTAGGTACCTCTGACAATAAAATCTTATAAATATCTATTGGACCCAATTCCCAAATACGGCTAGGCCTATAATAATACGCAACGTGTGTTCGCGGTTCTACGGAACAACGTCTATGGATAAAACTGAAAAATTAAGATTAATTTTTTTCTACGTATTTTTCCAGGATAAAAAGTATCCTATTTTACGCCCAGGATAATAAGGTATAATTATACCAAGTTTCATCGAAATCGAACCGCTAGTTTTCACGTGATGCCTTCACATACAGACAGACAGACAGACAGACAGACAGACAAAAAAATTTTTAATCACATATTTGGGTTTGGTATCGATCCAGTAACACCCCCTGCTATTTATTTTTTCAATATTTTCAATGTACAGAATTGACCCTTCTACAGATTTATTATATGTATAGATAGATATGCATGAAATATGAAAATATTGGCGCGATGGAATTTGTAAGTTCAATTATTATTAGCAATATAAACAATAAATGAACCAATAAAATTCAATAAATATGCAAGTAGGTAGGTATTATATAGAGTTGAGTTTTAAATCAGAGTACCTTTTGTATTGGTTTTCTATTATTTTTGAAAATTTCATTACTTTATAGCTCAAACGATCTCGTTGAAAATATATAAAATAAGAATATTTATTTAAATATTTTGAAGTTAATAAGAATAATAGGTAGTTAAATGTTTTATTGTTTACTTGTAATAAGCCTTAATCCATACTTATCTAATATTAAAAAAGCGAAAGTAACTCTAAAATAAATTAAAAAAAAAAACTATGTCTGTCTGTCCGTTACTCAATCACGCCTTAATAACTACTGAACCAATTTGCATGAAAATGGGTATAGAGATATCTTGATACCCGAGAAAGGACATAGGATAGATTTTATCCCGGAAATACCACGCGAACGGGAACTATGCGTGTTTTTCTTAGACTGCGCGGGCGATGCCGCGGGTGGAAAGCTACTAACTAATAACTAATAAGTTTCATTTCATTTTTAAATATATTTTTATCAGGTCACAATTGTATATTATCAAAAAGGCTGTTTGTCCTAGTATCATCGGAACGACGCGATGTTTAGATCAATAATTTCATGCTTAATTAGAAACAAGTAGGTACCTACTTTTAACAATTATCTACTTATATAGGTCTACCAGAATCTGATGGCATATTTATATTTAAGAAATAAAAGATTTTCATGTGGCAATTTATTTGACAACTATCAAATTGGTTGTCAAATTATTTGTCTTTTTTGCAGTTGATGAATAATTTTTAGGATTTTGTCTAAAAAATCTTCGAAAATGTCGAAAAAGCTGCTGCGATCACAAGCAATAGGTGTTGTTTATAATATGTATAGAAAAAAATTCGATGAAGAAGGGTCAAACACATCACAATTTTCAAATTTGAAGATTTTATTGGTACATTGGACTTATCCGTTTTGATATTTTAAATTAAAATAATATTATACGTAGGTAACTATAATATTGTTTGTTGATTAGAATATAATTTTATGAAAACTTATTACAGGAGTTTCCAATACGGCTAATAGTCAAGTCCAAGCTGTCCAAGTCAATTTTATAATGTGTGTATCTGTTAATACTTAGGAAAATAAACATAGTTTTATTTTATTTTTTATTTTATTTTATAAAAAATTATGAGCAGTTTTGATCTACATTATGATTATATTGATATTTTCACATGGCATACTGGTAATGAATAATATACAAATATAGGTATGTGTTAATAATAATATGTATTACCTGTATAAAAGTAATATGTATAATTGTATATTATACATGTAAGTATGTACCTACATAATATTAAGTGGATATCTCATTATTAAGTACAGTATTGTCCATTTATGTAATGTGACTAATGATATTGAGGACAAAATAAAAAATATGCAGTATCAAGATCGTTCAGTCCATTTTCCCTAGGGTTGCACACTCCAAATTTTGATTTCCCTAATTGCCATCAGATTCTGGTTTACCTATAATTCACTAAAATAATATTACACAACTCACAACCCACTTTCCGTGTGAGTTAGTTCTAATGTATGCAGCAAATGCAAATATTTTCGCAAAACGTTCGTATGCATGTTTGTAAGGCATAGCCTATATTTGAGTGTGGCTATTTATTGTATTTAGTCTGTTTTAAACTGCGAAGTTTATCCCATAAGTAGGTAATGAATAAAAAGTGATAACTGCGTTAAAAACAACCGACTTCAAACTTGCTCTTGCAAAATTTACAAATACCTACAGACAAAAATGCTCATAAAATAAAAACTACTGGGCCTATCCGAATAAAATTTTTATGGGACTAATTCGACACCATCCCGCATCGAACAAAAAAAGAGTCACGTAAATCGGTTCAGAAACCTCGGAGTAATCGGTGTACATACATAAAAAAAAAAACATACCGGCTGAATTGATAACCTCCTCCTTTTTTTTGAAGTCGGTTAAAAAGTACATATAATTACTATTATAGATAATAATAAGCATACGTTTACAAATTTTTAAAAACTTTCATTACAATATTAATTTGATTGATATTGAACTAGGTAAGTATTCTTCCAAAAGCTTAAACTTATGAATCGAGAAATTATAGTAAACTCAAAGCTCATACATTTATTTATGCGTTCCGCCGCGGCTTCGCCCGTGGTACATTTTTACGTTTTCTCTCCATAAGAACCATCCTCGTACTTCAAGAATTTAATAAAAAAGGATTAACGAAATCGGTCCAGTTGTTCTCGAGTTATGCGCTTACCAACACATTTTGCGATTCTTTTTTATATTATAGATATATATCATCATTTCAGCTAGATTTCATTTGAAGCGCCTTTGAATCGTGAAAATACAGAAAAGTAATACATAATTTGCTATTAAATTTTACGCACTTAAACATAGTTACCATTTACCTAAAGAGATTTGTTGGCATCACAGACAACATAGAGGTAAAATAACGTCAGTATTATTGTCTATTCTTTATTAATAGTGTAAGGAGTATTATTATCTTCCAGCTGACCAAAATCAGTAAGTTGAGATATAAAAATAACCGGGTTATTGTGGGATTAACTTTTACGATGTTTACGTTTGCGGTAACTTGTCTATGGGCTCGTTATTCCATTCAAGTTTTATGAAAACGTTAAAAAATGAGGGTAAATTATTATAGGGAAATTGAAATTAAAAATGGGTTTTATAATACAAAGTAGTATCGAAAATAGTTACTTAGGTGCATAACGTATAAAATATTATTTCGAAAATATATTAAGTTGTGAATCGTATAAGAAATCGGAAGAAGAATCGAAGATGTAAAAAACTAACTGATCGTTTTGTTTTATCAAAATACGTCTGTGTTCAATATTGTAAGGAACCTCATAATTTATTATAGGTACTTACTTCTTCATCTTCAGTGGTCTTATTTATATTTACGCATTGAGTACGTCAATACGAGTTTTGTAAGAGGAAAATGTATGTCGTCAAAAGGGAGCTTCTCATGTAGAATTAGCTTAAGGGCCGATTTTTCAATCCTTGGTTAAAATTTATCCGTCCAATAAAGTACTTATTACACGAACATTTTAAAATGTCACCTGTAAACTGTCAAATACGTAATTACAATACATTTTTGAAATGGTAGTTTAATATGTTATTTGATGAATAAGTTTTAACCAAGGATTAAAAAAACAGCCCTAAAGCAAGTACGTATAAATTAATAGTCCAGAAATAACCAGGGCTGGTTGTATAGCGGTCAATGGTCATATTATGAATTTGCCAGTCAGTTCAATTCAATAAGATGTCCCAAGACCGTCCCATGTATGCCCATCGTCTAGCCATGTATTACCGTTACTATAATTTACAATAGCTAGCCTAAATATAGGCCAGGTATGAACAACTGTCATGTGGCCGCTTTGCATGATTCTATTGACCGAAGCAATTATTTAATTAGTGTCACTTATGCTGGTCCAGATCTCGGGATTGGATCATATTTGTAAGGATAATGTTACATTGCTGCATTAATGAATCGTGATGTGACATCTTTGTGATATGCGTCGATGGAATGACATCAAACAATTCAAACTGAGGGAACGTTCCAATTTTCTAGTTGGATTTGAATGTTCTGGTTGCATATAATTATTTGTTTAAAAATGTAGGTACTATTTACTAATTTGTAACGTGTGGAAAATGGTTTCAGGATGAATTTTTGCTTTTAACGAATTAAGTAATATAAGAAAACACTCATGGAATACCGAAACATCGATGCTTTTTTATCGATGTAATTTTCTTTATACACTTTCGCCCAGTTGTTTTAACAAAAATATGAACGTAAGAACTCAAATCTGTTTTTGCTCTTAAATAAACCGTTCTATCTTAAAGTTAATAACCGTTCTATCTATAAGTAGGTACCTATATCAAATATAATCAACGTCTAATAACTAATGAGCTACTAGGAAATAGACCTGTTAATAACGAGATATAAATTGTAATATTAATAGTAAAGTAGGTAGTATATTTTCCACTAATTTCCCAGCAAACGGTACCCAGCTCTTAAATAACGTGTCGCGGACAGTAATGCTGACTTCCGCTGAATACTAATCAGCAATTACTGAGATGGATTAGTTATAGCCTTGTGCGGTCGCAAATTGAATTTCTACACTCGGTAACTGCGTAAATGTTATTAATTTATTGATACATTTTATTAGATTCTTGTTTGATTTTACAGGAATAAATTACGTTGCCTTGTGTTTGAATAATTGTGTTAAATAATTTAATGAATACATTAATCTTTGGGACGTGTGCACTCCTACAAGTTAATATGAATGCATTTCGCCAATAACATCCTAGTTTCCATGAAAAAACCTCGTTCCAGGATTTAAATAAAAATATGTACCTACTCGCTCATAGTCATATAGAATTTCTATATGAGCTATCTTTAAAAATAAAACAAAAATAGTAAGTACTCGAAACTATTATCTAAATTGAACTAAATAATTGCACGAAAAATAATTATTCAAATTGTTGAAGTTATTTATTTATATTATACATACACGTGGTAATCCTGAGTTTATTGAAGTGCCTATATCCCATCAGTGGGAAGCTTAAAGACATTTCGAGACATCCTTAAAATATACCCATAAAACAAGAAAAACTTAATTTTCGTCTCCAACGGTATGTGCCAACCCTAACTAAACTAACGAGTTTATAAATCCGCGGACAAGGTGCATTTATTTTAATCTCACTCTATATTTACTGCGGAGTACTTTTATGAGACGTTTTAGTGTCTGGGTGGCTCACACCCTTGCCGCGGTGGAAACATACAGCGTTAAGTTTGTACGGGAACGCTGCGATTTTTTTTTGCGTAAAAAATACAGGGGTTTAAAGATAAGTCTGTTGGAGCCTGTTAGGTTGTTTAATTAAGAATATTAAAAAAAAATGTATAAGATATATTTTCGTCGTCATCACTAAAGCTTTACCTGTAATGATAAAGTGATAGTAATACACAAGTGAGTATGTGGGTATTACCTACTCACCTGATAAGCTATTAATAATCCAATTTTTGTCCAAACCCATTATCTATAGGTACCACAGACAAGATAATTTTATCTATACAACATGAAATTTCTTTGAATCGATTAATACTACTTATCACGTAAAATAAGATATGTTAAAGATTTAATTGTTTGAAATTAGGTCATAAACCTGGCTTTCTTTAGATTTTATCTATTTTTTTGCGGCAATTTTATATTTTCATGAGTTTTAGCGTAGTTTTTAAACAATGAAACGAGATGATTTAACGATTTGCTTAATATTTAAAATTAAAATCAATTTCAAGAACGTCCCACCAATCACCACCAATAACTGTCATGTTACCAAGAAGCTTATATCTAATACACTGTTGTTTTTTGTCCCTTTCACACCTAACTTGGCAAGTTGGTGTGAAAGGGATGAAGGAACAACCAGGCGTCATTCAAGGTCATACCTTCCCGTGACTTGTCAACGTTCATAGTGCAATCTCCAGTGTATTAGATATAAGCTTCTTGCATGTTACCAATGCGTTAAAAATAAAACCGTACAAAATTTCGATTCAAAATTTAAATTCTATCGCATGAGACACTTCATCTTATTATTCGATTTTGATGTTGACAGTCACATCTCAGTCCCGTATGTTAACAAATAACACATGTCACGTCAACCATGGTCCGCCGCGTAGTGCGGTTTGACGCGCTCGTGCAAATAAATTGCAACTACCGTCATTATTAACGGTCTAAAATCAGCGCTCGGTTGATGAATGGTGATTATTATTACACCGTTGTTAATACGTTTTCTATTCATATGTGTTTTTTTAAATAGCTTTAATTGTATAAAGTTACATTTATAGTGCAATGTAGTTGCATGGTTGCTTATTGTATTGCAGTTTTTACTTTATAGGCGATATAATCACAACACGAACGTTGGTATAACATAAATTCTCATAGCATGTCTAATTTAACTCAAACATTTCTTCTCTCAAATCTCAATGCACTTTTAAACTATGCAAGAATTATAACAGTTCGTCAAATATTTATCCCTATTGAAACTATTCTTCTTGTTAATAGCCATTGAAGCTACCTAACCAGGAATTCCTTGAGTATTTAATTACGTTATTCAGTAAAACTCACGTACCGCGCGAGCGAAGCGAGAGACAAACAGCAACCGAGCATTATCCCATTGAAAGTTAGACAAACACGCGTGCGTAGGCGCCGGTGGGATGTCATCGACCTGGCCATTTATCTAATTGCTAGTGATCGATCATCTTAACGTTATCAGTATTGTGCATTAAGGTTATTAATGATATGCTTCATGGATAGAGATGTTTTGGTTGGTGGGTAGTTTGACCTGGCGTGATTAGTTTTGTATGCCCGATATGTAAGTTAGAAATATTATATATTGTGATTGTAATCTCAATATTTATAAACAAGAGGGCGAGTTCGAGTTTGATCGTAGTGCCACAGATTACTAAATAGTTACTACGAAGTGTCTCAAATCTAAGGCCGCTTTTCCATCTGCAAGGAAACTTCCGCAAGAAATGTCCGACAGTCTGTCTGACAGCAGCTTGTAAGCCTACTTGCAGGTGGAAACCCGGCCTTAGACTTTCAAGTTGCCGTCAGACAGACTGTCGGGCATTTATTGCGGAAGTTTTCTTGAAGATGGAATCGCGGTCTATCAATGAATATAACCGTACGTTTTGAAGCTGTATTCTGAAGTATTAAGTTTATTTAAATGGAATATTAAACAGAATAAGATCTTGTTACATTTCTAGAACGAATATAATTCTCTTTGACATAATACGCGCCCAAGAAAATCATAAGTCAAAATAAAACATCAAACGGGAAGTCGTTGTTTTGTCGCAAAATCTTGAGGCGTCACAGTCGTCTGTTTAAAGGAAATTGCAATTCCCTTTTAGTATTAATATCCTGTTATTGCTTGTAACATGTTGAGCTTTATTCTAATGATGTGATGTTTCGTCTCGTACAATCATTAATCTGTATAATGTTTTAAATGTGTAGTAGCTACTTCCTTCACCATTGATTAATCTTTGTAACGTTCAAGAACAGAATACTAAATAGTTATTGTTAAGTGTTTTATGTAGATCGATGTTTCTGGAATGATTGTCAGTATTTTCAAAATTCTTTTTTCTTTAAACAAATGGAATGTTCATTATTTTGTTAGGCAAGGAAGCCATTGAATATGGTTTCAACTTTCGACGCGTAAAATATAGTAAAAACTTAAACTTACTGTATAAGGTACGTAAAATCATACTATTGTGACGCAAGCTGCATATGTCTATGAATTGAATTTGCTTTTGCCTGAATTTATGGAAGACTAGATTTCCGCCCGCGGCTTCGCCCGCGTTTGCAAAGGAAAACCCGCATAGTTCCCGTTCCCGTGGGATTTCCGGGATAAAATCTATCCTATGTGTTAATCCAAGTTACCCTCTATATGTGTGCTAAATTATCATTGTAATCGGTTCAGTAGTTTTTACGTGAAAGAGTAACAAATATCCATACATCCATACAAACTTTCGCATTTATAATATTAGTAGGATTTACCTGCTATAAATGAGTTATTACTACATACGTCATGTAAATTACATATGGATAATAGGGATAGAAAAAAATGTATTGATTCATTAGAACTACATATGAAAACATAATTAACATACTAACTAAATTTGATTAAGTACTTATTTGTAGAAATAAAAATATTTCACATGTTTGAGATTCTAATGGTTGATCGATATAGTGATTGTTAGATCTTTTGATCCTTGATGCATTTACTGAGTGATTGAGTGATTGGCCAATTGGTTGATGGATTGATGGGCTTACAGACTAATCACTAAAGGTATTCGCGTTCTTGAAGCACTATAGTTTTGGTACAGCCATTGTAATTTGTAACCATCAACTCAGGAATATTATTTCCACTATGATAAAAGAATGGCGCTATAGTCTGTCCACCGTAAGAATTGCTTTTTGACAGATCGACGGGTGATAGAAGTGATGTTCAAAAGATTATCGATTGTGAATTGTGATACCATTTCATTTATAAATTTAAAATATTATCATAAATCGAATCAGGTACGTAAATAATAATTACAACGTAAACGTACTAATAAGATATGATAAGACCACATATGCATTTTATGTTAAAACTAAACTAAACTAATATTTTATTATTTATTGGTTTATCATACAATTTGGTTGTCTTTACGTTTAAATTATATAACATAATAGAAGAGTTTTTCTGTATTGGATATATTTTACAGAGTATTTCTATCGATTTTTATAATCTATCGAACCATCATTGAATAATTCTGTATAGACATCACTAAGTGGGCGGGGCATGTCCATGAAGTACAATAATTATTTGTATGACATTTTAACATAGACAATACAATCCTTCATAGACGTGAAGCTGTCAAAAAGCAAATAATATAATGGACAGAGTATAGACGATCTATATAGCGCTGTCGTTTTCCACACTAGAAATAATACTGCTTTAAGACATCATAGTACCGAGGCAGAAGTATTGGTGCGATTGTAATAGTAGGGTGTAGGTGTAATACTCACATTTTGATTTTCACACGGGCTGGTTTGTTCAAAGCATAGCGATTCTCACGATACGAAAGTTCAGACGGACGATAACGAACATCGAAATCTATACTATAGTATATTATAAAGCTGAAGAGTTTGTTTGTTTGTTTGTTTGAACGCGCTAATCTGCGGAACTACTGGTCCGATTTGAAAAATTATTTCGGTGTTAGATAGCTCATTTATCGATTAAGGCTATAGGCTATATATCATCACGTTAAGACCTAACAGGAGCGGGTGAAACCGCAGGGCACAGCATATAAAATCAGTGTTGACAAAAATTTACAAAATTCAAACGACATGTGACGTAGATGCACTTTTACTATGCCAGTGACGAACAAACACACATTGTACTTCAAAGCGATTGTCAAATAAAGAAAGAATTTATAGAGTCGAAAGATTCGTCGAATACAAACGTTGTAGGTATACAGAGATGACAATGTAAATACAGCTACTGGGATGCTTGGTTTTGGGTCAGTGCATACACGCAGGTATTAGAGTAAACACAAATAAATAATTTTTAACGGATCTAAAACGCGATTCAGTTATTTTATTATACGTAGCCCGTCGTTTTGAATACCCACTTTACTAATAATAAAATCTTAAAAATTTTAAAAATAATAATCTAAATCTTATCTAATAAAGTATACACAAATATTTTATTCTCGGATTTTCAGAATGAAAACTATCATGTGATGTCCTTTCTCGGGTCTCAAGCTGTCTCTGTGCCAAATTCCGTCCAAATCGGTTCGGTAGTTGTCACGTGAAGAAGAGACAGACAGGCAGTGACTTTCCAATTTAGGTATAATGTATTATGTAAGGATTATTTTCACCCGGTGTTTGGAACATTTTATAGTTAGTTCATGGGATCTGATGAGATAGTAAAACTCAACTAGATTTTTTTAAAAGGACTTTTGGATCTTCCATACATAATTTAATATTTACCGCTCCAAAAACTATAGTAATGTAATAATACACATAATATCCCTGTAATACGATTACTTCGCCATGGTCTCAATAAAAATATTAGGGTAAGTAATAAAAATGCCAAGCACGAGTCTGTAATACCGGATGCAATTAATAAGCATTGCTTCGACGAACTGCACTAACATATGACATGATACACTCTTTTGATGCTGTGGGTTTGCTTGCGTTTTGCAAGGATTTGTAATGTGGTGATTAGCAGAAGAATTAATTTAAAAAATAGCAAATACCGTTGTGCGAATAGTTCTATTAATATAAATTCTAAGATAATAAGATTTGAAGATATTATTATAAAAAAAATATTGTTCATTTGATAAGTAGGTTAATTCAAAGCTTTATTCGTAATTACTCATAACCTAAACAAAAATTAAACACAAGATAATTACAAGAAAAATTAAACACAAGATAAACAAACAATTGCAATAGCTAATGTATTAAATATTTATATTAATGAGACCTCATTACGGTAATGATCAATCGGCTAAAAAGAGAACGTGTTTATGTAAAAGCGCATTATGAAATTCCAAGAGTTGCGTATAATATGTTTCAGGATCAGGACTAACGATGCATCCATGCGTCGATTGCTTTCAGCGGAATATTCTATGTCTTTTTTACATAGCTTTTGGTTTATATAGCTCAATTAGTTCACAGAGGAATATAAAAGAAACAGTAAAGTTTATTAGAAATCTTTCGTACTTAGTGGTGATCTAATAGAAAAGTGAAACAATATAGTCGAAGTAGAAGAAGTAAAAAACAGACTACAATTCGGAATAGGTACTTTTTTGTACATACTATATTTATATTGTTAACAAAATGCTGCTTAACTATATAAACGAACAGTTGTTATGATGTAAAGGCCTAAAAAATTGTTTCTTTAACTTCAATATAAACAGCCTCTAGTTTCAATGAACATTAAGTCAAGAGCATCCATGGGCGTAGCCACGGTGGGGCAGGGTGGGGCGCTTGCCCCACCCAGGCTTTGACCTGGAAGGTACCTAACCAAATCTAAAAATTGAATTATCCAGGTACTAACTACTAAGCTTAATATCCGTAAGAAAATTCACACTCGATTCTCGAAAGTCGACAGTCGACACAGAAAATGAGACCAAAACATTAGTATTATTTACCTCTACAATGACTGATTAACAAATAATTGTCATACGCCCAGCGACCAAACGGCTGAAGATAGGGACACATTTTGATCTACTTCGTGATGTGGTAGGTGAACAATAAATAAGAATAATTCGAATAACGAATTACACACGAAAAAAGAAAATAGCTGAGGCTTCTATGTTACATAAACTGTAAGAAAAATGAGTGTAGTACAGTTAGTTACAAAACTCAAAAAAATATGGGCCTTAGAAAAAAAAACTTTCAGAAAATATTACACAGAATAAAGTGAGTGTTATAAAAAAGTTCAGGCGCGTTCGCAGGCGCGTTCGCAGGCGCGTTCGCAGGCGCGTTCGCAGGCGCGTTCGCAGGCGCGTTCGCAGGCGCGTTCGCAGGCGCGTTCGCAGGCGCGTTCGCAGGCGCGTTCGCAGGCGCGTTAGCAGGCGCGTTAGCAGGCGCGTTAGCAGGCGCGTTCGCAAGCGCGTTCGCAGGCGCGTTCGCAAGCGCGTACGCAGGCGCGTTCGCAGGCGCGTACGCAGGCGCGTTCGCAGGCGCGTTAGCAGGCGCGTTAGCAGGCGCGTTCGCAAGCGCGTTCGCAGGCGCGTTCGCAGGCGCGTTCGCAGGTTCGAAGACCTGGATATGACTTTGGGTACATACAGTTGCTACTTGCTAGTTACATATTATTTTTTTATTGTTGCCCCACCTTGAGCCCATGGCTAGCTACGCCCATGAGAGCATCAGAAAATCAATTTTACAGTTCTCTTATTTTAGCGACAAGTCGCCAATTGCAGTCTTGTTGTGTTGAACGAGCTATTTTTTACTTTTTATACATTTTGCTATGACTTTGAATATTTGCTAAAAATGCTGTTATTGATCTAGTATATAATAATTGTTGTAATACAATTAATTCTTAATTGTGATAGGTTAATAGTTTAATACTAAAGGTTTTAAATTTAAATGATATGTTGCAAAAAAGTCTGAGTGTTAAAGAACAGTGTTGTTTTATCACCATTTCTTATTGCATCATCTGGCCTACTTTATCTTGTTAGTAAGCAAAACGATTCGATCTACGGAATAGGAACAAAACCAACTTAATAATTCCGAAAACAAGACGGGTCAATGCTTTGTTCAACGTTCGATTAAAATTGTATTATAATAAACTTTTGTAGGTTATCATTTGCACTGTGGGAATCCGATAAGTATTATCTCAGAATATGTAGTACAAAATCAAAGTCACGTTTGCGTTTTGTATGTTTGTATAACTGTAAGTGAGATAGCGATCAAGCATTCGGGAGTGGTTCGCGAGAAATATTTGTACATTTATGTACGTCATGTACTATAAAGTGTACAGTTTCGGTAAATGAAGTATACAGATAAATATATATTGAAGTGAAACTTCTTTGGGTGCGTTGAGAGTAAAATTTCAATCCGTCATGGCAACACCATCATATCATGGAGTAAGGTGAAGATTTTGGTATCCTCAAATCTTGCCAAAGAAGTTTCACTTCTGACACGTGTGCCCGGTACACACGCTCTTTTTAATACTGTTGTTAAGTGAATTAGCAAAACCGAAAACTATGATTTACATTGTATTTTTTTCAGCAATATGCAATGAAAACTTAAGTAGCAATGCGAGATTCATGTCTCTATATCAGTACTTTACTAGAGATATAAATTATAAACCTAACTCAATGTTTTTGTATAGTATAGGATAGATTTTCTTTAGTACAATATGTCAGTACTTAATAGTTACTTTGGTTCTATAAACTTTATTTGTTTTACACAAAACTCCCAACCGAATGATCGTGGGTCGTTGATCTATAAATCGTCCTGAGCCCGCGCATTAGCGGCGCTCTTCAAACGACCAATTATCGCTATCTGTGCAGTGACGATTGAAACCCCATCGCGGCGCAAGACGTAAGCTGTTGAAATGTCTTGTGAAAGAAAATGTCCTAAAGTAGGTACATACGTACTAAAAATGAGACATAAGCAAACAAATAAAAGTACATATATGTACTAAGTTCCACTAACTGCTAGACTCTTCTTAGGTATTCTTTTACTAATATTTAGTATAACCTCGTATAGGTACATAGTATGACATAACCTCCGGTTAAACTATTTTATACATGTAGCGAAGCGAATTTACCGAATTCTAAAATTTAACCTGGCTGGTATAGTAGTAATAAATTTTATAAAAGCTTTGTATTATAAATTTTTCGTATACCTATTATGCAACGACGACTTGGTATCCCAAGTTAATGTAGTCATAAATTTATTACTTAGGTAGCGCGATAGTCATTTCAGTTTCAATCTGCTCGTTAACACTTGTCATAAGTTGTTTGAACGAAGGGTTATTTTATTAACCTTCATGCCTTTATGAAACAACAACAATATATATATGAAAGAAAGATACAAATATATAATCTAAGGAAAACTAAAAAAGCTTTGTTGATACTTAAGAACCACTTATTTTTAAGTCGGTTAAAAATAAGCTTCTATAATAAGCCATCTATAAAAAGCTTTACTTTAAGTTTAATTAAAATATGTAAAATATGCACTTAGTGTGACTTAATTATTCCACTAATGTATAAAATATCGCTTGAAACAGAGCTAGGCCTAATTCCTTGTCTTAATGCCCATTTGCTTCGATAAATCGGCCATTTTGTAATCTCAATACTGTATTACGACTCTATATAAACTGCATTTAACTCGTTTATTCTAATTTAATCTAGAGACGAGAAATTGGAGATATTGGACATAATACTGTTATAAATTAGTTGTTGGAGGATAAGATTTTAACGTTAGGTACTTAATTTCTCGTTTATTTGCGATGTTTTATGGTATTGTAATTGAATCGGACTCAAAATCTTACATTGGTATAAATTCTAATTTATCATTGTTGCTGAGTGCTAAGGGCATAACCCAAGATGGTAGTCATAAATAGACTGAAAAACTGTAATAGGTATCCCTATATATATCACTATATAGTAATATAGTGATGGGCATATATTTTACTTTCCACGCTTTAGTTTTATTTTTCATTCAAGACTGGCAAGAGAAATAAACTGTAAAAAAATTACCTGAATGTGTGTAAAGACTATGTTTATTTATAAATAATGTATCTGTAATTATGTAGTAAAAAACTCATAAACGAAACTGTTATTCTTACATACCTAACAAAATATTCATTAAATAACTCTGTGACAATAATTTGGCTTAATAAAAATAGCAATAAAAGTATGTGTTAACTGGAGTTTTTTAAACTATAAATAACACGCGATAAAATTGAAAACAAACCTGTCTCGGAGATATACGGCTCTCTAAAACTTTACATGTATCTCAACTTTACGACTAAAAACTCGTAAATTGTCTACTTAATCCAATTTGACTTAATCTTCTGCTTTTATAAATATAATCCACTGCTAATGCATTATTTTCTTTTAATTGAGCCGTCTGAACAAATAAACAAAAAATAATATGATTTATGAATCCCACCGGAAAGATTAAACTACTAGCGCAGAATACTTAATATAACCTAACGCTACTACATACTGTATACTGGTTCTTTATAATTATTATTTATTTGATGTTATTTATTATGTTAAGCTGCTTGTGGAATGATTAAAATATTAATAAATAAATATAAAGATATTACCTATCATAAATTACCTATCAGGCAGATTTTAGTCACTCTTATGAAGACATAATTGTGTGTCCTATATTGAGTACACAATATGATGATGCGATTTGTAGCACTAGGTTACTGTTTTAATTTGTTTCTCGATATTTTTTTTTCATAAGTTAGTATTCCAGAATCACCGCGGCGCAAAAAATGGAATACATTATAATTATTACTCGTGTAATCTAGATTCTAGACATTATTTCACACATTCAAAACATGTAAGTATGTATTTTAGATGGTATTTATCTAAAAAGAAATATTTGGCCACTTTCACAACAAAAAATTAACCTTAAAATAGTGTCGTTTCGCCAAAATAAGGGATCGGCAAACAGACAGCAATAAAAATTAACATAATTTGTCATCCGTCAGTTAATATGAGTCTGTCAACAGATTTAAGAACAATGACTTTTTATTGTTTGGCAGTCGTTTTTCTTTGTTCGCAAAATGCTTTGATGATCATTTTTTGTCTGGCACCTTTGAAATTTGTAAATGAGATGCATTTAAAGTGGCACATCTGGTATTATATTGATTGTGTTTATTGCATTTATTTGGTAATTCCAAGATACAATTTAGTTTAATTGTAGCAAGGAGTTTTATTTTAGTTAATACTTATTGCATAGAATGTGTAAGAATTGTTTAAATTTAAATTCAATTCCTATCTTGAATTTATATTTTTTTGGTTTTTATGGCATTCAAATGCTTTATAAATATAAATTTATAAAGAATAGAAAAAATTCGATCACGAGGCGGGACTTGAACCCGCATCCTTCGCGCCATTCCGGGGCGGATGCCTAACCAACTCAGCCACTCGTGACCCGCCTGAGCAATCGAATTTATTCTATCCTTTCAGTTTTATGTGTCTTAAGGGACACACCGCGCGCCATCTATTGAGATGATTTAACAACCATTTCAACCAATATGAAGCACTTTTCAGTGAATACAATATTGTAACGATGGAACACGACCTTTTCTTGAATTTATATTTTTTTGGTTTTTATGGCATTCAAATGCTTTATAAATATAAATTTATAAAGAATAGAAAAAATTCGATCACGAGGCGGGACTTGAACCCGCATCCTTCGCGCCATTCCGGGGCGGATGCCTAACCAACTCAGCCACTCGTGACCCGCCTGAGCAATCGAATTTATTCTATCCTTTCAGTTTTATGTGTCTTAAGGGACACACCGCGCGCCATCTATTGAGATGATTTAACAACCATTTCAACCAATATGAAGCACTTTTCAGTGAATACAATATTGTAACGATGGAACACGACCTTTTCTTGAATTTATATTTTTTTGGTTTTTATGGCATTCAAATGCTTTATAAATATAAATTTATAAAGAATAGAAAAAATTCGATCACGAGGCGGGACTTGAACCCGCATCCTTCGCGCCATTCCGGGGCGGATGCCTAACCAACTCAGCCACTCGTGACCCGCCTGAGCAATCGAATTTATTCTATCCTTTCAGTTTTATGTGTCTTAAGGGACACACCGCGCGCCATCTATTGAGATGATTTAACAACCATTTCAACCAATATGAAGCACTTTTCAGTGAATACAATATTGTAACGATGGAACACGACCTTTTCTTGAATTTATATTTTTTTGGTTTTTATGGCATTCAAATGCTTTATAAATATAAATTTATAAAGAATAGAAAAAATTCGATCACGAGGCGGGACTTGAACCCGCATCCTTCGCGCCATTCCGGGGCGGATGCCTAACCAACTCAGCCACTCGTGACCCGCCTGAGCAATCGAATTTATTCTATCCTTTCAGTTTTATGTGTCTTAAGGGACACACCGCGCGCCATCTATTGAGATGATTTAACAACCATTTCAACCAATATGAAGCACTTTTCAGTGAATACAATATTGTAACGATGGAACACGACCTTTTCTTGAATTTATATTTTTTTGGTTTTTATGGCATTCAAATGCTTTATAAATATAAATTTATAAAGAATAGAAAAAATTCGATCACGAGGCGGGACTTGAACCCGCATCCTTCGCGCCATTCCGGGGCGGATGCCTAACCAACTCAGCAACTCGTGACCCGCCTGAGCAATCGAATTTATTCTATCCTTTCAGTTTTATGTGTCTTAAGGGACACACCGCGCGCCATCTATTGAGATGATTTAACAACCATTTCAACCAATATGAAGCACTTTTCAGTGAATACAATATTGTAACGATGGAACACGACCTTTTCTTGAATTTATATTTTTTTGGTTTTTATGGCATTCAAATGCTTTATAAATATAAATTTATAAAGAATAGAAAAAATTCGATCACGAGGCGGGACTTGAACCCGCATCCTTCGCGCCATTCCGGGGCGGATGCCTAACCAACTCAGCCACTCGTGACCCGCCTGAGCAATCGAATTTATTCTATCCTTTCAGTTTTATGTGTCTTAAGGGACACACCGCGCGCCATCTATTGAGATGATTTAACAACCATTTCAACCAATATGAAGCACTTTTCAGTGAATACAATATTGTAACGATGGAACACGACCTTTTCTTGAATTTATATTTTTTTTGGTTTTTATGGCATTCAAATGCTTTATAAATATAAATTTATAAAGAATAGAAAAAATTCGATCACGAGGCGGGACTTGAACCCGCATCCTTCGCGCCATTCCGGGGCGGATGCCTAACCAACTCAGCCACTCGTGACCCGCCTGAGCAATCGAATTTATTCTATCCTTTCAGTTTTATGTGTCTTAAGGGACACACCGCGCGCCATCTATTGAGATGATTTAACAACCATTTCAACCAATATGAAGCACTTTTCAGTGAATACAATATTGTAACGATGGAACACGACCTTTTCTTGAATTTATATTTTTTTGGTTTTTATGGCATTCAAATGCTTTATAAATATAAATTTATAAAGAATAGAAAAAATTCGATCACGAGGCGGGACTTGAACCCGCATCCTTCGCGCCATTCCGGGGCGGATGCCTAACCAACTCAGCCACTCGTGACCCGCCTGAGCAATCGAATTTATTCTATCCTTTCAGTTTTATGTGTCTTAAGGGACACACCGCGCGCCATCTATTGAGATGATTTAACAACCATTTCAACCAATATGAAGCACTTTTCAGTGAATACAATATTGTAACGATGGAACACGACCTTTTCTTGAATTTATATTTTTTTGGTTTTTATGGCATTCAAATGCTTTATAAATATAAATTTATAAAGAATAGAAAAAATTCGATCACGAGGCGGGACTTGAACCCGCATCCTTCGCGCCATTCCGGGGCGGATGCCTAACCAACTCAGCCACTCGTGACCCGCCTGAGCAATCGAATTTATTCTATCCTTTCAGTTTTATGTGTCTTAAGGGACACACCGCGCGCCATCTATTGAGATGATTTAACAACCATTTCAACCAATATGAAGCACTTTTCAGTGAATACAATATTGTAACGATGGAACACGACCTTTTCTTGAATTTATATTTTTTTGGTTTTTATGGCATTCAAATGCTTTATAAATATAAATTTATAAAGAATAGAAAAAATTCGATCACGAGGCGGGACTTGAACCCGCATCCTTCGCGCCATTCCGGGGCGGATGCCTAACCAACTCAGCCACTCGTGACCCGCCTGAGCAATCGAATTTATTCTATCCTTTCAGTTTTATGTGTCTTAAGGGACACACCGCGCGCCATCTATTGAGATGATTTAACAACCATTTCAACCAATATGAAGCACTTTTCAGTGAATACAATATTGTAACGATGGAACACGACCTTTTCTTGAATTTATATTTTTTTGGTTTTTATGGCATTCAAATGCTTTATAAATATAAATTTATAAAGAATAGAAAAAATTCGATCACGAGGCGGGACTTGAACCCGCATCCTTCGCGCCATTCCGGGGCGGATGCCTAACCAACTCAGCCACTCGTGACCCGCCTGAGCAATCGAATTTATTCTATCCTTTCAGTTTTATGTGTCTTAAGGGACACACCGCGCGCCATCTATTGAGATGATTTAACAACCATTTCAACCAATATGAAGCACTTTTCAGTGAATACAATATTGTAACGATGGAACACGACCTTTTCTTGAATTTATATTTTTTTGGTTTTTATGGCATTCAAATGCTTTATAAATATAAATTTATAAAGAATAGAAAAAATTCGATCACGAGGCGGGACTTGAACCCGCATCCTTCGCGCCATTCCGGGGCGGATGCCTAACCAACTCAGCCACTCGTGACCCGCCTGAGCAATCGAATTTATTCTATCCTTTCAGTTTTATGTGTCTTAAGGGACACACCGCGCGCCATCTATTGAGATGATTTAACAACCATTTCAACCAATATGAAGCACTTTTCAGTGAATACAATATTGTAACGATGGAACACGACCTTTTCTTGAATTTATATTTTTTTGGTTTTTATGGCATTCAAATGCTTTATAAATATAAATTTATAAAGAATAGAAAAAATTCGATCACGAGGCGGGACTTGAACCCGCATCCTTCGCGCCATTCCGGGGCGGATGCCTAACCAACTCAGCCACTCGTGACCCGCCTGAGCAATCGAATTTATTCTATCCTTTCAGTTTTATGTGTCTTAAGGGACACACCGCGCGCCATCTATTGAGATGATTTAACAACCATTTCAACCAATATGAAGCACTTTTCAGTGAATACAATATTGTAACGATGGAACACGACCTTTTCTTGAATTTATATTTTTTTGGTTTTTATGGCATTCAAATGCTTTATAAATATAAATTTATAAAGAATAGAAAAAATTCGATCACGAGGCGGGACTTGAACCCGCATCCTTCGCGCCATTCCGGGGCGGATGCCTAACCAACTCAGCCACTCGTGACCCGCCTGAGCAATCGAATTTATTCTATCCTTTCAGTTTTATGTGTCTTAAGGGACACACCGCGCGCCATCTATTGAGATGATTTAACAACCATTTCAACCAATATGAAGCACTTTTCAGTGAATACAATATTGTAACGATGGAACACGACCTTTTCTTGAATTTATATTTTTTTGGTTTTTATGGCATTCAAATGCTTTATAAATATAAATTTATAAAGAATAGAAAAAATTCGATCACGAGGCGGGACTTGAACCCGCATCCTTCGCGCCATTCCGGGGCGGATGCCTAACCAACTCAGCCACTCGTGACCCGCCTGAGCAATCGAATTTATTCTATCCTTTCAGTTTTATGTGTCTTAAGGGACACACCGCGCGCCATCTATTGAGATGATTTAACAACCATTTCAACCAATATGAAGCACTTTTCAGTGAATACAATATTGTAACGATGGAACACGACCTTTTCTTGAATTTATATTTTTTTGGTTTTTATGGCATTCAAATGCTTTATAAATATAAATTTATAAAGAATAGAAAAAATTCGATCACGAGGCGGGACTTGAACCCGCATCCTTCGCGCCATTCCGGGGCGGATGCCTAACCAACTCAGCCACTCGTGACCCGCCTGAGCAATCGAATTTATTCTATCCTTTCAGTTTTATGTGTCTTAAGGGACACACCGCGCGCCATCTATTGAGATGATTTAACAACCATTTCAACCAATATGAAGCACTTTTCAGTGAATACAATATTGTAACGATGGAACACGACCTTTTCTTGAATTTATATTTTTTTTGGTTTTTATGGCATTCAAATGCTTTATAAATATAAATTTATAAAGAATAGAAAAAATTCGATCACGAGGCGGGACTTGAACCCGCATCCTTCGCGCCATTCCGGGGCGGATGCCTAACCAACTCAGCCACTCGTGACCCGCCTGAGCAATCGAATTTATTCTATCCTTTCAGTTTTATGTGTCTTAAGGGACACACCGCGCGCCATCTATTGAGATGATTTAACAACCATTTCAACCAATATGAAGCACTTTTCAGTGAATACAATATTGTAACGATGGAACACGACCTTTTCTTGAATTTATATTTTTTTGGTTTTTATGGCATTCAAATGCTTTATAAATATAAATTTATAAAGAATAGAAAAAATTCGATCACGAGGCGGGACTTGAACCCGCATCCTTCGCGCCATTCCGGGGCGGATGCCTAACCAACTCAGCCACTCGTGACCCGCCTGAGCAATCGAATTTATTCTATCCTTTCAGTTTTATGTGTCTTAAGGGACACACCGCGCGCCATCTATTGAGATGATTTAACAACCATTTCAACCAATATGAAGCACTTTTCAGTGAATACAATATTGTAACGATGGAACACGACCTTTTCTTGAATTTATATTTTTTTGGTTTTTATGGCATTCAAATGCTTTATAAATATAAATTTATAAAGAATAGAAAAAATTCGATCACGAGGCGGGACTTGAACCCGCATCCTTCGCGCCATTCCGGGGCGGATGCCTAACCAACTCAGCCACTCGTGACCCGCCTGAGCAATCGAATTTATTCTATCCTTTCAGTTTTATGTGTCTTAAGGGACACACCGCGCGCCATCTATTGAGATGATTTAACAACCATTTCAACCAATATGAAGCACTTTTCAGTGAATACAATATTGTAACGATGGAACACGACCTTTTCTTGAATTTATATTTTTTTGGTTTTTATGGCATTCAAATGCTTTATAAATATAAATTTATAAAGAATAGAAAAAATTCGATCACGAGGCGGGACTTGAACCCGCATCCTTCGCGCCATTCCGGGGCGGATGCCTAACCAACTCAGCCACTCGTGACCCGCCTGAGCAATCGAATTTATTCTATCCTTTCAGTTTTATGTGTCTTAAGGGACACACCGCGCGCCATCTATTGAGATGATTTAACAACCATTTCAACCAATATGAAGCACTTTTCAGTGAATACAATATTGTAACGATGGAACACGACCTTTTCTTGAATTTATATTTTTTTGGTTTTTATGGCATTCAAATGCTTTATAAATATAAATTTATAAAGAATAGAAAAAATTCGATCACGAGGCGGGACTTGAACCCGCATCCTTCGCGCCATTCCGGGGCGGATGCCTAACCAACTCAGCCACTCGTGACCCGCCTGAGCAATCGAATTTATTCTATCCTTTCAGTTTTATGTGTCTTAAGGGACACACCGCGCGCCATCTATTGAGATGATTTAACAACCATTTCAACCAATATGAAGCACTTTTCAGTGAATACAATATTGTAACGATGGAACACGACCTTTTCTTGAATTTATATTTTTTTGGTTTTTATGGCATTCAAATGCTTTATAAATATAAATTTATAAAGAATAGAAAAAATTCGATCACGAGGCGGGACTTGAACCCGCATCCTTCGCGCCATTCCGGGGCGGATGCCTAACCAACTCAGCCACTCGTGACCCGCCTGAGCAATCGAATTTATTCTATCCTTTCAGTTTTATGTGTCTTAAGGGACACACCGCGCGCCATCTATTGAGATGATTTAACAACCATTTCAACCAATATGAAGCACTTTTCAGTGAATACAATATTGTAACGATGGAACACGACCTTTTCTTGAATTTATATTTTTTTGGTTTTTATGGCATTCAAATGCTTTATAAATATAAATTTATAAAGAATAGAAAAAATTCGATCACGAGGCGGGACTTGAACCCGCATCCTTCGCGCCATTCCGGGGCGGATGCCTAACCAACTCAGCCACTCGTGACCCGCCTGAGCAATCGAATTTATTCTATCCTTTCAGTTTTATGTGTCTTAAGGGACACACCGCGCGCCATCTATTGAGATGATTTAACAACCATTTCAACCAATATGAAGCACTTTTCAGTGAATACAATATTGTAACGATGGAACACGACCTTTTCTTGAATTTATATTTTTTTTGGTTTTTATGGCATTCAAATGCTTTATAAATATAAATTTATAAAGAATAGAAAAAATTCGATCACGAGGCGGGACTTGAACCCGCATCCTTCGCGCCATTCCGGGGCGGATGCCTAACCAACTCAGCCACTCGTGACCCGCCTGAGCAATCGAATTTATTCTATCCTTTCAGTTTTATGTGTCTTAAGGGACACACCGCGCGCCATCTATTGAGATGATTTAACAACCATTTCAACCAATATGAAGCACTTTTCAGTGAATACAATATTGTAACGATGGAACACGACCTTTTCTTGAATTTATATTTTTTTGGTTTTTATGGCATTCAAATGCTTTATAAATATAAATTTATAAAGAATAGAAAAAATTCGATCACGAGGCGGGACTTGAACCCGCATCCTTCGCGCCATTCCGGGGCGGATGCCTAACCAACTCAGCCACTCGTGACCCGCCTGAGCAATCGAATTTATTCTATCCTTTCAGTTTTATGTGTCTTAAGGGACACACCGCGCGCCATCTATTGAGATGATTTAACAACCATTTCAACCAATATGAAGCACTTTTCAGTGAATACAATATTGTAACGATGGAACACGACCTTTTCTTGAATTTATATTTTTTTGGTTTTTATGGCATTCAAATGCTTTATAAATATAAATTTATAAAGAATAGAAAAAATTCGATCACGAGGCGGGACTTGAACCCGCATCCTTCGCGCCATTCCGGGGCGGATGCCTAACCAACTCAGCCACTCGTGACCCGCCTGAGCAATCGAATTTATTCTATCCTTTCAGTTTTATGTGTCTTAAGGGACACACCGCGCGCCATCTATTGAGATGATTTAACAACCATTTCAACCAATATGAAGCACTTTTCAGTGAATACAATATTGTAACGATGGAACACGACCTTTTCTTGAATTTATATTTTTTTGGTTTTTATGGCATTCAAATGCTTTATAAATATAAATTTATAAAGAATAGAAAAAATTCGATCACGAGGCGGGACTTGAACCCGCATCCTTCGCGCCATTCCGGGGCGGATGCCTAACCAACTCAGCCACTCGTGACCCGCCTGAGCAATCGAATTTATTCTATCCTTTCAGTTTTATGTGTCTTAAGGGACACACCGCGCGCCATCTATTGAGATGATTTAACAACCATTTCAACCAATATGAAGCACTTTTCAGTGAATACAATATTGTAACGATGGAACACGACCTTTTCTTGAATTTATATTTTTTTGGTTTTTATGGCATTCAAATGCTTTATAAATATAAATTTATAAAGAATAGAAAAAATTCGATCACGAGGCGGGACTTGAACCCGCATCCTTCGCGCCATTCCGGGGCGGATGCCTAACCAACTCAGCCACTCGTGACCCGCCTGAGCAATCGAATTTATTCTATCCTTTCAGTTTTATGTGTCTTAAGGGACACACCGCGCGCCATCTATTGAGATGATTTAACAACCATTTCAACCAATATGAAGCACTTTTCAGTGAATACAATATTGTAACGATGGAACACGACCTTTTCTTGAATTTATATTTTTTTGGTTTTTATGGCATTCAAATGCTTTATAAATATAAATTTATAAAGAATAGAAAAAATTCGATCACGAGGCGGGACTTGAACCCGCATCCTTCGCGCCATTCCGGGGCGGATGCCTAACCAACTCAGCCACTCGTGACCCGCCTGAGCAATCGAATTTATTCTATCCTTTCAGTTTTATGTGTCTTAAGGGACACACCGCGCGCCATCTATTGAGATGATTTAACAACCATTTCAACCAATATGAAGCACTTTTCAGTGAATACAATATTGTAACGATGGAACACGACCTTTTCTTGAATTTATATTTTTTTGGTTTTTATGGCATTCAAATGCTTTATAAATATAAATTTATAAAGAATAGAAAAAATTCGATCACGAGGCGGGACTTGAACCCGCATCCTTCGCGCCATTCCGGGGCGGATGCCTAACCAACTCAGCCACTCGTGACCCGCCTGAGCAATCGAATTTATTCTATCCTTTCAGTTTTATGTGTCTTAAGGGACACACCGCGCGCCATCTATTGAGATGATTTAACAACCATTTCAACCAATATGAAGCACTTTTCAGTGAATACAATATTGTAACGATGGAACACGACCTTTTCTTGAATTTATATTTTTTTGGTTTTTATGGCATTCAAATGCTTTATAAATATAAATTTATAAAGAATAGAAAAAATTCGATCACGAGGCGGGACTTGAACCCGCATCCTTCGCGCCATTCCGGGGCGGATGCCTAACCAACTCAGCCACTCGTGACCCGCCTGAGCAATCGAATTTATTCTATCCTTTCAGTTTTATGTGTCTTAAGGGACACACCGCGCGCCATCTATTGAGATGATTTAACAACCATTTCAACCAATATGAAGCACTTTTCAGTGAATACAATATTGTAACGATGGAACACGACCTTTTCTTGAATTTATATTTTTTTGGTTTTTATGGCATTCAAATGCTTTATAAATATAAATTTATAAAGAATAGAAAAAATTCGATCACGAGGCGGGACTTGAACCCGCATCCTTCGCGCCATTCCGGGGCGGATGCCTAACCAACTCAGCCACTCGTGACCCGCCTGAGCAATCGAATTTATTCTATCCTTTCAGTTTTATGTGTCTTAAGGGACACACCGCGCGCCATCTATTGAGATGATTTAACAACCATTTCAACCAATATGAAGCACTTTTCAGTGAATACAATATTGTAACGATGGAACACGACCTTTTCTTGAATTTATATTTTTTTGGTTTTTATGGCATTCAAATGCTTTATAAATATAAATTTATAAAGAATAGAAAAAATTCGATCACGAGGCGGGACTTGAACCCGCATCCTTCGCGCCATTCCGGGGCGGATGCCTAACCAACTCAGCCACTCGTGACCCGCCTGAGCAATCGAATTTATTCTATCCTTTCAGTTTTATGTGTCTTAAGGGACACACCGCGCGCCATCTATTGAGATGATTTAACAACCATTTCAACCAATATGAAGCACTTTTCAGTGAATACAATATTGTAACGATGGAACACGACCTTTTCTTGAATTTATATTTTTTTTGGTTTTTATGGCATTCAAATGCTTTATAAATATAAATTTATAAAGAATAGAAAAAATTCGATCACGAGGCGGGACTTGAACCCGCATCCTTCGCGCCCTTCCGGGGCGGATGCCTAACCAACTCAGCCACTCGTGACCCGCCTGAGCAATCGAATTTATTCTATCCTTTCAGTTTTATGTGTCTTAAGGGACACACCGCGCGCCATCTATTGAGATGATTTAACAACCATTTCAACCAATATGAAGCACTTTTCAGTGAATACAATATTGTAACGATGGAACACGACCTTTTCTTGAATTTATATTTTTTTGGTTTTTATGGCATTCAAATGCTTTATAAATATAAATTTATAAAGAATAGAAAAAATTCGATCACGAGGCGGGACTTGAACCCGCATCCTTCGCGCCATTCCGGGGCGGATGCCTAACCAACTCAGCCACTCGTGACCCGCCTGAGCAATCGAATTTATTCTATCCTTTCAGTTTTATGTGTCTTAAGGGACACACCGCGCGCCATCTATTGAGATGATTTAACAACCATTTCAACCAATATGAAGCACTTTTCAGTGAATACAATATTGTAACGATGGAACACGACCTTTTCTTGAATTTATATTTTTTTGGTTTTTATGGCATTCAAATGCTTTATAAATATAAATTTATAAAGAATAGAAAAAATTCGATCACGAGGCGGGACTTGAACCCGCATCCTTCGCGCCATTCCGGGGCGGATGCCTAACCAACTCAGCCACTCGTGACCCGCCTGAGCAATCGAATTTATTCTATCCTTTCAGTTTTATGTGTCTTAAGGGACACACCGCGCGCCATCTATTGAGATGATTTAACAACCATTTCAACCAATATGAAGCACTTTTCAGTGAATACAATATTGTAACGATGGAACACGACCTTTTCTTGAATTTATATTTTTTTGGTTTTTATGGCATTCAAATGCTTTATAAATATAAATTTATAAAGAATAGAAAAAATTCGATCACGAGGCGGGACTTGAACCCGCATCCTTCGCGCCATTCCGGGGCGGATGCCTAACCAACTCAGCCACTCGTGACCCGCCTGAGCAATCGAATTTATTCTATCCTTTCAGTTTTATGTGTCTTAAGGGACACACCGCGCGCCATCTATTGAGATGATTTAACAACCATTTCAACCAATATGAAGCACTTTTCAGTGAATACAATATTGTAACGATGGAACACGACCTTTTCTTGAATTTATATTTTTTTGGTTTTTATGGCATTCAAATGCTTTATAAATATAAATTTATAAAGAATAGAAAAAATTCGATCACGAGGCGGGACTTGAACCCGCATCCTTCGCGCCATTCCGGGGCGGATGCCTAACCAACTCAGCCACTTTATAAATTTATATCAATTCCTATCATTAAATCTCCTATGAATTCAATTAGTTTTAACATTTTAGCTTAAAAAAATATCAGTTGTATTTTCATTTTTCTTATGAAATCAATATTCATATTTGCTTTGAACAGAATCTACATTCTTATAACCCTCATTTTCAATTCCTGATTTTATCGCGTAACGTAAGAGCATACAGAAATCATCAAATGAAAACTACTCTCACTTAAACGTAGTTTGTTTGTAATTAAATTGCGGTTTAAACTTTTAAACCGCAATTTAATATTCATTAAATTCGAAGTTTTAACATATATCTAACCGAGACTCTATTCAATTAAGTTTCCCAGTATAACTCGTCCAACGTTGTGCCATGTCGTAAAGATTTTACTGTCATTAGTGTTGAGTCAAACTTTATTGGTGTCCACAGTCGCTTCCCGCGTTTTATGGTCGATATTTAATGGCCGTAAAGTGGGCCTATTTGTTTAGGGAAATGCCCCCTTTTTCTTTGATGACTTCTGGTATAGTGGAGATGGTATTTTTTGAGAAATGGGAGTGGTATTTCGTGTAAAATTTGAACATTTTATTAATTGATAGATGTCTGCAGAGTGTTTTATACGATACTAGCTTCCGCCCACGACTTTGTACGTGCATCCCCGTTTTTCCCCGTTCCCGCAAGAATTTCGGGAAATCCTTTCTTAGCGGATGCCTACGTACTAACATCTACCTGCATGCCAAATTTCAGCCCGATACGTCCAGTGGTTTGGGCTGTGCGTTGATAGATCACTATATCAGTCACCTTTGAGTTTTATATATATAGATAACTTTTTGGACATTGCAGGACTTATAATAATGCTATTGTTAATAGTTAAATTCAGGCATTTTTTGTTATTTTACAATTTATCCTATATAATTATATATAATTTTTTTTTATGTAGTTTGCTATCCTGCATGGATTGGAATTTAACTTTAAATTAAAATATTGTTCCAATATCTCACATAGCTTAACTTATATGTCAAGTTAAATACCAGTTAAATTCCATTGAAAAAATATCAAAAACAAACGGTTTCTCGTTTCCCATATAAACTTATATTGTCCGTATGTCCATTCATAGCGTCAACCCCTCGAAACGAACCGTGTTAAATAAAATTTATGTCGATGGTTATGACCGTTCTATTAATAGAATCAATTACACGGATAATATTTATTCTAACGCCTTCAGCTTTCACATGCTACATTGCTCTGAGGGTGATGTTTATAAATTATAATCTCGTATGAGTGTGAGATGAGAGTTTTGTTAGTTATTGCTTGCGTTGTTTGGTTGGAACTAGGTGTTGCATGGCTTTGGCAATTGTTTTGTGTTATCCTCGTTGTAATTTACATAGGTGTTATTTGAATGTTTCTGTTTGTTTGTGGTATCTTAATGGGTGAGAATTTTGAATGAGTTTCTTAACGAAATTTGAAATGTTTCTGTGTGTTTTTTTACAAAGGAAAGTTACTACTTAAAAACATATAATCAATTACTGACTTAAATATAATTTAATAAACTAAGGTGGACATTCTTATACAATTTTTTATATGTTCGACAAGTCCAGTGTTTCATTGTTAACAACTAATTGTATTCAAAATTGTTAGCAAATGTCTTACTTTAATTCATTATGTACTGATATTCGTATTTATGTTGCTAGAGTGAATTATTTGCGTAATTAGAGTTGCGTAATAAGAAACGTAAGCAATTAACCATCTTTTGATCTTAGTTTTAACCCACTTATGATTGGTATGAATTGTAAACATCAAACTCTAATTAACAGTTTCGAGTCAGATCGTGAGTTTGTTTAGTATTTAAATTTTAGGTGATTTTACTGAAGAAATTATATCGTATTGGATGAAATTTAGACAAAAATAGTGCTCATATCACAGTACACAGTAATCAAGTTTTATATATCTTCTTATTATATCCAGCAATGGAAATCGGAATATTTGTGTCCAACAAATCTGTATCTAATCTATTACTTTCATGAATAATTTAAGATTAATTTTAAACCGTTTATGTACGTAATACGTAATTACGTTTGGTATGTTAATAACTTACTCCGACTATCCGAACTCCAGCATCGCATTAATATCTGTCGAGCCGGCCCCTCAATCCTCTATCAATTTCCACTCAATATAATATGTGACAGCTGATCGCACTAAACGTACCATTTTAATTAAAACTTATGACGCATCAGCATCACCCTATAGCCTTATGGGACCTCTAAACAATGGGCAACGTTGGCCCAACGTTGGAGGGTTGGATCGTCGATGTTTGCCGCTGTTATGGCGATTATGAAAAAATGACGACTGATCATAGACATTTAGGCCCTCCACACTATCGTGATTGCCTCTACTCGCCCAACGCTGAACATTGTGAAAAGGGTCCAGTAGATGTTTATTCGTAATCGCCGTAATTGCGGCAAACATCGACAATCAATTGATGGGCCAACGCTGCTCATTATGAAGGCCCATTACAAAAATATGGAACGCTTAAATACGATGATTTGTTATTCCCTCCCCTATCAATTGGTGACCAACGTAAATAGAACTTCGGCTGTTTCATGGTTTCTTTATGAGCTGTTACATGCAGAGGTCTTGTTAACTGGTAGATGATAATCCTAACAATGTGTTTGTACGTGTGAATGGATACCGAACTTTGTCCTTTTTAGTGTTCCGTACCGAAACGATAAAACCTTATTATTGAGACTTCGCTGTCGGTCTGTCCGACCGTCCATAATAAAAAAAAAAAAATAATTGATTGATTGTTAAAAATTTCATGAATTTTTTTGCCGTTTACTAAATAATAAAAAACCAAGGTTATGCAGTAACGATTGGCGCGATTACAAATTAGACGGTTAATTTTCTTTGCAGATGCTCTTCAGCTAATTTGTACGGAACCCTTAGTGTCGCGAGTCGGACTCGCACTTGACCGATTTTTTATTTCTACGGTGTCATTGCTACGGGATTAGCGGCTCAAGGACGAAAAGGATGTTTTTTGTATTTTTCGGATGACAGGATACCTCACAATTAACACATTGAATCGTTTGTAGTATTTTTTACTACGTATCACTAAATCTGTGAGGAATTTTTTAATTTATAGGGATGGTAGATTTTTTTACAATTGCTATGGTGTGAATGTGTTTTGAAATGATATTAAAATGTAGTGGGAAATATTTTTTTTTAGATAATTTGAAAATTATTAATCGACATCATGTAATTTTTTGACTAATGTCTATTTTTTTTTTCATATCATTCTTGGATAATATTCTCACCTAGCATTACTTACAATATTAAAATTAATGATAATAAAAATGCACAAATAATATTTTTATTTATGAAGAGTACGTAGACACAATATTCAATAGTCCAAATCCTGCATTAATTCAAAGCTATGCAAAATTTGTTTTTAAACACACTATAAAATAAATAAACGGATGCAATGATAACTAACAATAGGTATTTAATTTAACTGCGTTTTAATGGTCACTTCATATGTGTTAATGTCAAACGATTTGCTTCGAGTACGTTTAGTATATCCTAACTAATATTATACATGCGAATGTGTGTTTGTTTGCTTTCACGTTGCAACGGAGCAGTTTTATGATATGATTTTTGTGTCTGGAGATAGTGGGAGTGAATGTATATTAAATATAAAAGAAAGTAATATTAAATTACTGTTTACCGTCTTTTCTTTCTATTACCCCGCAACTGAGCAATAATTAGAAAAATTATAGGTACTTAGGCTACGTTTTATCGCGATAATGTGACATGTCAAAATCATGGTAATTTTCTGTGACCACCCGGGCAAAGCCGCGGAACCAGCTAGTTTATAAATGCATTGATTTATTATTGGTGTTGAGGTTTCATTGGCCACAATTGGTTTTGATTGTCACAAATGTACGGGCTTATTTTGAAAGCTCTTAATGTGGTTGTAATTGCTATGCAGTTAACGCACTCTGATTTGTTTTTGCATCTCAATTATTTTTATTGACTCGTATGTATGACAAAACGTAAATGTATATTAACAATGACTTAAAAATGTATGAACTAAGAAGCTAATAAGTTATCAATTAGTTTTTTTTTGCTCCACAAAATATTTTGTGTACGTAATATACGAGCCCTCATAACTTAGACTACGAAACTAGGAAACTATCGATATGATGGAAACAAAAACACTACAGATCGAGCCAGAGAAATAAATAGACCTAAGCTTTAAAACATAACCCCCCTTCTACGTAAACTAATAAGTATTACATCTAAACCACACACACAAACACAAGAAACCCTTTACAAAAAATACAAAATACATATAATAATGTTAACTAAAAAACGTCAATTATATAGACCATCGCTAATAATAGCACAGCGCATGAACGACAATTTAAATTGGGCTAGACGCATGCCACTCTGCGGCTCGATGTACATATTTGTGTCAAATGAACATCTTGTCTGTCTGTATTCATTTGCTATTATGGGCTCTAAACACAATGGGTAGCGTTGGGCAAATATAGACAATCACGGTAGTATAGACGCCTAAATGTCTATCATCGGCCGTCATTTAAGATAGGTAATCGCCGTAAATGGCGCAAACATTGACGATCATTTTTTGGGCCAATGCTACCCATGGTGTAGAGGGCCCGTCTCTAGTAATGTGTATAGTGTAACTAAGGTATTACGGGAAGCCATAGGATAAAGGAAGAAGTAAGTTTGAAGGGTTTCCTTCTGAATAATTTGAAGTTGATTATATTCCAATATGTAAAGATTAACACACACATATATTTCAAAAGTACTAATAAATATAAAAGAGAGCAATTAGATGTGTACTATATTAAAATCATTTATAATAAACCGAAATTCTGTTTCCTATCCTACATGAACAATGCTTGTATAAATATTTTATTTTACAGCTTGAATCGTATAGAAGTAAATCTGTCAATCTGAAACTCCCTCACAACGAACAGATATAAATATAATATTCACATAGCATCCACATAGAAAATAGCCTGTGTTATAATCTGCAAAGAATAACAGCTTTTATGTTTTAAGTAGGATAAGTTGGTAGTAGGATTTACTTAGAAAAATAATGTCAAGATGTACTCTAGTCTGAAACAGGCGTTCTCAGGCATTCTAGTGTCCTTTCCTATTAAGGCTTCCCTTTGTACAAGAACTGGGGCAAACCACTAGAGAATATTTTTAGAGAGAAGAAGAAAAAGAAAAAACACACCTTAAAGACATGGTGAGAAATCATAATGTTTTAAATTGAATACTGTTGATGAAATATATAATCAAATTACGCAAATACAATATTTTCCAACAATTTGAATGACAGACGTTCATATGTTTGTAGTCTCCAGTAAACAAGCGAGTAACAATTGTTTGCGCTGTCAATTTAAAGTAAAACAGTTCAAGAATATATAAATATTATTCTATTTACTGTAGAAAATAGTTATTAGTAATAACATATTATATGCGTAGGAAACTAATTGGCTACAAGGTTTCAGTTTAATGAAAAAGAAAAATAACGGGAACTGATACAAACTTATAGTGATATCTATAGGTACTTCTATAATAATATTATAAAGAGGAAAGGTTTGTAATTAGGTATGTATGTATGTATGGTTTTTTCGCATAAACTACTGAACCAATTTTGATGAAATTTGGCACAGACAATCTTTACACCCTGAGAAAGAACATAGGCTACCTTTCATTGCGAAATATGTACCACGGGCGAAGCCGGGGCGGACCGCTAGTATATTATGTATTTTGAAACTACATTTTGTTTACATACTAAATTATTTATTCAAACTAAATACATGTACCTATTTAATGTTAACCATTCTACGTCATTTAGGTATTTCTAAATATACCTAACGAATATAACGATCCCTCAATCCCCATAATATCCTTATTGGTGGATATTTCATAGTAACGGGGTAATAAACAACGTAACAGACATACGAACATAGAAGAACCTTCTCTTTCTTTCTTCCTTCCTTACACCTTCTTTCCATACTATTTCCTTCTGTATTGAGCAAATCAAATAGTCTAAACTTTCAAATTACTATATACTAGCTGTGCCGCGCGGTTTCACCTGCGTGGCTCCGCTCCTGTTGGTCTTAGCGTGATAATATATAGCCTATATTACTCGTGGATAATGTAGCTTTCGAATGGTGAAAGAATTTTTAAAATCGGTCCAGTAGTTTATGAGCCTATTCATTACAATCAAACAAACAAAGTTTTCCTCTTTATAGTATTAGTGTAGATGTTACAGGAAATGTATGTAATCCGTCATTGTATACAATTCCTAGGAAATTTATACAATTCCTAAAATCGTACGGAAATGTGTGAAATAAATTATTTATACACATTTCCTAGGAAATCTATACATTTCCTAAATAGCTATCGGAAATGTAAAACATTTAAGATATTGATATGTCGCAGGCAAGGGTTGGACTAAAGCAAAGGGGGCGCAGGACTTAAAAAATTTTTGATGGAGTTGGTGTCATTATAACACCTATTTATTATTGTTTTATCGTCAAGATTACGCTTATATAAGCATGTTTTATAGGAACAACTTTTCTCTAAAATCAAAAATAGCCGAGATATTCGCCCTCAAAGTTAGGTTAGGTTTAGGTTAGGTTAGCCGTTAGGTTAGGTTTAAGGTTAGGTTAGGTTTGTTAAAAAAAAACTACACAGAAATCCGTCGACGAAGATCGAACGATCGAAGATAATAATATGAACATAATATTATTACAATTTTACGATATGACTATTACCCGATTGTATCAATAAGAGCTATAATAAAAAAAATAACAAGGTGTTTTATTACAATTGTATACAATTCCTATAGGATATGCATGCATTAAATAGTTTTTTAAACAATATTTTATACATTTCCTAAATGGTATCGGAATTGTACACATTTCCTAGGAATTGTATACAATTCCTTGATTTCATACATTTCCGGTAACATAGATATAATATTAGTGTAGATACAACTACAATTTCGTAATACCAAATAAGGTTTCGAATTAATTGCAACTCGTTGAAAGGTGATCGATATCGATTTCAAACTAAACAAATTTTGTTTGTTTTCAATTTGAACACGTTGCAGAGTTATGAAATTATATCCAAATACCTTTCAGTCTGACCTTAATTTAACATTACTTTGGCAGGTGTTAATTGACGCAATATGCAATGAAAATAAAGCCTGCAAAATGTTTTCATACACGAGAACTTAGTTTATTCTACCTATGTATCGTATTATATACAGTCACGTGTTCTTGATTATACTTATGTTATTTCGGGTATATTTATGTGCGTACTAATTTTGAAAGTTATCTGTAAAATACTTTTACTATTAGTAGGTACTAGGTAGTAAAATATAGTAAAAAGTAAACTTAAGCTTACTATTGGGGTTTACTTAAGGAATGTGTTTTTTTTTTTCATTTTCAATTTCAATGGAACAAAGAGATTATTTCTTGCAAGTGTCTGACACCTGAAAGTGCCAGAGAAAAAAGAGAAATCAAAAACAGATTAAAATCATTTAGCAACCCGTGTTTATCGATACCATCTGAATGCGGTCACGTAGTCAGCAATCGCGTGACATATTATATTAGTTTTATTACAAGTTGATTATCTATATTAGCGAGTGTATCGTTCATTCATTCGGTCTATCATTCACCTGTTCTACACTTGCGTCTTATAATATATTTGCACGCTCAACTACAAGCAGAATGTTTAAGGATCTAATTCTAAAAAACTCAAAACTCAAAAAAGTCTCTCATACCCATTACCCATCGACAAATCCCTCATCTTCCACATATTGCGCTCGCGTTGTAATTCACATGCAAATTTGTCCGCGGACTTGTCGTCGGATACAAATCCGGTGTATGAGGGCACCATGAATAATTCACAGTAGTCATTAGATATAATATGCACCTACAATTGAGTTTCATTCATCCATTGAAGAATGGTTAATCGGTGTGTATGTACTGTCTTTGGTCGTATTTATGAAGCTATTGTTTGAAGTGATAATATGATTTTTAAGCTTAGATAAGTGAGCAATATTACTGAGTTCGTTTTTTGATTGGCTCTTACATTCATCATTCCAGCCTTTCAAGACGTCCACTGCAGGACATAGGCCTCCCCCAAAGATTCGGCTCTTACATTAACTGTTCTTATTACGTACATATAAATCATTATAGTATAAACTTGATACAAAAAAGTATAAAAACAATCTTTCTCCCAAATATGAGCAAATAATGAAAAGTTAAATGTGTTTGAAAAAAAGCTTTAGTCCATATCAAAGTAAACATTTCCGATAAACAAATATGAATCGTACATCATAAAGATATCCCGTTAAATTTATTTTGCCTAATTAGATTGTCAGACCGCGAACCGATAAATTATAATCAAAGCAATGTTTAGAATTTCACGCCATTTATATTCAGTTTTTCGATATCTAACGACTTATATCAAACAGCTGACAATTTATTACTTATTAGTTTTGTACGATAGAGATGTTTATAGCATTCATTTCATATAGTTATTAAAGAACTGGATGATATAAAACCCGCTGGACAAAGACGCCGCTCCCTCGGGCGGTGACTTGTGAATGTGTTGCTAAAATAAATTATACTGGTTTTAGAAATGAACTATTAGCATTTTTCTAGCTGACGCGTGTCTATATTAAATGAGATTTTATGAGCGCTTTATTTTTTCAAAAAGCCTCCTGCTCCAGTTATTTAAAGATAGCAAAAGAAAACTTTAATAAGTATATACAATTGTAAAAAATCTGCTACATTAGCAAAAGTAACTTCGTAGTGTTTAGTTGAACATAAAAAAAACAAAAGCCAATAGTGTGAGAATTAAAGATGTGACAAAAAATCTTATAATTATAGGTATACATGAATAAAAAATTGCAAAAAGACAATGATTTATTCAAATTAAAATCCCGATAATACCCATTTTGTATTCTAAACGTATTCTGCACGCAAGTCGTATTATCTCGAAGGTACTTCAGAAACATTTAACAATAATTGCAAACAATTTCCCTCGCCCAACAGTGTCGGCTCATTACGAATAAAGCGCCGACTAATATCACAACTTCAAGCTAGAATGAATAACAAAATGACATGCCCGTAATAACTCTAGCTTTGGTAATGTTCTGTCTACACGGTAGCCTGAACCCAAGCAAACATGCATGTTGAAATTAATATTTTCAATAGCACAAATTTATCACTTCAATGAATAAAATTGGTTTAGATTATAAATCAAATCAAATTTATTTATTACTAGCTGTTGCTCGCAGCTTCGCTTGCGTGGAAAAGAAAAATTTTCATGGTATTAGTTTTCATCTCCTATTTTACCCCTTTAGGGGACGAATTTTCTAATATCCTTTCTTAGGGGACGCCTACGTTATGACATCTACCTGCATGCCAAATTTCAGCCCGATACGTCCAGTGGTTTGGGCTGTGCGTTGATAGATCACTATATCAGTCACCTTTGAGTTTTATATATATAGATTAAACATACATACATACAAGTTGCTTATATATCTAGGAAAAACATTAATAAATGCGTACATATTATATTGGTAAAAATATTTTCTCCATTACTTTAAATATACCTACTTTTCATAAGAAAGTATCGTGGATATCAAATTCTTAAACAAAGGTTTCGAATCTTCGGGTATGCGTTGATATTCACATAACTTTATATGCTTTAACTAACATCTATTCAGTCTCAATTACCTACCTAAAAACCTATAAATATTTTTCCTTAGTTTGCGCAACTCTCAGGATCGTGTGGCTGGAGCACGAAACGACCACATTTTCACAGTTGCCTGCCTGTGACCACAAATGAGTTCCGCGTGTCACGATTGTGTATACCAAGCTTTATTGCTTCGAGATTTATTACTGTGTTATTACAATTTTACTATTTATTAATGAGTGTGAATCTTGTATGCTTTGAATGGGATATTATTTCTTATTCATTATTTTTGTGGGGTTCTTCAAAGTAAATAATATGCTGGTAATTTTTTTAGTGTTTATAGGATACCTATGAATCTTCTGCCAATCAAAATGCCGTCTTCATGAACTTTTGAAGTCGGTATAGCAATTTTACCTTTTACACGTATAGACAAACAAACTTTCATATTTATATTTTTATTAGATAATATTTGTTTGCAAGTATCAAAACGAACTTAACTGGTCTTTCTAAAATTCTTCCAGATAGATGACGTTACTCGCCAATATCTGATGAATAAACCTTACTTAGGAATACATCGATATAACTTCCCTTGTTAGTTTATTAACAAACAAATGCTATCGGTCGATCAATGTGTATTATAATTAGTTACCAGCTATAGCGGCTATAAACCCTGATAGCATATCAAATAATTTGTTTCGCACACGTTCGCGATTGCAATGAAATGCTCTTCCTGGAAAGCGGTTTATTTATGCACTATTAAAAATGTGTTGGTACAAATTGTTTTTTAAAAATTACCTATATAAAATCAAAAGGATATAAAAATTGTAATCCTTGAAGAGGTAAATCAAGAGTTTTTTGTGATTGTTCTTAGCTATGTTTGGTGTGGTAAGTAAGTCATCTTGAACATGTTCAGTTTCATAATTCTTGTGTAGTTATCAGTTTTTTTTTTATGTTCATAAGTCATAACCGTTTTCAAAGGAATGTGGTGTTATCCTATAAGTAATTGTTACACTTGATACGTTAAATTGTATTTTTTCCTTGTATGCCATAAATAGTGTAAACAATTGTTGGCTATCCTTTGTAAATAAATAAAAAAATAAATAATTGTTGTAGTTTTTTTAATTGAAATCTATCAATCTCAATCTCAATCTATGTGGTACCTATCTAAACTTTCATTTGTTTTTCTTTGCTCCAGTTGCATTTAGCTTTGCTGCTATTAATGACAAAAATTGAGTTCATATATCTATTGTTTGAAAAAGCTGTTTAGTCAACCACTGTGTCAATAATCGAATATGAAATCGCACCTTCCAAAACAAGCGCATCGTGACTTTTTACATGATCATCGAAATTAATGTACGGAATAACGGTTTTTATATCCACTGTATAAGAGTGTAAGTTGGTTGTACATATAATTCGTGTTGTGAATTGTGTCGAAAGCAGTCCAACAGTGATATTGAGTCGTGAACGTTGACCAATAATCGTGTGGCTGAATAACAAATGACTTTATTTTCAATTATTTATGAGCTTTTTAGGGTTCCAAGGATATTGTGAAGGGTTACTAAATCTTTTAGTTTTGTGTATAACTTATAACGAAACTTATAAGTAATAATACCTTATTAATTCGATTATCATTAATGGCATTGTTTATCTAAATCTCTTTTATTACTTAGAGTAATATTTTAAAGGGTTTAACTACAATTTACCTCTACCTACGATCAACTTATAGTATATTAGTACATGTATACACTATACAGTATTGCCTAGTATCTTAATCTGTGGTATTGCTTATCTTATTCCAGCAATTACTTAGAATAATCTTAAAACGTATATACTTTATGGGGTAAATTAGCAACACAGATACCTATTTAATTAACGATATATTCCCTCTTACAATTTAATACCAAAGAATAAGGTTTAGTTTAAAAGAAACATTTTCGATTCATTTAACATGTCAATAATGCAATTCGTATTCGCGGTAAATGTAAATAAAACAGATAAAATCTACGTATTCACGATTTAATGCACATTTCTTGAATACATTATAGACTTATGTCTAAATACATTTTGCATACGATACACTGAGGATATTTTTTATTCATATTATTGTAAGTGGTTGTCAATGTAAGTATGTACTTATTATAAGTATGTTTGACAGTAATGAGTAAAGATGTAGGGAAAAGTTACTGTAGTATTTGGCTTCGCTTGCTTGGTATTTAGAAAAGAAGTAGTATATAGTAACTAGTATTTCTAGTTGCATATGGCCATATTGTACTTCATGTGTTAAGCTATTTATATACCAAATTTTAATAATTTTGGTTGTGTAGTTTCTATTTTTTTGAGCGATAAATACACAGATACAGAAAACTTTCGCATCAAAATCGGTGAAATATCGTTTATACCCAGTCAGTCAACTTTCCACCATTTACCATATTTCGTTAAAAATTTAACAGTGCAAGCGAAGAAAGGCAATATTTAATTTACAACATGAGTGATAGTTGAGAACTGGCAATTTCGCAGCGAAAAAGGAAATATTCGCTTGTTTAAAGGGCGCCACCGCATGATTGGATGATTGACGTGGCCATATTGGAATAAAAAATAAGAAATATGATAATAATACGGTGCTGTACAGAGTCCCTTATTAATATTAACAAGCGGTATAATATACCACTCTGTATTCAAGGTACGGTGTGTGCTTGTTTCTTTTTCGTAATAATTTTACAGTACAAATATTGAATATTATTTTATGGCTTGCGGTGTACGATGATCTGGTGCTTGTGATAATGTTAGGATTAGAATCACTTGTAAGATGATGTTGACAGTGTGAATATTAAAATATCCCTTAGGTACTTTATCATCATAGAAACCTTTATAACAATTATTTAGATTTCCATGTTTATCATCTTGATTTTGTATGTTATTGTTCAGTATTCAGATAGTTTATCTTGAATCGCGTCAGTTAATTCTATTTGTATATTTTCCGATAGTTAAAAGTAATTCTGGTATTTGGTTAGATATGTAATAAATCCTAAATCGTGTAAAATAGTTAACTCTGTTTTTCAGTAGGAAATAAACGCTCACTTAATTACAAGTTTTTATTTTTTAAGAACCATCGCTATAAAGACTTATGCTATAAATGAGTCTTAAATTTTTAACATTATTTTTATTTAAAACAGATAATTATGTTATTTCTAGTACACCGGGATTCCTGTTGAATTACCTAACACAACAAAAAGATGCAAACATAACGTTCTCAAGATAGCATTGTTGAACAAATTGCATTGCGAAGCCGCCGCGGGCTATGGAGCCATCACTCAAACGAGATGAGGAATCGGTCAAGTGCGAGTCGGACTCGCAGCTCTATGGGTTCCGTACGAATAGGCTAAACCGTACAAGCTAAAGAACAACAGCAAAAAATGACCATTTAATTTATGACCGTGCAAATCGTTCATTATCTTAGATTTTTGTTATTTTATATAAATCACAATCTGTTATACAAAATAACAAAAATCTGACAATTTCAAAGTTAAATAGTTACTATCACAGACAGACAGAGCTGTCTTAGTCCCGGGTACCGTTTTTAAATTTTGGGTACGGAACCCTAAAAATATTAATGGACCGCCAATTTACGGTTATAGTAAATACATAATTGGAACTTGCAAACTTGCCAACATTATGCGAAACATATGCATGAGGTAAAGAGGTGACAATTTTTTAATATGAAAAGTAATTTGGTGTGCTGCTGAAACTCGTATGGCAGGGAAATTTCTTTTTTTGACACGCTTATATTATTAGCTTCACCTGTATGTTTGTATGGAACCGATAGACTACAAGCCCGCATAGGAAAAAAATATGGGTCAAATGAACCACCAGGGGACATATCTAGAACGATAGCAGAGCAAAAAATAATAAGATTCATCACTATGCCGTCACTTGTAAGCTGTCCAACTGAGTGCAGATGAGAATTGAAAAGTACAGGTAGACTCGGTAAATTTTGGTCATTTGACCATGTACGGCATTCTTAACCATCGATAGATCCATTAAAAATAATAAGAAACCGCTCAGTGCCGTACAAAAATGGTGGTCCACAAAGTTGGAATTTTTATTTAATTTCCGAGAGTTACCGGGGGTAAATTTGGTCATTTGACCATGTACGGCATCTGTGTCATACTATGCCTATACTGCTTTTAATCCATTATTCCGCAACGCCGTACAAAAATCATGGGGACAAGGGGAAAAAATCGAGAGTTGTAATCCCCTCTCTTTCCCCACTCCAGGGGGTCATTTGACACAACACGAAATAAATTTATTTTTAAAGTATTTTATGCATAGATAATATTTTTTCATGTGCCGTACATTTTCGTTGGTTCAAAGGGGAAAAATTTAATCTGAAAAAGAAAAAATCCATATAACGAAATGTTTGCTTTATATTTTGATAATAAAATATAAATATACATTAATATTAAGAAGCTCGAGGTGGTTAATTATCACCTTGGAAAGTCGGAGTCAGGTGGAATGGACTCCATTAAATTGATGAACTAATAAAGAAGCTATGAACGAAAAGATGTGAATTATATGCAATCAGCCCATGAATACAGGTAAACTCACAAGCAAATGCTAGTAATATATACATATTCAAAATGTACAAGTAAAGCGCTTTCAAATGATACCAAACACGGCATATTTATCTTAACTTTATTTTTTTACTCTGTATGTTTTGTCCGCTAGAGGGCGCCACATTAGATTTTGTGAAACCCTATATAGCCTTTAGCTAGCTGGTCGCTGGTTATCCAGTGAACAATTCAGACGCTTCTAATGATATGTCATTTGTCGAATTCTGATAAGTAGTTTAGAAGTTACGAGGGAATAGATGAACATACATACATGACCTGTCAAAATCATAACCCTCCTTTTGCTTTGCCGTAGTTGGGTAAAAATATGTTAATGCCGTACTGTATCAAATGGCCATAAAGCACCCTTAAAATTGTAGCTTTCGTCGCTTTCATCAGCCTAAAAGATGTGGTCTGCACAAAAATGTACGGCATCGTTTTTTCCTAATTTATCTATGTTAATACTATTTAAAACAACGAATAAAGTGTAGAAAACTATTATATTTCATTAATCTACGATGTTTAAACTTTTACAAAATTTCTGTTTTTGCATTTCTCTATAACTTTTTTTAGAACGGTTTCTTTTGAACGGCAATACTATACAACAATTGAATTTTACAATATCATGTTAAAAAAAAAGTTCCCGTACAGGGTCAAATGACCTTACAGCTCTTTATATCAAGAATTCGATGAAATTAAGATGATTATTGGTATACATTTAAAAGAACAATTATTTTTTGACGGCATTGCTTTTAATAGTACTTTTGAGTGCTAGATAATGTTTTGGAACCGAAGCCGTACTTAGTCAAATGACCCCCTGGAGTGGGGAAAGAGAGGGGATTGCAACTCTCGATTTTTTCTCCTTGTCCCCATGATTTTTGTACGGCGTTGCGGAATAATGGATTAAAAGCAGTATAGGCATAGTATGACACAGATGCCGTACATGGTCAAATGACCAAATTTACCCCCGGTAACTCTCGGAAATTAAATAAAAATTCCGACTTTGTGGACCACCATTTTTGTACGGCACTGAGCGGTTTCTTATTATTTTTAATGGATCTATCGATGGTTAAGAATGCCGTACATGGTCAAATGACCAAAATTTACCGAGTCTACCTGTACTTTTCAATTCTCATCTGCACTCAGTTGGACAGCTTACAAGTGACGGCATAGTGATGAATCTTATTATTTTTTGCTCTGCTATCGTTCTAGATATGTCCCCTGGTGGTTCATTTGACCCATATTTTTTTCCTATGCGGGCTTGTAGTCTACGACTCCTTTAGACTCGATTTTGATTTTAAAAGGAGCTATTTAATTCAAAGTAATGTGTTTTTAAAAGGAGGGATTTAACTCAAAGACGGAAAGATGGAGGTGACATACAAACAATTTCATTAAATTATCTTATTTTTTACTACATTATTTGATTGATGCAGGTGCGTTGAACCTTTTTGTGAGCCACTGTTTTCATCAGTTATGCAGCAATAGTGATTTATCGTTTCTTGATACAGGCAATTAATCAAAGGCGGTAACTTACATTAAGAATTTACCAACGTCTCCGTCGATTACAGTTAACATTACTTATCGTCACGTCAGCGTTGAATTACTGACGCATATTAAATTAAACTACGATGCCTAGAGATTTTATATTATTATTCAAAGTATAGTGTAGAGGCTTGTTTATTTGTATTCTCAAAGGATTTATTGTAAACAGTGATACAACAGACCTAATTCGGTAATGTACATGTTGTTTTTCATGTCATTAAAGTACTTAAGTATACGAAATTTGTTATCCTTATAAGCTATTGCATAGCTTCTATCGCGGGCCTTGAGCGCGGGGACCGAATCGAGAAATTCCGTAACGAAAAAACCTCACGCTCCCCACTCTGACGGGCGGAGGTGTGGCTTGAAGGCAAATCATGCAATAGATTTACCGCGGCAGTTCCCGAGTGCCACACGTCGTTTTTTTTAAATTATCCTTCTCGTTTACTATAAGACAGTCTCGATCACAATGTTTATTCATTATTGTAATGTCTATTAAAATGGAACTGTGATCATGATAATAATAATTAGTCCTGATGTTTATCTCTTTTCTCGTATAATCGAAATTCTTAAACTTTGCAATAGTTAATAAGAAAATCACTTTTAGTATTACTTGTTGACATTTGCGATATAAATTTTACTTTGTATTTTGTATAGCTAGTAGTAGCGTTTTTTGTTATGTCTGTTTTCTTGATTTTAACGTAATCTTTCCTTGTCTGCAGGTGTGCAAGCCAGACATAGACTGCTCTTTACCAGAGAACAAGTGGCGGTACATAGAGAAGTTCACCTGCCTGGGTGACGACACTAAACTCTTGAAGGAGATGCGGCTGTCCTTCCCGAGCGGACACTCTTCCTTCTCTGCCTATACTATGATTTATTTCGCTGTAAGTTCTCGAGACATATTGTATAAATTTAATTTGAGATGAATTTAAGAGTTGTTGAAAGACGGGTATTTTCATAAATTCCTGGTGTCTCTTGTTCCTATTTTAAATTGTTTCTTTTTCATGGCGAGTACTGTTAACTCTTTTATTGAGTATTGATTGGTCTCTTCTAATGTTATACGCAAAGTAGGTAAATTTTTTCTCAGTTATTCCAATAGTCTGTTAATTAATCATCTGCAAAAATGCTTCTGTGACACGTATTGCCCATCTCGTAGATACCATAGATATATATAAATTTGAATATCATTAACGTAAGACACACAATTTTTTTTTTTTGTATTACATGCTTCATAAATAAATACGGTAGAACTTTACACGTCAATTCACACAAAAACCACCTCTATTCCAGCTATACCTACAGAAACGTTTCCTCTGGCGCGGCTCGAAGCTGCTCCGCCACTTGATACAGTTCGTGCTGGTCATGATGGCCTGGTACACGGTGATGACCCGCGTGTCCGACTACAAGCACCACTGGAGCGACGTGCTCGCTGGCTTCACAATTGGAACGCTCGCGGCTATCGTTGTGGTAACTATCTCCTTGTGGTTATGATGCCCTAGTACACGGTTGTCAAATTGTTGGTAATTCAGTTTGAAGTCATTTATGTGTAAAACTATTCCTCGATTCATCTATAAATTAAAAAAGTTATTATAATTTATTCATATTACTTACATGTATTGAGAATACTTGCGCTTGTGTGTTTCTTTTTTCGCTGTTCAGTATTCGATGAATTTTCAATGATAAATGGGTCTACTTGATAGGATTAGGACGAATACTTATATTAGGTATGTGTATTATTTAGTTGAATACCTGAAATTGACTTTAATGCATGAATATTTTAAAATAATAGCAGCTATATCCAAAGCAATATTATCAGCTGTGCCGCGGTTTTACCCGCTCCTGTTGGTCCTAGTGATGTGATGATATATAGCCTGTAGCCTTCCTCGATAAATGGGCTATCTAACACCGAAAAAATCTTTCAAATCGGACCAGTAGTACATGAGATTAGCGCGTTCAAACAAGCAAACTTCAGCTTTTTATTATTAGTATAGATTTTAACTTGCTCCATATTCCACAGTACGCATTCATATCGGACCTCCGCAAGACGTCCCGGCGCCAGAGCGGGCCGCACGACAGTGAACTGACGACCAACGGGAACACCCGCACGGCCCCCAGCTGGCAGGTCTGACCGCCAACCCCCCAGGGGGATGAGACGGGGGAGGGGGACTGACATATACCCACCGTCTCGATGTATACAGACTTTTAGGAGTGAATGTATACAGACTTAGGAGTGAATGTATACAGACTTTTAGGAGTGAATGTATACAGACTTAGGAGTGAATGTATACAGACTTTTAGGAGTGAATGTATACAGACTTTTAGGAGTGAATGTATACTGACTTTTAGGAATGAATGTATACTGACTTTTAGGAGTGAATGTATATTGACTTTTAGGAATGAATGTATACTGACTTTTGGTAGTGAATGTATACTGACTTTTAGGAGTGAATGTATACAGACTTTTAGGAGTGCATGTATACAGACTTTTAGGAGTGCATGTATACAGACTTTTAGGAGTGAATGTATACAGACTTTTAGGAGTGCATGTATACAGACTTTTAGGAGTGCATGTATACAGACTTTTAGGAGTGAATGTATACAAACTTTAGTATTGAGCATTGTAATATACGTGAATTTTTTCTAGAATATTCGAGAATTTGGTCAGGTCAAACGACCTTTTTCTTGAAGACTTTTAGTACGCTTTGCATAGTGAAATTTTATAGAATGGTCGAGCTTGGTGGGCTTGTTGGATTATCTCCCTGTATACAGACTTCTAATACACGTGAATTTTTTACAAAGTTAGGGAATTTAGTCGATTCGAAAGACCATTTTCCTATACATATATGGATTTTAATTCGCATTGGACATTATTTTCTAGAAAGTTTAAAAATTTTGATCGCGGTCTTGAAGGACCAGGACATTCGAAGTAATGTTAAATAGATGATATTCGACTGAGAAACGAATTTTAAAGGACTTGAGCAATTAGATTTTAAAAGAGTGTTTATAAACGTCTTGAGATTGATGTTCTTGAGGTTTCGTTCAGTTTAATTGGCCTAATGTAGTTGAAATTACGATATAGTTTTAAGGGGTTTTTAGGTTATGACACATAAATTTATTTAGAAATTTTATTGGTAAAAGCATTGAAAGACCGAAAAGGACTGATAATTATTCGTATATTAATATTAAAAAAACAAGGATTTTATTATTATGTCTACAAGCAATTCGCATAAAAGCTACTTAGAAATCGAGCAAAATGAAGCTATATTTTCATGTCTTCCATACAAATGATTAACTTGATGTCTTATAAGGCCATTTGTCCATAAGTCATGTCCAGACACGTGTAGTCATAATATATGATTTATGAATGCGCATAAAAGAAATAACAGAAATTAAACTTTAACTACATTGTAATAAGGTTGAAAGATGAATGGTAATTGGCGTTGAGAAATTCTATGGATACGAATGAGCTTTGTGGTACATGTTAGTTGATTTTAGCTGTAAACGAGATTTATGAATACGACATAAGGAATAATTGCATAGCATTAGGGCCCTTAGGGCCCCTATTCTATTTTAATTCGGGCCCCCAACTTTTAAGGGCCCCAGTGAATACAGAATGTAATGAATGCAAGTTTTATGTACTGACCATGAACTACTTTACTACTTTATTTTTAATAAACTTATCTACTGAGTTGAATACATAACTTAGTTAGCCTTGCTGTTGGTGATAATGAACTGATAATTAAGTACGTTTATATGTACTCATTTCTGTTTCATTTTTACTAGAAATTCTTGGCCCTATTTTTTCATTTTTCCTTTGCCCTGGGGCCCTTATTTTTATACCAACGCGATTGATGCGCAAATAATTTTCTATTTATGGTCGTTTTAGCTCATAAATCTCGTTTTGCAGTTCAAAACTGGAACTATAATTCAGTTTTATTGACCAGAACGGCAATATAACATTTATAATATACACATACTAAGTAGGTACAAAACGCACCTATAGATTGTATTTATTTTAATTTCACCTATCAGTATTTTAAGCTTCATTTTAACTACTTACAAAATGCAATTTTAAATGTAGAATTAGTTTACACCAGAGACAATAAAATTTTAATTAAGTACCATAGAGGTCTAAAAATTGTCTCTGACATTGATAGATAATAAATAATTGTATAAGTACACTTTACACACTACTTATTCAATTTTGCACTGTATGGGGTTTTAGTTTTAGACTTTATTATTTATCGTTTAGTTAGGTGGTTTATGTACAAATTTTTATCTTATTATTTTTGACATACAATTCAAAATACATTGACACTGAAAATCCGTAGTAAATTATATTACAATAATTAACAGCGACTTAAATCTAACATGGTCTCTTTCTAGCATATATAAATGAGAAAGAGACAGACAGATATAATCCAACAAAATTATATAGTCAAAAAAAATAATTTTCATATGTATTCTATAATTTATCGCTCATATTTTATTTATTTTGCTAGTTGTAAGCCATTCCCTGTGTCTCGAAGGCCCGGGAAGTATTTAACTCTGTGATATAGAAGTGTAAATATTGCAGTTATATTAGGTTTTTAGATTTTTAAGAACTGCTTGGGTGCTTATGCTCGCCTGGTACTATTGGAAGAAACATATTGAGGCAATGCAAAATTTGATTTGATTTTTAGTAAGTGTAGACTTCAAAACATTATAGTAATAATCAGTAGAAATATTTTAAACAATCGGAAGTTATTTTTGTAATATTACATTTTAAAACGTGATTCAAATTATTTTTGTGTTCTGATTTTGTAAATTTAATAATACCCAAAGTATAGTCAGCATCGAAAGTTGCGATATAATAATATGTCAATATCTCATCTAATAATAAATAATAAAAATTTCGATTTGCATTTTAAATAATAAACCTGATGCTAACAAGTAATAATTGTAATAACATGATAAGTAAAGATTTTGCAACTGATACCTTTATGCAAAAAAATTGAAGTAAAATTTCGTTGTTGACTGTACAATAGATATCTTTTTATTTTATTTTAAATGAAATGAAAACTATTTACTGTGTAAAATTTTAAATTGTATGATGATGTTTAAATGGCGGTGCTAAATTGTTATACTTGAATGGTTTCACATTTTATTTTTAAAATAATGTGTGGTGTGTTATTTTTTATTTTTAACTCAGTTCACAGTTTTCCCAAACTAATTTAATTTGAAATCTATAACTTTGTTTATAAACTCGTTTGTTTCGATCATTTACAACAATTTGTTGAATGTTCTAAAAATCAACCGTCCTTTAGTAACCTGTCCCTATTTTTCAACCTATGAAATAAAATAAAAAATAACACAATATACATAAATTGGATAAATATGTATTTAAGTGTTCTATATTTTATCGTTTGCATAATAGAAGTATACACAATGAGTTGTTTTATATAATATTTTAGTCATAAGTACAAGGCACCTTTAATTTTAAACATTTTTAGAGAGGTTGCACTGCCTTGCTCTAGTTTTTTGGCAGCTTATTTATTTACATTTAAGTAATTAGGCAATATTAAAGCATAATAAATATTTGTTCTTATTGATATTTACTTGTTTTATTTCAATATTTCATTTCATTCATATTCAAAAGAATCGCACCAAAAACGACTCAAGGAAGCTTTATTTCGAAAGAAAATAGCTCCCAATATACAAAACAGATCCGTTACAGTTAAATATTTAATTTTAATATTCTGGCATAAGTGTTTTTTGATAAAAAACTAAAATCAAGACAATTTTATAATAATTGTTGGGGTCGATTCGATAGAATAAAAATTGCCTAAAAAAGTTTATTCCCAACGATATTTAGCTTGAATTGTTATGTTCCGCACAACGCACCGATGAGAAAATAATGACAAGAATGACATTAAAAATAACAGAAGAATTTTTTTATTTGTGCGCGAATGCAATCCATACTAATATCACAGAATACATAATAGTAGCTAAACGCTACTAATATTATAAATGCGAAAGTAACTCCGTCTGTCTGTCTGTTACTCAATCACGCCTAAGGGCTCTTTCGGTGCGAGTCGACCCTAAACTACTGAACCAATTTGCATGAAATTTGGTATGGAGATATTTTGATACCCGAGAAAGGATCTAAGCTACCTTTTATTGCGAAATATGTACCATGAGCGAAGCCGGGGCGGACAACTAGTTTTTCATAAAAATAATATGACAATAGTTAAAGCGCCATCTAGTAGTGATTTCATGAACCACACAAAACTTCACTGTAGTTATTGGTAGATGGCGCTGTAATCAAACATGAAAAGTACTGGAGGAAAACAAAATACCTACATCGGTTAAAAATTGTTATAACTTTTGTTGTCCTCAACCCAACCAACTATCCGGTTGTAAATACATATTAAATTTACAATAAAGTCAATGCGAAAATTCGCAATATTTGTAAAAGTGAGTCATACCCTACCATGGCTTACTTTTATCAAGCCTTATCAGATATCAGTTAGATTTCGTTAGTATTGCGAATCGCGCGTATCTCTAATTACAAAACTACAATGATTTCATCTACGTTTTCTACATTACCTGAGTGATTACTAACTTGCGTCCTACACCTTTTGAATGAGTAATGCAAGGTCCCAGTGAACATTAGTGCTTTGAAATATGGCTCGAAATAATTTGGTGCTGAAAATTGTTTTGGATTTCATAGCTTTGGTAATTGGTAAGTTAACTTTGAACTCAAATTTTAATGATTTAAATAATTTATTAATTCTTTGTAAAATAAATTAATTATTAATTAATTCGTTGTAAAATAACATCATCAAGACAAACTCAAACATTGATTTATTCAATTAGACTTCTTCTAGAAGCACTTTTGAATAGTCTTAACATATATTATATTTAACATTTACCACCGATCTACTGAATAAGATAAGCCTTTCTCGAGAATCACGCTATCTATCGGTGAAAACAGTGTGAAAATTAGTGCAGTACTTTTTGAGTTTATCCTGAACAAATAGACAGACGCGGTGAATGACTTTATTTTATAATACACATATCCTTAATAATATATAATAATATGTAGAATGTAGTGATGATGCTTATTGCTCGAAGCAAGAGGATATTGTCTCCGATTTATGTAACTTGTATGGAATTACCTCTTTTAACGTTAGTAATAAACAGGGCCGTCTTAGACTATGCCGGGGCCCTTGGGCACACAAGAATTGGGGGCCCCTTTGAAATATAAAGAAATCAAACAAGGTACGCAAATTTTTTCCCACAATTATATATGTTTTTGCCCTAAATTGAAACTTAAAGAAGTAATAAGAAAACTTAAAGAAAATTTCTATGTAAAATTTTTGCTCCATTTTTTTATCCATTTTACAAAAAAGTTACTTATGACCAATGTTGTATTATAATATGGTCTTTTGAGGAAACTTTTTTTCCTTATTTTTTTTTTTATATAATTCATTTGAAACGCTGCTGCTGTAATGGCGCTCCAAAGTTGACTTTAATTAAATTTAATTAAGAAATATTTTAAGAATTACTTTTTCAAATTACCTTTCTCTTTGAATTTATATTTTAGGTTTTATGGCAGTCAAATGCTTTATAAATAAAATATAAATTCAACAAAAAAGGTCGTGTTCCATCGTTACAATATTGTATTCACTGAAAAGTGCTTCATATTGGTTGAGATGGTTGTTAAATCATCTCAATAGATGGCGTGCGGTGTGTCCCTTAAGACACATAAAACTGAAGGAATAGAATAAATTCGGTTGCTCCGGCGGGTCACGAGTGGCTGAGTTGGTCAAGCATCCGCCCCGGAATGGCGCGAAGGATGCGGGTTCGAGTCCTGCCTCGTGATCGAATTTTTTCTATTTTTTATAAATTTATAACTTTCTCTTTTTCAAATTTATCTTTGTAATTTGCATCTGGATTTTTTCTTTCGTAGCCGTTTCATATTGATCAAAATTATTGCGTGCGTTATTAACATAATTTATTCAAAGCCTAGGCAAATGGCAAAAGTCAAAACGCTTGTCATCTATTCGTATAGAAATGGTCCGGTGTGAACAGAGTTCACTAAATTCTAGGACCTTCAAAACTACAAAATTTCATATCCAGCAGAAAATTAGTAAAATTGTTCAAAGGAATAAGGATTACTAAAAATAAAATTCAAAATTAACTGTCATTCCGGTACGTGAATTAAAAAACATATTCCAGGTTATAAATAAATAAAAAAATAGGTGATTTCGCGATTTATACTGAAACGATAAGTTTTATCATAAAATCATTTAGGTGTGAAGTGATTTAAGAAACGTGTGCATATTATAAGGATGGGATGAGTTTTGAGTCTAGTGCAATGCGCGTTCAAAAGCGGACGCATTGCACTGTGCAGAATATGCATAAAAATAATTAATATTTTTTATTGTCGAAGTTATCGCTCGCAACAATGAGCGCTACGCTTGTGCCTAATGAAGTCCTGGCATTCCTGCAGTATCAGCTGGATGTCATGGATGAAGTTAGCATAGAGCAAATTTGCACCAGCAATTTTACTGAAGAAGAGATACGTGACGCCAAATCACTTCTCTTTTCGGCATTGAATATGGCCGACCGGATGCCGTCTCGCAGGAGGGACGAGAAGGGAGAGAGGAGTCTACGGGACATCATCAAGGTGTTCAAGGAGACCGATCCGGACGACGTGCCGACTTTCGTGGCGAAGGATTTGCGTAAGCTGCCTCCCGTCACATTCGACCACGTCGACGTCACCCGCCTTCTTAAGGACATCACTTCATTAAGGACTGCCCTAAAGGAGATGGAGTTTAAATTTGGAGCTTCCCAATCCACCATCAATGATCTACGTAATGAGGTCGTCGCCCTGCGCGATTCAATTTCATTATGTAGGTCAACGGAGGTTTCAAATGTGAACACGCGTCGTGGAGCGCAACGTGAGACTTTTGAGTCAGCGAATTTGACGACACCGCCGGCCGTCGACCGCGTCACGCCGCGCCCTGCCCGACCCGCGCCTCCCCCGGAGAGCCCGCTTCGTGTAGCCAACCTGACACCGGCTGGCTACGCGGCCGCTGCCGCCAAGCCTCCCGTAAAGCGGCAAGAAATCACCCGAGATGGAGATCCCGTTAAGCACAGGGACTCCCCGCGCCGTGCGGCACCCTTGTCGAGCGTGAATAGTCATCCACTCAATGAGGAGGGCTTTACAAAGGTAGAGAAAAGGAAGAAGAAAAAGAAGCCCTCCTCCAACAAGTGCGGTACTGCCCCGACCGGTAATAACAACGTGCTGCGGCCCGCCATACCGACGACGCAGCTGTACGTGTCCCGCCTGCACCACTCCACCCAAGCTTCTGATGTAGTGGAGTATGTACGAGTTAAGACCAAGTTTATCGTGAGGGTCCAGCGCCTGGAGCCGCGCAATAATTTGAATTTTAATTCATTTGTTGTGCGTGTACCGAGCGAGCAGCTGTCGACCTTCATGAGCGAGGAGTTCTGGCCCCGTGGTGTCATGTTCCGGCGGTTTCGCGGGCGGCTTCGCAACACCCAGCCGAAGCCCATTCAGCGCAATATGACTCTGCCAGTGCCGTGAATTGTGTATAGTGTAGTGCTTAATAGTTTTAGTTATAAAATATTATATGTATGTTAGTCTGTAAGGTATTTATTCTATGGGTCTGTACAATTTATTGTCTGTTACCTGAAATAAATGTTATAAATTATAAATCGTTATATCTTAGAAAATGGTAGGAAGCTACATCTTAGGAAAATAATGTATTGATTCTTTTGTATAGATAATTTTATGATCTACAATTTGGGTAAAAGTGGTTATATGATAAAACTTACCGTTTCGGTAAAAATCACGAAAAACCTATATCTGTTGACTTTTAGGAAAAAATTTTTTCGTAGTAACAGAAGGTCGGGAAATTTTAATATATTTTTGAAGTGAAACTTCTTTAGGCGCGTTGAGAGTAAAATTTCAAGGTCGCATCATAACAATACCGTAACGTCATGGAGTAATTCAACGATTTTGGTATCTTATAATCTTGCCAAAGAAGTGGGCTATTTAGCACCGAAATAATTTTTCAAATCGGACCAGTAGTTCCCGAGATTAGCGCGTTCATACAAAAAAACAAACTCTTCAGCTTTATTATATTAAGTATAGATTGTGTTTTTAATAATTTCACCAAATTTCGACTGGATGGGAATTTTGGTCGTGGTCGTCGTCGTCCTCGGTAGTGTGACCGAAACATTAGCAAAACGTCATAAGCTTATATCAATTAGTATCAATAGTGGATTCTATTCTCTAGCGTTTCTGCCACTTGTCTAGAGGCCCAGAGATTAAAGTTTTGTCACAACGCCCTTGTATGCTATTCTGTAAACTTAGACTTGTTAGTAATTTTCATAAATCTCAAAATAATTCAAGTAAAAATATATTATATTACGTTAATAAGTAAATAAATAATTCGAGTAAATGTCTGATAAGTTAATTATAATGGTGTTCGAATCACTCGAATTATTCCATGTAATAACCTTGTAATAACATAGATGTTTTGATTCGAATAAATCTGAAAATGATCTGACGTTCTGGCATTAAAAAGCTGTATTGCTTTTTAATAAAATATTTTGAGATTTATGTGAGAAAAATTGTCAGTCCTACATCTCCTCCAGGGGGGCCCCCTGACGATGGGGGACCCTGGGCACTGGCCCCCTGTGCCCCTATGGTAAAGACGGCACTGGTAATAAATACCTACTTTTTATTACACCATCAATATGACTTCACACCTATAACTACAATCGTAGATATAACATATAAAAAAGAAATAAACCTCGAATTCGAAAAAATATCGTCAAGCGGTAATATTAATTAATTAATATTAAAGATCTAATTGTAGACTTACTTATGACAATTAATTAGGAATTTTCATTCGTGTACATAAGTAGTATTAATTCGTTGATAACAAATTTATCTGAAACCAGATCAATAAATTTGCTATTTAATTACCTACATTCATATGATATTTTGAAGCAATTAATAGATATTTTAACACTACATTTTGTGTTATGAAAATATAATCATTCTAGGTACCTACAGGTACCTACCTACTTTCGATTCTAGGTAACGAAAGAATAACCAATGTAAAGTTGATATGATGATAAATACAATTTTAGGAAGTCATTAGAAATTATTATAAAAACTATTATTTTTGTATTCTTTACAAAAAAGTCGATTAAACGGTTCGTTGAATTCCCTCGAATTCCTTTATATTGAAGGTTGTCGCTAGTTTAAAGTTAACATTCCTTGATAGAATATTAAATAAGAATCTTTATAATATGATACCTAAGTACCCAAAGAAAAACCCATTCATTAGCTGCTTTTCATAAATCTATACTAATATTATAAAGCTGAAGAGTTTGTTTGTTTGTTTGAACGCGCTAATCTCAGGAACTACTGGTCCGATTTGAAAAATTATTTCTGTGTTAGATAGCCCATATATCGAGGAAGGCTATGTGCTATATTATATCATCACGCTTAGACCAACAGGAGCACTGCGGGTAAAACCCCGGGGCACAGCTAGTGGCAAATATTTGGAGTAACAAAACAACCTTTTTGGATTAAACACATTTAACAAATACATAATCACTAGTTGTTAGTTATTTTTGGCATACATACCAATCTGCATATAAAACGTGCAGTGTAAACGATTCAGCAATATTTGAGTGGGTAAAAAAAACCGCAGATAACTTCAAATGCTCACACCCTGGCTCCTCTTCATTCCTGAAAAAACTTGTGCTACATTTTGAATTATGCCACAGGTTTTTATCATGTCAAGTATTTAAAAAATGAATTCAGTAGGCCAAAAAAAAAACTTTCGCTAAGGTAAAAACGAATGTTGATAAGATAATACTATCACTGACAGTACTTACATCACAGACTTACTTCGACATTCCAAACATGTTTCGTGTTAGGAAGTACCGCTATCGATAAAGGTAAATGGAATAATTTTACAGGAGTGTCCTCTTTTCTACCTATACTTCCAGTGCTCTTTTTATATCAAACTATATAATTCCATACGTAGGTACATTTTACAGTCTTATCCTTAACTGACCCAATATACTATTATTTGTCTTGCTGTTGGAGCCGCGAGCTGGAGCTAGTCAGTATATCTTCAGGATACAACATTTAGTAGAAATAAATAAATATTTATTTGACTCCACAAGAAAATATAATTAAAACACTTTAATTTTTAAGAAAAACAGAAAAATTAAAACAAAAATTGTGGAGCCCGAGGCGAGATACTGCACCGCTGCAACAAAGTGGCTGTAATTGATTTTCATTGGCTTATACATATTTTATTTATATAATTGGCTTACTGTATTATAACTATTACAGCGACATTTCTTGGAGACGTAGGTACCATTAAAAAATGTTAACTAACATTCCAAAAGCAAATTTTATTCACTTCTACTAGGTACCTACTAAGTACTTTTTCTATCACAAATCACAATAAAATTACAATAATTACAGTCGCATTCCCGCTGTTGGCCCTTCAGCTATGGGCATCACCGTACGAGCGGGGCTACTTCGCTGACGATCCTTCTCTACGATTACCGTACAAGACGCAGACGGTGTCCGAGGGCCTGCTGGCGGGCCTGGGATTCGCACTGCTTGTTGTTACAGTAAGTTATGATAGCAAATATTTGTAGCCGATTTAGAAGGCATGTTATAGTCGTAGAGACGCTAGTGATGGTATGCATTCTCTGTTAATCAAGAAAGTACTGTTAAAGTGATCTTATTAAATGATAACTTAAAGTTATTGCTGATCTTGTAATATCTTCAAAATAAAAAAAACTGTTTAGTAGATCACAATGTTTTAGTGTAAATAGCGAAATAAAGAAGAATCAGTTTTGATGTGATTTGATTGCACTTATGTATGTAGAAATTACTAATAAATACCATTAATGGCATACACCAATCAGAACCCTATCGAATTAGGTTTGTATTATGTCATTATGTGAAATTTCGTCTACTAGGTACCTAATTTCATCTTTAAAACCTTTCAACGATTGCTAATCAAATTCATCTTCTCCAGATAATAATCGTCGAAATATCACGAGATGTGCGCGGTAAGTCAGGGGGCGCACGTTCCCTGGGTAACTGCGAGGTCCCTGCCTGGGTCTGGGAGAGCTATGTGGCCATAGGCGTGTTTACCTTTGGTGCAGCCTGCCAGCAGCTGGCTGTGAATATCGCGAAGTACGTGATTGGCAGGCTTAGACCGCACTTCTTTGATGTGAGTAACTGCTATTCCTTTATATTTTATTAAAGGCTTCTAAAACACGGGATTGTCTTGATATTTAAAGTTATTCCGAATCTTTATTTATTTGCAAAGCAAGTTTATCGCTGCAAAATGTACGCGAAAGAAGAATAATTGAACAACTCTAATTCTGTCTCGTATTAGTTTTCCTTTGGCTTTAGTTATGTATTTACCAAAAAGTTATCTAAACTTTTTTTTTATATTTCAGCTCTGCAAGCCAGTGCCCATAAACACATCCACAGCCGACTCCTTCATAACGAACTTCAGGTGTACGGGCGCGGCCGCAACCGCCAGCACTATGAAGGACATGCGATTGTCCTTCCCTAGCGCTCATTCGGGATTCGCTATGTATTGCGCTGTTTTCTTCATTGTGAGTTGGACATGGACACCTTTAATTCTATCTTTAAGATGTATTACATAATATGGATATGTGCAGTACCGTAGTAGGATGGACGCAGCTTTAATTTTGAAATGATTTTCAGCACAGAAGAAGACAGCACGGCGATTTGCTTTTTATGTTTGGATGTTAATTGTATCTTATGTGAAGGTAATATTTACTTTAAATGATATCCTTGTAGAAGAAACTAGATATGCGCCTGCTATAATTAGCAAGACATGCATGCATGGCCATCCACACGTCTGTTGAACAACGTGACAATTAACGAACACATCTGTGGAACACATAGGGACTCGATATAGTTCAGTCTGTGGACGGCGCTATACAGAGAAGCGAGAAGGAAATAAGTTTAATAAGTACATCTCTTTTCTTCGTATAGTGCTGTCCCTATGTGTTCGTTGTTTGTCACGTTGTTCGGCAGACGTGTGGATGGCCTATAATTAGACATAATTGGTATATTATGTATATCTTTATCTGAACTGCTGTAAAAAATGAACATTTATACCCTTGTACTATCACTATCCTAATTTCCAGTTCTACATCCAAGTGAAAGCAAAATGGCGCGGTTCCAAACTGCTGCGTCACGTTGCCCAGTTCGGCGTGCTGATAGCGGCGTGGTACGTGGGGCTCTCGCGGGTGGTGGACCACATGCACCACTGGAGCGACGTGGCCGTGGGCTTCGCGGTTGGCGCCGCGTTTGCTGTACTGACTGTATGTACACACATAGTAATGACTGTATTTTGTACCTAGTTTCTTCCATCGATCGTTGAAGTGCACAGGAACGTTCTATTTACCCGGACTAAGCGGTTTTACTCCACAACAGGGGCGTAGCTACCGCCGTATCTGCCGTATCAATTATACGGGGCCCCCGCGCCAAGGGGGCCCCCAATGTGCGCTTTTGTGAGAAATCTTTACCCTTCCTAAGGGCCCAAACAAATTTTTATACGGGGCCCCGCCAAGGCACGCTACGCTTCTGCTCCACAATCTTTATTCGAACCGCAAGGGTACATGCGCCCTGTGTCTGTGTTCCCTCACGAGTAGTATTGACCTTACTCTAACATAATATAATTTCTTGAGCAGTCATTATTTTTATTACCGTATGTATTATATTTGAACTGTTTATATACCTACCTATCCTAGAATTATTAGAGCAGTATTTGGTTATCTCTATGTTTTTCTAGAATTTACAGTTACTTTCGGTACTCTTATGCTTATGGTATGAATATAATATATCATTTGTTTTCAGTTCATCTACGTGTATGCGCCGGTTAAACGCATCCGAAGAGAGTCCTGGATCACAGAACCCTCTACACAACCTGAGATGTTACCTCGACCTGTACTTATGGCACATAGTAATTAAAATATTTACCTAACTATAAAGTTCTGTAGAGAATGAGAAAGATAAAGAATTTAGTTAAGATACATTTATTTATTTATGTTTGACTTAATAAAGTAGTAGAGTATATAATATGTATAAATATAGTTTATGTATTGGACTTAATGAAATAGTATAAGTAGTATAAATATAGTTTATAGTTATTTATATGTATGTATATTGTGTGTAGTATAGATAAATAGTAACATGATCAAAACTTGACTATTCAACACATAAACACTAAATATAGAAACCATGACATACTAGATCTCAGTCCATTTACGATTATAGCATTTTTGTACTTACCAAGACCATATTTAAAACAAAACTACATTTTATTGAACATTCCCATTTGTGCATATTTGTTAGATACCAAGAAACTTACGAAAAATACAAGTTAAAAAGTTGTATAAACTGTTATATAAATTAATTATCGTAGTTATTATAAAGATGAGATTTATGTTTATAAAAAGAAGGAATAAATTATTTTAATACGAACACGTCTTTTATTTATCCTAAACATCCCAAAAGGCTTCATCTTAGTTTTCTTCTCAATCTTCATATTATAGCCAACTTATTCATGAATATTATAGTGACAAACAGAGAGATATTTTATGCAACATCTACTTATATGAAGAAAGAAGAAATATTGTTTGAAGAATTATGTTTTTCATTATTAAATATTATTTAAAGACCTCAAAAAAAGATATATATTTTGAAGTTTAGAGTATAAAACCTGATATGATTCCTGATGTAGACCGTATGTATTGGAATGAGTATACAGTTATTTTTTGTTCTTTTTGTCTCGGTAAGCAATTTATCTTCCTACTAATATTATAAATGCGAAAGTTTGTATGGATGTATGGATGTCTGGATGTATGGATGTATGGATGTTTGTTACTCTTTCACGTAAAAACTACTGAACCGATTACAATGAAATTTAGCACACATATAGAGGGTAACTTGGATTAACACATAGGATAGTTTTTATCCCGGAAATCCCACGGGAACGTGAACTATGCGGGTTTTCCTTTGCAAACGCGGGCGAAGCCGCGGGCGGAAATCTAGTAATATCTAAATTCTAAATATATCCGCCTGCTTATTTTCGTCAAAGAGCATTCATAATTTAATTTGATAAACTTTAACGCCTTTTATTTTATAATCGCAACGTTATTATTAGTTATGAGACATAAAATATTTCCACAGGCGGTTATGTTTCTATTTTCCTCAAAATATAATATCACTAGATTTCCGCCCGCGGCTTCGCCCGCGTTTGCAAAGGAAAACCCGCATTGTTCCCGTTCCCGTGGGATTTCCGGGATAAAAACTATCCTATGTGTTAATCGAAGTTAACCTCTATATGTGTGCTAAATTTCATTGTAATCGGTTCAGTAGTTTTTACGTGAAAGAGTAACAAACATCCATACATCCATACATCCATACTTACAAACTTTCGCCTTTATAATATATATTAGATAGGTTCATAATATCATATTTAATACATTCTAACATTTGAGAGCGATAAAATTATTTATTTATTTATAGATCTTCCTCTTAGAATAGTGCGGGACAGTTGTTCTTTATCTAGTTTTAGTATGCTTAACATCTAAATCGGAATATCTAAATTAAGGTATACACGGTACAAACATGTTTGTATATTTTAGTGAATATATTTTTTTTTCTATGATGGAGCTCCTGTAAATGTGTCCTGAGGAAAATTGGAATCTGTATATAGATATTAGATATAGAATATAGATAGTTCAGGATACATCGCCCATTTTTGCAAGTGACTATAACTATCAAGCTGATTTTCCGTTTGTAGCTTTATTTTGATGAGACACCGAATAATTTCGTGTACGAAACTCTCGATTGTGGTAGCTAACAGAGATAACAAGGATAAAATTTTTTGATTTGATGGTTCTCAAATATTTATTACGCAATTTGTAGGACAATATGTCTGTTTGAAAACAAAAAAATCAGCTTGTTAGTAATCATTTATGATGACCTCGTTATCGATACACTTTGGAAAGGGGGACTCTTTGAACAAACCATAGATTTTGTAGGACAAAAATTTTTTCGAATAATTTAGGTAATTATCTTGAGATTGAACAAAAAAAAATTCAGTTAGTAATAAATATTTGAGAACCATCAAATCAAAAATTTTTATCCTTGTTATCTCTGTTAGCTACCACAATCGAGACTTTCGTACACGAAATTATTGGGCGTCTCATCAAAATAAAGCTACAAACGGAAAATTTGCTTGATAGTAGTCACTTGCAAAAATGGGCGATGTATCCTGAACTAAGATGGTATATAATAAAGCCCTGCTACTGTACCAAAATTTTCTTCATAAGAATTTAATTGCGCTTATCTAACGAGGATGATATATAGGTAACATTGTTTCGTTATCATAAATTAAATGCATTTTCCATTACGGAAAAGATATCGTAACATCACACTACTCTAACCTTTGTATTCCTCGTTTCTTTTGCGTAGGACAGACAAACAGATAATTACACTTTGACTTAATACTAAGTCTAATGACCGAATGAATGTACAAATATTAAAGAAGATATTTTGAACATTTTATCAATTTACAGAACTGGGTTAATTCGTTTTGTTTCATGGCTTTGCGATAAAAAACAAAGTTATTTAGCTATCAAACCGCGGTTGCGATTGTCTGTACATAATTAATCAGTCTTATTTATCACACACCTATTTTTTCTTTCTTTAATAAACTTAAAAACTCAAATAGTGTGTATTAGATGTTAAAATTCTAGAAAGTAGTCCTTGTAATTTTAAATAAAATAAAAACAAATAACTGACAGTTTAGGCAAAAATGTATAAGTAGGTACTATTAAAAAAAATGTTCTGTGCCCTTAATTTTAGAAAATTAAACTTCTTCGTCTTCACTATTGTTTAGTGTTTAGAAACTCGTAGACTCGTGCGTGAATTACAAACACATACGTCTGAAATTTACACTGTATGGCAAAACAATAATAAAATCGATAATTAGGTCTTTTGATAGATATTAAATATTTTTAACCGACTTCAAAAAAAAGGAGGAGGTTATCAATTCGGCCGGTATATTTTTTTTTTTTTTTTTTTTTATGTATGTACACCGATTACTCCGAGGTTTCTGAACCGATTTACGTGATTCTTTTTTTGTTCGATGCGGGATGGTGTCGAATTGGTCCCATAAAAATTTTATTCGGCTAGGCCTAGTAGTTTTTATTTTATGAGCATTTTTGTCTGTACTCGATGACTTAATTTCAATGTAGCAAGTAACTTTGATTCACTTCCCGGTAACCGATTGAGCTGAAATTTTGTATACGAATGTAAATTGGATAGCGATGAAACATTATCATGACATGGAGCTGATCTGATGATGGAATTGGAAGGTGGCCATAGGAACTCAGTAATATATTGACTCAACTTTATCGAGTTTGGGCTCGTTTGATTCGTGTTGAAAAATACACTAAAAAGTATACACACACACACTAAGCAAGTATTAAGCCCATGCACCGACATCAAACCTTTTTAGTAAATAGCACATAAAAATAATATGTAGTAATTAATAATATCAAATCTTTTTTATTTCTTACTTTTCCGTTTTTGAAGTCGGTTGTTTTTAACGCAGTTATTTTTTTAAATAATAGTTCATTATCCTAAAAATACGAAAACATACATATTTATTGCACACGCAGGAACTCACATGCAGTGACTCTATAAATCTATATATTATCTAGGAAGTGTACCCAACGAAGTTAAATCATATTATGTGATAAGGAAATTTCAACTTTAGCCTCCATTGCCCCGATGTATAATCAAGAGAAATATATCATTTATTCGCGTTATAAACTAATTATTAATAATCGTAACTAATCTATTAATTATTAATACACTTTATAGGGCCGATTTTATTTTGAACAAATAATTGATTCAAATAAAGAGATCCAATATATTATGTATTTTATTTTTTATACTTACTTCTCCACTTTTCATTTTAAATTCGCTTAACCTGAAAAATATGGCTAAATAAGCTAACTTATTTGTGACTTTCACATCATGTATGCATGTTAAATTTTCGTTTATATTTTTTGTATTCAGAATGGTCTGAAATTTTTTATCTATATGAATGATATTATTTAGGAATCCCAGTCCACACAGCAGGGTCAGGGTCTACCACTTTTTTAAATATTTCCTCTCACCTCTGACCTTTCTTATGAACCACAAAAATTATATTCAATGATAAATAAGGAATCCCTCTAAGAGGGAAAACCACATGACTGTATTATACCCGTTATTCTATAAATACTATGAGCAAATAATTTCTCTAATCTATACAATTATCAAACTAATAATGTAGACATACAGTTAGTACAGTACAGTTTTACAAGTCTATGAAATAATGAAATAAAAATGTTTTTTTTATAACGTAAGCATAATGTTAAGAAATTAATGGGAGCAGCCACTGGCTCCTGACTTCCCGAGACAGTGTTTTACTTATCCAGGAACCTATGGATTCATATAAAAGCTCTAACGTACCTTGTTTCATTTTACAAGTCTATTTCTCATAACTAGATTGTGAGATATAGAAAATACTTCCTTACAATTTCATCATTACATTATCTCTATTTTATTTTGAACCTTATCTATTGACGTCAGTTAAATTGACTTTATTTTTAATCGAATACATAATAATTGAATGTTATAGAAACTTTAGGGCTACTTACTATTTTTACTTCAACTGTTACGTAGGTAACAGGTATATTATATAAAATAAAAAAAACTTCAATAATTGTAGTGCGTCTGTAACTGTCTAAACCTTTTTGGTTTAAGATTATTTTTTTAAGCGTTGATTTTAAAGCTCAGTCTTCACTTACATATTAGGCCCCCTTTAAAATGCTCCCTTATAAATTCCATTCGTCAATAGCATGACCAAGAATGATAGAAGCTAATCTGATAAACTTACAATAAAACGATTTCAATTGTATGATAATCACTACACTATACGCACTTGGTGTCCGGTCGATGACAGCTCTTTCATTTTATGATTTTGTTCACCTTAGCTTCGTAAGGGAGACATTATATTTTTTTGTTTATATTCTTTGAGAGTTATCTGATTTACCCTTTAACCATAAGTTTTAATTTTAACTTTTGATCCCGATACAAAGCTATTGAGTTTTATGAATTGAATGAAAAATTGAAATGAAACTCTACAATTTTACTTCAGAAATAATAAAACTGTATAATATTTTACCCTTATGATTGTTTCTCTTCCCGTTTCTTAAAAAAGAGCCACAACAAATAGTCTTGTTGAAATAACTCTAGAGATAGACGCGGCTTATAATAAACTAGCTTTCTGCCCACGGCTTGTGTGGTCTAAAACGAAATCACTACATATTATAAAACCAAGTCGCTTTCCGCCGTCGCGCGTCGGTCTAAGTATGCTTAGATCTTTAAAATTATACAACAGATTTCGATGGAGTTTCTTTTAATTGAGATTATAGTTTTGTTATAGTTTGTATTGTTTCAAAGAGTAGTGCAAAAGGAAGGTTTTAGTATATATGTAGTTTATTAGGTTTAAGAAAAAGCGTGCGATGCAGCGAGCGGAAAGCTATTAAATTACCTATGTATCTACATAATATAGTAAAACGTTCCTCGAGATCCACTCTATCTCTAGGTGTAAACATAATGAAAAATCGGTTCAGTATAATTTTTGAGTTTATTGCGAACAAACAACAAACATAAAGACAAACACGTTGCAAAAACTTATATGTATAGCAAGTTTACAGTTTTACTAATCATATGAAGGGTTAAATCATGTTTTGAAAGACCGATAGTATTTAGTTCATAATGTTTAGATAACTATTAAAATTGTTATTTAGAATTATCAGCTTATATAAATAGCTCATTGATACGTAAGTTTTTTTAGAGATAATATAAGTAATTTATGTTTGCGTACATCGCATGCCTCCACCGTAAGCGAATCACACGCGCTGGGCAATGCAACGGCGTGGTCGGTAATCCGCTTTATCGAAATTGATAATGTTTTGATAGCAAACAATGTTACCAAATGTTATTTCAAATGTTCATGTTCCTACGGAAGTTATCTCGTACTATTTACTATAGAAACTACATAATAAATGGATTTGAGGAAAGCTTTTTAATAGTGGAAAGCAATCATTAGGGCTTATAAAGAAATAATATTACAAAGTCTCTTCATTTTTCAATAAAATTATTTGTCGCATTGGTTGGATACTCTTATATAGAATTATAGATTTAAATAATTCAATTAAAAATGCATTTGAATTACCTAATCGTATATTTTTATACATACAACTTTTTGTGAAAAATAAGGATTTTAAATATTGAAATAAAGTTTCACAAGAATACGCATTAAAATAGAATTATTTGTAATAAAACAATATTCTAAAAATATATTATTTACATACATTGTTAAAGTTGTTATCTAAATTGTTTTTAAATATAACAAAAGTTTGTTAACCCATGTGTGCTCGTATTAACACGAAACATGAATGTGTAGTTCATTAAATATCAGTTTAAATCAATTTATTTATACATGTTTATGAATTATTCGATTATTATTGTTTTATATGTATGATAAACATTTCACTTTATATAATACAATATTTTTATTGTCTTTCATCAAAAACTAGCATAATATATAAACTATAGGTACCTATCAAAAATATATTAGATAATATTTGTAGATAATAATACTGTTTCATTTCTATGTAACAAATAATGAAAAAAAAATGTTTTGAAATTAGATTTTGTTTTAAAATTGATAACCAACTGCGAAGCTGCAAAGAACCGATAACCGATAAATAAGTCCATCTATAACCGTTTAAGAAAATAAAAATTATGACTCATACGAAAGAGAATATTTTATGTTTGTTAAATAGAATATTGAAAGTTATATATCTGAAAAATTTCAAAAACTAATAATAGAAATGTTTGGCGAGACAGACACCTACATAACCGACGCTCTATTTTCATTATATAATATGTTTCGCAGGCAAATTGTACTATTTCGCGACAGTTATTTCTATCCCTTAGCATTGTATTATCATTCTATGCTATTACTCCGTCTAGCTAAAAAAAGACACTACGGAATACGGATCTACAAAATTTATAGCCTTCCGTCAATTCTTTAACTTATTGTCGCTGATATACCTATTCATAATCATAATTGCACAGTTAAACATAGCCTAATTTAGCTTTAAACTATTTAATATTTACAGAAAATAATACATCTATACTAATATTATAAAGCTGAAGAGTTTGTTTGAACGCGCTAATCTCGGGAACGACTGGTCCGATTTGAAAAATTCTTTCAGTGTTAGATAGCCCATTTATCGAGGAAGGCTATAGGCTATATATAATCACGCTAAGACCAGCAGGAGCGGAGTCACGCGGGTGAAACCGCGCGGCACAGCTAGTTTTAAATACGAGGCGTCAGTTGTAAGATAATGAATGTTTAGATTTAGAAGCGTTATCTGCTTTGCGGGGATTTTATAGCAAAATATATTTTTGTATATTCTATACGACCTATATTTTATTTAGTTACTAGCTTCCGCCCGCGACTCCGTCCGCGCGGATGTCGGTCTTCGCGTGGATGGTTATTTCTCCATTTTGAGTAACTCTGTCAATAACATCTTATAAATATCTATTGGACCCAATTCCCAAATACGGCTAGGCCTAGGCAACGTGTGTTCGCGGTTCTACGGAACAACGTCTATGGATAAAACTGAAAAATTAAGATTAATTTTATTCTACGTATTTTTCCAGGATAAAAAGTATCCTATTTTACGCCCAGGATAATAAGGTATAATTATACCAAGTTTCATCGAAATCGAACCGCTAGTTTTCACGTGATACCTTCACATACAGACAGACAGACAGACAGACAGACAGACAGACAAAAATATTTTTAATCACATATTTGGGTTTGGTATCGATCCAGTAACACCCTCTGCTATTTATTTTTTCAATATTTTCAATGTACAGAATTGACCCTTCTACAGATTTATTATATGTATAGATATAATCGAGACCGAAGATAACTCAGATATAAAAAAAAATAGATAATAATGCACAGATTTGTGTATTTACAAAATATAAAGTTATATATAAGGATATTATTAATTAATAGCAATGGTATGAGTGGTGTGACTGTAACATGAAAATCGGATAGTCGATTGAATTATAATTAAATTGTTACAAATAATTAAACAATTTAATGAAAATGTTTAATATGTGTAGCTACTTACATCGAGTGAACGACATATAGACATAAAGTATAATTAAGCTATTATTTTATTTTATGCCTGTTTTTAGCAGATCTCAGTAACTGCAAAAGAAATATTATTCATATAAGATGGGTTTTTAAAACTACGAAAAACATCCTCAAAAGCACAACTTACAATCTTACATGTTTGATGCTACCCTACAAAAAATTATTCTATCATAGGGCCAAAAAGCTTTCGAATCACGCATGATTAGGGGATGTATTATCCAAGTATGAGATAAGTATCGTATCGTACGCTATCTCTCGTATATAATAGCGAGTGATCACACATCTCACTCAGTGGACGATCAGACGTCAACATGTCGCGGGAAGAGATATCTATGCATATACTGAGAAAATTCGTTCTCGACGGCTTTTGTATTTCCGCACGTAAGTTTCTTTGTAAACAAATATTTCAATATTTATAGGTATTTTAACGTGTTTAGATAATTTAGGCTTTGATAAAAAAATATGCGGGAATCGAAAATCGTAGTTTACTTTTTTTTCTAAATCACTTGGTTCAGTTATTATCTAAATATAATATAATCATTATTGTGAATGCAAATGATATAAAAATTCTACAAAACATAAATTTGCAGATAATAATTAAAGTACTAAAGTTGTCTACAAAAGGATTTAATAAAACATTGTAAAAAATCAACCACAAGACATGTTCGCAATTCTGGTTATTAGTCACTGAAAAAGTCGAATTAAAAATGCCTCTTAACTCGTTCGTGTGAAAAATGTTTATAAATACCCGAAATAGGTCAATATGTATGTAAATGTTAAAATTTTATTACACCCAGCGAACACTATATTTTCGAAATAAAATAATAACTCAGTTTAAATTAAAACACTTTATTTATTATAATAATTATAAATAATTAATAATAAAGAATATTCAAAAAAATAAAATGAATTAATATTTGCAATATTTTCAGTGATAATCCTAATATACATAACCCAGGACATTTGGATTTCGTTCGAGCGCGGTTTCTTCTGCGGCGATGAGAGTCTCATGTTCCCTTACAAGGACGATACAGTGACTACTCCAGTACTCAGGCTGTATGGGCTTTGCCTACCTATATTGGCTGTAAGTATGGGATATAAATTGTAGAGAAATATTGCAGAAATTGTAGTTTATAGAGCGAATGCAGTGAACATGTAGAGTTCTAGAGTTAAATTGTAGAGACTTACCAGAGAAATAGTTGTAGAGTGCTTGGTTTGATAATGTATCGATTCTGTGTCTCCGATAGATTTTTGTAGCATAGCTAAGTATATTATGTTTCACTGAAAGCGGATGGGAGATAAATTGTAGAGACATGTGTCAGTGAGAGAAAAAGTGGTAGAGCGATTGCTGTGAAAATATAGAGTAAGATCCCTTGATTAATTTTTTGTGACTTACGAGAAGATATTTGCCATGTGTGTTTTTTATATCCAAGAATTGCTTACTAGATAAATAATTTTAGGTTTAGATCTCCTATATATGGTATCAAATCATTATCTATTTGTGTACAATACTTCTTTATTAGAGATAAATATAAACGTTTGCGACATAATTTTAACCCTTATTGTACAACTTTGGACGCAATCTAGCTAACATTCTAATTACAATAATTTATGTATCATAAGTATGTAATCATAGTTAAGGAATCAATTACTATTTAATTTTATTTTATTCTTATCTTGAACTACAGCACTCTAGTTTAAACAAATTCAACCACAGATTACAAAATACATAGTAATACTATATTTTACCCATGTTTTACATATATGTATTAATACTAATATCATACATTCCCCAGTTCATCATATGCGAGTGGGTGCTCCTGCGCAAAGACGACGACACCCAGTACTGCTTCAACATCCCGATCCCGAAGTGGCTACGAGGCTTCTACTGCGTGCTGGCTTGCTTCGGCTTTGGCACCTGCTTCATTGAACTTACCACGAATATTGCTAAGAACGTTATTGGAAGACCTAGGCCACATTTCTTTGATGTAAGTAGTATAGTATTATATTATCTGTGATGTAAGTAACATAATAAATAAGTGATTATTACTATGTAAGAATTATCGTAAATAATGGTTCTACTATTTGTAGTATCAATAGATACAATTAATTATGTTAACTGCAATTTATACCATATTAATACCAATTAGGCTCATTAATTTAAAATTATGAATAAAACTTTTGTCACGCTATGCTAAAAATATTAACAAACTTGTTCATACTATCAGTTGGAACAATTAAAGCAACAAATAACATATATTATAATAATAAATTGAGTATTAAAATATGTAGGTCAGTTATTAGTTAAAAATAAGATAAGTTAAAAATAACTAAATCTTATTATTTAATATTTAAAAGCTTTATCAACGAAAGATATAAGCGATATTGAGCGCTTCGTTTATCTTATAGAAACAAATACACACTCCTATCATGTACTATATGCTAATAATATAAATCTTAGTTCAATATAAAATACGTTACGAATTCTCAGTTCTTTTTATTTCATACAAATAGAAACAACTAACTTTACCCTACGGTTTTACCCGCATTTCTCCGCTCCTACTGATCTTAGCGTGATGATGCCTTCCTCGATAAATAGACTATAGATAATATATAATAGTGAAATAATTCTTCAAATCGGACCCGTGGTTCGTGAGTTTACCGCGTTCAAGCAAACAAACAAACTCATTCAATATTAGTAAAGAGGAAAGGTTTGTATGTATGTATGGTTTTCACGCATAAACTACTGAACCGATTATAATGAAACTTAGCACACATATAGAGGGTAACTTGGAATAACACATAGGATAGGTTTCATCCCGGAAATCCCACGGGAACGGGAACTATGGGTTTTCCTTTGAAAACGCAAGCGAAGACGCGGGCGAAAAGCTTGTAGATAATAATTGTAAATAAAGTAAGAAATGAGATACGATTAGTCAGGAAACAGTAGTGCAGCTCATATAGATTACACTCAAGGATTTATATAAAATCATTGATAACATACGACACTAGTTACTACGTCTGGATTAATTACAATTATTATCAGTCAGTTTTTTTAATATGTGACTTATTTTAATTTTGAAATGATTGTTTAAATACCTACATATTATAATAAATAACTACGAGAATAAGTTAACATTACAACACATTATATCACATTTTATGGATGAATTGTATTAAATCTTTATTATCAATAGGCTGGTGTTACGTTAAAGATTAACTGTTACGATAGCAATGATTATGACAATTATAAAAATTAGGCTTTTTACACTGAACAATATAAATTTTTATGGTTTAAATTTTAAAAAATTAAATATTCACACAGTAATGAATCCTGCGAGCTTCAAATCAATCCAACAACTTCTTAACTCTTTATACCATCATCAAATAATACAATCACTTATCTATAACGTAAATTTAAACCTTTTTCCCCAGTTATGTCGTCCCTCCATCAACTGCAGCGACCCCGCCTGGCAGCACCGCTACATTGAGGCAAATCAATTCGAGTGTACGGGCACCCGTACGGAGAAGTTTAGCGACATGCACTTGTCCTTTTTGAGCGGACACTCTGCCTGGTCTGCGTATACCATGATTTATTTGGCTGTAAGTATTGGTTATTGGTTCCTTATTTTTATATGTATAATGTATGATGGTGATGAGCAAATCGAATACAAACAATCATTTAATAAAAAACAAAATACATGATTTTTTACCTTAGGTATACTATATGAAACAGTCCGATGCCTTACAATTTATAAAAACAAATTCTTTAAACATTTTCCATTTAATTTCATTTCATTCAATCTTTCGAGTATCATCCTAAAATAGTAAGCCGAAAATCAACATCAGTCAGTAGTCATCATTCGATTTTATTATGTGATGATCCAATGCTTTATCATACGAGTACCTAAATAAGTAGTAAATATATTATTACCAGGAACGCCGGTTCATTTATGAGTTTATTGAGATAAGAATATGATTGTAACTTTACATGATTATTTATATTTTGATCAATAATTGGATTATATATCTAAGACATGACATTATCTTTTTATCGAATTGTTGTAAATAGTTGACTGCTTGCGTTGGGAGATTATGGTCTAAGCCCTATTATGTCAGAAATTATTAGTTAGAAGCATCGACTGATATAATTTGAAAAAAACTTCAAATCAATTATCTTTTGGACCACGAATTAAATAATTTCAAGACGCTACTTTCCTCTTGTCTAATTCAGATTATAACTATGTATTCGCCTTCGATTAACGTTTTTGGATGAGAGAATCCTCACAAACTTTTGCGTTTGTAATATATTTAATTTATCAATAGGATCTTGTGATTGTAGTGTGGTATTGATTATAGGATACCAATTTTTGGATTTTAAATTTAGGCCAGACGAAATTTAGTACTAGGTATTCTATAAAATCTATCCTATTCTAGCTTTACCTCGAGAAGCGCATGGTCTGGCGAGGCACCCGCGTCATCAGACACGTGCTCCAGTTCTCAGCGGTTATGCTGAGCTGGTTCACAGCGCTGTCCAGGGTGTCCGACTACAAGCACCATTGGAGTGATGTGCTGGCTGGGTACTCCTTGGGACTGACCTTTGCTGTGGTGGTGGTAAGATTTTTTGTTATGTAAAGAAAATGGTAATCGTAGGAAATTCATAAATTTGCGTTTCGTACAAGTTTCGTTTGAAAAAAGTTAATTCAGTAGAAGTAGTTTTTTGCAAGTTGGCTCTACATTTAAACATTTTACTTTTAAGTGTTTAAAAAAATGTTTTGTTATTTATTTCGCGATACATTTGAGTAATCTAGATTATTCAAATGTATCGCAAAATCTATGAGAAATATATCTGAGTAATTTCTTAATTCTACAAATTCAAACTGGAAAATTCTGCACAATAATCATGTGGCCAGTGGCTTAGACAATCCATTTATTTGTTTTATAGTAAGTACAAAATAGTGATAATACTGACTTTATAATGTTATGTGTTTCTCCTTACAGTGGACCTGGGGAACAGATATCCTGCAACCAAAGAAGAAACACGCTCCCGTTCCACTTCACGAGGTTTCACATCAACAGATCGAAGGACCGGCGTGAAAAGAATCATTTGTTATAAGTTAAATAACTAAGGGAGGAATCGAGGAGGCTCATATAAATATAAGTTTTGTTTCCAATAGTTTTATGAACTTTAAATGTAAATATGTAATGTTATATTAAGGAATATGCAAAAATCGGTATTGCGCGGTGTTTCCTTAAGTACCTTATTATATAGTGTAAGGGCATAAGCCAAAAAATAAATTATAATGTGAACCTGTTTTAAAGGTTCAATATAAAATAGCAATCTAATAAAGAAATAATGTAAGTTGACGTAAGAAAATAATGCGCCTTAGACTTGGAAAAGCAAATATACTTATAGGAGAAGATTAGTTTTAGTAACTTAAGTATTTTTGTTACTTACAATAATAACTAGTGTTAGGTGTTAATTATTGTTACAAGTAGAAGGATCTCAATTTAATATCGTTCGTAATTTGTAGCGCCTGGCAGAATAATATAGGCAAATTTTAATGTTGTTTATTGTACTCTATATCAAGAAATATTTATCATTTGATAATACATATTTAATATTTTTCTTTACAAAAATTCATGTAATATTTATTGTGCGAACTGTAAATCTTGAAGAATACCTAGTTTAAAGTTAAGTTAATAATATAACAATAAACAACTGTTTATTCACCTTCATGTTTTGTGTTTAATTTCATAACTTAATTATTCAGTACAATTTAACTTAAAAAATGAATTCAAAATTTTTATCACAATACGCATCTCACTCGTTGATGTCTTTCACAAGACGGCAATGAATAACGTCTTACTTTATGAAAAAGATGTTTGTGACAACTGATAACTTATTTTACCCAATACGAAGAAATATATAATTTATATTTAAATAAAAATATTATTTAACAAACATCAGTAAAAACTAAAAATAATAAAACAAGACAACAATTTTTTCAGATGCAATTAGAAGTAAGCTCTACAATTACGGTTCCTATCAAACAACAAGTAGATATTAACTGCGTTAAAAACAACCGACTTCAAACTTGCACTTACAACATTTACAAATACAGACAAAAATGCTCATAAAATAAATACTACTGGGCCTATCCGAATAAAATTTTTATGGGACCAATTCGACACCATCCCGCATCGAACAAAAAAAGAATCACGTAAATCGGTTCAGAAACCACGGAGTAATCGGTGTACATAAATAAAAAAAAAGAAAAAAGAAACATACCGGCCGAATTGATAACCTCTTCCTTTTTTTGAAGTCGGTTAACAATATTATTATTTTTGAAACCACTTGACTATATCAATCTTGATTATACTTACACTTATAGCTAATAATTGATGAAAATACATATTTGCAATTTCTATTACTGGTATCAATTTGGATAATACTTCCAAATAGAGCAAAGGGGCGAAGAATAATGAAAATAGTATTACGTTTTAATATCTAAATGTAAAAACCCTTCACAGCATTCTACGCATAAATTCAAGCACTTAGAATCAAATCCCATTAACAAGTCGCTATTACTTCACTCATACCCACCTGTATTGCAATGACTTCGACATTTTATACCCATTCAATTTTATACCCTATTGCTTTATAATATGGTGTACTTTCCAGTGAAATGGTGGAAGGTTGTTATAATCGTAGTTTACTTTCTCCAACGGCGATTTAGTTCGGAATGTCCCGATGTGGCCCGCGCCGCTTCTTCTGACAGTTTCTGCAAAGATTATGTGATTGTATTTTTATTGTAGAGTATATTTGAGGCTTTTTAATGATAAGGTACTTGTGGGAAATATTTTAAGATAGTGATCAGGAATGTTGATTGTGGTAAGGCTTGCAAGAAAGGAAGGAAAGTTTTAGCAAAATTGGTACAATTAAGATTTACAATTTGGGTAACGCAAAAAGAAGAAAATTTCCATGTTACAGTAGCCGAAATGTTGTGAGACTTTATTTTATATTTTATATTATTATGGTTAGTAGAAATAATATAATTATGGTTATATTATATAATTTAAAAAACGCTGTGTTATAGCTCTACATATCGTTTTAAAAGAAAAATATACACGGGAAGAGTTTATTTATTAAATTGATTACCTTTTCAGACAAAATAAGTTAAAGTATACAATAAAGAAATACTTAAGTGATCGTACATTTTATACAATTTAATCTAATCAAAACTCTACCTATTTCATAATGTGTTATTCATAAAAAATAATTATTCATAAAGTAACAAATCATTTAATTTCGTTGTGGTTCCTAGTAAAAGCCTCTAAGAGTAACCTTGCAAATTACTCAAAGCAAACCACCTGTTAGTATATTCTTTGGTATTCGACGCAAGACTGGCCGAAAAACAATCGCGGGCGGGCAGTGTTCGACCGGCCCCCGCGAGCGGCGCGCGTACCGTGTGCCAGCAACAAGCGTCGAAATAAAAAGTACATGAAATGTCATTTCTAAAATTCGAATTTCAAAAGTGACGTTTACATTTTTTTATTACACAGTGGCAGTGTCAGTGACGTGGTTTTAATGCTCATGTGATTTATAGCGGTAACTCAGCAAGGAGGTTTTATAAAAAGGTTTTTTGTTAGATTGCGATCTAATTAGAATCTTAAACAGTGTTTAATAAGCCGCAACTGTAATCCTTCAAACATTTTAAGCATTTAAGTTTATTAAGGTTTTGTTTGTATATTTAAAATAACTTAGTATGTAATGTTTTAAATAATTTAAAAGCCCGCATCGAGTTAAAGTTAACACAACTCCTAATAAGTAAATTTTAAGTATATCCGCCAAGTGTAACCTTCGGTTTTATGTCGAAAATTTTATTTGCATTTGGCTAATACAAGTTCAGAATGAACAAACGGATATTGTTTAATGAATATTTAACTGAATCGTTATGACAACCTTCACATTTTATTTTAATAATATTATAGTTATGATGAAATAAAAATAAAAATAGACGTAAAGTTAAATAGAAATGTATTCAGTCAACTATAGAAGAAGACGTCATAACTTCGTAGCACAAGCTATATCATATGATTAATTTTTACCGTTTATCTAATAATTTTTTATGCTTTCTAATATATTTTAGCAAATATTCACTGCGAGAAAAATCTTAATAATCATAATTATACAATGAACACAACATAAACATGAATAAATGTAGCTCTGCAAATGTAGAGTTTGAGATTTATATTCTTACTAGCGATCCGCCCCGGCTTCGCCCGTGGTACATATTTCGCAATAAAAGGTAGCCTATGTCCTTTCTTGGGTATCAAAATATCTCCATACCAAATTTCATGCAAATTGGTTCAGTAGTTTAGGCGTGATTAACAGACAGACAGACAGAGTTACTTTCGTATTTATAATATTAGTAGGGAAATAGAGCAACAACTAATACATATTAATTAAACAAAGACTCAAAATGATACAGAGTTTACCATTTATTCGTATTCCCCACAATTCCTATTGACTCTATGTTTGCATTAGTCATTAATTATAATGTTCTACTCTATCTATGCCCAAGTATTTCCGTGTATGGTGTTTCAATTAGCGTTAACATTATCTAGATTTCCTTTGTAATGTTTCATATTATAAATATAAAATACTAAATATATTGAAATTTATATTCGCATAAAATTCACCAGTGTAAATAAAATGCGAAAGTCTGTGTTCGTGTTTTTTTATTTTGATTAAAAGACAACATTTAGTTAATTACCACTAACTATTAAATTATGTATAGCTTTAAAAGCTTTCAGCTTTATAGATATCTCAAAACCAATTTGCATGAAATTTGGAACAGAATAATTGAAAGGCCAGAGTCAAACATTGGCGACCTTTTTTTCAAAATCAACACAGACTAGAACTTTCAACCCCTTAAAATCAAGAGGCTAAATATCTCAAACGACTATTATTCGCTAGGGAAATCGTAGGGACTCTACTAATGTATAATAAATATTATACAGATTATGTATCCCCGTCTGACTAGGGCCCTTCCGGCCTCCTCCACTCGAGCGACAGCGCAAGCTGAGGTTCGAGATCCCCGTCAATGGGGGGACGCCTTTGCGCATGTTGCTACCAGGGTGAACCTTCAGTTCAGCCACGCGTCCGCATTAAGATCTAGAAGACCTTCTGGCTAACATCCAGAGACATCGCGAAAAAAAATAATTATATTATGATCTTAACTGTTTTTTTTTAACTGGTACTTTCATCTGTATTTAAAACCGTAGGACATTAGCCAGTAATATTACACAGATTACTTATATAAAAAGATACCTATAGGTACACAAATGTATGAATGGATTCATTCAGATTGAGTAAAAGTAATTCAACCCACTCTTGACCGCTGCTGACCAAAGCCACCTCCTACACCGTTATTTGCATTATGTGAAGGTGTACGGATAATAAAAATGAAATCTATTGGTATTTACGTAATATGGTCAAGTGGTATAGCTTATTATCATAATGGATATAGAATTAGCAACCATTATGAAAATGTTAGGGATTTTGTGTATCAAATCGCATTTTAATTTGAATAAAAATACACAGACAAACATTCATATTTCAAGCTTTTTAATGCTATTAAAGTAAAAGTGAAATATACCCATAATATACCCATAAACATTCATAAATGATACCGAGCATAATTCCATTGTAATAAATTAATATTAAAGTTAATGAAATAAATTTATCAAACGTTTTTATTTTAAATTTTTTAATTTATACAAATTAAAGTATACCTTATAACTCAGCTTCAAGAAATATCACAAAAATGTCACACATACATGCGAAATCACTTTCGAAGTTTATTTAGTGTTCTTTAAATATTATCACTTTCGTAGTTCGAGAAACTAAAGTAGAGTTAGTTACCAGATAATAGACAGCGAACGGAGAAAAATGTAATTTGGTACCTAATTTGGAAGTATATTTCTTTCTTTCAAATAAAAAAAGGCTGTGTTAAATAGTCTCAACAAATGGTATAAAATAAGTACAGATTTAATTAGAATAAATCTACAAATTAATACAATCAGGTAAAAAATATAGTATGTTACTTTTTCACTTTATTGGGGTGTACACCACCCTGTAATTAATTATGTTACTTCAACGTGATAGACAAACGAACACTTTCACAAAATAATTATTGGATTGGAAACCCTAACCTTTTTAGGTGAGGGTAATATTTTTATTTCAATCACTTATTTGTTTATTAATTAATAATTACTATAAAATTGAGTAAATAATTTACAGAATTACTCATAAATATTATAAAAACTAGTAGAAACATTGTAATATAATATAGGAAACATCCAAAAAAGAGTCGTATTTCTATGAGTATCATTGAAGAAAATAAAAATTGAATATCGTGACATAAATCCGACCGGTTCATCATTTTATTTGTGATTTTATTCACAATGATGTCACCCAAGAATGCCGTTTAGTTTTATTACTTTTGTGTTTGGTCTGATGAAAATATCGTCAATGATAAATACGCCTAAACTGTTATTTTCTACCCATATTGATCGTTAAACGTTGTGCAAGGAACCATATAAGTTAGTGGCTAAATCATAATTAACAATAAACCTGCCTACATAATTAAAAGCTGAAAGTGACTATTTTTTACATAAAAATGTGAATCTATTTAGAATTCGGTTGTTACAGTCTGTTGTACTTTTAATGTAGGTAGAGAAAATAAACACTAGGCTAGCCTAGAGAAAACAATGTTGGAATAATGGAAAATTAACATTAAAATTGAACAGTTCTTTTGCCCTATCGCGTTGGACTCGGATAAGTAGTGAACAATCTTTCTTTAGTTTGTACGTAATATTTTCGGAAGACTACTTTTGCATAATTTTTAAAGAACCAGAAATAGTTCAAATATAAGTTCAAAATTTTAAATATTTTAATTGATGATCGTTTAACATAAAACTAAATTGAACCCACAAATAATTGGGATCATCTCGATAGGTTTTGCTCAAAAAAAAAAATGTCTCATCAAAGAGCTTATAAATCCTTCACATAAAGACCAACGCAACGATATGAGTTATAACAATCAGAATATACGATGGAATGCAACAGGTAGACGCATACATACATCCTATGCCTATGGTATAGAGTATAGGCTATAGTATACTATGGATGAATACCGGGCCTATCATTATATCGGCACGCTCCAATACTTATGCCTTCTTTATTGTGGAACAATCGAGAAGCGATAAGCGATCTTTTGATTTTTTTGTCTATGATATATAAAAGAGCTAGATACGTTACCCGCTCTCTATTTTGGCAAGAAAAAACTCAGCTAAGTGCCCGAGTTTCACTTAGTCACGCACCATTCAGCGTCGTGGCTGGACGTTCGTTTTTTATATTTTAATCGGCAGTTGTTATTACGAAGTACATGAGTGAGACATGTATTATGTCTCGTGCGTGAGAGTGAATGAGAGAACAACTGTATTGGTGATAATGCGTTAGTAAGTAGGTATGTAGTAATTACGCTGTTTTTTAGTGCAATGATGTTGGTGTATGCCGCGTCTACTAGTATAATAGGTCATTGTTTTTTGTGTGGTGATTGTCAATGTTAGCCAGAAGGGCTACTTCATTTTAACGCGGACGCGTGGGTGAACTGAAGGTTCACCCTGGTAGCGACATGCGCAAGGGCGTCCCCCCTTGACGGGGGCGATAAGCGATCGTACTGTGTCTTTTATAGGAAAGATAGAGCTGAGTGTTGATGGTCTAAATGGGAGGTTTTGGTCATTTAATGTAAATGAGTTCCTATAATGTGCATTATTTAAATATGTATCTTGTTAGAATTATCCTTTAGCTTCTTTTGAATGGTATGGATTAATGTGGACTTTTCACAATGCATAACCATAATTTTTGTTTTAAAAGGCACATAAACACAAACACTTAGTTCATCTAGAATTTTCTTTATCTTTCAAAAACACTTCTTTATACTATAATCAGAAACATCTTTCATTTCAAACCGCGTAAGCTCTCACATAGTACGCCCGCCCGAAGCTACGCTCTACAGCAAGCATTGATTTTCTAATAAACAGCAGTTACTCGTACCGAGAAACGGAAAACAATTGTTGGACACTCAGCCGCTTTTATTATATACTCGATAGAATAACTGGAACGGTATGTGCGAACAGCAACTTGTTATAATTTTCATCTGATTGTATAACTATAGTATAACTTGAGATGCAATCGTTTATATCAATGCAAATAAATGACATGGTTATAAATTAACATAATTAATCAATTCATTACTTTTCTCGAAATTATTAAGATTTTCTTTCGATCGACCTCCTTCTTATTATAATGCATCTCTATAGTCTATGACAGATGTCAATATTTTAAAAATATTTAAAAATGCCATATTATCACAGCCAATCACAGCATAGTATATGTATAAAATTGTATAATCAATCAAAAAATGTCAAAATATTCCATGTCAAAATAGCAGATACCGCGAAAGCTCAAAGCACTGCCTAATATAAGCTATTTTATTATCATCAACGAGATAATCAACAAGTATTTATGCCCATAAAAGTAAATAAAGGATTTATGAAATCAAACGAAAATTCAATTCGTACAAAGAACGTTATTTCCTTGAAAGATTCCAAGCAAAGTTCTAAAGGGGAATAAAGTACAAATTATATCACGATAACGAGTAACGAAATTGAGGGGTTACTTCAATCAATAAAATGCGTGGTCACTCACACTATTTAAGAACGGTCAGCTAGCACTAAATAACATTAATATTCAATGAATATTCCATTTAGAAACAAGTTTTCTTTCATATTTATAGTAGAATCTTAATGTTTTCGTTTAGCTCATAGATGAAGATATTAACGTCTGCCATATTCTCGTTACGTCCACGATATTTAAATAATTAATTAAAATTATTCATTGGATACCAGCTTATTTTCAATTTAAACTTAGTGTTTAATCAACATGACAAATAAAGCTCTTCTCCTTCTCTTCTCATCTATTAATGCGTATAAACGAATGTTTTATAAATAATAACTACAAATAAATATATAACATTACAAATAAATAATCTCGTCTCATCTTTAAACAATCTTGTTAAAATATAATCTCCTTGAGTTGTCTATTTCTCCTTGAGTTTTAAAGAATAACCAATCTCTTACTAAATCACAGATAATATAATCTACCTAAAGCTTAAATCACAAATCTAACAAAGCCTTTAAAATTCTAGCAGTAAACTGATTACATAAATTAAACATGCAGTGTGGTGAACATTAGAGTGAAGTGAGCTATGAGCTAGACGCCATGTACCGTCCGAATTTCTACGAAAGCACCTGCTTTCGGTGCAACGAGATCGTGTACCAAGTGGACAGGGTCGGCCCTTTGAAGGACTTTACCTTCTTCCATAGTGGCTGCTTCAAGTGCGCGGTTTGTGGGACTAAGCTGACTTTGAAGGTATGTGTTGTTTGTTTATGAATAAGGACTGGTATTGAGGAAATTGTCTATTCTCTTGAAAATTGTTTTTGTTTCGGTCTGAATTATTCACTTATATAAATAGAGCAATTGCTTACAGTCAGAAATAACAAAGTATTAGGTACATTTTGTTTTATTATACGCTTTAGTGTAGGTTTTGTCAATTCTTCATTGTAAACTATTTGTACTTACCTAGCCAATTTCATCCAAATCTTATCAGCTGTAACTGTGTAATGGAAACAAACATCAAAACATACAAACTTTCACAATTATCATATTTGTATAATACAGATTATTATTGGCCTATAACCATTTGTTGAAAAATATAGAGCTGTAGACTCTACCTAATAAACACTCATTTAACACAAGAAAAACAGTATTAGGTACTGTTATATAAATAATATGTAATATTTTTACTTATAAATTATTTCGTGTTTTTATTATATAGCTGTTGCTCGCAGCATCGCTTGCGTGGAAAAGATAAACTTTCATGGTCATAAGTTTTCATCCCCTATTTTACCCCTTTAGGGGATGAATTTTCTAAAATCCTTTCTTAGGGGACGCCTACGTTATGACATCTACCTACATGCCAAATTTCAGCCCGATACGTCCAGTGTATTGGGCTGTGCGTTGATAGATCTATATCAGGCACCTATGAGAATTATATATAACTATATATAGATTACATTTCTATTACATGAAGTAAATATTAAATCTTTGCATAAAGTATATAAGAGTAGAGTTATAAAACGAGCATGTTGACGATTTCTCTCGAGTTTCGATTTAATAATAATATTATATCATCACGACATTTTAAACGCGTGGCATTTGGTCGACCTTGTTTTACCTACTTACAGATCGACTTTTTATTTCCTATTAAAATGATAATAATTGTGATATAATCTTCCGCGTACTCTATGAAAGTTTGTATCGATGTTCTATAAATAAACAAATATAAATATTCATAATTTTTATCACCACAAAATTAACTTATTTTGTAAGCTATATATATTATTTCTTAGTATTAATTAAAATAAGAAATTACGACATTGTAGAGAAATTATGCTAAATATTAATAAATACTTTGCGTCTAACTTTTTAAATATATATATATAAAAAATATAATTTGGTTAAAAAATACAAACTTTATAGAATATAAAGATCGTAGGAAGAATTACATACCTAAAATGTGTTCAATAACTATTTTATTAAGGGCCGATTTTTCAATCCTTGGTTAAAAATTATCCGTTCAATAAAGTATTTCACGAACATTTCAAAATGTCACCTGTAAACTGCCAAATACGGACAATTAGAATACATTTTTGAAATGGTAGTGTAATACGTTATTCGATGAATAAGTTTTAATCAAGGATTGAAAAAATCAGCCCTTATAAGAATAATTAACTTTAATATTTAACAAAAGAATAGGTACGATAAATGATACAAAAATTGACTCGCGTTATTGAAAATCAAAGTAAATAAAAGTGAGTAATATTAAAGTTACAGATCAGATGTTACCGCATGACTCACAGCTATTAAAATTATTACTCACGGCTTATGTAATTAATTCATTATTATTTTATTGTATTTAAAACTTCCTTGTCGCAATGTATGGGGGTTGGACTCCCATATTGTTTTGATGAGTCGAAGCACAAGTAACAATGCTTAGACCCAATGTTATGAATCGTTGTTGCGTAAGCCCAGTTTAAAAAATACACAAAACCTCGTTTCGGATAAGATTAATAAAGGGCAGTTTGTATTTAATAGTTATTAACGTTACGTTATTTGTACAATAGAATACTATTTGTGTTGTTCTTCCAAACACAGGTTTAAAAGATATTTTTTTTAATCCTATCACTAGTGAAGCTAAGCTACAAATAGTATTTTCTCTAGTGTTTGATTTAACGCGAGTATTATCTATATTCTATACTAATATTATAAAGAGGAAAGGTTTGTAATTATGTATGTTTGTATGGTTTTCACGCATAACCTACTGGACCGATTTCAAAAATTCTTTCACCATTAGAAAGCTGCATCTTCACTGAGCAACATAGGCTAGGTTTTATCCAGGAAATCCCACGGGAACGGGAACTATGCGGGTTTTTCTTTGAAAATGCAGGCGGAAAGCTAGTACATTTATAATTAAAGATTTTGTGACCACGCTCGCTGCAGTGTTCGAAACATCTGGAAAGTAATGTAATGAATAAATCGCGTTTAAAATCCGTTAAAAAATCTTTAATTTCTAAGCTACAAAGTACATATTACAAATATAGAGCTGCTCTATACTGTAATAAATGTGTTAAATCTTCATAGCATTGATACAATTTGTTCAAATAAACTCTACATAAATAAACTCTACATGCAGAACACTCTACGTAGTAGAGGTTTTGTATTGACTGAATATGGGTTTTTCATTATCATTCACACCCACGTTCATATAATAGATATAATATTTTCAACAACTTAATTTCATTTCAATAGTTATTAAAGACCTTTAACAAACTACTTTTATATAAATGTTAATAAAAATTCTTATTTAATGTTTTCATAGTATAAGTGAAGTACCATGTTCCCTAGTAGGGTAAGGGGAAGATGCATTATACATCTGTTTCACTAATCGATTTTTTTCTTCGTCTCCACCGGGAATCGAACCCAGGACCCCCCCGGTGCTCCGCTCACACGTCAACCACTGTACCAAGGAGGCGGTCATTAAGTATATATTTTTTTCATAGTATACTCACTAAAAATACACACAATAAACTTAATCATGCATAGCGGACCGATATATGAATGAGAACGGTAAAAAATAAAACGGTCAGTGGTACTGCGTAAAATTTTCGAATTAAATGTCATTGTTGGCGCTAACGTGCCGTATCAGAGACATGATTGCATTAGCTTTTGAAACGGCCAGTGCTGTGTGACCTGCCGTGACCTCGACTCGTTTGACATTTTATGTGAATATTTGTGATATTGTGTTCATAACAACCACAGATAACAACACAACAATATGATGCTGTTTAATACTGTCCTGTGAAAGATTTTTATTATGACTCTTACTTACGTATAGTAATTATTAGTAACTAATATCAGCTAATCTGAGCTCCTATGTTTTTGAACCATGCGTTTGCATGCATGATTCAAAAGCAAAAGTCTGTATTCTACAATAATTAACTGAAGATATCTTATCTTGGGTAGGTATATTGTTCGTTTAAAAATCGCAGTAAACTTTATTTTTGATTGAATTTTTCAATCGTTCTACACTTATTTTCGCTAAGTTTAATTCATGATAGATATTATGTTAAACTGGAGTTATGAAGCAGGTTTATTTACTAGTTAGTAGATACAATTTAACAGAGAAATATAACAAATATTCCACATATTTCAATTAGAATAGTTTAATGTGATAGTTCAGCTTACACTGGTTCATTACCTATTGTACTGTAAGCTTAACAAATGTATATTATGGTACTGTATAATTGACTTGCCTTTAACAATGGGGATTGAAAATTGAATTAGCTCTATTGACGTTTTAATGAATATTAATATGATACGATTCGATAATATCTATTGAATAAAAAATGCAATTGTTGTATTTGTATAAAATGTTTAAAACTTTACAAGATTTAGACCTTGTATTTTATACAAATACATAAAAACAAGTTATTCATTTTTACATCATTATATATTATATATTATGTATAAGTAATAAAGTAGAAAAAAAGGGCCGGATTTATTTTTAGGATCTTTGATTAGTTGGATTTGTTTCCACTTAGAAAAAAGAATTAAAATTTTAATATTTATGCCACAAAAATAATATGTAGTTGATCTAATTTTTATTGAGCATGCACGTAAAAAAAATTCTCTGCTATCTATTTTTTTCTCTATGAAAGAAGAAAATGCCTTTGGTTCTCATTTTCACGTGCACTGTGTACAAATCAGCATAACGAATATAAAACAATATTTCACGAACACAATAACTAAATTAGCAGAAAATTTTAAGATTTCCCATATTATTTGTTTGCGGATGTTCGTATAATTGATAATTCTCCAAACCAGCTTGTTTGCAAGCACAACAACCTATCATTAAAACCAGTCGAACACGTTAGAATGCACCAAGGGTTCACCGTAAATCAAATTAATTGAAGAACCTAATCTTTACAAATTACATTTATACGATTAGAATTCTTAATCACAACGCATGTTGGTATGTTATGCTACAGGCTACTAATGATGTGTGAAAGTTTGTATGTGAAGATGTTCGTTCCACTGTTACGTTAAAATGATTCAACCGATTTGGATTTAATTTTGTGTGCTGATAAGGCTCACATGATATACCTACCTAAGTTATTAAATGGCATGTGAATTGTCAATAAACTATTATAATTGCCTGAAGGCTGAACCAATCTATGATCTAATTCACCATAAAGCACCACAAACGGAAATTCTTATATTAATATGAATGTTATTTCATTTTTAAACTTGTATTAAAAATATCTATCTCTATAACTGAACGATTATCGTTGTTTACATTAGATTTTCCCAATATGAGTTTCACTGAATATGAGAGTCCCTATAATAAAAATTTCAAACTTAAACCTCCCCTGGTAACTAATAGTCAATATCCTTTATATTTCCAGACATATTACAACAACCAGCACTGGACGGAAGACAAAGAAGTGTACTGTTCCAGTCATGTGCCAAAGATCGGGCCGGGGCACCTCGATAACTCCTCCGTGGGCATTCGAAGTGCCCTCAATGTGCCCAAGAGCAATAACTATGTGAATGAACAGATACGGGGACACGCTAGGAACAGTCATGAGACAGAATGTAAGTATTGACTAATGAAGTAAAGGTGTTTTTCGCTTCCTATAATAAGAGAACGATTAGTTTATAGAAATATGAACCACATTAATTGATTTTCGTAAAAAAAAATGTAAACAGGATAGTATTAAATTGCATACGAACGGAAAACGATGTTGCCATGTCCGTGATATTTCATGTGATTTGCGCTTAAAAGTGCAATTTCGGTCAAAGTATCTCTACGATACGCCGGATATCGATATTTACGTAATTATAGAAAAATATACATCACTATTTATGAAAGAATTTTAAAGCTTAAACGTTTTAAAAAATGCCATGTAGTCTGTAGATATTAATTAAAATATCAAAAAAATCTCGGTCCTGTTAATAGGTTACTCAAATTCATATAAAAAGTGGTCAGCCTTAATTTACTTCTTCATTGCATGTAAGTGAATGCAAAAAATGTATTGATGCAATGCATGATACCTAGGTTACTAGTTATAACTGAGGACCATACCTAGAGGCTAGAGGCTCTACAACTCTACTAGACGAGAATCCACATCCACAAACTATGTTATAGTCAAATCCCGAAATTCAATCTCTTCGCGAAAGGACTGGTTTATCACAGGTTTGGCCAAAACCATCGGGCAATCCGCGATATACATTTGAATCACACTATTTAACTGAAGTCAGCAGCAGTCTCGGGCGTAGGCGAACGCAGCATAAGCATGAGGCATCGCACGAAGAAGTCTTTGTCTAGACAACGACTGAAGAAAATTGTTTAGTAAAAAACCGAAATATTACATTCATTTGGGCATTGACAAAGTCATTATGCCAGACTTGAGGTTTGACCAGTCCAACTTACGAGTGCCCGAACTTCGGGGTTTGACTATAACACCTACATTATACTCATTATTTCCATTGAGCTTAAATTGTAAGAATAAATAGGCTGTTTAGTTATTAATATATTTAAAATGAAACATGTCTAAATCCTTTGAAACAATTCACATGACCTTGCGCCGCGGGCTTCGTTACAGTTTATTGACCACACACAATGGCGCTAGATTTATACGTCTAAACTTGATGCTAATACGCGTTTTATATTTTAATAGAATATAATAAAAAATATTAATTTAATATGGTTATAATATAGTTAGATATCCCTGTCATCGATTTACGGATATTATATAATTTATAATCTTTTATTCTATCAGTTATTATGGTATGCTTAAAATTATTAAAATGGCTTATATTTGAGAACTAAAAGAAACTTAATCAAGATTTTCTAATTTAAGAAATATTTTTATATCGTAGGCCGTAGCACGTCAATGCAAATCAAAAAAAAAAATACTGCTACGTCGAAAATAAGTGCGCCGCAATACCTACTTCAAATCTAATTTTATAAACAAAAATCTTTTCCTCGTACAATTTCCTATAAATATAATAAAATTTGTAAATTATTTTAACATTCAAAATACAACAAGATAACCATCAATATCCTCTACCTTAAAATGTTATACATTTCCCCCAACACGTATTCGGAATGTTGACGCCTCAGTTAATCTTGCACGATCTAATCAGCAACCTAAAGAATCCAGTCGGACTTCCGAAGAAGGCACAAACGGTACCAGCACGTGAAATCGTCGGCACATTTCGCAAATCTTCGATACAAAGAGGAGTGTCGACCTATAAGCGCGAAAGAGATGAAGGAACTTGCTGTGAAGGCGGCCGCATTCCTCGAGACAGCCCAGTGCCCGAAAGCACAAAATACTAAATAGCATACGATTTAGACTGTGGACCAGCCTGCGTTTTGACCTATGCTAAAACGTACCGTGAGAAACAGTCGTTACACGCCTCCGTTTCACGAACAGCTGTTGTAATGCTGAAATAGAAAACAACAACAGTGTTGGCAAACTTTAATAGATAGTAATGCTGGCTTGAAGTCTAAAATTAATATTGTTACTAAGTATTGATCATAAAATAAATCCTCCAGTTACATTAATGATATTAATTGGTGGAATGACGCTCGCTTAATTCGATTAATGATCATTGATCAACTGAAAGTGAACATAAATTTTACAATAGTAATTAAATTAACACGATTATCGTGTTCCATACATTCATAATTTAAACCTTTTATGTACACAATCAATAACGACTTTCCCCTTTCAGTTGAAATCAATTGCACATAATTTGCCTATATCTATGCAGTCTCATTAATTGAGCAATACAAGACATTTCACAACAATATCAAAGCGAAACAACTTTTCTATTTGGCAATAAATTATTCACAACTAGCTGTGCCCGCGACTTCGTCCGCGTGGAATAGCGACTGCATAGTAGTTACTACTTTACATACAATTATTAAGTAAACACGTACTACCATAAACAATTCATAGAATTGTTAATAGAATTTATTACTAATCTAAGCTAAAAAACTTACGTACTTTCCGGAAATCTGGGGCATTTTCCGGGGATATCCGGAAAATGCCTGTAAAATATCTGGGAAATCCCCCGAAAAATGTGTGAAAATGTCCGGGAAATACCCGGAAAATATCCGGAAAATATCCGGAAAATATCCGGAAAATGCGTGAAAATGTTCGGGAAAAGCGTGGAAAATGCCTGAAAAATCTCCGGAAAATGCCAGGGAAATGCCTGGAAAATATCCGGAAAAAGCGTGGAAAATGCCTGAAAAATCCCCGGAAAATGCCTGAGAGATGCCCAGAAAATGCCCGGAAAATATTCAAAAAATGCGTGAAAATGTCCGGAAAAGGCGTGGAAAATGCCTGGAAAATTCCCGGAAAATGTCAGGGAAATGTCTGGAAAATGACTGGGAAATGCCTGAGAAATATATGGAAAATATCCGGAAAATGCAAGAAAATGTCCGGAAAATATCCGGAAAATGCGTAAAAATGTCCGGGAAAAGCGTGGAAAGTGCCTGGAAAATGCCTGGAAAACCCCGGAAAATGCGTGAAAATATCCGGAAAATGCTTGAAATGGTCCGGAAAAGGCGTGGAAAGTGTCTGGAAAATGCCCGGAAAATGCGTGAGGAATTGCCCGGAAAATGCCCGGAAAATATCCGGAAAATGCGTGAAAATGTCCGGAAAAAGCGTGGAAAATGCCACTTCAAATTTGCGAAGTAATTAAAGCAGACAACCAAAAAAAGAAAAAGAAAGCTAAAATCTTTCATATTAAATGTATATGGGATATTCATATTTTCAGTACTTAATGTAAGGGTTTAAAGATATTTTTTTTGATATTTCTCGATTTATTAAAAAAAAACTGATTACGGCCATTATTAGGTTAAGTACTTTCGATATCAGTTTAAAGTTTTTTGTTATCTGTAATACTTACAAAAAAAAATCGCCTGTGCACACTGAACGATTACACCTTGTACATGAATGCCTTAGCAAATGTTCGCCGTGATTATTTTAATGATCATAATTGTTTTTATTAATGAACCAATTGACATGAATTAAACACTAAATGACAAAAAAAATTAACTACAGTTTTGGGTTCGGGATCAATTTAATAATTACACCTGCTAATATTTTTTTACATATTTTCATTGTATAAAATCGTAACATAACTTCCTTTATGTATTGTTCTATTAACACATAGATAATATCTTCCCAAGGTACTAAATTTTAATAAAAAAGTTGTTTTTGTTATTTATTTCTAAAAAAGAGTAGTTAGACAGAAATAAACATAAAATTTTTATAAGTTTTATGGAAGCTGAATGTAATGCAAATGGGCAAATGTAAAAGTAAAATTAGGTATTTAAAATAAATAAATGAAACAACTAACAATTACAGAAAAACTTCTTTTTCGGTTGAAAATTGCTGGATCATGAGTATAATAATTCTTTATCTCTTACCTTGGGCAGTCTGGAAGAGATCGCTAGTAAGCGATAAGACCGCCTTTTGTACATACCGTGTTAATCCATTTGGTATGATTGTAAATATTTTACTTGGTGTGGTACGTATATTAAATTGATAAATAATATTATGTACTCTGATCCCAGTACTATCTGTACCGCGAAAGCCATAACGATAATAAAACAACAGTAAAGCACGAATAAAAATCATACTTGTACAGTAGTTGTGAGTGCAATATTTACGTTTCAAAACAACATTTTTTTTGGTACTAAAACGTAGGTAGATTCTCACGCACGCACGCTGATACGTGGTTGGCTGCCCCTTTTCTCATTCCCGAAAAATATCCTCTAAAATTACCCAAGATTCTTCCAATGATTGTACCATACGTTGGAAATTAACTTTAGTCAACAATTGACCACGCGCCAGGATATCTTATTTCTACTACATCCTCATGCAAATCGTTAATTTTTATGAACATTGAATCTGTAAATAAAAAAAATGAAAAGATTACTTTACCTTATTTTATTAAAAAGCTACTAACAAATAAAATTCTATCAAGAACTTAAGTGACCTTCTTTGGGCGTATAATATAGTCTTGTAAAAGTTATACATAAAAATAAAATTTCATCATTTTCTTATTTTGTCGTAACTTCAATTCTAATTAAAAACATGAGTCTAACTATATAATTAATTATGTATGAAGAATAAATATAAAAGCCACAACTTACCTTTTGTGGGAACGCAAGAAGGATTTTTTAAAATGTCACAATTAACTGTTAATGGTGTCTTGTTTGACATCAAACAATAAACATCTACCCTCACTTGTAAAATTTTATTTAGTATATTCACACAAAATATAAGCACCTGAAGTGGACTCTGGGAAGACATGGGTTAAAAAGTTAAATAAATAAGTACAATTAAAAACCCCACCAACATCATATTATTATTTAATTCTTAATTATAAATTTGCAAGAAGCGTTAAATATGTAAATTGATTTGATTTTAATGAAGTCTCATAGATGGCGCTGTTTCAAATTTGTCTTTATACTACTAAGATTCATTAAACTGTTTCTCTGCCAAAATTACGTAAATGACGTAGTTTTTATAGTGTAAAGCTAGATAATAGCGTGGCTTACCCAAAAACAACATTTAAACATGAGTCTTTAGATTGTACGCTGTGTAATACACGGAATACGTTAGAAAAATAAAGGTTCACAGCTCCTCCCCCGGAGGTGATAGCATGGTAATGTGTATATAAAAGCCTCACCCGACCTGTTAGTAATATTCATGCAAAATTTGAAGTCAATCTATGCGGTACTTTTCGAGATTAGCTCGGACAAACATACAGACAAACAGACAAACAGACAAACCGACAAACAGACAAACAGACAAAAATTCTAAAAACTATGTTTTTGGCTTCTATATCGATTATAGATCATGGATTATGTATTCTTTTAAAAAAATATTCAATGTACAGTTTTGACTTTCCTACGATTTTATTATATGTATAGATTACCATAAAAATCACGTTCAGCACATTATTTATTGGGCAAAAAACTATTGCATTGCAAACGCAGCGGCAAGTTTTAGGTAAAAAATGTTTGTGCCACACTCGCTCGCGATTTAGTAATCGTCACTTGTACACGCACGAGATCAAACAATCACTGAATTCTTGGATATCTCTTGTGTAATACAACAAATGTAGCATAATATTAAGCTGGTAATTAGTGTAACATGTCGTGTTCATGAAAGTACAGTTAATTTGTGGGTTGGCGTGAATGCCAGAGAAGAATTATTGTATACAATTAAATAGAAAACTTCACTGTCGTTGCTTCATTTATTTATAATTTAGTTGTTAATTATGACAGAGAGAGTCACAATTATTTATGCAGTTATGTTACTAAAATTCAGGGAGTTCACAATAAGTTACTTGGGTATGTCTCTCCTTTCTAGGAATAGGGGTCTAAATGTAAGGTTATAAAACAACGCTATCAGAAATTAATTGTAAATGCTAGTCACGGTTCTAACAGAACGAAAATATTAGGTAGTGATATTATATAACGGAACCATTATAAGTTCAAATGCTTAAATGCCTTTATCACGATAGAGAAGCTCTAAGTATAAAACCTAACTACGGGCAAATCTTTTCACGAATCTTACGTAATTTCTCAAATAAAACGAGCAATACGCTAATTAAAACATATTATAAAAATATAAGCATTAACGCACATTTCAACAATTTCACTTTTTCTGATTAAAATCTCCCTATAATTAAAAGCATATAAGTACGATTTATCATTTGAATTTTGAATGGTAACAGACGGATTGCCTAGATGACTAGTTGAAGGTAATAATTAAGGTGTTATTACAAAAAAATATGTATAATACAAAAAACATACCTTCTTATAATCAATCGTAAGGTTAACGTAATAATAACAAGATTAATTGGTTGATAACAATGAAATTGTTTCCTAGTTTACAAAGTAAATATACAACAAGTTGTGAGAAATACTTTTTTATTGACATATTGTATCTCCCTTCTCAATCCAATAAGTATTGTTTACAAATTAATTAACTTGATAACATGATACATCGGATAAAGATAAAATTTAATTGAATTAGATAGCTAATATAAAATGTAGGAATAATAATGTGAAATATAACTAATAAATACTAGCTGTGCCTCGCAGTTTTACCCGCATTGCTGCGCTCCTATTGTTCTTAATCTGACATATACTTAATCGATAAATGGATTATCTAACAGTGAAATATTTTTTCAAATCGGACCCGTAGTTCCTAAAATTACCATTATAGTTCACGCAAATTAATAAATACTAGCTGTGCCTCGCGGTTTTACCCGCATTGCTGCACTTCTATAAGTCTTAATTTGATATTATATTTAATTTGATGAATTGATTATTATCTAACAGCGAAATAATTTTTCAAATCGGACCCGTAGTTCCTAAGATTAGCGGGTTCACGCAAACACACAAACTTTTTAGCTTTATAATATTAGTTTAGAACATAGATGTGAATATAACGTTAGTTTTACACTGTTAGAATTCATCTATAATTTTCCAGTTGCAAATAACCTGTTAAAACTAAGGAAATACCTTATTTACGCACATGTTATAATTTGAACAGGTAAATGGGCATTTTGTAATGTCGGCAATACCATATTGAGAGCATATGGGTGTTGAAATACAAGTGTTGTACATATACTACAGCTAATTACATAGATTACAAATACTGCAGCGCTCATTTGAAGATGTCGCTTCTGTAAGTATGTTTAATCTATGTATTTAGTGTAATACTATGTGCGTATTTAGTGTAATAATATTGTAACATTGATGTCCGTACGCAACATTTTTTTTGTCTATCTATTTATCTGTATAATACGAAAAATATTGGATGTAATTGCGTGTGCTTTTTATGAGGAGAGTGAAGCCGTAGGCAGAAACTTTTTTAAACATCATCTCACCGCATGTGAAATTATCTTAAAGTATTATATTAAAATAAGCTAAGCAAAGCTGATTTAAGCTATTATTTGGGCACATATAACTTTGCTATTCAGAAATTCATACAATTAATTCAACAAGAAATATTATTTTCGTTTACTCAATCACATATCCTACTTTCATTCAGTATGTATTTATTATGAAAAACAAAGTCTCACGACACGTAGAAAACGGTCAATCTTCATCAAGTTTCTTGTACTGGTAAATCAATGAATGAAATAGATTTAATACAAGTCGCCCCGCGATTTTACTTTCACATAGTTTATAGGTAGTTTGTTCATATATTGCACATACTTTTATCTAAAAAACAGTTTCTTTCAATCACTGTAAAATAATATCTGAGAAGCAAAATACTGCTTTTAAATGTCAATATTTTCCGAATTTCCATTCAAACTTTAAAAAATATTTCTTTTACCCTTTTGAATTTTCTCTACATCCATACTAATATTATAAATGCGAAAGTAACTCTGTCTGTCTGTCTGTTACTCAATCACGCCTAAACTACTGAACCAATTTACATGAAATTTGGTATGGAGATATTTTGATACCCGAGAAAGGACATAGGCTACTTTTCATCCCGGGAAAATGACGCAATCCCGGAAATCACACGAGAACGGGAACTATGCGGGTTTTCCCTTGAAAACGCGGGCGAAGCCGTGGGCGGAAAGCTAGTACCTAATAAAATGAAAAATCCCATGTTAAACATTTTTCTCTTTCTAAACATTTAACACAAACCTTCATATATGTACGTAACTTTATCCAAAAACGTTCATTTACCAATTAGTACGAATTCCTCCAATAAACAGCTCAACGGCAATTAAAATAAGGATATGAAACACATACCAATTGCTATTTACCCATGTATGTGATGTATTAGTTAAATTTATCAATTGCACTAGTAAACCGGTTTAAAAAATACCTACATGCTTCAAGCGTATAGTGGTTGGCATGGTAACGTTTGTTAAACTAATTGAAGACTGGTGTTGAGGGTATAGAGTTTGGAATGTATAGAATTACATAACAAAGTGTTATAGAATTACAAAACATAAGGTTCTACAAGAACATTATGTTTGGTCACAGAATACATAATAGTAGCTAAACGCTACAGAACGGACACTCTCCGCCTCCCGCCAAATTTAAACACTTACCTCACCCCGCACGATCAGACATAAAATGGTCCATATTTTTCTACAGGGACGATACGCAACGAAGATTGACAACATTAATGAAATTGACTTAAAGTAATTTTATTATTTTGGATTTGTGATTATCGTTTTTCGTAGAAAATGGTTAGATATTGTGCTGTTTACGGATGTATTTCATCAGAAAAACGCGAATTTTTTTTTACGCTAGTCAAAAATGTGCCAACCATAAAGCGTTAACACACACATTTGCAGTCTCTACAGTGTGACTGTCAAAACGATAATTAAATTTTGTATGGAGTGTCCGGGGTGTGGTTTGGTTATGGTGCTTGTGTCCAAATAAATGTTCGAAATTTATACTAAGGTTATTTTCAGAGCTTTTCATAGCAGTGAATTTGATTGTCACAAATTGCTCTGAAAGCAGCAAATCACGTAAACTCGTTTTTTATAAGTACTAGATAATTAATTATTTTAAATTGCAACAAGTCAAGGCTAGTAGTAACAGTGTTTGATGTTTGATTTATCCTTTAATCTCTCTCTCTCTCTATAATATAAATTTGATATTAATATATTCAGAAAAAAATACTTTTATGGATTTTCGGACTAAGAAACCACTTGAAACTATCGTCAGAATCACAAAATATGTGCTTTTGTGTATGTAGTAATCCTATTTATACAGAGATACCTTTACGCTATTAATTTTTTTATAAAATTTTTCACACCTACTCAAAATGTACGTTCGTTCCCATATCGCACAGACGACGCCGCGGGGCATAACCAGCACGCTTACTAGGTATATTATAACAAGGTCTCATAGAGATCTAACGGTCATACAAGGCAAGCTTCATATCATATAATCACGTCTATTCGAACAGCCGTTGCATTCATACCGGCTACCTATATTACGTCATTATCTTTATAATAGGTATTTATCTGATTGCAATCGTTATGAAGGAATTTTAATTGGTAAAGTTTATGGATACAATGAGTATCTGTGTATGGTTGTTTAGCAGAATATATGATTTGTTGAAAGGCAAATAGACGGGAAAATTCGTTGCACGATACGATCCATCGTATCAACAATAAGACAAGGGATGATATTAGGTATGCAATAATGGATCTCTTTCACTTTCAAATTCCACCTATTTCGGAAGCGGGAAATCAAATCAATTTTTAACACATTTGGTAAAAGTCTATTACTCTATTAGTGAATAATATACGATACCTAGGAAAAAGCCTAATATGTAGAGCAATTACTCAACAGAGAAGCGCATTTTTTCAGTAACTTGAAAATTGACTAAGCATTTCAATTAGGCTCAAGCACGTTTGAGCAGTACGTTTATAATATCTACTCGTACTAATAACGAATTTTAAAACAAAACCATATCCAATAATTATGTAGGTACTTACTTACCAGTTTCTTGTCTTATACCTACAGGGTGTCCCACTATTGGTATACTAAGCGCGAAGGGACTTGTAGTTTTGCATACCTACCTACACTGATCACGTAAAAAATACTTAAACAACAAAATTACGTCAAAATTTTTTTGCTAAATTTTTCCTGAAAATCCATGTTTTCTTCTCTAGTTTTGCGCAGCCGGCATATACCGCTTGACGCTTCTCTAATGTGAGCATTTTGTCTATGAAAACATAATCTTAAACCACAGATCTAGTCTTAAACGATAGCTCACGTGCTGGTGGCAAAGTTGGGCGGGTTGCTTGTTATGGGTATATGTGATAGAGTTTTAAGAATTCATCTATTTGAAAAAAATGCGTCTGGAATTTTATAAGTATTTTTTAACGTACTCAGCGTATGCAAAACTATAACCTCCTTTGAGCTTAGTATCCCAACAGTGGGACACCCTGTATATGTATGATTCTATATAGTTTATACTAATTTAAATCTTCTTCCTTAGTATCCCCAACCCGCGCAACGAACGGCGGCAGCGTGCACGCTTCGCCCGCTCGCGAGCTTTCCCGCGACACGCCCGACTACCAGTACGGGCGGTTCGACGCGAGCGCGCTGCACATTGCGCATGCGCTCAAACAGACGGAGCTGCAGAAGGCCTACCACAGGCCGAGGGAGAAACCGATTGATTGTTATTTGGTGAGTTAACAATAAGGTACAGATAATATATGTAGGTAATTTTATACTGGTAAGTAGTAACTAAGGTTTTTAACGGAATAAAGTCGAGTTTTCTTAACTACATATGTTATCTGCCTTGACGTTTCAAACGCAGCGAGCGTTCACGCAGACTGACAAAAATAAATGAAAGGAAAGGAGAAGTAAAAGGCACACATTGTAAAAAATATTGTGTCTGATGCACTGTACACTTTTTCGTGAGCAAATGTTGTAATTTTTGCATTGACTATTTTGCACTAGCTAGGTACATAATTAAGTATCCAATTCATAACTATACCTACTTACTTAGGTATTTCGACTTATTTAACGGACGACTACTAAATCAAACCCCTATAAAATTAATAATCGAAACGTAAATCAGATACAAATACTCAACCACCCTAAACTAAAAGGAGAAAAGATGAATATGGTAACACGGTTTATTTACCTACTTTTTAATCTGTGCACGTTTTAAATCTCGGCGCCAAATAAGGTTTGGTAGCCCGACCCGACGTGTGTAGGGGAGAGGGGGGCATAATGGGGACGTTAAGGAAAATACACAGTAACATGATCAACGCAATGTATTTATTAATTAAAATGAATCACAACACTTTGGTTACTTATTAAACTATCATTTGGCATAGAATTTGGTGATGTAAATAATCATATCACGTTATAATTTTAATTTTTTGAAACTATTATGAAAACCCCATCGTGCCCCAGGGTAGGGGCAGAATGGGGTACGTATTTATTTTGCGTCACAATACAAGCACATGTGGATTTCTTCTGTATTGTCGTCATCTACACCAGCACAAGATATATGAGCCCACCGTCCACATAATTGACAAGCCACCCAACCTTCCGAAGACCTTAAATAGTGTGGTTCCCGTCAAGGCAGTACATGCACATGGTATCCTCGTCGGTATTCTCTTCAGAAGAGTCTTTTTGGGTCTTCTGTTTCTTAGAGTTCTTCTTTAACTTGGGGTCATTTGGATTAGAACATTTCTTCGTTCTCTTAAATTGTTCTCGTTTTTTCTAACATAACGGGATACCCCATCGTACCCCGTAGCCATGTCCCCGTTATGCCCCAATTCTCACATTATTTTAAATAACAAATCAAATAAAATGAGTGAGGGTTAGAGTATTTTTGTTCAAAACATATCAATAAATAACTTATCTGCAATAACAAAGTAAATACATGATAGTAGCAACATAAACACTTACCATTTTATAAGCGTATTCATAGTCACTCAAAATTACATGAAATTACGTTGAAAATCGTTTTTCCTATTAAAAATCAAACGTGCCCAGCCTTTCGCCGGTCACTTTCAGACTTAAGAGAGATACAAATTGGCTACCTATTAGCGAAAACAAAACACATCTAGACCGTATAGTTTTCTGTAAGTGTGGATGGCCCCGTCGTGCCCCGCGTCCCCGTAATGCCCCCCTCTCCCCTAGTATGCAACTTTCGTCATCGCGGCGTGAACAGCATTAACTTTATCTTGTCTGTACTGTGAATGGCAGCTTTAATACACAAGTCAAGAATTTAAAACTTACGAGTTATTATTATTATGTACAGTGTACACACTAGACAGTTTCATTGACTCCTTATTATTTTAGTGGTTTCCAAATACAGAACTTGCTAAAAACTCACGCGTGTGTCAATTAATGGATAAACAACAGATCCATGTAAAGATAAAGCAAAAAAGATTAGATGGGATGAATTTAAACAGATTATTCGAACTTGTGTGTGGAAAAAATAAAATGATAAAATATTTTTACAATATTCTTTTTTTCTGGTGATAACAAATTGTGCCTTAGGCCTATGTGCGTTCGCAAGCTCTATGTTTTTTCTTTTGTAAAATGGCACAAATACGTTCGTATTAAACCAATAAAATTAATTCACAATGCAAAACTGCTAAATCCTAGACAGTTTTCTCTAGTCTAGAATTTATACACGTTTTGTTGCTTGACATTTTGAAATAACATATTATAATAAAATTTCTCAATCAACACACAAACATCTCATGCATCTACTTAGGTTTCTAAACAAAATCGTTAGGCTTTCATTAGAATTTTTGTTCCACTGCCGCACAATGAATTTTAAGAAAATAAGAAAAAAAACGCGATTCCATCGACAAGCTATTCTAAATTCGAAGTAAGTAATTTAAAAAAAACGATTCGTAAAAAATACGCTCTATCCACGAGTCTATAAAAATCGTCTATCCAAAAAGAGATACGACAAAAACGGCAATTACGACACAGTTTTACGGGTTTTGGTAAAAAAGTCATTGGTCAGAAGTTAGAACATGGGCAGAGACCATACATGGTCAGGCTCCACGGGCCCTAGCTGGTCATTGATTCATATAGACATATTACGTAATTTTAACTTAATTTAGCACGATCGAATGTTACTTCATCCTTCCTAACGGGCTAACGATTTAATTCGTATTTACGTATCTTGCTCAAAACATTGACATCATTAATTGAAAATGTATAAAACTACCAAAAGATCAAGAAAAGACATATTTTATATGTACTTAGAGCAAATTTAGAGTAAATTCGTGCAGATTACATTCCCAAAAGAGAAGAATATATACATAAATATTTTTTATTTCTTAAAATGGATTCACTAAATTTAATATACATATTTATAAGTACATACATATAGTAACTAACTATATGCATGTTTTTGCGCTTAGCGCCAAAATGTGCATTTCTCTGAATTACGAAACACCAAACAACATGTTACAACACAAAAAGACCTTAATAATAAATAATGTATAATTTCACTGAATCAAAACAAGAATAGGTATACATGTTTGTCTTTTATTTTTGGCGCTCTTTACCTGACGTGTAGTATTGAATAAAACATGACGGTTGAAACTGGGCCTCGCGCGTCCTCGCCGGAGAAAACCGGACTTCCATAGATATTTTCTATCTGATAAAAGAGGTATTTATCAGGTAATTCCTTGTGAATGAATCATTCAGTTAACGCACTTGATGGAAAATGACTAAGGAAAATGAAAACACATTGTTACTTGTGCGTTAAAGCTGATTGACACCTTAATGTATTTACTATTTTGTATTTTCTATTTATTTGCTGGCATTTTATACGTTTTAGATACTAAATTTTATATGAAATGTTAGTAATTAGGTACCTACTGATATACCTACCTTTAAATTACCTAGATACTTAGAGTAAGCCGGAACTCATTGCATCGTTACTATTGTTTTATAGTATTCGAAATAATCTTTTTTAAGATTACGGTTCTTCTCGCTAATTCTGGTTACTAAAAAATAAAATAAGTCCATACACATTATTCAATTACTAAACAGTTATTCAAACAAAAATTAACCTATACTAAGCCTGGGTAATTAAAAAACTAACGCTTCTTTCAAACCAATCCAAACACGTATATATTTGCAATACGAAAGCGTGCATTCTCAGTAAAATATTACAGCCATATAATAATCATTTACAACACAGATCATTAAGATATTAACACCTGGAGTCATGAAATGCATAATTTAAGGCTTAACTTTCATAGTATGTTTACATGCAGTATGTTAATTTTCTGCTAGTACACACGATCTAGTTGATTGTCCAATTTGCATGATAGTTAATACCCGATGCATGTGCAATAATCGTATACAATTGTTTAGTCATGCATACTTGAAACCGTGTTAGCGTGTAGCAGATAATGATACCATGCGGCTATATAATAAGCTTTTGTGTAATTTTATCTATTGTTATGTATTGCACTTCATTTTAAAATTCTTAACCAAGTCATACAATCAATTTTTTTAATGAATTTACTGTAGAATTAATAAAGAGGCCTTATTCAAATACATATACATACAATAATATTAAATAAAGTATATAAAACTTACCATAAATAAATGCTCTCTTCTCCATTGGTTGATCAAAATTGACTCGAAATTTCGAAATTGAAATTCTTAAATGCTACATGACATGCATGCAGGCATGCTCAAACATCTCTTTTGAGCATGCATGCATGTCGTATGCAAATAGCAAACGTGTGCAGCCAGCATTACATCAAGATATTAAGAAGAAAGTGAGTTAGGTATTTAAGAAAGTCTAACCCATATGACATCTGGACTCAGCTCAGTCAAGGTTGATTCGCACTGGTTTCACTGTCATTAATGTGATTATAATGTCACATAAATCCGTAGGTTTCATTGAGAGTCAGTGCGATTAATTTATTGGTTTTTACAAGGTTAGGCTGTACCTTTCTAACGCTCTTGCATTATATTTAATGCCCTTTGCAAAACAGAAAGTTAATGCAATTATCTCATTTATATTAGTTTGAAGCACAGATCACAGAAACTGAAGGGAAGAACCCATGAACCAAGCTCCATATTAAATTATACATTTTATGCTCTAAAAAATTTTTACGTCTGCATGTATTTTACGACACTTTGTTTTGATATATAATTTTAAAACCACGTTTATTATTTTATTTGTTTTGTATGAATTAAAAAACGGTTACGAGGTCGTTTGCAAAAAAGCGGTGAGTAACAGGACATAGAGATTGGCAAACCATCAACAATAACCATAAATACAACCTAATTTCACTACTATAATTAATATTTTACCATAATTTACCAACAAATAAACAAATTAAATATAGACAGAATATCGCGCAATACATCTCACGTTAATACGTAATCGACAGTTCAGTCGATAAATACTCATTATATCAACTAGCTTGACGGCTTGTAATAGCAGATTTTACTAATAAACCCATTATTTATCATCGATATAGTTACGTAGGCTTTCTGCATCTCATTATCAACTTCACTGTATATTTAGACGTGTAAAACATACACGCTTTAATCTAGTTTATAGGTACTTATTTAACACTTCTATGCTTCAAATTTGGTTCATATTTCCACTTAATTTTTGGCAAGATTTATAGAGTATCTATCAAGATTACAAACACACATCATCTGATACACACTATGCTGATTTTCATTACGATTTAGATCGTCTTTACGATTATACTTGTCTTCAAAACATGCTACACTTGACGCACCCCTACAATAAAATAAAATTTATATCCTGATATAAAATTAGATAAAGAATGCATCAATAATATTATTTAAAAGCTAAAAGTGCATATAGCCCACGTATCTAGCGCAAATGTCACCTGCAAGTAAAGTTAAGCTTGACGGAGTGGGTGCGCGGCCTTGCGCCTACGCAGTAGGTCGCGGGGTAATTATAAATATATCGATTATTTATATTAATACTTATAGATATAGAGCATGTTTTATGATTCATTGACCTTCTAGTTACAGTTTATTATCTAAGAACACATAAATTAATGTAGAATTAAATTTATTTCCGCTGTGTTCAAACGTATAACTTAATGAAAGTGTGTTTAAAAACAACTTATTTAACTTTATGTTTTCTAAAATTGAAAGGCTTTTTTTAAGATAATTTATAAGCTATTTGTCAATATTATCGACTATTTATGCTGTCTATCTTATCGATGCCTTGATGACGTCTACATCGATGTTCCCACTTTTTTACAGTTGGTCTCATAAATAATTCTTACATATCGACTGTACTTTGATTGATTTTATAAATATTCAATCAAAGTTATATATAATAGTTATAAGTGCAAAAACGGTGTGGTTCGCATGTAATGTTAAAAGTATAATATTTTATAATAAGCTTTTCAATTCGGCTCTGCGCAACTAGTGAAAATAATATATTAAAATAGTTTTTGAATGTTTCAATTACAAACCACTTCATGACATCACATCATCATCACATCAGCCTATTCCCGTCCACTGCTGGAAGTAGGCCTCTCCCAGATTGCGCCATTTTTTACCTCTTTTTCATAAAACTAGCTACCTACGTCACAGAATAATAACTAGTAACTATTGGCTACATTTAGATAGTTTGTATTTTAAAAAAGATTTTCTACTCAATTTTAATGAGATTTTTATTAAAAGCGATCAAGAAACACCGTCAAAGCAAACAGGTCACAAGCTTACATGCCGCTATCTCCGCTACTACAATAACTGTAATATAAAACAACAATACGTTACATTACGTGGTAGGTTAACAAGCAAGCGATATAATGAACTGATTGATGTAACTACTTCGTTATTAGAGAGATTATTTTAAGTGTATTTATAGGTACAGATCAGAGATATCATTAATGTGCTTTGTTAATGAAGATTCGTTTTGAAATGGAAAAGATATCTACATGTGAAATACGATAGTGAGATATACCCTACAGCCTACAGCCTACATAATATTGTGAAGGCGGTTTTTTTAACAAATGAAGTTTTTATGCCAAAAGGGCTGTAGATTTAATAAGTTTAGATCTTGGCGTCGAACACTGGCAATATAGTTTTGCTCTGAATATTAAAAAACAAAGTTTGTTTGTACATAATATTTACTTGTGTTTTCATGATATAAAACATAAGCGCAAACTAATGAACATTCTAAAATGAAGAAACTTATAAAAACACTTACACAACATACATAATTGATATCCATTCCACAAACATTATCTTACCCCTCTTCACCTTATTTCTTTGATCAGATTTTGCTTCATTCAACGAATACCTTCTAAAGTTCCGCTATAACTGTTAATTCGGTTTGAAAAACATTCATAGAATTAATACGAAAGCGAATTCCCAAACCGATATAATCATAAATCTAAATAACCTTTTAACCTCAAACTTAACCCAGAAAGTAACAAAAGATTTAATTCTCATTCTCACGTCCAACATTACCGTAAGATTATTAAAATATATGACCGCTTTAGGAGGTTCTAAAGCGACTAAGGGCATAGATTACTAGAAGATTACTAGATAGTTACTGCGTCTATGGGCTCTGTAGCCCCTGTAGGTGTGTTTCGTAGACTAATTGAATCCATATAATTATTGTCTATTATTTTCTATCTGTGAACTCGCTAAAATAAATAAAAACACAGCTATATTTTAATAGATTCAACTTTAAAGTATTTAATAACAATTTAAACGATTCATTTTAGTCTATGACACTTCCTGATTCCAATAGAGAGAAATGATCTCCGATGTCCAGTAGTGAACGTCAAAAATAAATATTGGAATAATAAATAATTGGAATAATAAATAAATATTATCAGAAATCAAATTTCTACGTGACTAAAATATTACTATCTCTTTCACGTAACCCAAAAAGTTACAAATGCATAAATGGAACTTTGTATGAATATCAAGCTTCCTTTTTGCGGTTTTCAGATGCGTTTGTCCGTTTCGCGTATGTTTCATATACAGATAAGATTAGAAGTTCCGGAGCTTACGGTTGTATCTATATTTAATTACATCCGCAGTTACCACGGGAAAATATAACATTTTTCCAAACCGATTCATGTTTATTCTGTTTCGATAGTCCAGAGTTTATAGACTCTAGAATATTAAAAAAAAATAACTGAAAAAAAGGTCTTTACAAATCGCCTATCGTTATAAATTATTATAATGATCTTTATCTCCTTTTACATTTGCATCGACTGCGATAATATTATAAAATAATTTCTAAATCAAAGGCTATTGAAATTACAAATTTGTTATTATAAATAGCAAAATTCCCAATAACGACAGTATCTATAAAATTAATAGACAATCCAAGCCAATCGTTACCATAACTTAGTAAGTTCAAATAATAGATAAACTAATGTATCTACAAAGCGGACGGTTGAATAATGATGCGGCTCAATATCAACAATCGTAGTGGTTCTGGAAATATCAAATTCTCCTTTTGAGATTATATTAATACCAGCTTTCAGATCGCAGCCTCGCTAACATTTGACTATTTCGCTTCTCTTAGGGTTTTGGCCTAGGTATAAAATAAACCCTATCCTTTTCGAGATTTATCTATTTACTTATATTATTATAAGTGAACCTTTGTGAACCTTTTAAAGCTGAAAACCATAATTTGGGCCGTGAAAGATTAACAGAAGAAGAAGACAAGAAAATTTTGGTCCATATTCACACACATTTAAGTACCTAACCTATAGGTTCTTTCACTTCCATAATTTCCATATTGATAGGTTAATTCTAACTCTATGCAACATTCCAATTGAATAACTGGGTACCTATTATAAAACTACCGATTTTGATGTTGTCTGATTCAAAATAACGGCCGGATTCGTTTGAATAGATTTAAAATCTTACATAACAAGGTTAATTTATCGAATTAAACGCGATTGAAACCTTGTTACAGCTAGTTTTAACTAACGTCCACAAATCAGCGTTTGATGCATGAATACATGAGCTTAGCAACATGTGAATGCACCCAGCGTCGGGCGTGGGAATTATACCGTACACCATTCAGTGAGGAATAAATCATATGCCTGAGCTTTAGCAAAAACCGAGATGCTTCGTGCTGGTATGAGCTACGATCGGTGTGCATTTTTTACGTGTACATTTATTTGACTTATCGAAGCATGTGAGGTATCGATTTTGTATGAGTATTTGAGTAATCTATACTAATCTATACTAATATTATAAAGCTGAAGAGTTTGTTTGTTTGTTTGTTTGTTTGTTTGTTTGTTTGATCGCGCTAATCTCGGGAACTGCTGGTCCGATTTGAAAAATTCTTTCGGTGCTAGATAGCTCATTTATCGAGGTAGGCTATAGGCTATATTATATCATCACGCTACGACCAACAGGAGTGGAGCCACGGGAGTGAAACCGCGCGGAGCTTCTGGTGTTAGATAAACATTCACAAATTTGTGATTTTAAAGATAAATTATACAAAGCAGTTTGTCGAAATAGCTGCTTACTTATGAGTTTTACTATAATTGATTATTCGTACAATATTACCTACCTAGGTATTAGCATTAATTATAAATCTGATAACCCAAAAATCCAAAACTTCTGTATACATGTATCGTATCTGCTACCTAAATGTTTCTACCCCTCATCCATAATTTCAAACTGAATGTAAAACATTGAAAATGCATTAGATATAGGAACTTTATTACACAATTAATATTATCCCTAATTAGCTTTAAGATGACGGTATCTCCAGTAAATATCGTATCTTTATAATCTTTGATTAATATAAATTGCACATGCTGGTAACATAAACGATAAATTTCATTTCTAGACGTAATATAATTTTAGTGGAAACTTGTAAATTTGATAATCGTTTAATGCGCCGCTGCGTGGGCGCCATTTAATTGGCTAAAAGCGATGTTGCATAAATACGTTAACATTGTGTAGGCCTCTGAATAGCGAATACAGTTAAAACGTGTTTTAAGGCTGTTTTGAAGGTTTTCTATTGATAATCTATACATATAATAAATCTGTAGAAGGGAAGAAATCATAGAAAATATTGAAAAAATAAATACCAGGGAGTGTTACTGCCTACTGGATCGATACCAAACCCAAATATGTGATTAAAAAATTTTTTATCTGTCTGTCTGTCTGTCTGTCTGTCTGTCTGTATGTGAAGGCATCACGTGAAAACTAACGGTTCGATTTCGATGAAACTTGGTATAATTATACCTTATTATCCTGGGCGTAAAATAGGATACTTTTTATCCTGGAAAAATACGTAGAAAAAAAATCATCTTAATTTTTCAGTTTTATCCATAGACGTTGTTCTGTAGAACCGCGAACACACGTTGCGTATTATTATAGGCCGTATTTGGGTCCAATATATTATATTAATAAGATGTCATTGTCAGAGTTACTCAAAATGAAGAAATAAACCATCCACGCGAAGACCGACATCCGCGCGGACGGAGTCGCGGGCGGAAGCTAGTATAAGAATAAAATATTATAGAGAAACAGGTAAATCTAATCAACTGTTTTTATTGAACGCTATGTTATTTTTTTTCTCAGATACAAAATCTATCTATGTTACTTAAGATGGTATACATCTAAACCTTTTACAGAGAACACATTTACACATACTGTACCTAGTGGAAAAACAATTCAACAAGATGTGGGATTGTTAGGATTATCTTTTATTATATTATTCTATCCACAACAAGACGATGAAAATGTGTGTCATACCTAGATTTTTTTTTTATTGAAATAAAAAACCGTTATGTTTTCAAAGAAAAACACGCATAGTTCCCTTTCGCGTGGGATTTCAGGGATAAAACCTATCCTATGTGTTAATCCAAGTTGCCCTCTATATGTGTGCTAAATTTCAATGTAATCGGTTCAGTAGTATTTAAGTGAAGGAGTAATAAACACACACACACACATCTATCCTCACAAATCGCATTTATAATATTATTAGTAGGAAGGATTTAATAATGTTATTTTTAATAAACTTACCTATTACTTATGCATTAGCCATAATTATTGCAACCTTGCGAGTTGGAACATTATGGAATTAATTCTATAAATGTAGGAACTATTTTGTTATTTAAATAAGCAATTGTTGGACATTCAAACGCAAAGATGCACTTTGTGTGCTAATAGAAGATGTGAGTATATTATAAAGCTTAAATAGCACAGATAATGCATTAATTTGCACGTCTGTTTCAACTACAGATAAAACAAACTTATTTATTTCATATTCATCCTAATTAGATCCTAGATTAAGAATTCTTTCCTAAAAATTACTACAAACATTGCGATAATGATTTTAACAATAGATATAGGTATTTACAAAGAAATGAAATTATATATACAATTATATTAAAAAAAAACTCATTAGTTTGCAAATAACGCTTACACGTGTTGAATATTATGATTGTGTCCTTTTATATTAAATTCGACTTCAATTAAGTATATTATTTAATTTAATAATTAATAAACCTATATAACAAATTGTTATTTAATAGAAAACTCCATTATGTACACGTGGTAAATAAAATAAATTTGGGTTAATGCGAAATCAATGTATGGATTAGATAACTGCGCTTTTTAATTATATAATTTGTAGTTATTACATCACGGAAATAAACAAACATTCTGAGGAATTGATATCTTCACCAATAATAAAGAAATAAATAACTATTTATAATTATGATAATTTAACACTTTGACGCGTTACAAACGAAATTAAAAAGAACGAGATTTATAGACTAACATTCAAAAGAAAAAGTTTCAGTAAGTAGGTATGTCAGAGGTAAATGAAAAAAAAATTAAGAACACTGATATTTTCAATATGATATCTACGCAAAAGTACCTACCCACTATCAATCCCACTATTAATAACTTTTTCCGCCAAAAATGCATGTAATTTATCGTCTGTCATATTTTATCTGTTGCATTCGGTTACACAATCGGAGGCCAATCAGCCGCGTTCCTAATTAACAACTTTCTCCGTAAAGTCAATGATCGCGATGATAGACGGAATAAAAAACAATATAAAACCTTGAAAAATAAGTTACGAATTATTTTCTTCATTAATTTATAATTCTGCCTGACCGTTATAAAATGTCTTTGTAATTTGTAAATGATTACTGATTGTAAGACCTTAGCATGTTTTTATCTGCTAATAACGTAGGTATATATTTAAATATGAGCTTTGGTATGAGTTTTTGATTTGTATTTAAAGAGAAGATACAAGAACAGAAATAAAAGAGGTTTTAACATTGTATTTGTGTTGTTTAATTATAGGAGATTTATATAAATTGTGTACCTAAATATAAAAAATCCTGTGTATAAATAAAACGTTACGTATTCATTAAAAAGCAGCTCTTGTCTAACTAGACACAATTTTGTTACATTGTAACGAGATAGGGCTCTAATTGAGACGAGTTAAAAATACGTACGTAATTAGTAATTGATCTCAAAAGTGATTACCGCACAGAACAAAATAAAAACATCACAAACAGGGCATGTTCATTCGGCATACAAATCGGTAATTAACTGTGTTAATAGCCTGCGCATCGGTATAAGATAGTTTCTTATGAAGAATGTTCAGTAAAAAACGCGTGGCCACCGTGGTTGGAAAGCGTAAAGAGATACCGTGCACTATGCATGATGTATGGGACTTGTGAATGCTTTATGGCAGCTAGATGTTCGTATATTTTGTAGCTAAGATAATCTAAACAAAAGTTCAGTTGAAAGCTAAGTGTCGTTAGCGTGGCAACTGGATAAGGAAACTACCTACCAAATTTCAGTGATGTTAAATCTAATTTTTTGCGTGATTCAGCAATAACTGAAGTTAGATGGAAGACTCAAGGTCAATATTCATTCCTCACATAATATTTGTAGAAATAAAATTCACAGGGTAAAGTTTTTTAATTTGTCTAGATACTATGCAAGTTGAGTACCTACTAAATGAAGTTACAAAATACAGTACTTTTGCTACGCTTCAGATTCCTAATTAAATCAGTGGTCAGTGAAGTTCTTGTGATCCCAGCCATCAAAAGCAAAACGGTGTGTGAAAGCAGTATGAACAATAAATTAATTAGAGCACAATGTAAATTCAACACGCATTGTAACACTATCAAGAAAATCAAATACATAATAATGTCTAAGAGTGTGTTCTATACATTCTAAACATTAATGTACATAATATGAACTACGTTGGTACATCTCTTAAAATGGGTATGGGACATAAGTTCAAAAAGTGTTTTTGCACAAAAGAAAATCATGGATTTGAGTAAATTAGAATTTATTTTAGAAAAACACAGAACGCGAACTTTATTTTTTATCGCTTTTAAAGTTCAATTATTTAAAATTCACACAATGTTGACGATATTTTTTATGAGAATACCTACAACACATTAAAGGTACTATTGCAAACTAAAAAATAACGTATTAAAAATATAATAATATAGTTTAAAATTTTGCAAACAAAATATAACAACCGTGACCCAATTACAAACGAAACAGTCAATCGAGGCGGTCGGATAAAAAATACACCTGCAGTAAAATAACAGTAAATGACGCCGGCAACATGAGAATTGTAGCGTAGTGGGTGCGTAACCGACTACATTTACATATTAATGCGCAGACGGATATTGTTTTTATCGCACCATTGTTCGAGCTGCGTTTGCTAACATTCTCTTTCGGCGCTAGCAATTAAAATGCTTATCAAATTTATATCGGAATGCTCAATCAGTTTCAGTTTGCATAGAGATTATTAGAGATTCGATTCTTAAGGCAAGTTAATTATATTTAGCATGTTACTATAACGATGACAATTATTAGCGAAACATGTTTACAATTCCAAAGAGCACTTTTAATCTATATCATATTTGAATTTGAGTAATTCTCAGTCTTTGGATAAACAGTCTTGAATCCACGTCTCTGATAAGATAACAACACATTTATTAACGCAACGTTTCTCTTATTTCAAATCACATTCTGAAAACACCGAATTTACTCTCTCTAAATGGCGCGTTCAATGCTGCTGATAAACTGAGTCCTATTACTTTTCTAGTATCTCTGGGAGCGAGTATACCGTCGTCCCATAACCTAGCTGTACTGTAATACGGCTTTCCCTCCTTTTCAAATTGTGTTTCAAGCGGAGCACGCACTTGTTTATCATTTTCTTCTGTCCAAACTTTTCCTTCCCGTTGAGCTTTTTCTTTAGCTACCAAGGATAAGACTGTAGCAGCTTGGGGACCACCCATCACTGAAATTCTTGCATTTGGCCACATATACAAGAAACTAGGTGAATAAGCGCGACCGCACATTCCATAATTGCCAGCTCCGAAACTTCCACCAACGATCACTGTAATTTTGGGCCCCTTGAAACAGCTCACAGCGGTCACCATCTTCGCTCCATTCTTAGCAATACCACCCGCTTCGGCTTCTCTTCCCACCATAAAACCGGTTATGTTTTGCAAGAACAATAAAGGTATTTTACGCGCCGCGCAAAGTTGAATGAAATGTGAACCCTTCAATGCTGCTTCCGATTGCAATACACCATTATTTCCTATTACACCAACGGGATGCCCATAAATAGACGCAAATCCACAAACTAAGGTATCTCCATAGAGCTGTTTGAATTCGTGGAAACGGCTTCCATCAACTACGCGGGCAATAACTTCTCGGATATCAAAAGGTCTTTGTATGTTTGCGCCTACAATGCCGTGCAAATCGTCAATATTATGGACGGGTTCATCGACCTGTGTTGGATAAATTCTGGCTTTTTGATCATTATTCCAATTTAAATTAGCTACTACATTTCTGGCTAAATGCAAAGAATGTTCATCGTCTAATGCATAATGATCTGTTACTCCAGATTGCCTACAATGTAAATCAGCGCCGCCTAAATCTTCCGTTGATACAGTCTCTCCGGTGGCTGCTTTGACTAGTGGTGGTCCAGCTAAGAAAATACATCCTTGTTCCTTAATAATAATGCTCTCATCTGACATGCTAGGAATGTAAGCTCCGCCTGCTGTGCACGATCCCATAACTACGGAAATTTGTGGAATGCCCTCCGCTGACATATTGGCCTGGTTATAAAATATTCTACCAAAGTGCTCTCTATCCGGGAAAACGTCAGCCTGATCAGGTAAATGCGCGCCGCCCGAGTCGACAAGATAAATGCACGGAAGTCGACATTCCTGAGCGATTGATTGCGCCCGTAAGTGCTTCTTCACAGTGATCGGAAAGTAAGTTCCCGCTTTTACCGTAGCGTCATTAGCGACGATCATACAATCGCGACCGTGAACTTTGCCGATAGCGGTGACGATTCCGGCGCATGGAACCTGACCTTTATACATGTCGGTGGCTGCCAACGTGCTTAGTTCTAAAACATCACTGCCTTCGTCCACTAACCGGTTAATCCTGTCCCGTACAAGCAATTTTCCTCTCGCCGTGTGCCTTTTTATCGCCTCATCTGGCCCGCCTTTCACGGCTGCGTTTGTTTTTTGACAGAGTTCCTCGACGAGCTCATCCATTTTTGCTTTGTTTTCTTGGTAATAGGGGTCATTTTTGTTCGGCTCACTTCCTATTATAGTCGCATTGCTATATTGCCGATATTGGACGCCAATTCGACGAATTCCTTTGAGTAATTTTAACATTTTCGCGATGATCGTAAGTTGTAAATAGTAATAAGCGGCCGGCCGGCGTATGGTTGCCCCGCTACTGACGATAATAAGTACCGTTATCAGCGCGATTTAATCGTATATAAAAACAAATTCGTCGCTCGGGTCGAGGCATTGATAAAAACTCGTATAATGTAATGATAATGTGGGGTATTGTTAGCGTTTATGTAATATTTACATACATTTACGTCTATGTTAACGATTTGTTGGTCTTTACGTGTAATCTATTCAAATAAAACAATACCTACGCTAGCTGCAGACAAAAGTCTATACATGTTCAATCACAATAACATGTTTTGACCTACATAAGTTGCAAGTGATGTAATGACTATTTTGTTTATCGTAAAGAAATAAACCTTGAATGGAGCTCGCATGAACTCTTTGGTATTAAGTAACCGAGAAGTTACGTCATTTTAGCATATTGTCCTTATCGCCACGTCATTACCCTGTCCCCACCTCAGTTTTAATGCAATTCGTTTAATGAACAAGTTTTTCTTTTTAAAGATGATATAATATAATGTGGTGATAACAATAAATGATAAATCATCCATTGACATAGATCCTTCATAGTAGGTAGATACATCGTAATGCACTTTCGTTTTCAATTAATATTCATACAGGCACTCGCACACCAGATTGATCGATCAATTAAAAGATACAACAAGATTTTTTGTATTAATAAATAGGAATTCAGAAATTTAGATCAGATTTCAGAAATAACATAATTAGCTACTAGGGATACGTATTCATATAATATTAGTTGGGTTTCAAATACAAATCATATTAATGACAGTGTATTTGCATTAGTATAATTTTTTTTTCTTTTAGTGCCCGTAATCTGCGTAATCGTTTTTCGCATTAAATTATACAAATAATACGGTTACAGTTAATCAAATCTTCCCTGAAGCATCAATACTCCTCAGAAATCAATAGTTTTTTATAGTTACACCAAAAAAGCCTCTCAGGTTTTAACCGTTATGGGAACCTTCAAATCTACCATATAATTATCTACATAGCAAATTGAAATGTTTAATTAAAACGTGCCAAAGGTAATGACAATAGATCAGGCAGGTTAATGACTCCTCAGTTTGTACGCAACAACCGCTAGGTGGCGACACTTGATACAGATGGTGAATCGATCGTGATCGTAAAATACTTCCGTACTAGACCATAAAATTAACCATTTGCGTAATTGTTAAATGTTATAAATGACTTTCCTAAGAGGAGAAAACTATGAATGTTGTAACTCACAAGTTTATACCTAGATAACTTGAAAGAAGATTAGAAAGAAGCATTTTGCTCTACGTGTATAATATGCTGATAAGTTGCAGACTTCTTTTACTTTGGACTGCTTTAAAAATGTTCCGAAATTGAAGAAAAAATTAAAAATTAGAGCGACCGAATTGATAACCACCTCCCTTTTTTGAAGTCGGTTAACAAACATGCATATACGTAATTTATACGCAACGTGCATTTCCTGCTCTTATAAAAAACAATAAAACTTAGGATACATGAACATATTAATATTAAACGATGTCGTAAATAACAATGATAAAATACATAATTCGTTTTATTTCTGTCCACTCATTCATTTGTTCTCATTTGGCAAAGTTACGAAATACCAAAGCGAAAGTAAGGAGCCATTCCTTTGATGGTTTTAAAGATATGATTATATGCTTTAAATCTGTTGGTTTATAAAAGAAAATCACACAAAATTCACATGGTTGAGGAAGTAAAATTGCTTGGGAGTTGGGACAAAACGGCTCGACTATTATATTGTGTGAAATGGTACTTGGTTTATTCTCACGCAATCTCTTTCTTATGTCATCAATCATGAAGGCACAATCTACATGCATTACTACGTTTCGTTAAATGTACAACGTAGAAAGTGGAGGTAGGCATTTTTAGTAAAAATGGAAAGTGTAGCGACCAAATAGTTATAACTTATGAGTGGTTTAACTGAAATTAACTTCAGTCTGCATCTTTCATTGCGTCTAACCGTCATGAGAGATAACAAAACTACATTATTTCTACATAACACTACATCTCAGGCAATTTTTAATATAAAAAATAAAAAACATCTTCACGCAAAACTTAAAATGATTATAAACAGTACTTAGGTACGTTTTAGTTTTGTTTTCTTATGAATATTTTTTTAAGGATCGCGATGAACAAACCAAACTCGAGATGAAGCATCGGCAGGAAGAAGATGATTTGTACAGAAAATTCTCGAAACACAGAGAAGAAGAAAACAGGCGGATACGGGAAGAAATACAGGTAAAAAATATTGTAAATTTAATCTTATTTTTCTCATGATTGATATACGCTCAGAAGGCACAAGGACCTGTCATATCAATCCTTTAATTAATTAAGCTTATATTTTATCAATCATCTTAAATCTTACTAAATCAAGATGTTATGGAAACACTCAATCTCTACTCGAAATATATTATAATAATTCAAACCAATTTCTTTGCAGGATGAATGGGAAAGAGAGTTAGAAAGGTTAACAAACAGATTTCAGCAAGAGATGCAAATAAAAAAGAGAAGACCAGACTCAGAGATCGGTGCGTTAACGTTACGGCATCAGCAGGAAAGAGCTGATCTAGAGAAGAATATGACTTTAAGAAGAGATAAGAAGAAAGAGAGCTTGACGCGGAAAATGTTGGAACATGAAAGGTAATAGATAGTTTCGATGTAACGATATATAAGTTATCTAGTGATTAGTACAGATAGATAGAAATAGACACTGCTCGTTGTTAAAAAATATCTTGATGAACTTGGCTATCGGCTAATGGTAATAACATTAGATAATATCGCTTCAAACATGAAACCTCAAACAAAAGAAATCCTCTCATTGTAAAAATTGTGGTAAAAATGGGATTTACATAACATTTTCGCCTGATTTAGTTATAGTTTATAGCATAACTAATAGGTGACATTTTTCAATTACAGGGCAGCAACAGCAGCTTTAGTAGAGAAGCAGAGTCATGAAATGATGGAGCTGATCCAAGAGCGAAGGTCTGAATACATGGCGGCGTCTTCCCTGTACCTGGATGGGGAAGAAGCTCCCCCCTACCCCGCGAGGGCACCTCCCCCGCAACCGCCTTTAGTTTCTAAGTTCCACATATACACCGATCCTGCGGAATTCTCTGAGATCGACAAAATCGCTATTTCGGTAAGTTAAATGCCACTTTGACCATTTCATTTACCATAGGACGAAAGTTGTTTGAAATGTCTGTGCTACTTGACAAGTGTTTTGTTACATCCATAAATAAATATGAACACAAAACAAAACATCAGAGTCCTACCGAGCTAATGGAAAAATTGCCAACAAAAAGACTTGTGCAATCTTCATTTCATCTCTATCAAATAAATACTTTATTTATCGCACAGGTGGCGCAAGAAGACCAAAAGACATTCACAGATCTAGTCCGACAACTAGTAGGGAGATGTGCGACAGACGTAGAGAAGGCCAGAACCATCTTCCGCTGGATAACTGTGAAGAATCTCAACAATATCCAATTCGATGACAACTTGCGAGGTGACTCACCACTCGGGCTGCTACGGGGCATTAAACACGGCACTGAAAGTTACCATGTGTTATTCAAAAGATTATGCAGGTAATTATTCTTAAAATCTTTCTCTTTTTCTGATTTATTTTTGTAATTCTTTATGAAACCCTAATGAATAGATTTTTTTTCATCATGATATAGTATAATTGTTCGTGAAACAATATACCTATCCATAAAGATAATATTTTTGTAATTATAACGTTCTTCTACTGAATTAATTACAATACCTTCATCGTAAACAGATACGCTGGGCAAAATTAATTATCTATATACTTCTCTCTGTGTTCTTATTCTCTAATAATGTCATTTCTTACAGTTACGCCGGTCTCCACTGTGTAGTGATCAAGGGTTACAGCAAGTCAGCGGGCTACCAGCCCGGCGTGCGGTTTGAAGACAACCGCTTCCGAAACTCCTGGAATGCGGTGTACGTAGCTGGTGCCTGGCGCTTCGTGCAGTGTAACTGGGGCGCGAGACATTTGGTCAACGCTAAAGATGCTCCTAAACCTGGGAACAGGGGCAAGAGCGATAGTTTGAGGTTAGTTTTGAAAGCGGAAAATACAAGAAGTTTAGGAAGGCAAGAAACAAATATTGTTCATTCGAAAACATGATTCACAGATGATGCATTAAATTTGTAGATTTTATAAAATAAAAAATTCTTTTTTACGTGTCAACCGTTAAATTATTATTATCAGAATGTCTAAATTATATACCGTACCTTGCTGAATTATAATAAATATTACCTATAATTTCATAGACTCATCAAAATGTTGCTGCAGCTTTCCAATACATTCTTCATGGTCTGTCGCACGATTTAATAAGAAATAAATAGCTTACCATCTGACGAACTACCCTGAGAAAAATGAACTTCCCAGATACGAATACGACGACCACTACTTCCTCACCGACCCACGCGAGTTCATCTACGAGTTCTTCCCGCTAGCAGCCGACTGGCAACTGCTCAAGACGCCGGTGACACTTCACGACTTCGAGGAGCTGCCGTTCGTGCGCTCGCTGTTCTTCCGATATGGGCTGTACTTCAGCGACCCGAATACTAAGGCGGTGATGTTCACTGATTCTACAGGTGAGCTTTATGGCATACAAAATAAGGTTCAAAATAGAAATTCGGTGTTAGTTGGTCTACGAGTTCCTCCCTCTTGCGGCGAACTGTCGAAGTGATTAAGATTTGCTAGTGGAAATAGATGATCTATCTGTAAGAATTGAAGAAGAACTACCGTGTGATAACGCGAATAAGCATAAGATACAAAGAAAAATAAAATGTCATAATATTTTACCATTTCAGTTAATTTCTAGCTCGTTCGTTATTTACCTTATTTTTGACTTCGCTGCGTATAATTACCAATTTATTGACAAAATATGTGTGTATGTGTAGGTGCGGCGACTATGCGCATAGCCATGCCTGCACACATGCAGAGCTCGCTCATCTTCCACTACAACCTCAAGTTCTACGACACGGAGGGGGACGGCTTCGACGGCGTCAGTCTCAAGCGGTTTGTTATGCAGGTAAAATATTATTTATATTATATTATTAAGTTTAATATTTTTGTTTATATGACAAAGATATTAAATTGTGAATGTGGTTACGACTAATGGACCAGTAATATTTTAATTTTTGTCTCTAAAAATCACAGGATTTCAAAAGAGCAACTGTAAAGTTTTTCTTTAGATAATGCTTATAAAAGAAGTCTAGATGAATAAATAAATAATTAATACTTACATGACAAAGTCTGTACATTTATGTTTACCACAATTCAATCGAATAAATATTACGAATTAAGGATTAAAATTTTTAAGTCTTATACATAATTAAATATTATTGTCCACAGTCGGTAGTCGGCAACGTGGTTTCCTTCCGCGTGCACGCACCATGTTCAGGCGCGTTCCTGCTCGACATATTCGCGAATGCGGTGACGCCGCGAGAATACCTCACCGGGGAGCCCATGAAGTTCAAGAGCGTTTGCAAGTTTAAGGTGATTTGTGTACTTGGTTATATAATTAGTAGATATATACCTACTGTATTTATAATGTCTATTGCTTTTGGTTTATAATGTATATCGACTTAGCTGACTAGCCTTTTTTAATCCATCCTAAAATAGTAATAAAAATTACAGGGTATGTTGAACTCTGATTGAACTATTAACAAATTTTTACACTTGTTACCCATATCTAATTGTTGTCTTCCTACAATATTTGCACGTTTTCTCTTCCAAAACTAATTTTAAATCTAAAATTTGTAGATTTGTTGTGCTGAGCTGCAAACAGTGATGGTGCCGCTACCGGACTGTGCGAGCGGCGAGTGGGGACCCACAAAAGCAACTAGACTTTTTGGTCTTGTGCCAATCACACACCAGGTATATTTTTGCAAAAAAAAAACTTAATAATTTATAATTTATACACAAATAATTGAAGTAGTTGACATTTAGCAGCTTCCAGCAAAAAAATAAACTTTAATTAATGAATGCACTTTGAACTAGATAATTGAACATTTTTTTTTGGCTTAACACATTATTTAAAGAAAAAAAATAATTTAATCGTTTCATTTTCGAATTAGGAAGCGCTAGTATTCGCGGGAAGGGAGCTAGAGATCCAATTCCGCATGTCGCGCCCTCTAGCGGACTTCATGGCGACGCTACACAAAAATGGCGTCGACGAGAAACGGCTGTCGAAGTATGTGCAACAGAACGTGTCGGATGATATCGTGTCGTTCTATATTACGTTCCCGGAGGAAGGTTAGTTTTTTTTACATACTTATTTTTGTAGTATTTTTTTCAATTTCGTTTAGTATTGTTATTATAGGGATACCTATATAAACCTCAGCTAAGAATGATGAACCACCATTTTAACCTGGCAACTTTTGAATAAATAAATAAAAAGGTTGTGTTTAATTTGGATTTTTTTTTAATTTTAAACAGTCCCAAAAACTTTAGTAAATAAACATGTACTGCGTGACTTACCTACTTTTATTTATTCATTTTAATTAAAAAATATAAAATTTCAGGACAATACGGGTTAGACATTTACACTCGAGAGAGAAACGGACCAACGGCGATACACCAAAACGGATCGACTGAGAAGGAAAAACATCTACTTACACATTGCTGTAAATACCTAATAAACAGTAGCAAACGGAATTAAATAAGTAATAACTACCTAATATGTATTTAAATAAAACTTGTCTAGGGATTATATTTTCAGACCCCAGATGTTATCTTATACTAGATATTACAAGACTATAGCTTGGCTTGGTCTAACTTTATTAAATTGTAATTGATTAAAATTACTACTAAGATAACAGTTATAATATTGGTATCTTACTTCAATAAAGCAGCAATACATGACTATAATTTGTAGATAATTTTGAATGATACAGAATCTCATTAGCAGAATCTCCTTATTCAAAAAAGTCCCAAGATGACAGTTTAATATAGTTAAATATATAAAATATATTGATTTCCTTCTGGGTATGTCAATAAGAATTTCGTATGAAGATCTTTTTCCATCAAATGAAATGTAATGTGGTTTTTTTATTCTATTAACGTGGTCGTTTTACTGTAAATACCTCAGTATCTTTTATTACCAGACAGAAAAAAATAAAAATACTTTTTAGTACCTAGTGGTATCATTATTACTTAAACTTATGTAACTACTTAAAAATAAATAATATAGAATATTTATATAATACCAGTTTCTAATTTGACGCTGTAGAAATTGCAATAATATATTTTAAGATGCTTTGGAATATAAAAAAGTTACATTAAGGCCGCTTGTCCACCTGCCGTCTGTCCGACAGCAACTTGCAAGTCTAATTCCGCGTTTCCACATGCAAGTAGACTTGCAAGTTGCTGTCAGACAGACTGTCGGACATTTCTCGCGGAAGTTTTCTTGCAGGTGGAAACGCGGCCTAAGACAGCGTTTTAATGATAGATATAGATAATTAATATATAAGAAGATATATCCAAATGTAGATAATAAATATATTTAAATGAAACAATACGTCCGTAAGAGATTCATTTATTGCATATGCATTAACACTATTATTTACATAAATCCTTGTAAATTATATCACTATAAGTACTCTGGGTTGTGCTCTAGCAATCTAATTGCTGAATTAACATAAGTCTATTCCCTTACCTTCGTCAATGTTTAAACTAATCAATGTTTTATCTCACTCCCTCATTTGTCAAATTATTTAAGAGTGAAAGAGACAAACGTTGATTAGGTTAAGCATTGAACAAAATTTAAATAAGTTTTTGATGCGAAAATTCGATGAATATATTAATATTATAATTAGATAAAGGGTCTTACTGTGCGAGATTAAAATTAAGAGCTTAAGATGTGAGTATGTTAACTTGATAAGTACTTTATGTTTGTTAAAATAAGTTCATTTAGATTGTAATAAACATATACTGTGTTACGTATAATTTTCACGGCAATTTTTAATTTAATTTAATTTTTCCATAATTCTGGAAATCTTGGTATTATAAATTGTTAAAGTTAAGTACTTATCACATTAAATTATAAATGTGCTAATCGCGTAAATAGGTCGCTAATATAACAATAACGCACTACGCACACATATAATATAATAACGCACACACCCAAACATACTTTAAGGTTGACAATACGCTTAGCCTAATTAATGTAAAGATTTAAACATCTACATAACTTATACTTATTTTTATATAATATTACACGGCGGTATTTAAAGTGTTTTTTTATAAAAATATATGGCATGTTACTTTTCTAAATGTTTTTCGTTTTATTTGTACTAGAACCTACCTAAATAAAGCTTACTTATTGAGCACCTAAGTGGACGGCATGATGTTAAAATCTATTAACATTATAATTAATTTGAAAAGTATTTTTCCCTTAGAATGTTAAATGAAATTTCTTACAGTTAGTATAACATAGGATTTTTAGTCTGGTTTTAAATTAAATTTCTATAAGCTTTAGTTTATTCTTTTTAGTTACATATCGAAGAAAACGAGTCGAGAATAATTATGAACATTAATTGTACTAGTCTTGTATATCAATATATTTTAGTCATGTAGTACATATTAAATATGTGTTGAATTTTGTTAAAAACTAATTCATCTATGTGTCATTGTGTCAACTTAATTCAATGTCAAATTTTATTATTATTCCATAATATGATTGTACATAATATCACCTCATTTTGAGAAGTGTCACACTTATTTTTACTGATACATATAATATATGTATCAGTAAAAATAAGTGAGACATACATATTATGTATGTATATTTATTTCACAAAAAATACCAAAAACGGTCCAGCCATGGATTAATTTAAAAATTCATCAACAGCACTATATCTAGATATCTTCATATTTTCTGAGTATTCATTATTCAGATCATTTACACTTAAAATTAATCTATTTCTAATGATTAAAAATTTTCCTATTAATTTTATTATAAGTATATACCTCAAGCCGCAGTTAAATACTTTTAGAACTGTTAAAGAGTAAGAACTTAAGTACATATATAAGAAAAACACAATATATATAATATAACAATTTTTCAATTCATGAATGTCAGTCTAAAAACGCATCACAACATGGAATGTAAAATTTCACTTTTTTTCTTTATGTCTTGACCACCGAGCGGCCCAATGAGACCGAGACACAATAGATTTTCTATTGTGTCTGTGATAAGTTAATCTAAAAGTTTAATGTCTATAAATAATACTATAATATACTATTAGGTCATAAACTTACGTAATTAATTGCGCAGTATAATAAAGCATTTTTCTAGTGGACAGATTTTTCACAATATTCAACATAAAGAAGTAATTGAGACATTCCTGCCTTCACCTTTCTCTAATGTATATCACAGCATATAAAATGTCATATAAAATTATGTGTCAATTTAACACATATAATAATCATTGTACTAGTCATTATATTAAATTTAAAACATAAATTGTTTTATATTATATGTAATTCTATACCATTCCTTTAGAAGCATTGAGCGTGGCCCTTTGTTCGACGCCTCGGATTAACGTTCCAAGAAGTCCCTCCATTTCGTTCGCTGTCTCTCTCAATTGACTGTTGTCGAAACACGATTCTGGAATAAAATCATTGAATTAACATACTTTATTAAATCTCTACATAATATAATATGCCTGGCAGAAATCACTGCATAGTGATAAGGCCGCCCTTTGTGCTTTTGTTTATTGTAAATTGTTATTTTATGTACCTGGTTTATTGCACAATAAAGTGTTAAATAAATAATAATAAAACAAAGTCTTTCCCCGCGTCTGTCTGTAAGTATCTATCTTAAAACTACACAAAGGATTATGATGCAGTTTTTTTTAAAGATAGGGTTTTAATTATATAATTTATTAGATTTTAGACAAAGAAAGCTAGTATTGCATAAATCTATTGATTATTTATTGACCAGATATGAGATACAAAGATGCGATAGAATCATGCGACGCATATAAAGTCTATCTATATCACGCGATAACTTCATCAATTTTATGCATCCCTAATGGAGAAAGATATTATAATGTAGTGGATATTTGTGAATTATCAATAATATGAACTTCAGCAAATTTTAAATCAGATATCAAACTTTACAATGAGCACCCATATTATTCATAAACGATTTTTGAGCTGCAAACCTAGATTTGACTGACATTTTTTGTCTGAATCACAAAAACACATAAATTCACACACATTAAAAAAAAATTGCAACATTACAAAATTACCTTATTCAAATAATCATAAATTCGATACCCATTGAGCCCCCAGCGGCCCGATCGGTCCACGACACAATAGATTTTCTATTGTGTCTGTGATTCCGGGGGCTGAGTTATTAACAATAAGCACTTCGACGGTCCCTACGTACAAAAAGACCTGTCAAAAATCGAGGTTTATAGGAGAGCGTAATTTGTATTCAAACCGCTTTAGAAAAAAAATTTAAAAAAAAATCTTATATAGGTATGTGTATATGGACAATCTAAAGCCATAAATGCAATAAAAAAAATCCACTTTTGACGTGTCTTTATGTATGTAGGAGCCGTCAAACTCAAACATTCATTTATTCAATTAGACTACTATTTAGTAGCACTTTCGAATCGTCATTACATAGGTAAGTATTTTTAACATTTACCACCGATTTACATTACATAGGTAAATATTTTTAACATTTACCGTCGACATGCAACCTTATCATTTATTTTAAATCAACTCACCATCCACAGTGAAGTTGTGCGTCAATATCTGCTGCAATCTATCCAACACTGTATCCAAGTCAGCGTTTAACTCCTTCATCTTATCATTGCTAGTTTCCACTGATCGGATATCAGCCGCGAATCGTTGTTCTGTTGCTGATATGCTTTGGTTCGTGCGATCTATTCTTGGTGGACGGCGGTCACCTGTTGTTTCTGTAGGAATAGAATAATTAAATTTATTTAAGGACGCGTTTACGAATCTGACAAAAATAAGCAGTTTTTCGATGCATTTTGCGGCAAAATGATACAAAACCAAATTTGACTAATAATTACCATAGATAGATTACTCCTTAATCTTTAAATGGTAGGAATTATTTAATCGAAAATTTTGGTTTATAATATTGTAAAAAATAATTTCCGTTGCCTCTTCACACAAAATTGACAATATCATGATGAATATAGAAGCATTTTTCTATTATTTAATAAAATAAATTTACTTATTTAAAAATATTTTAAGTAAGCAGACATGTCCAACTCAAAAAGGTAGGAACTAAAACTATCAAAATGTTACAAATAAGCTGAGAAAAAAATTAAAATCAAATCTTATTTTTTCACATATTTAACTGTAACGCGTGATACTTATTGCATGGAAATAAGGGTTATTTTATTTGACACTATCTTGATTTATTGTACAAAAATTTGTAATGAAATATTTTAGTAATTTAGTCGGCGCTCGGACGCCTTTGTGAGTAGACGCTGTGACGCTTGTAGGCAGCTCCTCGTTTACGAAAAGATCGCTGTACGTATACAAAATATTTGACCTAATAAACTTGATCATTGACGCATTCTGCACCGACAACCAAGGCACACCAAGGAAAGATTTTATTTATAGTTTTTCATACTTATGGGATTATAAATTTCATATTATTTAGTTTCTGACTTGATGGAGTGACCTGCATGTGTACTTCGAAGACTGCTACTGGAACTAATAGACGAGTAGAGCTAGGTGTGCCGAGTTTGGGCTCGTTTTGTTAGTTATGTTGAGACCTTACCTCCGGACTTGATGGAGTGACCTGCAGGTGTACTTCGAAGACTGCTACTGGAACTAAAAGACGAGTAGAGCTAGGTGTGCCGAGTTTGGGCTCGTTTTATTAGTTATGTTGAGACCTTACCTCCGGACTTGATGGAATGACCTGCAGGTGTACTTCGAAGACTGCTACTGGAACTAAAAGATGGTTAGAGCTAGGTGTGCCGAGTTTGGGCTCATTTTGTTAGTTATGTTGAGACCTTACCTCCGGACTTGATGGAGTGACCTGCAGGTGCATTTACAAAATTTAATGTAATAATATAGTGTCGACTTATAAAAATACTACAGGTTTGCCGGCACGCCTGCATCATTTTTAAATTTAACCCAAATTCGGCGCCATTTTGAAATTCTTTGTTAATTGACCGATTTCGTTCAAAATCGATATCTGAGGATCCTTAGGATCACAAAACAGGAAACTGTTACCAAAATTGAAAAAAAGTCAACGCCATTTTGAAATTTTCTGTTATTGTACCGATTTCGTTCAAAATCGATATCTGAGGCTCCCTGGGATCGCAAAACAGGAAACTGGTACCAAAATTTTAAAAAGTCAGCGCCATTTTGAAATTCTTTGTTATTGTACCGATTTCGTTCAAAATCGATATCTGAGGCTCCCTGGGATCGCAAAACAGGAAACTGGTACCAAAATTTTTAAAAGTCAGCGCCATTTTGAAATTCTTTGTTATTGTACCGATTTCGTTCAAAATCGATATCTGAGGCTCCCTGGGATCGCAAAACAGGAAACTGGTACCAAAATTTTAAAAAGTCAGCGCCATTTTGAAATTCTTTGTTATTGTACCGATTTCGTTCAAAATCGATATCTGAGGATCCTTAGGATCACAAAACAGGAAACTGTTACCAAAATTGAAAAAAAGTCAACGCCATTTTGAAATTTTCTGTTATTGTACCGATTTCGTTCAAAATCGATATCTGAGGCTCCCTGGGATCGCAAAACAGGAAACTGGTACCAAAATTTTAAAAAGTCAGCGCCATTTTGAAATTCTTTGTTATTGTACCGATTTCGTTCAAAATCGATATCTGAGGCTCCCTGGGATCGCAAAACAGGAAACTGGTACCAAAATTTTAAAAAGTCAGCGCCATTTTGAAATTCTTTGTTATTGTACCGATTTCGTTCAAAATCGATATCTGAGGATCCTTAGGATCACAAAACAGGAAACTGTTACCAAAATTGAAAAAAAGTCAACGCCATTTTGAAATTTTCTGTTATTGTACCGATTTCGTTCAAAATCGATATCTGAGGCCCCCTGGGATCGCAAAACAGGAAAATGGTACCAAAATTTTTAAAAGTCAGCGCCATTTTGAAATTCTTTGTTATTGTACCGATTTCGTTCAAAATCAATATCTAAGGATCCCTAGGATCGCAAAACAGGTAACTGGTACCAATATTTAAAAAGCCAGCGCCATTTTGAAATTCGTTGTTATTGTACCGATTTCGCTCAAAATCGATATCTGAGACTCCCTGGGATCGCAAAACAGGAAACTGGTACCAAAACCACCTGGCGCCGAATTTTTTAAATTTCGGTACCATTTTCCTATTTTGTGATCCCAGGGAGTCTCAGATATCGATTTTGAACGAAATCGGTACAATAACAGAAAATTTCAAAATGACGTTATCTTTTTTTCAATTTTGGTAACAGTTTCCTGTTTTGTGATCCTAAGGAGCCTCAGATATCGATTTTGAACGAAATCGGTACAATAACAAAGAATTTCAAAATGGCGCTGACTTTTTAAAATTTTGGTACCAGTTTCCTGTTTTGCGATCCCAGGGAGCCTCAGATATCGATTTTGAACGAAATCGGTACAATAACAGAAAATTTCAAAATGGCGTTGACTTTTTTTCAATTTTGGTAACAGTTTCCTGTTTTGTGATCCTAAGGATCCTCAGATATCGATTTTGAACGAAATCGGTACAATAACAAAGAATTTCAAAATGGCGCTGACTTTTTCAAATTTTTGTAACAGTTTCCTGTTTTGTGATCCTAAGGATCCTCAGATATCGATTTTGAACGAAATCGGTCAATTAACAAAGAATTTCAAAATGGCGCCGAATTTGGGTTAAATTTAAAAATGATGCAGGCGAAGCTGCCGGCAAACCTGTAGTATTTTTATAAGTCGACACTATATTATTACATTAATTAATAAAACATATTTTGTAAATGCACCTGCAGGTCACTCCATCAAGTCCGGAGGTAAGGTCTCAACATAACTAACAAAATGAGCCCAAACTCGGCACACCTAGCTCTAACCATCTTTTAGTTCCAGTAGCAGTCTTCGAAGTACACCTGCAGGTCAATCCATCAAGTCCGGAGGTAAGGTCTCAACATAACTAATAAAACGAGCCCAAACTCGGCACACCTAGCTCTACTCGTCTTTTAGTTCCAGTAGCAGTCTTCGAAGTACACCTGCAGGTCATTCCATCAAGTCCGGAGGTAAGGTCTCAACATTACTAACAAAACGAGCCCAAACTCGGCACACCTAGCTCCACTCGTCTATGAGTTCCAGTACCAGTCTTCGAAGTACACTTCGGCAAGTACTTGTTTACCAAACAATCACTGTCCAATGAAATTAGATAAATGGTATCTACTTTTGTGACCATTCAACGTTACAAACTTTACAAATCAAAGTAAAGTTAAAAAAAACATGGCAATAAAAATAAGCTCAATTATCAAGTCGTGTCAGTTTACTCATAATTTCGCCGCTTCGCGCATTTCGATGTGTGTGTGAGCCGTGCACGTGTAGTAGTAAGACTCAATACCTAAAATTGATGCGCGTCAATTTGTAAATACGTCCTTAATATATAGAATAATTATCTTTATTTAATGTTTTTACACTCCAAAGCCTTTTATGGCATTTTTTAAATATAAACAATTGATTATTTAAAGTTCTGAGTCGCAAATTAATTTCAGACAGAGAATTTTTTCTCTTTAATTTCTCTGTTAGTATTGTCTTTTGATTTTATGCAAGTATTATACATTGTCTCTCCGTGACCACGCTAGCAATGTGAAAAAAGTCGGGATAATAATAATATTGGATACATCGCGTTTTAAATCCGCTAAAATCTTTAATTACTATATTTCGCTGATATTTTTTTTTATTTAAATATGTAACATTTTGTATCAACAGCCAATGTGGAATAAGTAATAACCATAAATGAATCGTCAATAAGATCTAATTCTAATCTTAAAAATCTATATTAACAATCAATAAATATTTATGGACACACTAAACTCACCATTATACCAATTGCTCATATCGCTCATAGACACAGCGGATATACTGTCCGATGTAGCGTGCACTACTATAGGCTTTAACGCATCTCCGGACATCGTCAATAGATTCTGACTCTCATGCTTTGACGTCACAGAGAAGTTTCCAGAATCCATGCTTAGAATGCGTGGCTGGTTTTTAATGTTTTCCGTCAGTTTTGCCTGTTTTTCGTCCACTGGTATCGGACTGAAGAGGTCGAAGGCTTGTGGTCGCTCTGTTTTGTCCGTGTTCGTGTCTGCTGTGAGATTTTCCTACAAAAAATAGTATATGTATAAATAAGCAGTTGAATTATCTTCTGATTTTTTTTGCAGATTACTAACATAAATTTTTGATAAATGTGTATTCTTATAAATTATTCCTTTTACTCCAATTGGCTTGAACCACAATCAGAATAATAAAACTCAGTCTGTTTCATAAACATGAAGCTGTGCAAAATGCATATTTTTTTTATCGGTCAAGTCATTTTTAAGACACATCGTGACATACTATGTATCAATAACATAAATATGTAGAATAAAAAGCTATAACTTACCTTTAATTCCTTTAACCTGCTGATTTGTGCTGTTATTTGACAGTAATGCGCATCTACTTTCAATTTCAATTCATCATCACAGTCTTTTGCAACATTTTGTAGTTTATCTGATATATCCTGTAGTGCTCTGAAATTTTAACAGTGTTTGATGTTTAGTTTTATAGCGTTCTAATGATAAGATTTAAAAGAATAGAAAAATTCGATCAAGTGGCGGGATTCGAAGGTTGCTTACAAACGCTGTAGAGAAAAAAGATGGTGACAAGACACTAGTAATATCACAATAACTTACTGAGTTTGATTTTCCAACTGCGTAATAATATCTTGCAATGTTGTCGCTGGATTATTTGCTTTATTGCCCGAAGCCTTACCCACTGTGGATGTAAAAATGGCGGGTTTCTCTTCTTTTTTCCTTTTTACGGACGCAGCACGGGCAACTTTGTCATTTCTCTTTTTACTACACTTCTTACTTGCCTTTTTCTTTCCAGTTTTTGTGCAAAAGAAAAACCGTCTCATACCCTTCATGAAACTCATGCATTCAGATGGTTTAATCTAGAAATATTTTTTTGTTATTATTCATGGCAAATTGTTGGTTTTATACTTGCAAGTTTATGTCGTAAATGTTGTAAAAAAAATTGGTGTAAAAATTTATTCACAACGTTTATTTCCATACTAGTGGTCCGCCCCGAACTCGCCCATGTTTACGTTTTCTCTCCATAAAAACCATCCTCGTACTTCAATAAATATTATAAAAAAGGAATTAACAAAATTGGTTCAGCTGTTCTCGAGTTATGGGCATACCAACACGTTCGACGATTAATTCTTATTATATAAGATTTTGAAAATGGCATGATTAAAAAAATCTAAATAAATAAAAGTTTAATTAAAACAAAGCAAAATTAACTCACCTCTCCATCATTAACTTCAAAAACTAAATGAGTCTTTTTGTGTCCAGCAACATGGCTCAAATCCCTGTCATATAAATAGCATTTTTCACAGAAATATACATCAGTGCATTTAGCACACTTGAATTTAAGCACCTGAAAGAAAACACAATCTCTGTTAAAAAAATTTAACACAAAAATATGTTTCATAATTTCTTTGAAACAATAAGTAAGAAATGCATTTAAAAAAATATAATATATCTCGTACATTTACTATATTGAGCAATATTTATAAGTCAGGGAAAGTAGAAGAACATTTTACCTTACATTTTATTTTATTAAATAATAAATACAAGACATCTTTCTTGTATTGCTGAGTATGGATAGTCCTAATCAATTTAAATTATCTACAATAACAATATTAACCAAAATCTTACCTGTATAAGTGGCTGTACACACAGAACACAAGAAGCATTCGCCGTCGCACAATTCCTACTGGCTACGACCCTGTGTGCCACCGAGAGCCACCTAGTACTGGAACAATTGTTTACGCCCCAGTCGGCCACTGCACGAGCACTTACACCCAGCATACCAGCGCTCTGGAATAGTAAAATTTAAACAAGACAGTGTAATATTAATAAATAGACGAACATGCTGCGTCACTCGCACGGTGTTCTGAAAAAAAATTGGCCATAGTAGTCATTTTGTAAATAAAAGTGTATACAACTAATAATATGATAAATTATTATTGGTTCAACTGCCAATTAATGTCCTCAATTATTGTTAAAATTACAGTAAAAAACAAAAATGAAACAGCACTAAGTCAATTTCACATACCTTATTAAAACATGAGTCAACGTCACTCTGAACTTGATCACCCGAGCATCCCAGGTACTTTGTCAAGGCCACAACATGTGACAGTAAAGCTGATAATCGTCTTGGAGAGACACAGCCATTGTGATCAGCACAGCAGTTGGCAAGTGCCAACCATTTGTCATTAACAGACTCCTCACTCAATAATATCAAGAGTGTTTTTGCTGCGAGTACTCTAATTTGCGTGTTTCTGTGTCTGCAAGTTAAAATTTTAATTTAGACACAAAATAAAGTTACCACATTAACAAGATAACCAATTCTTTAACAAGTTTACAAGTCTAGAATAGGTACAAACTTACTCATCATAAACATTAAGTGTCAAATTAATAACCAAATCCACAGTCAAATCTACATCTCCAACAAAGAGACCTTCCTTTTCAGCCGCAAAGTATATATCAGCAAGAACAGCTTCCAACTCTGGGATATCCAACGATAGACTACTTTCAGACAAGCTCAACTGATGCCTAGCAAATACTCCAGAACTTATTCTTAGCGGTGGAACTGAAAATCCAAGAAAATAATAAATAAGTTGAACTTTTTAATTATGGTCTCATCAGTGAATACAGAAGGAAACTATTGAAAACGATTGATATTTGATAAACTTTATTTTTAAAGAACACTTCAACATACCCTTCAGTTGTTTCTGTAACACAAATATTTTAAAAGCAATTTTGTATGCACTATATTTAATCCCATCATGTTCTTCTAATAACTTTTCAATTGCGTTAAAGTTTGGATGATTAAAATCCTGTTTACCACTCTCTTCGCTGAAAAAAAAGTATATTATTATTTAAAATAGTAACTAGTTAAAGCGTCATTTATGCAAAATAGCGAAAGTTGCTTGCGTACTCTATGTAACACGGATATCCAGCTTCGTTTTCCGTCTTTCTCCAATTTATTAAAGCCATTATTACTTAATTATATATTCTCATTTTTTAATTTATCATAAAAAATAAAAGTCTTCTCCCAAATTCGTAAATTTAACCGTCTTTGTATTCAAAAAATTCAGGCAGTCCTTGAAATATGAAGTTTTGACAGCTAGGATTCCGACACAATGCACAGTTAAAAACTACAGATAATAAATAAGGAAGCCTGTTTCAACTGCTGCTAGGTATTCTGTCCAATACTATTTATTAAGCTATTTAATAATGTTGTAAGCAGCCGTAAACTAAGTACGAGTATAAAATATAATAACTCTTTATTGCATAGGTACCTACGTAACATTTTAATAATAAAAACGCACAAGTTACATTTTTTAAATTTATATTATATTTTTAAATGGGTTTTCGAATTTATTCAATTAAATATGTTTAATACTAAATTTAAAAAGTAATTAATTTTCATGTTAAAATTTTAACATAATATTTAATTTTAAATTAAATTTAAAGTTGTTTTCTATAAATTATTCAAAATAAGAAAGGAGATGTGATAAGTCTGTTTTATATGCCAGAAGGAAATGAAGAAATTTTAGCACCCAATCACAGCTATAATGCTGGTGTTTACATTTTATATCTACCAATGACAATTCACTATTTTTGATTGAATTCGCGCTTCAATTTATGGGTGTAAAAGAGACGCCATTTTGCAAGCGTCACTTGGCGGCGTGTCTGGTTTCGGGGATTTCTATTGTTTTAGCTCAAGAAACGTAAAGATAGTTTGTTATTGTTATTAATAATGTCGTATCAGACGAGTGTGGCACAGGATTCGCTGGCTGCAGCCCAGTTGGAAATGACCGGTAACCCTAATGCCTTGGCGCTTCGTCGGCCATTCGACCCTGTGGCCCACGACTTGGAAGCCAGTTTTAGATTGACAAGATTTGCCGATTTAAAGGGAAGAAGCTGTAAAGTACCTCAAGATGTACTGTCCAAACTTGTCGAATCGTTACAGCAAGATTATTCTCAGCAGGACCAGGATCAATTTATGCATGTGGCGATCCCGCGCATCGGCATCGGCTTGGATTGTTCTGTTACACCGCTCCGACACGGGGGACTCTGTTTAGTGCAAACAACTGACTTTTTCTATCCTCTCGTGGATGATCCCTATATGATGGGAAAAATAGCGTGCGCAAATGTTTTGAGCGATTTGTATGCTATGGGAGTTACTGAATGTGACAATATGCTAATGCTATTGGGCGTATCGACTAAAATGACTGAAAAGGAGCGTGATGTTGTGATTCCATTAATTATGCGAGGTTTTAAGGATTCCGCTCTAGAAGCTGGTACATCAGTTACTGGAGGACAAACTGTTATTAACCCATGGTGCACAATCGGAGGGGTAGCGACAACTATCTGTCAACCTAATGAGTACATTGTACCGGACAATGCTGTTATGGGCGATGTTCTCGTTTTAACTAAACCGCTCGGTACGCAAGTGGCTGTGAATGCTCACCAATGGCTTGACCAACCGGAGCGTTGGAATAGGATTAAATTGGTTGTGTCTGAAGAAGACGTAAGAAAAGCTTATCATCGTGCAATGGATTCTATGAGCAGACTGAATAGAATCGCAGCAAGACTGATGCATAAATACAATGCTCATGGCTCCACTGATGTCACTGGATTTGGCCTCCTGGGTCATGCGCAAAACCTTGCATCGCACCAAAAGAATGAAGTGTCATTCGTTATTCACAACTTACCAGTGATCGCTAAAATGGCAGCTGTTGCTAAAGCTTGCGGCAATATGTTCCAGTTGTTGCAAGGGCACGCTCCTGAGACTTCTGGGGGACTGCTTATCTGCTTACCAAGAGAGCAAGCAGCAGCATATTGCAAAGACATTGAAAAGCAGGAAGGCTATCAAGCTTGGATCATTGGTATTGTCGAGAAAGGAAACCGTACGGCCCGAATCATTGACAAGCCCCGAGTGATTGAAGTACCTGCTAAGGATTAATATAAAAACTACATTGAGACAATGATTATAATTTTAAAGTGGATGTATCGTTTAATTAAAATTCTTTCAATTGGATATTACAATCAGCATTTTGGGTTTACTTTTGGTATATCTAGTTATTTAGATATGAACATATTATGTGACTTAAGAAATGCTTTTAGTAAATTCTGTTTAGTGACTTGGCGTTTTAGATTTTTAAGTGAAATTACTATTATTAAAATAAGAGGATTCCATTACATAGGTACCCATAAAGTTTTGTAAATTGTTTGCAGATCTGCAAATTGTGGAATAAGTATAATGATTAGAATAAAGTTATTTTGATTCTAAGGTGTTGTTTTATTTCTAGATTGTTAAGACCTTCCTTTCCTATAACTACCTTTCTTTCCTATAAAATTTTTCATCATTAATAATATTGCAATGATCCAAATTATCATTGATATTATTTTTACACAAAAGCCAGTATTAATTAACTCAGTATGTAATTTATAAAATTTTGCTTTAAAAACATTTGCTAAGATTAATATACTGTTTATAGTATACATACTACTGTTTTCAATAATTTTCGTATTCTGGTTTGTAAAGCTCATTCTTCCGAAATCTAATTGGCAATTTTTCATGACAAACTGACACATGTTCATCTAACACCAAACTACTTTACATTATAAATAATAGCAAAAAAAGTAAGCAGAATGCTTAAGAGTGCAGGTCACAGTTTTTAATAGAACTGGTGTATTATATAGGTGATTTTCATCACAATGTACAACTCAATATTCCACTGTGCTTAATTTTGGGCAAAAAGCTGCCAATTATGTACCCTGACATGGAAATAATAAAACAACCATGTTTTATATTAAATATATTCCAGTATGTAATCAGTGAGATTAACAGATAAAGCAGGTAATGTGGAGTCTGTATTACAATATAATTCAGTACTGTCCGTAAATTTAACTTAAATTAGTCAACTAGCAACACTAACATTACAAGAAATTGACAAAATTATTTAGTGCTAAACTAATTTCGGCTTAATGTTCTATTTAAACTAAAAAGACAATTTTGAGCTCTGAATCTGGAATAACTGGAAGTTAAAATTGTGTCAACATTTGATAATTTGCAATGTCAAATATTTATTATAGGCAAATATTGTACTAGCATAGAAACTCTATGTCAATAAAAGTTGATACTGCTGAAGTAATTGAACACTTGAGTGGTTTTCTAGTTGCATAACTTGTTCTAGAACTATTAAACACCACAATCAATGAGGAATGAATAGAAATCATTTTGTAATTGTTCATAAACCGCAACACATATATTTTAATACTAATTATTTTATAAAAGCAAAGTCATACAATATATTTTGTACTAATGGCACTGTTTCCCAAAATACAAAAAACCAATGTGTTTTGAGTATCAAAGTATAATTTGACCTAATATTGTGATATAAAAATATGTATACAAAATGGGCATACACTTTAAGAGTGGCGTGTGGAAAACACAAATAGTAAACTACAGTTCCATAACAGTTTCAGTTTAGCGGAGAATTTAGCCGTGGTCTCTTGCGCGCGGTCCTCTCGTCACCATTTTGTTCAATGTTACTTTGATCCCTTTTCTTTGGAGACGTGTTGTTGTTCTGAAAATAAAGGTTACAATTTCATTAATTTATAGACATGAACTGTTATCAATTTTATTAGACATTTTATTATTACCATGTTTTATCTTTAGATTGTGGTCATAGCTTTTTATCGTACTTTGTAAAAGCTTGTAGTTAAACCTAGCATTATTTGTTAATAAATGGAAGCACCTTAATACGCATCTCCTTACAAAATATGACCAATGACCATGCTAGTTCAATAGGTTATGTTTGTATTAAACATTATTAATTTTGTTATTATTGTATAAATGATATTAAAAGCTCATTTTAATGCTAACCTTGTTTCCTACTAAATGTATGAATACACACATTACTCATTATCACTGTGTATAACCTCCCTTATTTTGTATTCATATAATTTCAACTACATAAACTTACCTGAACTTTAGAATGATTTTCATTTATTGAAAAGTATTCAGTAATTACCTTTTTCTCCCATTGCTGATGTAGATATCTTAATAATATGTTTGTTTTTTCTGTTACAATTACTGAAATCAGAAAAGTTTCAATGAATCTTTTTGAGTGTTATTATATAGAAATTTTTAAATCAATGATTCATAAAACTACTTCATGAACAGTTTAATATCGATACGAATCAAATACGTTTACTCAACTTTGTTCAGAAGGTATATCTTTTGTAGGTAGGTATATTGAAGGCCTCTTTGAACAGTTTCTAATACCGTGGTCCGTATTGAATAGCGTAAAGTTATGCTCGTCGTAGGACGGTAGGTCTTTTAGGAATTCCATCACCGACTGTAAAGTAAGTAACTTGTTAAGAACATGGTGCGCAACACAATCGTATGATTTTAAGTTATCTCTTATTCATACCATTTCGAACCTATTTTGTGAATTGTCTAGATATGTTTATGAGTGAATTAAGAATTGCAAAAGCAATTGCAACGTTATATCAGTCGAAAAATATAAAAAATTCACAGCACTTCCAGATCGAAACAACCCAGGTGAGAATGACAACTTATTGACATTTCCATATTTTACAGACTATAAACTATAGGGAAGGTGTATAGATTCACAAAAAGCACAGTTCAACACAAATTGTGTTTCTTTAAAGTTTATGCCCCAACAAAATTAACTAAATTTTATTGTAATCAGTTGTTATATGCAACTTTACAGAAATACGTCGAATTACGCGTGGTAGGAATAAGAAAAAGATGGCGCGTAACGGAAAAATGTCACGCGTAACGAAAAAATGTTACACTAAATTTTTTTCCAACCCCGATAAAGAAGTTTCACTTCAAAAATATTTATTTCATTTTGTTGGAACGATCTAAATACATTCATACCATTTCGAACCTATTTAATACAAAGGAAGGAAAAACATTATGTGGTTATTTTGTGATAAAATTATGACTTGATTTAAAAGTCGCGTAGCCGATTATCTTAAAAAAGTCGGTTAAAAAAAAAGTTTAGAATTCGGCGGTAAAAATTTAAATTTTTTCTTCTTTGTTATTCCAACAAAATATCAGTAACACTCAGTAACTAAATATTAAAAAGAATAAAATACGTAGGTAGTTAAATAAATATGTTTAGCTTAGTTCATTCTAATTTTAACCGCACTTACAATCCAAGTGGTAAGCAAAATGCTTTGTGTGATATAAAAAGGCTGTTGACGTCACGAGATACCGCCGCACAAGCAAAAGCCTGCGGGTATTTGAACGAAGTTATTAGCAAGTACGATAAAAATTCAAATGAGAGATCTCGTTTGGTGGAATATTTGCTTGAAAACGACATAACGGTTTTCTTATGTGAAGTTACATCGAATTTGGATTTCAATTTATTCAGGTAAAGCTAGAAACAATATATTGAAGTAGGACATACAAATGAAAAAGACGAATGCTATGGATAATATAATATTATATGACTATTTTTTTACATAAATCTATTTCAATTTCAGATCCGTCTTGCAATGTTTGAGACTAATATGGACGGAGCAACAATTCTTTTCGGAAGAACACGCGCCACATGCAATGGCGGCGGTTTTACGTGCATTAGCTCATTTCAGTGCTATTAATCCTAATGCTACAGATGCCTGTTTGCATTTCTTATGTGATTTATTCACCGGGTAAAACTAATCCATACTATTTTAATATTATAAATGTGAAAGTAACTCTGTCTGTCTGTTTGTTACTCAATCACGCCTTAACTACTGAACCAATTTGCATGAAATTTGGTATGGAGATATTTTGATACCCGAGGAAGGACATAGGATAGGTTTTATCCCGGAAATTCCACGGGAACGGGAACTATGCGGGTTTTTCTTTGACTGCGCGGGCGATGCCGCGGGTGGAAAGCTATTTTACGATAAATATTAACATTTACTTCGCGAAGGCAATCTCAACTCATATTTGCTTATGATATAATAAAGTCTACGATAAGGTACCATAATTCACCAAACATTCCACATTATCTTACGGTATTCGATCCTATTTGCTAGAACTCGAAATCGAGGAGACTAGAAAAATTTAATGTTTATTCTACTTAACTAACGTCAGAACAGTTTGTGAATAACACCCGCTTTTTCTTTATATGTTTGATACATAACATTTTCAGGATAGCAAAATATAAGACCACATCGCCTCTATCCCACCAAAGCGCTTACAACACAGAACAGCTTTTAGCGTCCTTTAACATTTTATCAACCCGTGTGAATATAAGCGCGAATTCCAAAAGTATTTTATCCAGCGCTTTAGTGCTGCAAGAGTTAATTTCTTACCAACCTGAAGATTTACTAATTCAGAGTAGTATAGCGAAAGAATTGATAGATATTGTAAAGAAGTGGTTAGAATTGTTAATATCAGCTTTAAATCATCAAGTTTTACTTGGAGATGGCGATATAGGAGTGTTTTTGATAGTTACCTGTCAAATAGCTATTAATGCTTTAGGGTAAGTACCAAAGAAGGGGTAAATATTGCGTACTACCCACATATTTTTGAAGTAAAACTTCTTAAGGCGAGTTTAGAGTAAAATTACAAGGTCGCGTCATGACAATACCGTCACGTCATGGAGTAAGTCGAAGATCTTTGAATCTTGCCAAAGAAGTTTCACTTCTAAAACGTGTGCTCGGCACACGCGCTCTTTTTTTAAGTATATATGTGCATTCTATGGAAATTTATTTATATTACATTTGTACAATAGATTGATAAAATTGTTCGAACAATCGAAAAGTCCAACTGATTTTGTGAGCCAAATTTTAACTGATAAGAACGAATTTGATACTTTGAAACAGATTGCTTTGGAATTAAGGGCTATTATTCATCAAGCTATAACAGAAATGGTTGTATTTGTTAAGGTAAATACAAATTTTATTATATTAGTATATTCTTTCATGACTGCAGCTCTACATTGTATGAAGGATGACTTATTTTTTCTCATAATATTCTCATTATAGTTGGTATCATTTTATATATTATAAAAAATGGATAAAAATAGATTTCAAACTAGTGTTTAAAACCCCTTGTTATTTTCACATTACTTATGCAATTTTTCATAAATTAACGTCTTCACTATTTCTTCAAAAACGTCGGTAAAATTTGTTCAAATCAATTATAGTCAAAACATTTCATGTGTTTATTTACCTGCAAGTAAGCTAATAATTACTTACATATTAATGATTCAAATTTGGTCATCAGGACAACATAAATAGTATAGCAACAGAAGAATATGGTACATTCCTAAAGTTATTGTTGAGTTTCTATTACGAAGCTGATTCTGAGGCGCTCTCAGATTTCAGCGACGTGTTACTATCTAAAGGATATTTGGCTGCACTACCTAAAATTCAAATAGAACGGTAAGTTAGCAAAATTACCAATAAGTAGTAGATATTTCTGAATTCATCAAGAATTCATCTAGTATAAGGTAAGTAGGTTATTGTGTCAAGTGATGTTATCAATTGGAAAATTTTCATAGATTGTTACCCGACTATGATTTTTTCATCTATAAGTGCTTTACTATTCTAATTTTTTTATATTTTATATTCGTTTCTATTCAAATTCAAATTCAAATATCACTCGCACACAACCAACAAAAATAAAGCAAAGAATAAACTGAAATAAATAAAAACTTTATTGACATAAAGAAATAGGGTACCTACAGCTGTACTAATTATTTTATAAAAAAAAATTGTTTTTCATAACTTTCAGCAATGATGCAGTAGTGCGTAAGCTAAGCACACTCATACTAGGGGAGCTTTTAAAAGTTCTTACTGAAAAGTACTTATTTATTAACTTGGCTGGTTTAAACGAATTGTGTGCTAAAGATATTCAAGTAAGAAACTAACACATATTCTAAGTATTTTTTAAAATATCGCAATTTGCTTTAAAAAATACTATTTATTTTTTTAGATGGGTCTAGTGGAACTTCAAAATGGCATCGAAAAGCCCCAAAGTATTGGCGTTCAATTACAAAAGAATCAACCCTACAGTTTATTAATTTATATTTATTTCTACAGCCAATCTACAGAGAAGTAATATCTATTACTATTGTGTCCATGTTTAATTTTTTTTTTTATTCTAATTTTGTTTTATTTTCTTTTAGTCCAGAAGAATCTACGGCACCTCTGTTGCCTTATTTAGTGGAACACATTTTGCGTCTACCAAAATCTTTTATACCACCCCCGTACATTATAAAAGCAATTTGGCTTGTTTTTTCTGTAATGTATATTTTAATAACTAAATCTTAACACAAGTGGCCGAATTGGTCAGGCATCCGCCCAAGATTGCCGCGAAAGGATGGGGGTCGAGTCCCGCCTCGTGATCGAATTTTTTCTATTCTTTATAAAAATTTATAAATCTTAAAAGTTAATATACCTAAATTGTTGTTAATTTAATAAAAAAAAACCGATAGAAAATTAAATGTTTTTCGATGCCTTTTATGTAGGGAGGAAATGTTTTACGACAATATGAAAATTTGTGGAAATTTTTACATTCAGCTTTTTATGTTCAAATTACCAGTATTTAACATTTCATTTGATAATTACTTCCGTATAGATGTCAACAATTTCAAACGGGTCTTTAGAATCGCTAAACGAAAGAGTATATTTGGAGAAAGCCGCAGATCGTCTCGTGAGTTTCCTACAACCAGACCCTGCGGTATACTATACCCATCATCCAGCTATTTTATTCTGGGCATTTACTTCTTTGAGAATTCCGAATTATATTAGAATGATTGTCGTAAGTATATCGTATATGTAAAAGTGGAATGAAATGTTATGTTTCCTTATACCACGTTTATTTTTCAATGTACCCACATTTTCTTTTTACTATTGGACTCATCATTTATTCAGCATTAACTATCTTAAAATTTGGAATATTTTATCAAAATCAATAAGAAATATATTATCTTCCAAAAAATACGTTTTTTATCGTTTGTGTTAACATTATTGAAATTTAACTATTCCTAGCTTTCACAATGGTTAAAAACGGAAACGACTCTACCAGAAGACCTTGTAAAAGAACCATTAGTTTGGGAACTACTTCTCGATGTTCTAACTAAAATAAGAGATACTGATATAGTATCAAATTGTATGAAATCTCTAAACTCATGTTTGGAAGAAGGGGACGAGGGTTTTAAGGAAGAATTCGGAGTTCTCATTTGGTCCATGTTGCCTGGAGTATTGTCCAAGACCTTGATAAACTGTGAACATGCAATAGGTAGGTATACGTTGAAATAAAGAAAATATAAAAATAACTTTTATGTTAAGAAATAATGTGAATACTTTAGGTGCATACAGATTTTTGTAAACAAACGTCATTAAAAATAGTGGTAATATTCATTAATCCCTACTTCAATATAACTAATAATAAATAATGCCAGAAAAAAATAGCAAGTTTCACATCTAATGAAAGGACTGCTTTTCTTCGTGAATGGCAGAACCACTTTTATTTATAACTGTGTTTTAATATCCGGTATCTAGACTACGAAGCTAAGTCTAGATTCCGATGACAGGATAGAAAGATGTAGTTCCTTTAATGATCACATTAAATGTATACTCACTCATTATTTATTTTATAGAAGTGAAACTTCTTTATCGGGGTTGGAAAAAAATGAAGTGTAACATTTTTTCGTTACGCGCCATCTTTTTCTTATGCCTACCACACGTGATTCGACGTATTTCTGTAAAGCTGCATATATTAAATTATTTTTTGAAAAATAAGGTCATAAAGAAGTTTCACTTCTTACGCGTGTAAACTGTAAACTAGTACACGCACACATTTTTTTATTACCTTGTAACTATTTATTTCATATCCATTGCTATTATTTTTATAAGCTTTTTTATAAATCAATTAAACTACGGAATTTTAAAGTACCAATTTATATTCAAAAATAATTTTCAGACACAAACATTTGCTATTTCCTCGACTTAGCGACTAATCTATTGCCATCGGAATTAGATCAAGGAGCGTGTTTGAAAATATCTGTGCTATTAACTACGATTTATTCTAAGAACGTTCCAGAAAATTCTAGTGACTTGGAAATAAGGTTTCATTATGATTACGTGTGTCTGAAACTGTGTCTATTGCTTTTACAATTTGCGAGTGATCAAAATGATTCTAAGGGTATGTTAATTAGTTTTCCTTAACCACTTGTACATATATTTTAAATTAATATAAAACTGACAAGTGATAACTGCGTTAAAAACAACCGACTTCAAACTTGCACTTGCAACATTTACAAATACAGACAAAAATGCTCATAAAATAAAAACTACTGGGCCTATCCGAATAAAATTTTTATGGGACCAATTCGACACCATCCCGCATCGAACAAAAAAACAATCACGTAATTCGGTTCAGAAACCTCGGAGTAATCGGTGTACATACATTAAAAAAACCTCCTCCTTTTTTTGAAGTCGGTTAAAAATTGCTATGAAATATTTCAATTACATATTTCAAATTTAATTGTTGATATTTCCACATGCCTATTATTAATTAAAGATACTTTATGTAACTAACTATTCATGTAAAAAGTTTAATTAAATAATTTCGTAATTTGTGTGATTCACTTCCATACACAAGTTAATAAAATATGTATATATTTTTATACCATTTAACTGTGGTTTTTAGTGCTATTAACATACACAAATAAGCCGGGTTTCTTGTCCAAAGTTTTAACAACTATAAACAGTTCGGATGAGAACGTAGCCTGTACTGCGCTACGGCTGCTCTCATATATTGTCCATTACTTCCATAAAAATAATTATCAAGTAAGTTTTTACTTTAATAATTCCACTATTAATATTGAATTCCCATCGGCCTCTATTTAAACTATCCAAAAAAAGGGCTACATGTGTTTTTTAAAATATTCTGTATAATTTTATATGTCGCAGCCAACTGGCTAAATCAGTTGTCCTAATAAAAAGCCTAGAGTCTTCAGTCTTGATAACTTGAACTAAGTACTTGAAAGATATCCAGCAGTATAATTTAAGAAAAGGTAGTCTCGCAACGTTTCAACCAGTTGGCTGTAACATATACTTTAGTTTTACATATATTTTTTTGTGTTATTATTTCTAGGCAAAATCTCATTTACAAGTAAAAACTGATATGCTAGTAAGATCACTTAAACAAGATAGCTCCAGTGATCGGGGTAGCTCCTTACTACAACTGATATATACCGTATTAAGTTCTGGAGTACATACACCGCTGGTTTTGACGTACTCTATTGAGGAGATACCTTCGCAGAACCAGCAGTGTAACGCGTTGAGGGCTTTGATGTTTAGAATACAGATTATACTTTGTTATAGGGTAAGTATTTCATAATTGTATACATTACTTTCGCAATTCAATAGAAACTAATGAATTATCCATACTAATATTATAAATGCGAAAGTAAGTCTGTCTGTCTGTTACTCAATCACGCCTAAACTACTGAACCAATTATCATGAAATTTGGTATGTAGATATTTTGATACTTGAGAAAGGACATAGGCTACTTTTTATCCCGGGAAAATGACGCAATCCCGAAAATCCCACGGGAACGGGAACTATGCTGGTTTTTCTTTGACTGCGCGGGCGAAGCCGCGGGCGGAAACCTAGTATTCCATATATTTTTGTTGAGTATAGAATGATAAAGATAAATTGTCTTCTAAGGAATCACAAACTATTCTTATAACTTCACTTCACTATTTTCTTGTTGTTCTGTATTCAATGTATTGCCTCATCACAAATAAGTTATTTTCATTATTTCCAAATCAAATAACATGTACAACAACAACATTGTATGTTTATCTTATTTCTTCTATAATTCTTCTTCATGTAAACAATATTTTAAGGACTCAGAGCATCGTTCATCAGCGGGTTGGAAGACCTTAAGCTCTATATTTAAACACGCTATTGTATACAAAAACGATCCAAAATTAGTTGGACTTCTCACTTGCCAACCCTGGATATACACCCTTATTAGATTCCAATTAGCGCAAGACGTGTCTATAGAATTCCTAACTTTTCTTAAAAATTGGCTAATTTTACTCAAAATTGCTATAAAGAAGCATAGACAAGATCGAAAGATTCTTATATCTAAGTACAGTTTGATAACTCGTACTATGGTGTTAGTCAAGAAATCCTTGGGTGAAGAAAATAATAAGGAAACTAAGGATATCGTCTTGAATACTGTTGCAGAGGTTTTAGAGGAATGTACTAGTAGAAAATGATCGATCGATCTTTTGTTGCCTCTGTTCAAATACATTTCATACAATTTCAATTAAAATTTATTGGTTTAATTACAATTATAATATGTATATCTTGGTTTTATTTTAAATATCTTCTTTCACTAAAAATTATAATACAGACAAAAATATTGAATTATTTTGGCACCAAAAATATACCCCAATTATAAAAATTCTTATCCGTGTATTGGAATGCCTGAAAAACTATTAAAATGAATATTTCTTCTAATAAATGTAATTATTGTATTGCAATTTAAGCACATAATATAGCGCGAAATAGTTCGGAAGTGAGCAATTACAGTTTCCGGTAAAGATTGGATAATGTCAGTAATGTGAGGAAAATTGCTTTTCGCATTTCCTAGTGTTACGAGCACAGAGTAATAAATTAATCAAGGCAAGTACAAGACGGTTCATTAATTTATTTTTCGTTTGTAACATGCATCTTAGCTAAAGTTACATTTGTGTTTATGACTACAATTAAAGAATGATATAAGTAGGCCGCTTCTTTGGTACAGTGATTAACGCGTAAGTGTAGAAACGAGAGGTTCCGGGATCGGTTCCCACTGGAACAAAATTGTAGCAGGGCACAGTAGAGACGGAAATTGATGTGATACAGATGTAATATGCATCTGCCCCACACCTCATAAGGGAAAGAATTTATAACAAAATTTAGAGACAGTTAAAGAGCTAATTATATAATCTTATAAAAGATGTCCCTTAATGATACCAAACTAAAAGGGTCATGCCACCATTCTCACCCAAAATTTTAATTAAAAAAAAAACAAAATATGTACAAAGAAATAATTTTCCTCCTACAACATTTTTAGCTCGAACTAGCAAATCCGAAAAAAGATAGCTAGAATCACTTTAGCAAATAACATTACAGTATGGACAGTAATATTAATTTTACAATTTAGCATCTGCCATGTAAATATTGTTGATAGTTATATAAGCCGCGAACAAGGACCACGTAATAATTAATTATGACTTTCTATTTTATCGGCTGCCCAAAATTATTGCTGAGGCACTTTCCATACATTTTACATTCAAAGAGCCGGGAGAAATTATAGGCTCACGCGTGTATATGCGCTCTGGAGCCCGACTTGAATAGAAATCATTATGAAAGTAAGGTCTATGGATTATAATTTATTTATCGTAACGATCATGGGCATTTCAATTCAAAGGGCAAATATGTGGTATTTCGTAACTTTGTCATGGTGTGAATGGTAAACTTTAGATCCATAAGAACTTGAAGATTTCGCCCAATAAATAATTTCTAAAATAGCATGACTGTGTCGTGTGTAATTTTTTTTCGGTATATTTAGAAATTATGTATAATGTAATGAGGTAAAATATATTTTGTATTTTTTTTTGTAATGCTTTCACACAAAAATTACTGGTCCGATTATAAAAATTATTTCATCATAATGCATCCTGAGTCACATAATGGCTATGTTTTAATTATTTTTATACTAGGTCAGCATATAGGCTATGTTTCAATTCCTTTTATCCTAGGTCCTAGGCAGAGAAGCAGATAGTAGAAAAATAATGTATACATGAATTTTATAATTAACCAAGAAAACAAGAAAGTGTGTTTAGCCATAAACAAGTTATTATTTAATCACACGTTGCCAGTAATTGCTGTTACACTACAATTATTCTTATTGCAACATGCTATACAGATTTATACAGTTTACAATTTACATATTCCTGTATTCAGATTACAACTTTTCTATTTCCTATTATTTATAAAATTAAATAAACAATTTTCTTTTACACTAATTTGGTATATGGAATAAACACGACTTACTTTTTAGTCTAAATATAACACATTTCAATATAAAATGAACTCAACAGTTTTACATAACATTAACGAACAACTTGGTAACGCGCTACACCCTCATAGACATATTATATTCATTGGAGACCACTTGGCCAGTCAATTCACTGAAAACGAATTTCCATATATTTCCCACCACCCTAGAAGCAAGCTCGTCGGTCTCGACTAACAGACATTCAGACGTTTCGGACCGCGGCCTGCGCGCGCGTTTGTGTGTACCATAGTGTTGTGACAGTGATGCGAGCGTGTATACTCAACTTTATTTTGTGATAGATATGTATGTGTGTAGTAGCCGTAGAAAAATGAGCGGTAAGTTATGAATATTATTTTATTATTAAATTCAATTTTATATAAAAAAAAATATTAGATTGAACGAAAAGAAATCAACTTATAATTGAACTGAATTATTAAGTACCTATCTATGAATTATAACAAGTAAGAAAAAATATGGGATTTTTACAAGTAAGTGATCTACGAGTCTCTTTTATTGATAGAGCAGTAAGTATGCAAATAATAGCCGTTAGACATTACTAGTGCGTTTGATCTATATCGCTCTATTTACAGAACCAGTAAGTAAAGCTAATTCTTAGAAGTTTTTGTCAATTGAATTTATATACGCACTACACATGGTCATGTTTCACATTGATTTTCTTATGATATTATACAAAAATAAGATAAAATAAGAAATCGCTTAAAATATTCATTCGAATGATTCGAAACAATAATACATTCATCAATCAATTTTTACTATATCGATAGGTTTTCCTAAAAAAACAAGTCAAATACCTACTTAGCTAAAGCTAATTTTGATTTTTTTTTTAATTGTGAGACGAGCTCACAGAATATATACCTAAACTTGTAACAAGTAAAATTTATACATTGGTAAAGTATCCTGTAAGATGAATTTTAAAATCGTGATTTTTTTCGATGTACACGAGCTTACACAGGTTCTCTCCACTTGTACTAACTACCTATTTATCAACTATATTTGTTACATTTTCTATCACATGAAGTTCATACTAAACATATCATCTCCCATGGGATCAATTTCCACTTAACTCAATTAACACTCATAAATGCGTTAACGAGAACGAGTATGACCGGCTTACACAGTTTAAATCAGTTTCCATTTTAAATTATTCTACTTTTTGTGTACATAACGGTTGGGTTTACATTTCAGTATGAAACATATGTAGATTGTAGAATGCAATGAATCTATCATGCACTTGCTATGTTCATTCAATTAATATGTAACAGGAAAATAATTAGTTTTCCTGCAGTTTTGGTATTCATGAAAAAACGTAGGTAGGTAAACTTTTGACCTATACGTAGTCTACAACAGCTAAAGTTTAAAAAAAAAGTTTATTTTTTGTATTTTAAAATTTCGCCTAGCTACCTAATTATCTAATTGACCAATAGATTTAATTGCACAAAATTATTTTACTGTCCCTTTATGTTCTTAAATGATTGTTGTATGCAAAAGCTTTGTGTAATGAAAGCTCGTCTTACAAAAGGCACGCTTTTATTTCAGTTCATTTGAATATTTCAATACAATTTTATCTATTATCCAAATATTGTAGTTAGGTAAACAAATACAAGTTATTGTCGCTTAAGAATAATGTAAAAATAGAAAGCAAGACGTGATCAATTATTCAGTTTCACTTCTTTGTTAGTTAGAACGATTTGCGGTAAATTAAATCCAGAACAATCTTTTTCATAACTCAGAAGCGTGATAAGGAATTCAGCTTGAATTTGTGGTTTCTTTTGTTTCGATTGTATCAGTGATTTATATCGTTTTAACTGAGTAGATCTTTACTGGAGTATGTGTGAGTGGTGTGCGATAAACATGTGTTATAGTTTTAATCTTGTATAATTAATTAATGTAAAGTTCGAATTATATATGTTTTTAATTAATATTGTATGTTATGTTTGAAATACTTTCTACTTAATAAAATTAGGTCAGTAGAACTTTATTTTAATAATATGATGAAGTGATAAATTATTTTTTGATCTAGTTTCACTGAACTTTTTTACGTATTTCATATGAAGCTTTGATAGAGCTTTTTGTACATCGTAAAGCTTTTTTTGTCTTATGTCATAACGATCACCTTTCCTGGGGAGAAAGAAGGAAAATATATAACCAGTAGGTAATAAGCGCAAAAGTTAGCGTGTATTTAATTATATAGCTCACGTACGGAACAAAATGATATTGATGTAATTTTAAGGAAGCTGTTTATCTATACCGTGTCACAGATAATATAATACAAGACTATGTATTAGCGATCTATCAAACTATCTATGAAATTTTTTATTTGTTACAAATGCTATCTTTGATATCGCGTCGCCTTAGTAGAGTAATAATTTATCACTTCCGTAAAAGTTTTACAAGAAATAAATAATAAGTTAATAGTTTTTTAACTAGTATTTTTATATTCAGAATTACCACATCGCTCTACTTGTCCAAATGCTAACAAAATTTACAACAGTAGTTAGGAAAATATATCTTTTTACTTCTTAATCAAAATAGAATCAGCACAGTTACAAATTGCTCGTTAATAAATCTATAGTGATTGCATCGAGTGACACATTTTTCACTCCATTTCGGGCTCATTACTATTTACTTTCGCCCAAGAAAAGCGGCCGTTGAAATTGGTCATGTTTTGTAACAAATGTGCGTTATAGTCATGGTTATAGTGCTACCGTTGTTTTATGGGCCCTTACATGTCTTGTTACATAATCAAAATGCGAGTATTGTTCTACAAACTTTCGTTTATGGGCGATTTAAGTGTCATTTATAATATAACACGCTATAAATGATGTAGTAAAATGATATCACCGAGTCTAATTGCGTAATATGATACGAAAAATTAAATTGATACATAAAGAATATTTTTTTAATGTTAATGAAGTAGAGTTTTATACTACTGTGATAAATAGATTACGTTCTTAGAAAATGTAGAGATAATTGTGTTGCAGACTTTTTATATTAATTTTGGTTCACTGAATAAATTATGAGGAAATCTTGACTTCTTTAATAATCTCTTAATATATACATATAAATCTCGTGTCACAATGTTTGTCCTCAATGGACTCCTAAACCACTTAACCGATTATAATAAAATTCGCACACCATGTGCAGTTCGATCCAACTTGAGAGATAGGATAGGTTTTATCCCGAAAATCCCACGGGAAAGGGAACTATGCGGGGTTTTCTCTGAAAACGCGGGCGAAGCCGCGGGCGGAAAGCTAGTAAGATTATAAGCAAAGGTACCTTCATTATGCTTCTTTTCATCAAGTTTATTACATATACATTTTAGTGACCCTTTTTCTTCAAAAATAATTTTAACTTTTTCTAAATACAATGACAAAGCATTATTTTTCAAAAAGCAATTTTGCATTGTGCCTAATTTTTCCAATACCCACTTTAAAGCTATACATCATTCTCTAGTAATTTATTCTTATTCAACTAACAGTATGATGCTTTCGTATGAATCAGCGTATCTATTGTACTACACAGATATCCGGGTTTGGCTGTACATTATGGTCATTATGCACAATAATCTAGGCTCTTTCAAGTTTTCAATATGTACAATATAATTTTACAAGTGTAGAAAATGTATTTTAATGATCTAAAAGCCTGTAATTTTAAAAAATGTGTATGTAAGTATACCTATATTTATTTCTCAACTAAATTTTCGTTAAGAATTCTTTATAATGATTAGGATAATCCAATAAGTACCGTGAGTTACAAAACTAATACGAATTTTATACAAATTCAACCTCAAATAAATAGAGATTTCACAATAAGTGATAACAATATAAGTTAAAAAAAATCAAATTTGTATCCTTCTTACATAGGTTCTCTTTTAATCAAGAATTAATTGCCAACCCAACCAAACATAACCAATTGAACAATAGTTAATATATAGTAAATAGATAGTGACCTGTTTATCATTGCATTCAACTCATTAATTCCTATATACAAAAATAAAATGCAAAAAACACCTTGACCTCACAAATCACGGAATCAAGTTCACGAGGTAACGTAAATAAAGTCGAGAGCCATCTACCAAGATCATTGACCGTATGCGTTGGAATATTTTAATATTGGACTGAAATCCGAAAGTGAATCGTCATGGCGCAGGCGGGTCACGTACCCAAGGAAAGTGACCACGAAGGTCACGGGCGGTGAATCGTAATGAAGCCTTACTCTTTTTGAATAGTGATTAGTGTCATTACACGCAGTTTGGGTTTGTGTCTTTAACTGTTGTACCGGTGTTTTCTATCGTTGTGGGGCTAATTAAGCTGTCGATTATTGGCTGTAACGAGTGTGGAACTAGTTGAACCGAAAGTTTTTCGAATTTATGTTACGTATTCTGTTAGATGTTCTAAAGTTCTACAGTTTATTTAATCGCTTTTATTTCTAGATTTAAATGGATATGAATGGAATAAGAATACATTTATTGTAACTGAAACTATTAGGTACTTCAATTGTATATAAGGTTTTTGAATATATAATATCAAAATACACTAAAATACAAAATGATTGTCAACATTATCCTCATACTCCCACAGTCATTACGTTTTTACATGCTGTATTTTATACTTTATACTATACTATTCCGACATGTACAAGGCAGTCATTACATAATATTACCATGTACATTGATCAAACTTTTACTCCCAACAAAACATCTATTTCTGAATTCCCACATGAAGAATGGACGTCGACAAAAGTGACAGTTTATTGCCATGGCAATGACATCAATCGATTTGCGGCGTGTGAGTTTTGTTTTTTGGCTCCGGTTCCGCAAGAAATCGGGGAAGTGAGTGTGGGATCCTTTATTTGATTTGCATGTGAGCTTGTTTATGTTAAATTTATTAGACAGCTATTTCAAAAAGGTTGTCACTCAAAAACTTTTACTGTATAAGTTTCAGAGCTTGACCGACAATCAGTGCGTACGTCAGTCGCGCTTGTCATATGTATGGAAATTCATAAACCCGTTTATAGCTAGACCGACCATACGCACGCGTATTGTCATGCGCATTAGCGTCATTATACGTAGTATATTATTATTAGTCTGTGGTGTCATAGTCATACAATTGTTGATGCGTATCGTCAGGACCGACGGTACGCACTGACAGTCGGTCAAGCTCTGCAACCAGCCAAGCTTTTGATATTACCACCGAACGACATAATATGTCGTGTCGTATTATATAGATGGATGAAATGAATAAATGCTAGTGTAATATATTGAACCAACCAACTATAAAGTTTATGTTTCATAATAAAATGTATCTCTATGTAACGAGCCCGGAAAACAACCATAACTTAGTTTTATGAAAGCGTTAATAAAATATAACATATTCATTAAAATCTTTAAGAAATTTCGTGTATGTTACATATGATTTGAATTAGTATAATATTGGAATAGTCATTGCATAAAATACATTGCATGATTGGAATTGCCAGCTAAGTGCTACAGTTAATCGTATAAATAACTATGTCAGTGGGTGACCCACGCCATGTTTTTCATGTTTATTATACCCATTATTACATCTTCTATCCTTTGAAATAAATGTAGATTTATCTGAAGACCAAAAAATTTACCTACATATTATAAAATATTAATAATTGGCTTATACAGATATACCTACTTTACGGCTACTGCAAATGCATAACATGCGATGTCTTTCTATAGAGACTATGGTGTTGTTTGATAGCGTTAACAGCATGTCCTACAAAAGAGTTCAACGCGCTACGGAAGCTACGTAGTCTTTAACTTCTCTGTACATACAAATATATTAGTTTGCTCTGTGATAGAAATAGAGAGAACATCTAAACTTACCTCGTCGACGTATGTTCCTATTGTTAGAAATACTGATTAATGATTTAATTCGATAGATAAATCTTATAATTATATGACATAATTATTTTCAAATTAAGGAAGCGCAAAAGTTGGGATTTGGAAATTTTTTAAAATTAAGATAGATGAAATCTTGACTTGGATCATAGGGTTTTTGTAGTAAAAAAAATATATGACGTTTTATAATGATGTTTTTATCCATCTATTTAATAATGTAAACAAATATGTATGTATAATTAATATTACTTATTCACTTCTTACCTAAATTTTCTCTCAAAGAAAGCCAAATAAAAAATAAATGTTATTCAAATTTTCGGTTTCTCTTTTATTATAATTAACTACCATTATTTTAAACCTTTCTTTAACACCGTTTAAACTTTTGTTATCATTCTCCTATGACTTAAACTCACTTTAACTTAAAGTTATAATTTTCCAGGGTGTAAATTATATTAAGGTTTTAATTTTCTATGTGATCGTAATTTCTCACATTCATAAACTAAGCTATTTATTAAACACTAGCTTCCGCCCGCGACTCCGTCCGCGCGGATGTCAGTCTTCGCGTGGATGGTTTATTTCTCCATTTTGAGTAACTCAGACAATGACATCTTATAAAATATATATATTGGACCCAAATACGGTTAGGCCTATAATAATACGCAACGTGTGTTCGCGGTTCTACAGAAGAACGTCTATGGATAAAACTGAAAAATTAAGATTAATTTTTTTCTACGTATTTTTCCAGAATAAAAAGTATCCCATTTTACGCCCAGGATAATAAGGTATAATTATACCATGTTTCATCGAAATCGAACCGTTAGTTTTCACGTGATGCCTTCACATACAGACAGACAGACAGACAGACAGACAGACAAAAATTTTTTTAATCACATATTTGGGTTTGGTATCGATCCAGTAACACCCCCTGGTATTTATTTTTTCAATATTTTAAATGTACAGAATTGACCCTTCTACAGATTTATTATATGTATAGATGCGTATTCAGCGGATAATAAATATGAATTATTGCATTAAAATAATATAGAAATAATAATAGTTATTTAATTTCTATTATTAGCATGCGTTACATTTAAGAACCGTACCAAATAATCGCAAATCACAAGATAATGGCAGCAATGATTAGATGGAACGACGCACGTGCATTTAGCGATTCGTGAGATGTAAATAGGAAAATCACTTTTATTTTCAAGCTGTTACGGTGTACTGTTGCTTGTGTGCCGTGCTCTCTCGTGTGATGAAGGCATAAAAATGTATTTTCTCGCAGCAAATAGCTGGAGTGAAACGTTCCACGCTCTGGGGAACATCGCGAGCGAGTGGGAACTCATATGGCACAAGTCAACGTGTGTGAAATTAAATTTTAAGGCGCATTGTCTCTAAGATCGTTTGTTTCACTGAGTCAAAAATAAATACCGATTTTCTTTCTTATATATCACTACATAGTATAAAACAAAGTCGCCTTCTCTGTCCCTATGTCCCTACTCCCTTTGTACGCTTAAATCTTTAAAAAAGGTTTTTTTTTATATTCAAGAGGAAGGTTTTAGTATATAATTTATTAGGTTTTAAACAAAGCGGGCGAAGCCGCGGGCGGTAAGCTAGTAGAGCAAAAACAAATCACGCTCTAGTAGTAAAAAGTTCGCTATTATAGAATTTCAATCGAATTCCTGAGTCGGTCCAAATTTTGAGGTATTTCTTATTTTAAAACTGACAGAAAGTCATTGTTATAAAGCCTTACATTTACTAAAAACCTGTGAAGAATTAAATATACATCTATTCTACATATACAATTATTCGCCAAGGAATGAATTCTTGGTTTGTATTTGTGAATGACTGAAAAAATTTCTTAAGCATCTGAAGTTTGGAAAAGTCTCCACTCAATTTTTCAATTAAAATTGTTTATTTTTCCATATAATATGTAAATGTATCCAATTTTGAATGAGCACTTAATCTCGCACGAAAGCGTGTTGTTGCCTGTCTTTAACTAAAAGATGCATATAATCTCTAGCACATTAATCGTGTAATTACATTTTCTATTTTCCAATATTACGTGATCAGTGTTGCACGTAACACAAGAAGTCAATATCCTTGGACGAGAAGAAGACGAAGGTAATTTGCTTATATGAAATTGCTTAGTATAAAAAGTTTTAGAAAATTAAATATACTTCCCTGTACTGGATAAATTGCCTTAATAAATTTGTAAGGAAATAAATTGTTGTATACTAACCACATAGCTAATGTCATGTTTACTTAGTGTAAATTACATTTTGTACAAATAAATCTATACTTCTATTATAAAGCTGAAGAGTTTTTTTGTTTGTTTGAACGCGTGAATCTCAGGAACTGATCCGATTTGATAAATTATTTCGATGTTAGACAGCCCATTTATCGAGGAAGGCTAGGCTATATATCATCATGCTAAGACCAACAGGAGCGGTACCACGCGGGTGAAACCGTGGAGTGCAGCTAGTTAGTAAATAAATAATGAAAAAACATAGAGCTTTATATTATCTTCGGTCTTACTTTGCTTTATACTGTCTAAAAGGGCATTTATTTGCAAAATAGATCCTGTGAACTATGTTACTAAATTAATGATGATGCATACTACATATTGTGATAATTCTGATCTTTACTGGCACACATTTATAGCAGTAACTAGATAAAACATTTTATACAGTGAGTCACTCGGAGTTACTCACGCATACAAACTTTCAGTTAGATAGGTAGAGACGGGTGATGACTATAGTGTCACGGTGCATACACAAGGCGGGCATACTATATTATGATAAAAATATTTTTATGATATTGTTTAGAAATTCTTGAAAATTTTATGAAGACAAATAAAATGTTATCAATTCAAAGGTTTTATATTCTTTTTTTTCAAATGTAATGTTATAAATACGAAAACTTCCTTACTACTTCCTTACCTATGAATTGATAACTAACAAGGTTAATGAAACATTAATTAGCTCTCCAAAATCTGCGATCTGGTGGTCAAACAAAAAAATCTCATCATACCTATATCTAAAATTTTAAACATAGTTAAAAATATATATGAAAAAGTTTGAATTATAATTCAAACTTTTTCATATAAAATCTTAGAATGTAGTTCCTCGTATCCTAGTGTTTAGCACATAGGTATATTTCTTAACTAATAGGAAAAGTCGTATGGAAAATGAATATAAATTGAACGAAAGTAAAAGTGTCTAATCAAAAACATGCGTCATCCAAAACAACTTCCACTATTAAATTTAATGCAATAGCTTCCTATGAATATGTTAAAATTCTCACACGTACTACCTATGCTATGTCAATACAACATGGCTTTCCGAATCATTGTCCATTCAAAGCAGGTCCCATGGTTATGGTGTAATATCCCCATAACGCAATGAGAACCACGTACCAATGAAAATATAGAAAGTAATTGTATGTAATTTGTTTGGATACTTTTCCTGCTTTTATAATGATGATGACTATAGCCGCTTCATCAAAATAGAAATAATACATGGGCTTTTCAAAATTATGCCGAATCTCAAATTATGCCGAAAACATAAAATTACAATTGAGTTACTACTCAAAATATTGATAAAATCATCGAGTAATAAGTAACCAATAAAATATATTGTCTAACTTTCGCACAATCTTCAACATTATTTATATATAATATATCCAATTGGTTTCAAAGAAAGAAAACATATTAGTACAGTTATACATATTCAGAGACTTAACAATTAACACAAACACGCGAAATAAATACAATTAATAGTAAAAAATGTCAAATCTAACATGAGTTATTTTGCTAGATTAATTACAATGGCATTCTGATTCTATTTGTAGTACCAATTCGTGCAGGTATGAAAAGTATAACTAAAATTTGTGGGAACCAGCGGTCACGGTCATGTAAACCGTTCCGCTCTAAATATACACCGTTTAAGCTTCCAATATATCATGTCTTCCGCTCTTTCTATAGAACGTAAAGAAGTATATATAAAAACGAGTTCAGTTTCGCAAATCGTATGAAACAGATACGATCTTTCGAAATCGGAGGTGTACTGCCGCATTGATTCGCTATTGTTTGAAGTTGCTAATGCAATCAATAAAGCACACGTATTTTCTATATGACATGAACATTTGCACTTCACTATGATAACTTATATTTTCCTTATAATTATAGTACTTACCTACATATAGGATAATGCAATGTACTACGAATACCAATCCATCTTTTTAGATCGGGAAAATATTTTTCTGTCAGAATGCCTACTTATATTTTTTGTCTTGAAATTCGTACATAATATCGATAGAAAATACCAGAGTACATATGAATGACCTATGTATAAATATATAACATCCATACTAATATTATAAATGCGAAAGTAACTCTGTCTGTCTGTCTGTTACTCAATCACGCCTAAACTACTGAACCAATTTTCATGAAATTTTATATGGAGATATTTTGATACCCGAGAAAGGACATAGGCTACTTTTTATCCCGGAAAAATGACGCAATCCCGGAAATCCCACGGGAATGGGAACTATGCGGGTTTTTCTTTGACTGCGCGGGCGAAGCCGCGGGCGGAAACCTAGTATTACATATTTAACCCGTCAATTCCCAGTGTCACCTGTAGGTGACAGTAGTTTAATATTTTTTTTCTACCACATGACAATTAATTTTTGAATTCTACCATGTTTGTTGCAAAGCTTATTAGTTGAACTATTCATGTTTTTTTTCTGGCAAAGCTAACTTTATGATTTTTATCAAATTTGCTTAGTTGTTTCGCGCGTACTTGAAGTAGTCAGAGTTTGTGTGATTCCTTGAAGTGTAAAGTGATATAAAAATGTCCCGACAGTAAGTGTTGTTTTTTTTCTTATTGCATATAGTAAATGAAAGTATTATCTATAATATAAATATATTTTATGATAAAAATAACTAATAGCATCTTCACTACAGCGCTGAAAATATGCCGTGTCACCTGGAGGTGACACTGGGCATTATAATAACTTTATTATTCCGAATTCATTGTAAGTAATACCAAGACTGTTGTTTATTTTCTTCTTATTGCTATGTGGTGATATTGTTTTAGAGGTTGTTTACGTATTACAGGTTGACGTTAGATGAGATTGCCTAGGAGTTGCACGCCAGAGAAGACCCAGGCGATATTATTTTATTTCCTCCTGATGATGGTGTGGGGACTGACGAAGAAAGTGGAGACGAAAATGACGCTAGTATTTTTCATTTTTCTAGTCGCATGCTTTGAGCACAATTAGAATGTAAAAATAAACCTTCCGTCTTTGGAGAAAATTGTGTACATGACGAAGAAGAAGTCGAAATACCGAAGAAAAAATACCTTACAAAGCTTTTGATGAAATTATTGCCGTCATGTGGCATCGTCACCATTGTATCCAACTAACACGGATTGGATCCTATCATAAAAGTAGATCGCTTTAGATTTGTGGATAAAAAACATGTTTTGGCATAGAAGCATCTTACCAAAATGCATGGCTGATCAAAGGGCTGATGGCAACTAACTGGACCTACTAAGATTTCCAACGGAATGTGGTAATCGTAATTCTGCCTATATATTCTCAGTACAAATGAGAGTGCCCACAGAAATGAGGAGAGCTGGAACCGCGGACGACCATTCGGTAGTTGATCTCTCACAATGTAGATGCAGGTACGCACGGTAGGTACCAACGCACTAGAAAAATGTGCGCCAAGTGCAATATCAGTTTACATATAAAGTGTTGGTACATGTTCCAGAATAAATAAGTAATGTATTTCTTTCTACTTGTTCATAAATAAAAATTATTATAATAATTTATTTTTATTCCCAACAAAAAAAAAGAACAACCTTGTTAACCCTTTAGAGTCCTAAGTTAAAACAATGCCCAGTGTCACCTGTAGGTGACACCCTCATAAAAAAAAATTGGGGGGTAGTATTTTTTTTTGTTTTTTGTTTTTGTCCTCGCCAGATGTATTTTAACTATTTCAGTAAAAGAGAAATGCAAAATTGCTATTAACTTAGACATGGGAATTGAAGAGTTAAGACAAAAGTACCTGTATGTATCAGTCTAGAGATGGTGCACTTTCACAAAAAATAATGGACAAATATAATAAAACTACATCTTAGCCCGTTTAGTCAATATATAGAATCGTTAAATAAAATTTAATGCATATTATACATATCTTACACGTAAATAGAAAAGTAAATATATATAACAAGGAATGTCAAATAGAATGACAGTTATTAACAAGCGAAGAAAAGCGATTATCCGTAAAGTAATAAAATATTTTCGCTTTTTTCACCATTTGGTGAGCACTCATTAGCAAATTTTCATCATTCTATGTAAATGGCGCCTTTGATCACTAACTTTTCTGTATTTTTAACCGACTTCAAATAAGAAAGAAGGTTCTATGGTATATTATTTTTAATGATAAACTGCACATCCAAAGGATTCCCTGTAATAAATAAACGTTATACGAGAAATTTTAGCTTAATGTAAATAGACATATTTACCAGAATTTTCCACGCAAAACCAGCTTAAAATATTGTTTTTATACTACAATACAAGATGGCCTAAATCTCACGACATATTGAGTAATATTATCGCTGCTCTACTTTTTTAATAGTGTTTACTAGAACACTTATGAACAATCGATATTTCTGACTTTCCGATATTGTGATTGTATAATTCTTTCGTTTGAATAACTGTATACAATGCGGAAGACTATAAAACTATTTTACATCGTTATGATTGCGTTAGAGCCTACACGATTGTAGGTTTTCAAAATTAGCATATAATTAGAACTCCACCCCTATCCGAATATGGTGCTATAACACGAGTATGTCTTATTGAATAATAATAATAGGCTTACTATCACTTAACATCTAATAAACACCCTCTTTTTCAGATTTATTTCTTTATTTCTTATTTAAGATATATTTTACTTAGTGATACTTATATAATATAATATAATAATAATATATACGAGCAAAGATAATTAACGTATTTCCACGTGTTTGCAGAGTTGCGGCTATTGGTGTCGCTCTTGCTGGTGCAATGCTTCATCTTGTGTGCAGACTGCATCAAACACCATCGTCGGTCCATGGGACCACATTCGGTAAGTTTTATCTATTTTTAAGAGCTAATGGATACCTTATGTATTTAAACATTGTATTTTTTCCATTTCTTTTAAATTCTATCACATTAATACGTGTCGATACTCAACTTGATCCGTGATTTTTTTGCAGACTGTTTGTTCCTTAAATTGGCCAATAACATCATCATTATTATGAGAAATAGTAAAGTTAAGCTTTTTGAAATCTAATTTCACTGGGTAGTAGTATGACACAAATTTAAGAAGATACCGTATTGAAAGTTGTTAAGGCAAACACAATGATTGACATTTTTGGTTCATGCTAGCTAACGTTTATTTCTTATTACATTGGAAATTATACAGCAAAAATGAGAATAAGCCGTTAAAAATCTAATTTATTATTTATTCTTTTCAGAATTTACCAGTGTCGAAAAGTGGATGGAGACCTGTTGTGGGATCCGAGGGGCTCTTTTACGGTTCATTTGGAACTGCCCCGCTTCATGCTCCTTATAAATCGCCTGTCCCAATTCATGACTACTATTCTTCAACTGGTCGCCCGTTAGCCCAGCGAGATGTCGCTAAACTGACATCCATCGCCCAATCGTACCGACCAACAACCTTAAGAACCGTACCGGTTTCACAAGGAAACCCAGCCGGCAATCAGCCTATAAACTCTTATCTCAATCCTTATGCTTTACCCAATAATGGCTTCACTCAGTACAAGTTCCTCCAGAACTATCCAGGCGACAACGTATTCATCAGAAACCCTCAAAATCAGTTTCTATCACGTCCCGTGTATCAACAAAAGTTTCCCACAAAGCAGAAGCAGCAACAACAACAGCAACAGCAATACCATAATAATATTTTACAATCACTGACAAGCATTCAGCCAATTCATTTCGGCTATTATTCCACACCTACACCAGTGAATATCCTTGGAAATCCCATACAAATATACGCCAGACCAGATTCGAAGCGACCACAGGCGAGCGGTACTGAAATTTACAAACAAGAACTTTACAAACTTCCAAACAATGCGCAGCAAGTGAACCAACAAGCAAATCAGCAAGAGAATCAGCAAGCGAATCAGCAATCTAACCAACAAGTAAAAACAGCTCAACAACAAGCGGTCGCAGCTACTAATCTCCAGTCAGCCAATCCCTACTTTCAATATTCTTTACAAGATTTGGCCCAGATACAGCAACTGCCTCATAGTCTTTTAAGTATGAATCTGTTCACATAATATATTATCTAAGATCAAAAGTTATTTACACTTTCTTTTACCTCTCAATCTTAAAAAAATATGTGTAAATGCAATTTCAAAGTGTTTTTCATATTTTCAGGTTCATTTGGATCGTTCGGCATTCAATCTGTCAAAAACAGAGATCCAGGATATTCTACAACAAAGGGCACTTATCAGCAACCACAACCGACCAAGCAGACATTGTTCCAGTCATTGAATTTCCAAAATGGTGTGAAGTCTACACCTGCTGTATTCGCAACCTCAACTCCAAACACACAGGCTATACAAAATCAATTTAGTTTCGGTACGACATTCAACGATCTAGCCAATGTACCAACACCTCGCACTAAACCAGCACATCCCACTAAAATAGATCCCAACGCGGGCAAGAAAACGGGTGGATTTAAACCAAGTCCTCAAGATCCATTTATTAAAACCAACCAACAAGGAGAACAAAATAGAATAACTACGTATAATCCTCAAATTCCACATGTAACATCAGCGCCAAATCAGTACTATGATTATAATTTCGATTTACAAAAAACACAACAACAAAATTATAATCAGGATAATCTAAACTACAATGGGAACAATCAACAATTATATGACAATGTAGGTCTAAATCAACAAGTATCTCAGCAGTACATAAATGCACCGAGCGCATCAAACGCAGATAGTACTCTCAGTGGTGTGTCATATCAACCAACTTACGAAGTTACTGATAAAGAGGCAGATGATGTCACGCACGCTTCTACAGGTGGTTGGTTACAAGATCCATATGAAACAAATGAGAAATTAACCGAGGATAGTACGTTAAAATCAGATTACTCAAACGCCTTATTTGCTACTCCGACTACTACGCTTAACGAATCCCCTGATGAATATGCTATTGTAACCGAAGCAGATATAGGATTTGAAAATGGATTTAATTATAATAGCCAAATAGAAACTCAAAGTAGGCGACCATTGGGCGATGATTTTGAACCGATTGGACAGCAGAAACTCAAAGAATATTACTACAAAGTATCGACACCATCAAACAGGCGTACTAAGAAACCGGCTAAAATCGTACAGGAAGTTACAACACAAGCAACTGTATCAAGTGAAGTTCCAGTAGAGGCTCTTCCGACACTACCACCTGATCAACATTTCAAACGACCTAGTGCCCCTGAAACTACGGAGAAGGAAAGAACTCGTAAAAGAAACAAGATAAGGAGACGCCGTCCAATAGGTCATAGACATAGGGACGAATCAAACACACCAAAATCTACAACTACTACATCTGATGTGCCTCAAACAACAGAAGAAACTCACACAGTTAGACCTAGGATAAGGCCATTAAAACCTAGAACAGAATCACCACTTACAACACTTAGTGTTACTACCGAATTAACTACAAGTGCATTGCCAACAATTTCTCCTACTTCACCAACAGTTACAGCTATGAAGAAAAAAGTAAACCATCAAAGGTTTCTCACTACTAACGCGGCAAGACAAGAAACAACAACGCAAATAATAAGCGAGGAAAGTAAAGAATCACCCATTATGAAAATAGCGACACGTCCCCAAAATACAAGAAATTCTTACGATTATAGAAATAGTGAAGTTCCTGATTATAGCCATAAGCAAGACGAAAAGGATACGCCAACCAGCGATATATCTGTTAGCTTAACAGACACATATAAAAATTCAGCCGATATTCTCAAAGATTTTTCATTTCACAGAGACGTAAGACCCGTTGAAATCAAAGAAGTAACTACTGAAGCCATTCGCGAAAGTGCTGAAATAGAAACAACAACAACTCCCAAAACAGAGACATCTAAAAATATAGGAAAAATACAACGACCCAAATTAAAGAATAAATATGACAGACCGAAATTTAGCGTTAAAGATTATAGAAATAGACTAAGTTCAACAACGAGTAGCACTGAAAAACCCACAGAAAATACGCCCAGAGCGAGACCGCTTAGAAAGAATCCCTATTCAGAAATTAATTCTGATGTAGAAACAACGACAGAAAGGAAGCGATTTACACCAAAAGAACCAAGACATAAACTTAACAGAACAGACAACAATGAGCAAGAAATACACTCACGTACACACATCAGACAAAGACAGACAACGCCTGATACAACAGAAAGTACAACACAAAAAATCTCTGCAAGAATACGCAACGGTCAACGAAGACCTAAGCCCACAGAAGAAACTATAGAAACTTCCAGCACAACAGTCGGCAAGAGGCCTTTGAGGAAAAAAATCAAAGACTCTGAAACCGGAGAATCAGTTCAAGACGTGTCTATCAGTGAAACAGCATATAACTCTGATCACAAAAACGATTTCACTTCAGAGAGAACGAGGTCTGAGAGTGCTATAATGAAAATAGCAGATAAAAAACATCAGGACCACATAGAGCGTCTATTCGAGCATTCTAAACGGGTTTCAGATTTGACTCTTGCCGCGAGCAAGGACTACAACACACCTGGTATGTTTAAGACAGTTTCATCGAACAGCAGGCGAATACCGAACTATTTTACGATAGCAACAGACGATCCAATACTTCCAATAGAAGCATTTTTCCCGCAGCTTAACCAAAAGAAGGAATCTCAACTTTCCTAGTTAGTTTTACCAAAGCAAATCTCTTTGTCTGCCAAAGCGTCATTTTCTAAATCTAGTTTAAGGTAGAATTATTTATTAACATTTTCTCCATTAACCACGGCAACGGACCACGGATTAGAGTCATCAGTCAATATATGTTTTTTTTCTATTCTTCAAAGGGCATTTATTGGGTTTCAATTTTAGGTACTACATAATTTCTTATATTATTCTTACATAGATTTTAAGCTTAAAAAATACTATTTTATATAAATTAAGCAGTTGCCGTGAAAATGATGACGCCTAAAGCGGTTGTATACAACCCACCTGCATTTTATCTTTAACTGTCCTTGGTGCTCATTTAATGTTAGTTAATCTTAGTGATACGAAGGAAGTATTATGTGTGTGTGTATCAGTGTGTCTCAATATTTATATCGATAGGTTATTGTAAATAAAAAACTCTTATTTAATGAATTCTTTTATTTTCCCTTTACAAATTATAAATAACAAATTTACGCAGCGTGCGCTTGTTCGGATTCTATTTTGGACATCTTTTGAATACATTTCAAAGCCGCTTGATGAATTGTTTTGTCCAGAGAATCTGAAAATGAAAGAATCGTACAAATTAAAATTTGTAAGAAGGAAGAAAAAAAAATGTGTGGTTTTAATAGGATCACGGTGAAAGTGAAACTTTTTTCACACTATAGACATTTAACTAAAAATTATCGTATTTGTACGATAATTATCGTATGTATCGTGCGTCACGCGACATGCGCTACACAGACCAAAAAGTTTGAGACGATGTAATAAAAGTTTCACTTTAATATTTTAGAGAAATTAAAGACTTTTTAACGGATATTAAACGCGATTTATTTATTACTGTCTCGACTTTTCGAATACTTTACAGCGAGCGTGGTCACGGGGAGACACGCATTTCCCTCCCTCCCTCCTCGTTTGAAATACGTTGAAAAGTCTTTAATTTCTAAAAAATACTAAGAAAAAATATGTCAATTTTAAACACATGAAATAAAAAATGATAAATTTAAAATAACTAGAACAATCTTATAAAGTTCTCGTTGATGCATAAATAAATAGTTAACACAGTAAATATATCTTCATAATGTTGTAGATTCAGAAGATTTTCCGCTATTTTATATTACTTTATAAAAATCAATCCTAATTTAAAAAGATAAAATAACAAAGGAAATACTCACATATTTTATGCTGTCCTTTGACCGGGAATCGAAGCCGCAGACTTATCGGATTGGAACAGATGAACATATAGGGACTGTCGCCTTCGCCGTCCGGATAACTGCAATGTTTGATATTAAATCATTAAAAATGTCTATTGTTTTATTATTCACGGAATATTTTGTTCAGTAAGTATGTAAAACCGACAAATTCATGTACGAGCTTTAGTATCCATACAAATACTAATAATATTATAAAGCTGAAGAGTTTGTTTGTTTGAACATGCTAATCTCAGGAACTACTGGTCCGATTTGAAAAATTATTTCGGTGTTAGATAGGCCATTTATCGAGGAAGGCTATATATTATTACGCTAAGACCAACAAGAGCCGTGCCACGCGGGTGAAACCGCGCAGTGCAGCTATCCATTCAATAAAATCTTGTTATAATAAACGCAGCCGCTCCCTGAACAAGTAAAACACATACATAAATTAAGAAATTATATTGGGTAATTATAAAAAAAATAACAATAAACACTTGAGAAATTTGGATTTGTAACCATTAGTATTTACTTAATCACAAAAAAGAATAACCCGAGCGGAGCCGGGGCGAACAGCTAGTTAATATTAACAATATAATTTATAGATACTCACATTTTCTCATACTCTTCTTGCGGTAGGCAGTCGTCAACATTGACGCATCCCAGCAAACATCCGGTGGGATAGAATGATGGAAACTTGAATTGCTTTTCTGAAAAAAATTAATAATATAAAAAATCGCTATGCCATACTTTTCGGACGATTCCAAATGGTCACCATACCGAAAAAGTTTGGCGAAACAAAAAATTTTTGCAGACGGTATGGCGACCATTTGGAATCGTCCGAAAAGTATGGCATGGCGATTTTCGTAAATGGCTGCACGACGATGGTTACCTGTGCAAAAGTTAGCCTCGTACAAATGGCTGAATTGTTTTTTTTTAAATCAACACATTCGCTTCGGTATGGCGGGCTGTAAGTCACACCGGAAAAGTATGGCATGACACTACCGCCTACTTCTTTTTTATGGGTTATCGGTAAATTCTAAAATTTTTGTGTTACAAATCGCTATTTTTCCGACGAGTTCGACTAACGCCCACGCGACTAAGCCGCCGGTACCAGCGTTCACACCATCATTTTTCTTTTTGCCATTGAGTACTAAGACCCCTGTAGAACCGCCATCATGTTACAAATGACTCGAAATTTTGTGTCACTATCTCCCGGTCTAAATAGACCATCTTGTATACAACACCCATCTCACCCGGATAGAGCACCCTGTATCTATTCTCCAAGTCCCGGATAAGCCCCGGGTCAGCTGGTTTGACTGTAGCCGCTATCCACAATCTACCGCGATGACTCGTATACCATGTTCGACCTTCGTGTCTAAAAACAAGTTAAAAAAGTATAAGTTAAATATCTATACTTACAGTTAAAAGAGCAATTACATGTAAAATAATTCACAAACAAACTATATGAACACAAAATAAAATGCTAAAAATACTCTCCAAGTGCAGAAAGTGTGTAATATAATAAAGGCTAATTTCTGAATTGAGAATTGGTTTGATTGGGGCTTGAAAAAGACTATCTCGTTGAAAATATATTTAAGCATAGTTTGAGACGTTCATAACTTCAAAAACTCAATACAAAAACCAGCCGTAAGTACCTGTCTAAAAAAAATGTGTGCGTGTACTAGTGTACACACGTAAGAAGTGAAACTTCTTTATGACCTTATTTTTAAAAAAATAATTTACTATGTGCAACTTTACAGAAATACGTCGAATCACGCGTGGTAGGGATAAGAAAAAGATGGCGCGTAACGGAAAAATGTCACGCGTAACGAAAAAATGTTACACTACAGTTTCAATTCAAAAACTTAAAATACTTAACCCGTGACGGGTCCTATGAACAGGCGGTTGTTCATAACTAAAACTCTGACTGTAGCGTCCTGCGTACAACCGCCTGTTCATAACGCGGCCAATGACTTTGAACGTCACCTGTAGCTGCTTACAAGTGAATGTTTCCAGTATAAAAAATATTTCTCTATGCCTTAAACATTTATAATTCGAATCGACACGACTCCGAGACAGGCAATAGAGACCAAAACCACAAAATAAAAAAAAAAAGTGAATCATTGATTGAGTTGCGTCATCGGCCATAGTTTGTGACATTTCTCTTGTTCAACGAATATTTGGATTGTGAATTATGCCGAGAGGAATAATTAGATGAGTGATAATTGAGACGTATATTACTGGAAATTTTACGTAGAATACGTTTATGATATTGGTTTTAGGGATATTTGAAGAATACTCAGTGAAAAAGTGTCTCAACTTTTCAGTGCGGAAGACGCAAAATGGCGCTTTTTTTCTTGTTTGTGAATAATGGATATTTGTTATTATTCATAGTGAAATACGTTGTGTTAAATGTGTGAAAATATAAGTGAATGTATTTGGCAATCGTGTAGTGATATGAAAACGTGAATATGATCATTTGATGACTCACCATTATCATGTAAGTGTTAGTATGTAAGCAATTAAAATTAAAACAAAAGAAAATCAATTTTTTATAATTTTATAGAAAAAATATATCGTCATGATTACATTTTTATGCTATAACTAGTTTCTTCCTCTTTCCAAAAATATATCATACATGGCATATAATTATAGAACAATAGGGTAAATAAAATTTTCAAACTCGGTAGTCATAAAAAAGCTAGATTTCGTAAACTACCTCGACATACTTGGGACACATAACATCTGTGCATAGGACGCGTCACGGGTTAAATATACGGATACCACGACCACACCCTTTAAATAAATAAATAAACAAACTCACAACTTAATCCCCTCCACCAATAGCGACGCCCAGGGTTGGTGCATAGAGAGACACTTGCCGGTATCCACCATCTCTTGTAACTCTGCATCTTGTATGCGAGACTGTGTGGACCACGTGGGTCTGCTTGCTGCGTAGTTGCTGCTTATTGATTCGTCGAACTGTGTGGTGTAATTATTATATTATTTTTTAATGTCAAAAAATAAATAAGCAATGAAAATTTCAGAAACACATACAGAATTTTTGTAATGAAAAACTGAAACTGTATATTCTAAACATTAATTTTAAAAAGAAAAACACCTATATTGTGCATTTTGTTTGATTTAAAAATATATTTAAAAGATGCCTGAAAGGTTGGTTTAAGTTAGCACATCGCTAATTTAGTTGGGTAAAAATGTTACTTATAAATCTACTGTTAATATTTAAATCTATATGTTAAGCTATATTTTCTTTCTATCTGTTTATATTAATGAAACATCAAATACTTAAACAGTTATTATATGATTCAATGATTTCTTAAAGCAAACTAAACTTTCTCCATTTAAAAAACAATAAAAAAAACGAACCTACTACTTACTACTTCAAAACATTAAAATTACCTGCAACAAGTTAGCATTAACACCCGGCGCCACATCCCTATCTGAAGGCATGTTAGCCAATACATCGGTCCTCAACATCTGGTTACCATTCTGATTGCTTGTGGTAATGTTACGAATGTGATCTTCGTCCACGTCGTAGTCGATTGTGTTGTCTTCTACCACTTGACGACCTTTGGGATGTAATGGAAAAATTTCTTTATTAGTTTCCAAAAATGTTATACATAATATAGTTGCATGCTGCATTGAACCCCACACTAGGATCCCCTGTGTTGTGGGGCTCAATCTTTTAATAATAGATTGGTTGTATGTCATGTAATTGATAGAATAGGTTTTATTAGTACCTAAATATATAATAAGTTATCCTATAAATTTCGTAAGTATCTGTATATTTTGTATTATTGTTTTCAATAATTCACCTGTAAATAGGAATCTAGAACAGGCTAATGTGAAAAATGTTATATCACTATTATAATATCTTAAATCTTAATAATGATGTTGGATAACATCTTCCCATCCGCAATTTATTTACAACAATAGAAATTTATGAAAATATGTACATAGGTAGTAGAAAAAATGTAAAAAATGTTTGTAAAATATGTACGGTAAAACTTCACAAGATTGTCCCAAAAATAAAATATTATTATTTTTGATTTCATTATAAATGTAAAATACCATATTATTCATTATCATATCCATTTTATGGCTGTTTTATGTAATAATAAGGGTTTTAAAAAGACCACTCAGACAGCGACAGCACCCCACGCCCCTCTGCAAGCAGAGGGATGAACGATCATCGAGGGCTGGAGCCAGCTGACTCCGCCCGCCTCACGCTCAGGGCACCGCGCCACATCTCATCTTCGTGGCTGGTCTGATCCTACATAATGTAAGAGTTCTCGTGAAGAGCTTACTATAGAAATGATCCTATGAAGTAAGGTCTTGCCGGTACACCCGATATCGGCTCTATTTACTGCATGAGAAAAACACTTCGGTAGCGGGTTGTAGGAATCTTGTTTCGTGACTAGCGACATCTAACCGATGAAGAATAAATAATTCGTGTCATGCTCATGGTACATATTAAATAATAATATATTTTCATTTTTAAGACAAATTAGGGCAATTTCGACAAAGGCTATCTAGTGTGAGAGTTCAATGTTGAAAGCTCTGTTAAAATTAATATATTATATTTTGTTCTAGAATTAAAACAAAAAATGACCTAGATCCCCAGAACTTGTGTTTTTAAAAAAGCGACATCTGTATGTTCGAGAGAATACTGTAAATAATTGTATCACCTCATGAGATCATAGATCACACGATAGCGACATCTAGTGGTGTAGATCATGAATTTTAAAGTAAGTGGGAATTATCAATATCTAGAATCTAGATGTTATAAATTATATTTTAATTTGGTTAAAAAGGATTTTAATAGCAATGCAATAATTATAAATCATAAAACAAACTCAATGAATTGACATTTCACGTTGTATTTTCACTATTTAATTTAAAACTGAACTTCAGTTAAATATCAATTAAAAACATATAAAGTATAAAGTAATTTTTATAGCTATGTTGATCCTGATCACTACCAAAAATATAATTGATTTAAAAAAATAGTACATCTTTTGAGACACAAGCATATTATGTAGATCTTGATCCACATGCCTTCTTAATATCATACTGCGACACTAGATGGCGCTCTAACTAAAAATGTCTATAACGTATTCACTACGGATCGAGGTCAACGCGACGTCACAACTTATTAACGTATCACATCAGCTAGATGTCACTAGTCACGAAATAAGATTCCTACAACCCGCTACCGAAGTGTTTTTCTCATGCAGTAAATAGAGCCGATATCGGGTGTACCGGCAAGACCTTACTTCATAGGATCATTTCTATAGTAAGCTCTTCACGAGAACTCTTACATTATGTAGGATCAGACCAGCCACGAAGATGAGATGTGGCGCGGTGCCCTGAGCGTGAGGCGGGCGGAGTCAGCTGGCTCCAGCCCTCGATGATCGTTCATCCCTCTGCTAGCAGAGGGGCGTGGGGTGCTGTCGCTGTCTGAGTGGTCTTTTTTAAACCCTTATTATACTATATCGTCATACTTTATTTCACAACTACAACAACAACTACAATTACAAAATATGTATACAAAAACGATGGTCCCGTACTAGACAAAAATTTAGATTTTTACCAACTTTTCAATCACATAGCATAATATTCATTAGTGCGTTAATTATTTATCTATATCTAGTCATGAGGAATATTATTTATAAATAATTAACATTTACTGAAAACTTTTTATAGAGAGATTTATAAATGTGATGAACCTGTCTGAAAGAGAAGACTAAATTGTGTGCATAGTGGGAATTTGAAAATTTATTTGATATAATTTTTAAATCACTACATAGTATATAAAACAAATCAAATCGCTTTCTCTGTCCCTATGTATGCTTAAATCTTTAAAATTACACAACGGATTTTGATGCGGTTTTTTTTTAATAGAGAGTGATTCAAGAGGAAGGTTTTAGTATATAATTTACTATGTTTTAGACGAAGAGGGCGAAGCCGCGGGCGGAAAGCTAGTATAAGATATACCATGGACGAATATAATCTAAGATTATACGAATATATCTAGATATTTATTGGGTCCATGGATATACTTATAATACCAAACTATAACATTTCTCATTGTCAAAAATAAGTAAATTCCAATACATAAAAACTTACCAGCAAAATCAAAAGTCATCTTCTTATTAAGCCTGGACGCATGTTTCTTATCATGCAAGGATTGCTGATACTTCTGCAGTTTCTCCTTCTCACTGGCGCTCAACCACACGCTGTTAGCGTTGAAATAGTCACTGTCGTCGTCAGTTACTTTTGTACGACGTTCGCTGTAAAATTAATAATAACGCTTCAATAAGAAAGTTTGAAAAAATTAAATGAGAATGATTTTTTTTTTGTAATTAAAATTAAAATATACTTAACTTTTTTACACAAATCTATAATATAAAAATGAATCGCAAAATGTGTTGGTAAGCGCATGACTCGAGAACGGCTGAACCGATTTCCTTAATTTTTTTTAAATATTCCTTGAAGTATGAGGGTGGTTCTTATGGAGAGAAAACGTAAACATGTACCACGGGCGAAGCCGGGGCGGACCGCTAGTTAATTATATTATTAACATTGAACACATGAAAATTTAAAGATATAGCAGAACATAAATAGTTTTACTTCCTAACAACTCAAGCATAATTATATAAAATTATGTACCATAAAGATTTTATGTAATATAAATCCCAGCTGTACTCTATTATAAATGTAAATTATTTATTTTTCATGTGATTTACAAAATTTGTTATACATTACCTGGTTCTGTCATACTCCAAAAGTCTATTCCTATGAGAAACAGCGGCTTCCCAGCCTTTAGGCCTGCTGCGTTCCATCAGAGACTCCATCAACTTAGCACTCGACTTTGTCTTAGCATTGATTTCTTTTTGCTCTTGGGGAGTGCAAACCTACAAAATAAATTGAAGTAGGTATTATTGCAAATAAAAACTATATACAATAATAATATTATGTTCATCATTTAGAAAACATGTTCTAATGAATGGAGATAAAACCCTTTATTTTTTAAGAAGTAAGAAGTATGATTATGCTTATGCTTACATGAAAAATATCATGCCAAGATGGCAGAATGGATCTTGATTCAATTTTGTACAGACAAAAAGTAGTTGTTGCACTGAAATAGTATACTAATTTTTTTTTCAGATACCCCATGAACAAAGACATATGTAGAGGCTAGTACTATAACAGGACTCACCAAATGTCCACAGAACAGGCAGGGACCAGAACCTTCCTGCTTGCAAACAATGCGTCCACATTGTAGACAATTATTAATGAGCTCATGTTTGGAAGCCTGGCAGTCACAGTGGAGTCTGCCTGCAAATTGAAACATGTAATTTTAACAGGATTAGTAAAATAAATGAGTATCTAAGATTGACTGAAAATTTGTTTCAATGAAAATTTTTTAAAGAAAACAAATCATGGAGGGTTTTAAAAAGAGTACTCTTCAAAGGTTACAAAAAAGAAACAGTTTTTAACAAATTTATGAAAATATGTATGCAGCTTTTAATAAATTCATATTTTTTCATTTATTAAAACATACCTTTTATTAGAACAACTTGGGCATTTTTCCCTTCCTGTGAATAAAGGTTGACAAATTTTGTCTTCTTTTTATTTTTTGTTTCCTCATTGCTTACTGTTTCAGCTGGTTTTACTTCTTTAGTCTCTACTTGTTGTTTATTCTTTGAAATCTTCTTTTTGGGCTGCCTTGGTAAAGAAGATGCTGGAAATTTAAATTAAATTGTTATTTAAAGACTAGCTGTTCCCTGCGGTTTCACCCGCATTGTTCCGCTCCTGTTGGTCTTAGCATAATGATATATAGCCTATAGCCTTCCTGGATAAATGGGCTATCTAACACAAAGAAAGAATTTTTCAAATCGGACCAGTAGTTCCTCAGACTAGCGCATTCAAACAAACAAAAAAACTCTTCAGCATAATAATATTATTATTAGTATTAGTATATTAGTATAGATGAAACAAAATTAGAAAACATTAATAATGCAGATAAATTCTGTAATTTCAGTACTTATATAAATGCATATTTGTTTTCTCGTAAAATATAAATTATTTAATGTTTTGTATTTTAAGTAGGTATATTTTTATACACCATACTTCATACCTTTTGTGGGAAACTTTCTCTTACAAAGCTCATCAAAGAATGTTTTGTGCTGTGAATTGTCAAAGTCTATTAAAGTTTTCATATATTCATTGAGGTCAGCTTGATTTTCTATGGAGAGAACGTATCTGTAAAAAAAAGAAATTCTTTCTCTTAATAGAATTTTTGAAACTCAAATAGGATTAATTCAAACAAGATATGTACTACAACGAATCCTAATTTAATTAGATTGATTTTCTACAAAATATAAAGATGCAAATAATAAAAGAATTAAAACTTACTTGATAAGGTCTTCAGGAACTTCAAAATCTAAAATCCTGGATAAGCTCTCTTTCAACCATTGGTCCATGATGGATAAATTGATATCTTCTCGCACCGTTACCGCTTAAATAGGAGATACCTTACTATTATGTACAAATATCAAGAAATGAAAGAAAAATTAAATAATGTGAATATTATTTGAATTTTGAATTAAATTTTGACATATTGTATTTGTATAATGTATTGACATCAGCAATGTCATTTTCGTGTCTACAGACCAAGAAGCTTATATCCTCTAATACACTGGAGATTGCACTATGACCATTAACTTGAAACAAGAAACTATGACATTCAATGACGTCAGTCATGTTATTTGTCTCTTTCTGTCGAGTGACCACGCTGGTTTGTAAATTCAGGATTTTTCAAAATAGAAAAAACTAAAAATCATGTTCTATAAATAATAACGACATATATTTTTAACAGTATTTATATTATAATATTATGGTCATACTTTATAGGTAGGTACATACAATTTTAATTGGTATAGAATGATAGTTATAAATAACTTTTGGCTACAAAGCTTGGATATGAACCGATATATAGCATTAACATCCTTTGTAAATAGAGGAAAGTTGTGTTTTGCATCAGATGCTGTTTACCAAATTGTTAGCTACTCAGATCTTCTTTTTAAACGCGTTGCTTCGACGGGTCAATTTCAAGCCAGAATCATCAAAGAAAAACTGTTTATAGCAGCCTTGCACAAATTTCAGCTAACTTTACAAAGTTTATTTTTCAAAAGGTATTTTTTTCTGGGTCGTAATCCTCAGTAACCTTGATGGGCACATATATTTCTTTTTATTTTACTTTTTGGAAAGCTGAAATACGTAAAACAAAAAAATATGAGGTAAGTTAAAAAAGTATAAATTTCAATGTAAAAACGAACAATCTTATAACTACATGTGAGTGCAATACCGATGTCATGTGTTGTTTCATTACTGGTAACAATCTTTAAAATGGTGTTCTAAATTTTCATCATAATATTGTTATTACAATATATTCTCTTCGCTATCCATAAAAACTCGTCATCATGGTTACCTTACTTGTTAAATCTGTTTATTGAAAACTTGTTGAAAAATGATAAAGTATTAGGGAAATAACAAATTTAACATGACTGCTTACTAAAATGATGCTAAATTAGACAATTTTTGCCATTGAAATGATTCTAAACAGGTAAATGTATTGAGGTATTGAGGAATATTGTAAATAACGTAAATATACACTTGCCTGTGAAATTCTATGCCAGAATTTGGTGTCCAAACACTTCTGCAATTTTGCACAATACAATGCATTCTTTATATTCGGAAAATATTCATTAAATAAGCAACAATATTAACTTAAATATTCGAAGCGACGCAATTTTTTTGACACACATGCCATATTGACAAAGTGAGAGTTGCTACATTTTTATTATGGTGACTACCCATAATCAGGGAGTATCGCTTTTTAATAATTGGTTCAGATACTTAGTTTATTTAGCATAAATAATAATTGTCTCATCCAACAATGCTTCTGAATGACGTTGTTGGCAATTTATCAACAAACTCATGTACAAAAACTAACCTTTTGCACAGAATATTACAGCATACATACCCCGTTTTCCAATTACAGCACTAGAGCGCATTATGCGGCATAATGCTTAACGTTGAGTGTTCCAACTACAGCAACGCTTCGCACAATCGAGCACTCTTAAAATTAATGCGCGTGAATTGATGCGTGCAATCGATTTATCATTAATTGTTGGAAAAAAATTTAAAGCTTTCGTTTCATTGTAGTTTTTTCGATATAATCAAAGTTAATTCAAATTGTGTTAAAAAAATAAATATAAGTATGGATGAAGGTAAAAACATTGAAAAAAATGTTAATGAAATAATCAAAATCCAAATTACTTAAAATAACCGTAAATAGTTTTCAACCAATTGTTATGTATACCACTTTATTTACACATTAATGAGGTTGTTGCTAACTCTATGAATATTTTTTTTTCAACACTGAACTTAGCGCAACCTGCTGTTGCGTTTCACGTTCCAATTAAGCATCAGCATAATTCGGCATTGTGCGCCACTGAGTCGCATTATGCTCTGTAATTGGAAAACAGCCATAGTAGCCTTGGGAAAACTTCGTATTAACAGTGGCAATACCAAGTTAGGTGTGAAAGTGATAAAAAACATGAACTGGGCAATATTTTCTTGTTACACGTCAAATGTTCATACCGAAATCTCCAGTGTATTAGATATAAGCTTCTTGCTACAGACCTTAAACAATTATTTGACTAATCATAAAATGACAACGCACGTCAGATATCAGCTGGTGCTGGCTGGTGCCAAAAAATCACCGAAGTGGTAAAGAAGAACTGTTGATATTTTTTAAAATTCGATATTTTATCAACAGTCCTATGGGAAAATGGAAATGCAACACTTTGGCAAGAATTTCCTTTTATTAAATTTTCTTGTTGGGTACCTATTGCGGGCTAAACTGTACATTATAGGGCGTAGAGTTGAGAGTCGTAATTTTTTTTATGGTTAGCTATTGTCCTATGGAACCTAAATCTGAAATTTCACACCAAGGAAACTTTTAGTTTTTGAGTTACGAATTTTTGAAAATCGTAAAATTACTATAGAAAGTTACTCCATCTTGTTTTTGTTACGCATAATATTTATTGTTTTGTCAATGTCAACCTGACACACAATACCTGCTTAGTTTGATTCATTTCAAGTACAACATGTCTAACCATTAAGTAGAGTAATTAATTATGTTTAACTTTTTACGAAAAAAAAACGCTCCGAACTCGAAACAAGTTAGGTTAGGTTATGTTAGACTTTTTTTAAACAATCGAGCGGAGCGAGCGCAGCGAGCGGAGCGTCTCGAATTGTTTTACGCCAAATTTGACATTGACAAAATAATAAATATGCGTAACAAAAACAAGATGGAGTAACTTTCTATAGTAATGTTCCGATTTTCAAAAATTCGTAACTCAAAAACTAAAAGTTTCCTTTGTGTGAAATTTCAGATTTGGGTTCCATAGGACAATAGCTAACCACAAAAAAATTGTCGACTCTCAACTCCACGCCCTATAATGTACAGTTTTACCCTATTGCGTTTTTCAAGAAAGTAAAGAGCAGTTAACAGTAAAAGAATACACCTACTTTAGAAACATTGAGACTTAGCATTGAGATAATATTAATATGGAGTCGATACCTCCTACATCACTTATGTTCCGCTCAACATACGTCATCTGGCGTAACTGCACTCAGTCGCTTGCTCGCTCATTGGCGCGAACGTCACGCTCATTTTTTATTTGTTTTAAAGGGAAACGCATCAAATATGCCTACGTGTGTGTTACGATATTGCACAAATAATACGGAAAAGTGCAAAGGAAGGTGCTTTTCATCAGTAAGTAACTAGATAATAATTTTTAAAACTTAGTTAGAGCAAAATTTTTGGCGGGCGACATTTTCTCATAGATTAAAAATTTAAGATATGACATTGGGCATGAAATAAGTGTTGTTAGTAATATTTGCTGGCGTATTTTTTTATAGTATAAAATAATAATTTTACATATTTAGAAAAGCATAGACTGGTTGTTAAGGGGGGTTAGGCGGTCAGCGAAAATTCAGCTATTCGGGCCTGAGGTAAGCGGTGAGGGGGTCCGCGTTTAGTATGGAATCAACGTGCTCGAAACTAAAAATCGTAAGCGCCATTCACATTTTTATCAAAAAGTGAATGAAAATATTTAGTATTTTCTAAATCTAAAACAGTCACGAAATCGAGAAGGTAAATGCCTATGTACTTGTGATTTTATACGAATTATTATCGTAAAATACGGTTGTAATGAGCATTTATATGATATTTTAGAGGTAACTTCAGGATTTTTTTTTATCGAGCAAAAGTTTTCCAATCGTGTTTTGGAAACAGTCATCCCATCACACATACGTTCTGTAATACATATTAGAAATTTCAGTGCGAAAAAACCTCAATACTTTCAATTATAGCTCATAGAAAACAGTCCATTTTTCCGTGTTCACCTACTAAGGGCCCTTAATTGAAAAAAGGTGAAATCATGAAATGAAAATCAATTACTTAATCACCAATTTTTTTTTTATTAATTGATTTTAATCAAGTTTTAAATTGATATTGTATAAGCTACTGACTTGAACGTATAATTGAATTATTATTTATTAATCTGCACTAATATTATAAAGATGAAACTTTGTTTGTTTGTTTGATTGTGATGAATAGGCTCATAAACTACTGGACCGATTTTGATGAAATTTGGCACAGACAATCTTTAGACCCTGAGAAAGAACATAGGCTACTTTTTATTGCGAAATATGGGGCAAAGCCGGGGCGGACCGCTAGTTCAGAGATAAGTAATTAATATTTGTCGGCGTGAAAAGGAATTGGCAAAGTACGCGATGTGACACTTGATGGAGCTAGTGTCGCGTACCGACGGAACGCCGGGGCCGAAGAAGAGGCGCGAAAAAGAACTGTCACTTGTCGTGACTTGTCAGTGGTCTCTTTGTTCGGGAACAATTAGTTTTTCCCTCGGCGGATCGTTTTTGCCCTTTGCCCTTTTGTGTTTATTTAAATTATAGTTTGTAAAGGAATTGCTAATAGAAGTTATAAGAATTATGAATCTTAATCATTCTGATCTCGGCCAACCTCCGACATCAGAAGTTGGATCGGATCCCCACAGCAACATTGGTACTGGAATATCAAGTCAGCAGCAGTCGCAACCAATTTCAAGTGATATGGAAGCTTTCTTGCGAGTGATGCGTGGATTGGTTAATGGCGGAGTGCAAAATCAAACGACGCTCATGAAATACGATCCCGATGACCCCGAAGCGGATATCGAGAGTTGGTGTAGAATAAATGAGGTGTTGGTAAAACATAAGGATACTAAAGGTACCGACCTACTATTAAGTCTGACGCAAGCACTCCGTGGCCGAGCTGCTACTTGCCTTGCAAAAATGAATCCCGATTGTATAACATGGGAAAATGTAAAAGAACATTCAATTGCTAGGTTTTCAAAACCTTTGCTCATGCAAGATTACTTTGAACGTGTTATAACATTCAAAATGAATGACAAAGAGACGGCTGCAGATGCTTGTATGCGCCTTTGGCATCTTATTGAGTCAATACCCGATGCAACTATGAACAACGAGGTTATAACAGGGTTTTGTATCGCTATATTATCTCGTCTAGATAATAATATAAAGAAGGAGTTAAATTCTAATAATATAAATAATAAAACTGAATTATGTCGGGCACTGCGGGGTGTATCATTGAAAAGACAAGTTGATGATGCGAACACAGCCACTGAAAATAAACGCCCACGCTATATAACCAATCGCAATGCAAGTTTTGTTGGTTATTGCCATCGTTGTGGAGAACAGGGGCATAAATCCTTTAATTGTAATAAATTTCAAAGTTCACAGACATTGAAGCCTCGTTCTGAAGAAAAACGTCTTGTCACTTGCTATTCCTGTGGATTGCCTGGTCATGTAGCAAATGCCTGCCCTGCTAAAAATTCATCCTTGGTGACAACAAAAGAAGTCAAGCTGTGTGGCAAGCGGGCGGTAACTGGTGAGCTGCAAGTTGCGGGTATGATTATTCATTTTCTATTTGATTCTGGGTCTGAATGTTCACTCATTAAAGAAGGGCTTGCAAAACTTGTAGATGGTATTAAATTTAATGAATTAGTTTCTTTAATAGGCATTGGGAATACAAATATTATATGTAGGGAACAAATTAAATGCAAGGTAAACATACATAGTGCTAACTATGAGATTCTTTTTCATATTGTAGATGATAAATATTTAACTGAACCAATTATCTTGGGCCGTGATATTATTAACATGGGTGTCCAGGTAGAAATCAATTCAGAGGGTGTCACTATTTTAAAATCTAAATCGTTACAGTTATGTACAAAAGCTTGTCAATCAAATATTATCATGACTCAAATAGATACAGATTTAGTCGGTACTAATAAAGAACGCCTATATGCTATACTAAGTAAATTCGCTGATAGTTTCGTTGAAGGTACGCCGACGATACGAGCTAAAACGGTTGAAATGAAAATAGAATTAATTGATCCGAATAAAACTGTTCAAAGACGTCCCTATAGGTTATCGCCGTCTGAAAGAGATATAGTGAAGGAAAAAATCTCTGAATTATTGGAAGCTGGAGTAATTCGTGAGAGTAACTCCCCGTTTGCTAGTCCGATATTACTTGTAAAAAAGAAGGATGGTGGAAATCGAATGGTAGTAGATTACCGGGAATTAAATGCAAATACTCGCGCAGATAATTATCCTCTTCCTCGTATTAGTGACCAGATTGATAGACTATATGGCGCGAATTTCTTCACTTCTCTTGATATGACTTCTAGTTTTCATTCTATAAGCATAGAACCGCTGTCAGTTGAGCGTACAGCGTTTGTTACACCAGATGGTCAGTTTGAATATCTGGCCATGCCCTTTGGCTTAAAAAATGCACCATCGGTATTTCAGCGAGGTATTCAAGCTGCACTGAGAAACTGTACCTATGCTCAAGTGTACATCGATGACGTCTTAATACCCTCTGTCACTTTAGAACAAGGTTTCGAACGGTTACATGAGATATTAAATGCGCTGACCAGTAACGGTTTCTCTTTAAATATGAAAAAATGTAAATTTTTAAAATCACAAGTTACCTATCTAGGTTATGTAATAAAAGCTGGGGAAATAAGACCTAATCCCAATAAAATTCAAGCTCTTGTAGAGATACCGGCTCCTCAAAATGTTAGTCAAGTACGTCAATTTATTGGATTAGCATCATACTTTCGGCAATTTATTCCTAATTTCTCATCTTTAATGGCGCCTCTATATTCACTGTTGCAAATCAAAGGTGATATTAAGTGGACTGAGGAACACAGTGCCATTCACCAGCGTGTTGTTGACATATTAACTTCAGAGCCTGTACTAGTTATATTTGATCCCGACAAAGATATTGAACTTCATACTGACGCAAGTTCATTAGGTTACGGTGCAATTCTTATTCAGCGATCCAATAAAGTACCACACGTCATTGCGTATTTTAGCCGACGTACATCAGAAGCTGAATCACGCTACCATTCGTACGAGCTGGAAACATTAGCCGTCGTTCGGGCTGTAGAACATTTTCGCCACTATTTATACGGTCGCCATTTTACAGTTCGAACGGATTGCAACGCTTTAAAATCCTCTTCGACCAAACGCGATTTAACTCCACGCGTGCATAGGTGGTGGGCCATATTGCAGGGTTACGACTTTAAAATCGAGTACAAAGAAGGTAGGTTTATGTCGCACGCCGATTTTTTGTCAAGAAATCCTTTGCCTGACTGCGACGTGCGTGAAAACGCAACAATTAATGTCCATAATAGAAAGAACGTTAAAATATTGAATCTGCAAAAGGAGTGGATAGTGGTAGAACAACAACGAGATCATGAAATATCTCAAATTATGTCAAAATGGCGGACTGGAGATCTACCAAATGATCTAGCTGGATCATACGATATTCGTAAAGGTATACTGTACCGCAAGATTCAACGTAATAAGCAAAACTTATGGTTACCTATTGTGCCTAGGTCTTTAGCTTGGTCGTTAATAAGCCATGTTCATTTGGAAATTAAGCACCTAGGATTCGATAAAACGCTCGAAAAATTGTACGATTCATATTGGTTTCCTGGTATGAATAAAGCGGTTAAAAGGTTTGTTGATTCGTGTTTGGTCTGCAAAGCGTGTAAAAACACTTCCGGTTCTCCTCAGATAAGATTGCATCCTATACCCAAAGTCTCTTGCCCCTGGCATACTATCCATATTGATATAAGCGGTAAACTTAGTGGTAAAAGTCAGAGAAAAGAATACGTGACGGTTATTATAGATGCATTTACAAAGTATGTTCTTTTACGACACACTCTGCGCTTGGACGCTAACTGTGCTGTCGAAAGTTTAAGACAAGCCATACATTTGTTCGGTGTGCCCAAACGTGTGGTCGCTGACCAAGGCCGTTGCTTTATTAGCTCTGAGTTTAAACAAATTTGCTCTGAAAATAATATTGAGTTACATTTTATTGCTGTTGGTGCAAGTAGAGCAAACGGCCAGGTTGAGCGTGTTATGCAAACATTAAAAAACATGTTAACTGTTGTGGAAAACAGCACAGATAGTGTTTGGCGAGATGAATTAGGTGATATTCAATTAGTAATGAACACAACAAGATGTAGAGTGACGGGGTATACGCCCACGGAATTGATGTTCGGTACGAAGGCTCTAACTCCTGGTTTATCCAAAATTTCTTGCGATAATGATGATAGTCGGTTGAATCTTGATGAAATTCGGGAAAACGCCTGTAAAAGTATAGAAGCAGTAGCGAATCATGATAAAGAACGCTTCGATAAAACTAAAGCACGTATCAAACATTTTAAACAAGGTGATTTCGTATTTTTGAAAAATAGTGAACGAAACCAAACAAAATTAGATCGTAAATTTCGGGGACCCTTTAAAATCATTAGTATTTTAGAAAATGACCGTTATGAATTGCAACATGTAGATGGCTCTAAGAGAATTTATAAATACCCCCATGAAAGCTTGCGTGAAGTTCCCAGAGGAAGGGCAGGCTTAACCGAATTAGCGGAAGCGCTTTGTGAACAGGCTCTTAATGAAGATACCGTGTCGGCGACTAATGATAATGCGGACAGTGTTCGAATTGATGATTCAGCAGTTAGTGACGTTGTTGTGAATCAATCAATAAGCAAGGACGATAAAATTGATGATGATGATACTGTATCCCTATATAGAATTTGCGATGAGGATAGCGACGGTGAAGGTTCGACAGCTACTCGTTTAGCTGATCAAATTGATGATGATGATTTGGTTAATGTGTGGAGAATATGTGATGATCAAGGTAATTTGCTACAGTAGTTTCTAAAGTTGGAAGCTAGCTGGGCATAGAGTAATGGGAGAGTTATTACAGCGATAGCCAGTAGTCTCGTGTTCGGGACTAGCTGGATGTATCGGTTTCAATGATACTTAATGACTTATCGAGCTGCAGTATTCTCATGAGTAACTGCAATCTTCTACAGTGCCTCATACCATAGGTATGATGGCTTTAAGAGGTTTCGCAGGAATTGAATGGGTGCTGCTGAGGTATTCCTTAATGAGAGTGTTTTCCTAATATGTGGTCCTTTTCAGATGAGTAACGACTAGGCATATGCTGGACTCGGACGTAAGATGATTAACGCCCGAGGCCGGGCGTCTGTCAGGAAGGCCGTGTCGGCGTGAAAAGGAATTGGCAAAGTACGCGATGTGACACTTGATGGAGCTAGTGTCGCGTACCGACGGAACGCCGGGGCCGAAGAAGAGGCGCGAAAAAGAACTGTCACTTGTCGTGACTTGTCAGTGGTCTCTTTGTTCGGGAACAATTAGTTTTTCCCTCGGCGGATCGTTTTTGCCCTTTGCCCTTTTGTGTTTATTTAAATTATAGTTTGTAAAGGAATTGCTAATAAAAGTTATAAGAATTATGAATCTTAATCATTCTGATCTCGGCCAACCTCCGACATATTTTTTTCTATTCAAGGTTTCCATGTCTGGGCCGTGAAGAAAGGGGAAAATGGGTAAAATTTGTCCAAAACAACCGCAGTGAAGAAACCGTTACCATCCGATAGAACTTGCGTCTGTTCATTGCATTTTCGCGATGAGGATAAATATACCACAAAAGCGGGAAGGCGTTTTCTAAAGAAGTCTGCTGTTCCTTGTATTGATGTTAGTAATAATAATAAAATTTTACGGATTTGTATAACAAATAAAATATTATTTTAGCCATCACTAACATTATTATTATTTTATTTATTTTAGCCGAAGGTGTGCTACAATAGTACTGGAACAATACAAGTAATTTCTGAGCCGGGAACATGTTCTGAGGATGATGAACTAAATAAACACAATTTTTACACGGCTTTTATTTTTTTTCTAAAAAAGGCTCAATTTGTAAGGAATTAAACTTCCCATAGCCCTGACTGAACCTAAAACCCGAAAAAAATTAAATTATTCCATATGACGTCACTATTTACATCATCCTATATTATATGCCAGATATTGTTAGCCCCGCGTAGTAAAGTCAGTTTATACCTAAAATAAATATTAAGTAAGTACAAAGAAAATTTCAAGTCAACGTGCATGTAAGGAGTGGTACCCAATAAAATAGACAGAATGAAACAAAGTGTCGCCTCTATAGCGGTGAGTCAGTGGCATCGCATAATCTATGACTGTCTAGACTCTAGCCGCCATTCGCGCGCCCCGCGCCGCCGCGCTTGGCGCACAGATTTTGTTCGTGGTGTCTGCTCCATATTAATATTATCTCAATGTTTAGAAACGACATATTTTTTGCGATTTTTTCTCTTCCGGTTGAAAAATGTGTTCGAAATTTAATTAAGAAAGTTTTCAATTTAAACAAACTTTTGAAACACAGGCAGTGTGCAGCCAGGAATCAGGATCTGATGATGAAATCTCGAGGAAAATCTACTGAAATGCTAAGCTGAAATGCAACATGAATACAACCTTATAGCAAATAGACATAGTAGGTATTTTCTTGCGAAGATTAAAAAAAAAACAATTTATTTTACGTTTGACATGTGATACTTTCAAAATTCAAAAGTGTCTGTCACTGACCACTGTCAGCACTCAGCTTTTTTTGTTTCAGATAAATTTTGAAGATAGAACAACAATAGTTGCGTAAATTACAAGGTAAATACAGTGTTTAGCATACAATTTTCACCATTTACTAATTTTAGGATGATACAATTCAGAAAAAATATGTACACTACAAAGAACTGAATAAATCTCAAATTATTTTGTTTACGTAATTCTAACCTTATTTTTTATTAATATTATAGCAAAGATGTCGATTTCACCGTTCCTCCGTTCTCCCTTCACGGACCTGACTGGAGGCATGTTCAGCCACCAGCTGCTAGGTACATGCCAAAAGGAAGAGATGCGTTATATGGACTGCCTTGAAGCATACGGCTTGGACCGCGGGAGGAACAAGTGCGCATACTTATTCGCGGACTTTCATGAATGCCAAACGAAAACCAAACAATTTAAGCGATTTGCGGTATGTATTAGTTTATTATGAGTCTACTTCTAAACTAGTATCATAGTTCTGATAAGACCACAGTTAAATATATCCTTCCAAATAAGGATAAAATTTAGAATATGGACCGTCGAGTTGGATATCGGCGATTTTATAGCGATAAGATAAGACTCTGAAAAGTAATTTTACGAAGTTTCAAGTTGCGCAGCCGCGTATTTTTTTTATAATAAAATAAACAAATTTGTTTAATTTGTACTACTTTTCGTAATTTTGACGTTGACAGATGCTTGTCACTAGCAAATGATTCACTCATACAGCTTTTTAGTGATATTTTTATCACAATAATACTTTATAAAATACATAATTTTAGTGATTATAGTGTTATTGTATATAAAAGAAGTCAAAATATGTTAAATTGGTAATTAATATTTAAAATTCATTATGTAAAATAAGTATGTTTTATTATATTTCCTCTAAAATATAAACATATTGGATAATAATAACAATGCACAAAGTTAACTAAAGTATTTTAGTAAAGATAAAGAAATTACACAAAACACTAGTTTACATATAGCCACATCAGCAATGTAGCAGCTCGACTATTAATTAATAATTCAGTTCAATTATGTTTAGTTATAATTTAATTTATACAAAAGTAAATAATTCTAATAATAATAATACAATTATGGGTAAAATGTAACCCACATAAATCCATTACACAAAAGATGAGCAGTCACATAACCAAATCTGTCAACCCCGACTCCACGTGGTCCTTCCGCTCTTACCCCTAGAGTGTATTAAAAAATCCGGAAGCGCGGAGGGAGAGCAGCCCTCGCCCGCTGTAGCTAAGTGCAGGCACCGTACAAGCAGAAGCGGCTGAGGCTGGTCGCCGAAGGCGACCAAACAGCCGAAGCTGCGTAGGCGAGCTAGGTGCCTGTACTTAGATACGCAAGGGTGATAGGGCTGCACTTCCCGCAGCGCTGGAGCAGAAGCAGAAGCAATATAGTGCAACAATTTGGTTATGGAGGGAGTTTGGGAATTGAGGGAAGGGAAAGGTTTATCCTCTCCTCCATTATTTGTCACTTTCGGCCCAATTATAACCTCAAACTTTGACCTTGAATATCTCAGGAACTACTGGTCTGCGCGGGGGGGGAGTGGTACCGAGGAGTTCCCCCCGACCCCCCCTCCCCTCCCCCACCCCTCCCCACCCCCGCATCGACGGTCCATATTCTAAATTTTTACCTAGATCTATCACCACGAAATATTTTCGTTCTCAGATAAACAAAAATTGTTCCCAGGTATGAATTATCAAATTAATGTTAATATATGTGTAAAATAAGAGATCGATAGGTAACCAATAAAATTATATTGCATTACATGAATATAAACTTCGTTCTTATAATAACAGTTTTGTTACTTAAATAATAGCTCTGTGCTCAGAATGGTAGATCTGTCATCAAATAAATCGATTATCGATCCCTAACTGTGATTCCTTTTTATTTGATATTTTGTCACCTATACAGTAGTAACATTTTATTTCGTTCAGATAATAAATTAATAGTATTTGTTATCAATTTAATACATCAATTTATAATTTTAATGAAAAAATGATCAAAGAGGCGGAGACAAATTGGCGCGCTTTAAAAATTGACATGTGCAAACATATTAACGGATTAGCCATACGCTTAAAGCTGGCCAACCCCCCCACCAGAAGCAAAAAATGTGCTTATCGGCCAGAAAAGAAAAAGGGGGCGCCCTTCGAAATCCAAACCAGCGCTGATTATTCAGTGATTATTGTTTTTTAACAATAAATATTGATTATTTTAACTTTAATTAAGTGTTTTATATACAATTATGCTAACCATTTGTCAGCTATTAAACCAGAGCTGATTATTCAGTGGTTATTATTTTTAAGAATAAATATTGATTATTTTAACTTTTAGTAACATACCTAATATGATTTATTGGTGATCTCTTTAAATTATTTTGCTTAAATACTCATTAGGACACACCTATTATAATACATACAAAAACATTTATATGGTACTAGACCTTATATCTCAGGATTTTAGGTGATTTATTGTGGAACTGATTTTGCATTGTTTGGTGACTACATTTTGGTGACAGATCTACTATTTTGAGGACAAAACCTATTATTTAAGAAAAATAAAACTAATTAAATTGGTGATAGCTTAAATGATACCCAATAGTTAATATCACTAATTTCTAGAAAGGATACATCAAAGCATTTATATCTTTGTATATAACTTTCATGGCGTTCATAATTTTCAATTATATTTTTTTTTGTTTGTAGGCAATGCGCAAGGAACGCGAACGTCAAATTGCTGAAGGCAAATTGACAGGAGACAAACAATATGTAACACCAAGAATTGATAGTTTTTAATCAATTAAATTTATGTGATGCCGTTGTAAAAATAAAAGTGTAATATAGTGATTTTGTTTCAGTGAGTTATGTTCTTACTTTTATTATGCTTATATGAATGTTTAATAGAACCCAGTTATACATAAATGATTGCACATGTTAATATGAAACTCAATCACACATAACATGACTTAATGAAAAAAAAAATTTAATAAAATGGTTTACATATATAAATTTATGAATATATTGATTTACATATTTTAAAAAATGTATATGTACACATACATATCAGGAACTACTGGTCCGATTTGAAAAATTCTTTCAGTGTTAGATAGCCCATTTATAGAGGAAGGCTATATAGGCTATAGGTATATGTATTCTTGATGTATATCATCATGCTAAGACGTCTTTGACAGGAGTGGAGCAAAGCGGGTAAAACCACGGGCAAAGTTATAGCTTATAAAATTTACAAAATATGGGCTAGAGAACCACCTGTTATTTCATGGAATTGCTACAAAAAATGGCAAAATAATAAAATGTGTTTTTTTCAATATGATGCTGTATTAAAAACATATAGAGAGTCTTTTAATTAATATTATGGCCTTTTTATTGAAGCAAAATATGGTTGACAACAAAAATAAAAAATAAAAATCTTACAACAAAAAGTATTTAAACAAACTTCACATTCTCTTTCAAATGTCATTAATAATAAATTTCTAGAAATTATAATAATTATTCTTAATTACGATGTCGGATATCGTTTCTCCCGTAATCCGAACGGTCTTCACTGATATTACGGGGGCAATGCTAAGTTATCAGATGTTAGGACGCTGTGCGAAACAAGAGATGGATATGATGAATTGCATGGAAGCATACGGGTATGGCCGAGGTGTGCGCAAATGTAGAGATTACATAGACGAGTATCACGAATGCCATACTAGAAAGAAACAATTTGCGAGATTTAAGGTTAGCAATTTTTCGGGAGATACGGTTTGCTTTTAGTTCTGAGTAGGCGTCCTAAATTAATCCACATTAGTTCTGTAGTATGCTGTATGTCTAAGTTGCAAGTTGCAACATAAACCTAAATCCCCAGTAAAATTCATAAATGTTATATAAAAGTAATGGAAAGCTGAAAATAGGTAAAAAATAAAAATTATATAATATGAAATACACATACCCACATAGATTTCAACTTAGATTACAAAATCTAAGGATTTCAAATTAAAATAGTTAAAGAAAAGAGAAGAGTGTAAAATGATAATTTTTAATTTATTACAAAACATATTATTAGTAGATAATATTTAATTAATTTTACTAGGCCATGCGTAAGGAGCGCGAAAGACAAATCGCCTGCGGTCAGCTGACTGGAGACAAGAAATATGTAACACCAAGAATCGACAGCTATTGATCAATATATTAGCTAGAATTGGAATGTTCAAATGCATTTAATTATTTAATAAAGTAACTACTTACAATACATATTAAAAATTTATTCTATTAAGCAAAAGAAACGCTCCCATACATAAAAGGTTGAAATTGTTGGAAATGTTCAAGATGCAATGCAATGAAGAAAGTAGTGTTTTTTTTTAACTTATTCTTCATATCCTACTTTTACTAAAGACGCATAGACGCGGTTAGGCGGATGTGAGGTTCGCGCAAAACGATGTAGTTTTTTTTTAATATTATGAAGTAAATCCCCAAGCCTCTTATATGGGCAATAACAGCGACGAACCATCAATCACACCGCCTGCCTTTATAGAGGCATTAAAAGTCTGTTCTTCCAATAAAAAATACACACATTGATGGACGTACTCCAATTAATAATTATCACGTATCATTCGCCTAATGAAATATTTTATTTTACATTCTTTAACATCTTTGTCCGACCAATACCTCCACAGTTTTTGTCCCTTAAAGTCACGGTCGGTCGAAGTTTTTTTCTGCGGAATTTTGGCGCCAAAGTATTTCAATGATTCCAATCTGACACTATACCTACATAATGGAATAGTTAACGTTTAATATGTGACCGCCCACGATAATTAATCATGCGTTCGTTTTGAATATGGTTGTTTTTGTGTGACAAAATATTTATCTGATCTATGAAGAATGCGGGCACTACATAATACGAACTATGAGATACCTTTATCAAAATTAATTTAATGTAATGTTGTATATCCGACATACGCGATATTAAAGATAATATCTTACACATTTACTATTAAAAATTAGTAGATATTAAAAAAAAAACCGCAAATAAAATCAGTTTCTACGAAGAAGTCGAATTCGCGATTCCTTGTTCGAATTTATGGGAAGCAAGGAATTTAGCGCAAGAGTTAGGTATTAGTTTAATCGATATATATGTGCATACCGCATATAGGTCGATAGACTTAAAATTTAATATTTTATTGCACGACGATGCGAAGCATCAGAGAGTGCTTTACGATCGAAAAATTTTTTTCGCCTCATTTTTGCAGCTATTCTTATTATTATAGCCTTGTTAGTTCACGGAATCAAGATATTTTGCATACTATTGTCGAGATAATTTAATGGAGATTAATCCCATACTTTTTAAAAATTGATTTACTTCAATAGAATTGGAAAAAAACACCGAAATAGGTCAAAAATTTTTCCTGTCCGTCATGTGTGAAACCTGAAAACACTATAACTTGTGAAAAAATCCATCATTTGAGTTAAATTTTTTTTTTAAATATTCTAATCGACGATTGTAGGTCACTGAATGCGAATGATTAATTAATTCAGTGTCGTTTAATTGCAATTAATAAAAAACGACAACGACAAAAAACTAGCACAGGCTATATTTTCATGTATTCAGACAACATGTGGTTTTATGTAGATACGTACCTACCCACCTATATCGAGACAGTTCCTTCAACTGTGACCAAATTCGTAAATCTAACAATATCAATACTGAAGCCAAATACAATGTAGTATAATCACACCTAACCAGCAAAAAAGTGTTTGTTACATACTTTTTAAAGAGCACCGGTTTGTGGAGGTCCTTTGGCGTCACGATTTGATTAAATTATAAAATAGTTGTCTAGAACATTGAATAATATAAGGTCACTGACCGGCCTTTGTTGATGAAATACGATGGAAGGTTAAATCAGACTATGTCCAGGTAGTTGACAAAATCGAGCGGTGGCCCTTTGAATAAAAAATACCGAGACGGAAAACTGCGGGCCATTAGTAGTTTGGGGTTCCAAAGGGGCACCTATTACATATTGAAATTAATTGCTACCATTGTAATATTATTTCTTTAAGTATCTTGTTAAAATCGATATTGACAATTTACTCTTAAAAAAATGAATAAGAAATTGCGTACTTAAGTATAATATCTACCTACTATCAATATTTTTTACATAACATCAAACCGTATAGAATTAGTTACAATTGTGTGCCTAATTTCGAAAGCTCCAAACGAAAACTATTTTTGGTAGCAAGAAATTCGTTTTATTACTTGATGCAAATCAACTAAAACGCTATACCGTAATGTTAACGATTGAATAATTCTATCTCTTATGTTGTGTTTTTAACCGACTTCAAAAAAAAGAGTAAGTACCTACCTATATTTTTTTATATCTAGTGATTATAGCAATCATTTTAAAGAAATGAATATGCATATTAGACTAGAATATTCAATCTTTTTAAAGAAATGAATATGGATATTAGAATTATTTATAGACGAAAATCTCTATAATTTACTTATTAAAATTAACTCACAATTAGTTAGGTATACTTAATATTTTATTATAAATAATATTTATTGAATTATGCACTATACTAATTATAATAGATCCCACTAGTCACGTAACGTTTTACAAATAAAAATCCCATGATCCACATATAAATAATAATAGTTCTAAATAGTCCTAACAATAATAGAGTTTAAATGTGGTAAATGTTCAAATATGTAATGACGTTTCAAAAGTGCTTCTAAAAGAAGTCTAATTGAATAAATAAATGTTTGAGTTTGAGTTTGAACAACTTATACATATTTAGGTTCTATGTATTTAGGCGTATATTGATTGAATAAAAAGTCGATAAAATATTATTAGTTTTAAAATAAAGTCCAGGCACGCTTTTATGATCATAGAACTCAAATGATAAATCTATCCATTTATCAATGTCAGGCGATAAGATCACTTATTGTTAAATGTCATCAGCTCTCTGACTATTGGTCGGTCCGCGGCCGACCCAAGTGGTGCGGATTCTTTAATATAGATAGGACAAAGACATCAGGTTGAACAATCTTATGAATCGTTTTTAGATCAAATACCTTTTTTCTCAAGATACGTTTATTTCGATGCGATGTTTTTTGCACCTCGTGAATGGGCGTAATGTTTCCGTACGGTACATCGGTTTGAAAAAGAAAATTTGATTTTTGAATCGTCTGTCAAAAAACGTCGCTCGTGGTCTTCGATGTTAAAAAAGTATTGAAAACGCTGAGGGTAAAAAATAATGATGGTGAAAAAACTATAACTTTGTCAAAAGGATCATGTATATTTTTAATTCGTTTGTCTCTTTTACTGCGGGAAAAAACTTTATTGTTATCCACGATTTTCATAGCACGAACTAACTAAGTACCTTTTTATTCTAGTCAACTATTCTGAGCATTCGCGATGTTACATGTTTTCAGCTTCCTATTTTTTGTTCCTCATGAAACAAAAGATGAGTTTTTATTTCCTAATTTTCGTTAAAGGCCAGTAAGTTTTCAAATGAACTGGAGTGCATAATATGAATGATTTGCTTTGACTGATATGTTTCTCCTTCATCCACTAGCACTACCCACACGGTAAATCGCGAAACATACATTTGATATATCTGCATTGATATAAGTATTATTTGAAAACAGCCAAAACAAAAATAACCACCGCATTTATATTAATTCAGCATCAGAACGATATTAAATCTGACGGTCGCATCGATCATTCAGTGTTTTATCAATATAAAATGAATGTATTAATTATACATACGGTTGACTCTGAATCACAAATAGTCCGAACTCATATGGGACGCGAAAATAAGAGCTCCGTTATACATAGCTAGTACATAAGTACTTATCCCGAAGAGTCACTTGGAACACAAAATGTAAAGTGTGATGGTGACTGATAAAATATCATTTATTTAACATTTTACCTACAAACATGTCAGATTTGGACCGCAAACTTGAATAGCCTGTATTTTTACTGTAGCATAGATGATATTAAATAATAGATAATAATTTAAATTCTGGATATGATAATATTAGTAAGAATCATTGAGATATATTACTACGTAGTACCTACGTACTTATGGAGGAGACACCACGAACAAAATCTGTGCGCCATTTTTTTGCTCTAACTAAGTTTTAAAAATTATTATATATAGTTAGGTACTTAGGTACTTACCGATGAAAGTTTTTCCTTTGCAATTTTCCGTATTACCTATTTGTGCAATATCGTAACACATGCGTTTCACTTTAAAACAAATAAAAAATGAGCGTGCAGTTAAGCCATATGGCGTATGTTGAGCGGAACATAAGTGATGTAGGCGGTGTCGTCTCCATATGAATATCTCAATGGTAAGAATCCGTTATTTTATGGACACTTTAATCTATCTTATGATTAATTGTCTTTGCTTAAATATCTCAATCTAGGCCTGTTATATCTATTTCCATTAAATTATTAATTCTTAGATAAAAAAGGAAAAAAAGGCGATGGAAAATTTCTTTCCAATTTTCAAGTACCTACTTAAGTTAATAGATAGGGAGGCGAGGTAGCTAAATGGCGTAATTCAACGGCGTCGTCGAGACTTATCAAAATCGAAAGAGAAAATAATTTCGAAAAGAAAAGCTTCTATGGTAAAAACCATTTTAGCGGTGGGTTTGGCGTGTACGGATTTTCAAAAATGTAAAAAAAAAACAGTTACTTGGGCATTCTCGAGCGCGTCAGATATTCATACTACGTATGCCCCAAGTGCCTCTGATAACAACGGTATACTAATCTGCCGGTTTGCGTGGTGGGGCTAGGCATATAAATTCGTCAAAAATGCACAAAAAGAAATTTACTCGAGCGCGTCAGATTTTCGGAAGGGGTGTTAAGTAGGCCCCAAGGAAGCTCCCCTTAAAAAAACTGACGATTACGGCATGACGATAAGTTACGATGAATTTTTGAAAATGCAGAAAAAAAGTCCTTTTGAAATACCTACTCGAGCGCGTCAGATTTTCATAGGGGAGGTTTATCTCGGTATCCTGAAAGCATATTTTCTTAATCTGACCGAAAAAGGTTTGTGGGTTTCTTTTTTTTTATCACCGTTATTTCATATCAATTTTTCTTAACACCCTCAGTTTTCGAGATATACTCAAAAAACCGGGAGTTTGAGTTTTTATGATGCTTCAAGTAAAAAAAGGTTTAAATTTGGAAAAAAATGAAAAGAGCCCTTTTTTTGTAAAATAAAATTACCTTTTTTGTTTATTTTTTGGAAAAAGTAAAGTTCGCGACATATATGCTGCAACGCGTTTTCCGGAAGACGAAATGGCTCCTCCAGACTTCCGGTCATGCGGAAACCGGCAGATTTTGTATTTTTAGTAAGTTTTAGATTATATTCTTCAAAATAAAAATAAAAACAATCGCGCTCGAGAATGCCGGATTAACGTTTTTTTTTTACAAGTTCGCGACCCTATAACTCGGCGGCGTCAAGGACTTATGGTCAGATTAGTTAAATTTAGTCTTAAAACACTAAAATCAACCCCCAATATCTTAATCTGACGCGCTGGAGTATTTCAGACTATCGATTTTTTTTTACTAATCTGATCGTCTATCCTAGGCGCGCGTCAGGCGCGTAAATATAGAGCTAAATAGTTAACAAGGTTGTTCTATTAGGTCTAAGGTATCTCTCATATCTTAAACTGCCACGCTCGAGTATTACAGAAAATTCCCCTCTTCGCCTCCCTATCTATAAACATCAATATGCACACACCTTGATTAAATTACGAATAAAAAGAGGTGTGTAACTGTGTAGTCAATCGAACTACGAATTGATTCTAATAGTAGTGATACAATATTATGAATTTTCTTGGAAATGAAAACTTGAACAAAATTAGTCATAGAGGCGGGTACTGTTTTACATTGTTGTACATAAAATGGAATTGGAAGCTAACATTATCGAATTATTTTGAAGGTAATTCATCACATCATTGCAAACCGTATAAATGTTTGTAACTAACCACTGGATTTTTCCACTTAAAATAGAATGTTTACAAGCAACCATATATCCCAGGCACACCTGAACGGGAATATTTGAAATTTAAATTATTTCCCTGTCTCGTTCCATTTTATATTTTACTGTCCCGATTTTGAGATCATTTCTTGTTGTAATGTATATCCTTGACTGCTGTTTTCGTTTAAATTCTTCAAGAAACGCCTCGTTTAAACTTCCGTCCTTGTGCAGTTTTAAGGATTTTTGTGTAGGTACTTACAGTGTACTTATTGCAAATTTTGATAAAATTTTTGTAATCTCAAATAATGATTATGTATGATTTAATTGAATTCAAAATTATACAAACCGTTATTTTTATTTCATTTGCATTATGGATTTAGGTAATCGAACCGATGTAATTTAGTATCAGGTGATTAAAAAACCTAAAAACATGTTCGTGATCATTTCACATTCGATTGCATACATTAAAAAAGTTGTAGGAGGTTTTCTTTCAGAAGCATTCAGATTTCAGCGCCAAGAATGTTTGCCCAAAGTAATATACCTACCTTACCTATAAAAAAGTAAATATAATGTTATCTGTGAATGTAATTAATATATAATATTATATTTAGCTTTTATTTAACAACCTTTTTTAGAAGTTAATGAAAAAAGTTACTGGCTGTTAAATAAAAAAGGCGGAGCAGATAGAATTAAAAAAAAAAGATACGATCGTTCTTATTTCAAACTCAAATTCTCATGTGCGATTTTCCTAATTGCAATTAAGTAATGTATTTTAATTAAAATAAGTGTGTGCTTCTTTGCTATTTTAATGAATATTATATTAACCTTTAACTTCCGTGAATGAACAAAAATAATAAGTAATAGGTAAGTATGTCTTAATACTAAGTAAGTATATAGGTATGTTAATTACTATTGTAACTATGATGAAGTTAAAAAAAACTCCATTATTTGAAATGAAAACTTCTTTTATTGCGTTTTTTGTTAGGGAAAAATCTTAGGGTTAGGGTTCTCTGCACCCGACGTGCTAATATTAAAATGCTATGAAATTTCAATTAATTCTAAGTTAGATGTAGGTAATGTTACCCACTGGTGGGTCTACAGGTAGGGTCCCGTTTTACCCTTTGGATAAACCTTAAAAAGGACCTAGTAAAATTAATAATAATAGATTTTTAATTTTTATCCTATGATTCTCATTCCTTTAGCAATTTCATCTCGCTTTATCGATATGCAGATTGCTATTTATCAAAAATAAAATATAAATTATTATTATCAATAAATACTACGTTCAATTATATCATGTCTATATACTACCAAACAAGGTGAAATGAAAGTGACAGTATGTATACCTAATCAATGACACGATTTGAAATGACAAACTTGCATTAATTAGAGATACGACATTTTTAATAATTGATAAATAATAGGGTTGTCACATTGAGGAATATTATTTTTTTTTTCAGATTTTTAAAAAAGAAGACATGTTTTAATGAAAAGCTAAGTATTTTTACATATTTCATTCATTTTATTTAATTTCATTTCATTTTTATAAAAAAAATTCATGTAAGTATAAAAAATGGATGGCGACAAGTCGAGATGACAAAGTCGAATATGGTGTTTGTTTTTTATATTAGATAGATAATAACTAAAAAGTTAAAGCAATATGTACCCGATCATACTAATAAACACGATTAAAAACATTATTAACAATTATAATCAACTATGCCCTAAGTCTTAGGTACATATATTAAAAATATTTTACCTGCTAGATTCGGACAGGAAAAAAAAATGGCTAAATTGCTCCGAGGAGTTTGAATATTTTATAAGTTTGAGATATATATACAACAGGAGAAGTTAATAAATAAGAGATTTTATAATTTAAACTATAAATAATAATTTTAACGAACCCTAAAGCGTATGGTAAGCTCAGTACTCACAGTTCCTAATTAAGTTTTGTGGTTTGATTCTGCACAGTGGTCATGTTCGCTATCATATCATGACTGATGACAGATTATATAATGATTTAGCAAAACCAGTATTATACATTAAAAAAAACTTAGCATCTATGTGTCAAATATAGATCGATATATTTGTGTTATCAGTAGAAAACTTGTAGAAAAAAACAGGTTCGAAAATCGTCTGTTGATTGAGAGTACATAATATCTTATTTTAGTTAACTTTTATTTCATAATTAATTCGATCCGATTATATAAATAAATCAAGAAGTGGTGACTCGAAACTAAACGAACGTACTACTACTACTACTAATAATAATAAAATATTAAATCTAAAATTATAAAGAATAAATATATCAAATAATAAGAAGTACACAATATATTCTACATCAGCTGTATGGTGTATGCCAAATCGGTGAAGAGAAAATTATTTGTAGAGAAAATATCCCAAGCCCAAGAAACGATTAGGTACATGTTATACCTATACCTATAGTTTACGAATATGAGCTGATATATTATATAATAAATATGTAAATACCTATCTATTATTATTTCTGTTATAATAACATCTATTTACTAAGTTTACTTGTTAAGTAACAAACATGCGTATTCTGTTTGTTAAGTGTAAATCGATTATTTTGATACCGTGAAAAATATTTTCCAAATTACCATAGTCATTAGGTACTCATTAGCTTAAACATAGTTACTTAATGGATTATTATTTAAAAAATATATCATAAATTTTCGGCTGATGACTGCTACAATTATTATGTAAATAATTGCAGATTATATATTTTTTATAATCGTAGATGTAAATACAATTTGATGTAAGCGCTCATCGCGTAATGTTAGCTTTCAGGAAAGCTAACGCTAAAAACTTATATTATTTTCGATTTACGTTAAGATTACGCCCTTGTGGCATGCAAATTATTATCACGAAACTTCATTCAATAATAAATAATTTAAATATCTGAACTGAGAAAAAAAATAGAGAGGTAAAATATTCCTCCCGTAAGCTCATAAGCTGCGCCCCAGTTCCGAACGGAGGGCCAATCAGACCGTGCGCGATAGCTGCGAATAAGTCACGCAAACACGTGCTATTGACGTTCTGAAACTAACGCGTTCTTTATTCAAAATTTATATTTTTTATATTGTAATCTTAAAGTGACCAGTGACATCAAAAAATTGTTATCACTCGATACTCTCACATAAATTTTTAATCGACTGTTGCATCATCGTAAAAACAAAGTATCAAATATTACTAATAATTACGATATGAGATTAAATTAAAATACATATTTTTTTATGTTGACCAAAAATATTTTTGTTATCCCAATTGTTATAACTTAAATAAGCAACATCGTAAAAGATAACTGTATAAATGAAGTTATCGATAAGAAATACTATTTATTGTTTTGAAAGATATTTCCGCTAAAAGTCATTGATAAAATGCATCTTGGATTGAGAGTTGAATATATTATACTTATTATTTTACAATGTACTTTTTTGGGGGTTTCTGTAAAAGCAGAGATGGTGTCTGAACTACCCGCATCATACCCTCAACTAGTAGATTTAGCGGAAACTGTATGTAAGGACATATTTTTTGATGCGGTAAGCAAATTTTTTGTTTTACATTTTTTATTGAAAATTTAATACAATGCATATTTTTTTTTTAATTTATTTTGTAGCTATTATGTATGTAGTGTCTAAAGTTTATCTTTTAGTGTTTGAGTAGTTCATGTTATTCCAATTTACTATGAAATACCTGTATGTATAAGAATGCAATGTTATACCTAACCGTTATAACGCAGTCGAGCTTTTTTATGATTTTTTTTTTTATTTGTCATTGAAACTAAACATTAACAAGTATAGTATTATATTATCTGTGGTAATAGCAATTATTTTATTTGAACACATTATTTTGTTGAAAACATAAAATAAAATACCTACATGAAGTACAAAACTTATTACCAAGAAAACAGCTCAGATTGCATTCTTATCACATGTGAACTAGGTAACTGCGTGAAAATTGAAATACTTAGAATATCAGTTTTATGATTATTTTAAAATGATTTCAATAAACCCAAGATAGCTTTAACAGAATTATCGTATAAAAATCAAAATTATATCTATAAACAAAATTTCACCCAAACAAGGAAAACCAAAAAAATATATTTAAAACTAAATTCTAAATTATTTCGTTACGCATTATAAATATATAGCGGGTCTTTGTTCCAATTTGTCTTTTAATTTATGGATACAAGCAAAATAAATTAAAAAAATGCTGATAAAATGAATATACATCTCTAGGCTTTTATAGGTGATCAATGGTCATGACTATGAGCTACGACTAATCATTCTGTCAATTGCATCGAAGTGCGTAGGTTCAAATGCTATGTTAGATAGGTATGCTAATACTATGAAGCTGGCAATTATCAAAATAGTCATCAATATTATTTTTTTGTTATGACATAGGTACTTACATAAGCTTACATTATTGATTCATACTCCACTATAGGGTCACCTTTTAATGACTAATTTTATCAACATCACTTATCTCTTTCGTCACATTTTTAATATTTTCACAATAATTTTCATTTTTTAGATGACTATACAATATACATATATTAGGTACATGTTTTTTTATAATGTGTTTATTTTGTACCAAACTTATCTGTCGGTGAAAGCAAATTTTACGTTAGGTATAAATTGACTTAGGTGACACTTAAATTTTACGGGTTGTTGGTGAAAACGGGCATTAGATATTCTGTATTTTTTCATTAGGTACTAGCTGCGCTCCGCGGTTTCACCCGCATCTTATCGCCTAAGGATACTGGATTGCGTGGCTATAGCCTTCCTCGATGAATGGGCTCTCTAACACCGAAAGAATTTTTCAAATCAGACCAATAGTTCCTGAGATAAGCGCGTTCAAACAAACAAACAAACTCTTCAGCTTTATAATAGTATGTATGTATTAGTATAGATATGAATCTATATTCTATACCAATAATGTAAAGATGGGATTTGTTTGTGTGAACGCGCTTATATTAGGTAACTAACTAGACCGATTTCAAAAATATTTTCACCGTAGGATATGTACATTGTACACACTACATAATATGATCATATTATGTACCATGGGCGAAGTCAGGGTGAACCGGTTGTAAAAATACGCTACTACAAACAAACCACAAGTAGGTACATACTACATATGGATATGAGTATATCTCGATCTACTAATCACCGATTGTTTAAAGCTTTCGTTTTACATATAAAAATAAAAAATATTTACACAAGCCAATCACCTTATTGTGCTAAAGTTAATCAAAGTTTACGATTAACATGTTATAACCAATAACAATAATATAAGTCTTAGTTTCAGTAGATTCTACAGTCGAATATTTAAATTGTTATTTTAGCAATCGAACGTTGATCCGTTATCCGAATACTTATCTGTTACATGTGCAATACACGTCACAATATGTGGTTCGCTGGCCAAAAGTTAATCTTCAGAATGTACCTACATAACTACTGTATTCAATTATAATAGTTTTGGTTTATGTATAAGTGTTTATTTAGTAAATTATATAACTACTTAGTTATATAATTTAATCTGTATATTGTAAAAAAAATTATGTGTTGATAAATTTCGTTATAAGTATTTTCGTGTCAATTTATTGATATGGTTTTGTGTTCTATAAAAATGCTTAGAACAAAAACATTTTTGTATAACATTTTTGAACACTTGTTAAAACTATAAATTATTTTTCAATGTTAGTAATGACCTATTTATATGCACGGTAATACATAACACATATTTTGTCGATAAGAAACTGGTTTATGAGCACGTAGTTCTAATATCATTAAATGCAACTGTAAGGTATCGATCCGGCCCTCAGTTACGCATTCGCGATTTTCCGAGCTACAATCCACCTTCAAGTACAATTAAAAATCATATCTAATATTTTAAGACTAAAGTTTGATTTTCTTTATACCGACATACTTTATCATTTCTTTTTGTTTTTAATAGTATTAATTTGTTCATTTTATTCATAATCAGTTATGATTACAATTTTCATCTCATTCATTCATTTTCACTTAAAGCTTTCATCACAAGCATTCGCATACGTATAAACTCCCGAAAGTTTCTCAATGAAATTATCCTCAACTACCAAGTAAACAAGGTACTCATTGATGAGATAAGTATTTGTTATTAATTGTAGTAGCGCATTACAGTATAGTATTACATTATCTGTGGCATTACCCACAGAAGCGGTGACCTTTGTCAGCTTACACCTATCTCTATACTACGTACGTTCCAGATATCGTAATCCTAATGGACTCAAAATATTGACACACTTTATCCATTTTATGGATCATATCTATTGGATATATTTTATTACTAAGTATTATTTTATTCTGTAAACTAATTTATAGTCGAGAGAAGACGTAGGAAAATAATAATAAAATTTATTTTTAAAATATTCAAAATAGTATTTGTGTTCATGCTCTATCGGTCCCACGCATGCAACACTGTTTTCCAGAGTTTAATCACTAGGTTGTTATGGTCAAATTAAGTAGATACCTATTGTTTCTTATGGAATTTTTCAGCCGAGACTAATATTTTATTATGCATATGTTTCAGCTTTTTTTAAGGTTCATTCAGTGAAACTTTTTGCCACTAATAAAAAAATAACACAGTGATTGTATTCAGTATTCATCTTCTTTAATTATTGAACCGAAAGATTGAAAATGTAATATTCTAATGATTATGTTTTACACCGAATTATGGAATATAAATTATTCAAAAATTTTCAAACAACAAACTAGGTAGCGAACCCATATTCTTTATCGCGTAAATATGCTACTTATCACCTTAATATGTGTTTAAGAAATCAACGAACCTTCTGTTCAAAAGGATCGTACAATTACAAAACGGTAATCTTTATAAAATATAAAAATCGTCCACTCGAATATTACTTTAAACGAGCTTTTTGTGAACTTGAAAAAACCGCATCAAATTCCGTTACATAATAAAAAGAAGTTTTTATTCGTCTCGCCGGTGTTAAAATATTTTTTAACGAATGCCTTTTTTATGGTAAAAAGGTTTATGATTCAGAAGCATCGAGTAGGTAGTGGGGACCCCTATGTTTTGTAAACACCATAAAACCATGAGACTATAACAATATAATGTCGACAATACGTCATTATTGGTGGATATTTAGTAAATAAAATAACGAAAAGCAAAACTTCCACCGCAACCGAAATTGACGAAAACGATAGGTTTTGAACTGAAATTTTAAATGTGATCTCTCTTTGATTTCCTTATCCATTTTTACTTCAAATAAAAATTCACTCATTCCAAGTCAAAAGAAATGCTGCCCGTCGGCTGTCCCACTATGGAAAAGATACAGTATGGTACAGAACTTCCAAGTCCAACTCACATTGTTTTGATCATAAAATGGTAAGCATCCTCATAAAAACGTAGCATAAAACACATTCGTTTTTACACAGTATTCAACCAGACATCAGGAAAAAAAGCAAATAAAATTCAACAAACAATAATGCTTGGTATAATGTGCGTAAATAATAGACAAGCAATTTTAAACCAATGAAGCAAGACCACCAATATACTTGACACGGTTTTTGTGCCAATAAGTATGTCCGATTAGGTTATTCAACTTCGACAGGACTCAACAAAGAACTCTGTTTATCTTGATCCGAACATTTTTTGCTACTTCACTGAATCTAATTACATTTAAAATTAATAGCGTTTTAAATCTCTAATTGAATGGCATATCATTTTACAATAATAGCCAACACATACATATACTAATCCAAATAAAGTTATTACATCTAGGAATAAAAAATAGACCCCCATTCAAAAATTAATATTGGTTGAGAATATTTTTATGGTATTCTATTGTTTCATTATAAGGCGAATAAGTATTGTTATGATGAGATGATATGAGAGAAAAACCACAAAAAATAACAAAAGGTAGGAATAGAATAGCGGGCTTATCTTGGCGACCAATCTCAGTACAGCGAAATATTTCAGTTAGATAATTTGTAGCAATTTGTGGTTCCTCAAAAACATTTAGTATCTGTATATTTTTGTCCGATCCTTTCTTCTCTTTTATTAAGCTTATTATTCATGATTGGCGTATACTTATAATAATAAGGATTCAGGTATAATGACAAACAAACAATACAATTCCACGACAGAAAAAAAACAAATCATTCAGAAGTTGTCAGTGGTAGGAAGTTGTTGTTGTTATATTTATATGAAGGACATAACGTAGTAACATTTTTTATCGCATTTTTTTCTAGTTTTGGTGGACGAATGCTCATCATGGAATAAGTATAAAAAATTGTAAATGAAGGTAATAAGTTCAATTAAGGAGCTATCGTCAATCCCAAAATATAGATATTAGATACGCTTAGAATTAAAAACTTCCGCATTTCAATGTTAAAAGTTAAAAGCCTTTTAATTAAGGCACGACAAAATCAAAGACAACCTTTAATTAATTTTATATTTTTTCCTGATTTTGCTTATATATTTTTGAGGATGTTTTAAGCCATAAGTACATTATAGGAATGGGATATATTTTCAGGTTTAGATCTTTAGTAATATTCAATGTACCGCCCATGTATAGGTACTTTGGACCTCTTTATCCCAAATTATTCAGTTGAACCTAATCAGATTATTTATATTAGGTATATTATGCTGTCAATTTAACGCTCCATAAATCAGCGATCCCTTCCAGTTCCTTGATACTTTGCACTACGTTCAATTTTATACTATATTGATAAGCCCTAAAGATCATACGAAGATCTATTGATTCCAAAAACTATTAATAATACCGTTTAATTCCATAAACCTGGATAAAACGTAAAGAAGATAAGCCACGTTAGGTACTTGTAGTTCTATGCAACTATAAATCAACGTTTATCGTATCGTATGCTACCTATTGAACTTCGAAAATTCATAGAAGTAGGTATCATATGAGTCTGTTTGTTAAGTCTATTTTAAGTTGTGAATTATTTTTCTACAATTCCAGGATTATGGTTACAAAAGGGTGACAAACGTCTTGCTTTCTAAATTCTAAATATGGGTTAGATTTTTCTGAAAAATCAAACATGGCTAATTGGTCAAATGTCACTAGTAGAGGCAGTTTTCCCAATTATATTATCTGTACTTTAAATGTACCGGTATATGTAATTTTAAACTTTTAATAAGAATTTTTATCATTATCATCAATTCACGTTTGCTTATATCACACTTCATCCAGTTAAGGACATTCCTCTCCAATCTTTTCGAGATATGCACAAAATGAGTTATTTCAGTTTGTTGATAAACAGGTAGCCGGTGATGGTGACTCAATCACGGATTGAGCACACGTCGCGTCGCTGTAAACACTGGGCAGTATTACATTGAACGAATGCACATAATATATTTACGTCTCTAAATGTTATCTTTTCATTTGTTACGTATTTGTTTTGACCACGGTTTTGGATATTTTTTCTGGTGATTAAAGTAAAAAGTAAAGACCGGATAAAAGAGCACAAGGATTAAGGGCTGAAATATTAATTACTAAAGCACTTCATGATCCAATAAAAATATAAATAGATCGTATAAAGACAGAGGAAAAATATATAGGTATCAATTTTCAGTATCAATTTCTCAACCTCACAAATACGTACTTAATATTATGAATAATTTTACTAAAAGGTTGTTTTGAAAGGATAAAAATGTATAACAGATTGAAATTTTACATACATTACAGAATAAATAATTCATGGATGGTGGCCTTAATATTTTGTATTCCATTGTTTCAGCAGCCGAACTGTGAGGAAAACTTTTTAAGTGAGTCCCATTTTTTTATCATCCGGGCTAAGAGACAAATCTCGAAGGATCGCATGCGGATACAATTTTGTCTGCTTTCCACTTTTTACTAAAAATTTCATACCTAGCCATACAGCATAGCTACATTCTTTCGTAGATTTTCGATAGAAGTTGATTCTGTTGCAGATTTAATTATACCATTATTTGGCACCAAAATAAAAATTATTTAAGTACGAGGAAAAATTTTTGACAACACTATTTTAAAAACACTGCGATTTTCTGTTCGTCACTTTAAATTTTTTTTATTTATTTATTTTGATATGGATACATTTTAAATTAGAATGTAGAGCTACTGTTAAATTTTCTAACACAATTATTATGTCAACAGGTCATCACTACGAAACACAAAAGGATCCGCCATCAGTTGAAATAAAATGCCGCTCAGAAAACACTATTACGTTCACGGTTCCACTGTCAAAGGAAATGCAGATAGTGGTTATTATTGAAGATAACTCGCCGAATACGATAGTAAGTGAATAGGTATAATTATAATAGAAAAATACTGAAGTTACTATTTAATACTTGATTAAAAAATTTTAAAGGTGGAATTGTTTCAATACCATTATTTTTTTTATCCTTTAAAGTAAAATATCAATGGTATATATTTACTATTTAGAACTAAAAAATACAAGTAGGTACTATAAGTTATAAATTTAAAGATTAATTATTATTATCCTGTTTGCTTGGATATTTGGTTAATAGGTCGGCGTACACGTGCCCCATGACGATCTTCCCCAAGTTCATAGACTTGCAAACAACGAGTAAACAGAAAACTGTCACAACACTTTTGAAACATGTTTGTTTACTGGGAACACATAATTCAATCTCAAACGAGTCATCTCAAACATTTATTTATTCAACTAGACTTCGAGAAGCACTTTCGAATCGTCAAAATATGAAATAATGAGTTTGAGTTATTCTATACAATTTATAATTAATTATTATCCTAAAAATTGTTTAAAATAATTCAAAGTTAAAATTAAACAGAATAATTTTAAAACCGTAGCTAAACTTTGCCGCAATAAAACCTGGCAAAGAAAGAGGGGAAATAAACACGCCATCGGGAAATCATACCTTGTGGACGGCAATTATCAACAGAGATGGAAGTCCCTCCTTTTGGAAAAAGGACCAATACATGATATCATGGAATTCACTACCCCCTTTGGAAAAGAAGACATATATCGCAACTCCCACTTTTCATTTTGATAAGTATAAACCAGGCTCGAGTGATATTAATGCAGAATTGACCTGGAATACTACAGATCGTAAGTACAAAAGCTAAATGATTTAAAGAACTATTTATCATACATACACATCATACACTTTATTTGGTACATTAAGGTTAACATGCTTATTTCACTTTTAGCGACAGATATGTGCTTTGAAGTATTTAACCGCTGCGAATCTAAGCAGCTAGGAAACGCATTCAAGAAAAGTATACGGGTAAGTAACCAATGATAAGTGGTATTGTTTATTCTTTATACATATTTAGTTACATTGTAATTATAAAACATTTATACATATTTAGTTACATTGTAATTACATTGCTATTAGAAAAATTAAAGCATACGTAATGCGACTAAGACCCGTCTTTTGGGGTAGGTAAGTTCATCCCATATTTTTTACAAAGATATATAAATATAATATATCATACAGAAAGTTCTTTAAATTTTTTTTATAATTAGAAGATCAAACCCCATTATTTTTTAAAATTATTTTAATTTTCGCAGTCGAAGAATACACTCGGTATCTTAAGTTTTTATATCAATTGCAGCCAAATCAACGTCATTTGGTGGTGCTGAAAGACTTACCTCTAGATGACACTTGTACTATCACAATCCTGGGAAAGTATGGCAGAACGGATTTTGATTATGAAACACCTTCTTGTCATGACATTCCCGATTGCCTGCCTAGTAAGTAAGAGTTAATTTTTAAATGCTACATTATATAACTTGATAAGAAATATAACTCTTCCTCACGAGTTCATCTACGGTTTACGACTTTCTTCCGTTACACAAATTTCTATCTATCATTGTTTTGTTTTTATCTTAGAAAAATGTCTACGTGTTCCTACGAGATCCCACAAGGACCTCTTTTTAATTAAATCTTTTCAAACTCATTCATCCGTTCAGCGTGAAACGGAACATATTTTTATAATATTGAATTATCTCCACTCCATAAAAATACAGAGGTTCATAGAGAAATAAAAAAGAAAATTTTAATTAAAATAGGTCACAAAGCTCTTATTATCATTTCCAGTTCCAGATAAAATACAAAATATAAGTGTGACGGTGGAAGAGGAGAGCTCTGAATCTTGGAGCGTTCACGTAAAATGGTTGAAGCCGGTACACACGCCCAATTATTATACAGTGACATTGAGAGCCGATGATTATCATGAGAAAAATGTTTCAGGGGTGAGTCATAATTTTATTATAACATTTTAATTTGTAGCATGGCATTATTCAGCTGTAACGATGATATTTTTCGCCTAGGTAGGTACCTAGTAGTAATTTCGTAATTCGGGAATAAAAATTTGATTCTTTGAATTGAAATTTCCATATTACCTATAACTGTAAAATGTATTTCATAGAGTTTTCAACAGCGTAATCAACACAAATGGAATTTTGGCTTTTAACTAAGAATGCATTAGATGGTAGATGATGATATCGACGACAAGCGAAATTGTTTTTGGTGATAGTTTGGAAATTTATTTATTTATTTATTTATTTCTTCGTAATCATACAGCATTACAGTAAATAACATTTCTTAATATATTGATACAGAACTATGAGCCAATTAAGATTACAAAACAAGATACTTACAGCTAGAAAAATGAGTTATTTTTTAAATGACATATCAGGAAGGAGTGTTTTCCATGTTTTGGTGAATTATATAATACAGAAAGAAAGGTTAATAAATAATTAAACAGTTAAATCTGAAATCTCCCTTTGTGTGAGTGTGTGTATGTGTGTGTGAGTGTTAGTGTGATGTGAATGTGTGGTTGTCTGGACTTGCGTGTTAGTACTAAAGCCGAATTGTATGTGAATTTTGTTAATTTCTTTTATAAATCTTTGCTTTGATAAAAGGAAAATATCTAGTTCTTTATAGTCTTTATTGTATATATGAGAAATTCTACACATAATTCGATTCTTTGCGTAATTACTACTAGAGTTAGGAGTATAAAATAATGATGTGTGACGAGTTCTAAACTGAGGGGTATTGAAATAAACCAGTTCTAGGAGTTCCGAAGAATCAATTCTTCCGTTGCATAAAGCATGAAGAAACAATAAGTCACTTTTAATACGTCTAAGTTGTAATGGTTCTAATTTAAAGTATAAGCAAACATCCGTATATGTGTTGAAGCAGTGTTTAGCTTTAAAACACAAAAACCTTAAAAACCTTTTTTGGATAGATTCCAATCTGTTTACGTGTTTAGCATAATATGGAGACCAAATATTTGAGGCATAATCGAGTATACTCCTGACATATGTAGAATACAAAACTTTGATACAACTAATATTTTTGAAAATTTTACAAGTGCGTTTAATAAACCCAAGTTGTTTAAGCGCCTTATTCACGACTACGTCCATATGCTGTGTCATACTTAATTTTTGATCAATAATTACACCAAGATCTTTTACCCAGTTGACTTCTTTTATTGGATCATCATTTAATGTATAAGTGAATGAAATGGGTGCCTTTTTTCTAGTAATTGATATTTTTTGACATTTTTTAATATTGACAGTAATTCTATTTTTTCTATAATAGGCTTCTAAATTAGTAAGGTCGCTTTGAATATTTTTACAATCATTAATAGATTCAACAGCAAGATAGATTTTTTTATCATCCGCATACATTAGATATTTAGAGTGGATAAAACAGCTGAAAATATCAAACAGATAAGCGTTATATAAAAGAGGTCCAAGTATTGAGCCCTGCGGAACTCCAGATATGATATTTACGAAGTTACTTTTTGCCCCTCCAATCACTACAGCCTGCATTCTTTTACTGATATAAGAACAGATCCATCGATATAGATCACCTCGTATACCGATAGCATATAGTTTTTTAAGAAGTATGATGTGATCTACACGATCGAATGCTTTTTCGAAGTCCGTGTAGATCACATCCACTTGTTTACCCCCATCCAGTTGTTGCAATGTATAGTTTGTAAGTATAGATAAGTTTGTTACGGTAGAGCGTCCCTTTATAAAGCCGTGCTGTTCTGGAGGAATGAATTTATATATTAAAGGACTTATTCGAAGATGTATAAGTTTTTCAAAAACTTTACTGAGTGAGTTTAATATAGAAATCGGCCTATAATTGATAATATGGTTTTTAGGACCCGATTTGTATATAGGGACAATAAGAGCTTCCTTCCATTTCGAAGGAAACTCACCAAAATGGTTTACTGACATCGAAAATATAATGGACAAGGGTAACGCTAAAGTTTCAGAGCACTGTTTTAGAAAAATTGGTGGTATTTCATCGCTACCTGCACCCTTTTTCCCTTTAAGTGATTTTAAAACACGTTTAACCTCAGAAATTTTGAATGAAATATTAGAGATAAGTTCATTATTCGGACACGAAATTGGAAGGTTGAATTCTTCATATGACGTAGCGGGTTCAGCAAAAGTGCTATGAAAGTGTTTGTTAAATTCAGTGCATATGTCTGTTTCGGTACAAAAAATTTTATTTTTATAAATCATACTTTTAGGATATCCTTTTGAGCCCGTCTTTATAGATTTTATGTACGACCAAAAACAAGTCGGATCTTTCTGAATATACGATTGCATTCGATCAAGGTAGAGTGAAAAACATTTTTCCTGTAGGATCTTTTGTCTCGAACGAAGTAGACTAAATTCATCGTAGTCAAGGGGATTTTTGTATTTTTTCCATCTTTTGTGAAGTTTTAATTTATCTTTTATTATATGTATTAATGCTTTATTGTACCATCGGGGAAAGTTTTTCACAGTTTTATACGTTTTTGGAACGTGTGTGACAAAACACTCATTGAGTTTCCTGTAAAACACATCAACTACATCATCGATATGATCACCTATTAAAATGGATGGCCAGTTAATTTTTGAGAGAAAATCATTAACGTCTGAATAATTAGCACGGTAAAAATTGTAACGGACTATCCTTGATTTCTTTATGTATTTGATACTTAGTTCAGAAATATCTATTTCCAAAGCAGGGTGATATGTATCTTCAGGTACCAAAGGTCCCGATGCTTTACTGACATCTATTCTAAAGTTAGAAAAAATTAAATCGAGTATGTTATTCTTGTCGTTTGTTATAAAGTTGTACTGATCTAGACCGGAAATACTATACACATGTCCAAGAAGTCAGAAGCAGCAGTCTGCATTTCAATAGAGCCTTTTTTTAACTGCACAACATTAACTGGGGACCATTTAACATTTGGTAAATTAAAGTCACCAAAGATTAAGAAATTATCGTTTGGAAAATCAATGAGTAATTTAGATACTGATGCAGTAAACGTTTGAAGGGTTCGGGCCTGATTTTTATCTGGAGGTATATAAGCTACACAGATATGGAGACCTCGATTATTGTGTGATAGGACAGTTGTTGAAGGTATACTTACCCATAGACACTCTACAGCCTTGGGTCTCCAATCAGTCATAACTTGAGCTTGAAGGATCTTGTTACAGCAAATCATTACACCTCCGCCTCGTTTTTTTGTTGAGGTAGTACAGTCTCGGTCATTTCTAATTATATCGTAGCGATCATCACACAACTCCCTATCAAAAATACCTTCCGCTAACCATGTTTCCGTGATTAAAATGATATCAAAATTGTTCAAAAGAATATTATTATAAAATTCATGTGTTTTAGTTTTAAGTCCTCTTACGTTCTGATAGAAGAAATTAATTTTATTAGCCATTACTATACTTAAAATAGGAACTAAAATAATTAATGTCTGACACTAAAAACATGTTATTTAATTCGGCTATTAGTGGTTTTGTTAATTTATGTGTTTTATTTGTATTGAAAAAAGTGTGTACTCTTAGTGATTGTGGCGAATATGCTCGAAATAATATGTGACTGTGAATGTTGTGTTTGTATGAAGATGTATGGGAGATATTAACAAATTCTACGGGTACAATTATAAACTTAAAAGTGAACATTTTATCAGCAGCAAGACTAATAGTTGATAAATTAATTAATAATATATTAGGCTTAATTATACAATTTTTTGTAGATCCCGCTTTGAGTTTATACACAGAGCTGGAGATTCTTCTGATTTTCTTAAAAAAATGTTACAATTTCGAACCCATACAAATTTATAAGAGTTTTGAGCAGCCAGATCCTTAGTTTGTTTCAAGAGGGCCTTGTTCTCAGGAGTAAGGTGTTCAAAGACGAAAAACTTAGTAGTGGGACCTTCCACACCAATATTGTTAGTATTTATACCTTTCTTCTTACGTATACCAGAAATAATTTTATCTTTGTATAGGCGGTCCTTCAGTTTAACAACTAACGGTTTGGGACGCCCTGGTATATTTTTAAATGGCTGGACTCTGTGAGCAAATTCAATTTGATCGCTGCATAATATAATACCCGCATATTTCGCAATTTCAGTAATTATTTGTTTAGGATCTTCGTTTATTTTTTCAGGTAGACCAATTATTTCCAAATTCCATTGCCGCGACCACTGTTGCTGTTTGTTCATGAGATAACGTAACTCATCCAATTGATTATTTTTGTCTAGAACTACAGCTTCTAACTTTTCAAAATTTTGTTGGAGATCTAAATGTTCAGATTGAAGCATATCGTAAGATTCCTTAATTGTTTTAACTTCTGTAGAGATTTCCGTAAGTTCATTCTTGATTTTTTTTAATAAGCAATTTTTTATTTCATCTAGAAAATCTTCTTTTATCTTTTTCAATTTTTCATCGAGCAATTGTTCAAAATAGCTTAATAATTCGGGTGTCGTTAGGGCTGCATTGGTGGTAGATGGAGGAAATCTTCATGAAAATGTTTCAGAATTATAAGCAACTAGCTTTCCGCCCGCGGGTTCGCCCGCGCAGTCAAAGAAAAACCCGTAGTTCCCGTTCCCGGGATAAAACAAGTCCTTTGTTCCGGGGTAAAAAATAGCCTATGTCCTTTCTCGGGTATCAAAATATCTCTATACGAAATTTCATGCAAATTGTTTAAATATTAAGTATGGATTTAAAATTTAACATAAACATTAAAATGTTTAAATATTCGCCAGTCAACGTATGTACCTATGTTGCGAGTAATAACACTCATTGTTCCTTATTATGAAAAAAGAATACAAAAATTGCAACTCGTATTATCAAAATGGATTCAGATATTTAAATCGAAAAAAATATTTGTTTACGTCGATTAGTCTAGAAAGAGAACTTCTCAGCTAAGACTGAATAGTCTAAAACTACCCAGTTTCAAACTTTTCCTTAGTTAATTAATAATAACTTTTCAGTCGGCATCCGAAGTGACGTTCCCGGGCGTGCACGGCGAGGGCGTGTACTACGTGTCCGTGGTCGCGTTCACGGAGAGCGGCAAGTCCGGGAACAGAGTACGGGAATTCTTCCCGCGTGAGTCCGATTTTGATGCTTTATTAGTCTATTGTATTGCTGTTTGCTATTTTTTATAAGCAATCGTTCAAATGTATTATGTAGAAAACTTGTCGAAGAAAACCGAAGAATTTTATTTACTTATATTATTAGTTGTCTGTGTAAAAATACAATTACAATTTATTTTGCTACTTTATTCAATTTCGAAGTTATGTATGAAGAATGTATTTTAAGTATACATCTATACAACTATATATGTATACTGTACAGTGTAATGTTAAATGGTGTACAATAAATGGTTTAATAAATAAACACTAGCGGTACCATTTGCGTTTCTCTTTTAGTTCACGAAGAGCCCGCTTCAGTGAGCTTGCTGGTGGGAGCGTGGGCCGCTGTTGTCGTCATGTCTATAGCATTTATTGTTGCTTTCGTGTGGTGGAAACGGTACAGGGACATCAAGAAGAGGAATATGTACTTCCCGGTAATGATTGATACATTTTTAATTACAGACAAAATTTCTATATTATACAAGTAGGTAGTATAGTATAGTTAAGTATATATTTAAGAAAACATGATTATTAATAATGAATTAACTCAATCTGCATCATTTAGAGTAATAATCGTTAAGAAGTGACGAGCACGATTTCTAACACGACAAAATACTTGAAATAACATTTTTTGTGGTTTAACAAAAAATACATGCACAATAATATCGTTATTGCTTTATAAATCAACTTTACAAAGCGCCATAAACCACAGGGCCTCACGGAAAAGACGAAAGACGGTGACGCGGAATCGGACTCGGTATCGGAGGACGGGTGGGAGGTGCGCGCGGACCGCGTGTCGCTGCACGAGCTGGTCGGCGAGGGCGCGTTCGGCGTCGTGCGCCGCGCCACGCTCGCGCCCGAGAACAGGGACGTGGCTGTCAAGATGCTTAAAGGTGAGATCCGGCTCGAAGGACCAGGTATTGATGACCTTGTCGTATAGATAGATGCTTAAAGGTGAGATCCGGCTCGAAGGACCAGGTATTGATGACCTTGTCGTATAGATAGATGCTTAAAGGTGAGATCCGGCTCGAAGGACCAGGTATTGATGACCTTGACGTATAGATAAATGGTTAAAGGTGAAATCCGGTTAGAAGGACCACGTGTTGATGACTTTGTCGTATAGATAAATGGTTAAAGGTGAGATCCGGCTTGAAGGACCACGTGTTGATGACTTTGTTGTTCAGAATATAGGTATAGATAGATGGTTTAAGGTAAGTTGCAAAGATGGTGATGCCGAATCGGACTCAATATCAGATCCGGCTCGAAGGACCACGTGTTGTTTATTTAATAGCGCCGCGGTTCGCCTTCTTGCAGAACATGTGACTGTTATTATCCGTTCTACACTTCAGCTCAAAACATTCAAAAGGAAATATGTACACAAAATATATTAGAGCAAAAAGCCAGCCATCATTCAATAAACAGATAAATGGTATTTCGATTGTACCCACAACAGTTAGAATAGAAGATTAAATTTTAGTTGTCAGTTGTTGTTTGTGCTGTAATCAGAATCCGTAGTATAATTAGCCTATTTTACACACGCCATAGATTTCCCGTCAATAGAAGAAATTCGTTCTTTTCGCGCTGAAATGGAACTGATGAAGAGCGTGGGAAGTCACCCACACATCGTGAGTCTGGTGGGATGCTGCAGAGGCAGGAAACCGTTCATCATTGCGGAGTACTGCAGTAGGGGAGATTTGCTTACTTACCTCAGGTGTGTTTTAAATAACTTGTCTCTTGAATCAGCATAAGAGGTTACATTTATCTTAGGAATTTCATATTTATGGACTAAAATTAATCCAAAAGCTATAAAATAAGGATTTTTAATATTTCATTTGCCATTTCCTGAAAACTTTTACAGCAATGTAGTAGCATTTTTCAGATGTTCTTGGGACTTAATGGTTACAAAACGCAACGCAAAATACTACAACAATAACAAAGAATTTGACTATAGGGACGATATGAAGTGCAAGCGAGATTCTAGACTCGTGATTAATAGATTGTACGATCTTCAAGGAGTTTGTGACACAGAGCTTACTGTACTCGACCTTCTATCCTTTTGCCGACAAATTGCTATGGGCATGGAATTTTTATCGTCCAATAGAGTTGTCCATAGAGATTTAGCAGCAAGAAATATATTGGTGACTGCGGATAGAACGCTGAAGATCGCCGATTTTGGACTCTCTAGAGATATTTACCAAGAAAATCAATACAAGCAGAAGGGTAATGGAAAGATGCCCGTGAAATGGATGGCGCTGGAATCCTTGACGCACAGGATATACACAACGCAAAGTGACGTGTAAGTTTCTATATGCATTTTATAGTAATTCTGGGGTTCAGAAAATTAATCCTTTTTTTTTAATTTAAAATAAAACTAAAAATAATACTGGTCCCAAATATGAACCTTGATGTACCCCTGAATTCGTAGTTATGGATTCTAGGATGGAAGCTATTTGACCAGTTCAGAACAGTTACTTAGATATAATTTGCATTACCGCAACCGGGCATTACACAACGAACAACTTAAAGTTAATTAATTATTAAAAATATCATGGTGTACAAGATCGAATGCTTTATAAAAGTTAGAATGATATAATTTACAAAGTCAATGTGATTTTATATTCATGCGTACAGGTGGTCGTTCGGCGTGGTGATGTGGGAGGTGGTGACGGTGGGCGGCGCGCCCTACGCGTCAGTGAGCGCCGCCCGCCTGCCGCGCCTGCTGCGCGCCGGCTACCGCATGCCGCGCCCGCCCAACTGCTCACCGCCACTGTGAGTGTGACACATTTTCAGAAATGGTTCAGAATCGATAACATTTTCGATCTAATGAAAAAAAACGTTTTTTTTTTTCAATTAGATTTCATTCCTGTCCGCCACTAAAAAGCGAACGTGTGGACATTAGAAAAGCACAATTCAGTTCAACAACCTAGATAGGTAGAAGTAAGCACACACATAAATTTGGCGATGCGCGCACGCACACAAGTGCATTGATTCTGGCGGCTCGCACGAGCGAGGTCGTTGAACTTATCGCGTGTTTACGATTTAGGAAATTCTTAAGACATTTTCAAATGAATGCTATTATTTTTTTTTTATTCGACAATAATACTTCAAATGTACCTTTGGTTTAATATCTAGATCTTAATTTAAAATTTTGGCTGGTCATTGAAAACTAACCCTGTATTTTGTTAAACGACGGATCACGTACACGAGAAACGATCCGTATTGACGGATCGATAAACCAGCTTAACACTAACACAATGCTGATCCGCTGTGTGCAGATACGAGGTGATGGTGTCGTGCTGGCACGCGCGGCCCCGCTCGCGGCCCACGTTCGGCGAGCTGCACGCGCGGCTGGACGAGCTGCTGTGTGCGGGCGCGCGCCACTACCTGGAGCTGGCGCGGCCCGACGACGCGCCCGCCGCACCGCCCGCACCGCCCGCACCGCAGCGGTACGTGCGCATGATTGTGAGGTAGGTCACACACACACCCCCCCAACGGTCCAGGCCTTGTCGCGGCGGAGGGGCTCAGTAGCCCAGAGTTATGGCCCTCTGAGTGAAGCGAAATTGGACCAGCGAGGGGCTGAACGGCTGGTCTAGAGTCGGGGAGATTCGACCGGCCCGACGGCCAGGGCTAGGTGTGGCCCAGCGGCCGCTGTGTGCGGCGTGGGATGGCGACCAGAGGTCGTGGCTTGGCGGACCCCGTGTCCCCTAGGCAAAGGTGGCGCTGAACGGCAGTCGGGGTTGCGAGGCCTCGACTGACCCGACGGCAGAGGTCCCGTTTGTGGACCAGAGAGGAGCCGGCTTTTATGCGGCGGTGGATGGCGGCCAGAGGTCGCGGCGCGGTGGGCTCGCTGGTTTAGCAAGCCACGCCGTGCAGCGGAGGGCGGGATCCCGACGCGTCATTGTGATGACGCGCGGAGACTCCTGCAGAGAGGTGTGGGGCGGCGGCCGCTGTAAAACGGCCGTCTGTCAACTCGTAATCCGGTCCGTGGGGCCGGACCGAGGGCCGCCACCTCTGGTGAGGTGGGGGCTGCGAGGTAATCTCTATAAAAGTGCGCCGGAGGGCCCCCCGACGCGTATTTCACACATCGGAGGACCTTCCGGCGTGCACCCTCCGGCCGGACGGTGTTGGGGTCGGGGGTTCGTGGGAACGCGCCGCGGATGATGGAGCGGGGAAAAATCCATTGTCTGCGCGTTGGTGGCGTAAGCCTTCGTTCCAGCAGCCGCCAGCGAGGGGGGTTCTAGTGGTGGGCCTGGAAACGGGCATCTGCTGGGCGGGACACGCGGTAGAGTCGTAACCGTTCCCGCAGTTCCGTCCAAAGCAGCGCGATGGAACAGAGTGGGGTTTTAGTCGGTAAAAATCCGACATAACCACGGCTCCATCCCCGGGAGCCGGGGGTATCTAAGAAGATTTCCCCACTAAAAAAAAAAAAAAAAAAAAAAAGGTCACACACACACACACACACGTACGTGTACACACACACATGCGTGGCGTTACCGTATAAGCCTACGCTCATGCGCGATCTCATTCACTCACAACTACAAGCATATTGCGCATTCACATTTTAATCTCATTGACTCACAACTATAGGCATAATCACGCATTATGCTTGAAGCATTCACATTTCAAACACACACATAATATTCACACAAGCGCAGTTGCACACACATTCAAACTCAACACCCAGTTAAAATTACTTGGAAATGTTGTTGTAATTGATTAGGGGGCGTCCATAATAATTTATGGTACGTAATCGTGAGGTTTGTTTTTTCAATTTTTTGATCCTGATTGATGAGATTTGAAAAAATGTAATTTGTGGTCGCCACCTTATTCGAATTAATCTAATAATTGTTTATAACATACTAATTCCTAAGTACTAACCTAATATAGAATACATAGTTCTAACTGTGACTACTATTACAATAAAAATTTAATCATATATTTTTATATGAAATGCAACGAAATAAAATGCCTAATAATAATTTTTAAACAATTCAAATAATTAATGGTACCTACTGAGAACCGCGCCACTAATGCGCACGCTCGCGTTTAGGTAAATTGCACTTAGGTAGATACAATGCGCACATGCGTAAAAACCGAACTTGTGACCGGTTCAAAATTATTATATTCTATATAATATTATGATTCTTAATAACAATATTATTATAATGCATTTATTAAAAAAGTGCAGCATGGTCTTATTTTACACCATTATTTTATTTTATTATTCTTAATTTCAGAGGAAAATGGCCGTGGTCGAAGCGAGGCTACCACAGATCGAACACGGCTAACAATTATTCGCCTGCAGATTACAAGCTGTCTTACTCTCTACAAACTGACTAAAACACGGATATAAAAATATTTCATTGAAATCTACCTCTTAACTATTTCTTCAATTTATAACAGCATACTTATCAACTTATGGGACAATTTGATTGTTTATCTTTTAGTTTAGTTCAATAGTATGGAATTTATACTTAGAGTGATATAGTTATGAATTCTATGTATAAATCTATACGTACTAATATTATAAAGCTGAAGAGTTTGTTTGTTTGTTCGAACGCGCTAATCTCAGGAACTCCGATTTGAGAAATTCTTTCGGTGTTAGATACCTAACTCATTTGTGAAGGCCTAAGAAAGAAAATTGGTAAATAATATGTACTTTTTTTTAAATAACGAATAACGAATTGCGATGAACTTATTTAAGTTTGTAATAATTATTAATATATTTAATAGTAACTATAACTATGTATTTTTTAGAGTGCCCCTTAATATCTTCCCACTCTGTGTCTATATTAAGAGCTAGGGGGCAGCACTGTATAAAATATTTGTAAAGTATTGAAATGAATGTTCCTATGATCTCACTAAATAAGTTAATTTTAAGGTTGTAGGTACTCGACATCTAGATAATAAGTCGTTCATAACGTCTACATGTTTTCATGTAGGCTTTTGCCTTAATAAATTAAATATTTGAAAATACGTCGAAAATTCAATTAACGAATTATGACCAGAAAATGATGGTGCTAATTTTAATTTAACATAATTGTATTTTTATAATAATTATTTACTTTCTGTACGATATTTTTAATAAATAATTGTAACTGAATTGAGTGTTTTATTTTGTGTGTACCTATCGAATGATCTCAATGACAATGTAACACTACAGACTACCTACATAATTGATATGGCCGCCTGTATTATGTATACAGGGCAAATACAGGGTGTAATGGTGCACAGGCGATTATTCCGTATTTAATACAGATATCAAAAAGCTATCGGAAGTACTTTACCTAATGAGTAAAATGACAATAAAAACTTTTTTAAAATATACGAGAAATATCATTAAACACTCTCATACATTTAGTATTACCATACAATATCGGCATACCACGCATACGTAGGTAGTTAGTAGGTATCAATATTAAGATATAAACTTATAGTAGGTATGGGGAAATAGAGTAAATATAAACAAAGCTTTAGTATCACAAAAAAAAACTGCATCCGAGCTATATGTGGAGTAACTAGGGCCTTTTGAATCATGCAAACCCCTTTTTGTAAAACTTTAATTATTAACGTTGCCATGCCTTTACATATTTGAAATTTGCAAATTTGTTAAAAATATAGATAATTTACCACGGCTAGAGAAATGTACGGTAATTTACGTCATCCTAATAGACTAATACTTGACCATAAACCTAGAACATCATTGTGCTCAAAAAACTTCCATGTGTGTTAATATGGATAATAATATCTAGGTATTCCAGAGGATGTAAAGATATTGAACGCAAGGACTTTTTGGATAATAAATGTAAATGTTGACATGTATAAAATAAGTACTTGAACTAAGCTATAATAATTAATGCTTATATTATGTAAAAAATTGTCTGATTATTCGGAGCTGTGAATGTTTACATGCCAGTTTAACTGGCGAATGTGCTGTACTTTCCATAGTAATAACTTGTGAACCACATTCGAGCAAATAAAGATTCAATTACTTCCCAAATTTTAAGGAAAATTTATTTAAATAGAATCCATACTAATATTATAAATGCGAAAGTAACTCTGTCTGTCTGTCTGTCTGTTACTCAATCACGCCTAAACTACTGAACCAATTTGCATGAAATTTGGTATGGAGATATTTTGATACCCGAGAAAGGACATAGGCTACTTTTTATCCCGGGACAATGACGCAATCCATAGAAATCCCACGGGAACGGGAACTATGCGGGATTTTCTTTGACTGCGCAGGCGAAGCCGCGGGTGGAAACCTAGTACTTAATAAATGTTCAATAAAACTTTGTATTGCACAATCTGTAACAGTTACCATTACGGAATAATCGCCTGTGCACACTTAACGATTACACCCTGTATAATAGTAACAACGTTTCTTATGTATTCAGCAGTTATAAATAATTGAAACCCTAACTTTCATACGTGTACTAAACGATTATTTACTTAATCCTTGGTTAAAACTTATTCATCGAATAACATATTAGACTACCATTTCAAAAATGTATTCTAATTGTCCGTATTTGACAGTTTACAGGTGACATTTTAAAATGTTCGTTATTGGACGGATAAATTTTAACCAAGGATTGAAAAATCGGTCCTAAATTAAATGGAATAGGTACATAACCAATGTTGTGATATTACTCAAAATGAGGGTAAAAGGATGAATAAAAATAAAACAGCCTTTTATTACAATAATCATTTAATATATTACTTTACATTCATATTACTTAGTGCTAAATATAAAAATATTAAATATCGTCCAGTGACCATGCGTATCCTTCCGTCAGACTTATTCTTCCATCGCACCGAGCCTTTATAAATAACTACTTATTTACATTCATTTCATAATAAGCTTTCCGTAGGCAAACTAATTGATAATTTATAAACAACTTAGTACTTTTGAAATTAAAGTTGGCAACACCATTTCATATCCTTTTACAAAAGCTTTACACAAAAACCCACGCTACGACAACAGCTAAACGACATTTAGTGCAATAGGGTAAATACGAATGTCGGGTAATTATGAAAATTTTGCTTTCCATTTATAATCGTTTTATGAGGATAACTGTAATATACAGGGTGTCCCACTGTTGGTATACTAAGCTCAAAGGCCAAAGGTTATAGTTTTTCATACGCTGAGTACGTAAAAGATACTTATAAAATTCCAGACGCATTTTTTTTCAAATAGATGAATTCTTAAAACTCTATGTGTACACCCATAACAAGCAACCCGCCCAAATTTACACCAGCACGTGAGCTATCGTTTAAGATTATGTTTTCATAGACAAAATACTCACAATAGAAAAGCGGTATATGCCGGCTGCGCGAAGCTAGAGAAGAAAACATGGATTTTCAGGAAAAATTTAGCAGAAAATTTTTGACGTAATTTTGTTGTTTAAGTATTTTTTACGTGAACAGTGTATGCAAAAGTACAAGTCCCTTCGCGCTTAGTATACCAATAGTGGGACACCCTGTATAATTAAATTATATTGTGAAAACTGCGTATTTTACAAGAATAAGCAGGTGCTTATTCATATTGTTTTAACACATAGGTATGTGTTAAAACAAATTATATTTTCTAAATTACCCGCCTTACGAAATTATCCCATGTGCACTGTATAACAATTATAATATAATAATATCACACTTACTCGTATATAGCTAACGCGAGACTGTATTGCTACATTTACATTTTAACATATATTTATGTATATTCCTATAACGATTTTTCTTATGGACACATTTTTAAATCTTCAATGAGAGATTTCAAAGAACATACGTCCGTAAGAAAAATATACCGTTTTAGGTTATAAGAACAGCATAATTGTGATTATCCAACTAAAATATGTATGTGATATCTGAATGAACATTAAATCATTATGGAATTTAACCATCATTCATGATTTAGAAATTTACTAAAACTCTCCCGAATCCCGTTTCTATTCCCAGTTGAATACTTATAAACCCATCTTAATTTTAAAGTTATATAAATATACTCATCGTTATAAGTCCCTTTTAATACTAGATATGATTTTTAATGGAATATTAATTGATATTATAAACATAGCAATCTTTTTATTCATCGTTGTAATACAAAATCTCCCTGATACCATCAACAAATTGCGTTTAAAAATATTCATATACAATTTTTATCAAATCATACATTTAAAGTCAGGCAAGAAACATCATAAAACGAAATGAAGGACGTTATAACTTCACGATTAAAATTAATAGTAGAAAAGGAATAATTTCTTATAAATAAGAGATCACATACAATATGAGTACACACGAAAAGGTAACATAAGAAAACTGAATAATATCATCGCTAATACTAATAACAATAAAATATAATGATTAATGATTTTTAGTCTCAATATTGGCTACTAATACCTCGTTCATCATAATATGTTATATTTATATTCATTTATACATAAGTACATTAAACTTTTAACAAATATAATATTATTGCAGAAATACAAAAGGAAATTCAAATTTATCTGCAGCATAAATTCTAAATCTTTTGACAAATTTACTTATAATAATTTGTAAAATGTATTTAGTATAAAGTTATACACACTGGCAGTTCAAAGTAAGTAGTTGGTATTATTGCAGAATATAGTTTAGCCTAATTTTATTGTATTGCGTTATTAAAATAAAGAGTAACTGCTTTAAAATTATTAATTTATTAACTCATTTTTCATAGATTGTTTCTAATTGACAACGATACTTCTAACTAGTAAGCATGAAGTTAGAAAAAAAATATGTTAAGCAACCTTGTACAGCCATATGCAATTTAACATTTAAACGCAACTCAAAATTTTACGCTCATACGACAAAAATACATGTGTGTGTGTGATTATCAATACATTCATGTGTGTGAAACGTGTCTACAAAATTAATGACTGCCTTGTAACTGTCACATTATGTCGAATACATTACAATGTGTGTTTGTGTGTGTGTATTTGGGGGGGATGTATACATTATTATCCTTGTAACTCTACAATATGTGTGTGTGTGTGTATTTGGGGGGGATGTATACATTATTATCCTTGTAACTCTACAATATGTGTGTGTGTGTGTATTTGGGGGGGATGTATACATTATTATCCTTGTAACTCTACAATATGTGGGTGTGTGTATTTGGGGGGGATGTATACATTATTATCCTTGTAACTCTACAATATGTGTGTGTTTGTATTTGGGGGGGGTGTATACATTATTATCCTTGTAACTCTACAATATGTGTGTGTGTGTGTGTGTGTGTGTGAGGGGGAAGGTTGTATTAAAGCGGGTGTGCAAGCAGGGCGATGTGCGAGCGTCAGTCGATGGGCGGCGGCTGCGCGGGCAGCGACATCGGCGCTGCTGTGAGGTAGCCCGCTGCGTGCGGGGCCGCTGTAAACAATTATATAATTAACAATTTTATATTTTATTAGCTATGTCACACGCGCAAGCGCGGGCGAATATAGTTATAGTTTAGGGGCTATAGTTCAAAAAAAAATTTTTATTTTTGTCCAAAAATGTCTGTCTATGCGGGCCCGAGCGCGTATAGCCACACATAGTTACCCGCCAGCGCCGGCGCGTGCCCGTCCGATATGAAGAGGTCGTGCCGCTGCGCCGCGTAGTGCGGCCACACGGGCGAGCGGCCCAGCGCCGCCCGCACGCGCTCGCCGTGCGGCCCCGCGCGCGCCATGCCCTTCAGCGCGCTCACCAGCCGCGCGGCCGTCTCGCCCTCCACGCCGCCCTCCAGTATCGATATGAGCTCGCCCACCAGATCCGTTTCGAGCGCCTGCACGTTAAAAAAAGAATAAAACATTAATTTTAACACCAAAAAAAATATGATAAAAGAGGATAGGAATATGTAATATTAACACAAAATCGAGTATATTTTTCACCTGCAGCACCAATTTGTCCGTATTCACAGAACTGTTGAATATCGTTGAGAGCGCCTCACACGCACCTCCGATCACCTCTCGGCAAGTCTTCACGGCAGTCTTGAGCCCCGACATTACTTCTGTTTGCGATAACGCTACCACAACCGCCTGAAACAACAATTAAAACGAAAAATAAAAAATAATTAACGTATGTTTGCGTGCGTGTTTGCGTGTGTGCGTGCGTATATTCGCGTGCGTATGTTTGCGTGTGTGTTCGTGTGCGTATGTTTGCATGTGTATGTGCGTGCGTGTGTGTTGATGTGCGTTTTGTATTAGCGTGCGTATCCACGTGGGTACACATGAGTGTATTTGTACATGTGTACTCGTGTCCTTACCTGCGTGTGCGCGAGCGCGGCGAGCACGGGCACGGCGTGGCGCGGGCACACGGGCAGCAGGCGCGTGAGGCGCGGCAGCTCGCCCAGCTGCGCCACGGCCTCCGCCAGCGCGGGCTGCGCGCGAACTAGCGCCGCCAGTGCGCGCGCGCACACGTCGCCGCGGCTGCCCTGCGATGTTACACAAAATAATAAATAAATAAATATTATAGGACATTATTACACAAATCGACCTAGTTTCACAGTAAGCTCAATTAAGGCTTATGTTGTGGGTACTAGGCGATGATAAATATAATATTTAATAAATACATATATAAATAATAACACCCAGACCCAAGAACAAATAATTGAGTTCATCACACAAATATTTGCCCTGACCGGGGATCGAACCCGGGACCGTCGGCTCAGTAGGCAGTTACTTTACCACTGCGCCAACCGCGTCGTCAAAAATAAACTTTTCTTTCTTTCAAAATTTAGATATAAAAATCAACTTTCAGGTAAGTTAATAATTAGCTGTATCTTTATTTTACAGAGAAATTGAGAATTCTCGACTTGAAAAAAAAATTAAACATTAAAATTATTATTTTTTCCACAATAATTGTTCAATTAAAAGAGAATAGTGGGGGAATTCAATTTTCAATTAATGTAACATGAGCAAATGTTACTATAGTGCAATGCAGAAAAATTTCAAGATAATCAAATTTTCGTAAAAACGTCGCTCGTACCTCTGACGTGTCCTTAGCCAACGCAGCGACCGTTTCACTGAGCAGCTCCTGCAGGAACCGCTTGGGCGAGCGCAGCGCCCAGTGCGGGTTCTGCAGGTACAGCTTGAGGTACACGTCGCCCACCACCACCTCGCCGGGCGGCGCCCAGCGCGCTTCGCTTCGCTCGCTCGCTTCGCGGTCCTCGAATGTGGCGGACGGGTCGCGGATTTGCTTCGCGTAGTGTCTGTCGAAAAATATAAAATATGTTAATAATTTCTACATTTAAAGATGTTGCATTTTAAAAGTAAAAAAAGTCATGATATTTTAAAAGTGTAATCTGCTAAATGGTTCTGGTTCCAAATACAAATTCAATAACTAGTCGCAATGATAAAATATTAATGTGTTTCAAAATCAATATCATTGTGTACGAATACTAACATTTGTTTGGATAGCATAGGCTACTTTACCTGTTTATAAAAATATCTACCATCCGCTATAAACTCCCTACTCTAAGCATGAAACTAGATGTCGCTATACTGACTGTTCCCTGAGCCGCGCGACAAGCGCCTGCACGGTGCGCCGCGCGTCGTCGCCCCACACGAGCTCGGGGTGCTCGTGCGCGCTGTCGAACATGTGCACGGCGCTGAGCCCGCCCGCCTCGCGCATCGCCTCCGCGAACACGCCCGGCACGTAGCGCGATATGCACAGCCGCACCTGCGCAATCGCGTCATACATTCATATAACTAGCCTACACGGTAACAAGTGATAATTGCGTTAAAAACAACCGACTTCAAACTTGCGCTTACAACATTTACAAATACAGACATAAATGCTCATAAAATAAAAACTACTGGGCCTATCTAAATAAAATTTTTACGGGACCAATTCGACACCATCCCGCATCGAACAAAAAAAGAATCACGTAAATCGGTTCAGAAACCTCGGAGTAATCGGTGTACATACATAAAAAAACATACCGGCCGAATTGATAACCTCCTCCTTTTTTTTGAAGTCGGTTAAAAAGAAACATTTTTCTGTGCGTACCCGCCCACGCCGGCGCAAAATGCGGCCTTCCCTCCCACCCACTCCCACACGCCTATAGCGCATCCCACCACGCCCACCGCACCCCCGCAAGCCCCGCCCCCAACATTACGCGCTCTATCGCGCCACCCGCCTCCCGTACCCCGTCGGTGCACAAAGCACCCCGCCCAACTTCTCCGCGCATCTTTTGTAGGTATGATATAGTAGGCCACTGAACTAGTGGCTCACCTGACGGTAAGTATTAACACCGCCCATTTTTTTTAAAATTTGTAGAAATAATATCAATAGAAAAAGAAAAAAATATTGACGACCGAAACGAGAATAAATAAAGGACTGGTCTGGTGGCCTAGACTGGACTGGATTGGACTGGTGGACTGAATAAAGGAGGAAAAAAATCAAATTTTACTCACTTTTGGACCATGTAGCTTATCTGCCATCATGCGAGCCAGCAGATCCACGGCACTCTCTCTCATGTCCGGCATTTTATTGTTGCAGAATAAGTCCAGTAGGTAAATAACAGCCCCTGTTATAGAGAAGAAAATGAAATCATTAAACACATAATTAGGTCGTGTGCAAGCGAGACAGCATGTTGAGCACCGACATTTTATATTCCTTACTTTAATGAACCGGGGTATACTAGCTAACTAAAGGCTAGGATTATACTTCTACCCATTTCCATACACACTCACCCTTAGCCAGCGCCTCGCGAACCAGCGCAGTGCTCGCGAGCAGAGCAGCCAGCGCAGCCAGAGCATCACTCTGCTGCAGCAGCGGCAACAAGTGCCCGAGCAGCCCATGAGCAGCCACATCTTCCACACATTCACGACACCCAGCTGCCGCAGACACGCAACGTAGTGCCGCACTTGACACGCTCGGGTGGGAACGTGCGGATAGCAACCCGAAGATCAGACCGAACTGACCGTTGCATTGAATCTCTACGCCTGTTATAACACATACTCTTATTAATATAAAAAACGATTTGAAATAATTTACGTTATATAAAATTATAAACAGATGAACAGAGTAAGAGAAAGTTTATTAGAACGCGTCCTATGCTTCCTGCTGAAAACATTCCAAATTAAGCCGTTGCGAAATTTAAATAAGGTTCAATGTCAGTTTTACCGTTTACGGCTGCAGTCAATGTTACAAAAATCAGAAAGATCAGTCAGTCAAAATTAAGCACTATCATCATTTAAGCAAGGTTCGATGTAATATTATGTCACAATAAGTTTGTCATGCTATCACGTGAGGACAAGATGAACTTTTTGTTTCAATTGTCTAACAAATTAAATCCGGAAAAGCAGTACAATAAATGGGCTATGCACCTAAATGACTAATATCACTATTCACTGATAAAAAATAAATAATTTAGAAAGTTTAATTGCTTTATCCCACTTACCTGGATTTTTAATTATACAGTTGGCGAGAGAGTTCAAAGCAAGTGTGATATGTTCAGCTCTTTCATCTGTTAAATCGTATTGAATTTCTTCTTCTACAAACTTCAACAAATCTAAAACGAATTGTTGAGGATTCTGTAAAAGAAAGAAGGTCACTTAAATGAGACTAGGTAGCTAAAGAAGTATGAGAGTTAGGATGAAAAAAATTTGAATTAAAGAACATCAAAAGAAAATATATTTGCAATATGTATATCTGGGCACTCTACACCATCTTAAATATTCAGAGTCCTGCATCAAAAACTTGGCGATTACTTCAAAGGCAAAAATATGTATTCAGTTTCATTTGAATTGATACCATAATAATAAAAATATATTTTTTTTTTACAATTCAAGTTTGTTTCTAAACATATTTAACACACTTTTTTATAATATGACATACCTCAATACTAAACTCCGGTTGTTCATTATATATATGCAGGTACACCCCTCCCACTAGCAACAGTCCCTCATGCGCCGTGTACACGAACGGACGCACAAGCGGTTCGTCCTCAAACGCGCGATAGTCACGTAACATTTCGCGTAATTCCGCGCGGGTACTGTTGTCCCAGATTAGGTACGGTGTCTTCCAGTTGGATGTCAGGATTTTGAGCAACTGAAATTTGTGGTTGGTTTAGTGTGTATTTGTTTTAAATTAGTTTGTATTGGTATGAATATTTTGAGGATTAAGACAAACCAAAAAAGGCATAGAACAGTATTTTATAAACAATTTTTCCACGAAAATCACAGAATACACAGAATCATCTTACTTTACATAGTAACTTTTTCTCCGTGTTTATTTTACAGAATAAAAATTACTACTTTGCGGAACGTCTTGTTTGTACACTTTTAGAGCAATCCGATTGTTCTTTGCCAGACTTAAAATTATAAAACTTTTTGTTGATGCTCATGCATTCAACATAGACCATCACTATCGATGTGTTCAAACTTACCTCATGCGTATCAGGATCAGCCAGTTTAGCACACAAGTACGGTGTCAGTAACAAATGCAGTGCATTCCTTATATTTTCGTCCATCGGCGAAGGCTGCTCGTGCGGTCCGTATAGCGCCGCTAGAGCACGCACGCATTGTACTGATAGACGATTGGCGATCTCCTGGAGAAAGGGAAAATATTATGAGCTAAATGGCAGGGAAAATTCAAACATGTTACGGACTTACGGAATTTTGTGGATGGTATTTTCGGAATGCGTCGAGGGGAATTATTATACTACTTATTTTTAACTACCTTCGAAAAAATAAGGAGGTTTTCAATTCGATTGTATATTTTTCTGGGTTTGTGACTTCAGAACTTTCGACTGAGTGAACCAATTTTGTTGATTATTTTTTATTTGAAACTAGCAGTCCGCCCCGGCTTCGCCCGTGGTACATATTTACGTTTTCTCTACATAAGAACCATCCTCGAACTTCAAGGAATATTATAAAAAAAGAATTAACGAAATCGGTTCAGCCGTTCTCAAGTTATGTATTATATAACACATTTTGGGATTCATTTTTATATTATAGATTTAGTGCCTTCCAGATCGTCATCTCAATTTGTCCAGTTCTGACCGTTCGAAAGTGGTTTAGTTTTTTTTTTTAATATCACACAATATAATTTGATAACTGACCTGCTTGCTGCTCGCCTGCTCCGTATCCATACCGCTCTCGGTGAGCGTGTAGTCGTATTGTAACGCGGGGGGTAAAAGTGCGTGCAATGCGCCCGCACTTGCTAGCGCCGCGCGACACTGTGCTTCTGCGCTCAGTGCCGCTACCGCTTCTGCGCCCGCGCATGCTGTGTCACCCAGTTGCTGAAAGAAAAGTATAATATGTTTATTGTGATGTAACGGTATTTTTGTCAATGTTAATAATTTCTATATGAACGTGTCACAATGAAATAATCCAGCCATACAACGTCTGCCGGAACAGCAATTTACACAAAAAATTAAAATTAAAAGAGAGCGTGTGTGTCGAGCACACATGACAGTGAAACTTCTTTAACAAGATTCAAAGATCGTCGCCTTACTCCATGTCGTGACAGTATTGCCATGACGCAACCTTGAAATTCTACTTTCAACACGTCTGAACTTTTACTTCAATAAAAATATAAAAATTATTTATTTTGTTATATTGAAGACTCTGATTCGGGATTCCCAACTAGGTAAAAACCAACCATAAAAACTACATTTACGTTCGCGTATGTCATTTGCTATGCTTATTGTACAACTAGCTTTTCCGCCGGCGGCTCCGCCCGCGGTTTCAAAGAAAAACTAGCATAGTTCCCGATTCCCGTGGAATTTCCGGGATAAAACCTATCCTATATTACTCGTGGATAATGTAGCTTTCGGATGGTGAAAGAAATTTTAAAATCGGTCCAGTAGATTATGAGCCTATTCATTACAATCAAACAAACAAAGTTTTCCTCTTTATAATATTATTAGTGTAGATATACACTCACGGGTCGTTTGAGCAGCGGCACGAGGTCGGGCGCGAGCTGCGGCAGCGCGGCGGCGGCCGCTCGGCAGGCGGGGAAGGCGGCCGCCACCGCGAAGCTGCGGGCGCAGTGCGCGCACACCCGCGCCGCCGTGCTGCGCGCCTCCGCGCCGCCCAGCACCGACACGCAGCGGGACAGCGCCTCGCTTAGCACCTGATCAAGGGTATCATTCAAAAAGGTATGTTTCAGTTACTGAGAATTTCAGACATAACAACTTTTTGTTAAAAAAAAGTGCTATTACATTAAAATAATAAGCAATATCAACAAAGAATTAAAAAGCATGAAAGTGAAGCGAAGAATGTCTACAATAAAGTTCTTGTATTGCATTAAAATTTAAATATATCAAAATGAAAAAGATGGGTATATAATATGTTAACTTATTACACAACTAGCTGCGCTCCGGGGTTTTACCCGCGTGGTTCCACTCCTGTTGGTCTTAGCGTTATAATATATAGCCTATAGCCTTCCTAGATGAATGAGCTATAACACCGAAATAACTTTTCACATCGGACCAGTAGTTCCTGAGATTAGCGCGTCCAAACAAACAAACAAACTCTTCAGCTTTATAATATGTATTAGTATAGATATACAAATACAACCAGTAGGGTACCTATTCTTATATTTGTCAATTGTCATAATACCCTTACGATTCTCGTAAACAAGCTTGCGTGTGTGCGTGAGCCATTTCGAGCGTGTTGTATAAAGTTTCCCTTCTGGTTGTATCTGTATATTAAAGTGAAACTTTTATAACATCGTCTCAAACTTTTTGGTCTGTGTAGCGCATGTCGATACGTACGATAATATTATTATCGTACAAATACTATAATTTTTAGTTAAATGTCTATAGTGTGAAAAAAAGTTTCACTTTTACCGTGGTTTCATAAAACCACACAACTTTTTTGTGCTTATTATCTCGTTGGAACCTTAGTTCTCAAACCCATAATAAATGTGATAATTAAAGTTTATAAGAACATCAAAAATCATATTAAGAAAATAATTCTTATTGACCACCAGTACCCCATTATTACGTACCTGCAATCCCCCCTCCCTGCACAGCTCCTCAGCATTCAACGCGGAGCACGCTAGCGTGGCGTGCGCCAACTCCGCAGCAGCGGGCAGCAGCGCGAGCGAAGCGTCCCGCTCCGCGAACAGCTGCTCGCCCTCCGCCTCCAGCCGCACCGTGCGGAGTAGTGCTTTGTAGCCCGCGTACTTGTATGGAGCCAGTACTAAATAAACGCAAAATTTGTTGTACATTCTAATATGACAACTAAGCTTAACAATTACACCTACACACTTACATTAATACACTTACAATTAAACCTAACTTGAGGACACAAGCACAACCTAGGGAAAAAAGATAATTTAACTAGATGCCTTACTGCCTTTAAAACAGCATACTTTTGCCGTGGTACGGAAATTATACCATTACAATTTAACCCCTAACAGTTATACTTTTTTTTACAAAGAAAAAGAAATAATAAGAACAGTTGTAGTAACAGTGATAAAAAGATATACTAGCTTTCCACCCGCGGCTTCGCCCGCTTTGTCTAAAACACAATAAAATATATACTAAAACCTTCCTCTTGAATCACTCTATCTATTAAAAAAAACCGCATCAAAATTCGTTGCGTAGTTTTAAAGATTTAAGCATACATAGGAACATAGGAACAGAGAAAGCGACTTTGTTTTATACTATGTAGTGATGAAATTTAAGCATTTTTTATTGCTTCAATATAATACATAATTCTTACCTTCGGAGTATCTTTGGAAGAGGATAGTTTGTGTTCGGAGAATGAGCAAAATATTATTAGTGTTGGGACCATCACCCGTCCATACGTTTCGACTGCACAGAAACTCGTACGCTTGATTCACTGCCTCGAATTTATCCTGAGGAAAACGGACAAGTTTTCTTCTTTATTTTAAACTATCGTACAAAAACTATTATATACTCTCGATGTTCGCTACTGAAGAAATAATAAAAATCACATGAAATTACAAAAATGCAATATGCATAATTTTAACTTCTTTTATAACACATAGATTTTTTTTTAAATATCCGTTACTTATAGCTGATTTTTTTCCAATAGAATTTTAAGGTACTTAATTATCGACTACCCTACAAATATAATTCATCAAATTTTTAAATGTTTATTGTTCATAAAAGTGTATTAGTTATAAGTGACAATTAGTAAAAATATTTGTGATTAAGAGCTAGCGCGCAAGAGCAACTTTTGTCTTCGCAACTATTTTGTCTCTCCCATCACCTCTATGGGCTAGTAAGAAAGTGCGCGCACGTAGCGACGCAACTCCCTATAGAGTTGATGGGAGAGACAAATAGTTGGGGAGACAAAAGTTTCTCTTGCGCGCTAGCTCTAAACGTATTTTCTTTCTTTCTTTAAAATCCTAACTACGTGATCATCTACATACCCGTCCCTCAGGATTCTTATCGGGATGGTACTGGTGCGCAAGCCGGTAGTACGCCTTGCGCACAGCCGCTTCATCCTGCGGCCCGCCGCTCAGCCCCAGCGCCATGTAGGCCTGCTCTGCAGTCATGGACGCCGGCTTCTTGTCCACTTCGCGACGCCACGCTTCGAGCACGTCTTTGAGGAGCCCGACCTGTGTGGAGTGGGAGTTTTATGAGATTGTAAATAACAATATTCTTTTGTGCTAACGAACTACTTGCTTTGTACTTAAAACGCTAAGCGAGTTTATTTTTGTAATAAAATGACATTTCTCTGTAAGTGATTAAAATGTAATGTTTTTGAAAAGCTACTATATTGGACACGATATTGGACGCATATTGGACCCAACAGCCCATCTTAAATAATACATAGAGAAAAAAAGTTTCTGACGAATCGCACACCTCTGGACACGTTTTTGGATCCGTTTACAGTCAATCGTAAAATACATAGTGAAAAAAAAATTACCAAATATCTACTTTCCTTTTTGTAGTCGGTTAAGCAACACTCTTGTTGAATTATGTGGGCTATTTTATTTAAATGATCTTTGTATTACCACGATTGTAACAAAAAATTGGTTGTCTGTAAAGTCGGTTTACTGACGATTGTACTTCTTTGTCGCTCGTTGCGTGCTCTCGCTTGCACTTCAAGCCTTACATGGAACGCCTCAGAGCGAGGTAACGCCGCATGACTCATTTATTTATTTATTTATTTATTATAGATGCACCAACAAGTAGGTCAATTTGTAACAATAAATAAGTATTCATACATAAAATCCTTTTCTAAATTGGCTACTAATTATAGGTACATACAGCATTATGTAGAGTCATGTTTTTTCGTGCGTGCATCTGGCTCTATCGAATTATAAGACGTTGTCACGTCAATAAATGATTTGAATTTTTATTTTGTCTCACCGGGTCCGGTATGGGCCAGTCGGGGAATCTCTGCGCGTCGCACAGATGGCGCAGGTAGAACATGTTGCAGAACAGCTCGCGGCTCAGCTGCGGGTAGCGCACGGCCGGGATGGCCAGGTACGGGTAGCGCGCCGCGATGTGCGCGCGCAGCCGGGGCGTGAACTCACCGGGTCCGGTATGGGCCAGTCGGGGAATCTCTGCGCGTCGCACAGATGGCGCAGGTAGAACATGTTGCAGAACAGCTCGCGGCTCAGCTGCGGGTAGCGCACGGCCGGGATGGCCAGGTACGGGTAGCGCGCCGCGATGTGCGCGCGCAGCCGGGGCGTGAACTCGCCGATGTGCGCTGACACTTTCATTATTAGCATCCGCCTGCGGGTATTGTTTTAGTTGACATGTGTAGTAACTCAGGCCCCGGAATCACAGACACAATAGAAAATCTATTGTGTCTGGGACCGATCGAGCCGCTTGGGGCTCAATGGTTTAAAATAGGTAAACGACGAGATGATTATATAAAACAAGCCAAACTTAACGCAATGCAAATTAAAAGTATATTTTTGTGTGATTAAATCATATTTAATTATTGTTACAATCAATAAATCAATCATCGAAAAGTCAATTAAGTCCCAAGTAAATGAAAAAAAAAGACGTGTGGTACTCGGAAACTGCCGTGGTAAAGCTATTGTCAGAAATCAGAAATCATTTATTTCAAACACACACAACTCACAAGTACATAATAAACATTACAAAGTACGAAGTTTAAAAAATAAGAAAAAAAAAATAAAGTAAAGTAAAACAAAATAATTATAAAACCATCAAAATATGTGAGGTTGCGTGCGCCAAAAAAGGATGCCACTCAGGATACCTGAGCCATAACGCCTCAGCACTGATTTTCAGTGACACCCTTATGACATCCAGATTGTCAGCCGCTTTGCATGTTAAATACAATTAAAAACAATATATTAAATATAATTTGTGGATATATTATGATACGGATAAATAAATAAGGTCACCATAACTTACATAAAATACGCTTATATTATTATAGATAACCTACATGGAAAAACTTTAAATAAAACATAAGTATAATATAAGTATAAAGTAATAAAATAAATAAATATTTCAGGACATTTTCACACACATAATATTATACTATTAGCACAGACTATTTAGTTAATAGTACTTATTAAGTTCGTTACAGACGCACCGAAAGTTGTTGGACTTGATGCTGTAAAACAAATCGCCTATATTTTAGACGGAATGTGGTTATTGTTTTTGTATCCCGCAAAGGAGGAGGCAAACTGTTCCAGCATTTCGTTGCGCTGTAACGAAAGCTGCCTCGAAAAACTGCCGTATGATGCTTGGGTACCGATAATTTGATTGACGTGTTTCTAGTTTTATAAGATGAATCTGAGTCACCTAACCAGGAAAGTTTATTGTATAAATAGATAGGAACATTGGAGCGTATCACAGAGAATAGCAAAACCGCAAAGTGCAACTTTCGTCGACTCTCCATGTTCAGTACCTTGGCATCATTTAGATAAGGCGTAATATGGCTTCTGGCAGGTATGTTCCAGCAATAGCGAGCGCATGCGTTCTGTACACGCTGGATTGCTTTCCTTGTTCGCGCAAGTATGCGCTCGCCATATACAACATCCCCGTAATTAAATTTTGACAAAATTAAAGTATCGCACAGCCTTACCCTTAGCAATGGTGTTATGTGATCTCTGATTCGATATAACACCTTCAGTCGATAAAAGCAATTAGATATTGTCTTACTTATATGTTTTTCAAACCTGAGAGACTCATCAAAAATAATGCCAAGGTTGCGGGCTTCCCTTACACGCTCCAATGCACTTCCCTTCATAACTACTGGTTGAAGCAACGATTCTACTTTATTAATAAGATAGGGAGTACCAAGAATCATAAATTTTGTCTTTCCTGGATTTAATAACAAACCGTTTTGCTCGGACCAATCTGCTATGCGGTTTAGATCGGAGTTAAGTTTATCAATAGCCAGTTGCGTATCTCCAGGATGGAAAGAGATGTACAACTGAATATCGTCTGCATAAAGGTGGTACTTGCAGTTGAGCATACAGTTTGTTATGTCCGAAGTATAAAGGATAAAGAGTAGCGGTCCCAGAATGGATCCCTGAGGTACGCCTCTTGTAAGACGTTTGCGTTGCGAATAACTCGCCTTGCCATCCTCTCCATTGACTACTACAGACTGAAATCGCTGACTAAAATAGCTTTCAAACCAAAGTATTGACCAAAACCATAATAAACTAGTTTGGAAAGCAAAAGTTCTATATTATAGTCGAGCCAATTTAATAGGCAACATTTGACGTCTATCAATTTTATCTTCGAAGAGAGGTAACCTGCTTAAAAACATCGATTAAAGTGAATTAATCGATACGGATTTGAAACATTTGTCAATCGAATTTATTAATTTATGATGATTTTTATTCACAAGTAATCAATGCATTCGATTCTAGATGTCAGATTTCGATTTTCAGAGGAACGTCTCTGGTATTTAAAAAGAAAAAAGGTTTATTGACACAAAATTGTAGCGACGTCAGTTCTTCAATTCAGAAATTGTTTATTATGTTTAGTATGGTTTATCAGTAAAATGAAATCTTAAAATTACTTGTATCGGTGATTATTATTATAAATATGTAATCATAATTGAAAAAAGTTAAGCAAATGTGCAGTTCTATCAAAACGAAATATCATGTTATTCTATGTCGTCGTTACTAGGTTACGTTGTTGAATTTTGTTGAACTGTCAAATGTTGCCTATTAAAATGGCTCTACTATAATAGCATCAAAAGCCCGAGAGTAGTCTAGTAAGACCAGAATTGTGGCTTGACCTTGATCTTGTGAGGCTAGCACATTATCAACAACGTCGGCTAGAGCTGTTGTTGTACTTCGTCCTTTTCTAAATCCTGACTGTAAATGAGGCAATATATTCTCTGCTTCCAAGAACGCAGTAATCTGTTGGTGTACAATTTTCTCTACTATTTTAGAGAGACAGGGGAGAATACTAATAGGACGAAGCCCCGTATAATCAACAGGAGTACTGGTTTTTTTAATTGGCCTCACAATTGCCTCTTGCCACAGCTCAGGAAATGTATTCGTGCTAAAAGAAGTGTTAATTATCTTAACCATTCCTGGTACTATGATTGGCAGTACTAGCTTTACCATATCCAAAGAGATACCATCGACACCCATTGCGTTCGAATGAAGCGCCTTCAATGTTTGTATAACGTTTTCTTCAGATACATTTGTGAACTGAAACATCGTATCACTGTCCCGATAGCGCTTTACAGTGAAATTATCAATTATACTCCGTTGAATGTCGCTATTTCCCGGCACATTAAGGAAATGAGTATTAATTTCCTCAGGATTACTAATATTTAATGGCAAATCAGCGTCTTTGCCTTCCTTGAGAGTTACTTGATCTCTTATGTGCTTCCACAGAATTTTGGGATGATCAAAATTTGAGTTAATGTACTTATCAAAATAAATATTGCATAGCATAAAAAGTATCACCGCTAGTGTTAGGTTATTTTCGTTGCGGAATTTCTGGATTCGGTCTGCAAAAGCTTAAAAATAACAAAATAAATATCAATAAAAATACTTATACAAAGAGAAGTAATTACCTCATTTCTGAATTCCAAATAGCCTCAGGCGTGTCCCACTCGCCCAAGAAGATTTGCGCAAACTTCTCCGCGCCGTGATTCTCCAAATAGCACACCATTGCTTCAGGCAATAATTGGCCCAAGATCGATCGCTGCATTATGTCCGAACTGGACTAAAACAACAATAATATTATTTGTCACACTTGCAACACAAAAAATTTCAAGGAGATTATTAGTTCCTAAAATTAAATCTATGTCATTCAACATTGTAAAATTACCTGATCTGATCTAAAGGCTTGTTTCATGTGAGTCAGTCTTAGGAACCTCGCGATTGGAAGTAAATTGGAACCAGTATATAGAAGCATAAAGTAAAATACACCGGTGAGATACAATTTCGAAATTTCTGGGTTGTCTTGCATTACTTCGTAAAGGAGTGTTGCAACCTGAAAAATAACGAAAAATTAATAAAATATATAAAAATAAAGAAATAAAATGTTAATAAAATACCCACTTTTTCAACTAAAATCGGGTCAAATGTGAGCAAAAGTTGCACGACATGCGCTAAACAAGCCGGTTCTGACAGTAACCTTTTTACTTTTGGCAGTGGTCGTATCACAGCTTCCTCTTCATCTCTGAAAATAAAATAAATCATTATCTTTTACAAAAACCATAGAACGTTTTGAAAGCACGTTGTGAAAAGTTTTGAAGTGAAACTTCTTTAGGCGCGTTGAGTAAAACTTCAAGGTCACTATTGCCATGGCAATACCGTCACGTCATAGAGTAAGGCGACGATTTTAGTATCTTTTATCTTGCCTAAGAAGTTCCACTTCTGACACGTGTTCTCAGCACACACGCTCTTTTTTTTTGAAGACTTTGAAATGAACATATATTTTAGTGTCTAAACATTTTTGTTTTACGGATACACTTCTTTAGAAACTCAAACTCAAACATTTATTTATTTAATTAGGCTTCTTATAAAAGCACTTTTGAATCGTCATAACAACGCGAGCGAATCATATGTGTTTTTTTATGTCCAACTCCGATAGATATGCCACTTGTCACTGGCCAGTGTGCGACGCACCTGCTGGGATAGTATCTGGCGCAAGTGATGAGCAGGTCGAGCACAGTAGCGGCCAGCTCGGTCTCGGTGAGCGCGGGCGGGCCCCGCGCGGCCACGCTCCAGCGCAGCTGCGGGATGCCGGCCACCGCCCGCCAACCCTCCATGCTGTTGGCCCAACACTTCGTCTTGTTGTTGATCTCCCCCGTCTTGTATAACTCTTTTAACTGGAAAATAATAAATAAATTTACTTTGGGCATACATTAAATTGAAAATCAACGTATTTTCATACGATTATTAAGAAGTAAAATACGATTTAGAGTCAATTGAAAATAATTCACGTGTTCCGGTTACGAACGCTGCCGCCTATTATGCCGCGTATATGAGTGTCTACGTACTGTGGCGTGTTACTGTGTGTAGTGGCGTGTTGCTGCGTATTATGGGGTGTTGCTGCTTGTTGTCGCGTGTTACTCCATTTCCTGGCGAATTGCTGCGTATTGTGAAAAAATAAAGACGAATTGCGACATGTTGTTTTGTTGTGTCGCGTGTTAATGCGTGTCGTGGAGTGTTGCGCCCGTTATTGCGTTTTGTAGTGTGTTGCTACATGTCGTAGCGTTTTGCTACGTGTCGTAGCGTGCTGCTGCGTATTGTGACGTGTTGCGACATGTTGCTGCATGTTGTGACATTTTGCTGATACATACAGACGCTAACCATCTACATATTTATTACATATACAGATATACATATAGCTAACCTGTTTAAAACTAACTGGTCCCTTCCTAACAACTTTGTCCCCCTGTTCCACATTGTAGTACCACTCGCGATCTCCATCCGTGTTAGCCACTGGGCCTTCTATCACATTGGATTGAGCTGGTACCATAGCACGTGACGTGTGTAAGTGCGCTAACGTCATTAGGTCCACTAGAATCCTGAATAAAACACAAGATAAATTATTATCATTAAAAATGCTGTTAGGCAGTATATTTATGGTTTTGTCAAATAGAACGCGTTTTAGCGCGCGTCATTGCGCTATGTCACCGAGATAACTAGTACGCTTTTTAGCTGATCAAAGTCTTTAATCCTTCCTACTAATATTATAAATGCGAAAGTTTGTGAGGATGGATGTGTGTGTACGTTTGTTACTCTTTCACGCAAATACAACTGAACCGATTACAATGAAATTCAGCACAAATATAGAGGGTAACTCGGATTAACATATAGGATAGATTTTATCCTGGAAATCCCACGGGAACGGGTACTATGCGGGTTCCTCTTTGAAAACGCGGGCGAAGGCACGGGCGGAAATCTAGTGTAAAATATATCGGAAAAGAAAACTTACCTAATACCATTCCATTCTAAAATTTCGCTAACATTCTTCTTGTGTAATATGAGCTTCGCTAGGAACTGCACCAGTCTATCTCTCTCCATTCTATCACATGTCTAAAAGGTGACATAAGTCAATTTAATTCAAAAATTCGATCACAAGCATCAGTATATTATAACACATAACATGTTAAAAAGTCTCGAAGGATCAAAATTTCTGGTCAAATACCCATAAAAATTTATGATACTTTATTGGTTTAACCAATAAAATACAACAAAAAAAATGTTGTGTGGTTTTATGAAACCACGGTAAAAGTGAAACTTAGGCACAAAATTATCGTATTTGTACGATAATTATCGTACGGTTCGACCGTCACGCGACATGCGCTACACAGAGCAAAAAGTTTGAGACGATGTAATAAAAGTTTCACTTTAAAAACACATTTCACAAACTGAAAGACTGATTCTAAGATCCGAAGGACCAAAATTTCTCGTGAAATTTTACTATCAAATATTTACGTTATTTTTATCACAAAAGTCAACTTACTCTATCTAACATTTGCACAATATATTTAGTATCCGCAAATGGTCCGATATCCTCATAATACCGCCCGTACACAATCGTCATCGCTTGCAGGCACATGCATTTCATTTCTACTTTTGGAGTGGAAAGGAATCGGTGGTAGAGATCGTTGAAGAATTCATATCTAAAACAAAACAATAATACAGTGGGAGTAATATGAAATGAAATAAGAATTTTTAGTCAATGAATGCATTATTTAAAAGATCTAGATGTACAAGAATAGTGAAGTAAACGCAAAAAGTATAAAATTAGTTTAGGTCTTGAAAGGGTAGATATGTGAAAAAAATATTATTTTGACATGAAAAAATACATACGATTTCCTTATAGGACTATCGTCGTTATCCTTTTGCTCTAGCAGTATCCGTAAATAATAATCGCCAATCTTGACCTCGTTCTGTAAGCACTGGTAATGGACCTCTAATTCCGCGTGGTTCCACGATGTGAGCGTATTGCCAGCTACTTCTCTATCCGCTGTGAAGTCACGGAGCTCTTTTTCTATTGCGTTTCGGAGTTCTTCTCTGGTCTAAAGAATATTAAAGTGTTTTGTAGTTAAATCACATATTTATGGTCAAAATGAATCCGACAACGTGTTGTCCTGTCGCATATGTGCGTTTTTGTTCATGAAGCATTATATTGTCTTATGTTAAAGATAATGATGACCTTCATGGTAACCGTATTCCTTTTCCAAAAAAAAAATCAGTAAAAAATAAAGTTTGAATCCATAACTATAAATTTCCATAAAAAACCTCTAAAAGAAAAGAATATTATTAGTCGTTTAAAACAATTTTAATTCAATAAAAATAATATCTACATCACTTTTACACCTACCGTATGATTCCATATAAGATTGGGCAGCGCATGATCGCGATGGAACTGGTAGTAGAAGAGCGGCCAGTTGGCCGTCGACTTGAGCCTCTCTCTGCGCCTGCGCAGTACTACCGGCCGCGCCTGGGCCTCCTTGCGGGCGTCCGTGCCACGAGCACGTTGCGCCCAGTGCTGGAGCGCTAGTGACGCGTAGTGCTGTGGGTTACGTGTTAAATGTACTCGAAGGATCAAAATATATACCAATTATAACGCCTTTAGTACACCGACATCCTGACCGACACCTGTGCATCATACACACTACACTAGTATAAAGTATATTTAATGGTTGTTAATTTTAAAATGCGAATGCCAGCGACGCGTATTACTGAAAATTGTCATTGTTAGATGTACTCGAAAGACCAAAGCATATTGGTAATGAAAACAGTGTTGGTGTATGTTTTTCTATTGTGAGTGTCACTGCTTCAAGCGTTCAGTGCTGGAGCGCTAGTGATGCGAAGTGCTGTGGGTTACGTGTTAAATGTACTCGAAGGATCAAAATATATACCAACTAGGTTTCCGCCCGCGGCTTCGCCCGCGCAGTCAAAGTAAAACCTGCATAATTCCCGGTCCCGTGGGATTTCCGGGATTGCATCATTTTCCCGGGATAAAAAGTAGCCTATGTCCTATCTTGGGTATCAAAATATCTCCATACCAAATTTCATGAAAATTGATTAGGCGTGATTGAGTAACAGACAGACAGACAGAGTTACTTTCGCATTTATAATATAAGTATGGATTATAATAGCTTTATAGTATGCATCATACACACTACACTAGTATAAAGTAAATTTGATGGTTTTTAATTTTAAAATGCGAATGCCAGCGACGCGTAATAGTGAAAATTGTCATTGTTAGATGTACTCGAAGGACCAAAGCATATTGGTAATAAAAACAGTATTGGTGTATGTTTTTCCAGTATGAGTGTCACTGCTTCGATCGCGTCCAGTGCTGGAGCGCTAGTGATGCAAAGTGCTGTTGGTTACGAGTTAAATGTACTCGAAGGATCAAAACGTATTGGTACTAGAAATTTTTTCTAGTAGTATGTAGTGCTGCGACGTCCGAATATTACAGAATTCGATAGGCCGAACCGTATTTGTAGTAAAAGTTTTACGTATTACAGGACATAACCAAAACATATTATAGGAAGTTGATTCTACCACATTAAACAAAAAACGGTTTATTTCATAACAGTTTTCAAACTTACCTCTAAATGTTTCTCAACGTATTTCACAGCCTCCCAATGTTTAGGTCGCGGGCGGGTGACAGCTTGCGCAAGTTGCAAGTTGTCTCGTTCCTGTATCGCTTCCTCTTCTAACGCGGCCGCGGGCGGAACCTCTGCTGACTCTAGGAACGCGAGGAGACCGGACGGCTGAAAGAAAAGTTAACTATTTAGATTATGAAGAAATGAGAAATAGTAAAATTAAAGCATATAATTTTTTTTTCTTTCTTTCATACCATAATATAATCTTTCGTTATATTTTAGTCATTCATATTTTCCAACCAACCTTACCTACCTTTCCTAATTAGTTCAAGTTGCTTCTATCGGACGTTCCGAGTAGCACACATTTTTTGTAGTAAAACTATTTTTTGTAGTGTAAGGCAAGGCAAAGCCTTTAGCAAGATTCATAGATACCAAAATCGTCGCCTTCTACATCAACTCCATCGCGCCTAATGTAGATGTACATACTACATGTGATGTGTGCAAAAATTTTGGTATATTTGAATCTTGCCAAAGAAGTTTCACTCCTGACACGTGTGCTCGGCACAAACGCACTTTTTTTGTCGTTATTCTACTCGTTCCCCCACTCACCATGATCCGCTTGAGCAGGTCGGCAGCGGGCGCGTGGTCCACCAGCCACAGCGCCACCAGGTGCCGCGCGAGGTGCCGGTGGTGCAGCCGCGCCAGCCCCGACCGCGCCGGCTCATACAGCGCCGTCAGCAGGTGCCGGGGCAGAGCTGCTTCAGCTAGCGCCAGTCCCTGGATCCTGCTGCCGACCCCACCGCTGCCCTCCTCGACTAGCGCGCGGGTGACCAGCCCGGCGCCTTTCACTATCGCGTGGGACGGGTGCTGGAGGGGAATTTTAGGTGAGACTTGAACAATAGTCGAGACAGACTCGGAGGACCATACACATTTTTAAAGGTTACGATAGATCCATACTAATATTATAAATGCGAAAGTAACTCTATCTGTCTGTCTGTTACTTAATCACGCCTTAACTACTGAACCAATTTGCATGAAATTTGGTATAGAGATATTTGATACCCGAGAAAGGACATAGGCTAGTTTTTACCCCGGGACATAGGATAGGTTTAATCCCGGAAATCCCACGGGAACGGGAACTATGCGGGTTTTTCTTTGACTGCACGGGCGAAGCCGCGAGTGGAAAGCTAGTAGGTTATAAAGATGAACAACAAATATGTTTTAACACATAAATGATGAAGATGGTGATAATCATAATTTCGATAATAAATATGGAACTTTAAGTCCCGTTAATTATTTCATCTTACCTCAAAAAGTCGGAATATAACACGTCCTCGTGTCGCCACCATCTCTAACAGTTGGTCGAACTGTTTGCCATCTGTAGTTTCACTGTACGGCACGCACAACGAGAACGTTAAGAAATCTAACATGGCACCTACGACAAGTGCTCCGCTACCCGCCATCTAAAACAAAATGAATATAATTTTAAATTAATATATTTTCAAGATATTAATTATAAGCCTATTAATTTGCGTTGTAACTTTTAGTTCAGACCGGGTTAGGCATTTTGCTATTGACATACCAGTTGTTGTGCACTAATTTCTACAAAATTTATATTAAACAGCGATACTTACAATATGCTGCGCCCACATAGTCAGCAATCCGTCCAGGAAGGCCTGGGACGCAAGCATGCTGGCCTTATTCAGCTGTTCCTGTCTGAGATCCGGTTCAGCATGCATCGGCTGTAGAAGAGCACAAACAGCTTCCAGCGCCGCGTGGGAGCACGCCGCTGACTCGCGTCGCAGCGCTGATACCACTGCTGAACCTATCCATTCGCGGAACCTGTACATACGGACATACAGGGTTAGTTTTCAATGACCGGCCAAATTTTCAGAAATGGTTCAGAATCGATAACATTTTCGGTCTAATGAAAAAAAAAACCTTTTTTTTAATTAGATTTCATTCCTGTCCGCTACTAAAAAGCGAACGTGTGGACATTACAAAAGCACAATACAGTTCAACAACCTAGATAGGTAGAAGTTAGCACACACATAAATTTGGCGATGCGCGCACGCACACAAGTGCATTGATTCTGGCGGCTCTTACGATTTAGGAAATTTTTAAGACATTCTCAAATGAATGCTATTATTATTATTTTTTTATTCGACAATAATATTTCAAATGTACCTTTGGTTTAACATCTACATCTTAATTTTAAATTTTGGCTGGTCATTGAAAACTAACCCTGTATTATTGCTGTAAAGGAACATAAATCTGATAATAATGCGACGAGTATATCTATATCGGTCCTAGTGCAAAAAGACAATGTAAAGTAGTAAAACATGGTGTGATAACTGATTCATTCATAACAATCTATACTAATATTATAAAGCTGAATAGTTTTTTTGTTTGAGGGCGCTAATATCAGTAATTACCAGTTCCGATTTGAAAAATTATTTCAGTAGGATTATTAGCTCATTTATTTAGGTAGGATACCTATAAACCATCACGCTAAGACCAATAGGAGCGGAGCTATATTGGTAAAACTTATTTTTTTGGGCACATGTAGTGGTCAAATAAATTGTATTTTTTTTATCAAATCTTTATTTGAATTCATACATTAATTTGTCACATTGGCTTGTTAAGGGCCCCTTACTAGGTATAACCTGTATTAAGGGGACCTGTTCCCGGAATTATTATCAAGTGCACCCTGTCCCCGCACACAGCACACACACATACCCCGGCAGCGCGGTGAACGCAGCGAAGCCCACTTTGCTCGCGCACAGGCGGCGCAGCGCGTGGAACTGCGCCTCCAGCTCGCGCGGCGTCAGGTTCGAGCCCGACGGAGCGCTGCTCACGAGCGCACTCAACGCGCCCGTTATCAGCTTTTCCTTGTTCTCTGCGAATAGACGCTGTCGACAAATGCAATAGGTAAGATTTCTAAATATTTGGACTTGAAAGGAAAATTTAATAGGAGTATAGCCAACAAAAAAGATTTCCATCAAGTTTTACTGGAAGCTTTTTTTTAAAGTGAAATTTCTTTAAGCCCGTTGATAGTAAAATTTCATGGTCGCGTCATGGCAATACCGTCACGTCATGGAGCAAGACGTCGATTTTAGTATCTTTGAATCTTGACATAGAAGTTTCACTTCTGACATGTTTGCTCGGTACACACGCTCGTTTTTTTTGTTTCAAATAATTCATTACATTGAAATCGCATAAATAAACAATATGGCATGTCATATAGATCCCTCATGATTTGTTTTTAGTGGAATGGTTATTTACAGAGAATCCCAATTAAGAAAATCTACACGGAATATGTAACTTATGTTACTCATTTACATATTGAATTAAGTCATAGTTATGAATTATATTTAAATACTGAACAAAACAATAACATTTTATGGGTACCCACATTAGTAATATACAACCAGGACTAATATATAAAAAAACCGTAAATAAATTTAAAAAAAACTGTATGACATGTAACCAAACTGCATGCAATTTCATACCCTCATTCCTCATTTAAATTGATTCCCATAAAAACCATTTTATTAATACATATTGCAAATACAAAAAACATAAGGGACTTACAAGATCCCAGGTAAGAAACAGCCACAACAGGGGACGGGCCTACAAGGCAACAACACAAAATTAACATGCCCAAATTAACTTGACACGTCATAGTAACTTAAGCAGTGCAATGTTAAGCCAACAATCAATGAGATGTATAAATATTAGCAATGAATACATACAACATAATATGCAACCTTATTTTTTGAACTGTAGGATATTTTTTCAATTGAATCGTAAATATTTTTTTTTATAATAATTAAATAAAATTAATTATGGAAATTATCTTACGTCCTGACTGACGGAATAAATGAGTCCACTGTATCCAATGTTCGCATTGAATCGTTCTATCACCTCCACACGCGACATGCCCACTGGGTTTTGGAATAACCTAAAAATAAATATTTGTACAATGGTTTGCTCTTTTTCTAGTATTTTTGAAGTGAAACTTCTTTAGGCGCGTTGAGAGTAAAATTTCAAGGTCGCGTCATGGACATGCTATCACATCATGAAAATGACGATTTTAGTATCTTGCCAAAGAAGTTTCACTTCTGACACGTGTGCTCGGCATTTTATTCATCCACTAACCGCAAATGATTAGACTCCGTCTCTTCATCAACAGGCTGGTGTAAGGGTCCCAGTCTGTACCCACGAGGTGTACGAGACATTCGCACGTGCACATCGCGCTGGCCGGCTGAACGCACACCGTCTAGTAGCGAGGCTAGTAACGCATCCCTAAAAATAAGTATGGAGATTATAAAATATTGAATGCCATAAATATTTATAGCTCAAATAAAATAGGTAAACAACTTATACTTCTGCTTGTTGCACTTTTGCTTTAATATGATCAGTTTTAAGTTTTAACATATTTTTCTCAAACCAAATCTATTAAGTCAATTTGATAATTGTTAGCTGAATTATACACGAGCTAAAAAAATATCAATTTTATTTTTCATGGGTGGAATAAAAAAATATAAACTATGTCTCAATAAAATCTCTATATTTAAAACTCAAAGGTGACTGATATAGTGATCTATCAACGTACAGCCCAAACAAATGGACGTATCGGGCTGAAATTTGGCATGCAGGTAGATGTTAGGACGTAGGCATCGGCTAAGAAAGGATTTCCCGAAATTCTTGCGGGAACGGGGAAAAACGGGGATGCACGTACAAAGTCGTGGGCGGAAGCTAGTATAAAAATAAAATATGAGCTGAAAATTATACACAGTTACTGTATTTTGTGCCTGTAATGAAATAATAAATCTTTCTTTAAATTTTAAATCAGAACTTACCTCTCTCCAGCATGATAAGTTCTCACTTGTCCGTTAAGATATTCAATGGAAAACTTTTGTGGATGATCTGGATCACGAACCATTGCAAACACATCACTGAGTGGACGAAGACACACAACCTGGACAATAAAGATATAATCCAGCTTCACATATAATTAAATGAATATCATAAATTCACAATTGCAAATTGAATTTGGAAAATAATGTAAAGAAATCGCATTGCATAAACATATTAATTAGAGTGTTAAAATTACTAAAAAAACAGTTTTTTTAGATTTTTATAATTTTAGTCAAAGAAAAACTACTAATTATTATATTTAGATCACCATCCATAAACACAAATTTAAATGGTATAACATAAAATAAAGGTATTTGAAAACTCACAGAATATGTCTGTGGGTCTCTCTCCAAAATACAAGTGTCAGAAAGGCACAGTGTTCGTTTCATTGGCTCCATATGCCGTGCGGGGTTAACTTTGTGTACTAAAAATTCACTTAATGAAGTCTGATGCTGATCTCCACTGGAAAAAGAAATACAAACAGATATTTTAAGAATAAATTTAGGAATAGTAATTATGTTAATGTAATTGTAGTGATTGAATTGAAATTCAATATTAATTTCATACAACTGTCTCTAAGATATAAAATTTGTATGCCAATTGTTTGGTGAATTCTGCGGTTTATTAACTCTGTATTATCACAATTAAAACAAATTAAAATTTATTTATTTATTTAAAGTGTGAATTATAGTGGGTAGGTAAAAGAGATAGTTCTAAAAAAGATAATCTATAAACAAGCATTTTAAGTGAATCATATATCATAGTAGGTAATTATAGAAAAAAAAATGAAAAAGTGCAAGTCAACCCACAGTTCATGACTAGTTAAACATAAACAAATAGAATTTCATTATCTTTGTATTCTAAATTTTGGGCACATGTTAATATGATAATTACAGGCAGAGATAAACTATGTGAGAGGTCACAATCACATGAATAGTAGCCTACTCTATATAATTAATTATTACTACAAACAAGTTGTATGATTGGTAACTACTAATACAAAATATACCCACTACAAATATTAAAAAAAATGTGTTATATGGATGAATATTTGCAAAACTGCATTTTTTTGTATTGCGATAATGTATACATTTGTAATGTATTTTATTATTCATAGTACTTAGTTTTTGTAGTGTGTGTACATTTTAGTAAATCCAAAAAAGGGTACATCATAAAAATAAATATACATACCTATACTTCCCAAATCGTTGATTGTGATAATCGTCCAACGTAATTGTAGCCGTTAGAACTTTAATTGTTATATTGAGTGTTAGATTAGCCATTTCCAGCATTTTATTAATGATCCCTTGGTGGTCCATTGCATTAGAGAACATGTGTAGCCGACTATATCCACCCAGAGCTATCACGAAGCCACCTGGCACATCTCGCACTGGGAGTAAGCCTTGGATATCGTTATATGGGTAATTGGCTAGTAACGTGTGTGTAGCTGGGTCTAATTGTTCTAGAGAGCATGGCCCCACTTCTAAAACTACTGGAAGACGAGTGCCACTCCAATGGTGCTTGTAGGCTTGGTATCTCTGTAACAAAAGTAATATGTTAGCATTCTTAGCATTCATAATAAAACAAATTAGTACTTTAGTAAATTATTGTTGCTCATTCTGGTAGATTTGTCCACACTAATTTAAATAATATGCTTTTACACTGTTACACAGTTTGTCAATAACTTTAATCAACATTCATTGATACCTGACTCAAGCACTTATAAACTCAAAAGTCAAACTCAAACATTTATTTATTCAATTAGACTTCTTCTAGAAGCACTTTTGAAACGTCGTTAGGTATAGTTATTATTCTCTTGCTTAGAAACTTTTATTGCTGATTATTACTTATTATAAACGATATGTAACACTTTTTTTATATAAAATAATCAAGAATTACTCACATAAACATCCTTAGGCTTTTCAGCAAACAAATGCCTATATTTGAATGCCTCTGTAAGAATCAGACACTTGTGTTCCGAGGAAAACTTCATAGAATCAACTTTCTTATCTTTTTTCATCACAAGGGTGAAGTCATGGTTGGCTGCTGAGTTTGAGTGTTTAGCTGATGATATAGTGATTACATCTGAGTACAACCACTTGTTGGTTACCTCCAAACGATCAGGGTTGTATGTTGTGATACCATGAGTCCCGATTGAGAACACCCTTTTATACTTCCCCTTCCATGAATGTTTGGTGACAAGAAAAGATGCCACATCTTGATTATCTTTTAGTGGAATCATCTTTGCATTTTCTACAAATAAAAAGAATAAATTTTTATTAGTAATACTATTTTCCTGTTAGATAAAGGGTTGGCATGATATGACATATTATTAAAATCACAATAGTGAGGAAACGTAATTAACAATTGTACCAATAACAGGGGCGAATACAAATTATTGAATCAATTAATGCAGGTATGTTTTTCTCTCTTTTATTACCTATTTAATTGGAAAGTAATTAATAATTATTTTCTACTTTTAGTAAAATAAAATTAAATCTTAAAATTTAATTAAATTTATATTGTTCTAAAACAATAGATCCTCTTTCCCAATATTTTGTCAGATTGTATCCTCCCCTTTGTAAATATGTTGCACATACTGTTGAAGACGTGTAAACAAAAGCTTATTGCACTAAATGCCACATAAATTAGGCACAGAAAAACTCACAGTTGTTGCTAAATAATCCAATTTAACTGCTTTCACTAAGAATCAGTTTCTATAAATAAGAACCACATATTATACAAAACAATCAAGAAATACGATAAATTTCACCGAGACGAAACACCGACAAAATTGACAAGTGACAACCACAGTGACAACATGACAACAAAAATGACAGACGGTTGTACATTTTCAATTTTCATACGGTTCCTCGACAAAAGTGGCAAAGGTTTTAGCCAAAGAGTATGTTTTAGCCTTGTTTAACCAATCATAAATATTTTACTGTTTAAATTATTTATGATATTCAGAACCTATAAGATGAAGTAAAAACATGTTAAAATTTCATTTTTTATTACCAGGCAATAAATGGAAACTGAAATGGGCCACTTACTTCCGTGAAAACATTTGAGGTGCTCATTTTCCATTCGCCTAAGGCCCTTCTCCCATTACGATACGCACAGGCGATTCAAGTACCTATCCTGCAAGTCTCGGAGACTAATCGTTGCGGAGTATCTCACATACATTTTTGTAGACTCGCACACTACGCTACAGGTATCCTACACGTTAACACCACAGTTAACACGTCCGCGACTAGTATCGCACGACTCACCGTGTTGGTCGCTTTTGCGTCGCGTCTCGCGCGTGTCTCTTCGGTAAAAAGATAAAAATTTCTTATCATCATGACGTTCTCGTGCGGCTATAAAAAGAAAAACTCTACAATTTATGTTTCTTTTAATATATGGATGAATCCAGTACTTCCTACTTTTACGTCGTCACTGGAATCGCTCGACGTAGTGTCCGTCTACAAAAACGAGGCACAATAATGATGAATTTAGTCATTTTTCAGTCGCTTAATATGCGAGCATCGTGTAGCGAGCAAATATCTAACTAGTATTCTACTCGAGTATCGTATTCTAGAAGTATCGTAATGGGAGAAGGGCCTAAATGTTGAATTATTTTATTAATAAAAAAACTCACGGAGAAACGTGGGTTTGCATATTCGTGCGTATGCAAGTGACTGGCAATTGGCATTTACGGCATTTACATAATGCACATACTAAACGTTTCATTTCACTCTTGACTCTAAATCCACTTTTCAACTTTGGCCAAATGCTGCCATGCCGCTGCCTCCTGTCAGTTGTCAACACTGTCACTTTCACCCTGCTTTCACCTGACGATTTGAGATCGTGTCGCATGTGGATGCGGCACTTTCGTCATCTTTTTCATATTATTGAATTAAATTCTATAATTTAACCGGCCTACAATCACTTAAATCATAATGGTTTTGGACCTAGATCTATTCAGAGCAGATAAAGACGGAGACCCAGATAAAATCCGTGAGAACCAACGGAAACGTTTTAAGGATGTGGCACTGGTGGATACTGTGGTAGAACAAGATACTCTCTGGAGGAAATTGAGGCATGATGCAGATAACTTCAATAAACTTAAAAATGTCTGCAGCAAAGAAATTGGTCTTAAAATGAAAAATAAAGAGCCGGTTGGTTCTGAAGATGACCCAGTGCCTTCTGAAGTGGCTGATAACCTGATAAATCTCACAAGTGAACATTTGAAACCACTTACTGTGAATCAAATAAAAAAGGTTGGCTATTATTATTTATTAAAACACATAGTACCCCATTTAACATTAATTTTCTTCCAATATCTTTAATGGTGCAATACTACCAGTCTAGCATATGGCCACTTTAGTATATAAATTGCAATACATATTAATATTTTGCCATACTCAAAGCACCATACTTAGATGGCACAAAAACTCATTGTAGATATTAAAATTGTTTAATGTTTAAATCTATTACATACTAGCTTCCGCCCGCGACTCCGTCCGCGCGGATGTCGGTTTCCCGTGGATGGTTTATTTCTCCATTTTGAGACCTCTGACAATAACATCTTATAAATATCTATTGGACCCAATTCCCAAATACGGTTAGGCCTATAATAATACGCAACGTGTGTTCGCGGTTCTACGGAACAACGTCTATGGATAAAACTGAAAAATTAAGATTAATTTTTTTCTACGTATTTTTTCAGGATAAAAAGTATCCTATTTTACGCCCAGGATAATAAGGTATAATTATACCAAGTTTCATCGAAATCGAACCGCTAGTTTTCACGTGATGCCTTCACATACAGACAGACAGACAGACAGACAAAAATTTTTTTAATCACATATTTGGGTTTGGTATCGATCCAGTAACACCCCCTGGTATTTATTTTTTCAAAATTTTCAATGTACAGAATTGACCCTTCTACAGATTTATTATATGTATAGATTATGATATAATAAATAACACCAAAGTTTGTTTCTATTATAAGTACATTTTTAACATAAATATCTTTAATTATAGGTGCGAGTACTCATAGACGAAGCTATAACAAAGAATGAACAGAGTCTAGTTACCGCAGAAAAGATTCGCTCATCAGCTCTACGTGAAGTTGGAAACCATCTTCATGAATCGGTACCAGTGGATGATAATGAAGACAATAATGCAGTGGAAAGGACCTTTGGTGATTGTACCATGAAGAAGAAGTACTCCCATGTAGATCTTATATGTATGATTGATGGTGAGTTTTCATCAAAATACATTTTTGAACATTTAACCTTTAATTTCATTGCAATTATTTGAATATTTTGGAAATAAAAATAATTCATAATGTTTGATACTTAGACTTGAGTATAATATCATCCTATTAAATAAGCACAGTATGAAAGCAGTTGTGTAAACATTTAAATTTGTAAAATTTAAATGTTCTTCTATATTATTTTGAAGCATATAATAAACATAATTCAAATAGGATTGTTATTTGTAACAGATACAGTGATGTCATTGTGTTGAGAATGGTGATTCATAAAATACATAAATAGTTACAAGAAGAATTATTGTAATTTAATTATGTAATAATGTAACATTTAAAATCTATAATAAATACAATAACAGTAATCTTATAAATATATTTCTAGTAGTTTTTAGTTCAAAACTGCTAGAAATATATTTTTAAGTGGGTTATTACTAAACCTTTTTTAAATTAAAAAGATAGAAAGAAGAAAGAAAGAAAATACATTTAATCCAACACACAAAAATACAAAGCAAAAACAACAAAGTAACTTGCAATGAACAAAAACAATTAAATAAAATTACAATTTATAAAAGAAGTAGGTGTATGGTCTCGTTTGTACAAGTAAAAAAATAAAAATAAAAAAAAAACATAGGTATTATATTATGTGGTTGACTATAGTATGTGTGCTGGACAGGGATACCACTCAGGAAATCTGTGGCTTAATAGCCGCAGCACTGATTTTCAGTGGTTCCCATATCGCAACTGACGTTTGCAGTGATATTATAATACATATACATACATATACAGTCTGAAATATTGAAAATGTATTTTATTTGTGGTCCTTATTTCTATTATTTTTAATTAATAATAATAATTTCAGGCATGGATGGGGAGAGAGGAGCAGCAGTGGCCGGTGGAAGGGGTTACTACCTCAAGGGCCCTGCGGTATTTCTGGAGCAGGCTCTAGTACAACTCTCTCTAAGGATACTGCTAAAATGTGGATACACTCCATTGTACACACCTTTCTTTATGAGGAAAGAGGTAAGTACATTACAGTATTCATTGATTTTATTTGTAAAGCGTATTTTTGATAATCAGTTTAGTTGTTCTTGATTGTTCTTCGCTCATTCAAACGAACTAAGCTTTTTATTATTTATTATATAATAGATTAACATTTTTTTTCATAGTTCATAACATAACCTTTATTTGTGTAATAAACAATCTGTGAATTTTTACATCTCTGCAATCTACCAGATGTAATTGTTAAGTGTGCACAGGCAATTATTCCGTAACTATTGCATATATCAAAAAACTTTAAATTGATATTGTAAGTTCTTAAACTAATGAGTAAAATGGCAATAATAAGATTATTAATCCATAATTTCTTATTAATATATTTGTAATTTATAAGACATGGAGATGTTACACTTTAGAATAGTGTATTAAAACATTACTATTATAGGAATTTCTATGAACCATGACAATAACATAGTGAATGTAAAATTAAACTGAATGGTTTATTGTCAGGTGATGCAAGAAGTAGCCCAACTGGCTCAATTCGATGAAGAATTGTACAAGGTCATTGGAAAAGGTTCAGAGAACAAAGGAGACAATGCTGTAGATGAGAAATATCTCATTGCCACTTCGGAACAACCCATTGCTGCATATCATAGAGACGAGTGGCTTCCAGAGTCAGCTTTACCCATCAGGTATGTATTTTATAAATTTTATGATGTTAAAACATTTTTCTACAGCCTAATGACTTTATTATTATTAGTTAGTTCCCGTTCCCGTGGGATTTCCGGGATAAAACCTAGCCTATGTTACTCGTGGATAATGTAGCTTTCGAATGGTGAAAGAATTTATAAATCGGTCCAGTAGTTAATGAGCCTATTCATTACAATCAAACAAACAAACAAACAAAGTTTTCCTCTTTATAATACAGGGTGTCTCAAAAGAAAGTTTATATTTTGTGGATGAATAAAAAAAAAAGTAAGCGGTGTATTGAAAAAATGTTTATTAATTATTAAAGTGCATAATAAGGGAATTTATTTCTTAAAAATAATATTGTCCAAATGCAGTCCATTGCGTTCACGGCACTCATTTAATCGAACAGTAAAATTACAGTATTTATGACAGCTCGGCAGGTAGACGCAGTGATGGCTGCCATTTCGTGCTGGATATTTTCTTTTAAATGCTCTAGAGAAGTTGGTTAGTTGGCATACATTTTAGATTTAAGATACCCCCACAAGAAATTATCAAGAATAGAAATTAGCGAGGAATTATTGGCCCTTACTTTTTCGAAGACGAAAGGGGGCGTGCAGTTACAGTAAATTCAGAGCGATGGTAGACGAGTTTTTAGTGCCTGCACTGCAAAACTTTCCTGGCTATAACCAGAGAACATGGTTGCAGCAAGACGGAGCTACATCACACACATCCAATATGTCTTTACCTCGAATTCATGAAATTTTTCCGGGAAAATTGATCTCTAGGAGAGGTAATATAAATTGGCCTCCACGCAGCCCTGATTTAACTCCCATGGACTTTTTCAGTAAGGGCCAATAATTCCTCGCTAATTTCTATTCTTGATAATTTCTTGTGGGGGTATCTTAAATCTAAAGTGTATGCCAAAAAACCAACTTCTCTAGTGCATTTAAAAGAAAATATCCGACACGAAATGGCAGCCATCACTGTGTCTACCTGCCGAGCTGTCATAAATAACTTTAGTGTTCGATTAAATGAGTGCCGTGAACGCAATGGACTGCATTTGGACGATATTATTTTTAAGAAATAAATTCCCATATTATGCACTTTAATAATAATTACTTAATAAACATTTTTTCAATACACCGCTTACTTTTTTTTTATTCATCCACAAAATATAAACTTTCTTTTGAGACACCATGTATTAGTGTAGACTAAATTATTAAACTTTATCAAAATAAAAATAAGAGCCTCTATTAATCTCTTCCAATTTATTATCTCAAATTAAATAAAACCCTTGTGCTCTACGAAGGTGGTTATAATTAAAAAAAAAATCGTAAAAAATGTATTACAAGGAAAAAAAATGATTTGCACAGGTATGCTGGTCTTTCAACGTGCTTTAGACAGGAAGCAGGTTCGCACGGTCGCGATACGCGCGGTATCTTCAGGGTACATCAATTTGAAAAGGTATCTAAAAAATTATGAATGCATCATATTTTTTTAATTTAAAAATTTAAAACAAGCCTACATAGCAGCTATAAACTTATAGTCTTACTAATAAAAACATATTATACAGTTGTTAAACACCATAATACTTATGCAATGATTAAGGGTTGAATAAGTGTTTATTCATAACTTGACTAATAACCAATGAGTAAACCTTGTATAATTATATAATTGATAATACACTTACTTCTGGCAACATGTTGTGAACGTTCTGAAACCTAAAAATGTTTATCGAAACTTGAAAATAATTTCATATTTTTTCGCAGCAATTAATTATTATAAATATTAAAATAGATGAGAATTAAATTAAAAAATAGTCTACGATACAAAAAAGTAAAATTTGGCTTAAGAACAGTAAATAATAACAAAATATTTCATAATTCTTTGTTAACTTATGAACACATCTTGGAATGTCAAAGTCATGTGGTATTTTGACCAATATTTTGACGCATAACCTCTGTCTGTCTGTCGCGTCGCGCTCAATTATTTTCAATTTTGTGTTACTATATTACCTAGGTACGATTAATTTTGTGTGTTATCCTTGTATCATCAAAATGGAAAAAATAAATAATATCCACACTTCTGAACAAAAGAAGAGGAAACGTTCTGCAAATTGGGATTCGTTGGAAAGGGTACGCTTATTTTATTGTTCGTAATTCGTAAATAAAAATAGGTACTGGATCGTAGGATCAATACAATTTAATATTTTCTTGTGATTTTTTCCCAGAATTTACTACGGAGTTGTGTCGCCGAGTTTGTGGACGTTATTGAAAATAAAAATACCGACACAAATACGAATAAAGCCAAAAACGCTGCTTGGAAGAAAATAACAGAACGGTATGTATTACAACAACAATTTTATATTCTGTTATCTATGCAATGAATAGTGATTGCTATGTGTTATAAGCAGAAACGAGTCATCGATACAGCAGTCTGAGCGCTGAACTGGGTGTGCAAAATGAACAGAACATAATTGCAAATTGCAATGAATGAAAAGTTTATAACTGTGTTTATTCTTTATTGGCTGATATTCCTGCTTCCTTCATATGCAATGCGTAGACGCACCACAATAGGGAATGTATAAATAAGCCTATGTGTGTACAATTAAATATTTTAATCACCTGTTTTATTTCAGATTTAATGAACTTAACAACAAGCCACGTACCATTATAGAAATAAAACAGCAGTGGCGGATAGCGAAATCAGATGCAAAACAAAAGTTTTCAATTTATAAAAATGCACGTAGCGAAACTGGAGGTGGACCGAAACCACCTAGCCCAGACCCTGTAACTAGTCAAATGATTGACATGATACCTAAAGAATTTGAAGTAGACTTTAATCACTTTGATAGTGATGGCATCATAGTGGTCGAGTTACAAGTATGTAACAATTAACATTACAGTTGCTAATGTGATACTAACCATAATTTTATTTTAGTTGCACTTATCACTTGTGGATAACTTTTTTATATGTAATGATTTGTTTGTAAATTGAAACTTGACATATTTTTAATAAAAGGTTGCACAATCACATAATTAATGTGTATTCGATTGCAGGACAATAATAAAGGTGCATGTGAAGCACCCATCCTTGAAACTGGAGACAGTGTTCCGGGCTGCAGTAAGATAAATAATCAAACCCCCCAACAATCAATCAACAACACCAAGAGAATAGTAAAGAGAAAGTTACCATCTGTGGTAAGTACTTCGAGCAGACTTTTCTTTCTATGATATGTAATATAAGATCTATGATAAAATTCAGTGTAACTACTGCATTTTATCTTAACTTTCAATGAATTCAGACTTGTTTAATTTTTTTCAGGTTAATGAATCTACAAAACAAAGAAACCAAGCGCTGATACAATGTGTGGAAGAAGAACACAAATTAAAGATAGAGCAGATGAGGGAGTCCCACGAATGGGCTAGACAAGAACACAAATTAAAATTACAAAATTTGGAATTGGAAAATTTAATATTAAAAAATAAATTAAATAAAAAAAATGAGTGATGAATAAATCTGTTTATTATTTAAATCTTAACATATTATTATGTAATAGGTATTGAGATCAAAAATATGAGTTGATGAATAATTGTCTCGCAGCCTCACCTCTTGCATCACCTCGACCCCTTGCATCTTGAGGTTGATCATTGACAGAAGCATTTCCTAACTCTATTAAATCAACGTTTTCACCCATTTTGATTGCAATATTATGTAATACAGCTAGTGCTACTATAAAGAGTTTCACGTTTTCTAATGACACACTAAATCCATGCAGTAGACAACGGAATCTTTGCTTCCACACACCAAAACACCTTTCCACCGTGTTTCTTGTGTGTATGTGAGCCTTGTTGTAGGCCTCTTCCTTGGGGTTAGTAGGATTTTGTACAGGTGTAAACAAATAATTTGTTAAGCCATACCCGCCATCACCCAATAAACGGCCATGGAATTCTCCATTTTCAAACCTTTGCTTAATCCGGCTTTCTCTGAAAATTCGGGAATCATGCGTACTGCCCCTCCAATGTGCAACAATATCCCGAATTACCAGTCTTGAATCACAAACTACTTGCACGTTTAGTGAGTAGTATCCTTTTCTATTTATATAGTACTGTGAGCTCTCCCCACCAATTTTTTTAATTTTTATATGTGTGCAATCTATTGCACCTACCACATTTCTGAAGCCACATATTCTTCGGAATCCTGCTATAACTTCTTCCTCTTCTTCCAAAGTTCGTGGCATGTAAATAAATAGCGCTGCTTTCCTAGCTAGAGCGGTGGCAACTCTACGGCATATATTCGTAATAGACTGCTGACTCATGCCGTGAATGTCTGCAGCATCATCTTGTACTTCTTGTCGCGCCCATGTCCTCAATGCTGTACAGACTTGAAGCTCTGCACAGAAGCCACCCTTGGTGGCATGTTCGATATCGTCTCGAATTAAATCAATGACTTCTTTCGCGTAAGCTTTACAAAAGCGATATTTATATTTAAATTCGTCTTCATCCAAGGAAAAGGGATCATACCTAGGTTTATATGTTTTTTTTTTCCTTGGGGGCTCTTCTTCATCCAGTTGATCAAAAATATTGAAATAATTTAGATAATCCATAACTAAAACGCCACACTTTTATAGGTTACACAATGGTTAAACAAGGTCTCGCGATTGAATAAGGGTTGCACAAGCTGGCATACGAATTACACAGCCTGTATAACAACTGTATAGCAGGGAAGTGTCAAAAAGCGTTTATTAGTAACGTTTTTGTTATAACCTTGTTATACTCAGTGCATAAATGTTTATTAGTAAGGCAGAAAGATATTATATTTTATTATATTCTTAAAAATAAAAATAAATATACTTTAACTGCTTGTGGCATTAAATATGATGAAATAAATTTACTGTAAATATTTGTCAAGTAAACACATCACATTCTTCAATCACAGGTGGAACAATTCGTCCTAACTTCACCCCATGACAACAAATCATGGGAAATGATGGAAGAGATGATAACCAATGCGGAGAACTTCTATAAAACCCTGGGTATACCGTACAGGGTTGTGAACATCGTGTCTGGAGCTCTCAATCATGCTGCGGCTAAGAAGCTCGATCTCGAAGCTTGGTTCCCGGGCTCTGCTGCGTTCAGGGAATTGGTTTCCTGCAGTAACTGTTTGGAATATCAAGCTAGGAGGCTGCTTGTTCGGTAAGCGTATTATTGTAATGTGTAATATGTAAAATAATTTTGTGTTATCCCATTGAGCCCCAAGCGGCCCGTTCGGTCCCAGACACAATAGATTTTCTATTGTTTTGTATAATTTATGTCAATGTATTGTTACTCAATAAATTATTTTTATTTTTTATTTTATTGTGTCTGTGGTTCCGGGGCCTTAGTTATTATGGCTTAATTATTTACTAACTTACTTAGTAGCTTGATTATCATATTTATGATTAAATTAAGAGTATCTAACCTTAAGGACGCGTTTACGAATCTGACAAAAATAAGCAGTTTTTCGATGCATTTTGCGGCAAAATAATACAAAACCAAATTTGACTAATAATTACCATAGATAGATTACTCCTTAATCTTTAAATGGTAGGAATTATTTAATCGAAAATTTTGGTTTATAATATTGTAAAAAATAATTTCCGTTGCCTCTTCACACAAAATTGACAATATCGTGATGAATATAGAAGCATTTTTCTATTATTTAATAAAATAAATTTACTTATTTAAAAATATTTTAAGTAAGCAGACATGTCCAACTCAAAAAGGTAGGAACTAAAACTATCAAAATGTTACAAATAAGCTGAGAAAAAAATTAAAATCAAATCTTATTTTTTCACATATTTAACTGTAACGCGTGATACTTATTGCATGGAAATAAGGGTTATTTTATTTGACACTATCTTGATTTATTGTACAAAAATTTGTAATGAAATATTTTAGTAATTTAGTCGGCGCTCGGACGCCTTTGTGAGTAGACGCTGTGACGCTTGTAGGCAGCTCCTCGTTTACGAAAAGATCGCTGTACGTATACAAAATATTTGACCTAATAAACTTGATCATTGACGCATTCTGCACCGACAACCAAGGCACACCAAGGAAAGATTTTATTTATAGTTTTTCATACATAAGGGATTATAAATTTCATATTTAGTTTCTGACTTGATGGAGTGACCTGCATGTGTACTTCGAAGACTGCTACTGGAACTAAGGCTAAGCGCGCACCACGATTTTAATTTTTGCGACACGATTTCAAAATCGCGCTGTAGAAAATCGCAGAGAGTACGGTGCGCGCACAGCGATAATTTAATAGTGATCCTTACTCACTTTCATCATGGATTTCGTACAAGTTGCTTGTCTTTATTTACTACTTCGGAGGATAAGAAGAAAAAAAAAAGAAAATTCGTCTATATTGGACTCATTTTTTACAGCAGATAGAATTGTCAAAAGTTTCTTTTATCCATACTAATATTATAAATGCGAAAGTAACTCTGTCTGTCTGTAAATTTGGTATAGAGATATTTTGATACCCGAGAAAGGACATAGGATCGGTTTTATCCCGGAAATCGGGAACTATGCGGGTTTTTCTTTGACTGCGCGGGCGATGCCGCGGGTGGAAAGCTAGTCAGAAATACAATAAACTTCGGATGTATCCCAAAAAATTCTTTAGCTATTATAGAATGAAAATTTCGCCAAAAGGCCGCCCTTTGTGCTTTTTTATTTTTTTTATTATTGTAACCTTTATGTATGTCGCTGCGTACACTGTCACTATTCACTTTCACACTAATAAAACACCACTGCTGCTGGTAAGGCATTTAATTAAGCAAAACAAAATTATATATATGACATAGAAAAAACAAATCACAAGCGAGTTACAACTTCGAGATATTCTAACGTGGCGCCATCTAGTTTGCGATAAGGAACTAAACGTAGACGGTATTGAACATCCCGCCCACCAAAAGCACCTAGTGCTTTTCTAAACAAAAATAAACCTATAGAACAATTCAGTTGAAAAGTACATTTTACCTAATAAACACAAAGTAATTCTTATAACATACTTGTAAACTCAACGTTAACAATAGAAACTCTTACTCTTAGTCTAAATTCAACGTAAACAATATAAACTTGAGGGTGAACTAAAACAATATTGACTTCTAAACAACAACATTTTTCAATTTAAAAAATAGGAACTAAAACATACATACTGTTACATTAACTTAACTAAGAATTCTACACAATAACTAATAAGCTAGGCCTTTGGTAAAATGCATAACTTATTACAAGGACGTTTACAAAGACCGTTCTTAGTTTTAATTGTTACAACTCGGGTAAGGTGGTCCTTACCCGGATGTTTTTCAACGATTTTCCCTAATAACCATTTAGCTGGAGGAATATTATGGTCCCTTATAATGACAATATCGTCAACGTCAGGTTCTGTCTTTTTTGAAAACCATTTGTACCTATTATTTAACGTCACCAAATACTCTTTTGACCATGTCTTCCAAAAATTATTAACCATCCGTTGAGTAAGCTTCCACCTTTGAAGGCCTGTGAGAGAGGTCTTTGAATAATCGCTATCAGGAATTAAGACTAATGGTTCACCGACTAGGAAGTGCCCAGGTGTGAGGGGCATCTCATCATCTGGGTTATCACTAATTGCTGAAATTGGACGGGAGTTTAAGCACGCCTCTACTTGGGTCAACACAGTTGTCAGTTCTTCGAAGGTAAGTATTGCGTCTCCTATAATTCTTTTCAGGTGTGTTTTCACTGAACGAACACCAGCTTCCCAGAGCCCTCCAAAGTTAGGCGCGTGTGGTGGTATAAAATGCCAAGTGGTTCCGTCCTGGGTAAGTAAATTAGCAATTTCGTCGGCCAACTCTGATTTCGCTTGACATAACATTTTACGCAGCTCTTTATCCGCACCAACAAAATTAGTCCCATTGTCGCTGTACAGATCGCGGCAGTGCCCTCTTCGAGACACAAAGCGTTTGAATGCAGCTATGAATCCAGAACTGGTAAGATCTGACACAGCCTCTAAGTGGATCGCCTTAGTCGCCATACATACAAATAGACAAATATAGCCTTTATAGGATTTCGATCCTCTACCAGGCGAAAACCTAATATCTATGTACCCGGTAAAATCAACACCTGATGACCTAAATGGTTTATCTGGAGTCAATCTAACCTTAGGTAACTGGCCCATTAATTGGTTATTATCCTGACGAGAATAACGTAGGCAAGTCATGCATTCTCTGTAGCACTTCTTCACCTTTTCTCTAAGTCGTAGGATCCAAAATTTACTTCTCAAGAAGTTAATCATAAGCTGTGGACCCCCGTGAAGTGTTCTGTGGTGCGCATCCAATATTAATAACCTAGTGAGATGAGACTCACTGGGCATAATTAGAGGATGTTTCTTATTAAACTGCACAGAAGACAGTTGTATTCGACCGCCCACCCTTAGCAACCCTTTTTCATCAAGAAAGGGTGCAAGAGTGTGCAGTGGACTTCCTTTAGTAACACTTCCGGTTCGAGACATTAACTTATTAATTTCATCTGCAAAATATAGTCTTTGGGTAGCTTTTACAATTGTATCTAAAGTAGCATTCATTTCATTGGTCGTAATTCTTTTATTAACATCTCTTAACTCTTTAGGTTCCCTCAGTTTTAGAAATTTTCTACAGTAAGATAAAACTCGTAACATTCTGGTTAAATTTGAAAACCGCTCCCATATAAATTCTTCATCAGATCGCATCGTATTGGTAAGTACTTTTAAAGGTCGTAATTCAACTTCAGTGTCAACATCCAAATGTGCACTATAAACATGGTTTTCGTGTAGGCTCTTAGGACCATGCCACCAAAGATCATAATGGATTAGTTCTCGAGAGGATATACCCCTAGAGGCACAATCGGCTGGATTTTGATCAGTGGCAACATGGTTCCATTGATCACTATCCAAAACAGTCAAAATCTCGGAGACCCTGTTGCTTACAAACGTCGTCCAACGGCTGGGTTCTCCACGGAGCCATGCAAGCACTATGGTCGAGTCAGACCAGGCAAACAACTTATCTTTAGGTACCTGCAGTACTTGTGCAACCTCAGAAATTAATTTGGCAGCCAGTAACGCCGCGCATAGCTCCATTCTTGGGATGGATATCTCCTTCTGAATTGGGGCGACTTTAGTTTTAGATGTGACTACATTTACGTAAGTATTACCTTCGGTGTCCATGGTTTTCAGGTAGACGACAGCAGCATAAGCTACCTGAGAAGCGTCAGCAAATACGTGAAGCTCAACTGGATCATCATTCGTTGTAGAGAGCCACCTAGGAACAGCTATTCCTCGAATATCATCTAACTCTTTTCTAAAGTGTAGCCGGCATTGGTTTAATAATTCTGACGAAAGATTTTCATCCCAATTCAATCCAGATTTCCACAGTGTTTGCATAAAGATCTTCGCCGTAATAAGGACAGGAGCAACCCAACCCAAAGGGTCGTAAAGTCGCGCAATATCAGACAACACTTTCCGTTTGGTTACAGGCTCATCTAACTCCGGTAAATTGTAAGTATACTCAAATTTATCTATGTTTTTATTCCAGGAAATACCCAACACTTTAATTGTATCATTGATCTTAAAAATAAATGTATCTTTTGAAGATTGATTATCATTTGCGATATGATTCAGTAATTTTGGACAATTACTGCACCACTTTTGGAGCTTAAACCCACCTCTTGACATTAATTGATTCATCTCTGTATAAATATCTATCGCTTCCTCTTCTGAATTACAACCGGTCAGCAAATCGTCCATATAAAAATCTTCAAGTGTAATTTTTGCGGCAAGTGGATATTTCGACTCTTCATCTCGAGCCAATTGTTGGAGTGATTTAACCGCCAAATACGGTGCACAAGCAGTACCGAAGGTAAGTCGCGATAGCTTAAAATGTTGTATAGGTTGCGATGGATCAGCTCGCCATAAAATTCTTTGGAAATTTGAATCATCTTCATGTACCACTATTTGTCTGTACATCTGCACGATGTCTGCCACAATACAATAAATATGCGTTCGCCACCTCATTATAATGTGGCGCAAATCTTGTTGAATTTTAGGTCCAACGAGTAACGTGTCATTCAATGATACGTTATTATTCCCCTTGCACGACGCATCAAAAACAACACGAAGTTTGGTGGTTTCCTTGTCTTCCCTTATCACGGCGTGATGAGGGAGATAAAAGGAAAACGGATACTCAATATCCTCCTTACTTAGAATCGGCTTCATGTGTTTCTGGTTCTGGTAGTCGACTATAACCTTCTCATATTCAGCGTGCAAGTCAGAATTCTTTTTAAACTTTCTTTCTAATACCTTAAATCTCTTCAAAGCAACTTCCTTGGAATTTCCATACACACACTTTGGATCTGGCTCCTTAAATGGCAATCTCACTACGTAACGACCTTCTTCATTCCTTGTGGTAGTACTCTCATAAATTTCTTCACATCTGATTTCTTCCTTCGTAAGTTTCTTTCCTATTAAATCTGGTTCTCTTTCAATTTCCCAAAACTGTGTCAAAATATTATCTTCTCTTACCTGTAAATGTAAATTTACTACTCTCGGATTTGACTCTTCATTTTCGCCTATCCTTCCAGACAAGATCCAGCCAAGATGAGTATTCTGTGCAATAGGACCGTCATGTATGGGATGTTTCAAGAAACCACTCAACATTATTTGACTGACAATATCAACTCCCAAAATAATATCTATCTTACCAGGTGAACCATATTTGGGATCTGCTAACGGTAGACTACTGAGCTCCGGCCAATCAAAAATGGAAACCTTACTCGACGGAAGAAACGATGTTAAAGATGGTAACACAAATGCATTTACTGAAACAGAAAATTCATGATTATGTAGTGATTCTAACTCAAAGGAAACAATGTGCTTAGATCTAAGTTTACCATCACCTACGCCAGTTATTAAACCGTTTATTGGTGTACGCTTAAGACATAAATATTGTACAGTACTTTCGGTAATAAAAGAGGCCTCAGAGCCTTGATCTATTAATATTCGCGCAATTTGGACGCAGCCATTTGCAGATTTAATCCTAGCTAATGCTGTAGCTAATAGCGCTTTGACCGGATGTGTATCTTTCGCAAAATGAGCTACTACTTTCTTATCATAATGACGATTCTCATCTAAACTCGTCGGTTGGTGGCCTTTACTCGTACATGGTTCCCCAGACACAGGGGGAGGATCTCTTTCTATATGCAGCAGGGTGTGGTGTCTTCTGCCACAACGCCGGCAACACGTCGACTGGTGACAGCTCCTCACGTTGTGGTTGGATGAAAAACAATTGAAGCAAAGTCTCTTGGCTTGAATAAACTCATATCTCTCTTCGGGAGACTTGCCTCCAAATTGTTTACATTGGTATAATAAATGGGAATCTGAACAGCATACGCAGACTTTATTATTTTCTTTGTAAGTATCCTTTTTATTATCTTGTATTATATGAAACGCCCTTTGTCTTGTTTGCTTAGGATTTATACTATTCTTCATGTTTTGTTTAGATTCACCTACTAGCATCTCCAATGTTCTAAATCTACTTTCCAGGAAGGTTACAAGCTCACTCCATTTTGGGATGCTGTCGGTTTGAGATCGGCCAGCCTCGGTCTCCCACTGGCGGCGGGACTCTAAATCTAATTTTGACACTATTAAAAAATTAATGATCGCATCCCACGAAGACACGTCAATATCTAAATTCTTTAGAGCCTTCAAACATGCCTCCGTAGTATCGATAAGATGCTTGATTGCTGTAGCCGACTCGCTAGACATAGGCTTTTGACCGAACAAACGTTTTAGAATTTCGTTGACATTGAATCTTTTGTTATTATACCTGCGCTTTAATCTGTCCCACGCCTCTTCATAATTTGTATCGGTAGTCGATAAGCTCCTTAATAAATTCTCAGGTTCGCCTTTTAAACTACATTTCAGGTAATGCAACTTCTGAACCTGGCTTAATGATGGATTTCTATCGATCAAAGAGACAAACATGTCATGGAAGCTCTGCCACTCTTCATAATTACCGGAGAATGTGGGTAACTGTATTTGTGGGAGCTTCACCTCACTGCTTACACAGGTAACGTTCGATGGACTGACTTTAGAAGAATTCGCTGAGCTGGAACCAAGATCAACTTTCATTTTTGATTTGTAACTAATATAAATTTCTTCTAGGTTATCATAGATCTCTTCGGTAAAATAGGGAGTTTTTTCGCGTTCCCTTTTTGATGCAATTGATATAATATTCAAATGATTCTCGGTAAACTTCTTCCAACTTGCCTCTAAACATTCTAATTTTATTTCTATGTAAACGTTTGTCAGTCTCTCTTTTGGAGTTTTTTTATAATTTGAAAAACTTTTATTTATTTGCTCATGTATTTCCACTTGCTGAGCAACTAATGGATCCATTTCTTCTATCTTTAATGTTATTGAAATTTTTCTAAGTTCAAAATATTTGAAATTTTTCTAAGTCCAAAATGTTTGAAATTTTTCTAAGTCCAAAATGTATGAAATTTTTCTAAGTCCAAAATGTATAATAATTTTTCTAAGTCCAGTGTGTATAAATTTTTCTAAGTCCCATATGCATACTAATTTTTAGCAAATTTTTTCTAAGTCCATGAATACTAATTTTTAGCGAATTTTTTCTAAGTCCAAGTTATCTACTTTTAAGCGAATTTTTCTAAGTCGCAGTTATCACTACACTGAATTTTTACAAGTCTTTATTGTCCACTTAGTTCACTTTACTCACGGTTTACAAGTCCTTTATTCCCGGGTTTCGGCACCAGATGTCGCTGCGTACACTGTCACTATTCACTTTCACACTAATAAAACACCACTGCTGCTGGTAAGGCATTTAATTAAGCAAAACAAAATTATATATATGACATAGAAAAAACAAATCACAAGCGAGTTACAACTTCGAGATATTCTAACGTGGCGCCATCTAGTTTGCGATAAGGAACTAAACGTAGACGGTATTGAACAATGTATATTTTGTTTCTTGTACAATAAAGTCTTAAAATAAATAAATTCAAACCTTTGACAGATTACTGAATTTATGTTTACCAAACAGTACATACCTATACCACTACGATGTTTACTGTTGGACAGACGAAACACAAGTGAAGTGCCGACCGGGCCCAAGTGTGCGATTTTATTATCGCAGTGCGCGCGGTACCATACAATTTCATATTCTGCATTTCATTTTCGCGACAATCGCGTCGCGAGCAGTCGCAGCAAAATGTGACAAATCACAATTTTAAAATCGCTGCCATTATTTAATCGCATGTGCGCGCATTGTCATAGTAACTCATACGTTGTATTTCTGCGATAAAATAATCACGCTGCATAAAGTCGTGGTGCGCGCTTAGCCTAATAGACGAGTAGAGCTAGGTGTGCCGAGTTTGGGCTCGTTTTTTTAGTTATGTTGAGACCTTACCTCCGGACTTGATGGAGTGACCTGCAGGTGTACTTCGAAGACTGCTACTGGAACTAAAAGACGAGTAGAGCTAGGTGTGCCGAGTTTGGGCTCGTTTTATTAGTTATGTTGAGACCTTACCTCCGGACTTGATGGAATGACCTGCAGGTGTACTTCGAAGACTGCTACTGGAACTAAAAGATGGTTAGAGCTAGGTGTGCCGAGTTTGGGCTCATTTTGTTAGTTATGTTGAGACCTTACCTCCGGACTTGATGGAGTGACCTGCAGGTGCATTTACAAAATATGTTTTATTAATTAATGTAATAATATAGTGTCGACTTATAAAAATAATACAGGTTTGCCGGCAGCTTCGCCTGCATCATTTTTAAATTTAACCCAAATTCGGCGCCATTTTGAAATTCTTTGTTAATTGACCGATTTCGTTCAAAATCGATATCTGAGGATCCTTAGGATCACAAAACAGGAAACTTTTACCAAAATTGAAAAAAAGTCAACGCCATTTTGAAATTTTCTGTTATTGTACCGATTTCGTTCAAAATCGATATCTGAGGCTCCCTGGGATCGCAAAACAGGAAACTGGTACCAAAATTTTAAAAAGTCAGCGCCATTTTGAAATTCTTTGTTATTGTACCGATTTCGTTCAAAATCGATATCTGAGGCTCCCTGGGATCGCAAAACAGGAAACTGGTACCAAAATTTTAAAAAGTCAGCGCCATTTTGAAATTCTTTGTTATTGTACCGATTTCGTTCAAAATCGATATCTGAGGCTCCCTGGGATCGCAAAACAGGAAACTGGTACCAAAATTTTTAAAAGTCAGCGCCATTTTGAAATTCTTTGTTATTGTACCGATTTCGTTCAAAATCGATATCTGAGGCTCCCTGGGATCGCAAAACAAGAAACTGGTACCAAAATTTTTAAAAGTCAGCGCCATTTTGAAATTCTTTGTTATTGTACCGATTTCGTTCAAAATCGATATCTGAGGCTCCCTGGGATCGCAAAACAGGAAACTGGTACCAAAATTTTTAAAAGTCAGCGCCATTTTGAAATTCTTTGTTATTGTACCGATTTCGTTCAAAATCAATATCTAAGGATCCCTAGGATCGCAAAACAGGTAACTGGTACCAATATTTAAAAAGCCAGCGCCATTTTGAAATTCGTTGTTATTGTACCGATTTCGCTCAAAATCGATATCTGAGACTCCCTGGGATCGCAAAACAGGAAACTGGTACCAAAATTTTAAAAAGTCAGCGCCATTTTGAATTTTTTTGTTAATGTAGCGATTTCGTTCCAAATCGATATCTGAGGATCCTTAGGATCACAAAACAGGAAACTGTTACTAAAATAAAAAAAGTCAACGCCATTTTGAAATTTTTGTTATTGTACTGATTTCGTTCAAAATCGATATCTAAAGATCTCTAGGATCACAAAACCGGAAACTGGTACCAAAATTTTAAAAAATCAGCGCCATTTTGAAATTCTTTGTTGTACCGATTTCCTTCAAAATCGATATCTGAGGATCTACGATCGCAAAATAGGAAACTGGTACCAAAATTTACCTCAGATATCGATTTTGAACGAAATCGGTACAATAACAAAGAATTTCAAAATGGCGCTGACTTTTTAAAATTTTGGTAACAGTTTCCTGTTTTGCGATCCCAGGGAGCCTCAGATATCGATTTTGAACGAAATCGGTACAATAACAGAAAATTTCAAAATGGCGTTGACTTTTTTTCAATTTTGGTAACAGTTTCCTGTTTTGTGATCCTAAGGATCCTCAGATATCGATTTTGAACGAAATCGGTCAATTAACAAAGAATTTCAAAATGGCGCCGAATTTGGGTTAAATTTAAAAATGATGCAGGCGAAGCTGCCCGCAAACCTGTAGTATTTTTATAAGTCGACACTATATTATTACATTAATTAATAAAACATATTTTGTAAATGCACCTGCAGGTCACTCCATCAAGTCCGGAGGTAAGGTCTCAACATAACTAACAAAATGAGCCCAAACTCGGCACACCTAGCTCTAACCATCTTTTAGTTCCAGTAGCAGTCTTCGAAGTACACCTGCAGGTCATTCCATCAAGTCCGGAGGTAAGGTCTCAACATAACTAATAAAACGAGCCCAAACTCGGCACACCTAGCTCTACTCGTCTTTTAGTTCCAGTAGCAGTCTTCGAAGTACACCTGCAGGTCATTCCATCAAGTCCGGAGGTAAGGTCTCAACATTACTAACAAACGAGCCCAAACTCGGCACACCTAGCTCCACTCGTCTATGAGTTCCAGTACCAGTCTTCGAAGTACACTTCGGCAAGTACTTGTTTACCAAACAATCACTGTCCAATGAAATTAGATAAATGGTATCTACTTTTGTGACCATTCAACGTTACAAACTTTACAAATCAAAGTAAAGTTAAAAAAAACATAGCAATAAAAATAAGCTCAATTATCAAGTCGTGTCAGTTTACTCATAATTTCGCCGCTTCGCGCATTTCGATGTGTGTGTGAGCCGTGCACGTGTAGTAGTAAGACTCAATACCTAAAATTGATGCGCGTCAATTTGTAAATACGTCCTTAAGAAATTAGGCAGAATTCACCTGTAAAGCAAAAGACGCAGGTTCGAATCCAGCAACATACTCAATGTTTTTCTTTTCTTTAAAATTTTATTTTATATAATTATAATTATTGAATAAAATATATACTTTTATTACAGATATGGACAAACAAAGAAAATGAACGCAGCCACAGAGTATGTGCACATGCTGAACGCGACCATGTGCGCAACCACGCGCGTTATCTGCGCTCTGCTTGAAGTGCACCAGACTGAGGAGGGCATTTTGGTAAAACATGACACATTAATCATAATAATTAATTATTATATCATATACAAGGGAACCTCATGAAACGAATTTACTAAAAAAGAGTCATAGACAGACAAACACGCGCACGCGGCACGGCTTACAACTATAGAAAAAGTGTCGTTACAACTTTTGGTCTTAATTCCGTCTGGCCTTCTTTCGCTAATAAGGAACTTCATTCCAAAAATTAAAATTAAAAAAATAGCACATAATAAGATGTATGTTGTGGCTATAAAGAAAAGCCATGACGCGTTCGGAACATTAATTGTTTTACCATGAGTCATAACACGACGGATGGACTTTTATTACTTGGAATAAAAAAAATCGCCAAATAGCATGTCAGCCACGAAACAAAGTCACTTTGCGTAGTCTACGTTTTCATTACAACTTATATTGTAACCACGACCACGATAATTTGTGTGCTGTTTTTACGCTCAATGAGCGTTGATAACACTTTCAGAATACCACAGATTATTTTGAATATTACCTATAATTAAAAATACAATATTTTTATAGGTACCGGATGCAATAAAACCTTGGATGCCGGAGCAGTATCAAGACTTGATACCGTTTGTCAAACCAGCCCCGATAGATCTAGAAGCCGCTGCCGCAGCCAAAAAGGGAAAGAAGAAATAAACACTTACAGCAAACATACTCATTCCTCAAAAGCATTTTATTTATTTTCGCAAAGCTTGAATGGTTTTTTTATATTTTGAGACAGACATAAATAAATTTATCATGTGCCTGAGTTACCGGTTGTTTTTATTTCTTGTCTTACAAATTTCTTACATATTATGCACATTCAAACTATTTGTCTAATATAGTCGATATAGATGATTTTTTAAGAGTAATAGATACGCTCACAAAACAAACAAAAATTTTGTGCAGGTCGCGAGCGACTGCACTCATAACTATGCAATTCTTATTACCCACATTCATAGACTTAGGTGAAATTTGAAAATAGATAACAAATAATAAATAAAAATAATGAATTAATAAAAAAATATATTATTATTATTTATTATTATAAATTAATGAAACAGCAAGACGAAAGAGATAGTTGACTAATCATAGCACTGCATTCAAATCACGACATTGCGTCCTTTTCACACTTGTTAAAACAACTATTTACTTTCTTTTTCGCCTTCGTAAGTTGTAGCCGTACGTATTTGGAAATGCAATAATGAATGTATAGGTCAAATGAAATGAAGTAAGGGTTTTAATAAAACTCGTTTTATCCTTTTTACATCAATTTTTATTAAGACAAAACTTTGCCTATTGGCTTCCAATATGCACACTTAAATCGAGATTTTATATTTTACATCTTTGTCACGATTCCTAAGACAATTTTAACATTATTTCTATTATTTTATTATTGTTATAAATATTTGGACACATTTTCTAACAGGAATGGCTACAAGTGTTCTAATTGTTATTATAGTAGTGTTGTGTTCCAAATTTTGTGTCAATTAGAACATATTGAGTGCATCTCTTTCATTGCAAAAATATATAACTATGTTATAAACAACAATGAGTCACAAACTAACAAAGGCTTTAACTTTATCAAATGACATGATTTCATTCGATAAAAAATTCGTTATTATTGGATGAGATCATTTTGCTAAATGAATAGTTCTCAATTCTTCAAGTTCATTTATAGAAATATACTTTTGAGGGAAATACACAAGTTAGTAATATCATGGTCATTTATTTAGAGTTAATGTAAATAAGCCAGGGAGTTGATGCCATTTCTACAATTATAACAATTGTAGTAAATGTAACCAATGTTGTGTTGCTTTGTCATCATCTCCCTAGCTTCAGTGAGGCACCATGATGGCAGTTGTTATACTGCTTACATAGATTCTAATGAAGACGTAACTACAACCTTATTAGGTACATATTATATGCTTTAGCGCCAAGCCTATAACACTATGATGATATCAAGCCTTTGCTTAATGAATGGCTTAATGTTAATTTTGCATGTCACATTTTTATAGTTTTTTCTTTTACTTAGCAAAGTTACACCATTCTTATAGACATTAATATTAACACTAGAAAATGTGTGATTACATATTATGATATATAAAATAAAATTATAGATAACAAAAGCTCTGCAGTCCACAACAACTTCCAGCCTTTAGTGTACATTTGAGTCTTATTGTCTATCTGTTACAAAATCTCATATCCACAATTTAGTAATGAGTAACTTTTACTTTAAATCTAATTTTAAAGTAGCATTATCATAAATTGTATGCTAAATAATGTAGAAACTATACAACCCCTTGATATGGTAGGGTATTATATAAAAGCTAATTAAATGTAATGGATACAAAATTTAGGGCCGATTTTTCAATCCCTGGTTAAATAAAGCTTATCCATCCAATAAAGTATTACACGATATTATTAAAACGTCACTTGTAAACTGTCAATTGCATGCAATAAGAATACATTTTGAAATGGTAGTTTAATATGTTATTTGACGAATAAGTTTTAACCGAAGATTGAAAAATCCGCCCTTAATAAAATATAGATTTTCTACATTGATGCGAATATTAATATAGGCTTTAAATATAAATTAACTATATGCAGCTGACATTTTAAGTCAGTTAAAGAAAAAAAACATAACTGCACATGCATAATTCAAAGGCAAACTGCCATTCAATATATTATAACATAACTGATCAAAATATAAATCTGTAATTTATACAAATAACATAAAATACCAGCTCAGCTTATCATGAGAATTCTATGAAATATAATCATTTAAATAACAGTATATCTGTCAAACAATTATGCATTTGTTTACCATTAGCAAGCTAATTGGGCCTTTTGCCTGCATTTATGCATCAATGCTCTCAAAGTGAATTGTCGGCGAGCCAATGTCCGGACTTGCTTTAAAAATGTGTCCAAGTCAATAACTTCTTTACGTAAAGCTTCACCCATATAGTATATGGCATCTTCCAGAGTTGCCTCCTCAGCAAATGCATTCAATAGCTGTGAATATAAAGGAGCTGTTGTAACAACTGCTTCGTCCACATCTACACCTTCTTGCTCTCCCAATCTATCGACAGCAGACAGTAACTCTTTCTCCTTTTCTTGTAGAACAGCAACATTCTTGTCCAAATCTGCCCTCTCCCTCTGCAATCTACCTAGAATGTCTTCCAGCCTTGTTTTACCTTCACGCAACTCTTGTTGAGTTCTACGCAATGTTTCCAGTTCAGCTTGGGACTGTTGAGATTGCTCCTTTAGCCTCCTTCTAAGTTTATCTTCAACAGCTGACAGCAAGGATGCTTTTATATGTTCTTCCGTAATTGTTCCACCGGCAACATCTGGACTTGGCCCTTGGCCATAGCTTGTAGAAGGAGGATATGGTGTAGGATTAAATGTCGGGTAGGGAGTTCCATTCACATTAGCGGGCTGACCGGGGTATGGGGTACCATAGCTCGGGTAGGGCAAGTTGGATGAAGCTGTTGGATGAGGAGCAAAAGTAGGGTATGGTGGCTGTGAATGGGGTTGTACTTGAGGATGTGGATATACTTGCGGCAAAAATGTACCAGCAGGGTATGGTGGACGCACTTCATTACGTGGCTTAGAATAAACTGGTGGTAATTCACCAAAGGCAGCAATCATACACTGCACAAGATTCTGCAATGTTGAGCCATTCGGATTCCACTCGTGCAAATACGGCAAATAAACCTTACCGTTGCTATCTACGTATTTTGATACTTTTATCGACATATCTGGTGTAGGCTTTACGAAGCACAATGGAGCATTTTGAGGATGAGTGTCCATGAGCCAAATGCACACTGGTATGTTGTAATATGAGCCTTTGTAATTCACAGGAATAGTGCCTTCGAGATTTAATAAATCTTTCCGTGCTCCGTTATTAAACACAAAAGCTTCTAATCTAAAAGTCAAGCTCCGATACAATTGTAACAAACTACTGACCTCTTTGGAGGTATAGTCCCGGTATTTATATTTTGACAAACATTGTTTTAACACATTTTCATCGTTGGCCATCTTATTTTAATGAAAAGATATACAACACGCAACCAACAAACTAAGAAATTCAACAATTAATAATCTAAAATCTCAATTTGTCATCACTCACTGATGAAATTAAGTTTGACATTAGGCAAACATAGTGACACTTGTCAGATCTGAATTCTGACTTAATATTGTCATTGTCAAAGTCCTATTTCCTGTTTTTTTTTCCTTCAATGTATAGGTATTCTTCTATTCCACAACACATATTACTTGCTCTGTGCACAACACTTGCTCTGTGTTCCACATTTCCACAATAACGGAACGGAACACGGAATTACTAGGTACACAGACTAGGTAGGTAGATATTATAATATTACCCTATAAAACGGATTTTCTGATAAGTTATTTACAAGACGCCACAAAACAAAATTTATTTTTGCGATTTACCGTTTAACTAGTGTAAAAGTAGGCATTTCATTAGCTACAATATATATATCAGGTTTTATCTTATTTTTGATATAGGGATGAAAGTGGAATGAAACCTGTGTCCTATCCTATACCCATGAGCCACTAACAAATTCTTCAAAAACGGCACAGCAGTTTTGGTGTTATTGCTGTTATGAAAATAAACCTAGCTGCTAATAAAATTTATATAGCCTGTCCCGAGTATATATTATTAGAAAAAGCCTGCCTTTATCACAATAATTCTAATTCTGGTGATTACCTCTCGTAAGTCAATTCGTATAGCCATTCTACAAGCCTTTTCTCATACATTGCCAGGGCAACAAGGGGGCGTTATAAAATAATACTGGTCATATTATTTTTCACCGAAAGTGCGCGGCTTTCGTGGCGCGCCATTAAGAGAAGCCATCTTTTCAGCCAATATGATAAGTGTATAAACATTTTCACAGTATGTAAAAATAATTTTTGGGTAATTTGGTAATTTTAAATAAAAATACAGTTTTAAAAGTCCCCTATTATTTATTCATCAATGGTAAGAGCTCCACTGTTGATGTCATTGATCAGGTCATGTGGCGGCCTGCCTTCTACTGTGCAGCCTACCGATTGGGCTGTTCCAAGGATTTCCTTAACTGTGCCCGACAGGTATCGAGCCATGGACCTAGGCTTCATGATTTTTGCAATACCAATAACATCTTCTAATGTGATGTTACCACTGTGCTTAACTGAAAAATAAATGTTATGTTAATATAAATGTCTATTTAAAACAAATTATCGTTCTGTTTATTATTTTAATACATATTATCAGTAGCCATCAGGATATACCATTTGGAACATTAAACATGGATGTACATAACTAAAATCTAATAGATCTGCAGAACAAAAATATGATTATGCATATTTACTCATACATGAAACAAATCCTTGACAAAGATATGGAAGAGAAAGAGCTTCTATTATTAATATTCAATCCATCATTCTAACACAAGTTACTATGCAGAAAAAGTAGGCAAATACTCACTGTTCTTTTGCTTCTTGCGGTCACGTGGTGGCTCCTTCAGTGCTCTGATGATGAGGGCAGCTGCAGAGGGTACAACAGAGATCTGAGCCTGTCTGTTCTGTACTACGAGCTGAACTGTGATCTTCAGACCCTTCCAGTCACCGGTAGCCTTTGCTATGTCATCACCGACTTTCTTGGGGGACTGCATCAGACAAGTCATTACAGATAGCCATTATAAAATGTGGCATTACAGGTACATATTATAACATAAATTATGAATCCAGAACAATGCCCAATCATATGAAACTATTTGGTAATTAGTAATAGAAGATACTTCATGGAAATGCATTATTAGAATAATTAATTTATTGATGATAGATCAGAATCAACAGTTGAGCATTATTACTGAAGAACTAAAGTGCATTCAACTCACTAGAAAATAACATCAAGGATCTATAAGCAATGTAGTCAAACAATCATATAGGCCTGGTCCGCGACTCCTTATTGGGCATTCGGAGTAGCCGCGACAGGGAAATAATTATCCTGAGTCGCGGGTTCCTTCCATCCGCCAACCGGAAGGACGCGCCTGGTAGGGTGGCACCCCCCAAGATCATTCATCACACATTGCAAGCTAATACTTTTACGTATTTACTATTTACTCATTACTTATGGGCAACTATCAGTTGTATGTACTATAAACACTTGATATTTTCAAATTCAAACATTTAAGACTCAATCTAGACGAAGACAAATAGATATTGATGAAATAATATAAGCCCAATATAGTCTAGATTGTTTCACAAACTATCATACACATAGTTTACAAGATAATAATATTAGGAATGCCACGCGAGAATTTTAGGTTATGTTCAAAATTGATAAATACAATTACTTACAAGACCCAGAGGACCAATTTTAGGGGCTAAAGATGATGTGGCACCAACTTCTCCTCCGATACATCTCAAGTTAACTGAAAGAACACCATAGTAACTTAGTAAAACTTCTACAAGTATTATGATTCACTTTTCAACACTTTGTAAGACCTTACCGATTTTAATTTCGTTAGGATCGAACTTAGGCGGCATTTTGTATTAGGATAATTATTCAACCTTGTTGAAAATAATGAAATCCAAGTAGATTACTTTGGATTAAAAGGCGAACCGCCGTCTAAACGTTCTATAAACGCTGACAGCTCGCCGTAAAAGAACTAAAAAATAATGGTTGATAGCTGTCGTCGATGACGGATGACGTATTCCATTTCCACAGTTAATAAAATGACATTGCTATAATTAGATACTAATGAGCAACAAAATGGAAGCAAACACGTAGCAACATAAATGTTTCTGACTTGTTTCTGATGTTCACTTGAATGGTATCAAAAAAGAAAGGATACTAATATTTTATATGCGAAAGAGTGTGAGATGGATGTATGTTTGTTACTCTTTTACACAACTACTACTGAACCGATTACAATAAAATTGGGTATAAGTATATTAAGAAGAGCTGGAACGTCAACACATTTACACATTGCACATGTTAGGCCGGGAGATACTGACACAAAATTTCGGGTCATTTGTAACAGGATGGCGGTCAAGAGGGGTCTTACTTATCCGACGAGTGTGACTTACGCCCACGCGACTAGTCCGCCGGTACCAGCGTTCTGACCATCATTTTTCTTTTTGTCATTGCGTAATAAGACCTCTGTAGAACCGCCATTCTGTTACAAATGACCCGAAATTTTGTGTCAGTATCTCCCGGCCTATGTATGTGTCATATTTTGCAATTGTTTATAAATACAGGGTGATGTGATTGCTGTAGTACGAATATCTAAAAATCTATGAAGAATTTTGTGATACAGTAAATGGAAGAATTATATACTATTTTACAGTACAATTAATAAAATCATTTAATTTTTTGTTCATTTTCATTAGAAATGTCAATTTTTCTCACCAAGGTGGAAATTGGGATGATAAGGATCTTGTTAGAAAAATATAAATTTTGACTAAAATCGGCATTTTTTTTTCAAAAATCAAATAACTAATTAATAATCAAAGTTATCCACATTATTAAAAAAATAAGCCAAACACAATTTTTACTTGATGCAATCCTCAAAGATCATGGACATAGTGTATTGCGCCTTCCACCGTACGATCCAGAACTCAACCCAATAAAGTTACTATGGGGCATAATTATTAAAGGGAAAGTAGCATCACAAAATGTGAACTTTAACTTGAAAACTGTGGAAGAATTATTTAGAAAGGAAGCAAATGCCATTAGTCTGGATATGTTTAGTGACGTTTGGAGAAAGACGCGAGAACATGAGGAAAAATATATTCAATTAGAACCAAAAGTATATAATTACATTAAGAAATTCCGACGGCGAAACATCGAGTTCTTCGAGCGATGAAAGTTTCAGTGAAGTAGAAGATTACTATTATGATTAAATAGATTCTTCTTCTTCTCTATAGATACTGCTTTCTGAATTGGTGGTAAATGTTAAAACTGTTAAACTGTTATGACGATTCAAAAGTGCTTCTAGAAGAAGTCTAATAGTATAAATGTTTGAGTTTGAGTTTAAAACCAATAGTGTGAAAATTATACAATAAACATGTAACATATATTTGTTAGCGCGTATTGGTAGGTATTACGTACTTACTACAAATATAATGTGGAGGAAGGAAGGTGGAATTCCTCCATCGAAAAAGGGAGGATCCTCGACCAGTCAACTCGACTGGCCGGCCGTAAAGGCCCCGATGGATGATGTCGGAAAGTTGTATATATATATATATCTCTCTGTAGCGAAAACATTTCGCTTGCGCGATTCAGAGCGAGGTGTCGCTACAGACATCACGTCGGGGTCACCACTGTGGAGGAAGGAAGGTGGAATTCCTCCATCGAAAAAGGGAGGATCCTCGACCAGTCAACTCGACTGGCCGGCCGTAAAGGCCCCGATGGATGATGTCGGAAAGTTGTATATATAGCTCTGTAGCGAAAACATTTCGCTTGCGCGATTAAGAGCGAGGTGTCGCTACAATAACATTTCTTAGATATTTTTACTCGACCAAAGTCAGGACAAGACTGCTCCGCAACTGCAGAAGACGTCCGTTATTTAAATCATTATCAAAACAGCCATCCGTGTGTTGGAGTGAGCGCACGTGTTATTTGTATTGTTTTTATGACCTGAAATTTAATTATTATTTGATAATTGAATGATTATTAATACTTTTATCCAATTGATTATTTTTAGAATAAATAATTAAGTTCATCAATTGATTTACTTTTAAATTATAATTTTACAGGTAAATTATGAGAGCTTTCATAATTAATAATTATTAATTGAAATTATATTTGCATATATTTATCTACAACGCACCCATTTTACAATTCAAGTCTAAAATGAAACTAGAGTCGCATTTATTTTTGAACATACTGTAAGTGAAATTGCATAAGTGTGAGTACTGTGAACATGCCAGCTTTCCTTAATTGACCTGTATGTAGAACGCAAGAGTAGAACGAAACAGAAGACCCAGAAAGACATAGGCAACTTTTTATCCTGGAAATCCACAGGAACGGGAACTATTCGGGGTTTTCTTTGAAAACGCGGGCCAAAATGTGTTGGAAATCTAGATATGAATATACATAAATTAACAAAAAATGTTAACTTTCAATTTATACATACCTAGTTATATCGATTTAAAAACAGAAGTAAACCTCAGTTTCAATAACCGGCGATGCTTTGCTTTTACAATAATTTAATGGAATGGGAAAAATCCACATAAAAAATCACATATATTTACTCAAAATAGCTCAAGGACATCCACAAGGTCATCCATTGTAATGTTTATAGCGTTTTATTTTATGCAATTTAAGTTTTTTTTTAATAATATTTAATATTCCAATATACTGGTTAAGTGTTCCATGTTTTCTTTTGAATAGCAAAATAAAACGCGAAGTTTTACTCAGCTGTTATGTCTTTTATTTACCTAGAACCACCCTAGAACTGTGCCTAGAATTTTAAACCTTTAAAAGGCCCTACTCACGGTTCAACACAACCCACAATCTGCTGACACAATTTGTTGCAGTCGCGATTGAGCGTTTTCTACTCACGATTCATCCAACCCTCAATCTGATGACACAATTTCATTCCGCGATTGCTTGCCACAACGTGTGCACGTCACGTTGATGCCTGGCCTGATGCTAAACCTCAACGTATTAGTACGCATTATTAATGGATATACTAATTTATGAAATATAAGATAATTATCTTTGTAAAGCTTGTATTTTTTCCAATTTTATTGATAGATTTCAAGGGCTATAAAGTATAAACGGCTATAAAATATAAACAGCTTCCTCAAATATGTAAAAATGTCTTTCCCGCGTTTATCTCAAAACCGCCATTTTGCGATTACTGCATTCTTAAGCTAGCTACTCACGATTCAATTTCAGCAACAATCTGTTGACACAATCTGCAGTGAGCCGACAGATTGTGTCGTCAATAGTATAGTTGAGGGCATGTTGGGGGTGTAACCCAACATGTTGCGAATTGCATCGGCGCGGAAGCAACCAGACAAATTGTCTCAGCAGATTGTGTGCGTGTTGAAACGTGAGTATTGTGATTGCTCCAATCTCGGCTCAATCGCGCTGCCGCGATAACTAGAATGCAGTAATCGCAAAATGACGGTTTTGAGATAAACGCGGGAAAGACATTTTTACATATTTGAGGAAGATGTTTATATTTTATAGCCACAAACATATTATATTAAGTAGACAACGCAAGTACTGCGATCTGTATAAAAACCATGCGTGTCATATTTTTTGTACTGACCTTGACGCGTTATGACGTCACGAGCGCTTTTTAGTGATGGAAATTTCATTTTAAGCTAAATCGATTAGGGACGCCACTCGCGCGGCGATTCTAGTATAGGAGTACGATGATAGACTTTTCAATGAGAGGTTGTGTGCACGAGCGCAAAAACGAATTGGAGGAAATTTGGGTGCTGATCTTCGCGTGATCTTCATAAATTCTCTATATTTTCAAGTAAGTTTACCTACGCTATTATAATTCGTACACTAATATTAAAACACCTTACGTATTCCGTGGTTTTCCTTGTTAGTAGGTAGTTCACAAACCAGATCTATGTCTAAGAGGTAGTCAAATAAATGAATCGTAATCGATTACAAAATCGATTCAAGACTAGAATTTATTAAATATTATATTATAATTAGATAATATTTCCCATATTATTTATTATACGTAGGTACTTATATTTTTTGTTGTAGAATATGGACGAGTCTAACTCAAACAAAAAGACCAGAGAACAATTTTTAGAAACTAAACGAAAAGTTCGATGTTCGTGTTCGATTACAAAATCGATTAGAATCGAGAACTGTTGCATCGAATGAACATCACTAAACACAAAATTGGACAGAAAAATGAGAACAGAAAAATAAGAAGACGCTATTCATTGCATATTATCATACGACGCCATCTTTACCGTGCGAAGTAAAAGCCGCAATGTATTCCGAATCATTCCGTATGATTTCGTATCCATGTTTGTCACGATCGTTTTCCACAAATATTCTTTAATTGATTTTAAAATAAATAGTGCATATTCTGATTAGAAAATTACAATACCGGTGGAAGAAAACATCTCCGACAACTCGGCCACTCATAACTGTGGAGTTTCTACAGTTTATTACTGCGCAATTCGGCATTTTACTCTATTCCGTTTCACGTCTTTCCTTGGCGAACTGCAAGCGCGGACTGAGTGTAGGTAAGCGTCAAGCAAGCGTTTTATGCTTAGTTTCGACACGGGAAGTACATACACTCGCGTAGTCTATCTTAATGTATGTCTGTGTTTATAGCCCTTGAAATCTATCAATAAAATTGGAAAAAATACAAGCTTTACAAAGATAATTAACTTATATTTCATAAATTAGTATATCCATTAATAATGCGTATTATTGCGTTGAGGTTTAGCAACAGGCCAGGCATCAACGTGACGTGCACACGTTGTGGCAAGCAATCGCGGAATGAAATTGTGTCATCAGATTGAGGGTTGGATGAATCGTGAGGAGAGAACGCTCAATCGCGACTGCAACAAATTGTGTCAGCAGATTGTGGGTTGTGTTGAACCGTGAGTAGGGCCTTTTAGTTAACGCGGCAGCGCGATTGAGCCGAGATTGGAGCAATCACAATACTCACGTTTCAACACGCACACAATCTGCTGAGACAATTTGTCTGGTTGCTTCCGCGCCGATCCAATTCGCAACATGTTGGGTTACACCCCCAACGTGCCCTCAACTATACTATTGACGACACAATCTGTCAGCTCACTGCAGATTGTGTCAACAGATTGTTACTGAAATTGAATCGTGAGTAGCCTGCTTTAATTTAAAATCTTTTTAATCTATTTAGTAATTCCATTTTTAGAACTGGTAAACCAAATGATAGGTTACGGAGTTGTCAACACCGTTCCCTCCAAGCAGAAATGTCAAAATGGCGTCAACGCAGGACGCTTGGTATATTTCTTTACTTGGTTTAGCGGAACATTTCCGCACATCAAATCCTCCTGACATAAAAAGTTGTATTCAATGTTTACAAGCTGTATTTAATTTCAAGCCACCGCAAAGAGTTGAAGCCAGAACACATTTACAACTTGGGAATATCCTTTTGACACACACTAAAAACATCGACTTGGCGAGAACTCATTTGGAGCAAAGTGTGAGTTTTCCGTGTTTATTTTGAATTAATGACGAAGTTGTGCAGTGATAGTGATTTCCAGTGAATATACATTTGTACTTTTTGATTTATTTATATATATATTTTTAATAATATTTATGTGACCAGTGGAATATAAAATGTAAACAATGTATATGAAGTGGGTCATAATAAGTTTTTTATTTCAGTGGTGTTTATCGCAGAGCATTAATGGATTCGACGATGTTAAATTTGAAGCCGCTAGTGTGCTTGCGGACCTATTTGAACAGCAGGGTCAGCCAACACATTCTAAACCTATATTACGAAAAGCGATTGAATTGTCACAGCACAGTGTATATTGGCACTGCAGGCTAATATTCCAACTAGCAGTAAGCATACATTTCATGTTAAATAATCTAACATTAACATTTTTGTTATTCATTACTCAGACATGAAAGATAAGTCCTTTTCAATAAACATGAAGATATAAAATTGAAGTGAATATGCATGTAATAATAGAGTCTGTCAAGCGAGTCTAGTCCCATGAAAAAGGCGGCAAATTCAAAAATCTTTTAGGTGTCAACACTGATATAGCACGCTAAAAATTTATTGATACTTACTTGAATTTTTGATAAAAAAAATATACTTGAAATTAATAAAAAAAGTATTTCAATGTAAGTATTTATTTGTCACAATCAGAATCAAGAAATTCATTACGCACAGAAATGATGAAAGTAACATGTCATAGCAGCAATTTTTGTCTGATAGTCTGTTTCAGATTTCATTTTTTTATTGTCTTCTATGGCCATGACTTGCTTAACTAAATTATGAATTGTGCTTTTTATTAATTCATCATCCAAGGTGGCTGAAAAAAAAATACAACAATTTTTAGAGTAGTTTTCACTTAAAGATGCCCCAGTAAGTTTCAAGGTCATGAACACGACGTCTGGATCTAAACCAAAACGGAAATCGTGATCACATCACAGTAAAATAAAAAAAGTTAGACAATTGTGCTAAAAGTATCAACACGTTTTTGCCAACCTACCTGATTTTGAAATGATTTCATCCAAGACTCGTCGTTTTTGCGATAACACGTCGTTAGATTCACTCTGTATATGATTATATTTATTAATCATTGTAAATAACAAGCTCCTGGCACTACTTTTAATAGGTATCGGCATTATAACATTAAAAAACTCAACAAAAACCGTATTATTACGAGGTTACAACAGAATTTGTGACAATCTGTTTGACAGGTCATAGTATTGCCATTATAAGAAATCAGTAAAAGGGTTGTGGACTCGACTCGCTTGACAGACTCTAGTGATAATGTTTCAAATTATGTTTTTAAAATGGAAAATAATATTATATTTCCCATCAATTATTGTAATTAAAGTAAAAAAATTACAAGATTATATTTGTTTTTTGTACGCTATATACACATTACACATATAGCTTTCCACCCGCTTTGTTTAAAACCTAGTAAATTATATACTAAAATATTCCTCTTCACTTGCTTATCTATTAACTAAAATCACATTGAAAACTGTTGCATAGTTTTAAAGATTTAAATACTATGTTGTGATTATTATTTTATTTTTTTCAGCAAATCCATGCCACTGAGAGAGAATATGAGGTAGCGAGTAGTTTACTGGGTGTTGGTGTAGATTATGCACAGATATCAAATGCAGCATACACAAGGGTACTGTTTTTACTAAGTAGGGTAATGGTGAGTAAAGCTTTGATCTTTTTATAATATTTATAATTCACTTTTAATATTAAATATTTAATTGAAATGGAAAATTATCTAAGAATAATTATTTTCTGTTAATAACTGTTATATAAATATGTACTCTAGTTCTGCTGTAATTCAATATTAGAAATATATATTTTACAGTACGTACAGTTTCTTCACTGTTCTATTATAAGTTGTTGTCTTTGACCCTGACATAAGGCTAATTATTTTTCACAAATATGTATTTATCTAATTTACAACAGCTGTTCAGTTATCTGTGCAATAAAAGAATAAAAACGCTATCAATAAATGTTGTTGCAATACATTACTGAAATAATACTTAAAATTAATAGTACTGTACCCAACTCCTGTAAATTTGCTTTCTATAGGATATTTGAAACATGTGTCTTGGGATTCTGTATACTGTATAAGTAATAATCCCAATGTAAGTGCATCTCCAGTATAGTATAGGGGGTCCATTCCAGGGGGTGATTTACACAACATGAAATAAATATATTTTAAAAAGTATTTTATGCGATTAATTTTTTTATGTGCCGTACTTTTTCGGTGGTTCAAAGGGAAAAAAACTGAAAAAGAAAAAAGTCGATAAGCTCTTATATTGTTCTAGATAGGTCACCTGGTGGTTCAAATGACCCATAACTTTTTCAACATGGGCCTGTAGTCTCAACTATAATCTAATATATAAAAATCAATGCCACTTTTCGTTGTAATTCCATAACTCGAGAACGGCTGAACCGATTTCGATAATTCTTTTTTTATTATATTCCTTGAAGTACGAGGATGGTTCTTATGTAGAGAAAACGTAAACATGTACCACGGGCGAAGCCGGGGCGGACCGCTAGTTCGATATAAAAATAGACATTAAGTCATAATCATCATTTTTAATTGCCCATTCAACTCACGTATAATGACTTATTAACTACAATAATTACTACAATTTATTAGTATCATTGTCTTTTTCTTTATATAGTATGTATGTGGGAATCAAACATTCCTACATTCTTTTATGATTCATAATATATTAGTTATTGTTTCCTATATTTAAATTTATAATTGTGTTTGTACTTCCTACTTTGCAGAAATTACAAACTACAAATTACAAACAACTACCATGTAAAAAATTGTGGACATTTTAATTGAAACCCCCCTTATTTATTTTAAATGTTCATCTCATAAAATATTTAAATTGTAGATTTTATTAAAATTAGTATATTTTTCTTGCAGTTATTACTAATAGACAAGAAGATACAGGAAGTGTTGCCACTTTTAAATCAAGCCGGTCATCTGGTTGAATCATGGGTTGGCAGTCCACATCAGAAGGAGTACCTCAAAGTGTTCTTTCTAGTTTTACAAGTAAATATATAATTTATTTAACCTATACTAATCATTTTTTGAAGTGAAACTTCTTTAAGCGCGTTGAGAGTTTCAAGAATTTCAAGATGGCGTCATGGCAATACCGTCACGTCTTGTAACGCGACAATTTTGTCAAATCTTGCCAAAGAAGTTTCACTTCTGACATGTTCTTTTTCATGTATGTAAAGATGATTTCAGAAAGACAAGTAAGTAGAAAAATTGACTTTTGATATCAAAGTTTATTTTATTCATATAATTTCAGGTATGTCACTATTTAATGGCGGGACAAGTAAAGAGTGTGAAACCTTGTTTAAAGCAATTACAACAAAGCATCCAGACAATTATGGCACCAACATGGCCTGATGATGATGGTAAAGTATTAATAGTAATTTTATTCACATAGTTTCAATGTATTTTTATATCATAATAACAATAAGCAATTAGCAAACATATTATACTATATAGGATTGAATTTTACTCATAATACTTTGTGTAGAAAATTTTACTCTACAGAAACATTTGATTATTTTCGAAAGGAATTGAATTGAAGAACTGCATTCATCAGTTCACCAATTTTAAAAATTCATTGTTATGTTTTGCATCAAAACTATTTGACTAATTTAAAAAATTATTCTAAGAATGTGTCTGATACATAATTCAAAGTATTAATTTAAACTGATTGACTTTAGATCATAACCAACTGACATAGGTATTATATTTTTTAACGCCGCGTTAGTACAACGACGCATTCGCGTGCGGCAGCGAATATCTGCGAAACTACTGCGTACCGAAATATCTGCTGAACGAGTAAACAGCAATGTTTTCGCCATGTTTGTGTAATGTCGCCTCTACACATAGGCCAGCGCATTCGCCAGCGCGCTGGCGGTGCGCTTGCAAACGCGCTTGTGAGTAATCCACACGTTGGAAGGTCGTTCAGTATGGTTTGGTTCGAGCCAATGTGCGGACGGATTCAAAATGGATGTAACAAACAAAGAAATAAACACACTTTCACATTTATAATATTAAAATAATATTAAAGTAGGATGCTCTTTGTGAAGTAAAACATTGTGAGGAAAACGGCATGTCCAAGAACCTTATTTATTTGGCACTTTTAATACATACAACATTTTTATTTTTATGGTACTTATTTTTTGGGTTCCACAGGCAGTTTTAACTCTGATAGAGCTCAATAAATTTAAATGTTTCCTCGTTACTCATATTGTTCGCCATTTTGTCAAGTTAGGTGTTAATTCGCCGCAAGAAAAAAACGTGCACTCCTGATCGCTGCTACAGTCAAACTGATCGCGCGGCCAATGTGTGGATGGTGCGCCAAGCTTGCGACAAGTGTCCTTTGATGTTTCCGACACCGCGCGGCAAGCTCGCAAGCGCGCTGGCCAACGTTCAAATACCTACCACCAGCGCGCGAACGCCCGTTCTACACATTGGACAAGTGCATGTGCCAACGCGCTTGCCAACGCGTTGGCCTATGTGTAGTGCCGGCATAATGGCCATTTCGCAGTTCCTTGCGAAACAATACTGACAAGGACGCAACTATTTCATCTATCTATGTCCTAGAGTGAGACGTATCATAAGCGAAAACCTGCCATACTACTGACAGATTTTTCGTTGTTTCGCTGTAGCTCGCGAATGCGTCGGTGTACTAACGGCGTTATAATAAAACAGTAAATGTTGGCAGCGGTGTGCGGCGGCGCGGGCGCGGGCGGGGCGGGCGCGGGCGGGGCGGGCGGCGGCGAGTCGTTCGTGTGGCTCTCGCGGCAGCAGCTCTACGTGCTCGTGTACCTCGTCACCGTCATGCACTCGGCGCAGGCCGGCTACATGGACAAGGCGCACAAGTACACGGAGAAGGCGCTCGCGCAGATCGACAAGCTCACTTGTATGTATTTTTTCTGATATCTTTAACGTCTTATTTGCTGTGTTTAATGGAAGTTAAATAAAGTATTGTATTGGATTTGTGAGTGTCAGTGTTAGTTTTGTTGGACGCGTTCCTTATCGCACTTTGCGAAAGAGAGCTTGATGAAATTAAGACCAAAAGTTGTAATGACACTTTTTGTTATAGTTGTAAGCGGTAAACGTAAGTTACTTTTCTCCATCTGCGTCTCCCTGTCTCTCGAAAGCGAGCTAGTTTTTTTAGTATCTTCGTTCCATCAGAGTGTCTCTTGACACCTCTCAAGTATATTTAAATTCATATTAAAATTTAAAACAGAATAATAAAAAGTTTTTGTTTGTCTATTAGCTGCAGGCGACGACACCAACTCGATAGCGAGCGGGCAGTCGGCGGGTCGCGCGGGGCGCGGCGGCGCGGCGCTGGCGTGGCGGCTGCGGGTCGCGCTCGTCGAGCACGCGGCGCTGTGCCGCCTCGTGGCCGGCGGCAAGGCGCACGCGCTGCACGAGATCGCGCGCGCCGCGCACCTGCTGCGCCACCCGCCCAACGGTACGTGCTGTGTGTGCTGCAGCGCGCTGTGCAGCACGCGGCGCTGTGCCGCCTCGTGGCCGGCGGCAAGGCGCACGCGCTGCACGAGATCGCGCGCGCCGCGCACCTGCTGCGCCACCCGCCCAACGGTACGTGCTGTGTGTGCTGCAGCGCGCTGTGCAGCACGCGGCGCTGTGCCGCCTCGTGGCCGGCGGCAAGGCGCACGCGCTGCACGAGATCGCGCGCGCCGCGCACCTGCTGCGCCACCCGCCCAACGGTACGTGCTGTGTGTGCTGCAGCGCGCTGTGCAGCACGCGGCGCTGTGCCGCCTCGTGGCCGGCGGCAAGGCGCACGCGCTGCACGAGATCGCGCGCGCCGCGCACCTGCTGCGCCACCCGCCCAACGGTACGTGCTGTGTGTGCTGCAGCGCGCTGTGCAGCACGCGGCGCTGTGCCGCCTCGTGGCCGGCGGCAAGGCGCACGCGCTGCACGAGATCGCGCGCGCCGCGCACCTGCTGCGCCACCCGCCCAACGGTACGTGCTGTGTGTGCTGCAGCGTGCCGTGGAGATATACCTGCCTGATTGGTCATTGAGGTTCCCCAGGACGCCGCGCATCAGCTGCAGCCCAATGGAACGCTTAACACGGTCTATGCTAATTCTTTTAGAACTTCCCGCTCATTCTCAAGCCCGCATCTTTTGTGAAATTAGTTGTCATCAAATTTTTCGACGGTAAATATAAATATAATTCATGATTTGTGCATTAAAAACAACAAAAAACTTAAAAATAAATCTTACTCGCGTTAAAAAATTATTTGCGTGAAGAAATTTTCATTGTGAAAAAAAAATAAGCAAAAATAGTGTTTCCCACACAATGCTAATATAATTTTTATGTCTGTTTGCAGCCCAGTGCGCAGCGGCGCACACCCCGCAGCTCCACTGCCTGCTGGGCCTGTACGCGATGTCCATGAACTGCATGGAGGCCGCCGAAGCGCAGTTCCACACCGCTATACATGTGAGTTACAGTTGCATGTATAAAAGACTACACATTTATATAGAAACTGTATTTTTTAGGAGTCTGTCACTAAATAATCACCAATAAAACCCTGTAATAACTTAGGCCCCGGAACCACAGACACAATAGAAAATCTATTGTGTCTTGGACCGATCGGGCCGCTTGGGGCTCAATGGGTGAACTCATTAAATATATCGTATTAGTTGTGAGGGTAATTGTGAAATAATGATTAGAAATTTTTTAATTTCAGATGTCACAAGAAAGAGATCTATGGATGTTTGCAAAACTGAATCTAGCAATTGTATATTTAAGAGGACGAAGAGATAATGATTTAGCTCAAATTATGGAACAGGTATGTTTTCTCAGTTTTTTTTATCTTTAATGTCGTGTTTTCTAATTTAATTTCAAAAAAGTAATTAAAAAATTCTTAGTAAATGTTTGTTGCTTGTAGTATAGCCATAGCGGCATACTACTACTATTTAGTAATTTTTTGCCATATTAACTTAAAAGTATCTAAAATCTATAAATAAATACAGGTACGACCTGAAGCGTTACCTGCGTACGCGCACGGTTTGCGCGCCGCTTCATACTACGTTCTGGGGCTACAAGCCTTTTTCCAAGCGCGGTATAATGAAGCCAAGTGAGTATACATTTATTTTACTACCATATTTATTGAGTAATAATGATTGTAAAATTATTTATTGTAATTGTTCTGTGTTTCCGGCTCGAAGGACCACACAATAAAAATTATTTTGATGGTTGTAAAATTACAAAATGCGTTTGTGAAAGCTTTATTCTACTATGAAATGTTGCTTATAAATTTTCTCTCGAAGGGCCACAAATAAAACTACATAGATGCTTGTAAAATAGATTTATTTTATTTCAATTTCCAGACGGTATTTAAGAGAAACGCTCAAGATGGCGAACGCGGAGGACCTCAACCGTCTCACGTCGTGCTCGCTCGTGCTGCTCGGGCACATCTTCCTGTCGATCAACAACTCGAGAGAGAGCATGAACATGGTGACCCCGGCTATGCAACTCGCTAGTAAAATACCTGATGTGCACGTGCAATTGTGGGCTTCGGCTATATTGAAAGGTATACTAGGTTTTAGATACAGGATTTTGTATAATGTGATTATTACAAGCTTTTCAACATTTTTTTGCAATAGAAACCAATTCTATATATTGCACAGTAAGAAGATAAATAATTAAAAACAATTATCGTCAAATGTGTGTAACTTGCACATGGTAGAAGTGACACCTTCTAAAGTTTCGGCTTCAAAATATTGTGACAAATGTAAAATTTACCATGAATAAAGGAGTATAATGCTTTCCATCTCATTTTCTCCTTCAAAAATGAATGTATGTCTCTTTCTATTGTCACTTTTTCATGTTACCATCATCAATTTACAACATTCAAAGAACAGAATGAAATCACATAGGTATAAACAAAAATCTGTGACAAAAAGCAGCTGTCTGAAGTAACATTTTGTGTTTTCCAGACCTATACCGGCTAGCGGGGGACACGGAGCGCGAGAACGAAGCGTACCAGATGCACTGCAACTTCTCGCAGGCGCTGCTCAAGGATCACTTCCAGGCGACGCAGCTGCCGCAGCACGCGCTCGTGCACTGGACCAGCGGGCCTCCGCCCGCGTTACCCGCGCCCCCTGCAGCCCCGCCTGCTCCAGCGCCTGGTGTGTCGCACACGTAGGAGTCGTGAAAGTGATAGTGATAGTGAAAGTGCAGTTATGGACTCATGCAGTACCCTCATTCCCGGCCAGGAAAACAAAATGCTAAAAAGTTACATGGAATCACTTAACGTTTGGACGTTTGGACCAGAGGTGCTCCGCCCGCAGTATTGCTCGTGCCCAGCGTGTCGCACTCGTAGAGACACACGTGAAAGTGTTTTTGCGAAATTTCCGCATACATAGACCTCACCATGCTTGAGTATAATATGGAATTCGGTGCCTACAGTGCCCAGTAAAACTAAAATGCTATATGAAATCACTTTACACAGTGCCAGGAAAAAAAGGAATCATGACTTCGGACATCCCACCCATCACCACCTAAGTGCTCTGTGCTCGACAGTGTATTCTGCATTTGGTGTATATCCAGTATAGAAAGTACCTGCATTCACCCATTGCATCAAACACTAATATTAATGTTACTTGTATACAGTTAACATCCTGTAAAGAACTAGTCCACGAATTCTACCTACTATTAAATCTACCAGTTTATATGATAAATAGCAATATTAATATGTACATGGTGTTGTGTTTTTTCACAATAAATTGAGAAAAGTAAAAATTACCAGAAACTCATAATTTAAAAAATCATATGCACAGGGAGGATATCTTTAACTTATGATCACTATGAATATTGCCTTATTGATACTGTAGGGAGATTTTTGCTTTTAATAATTCCATTAATTAATTCAGAGCATGATAAGGTATTATAATAATTAAACATTGTATTTGATATTAGATGCAAACAGTACAAAAATATGTTTATGCAGACTGACTTTGTGATAATATGAGATAACATTTGTGTCGTGGGCTTTGGTGTGAACGGAAACTGCATTTTAGGGGGAAATATTTAAAACCATGATTTCATTTAAGCAATAAAGTTGAAGTAAAAAATTATTATGAAAGCATTTGAAACAACAAAAACTCATAAGAACTTTTGATTTACGATTTTTTTTAATAATCTCCAATGTATTGATTTTTTTAATGGTTAAATTGCACGCGCATACAATAATCCTTGCGCGAGTAAACAAATTTTAATTTATTTAATGTTTCTTGGTCTAGATTAAAATGCCTTTAAATTAATTATTTAATGAAAAATAATTATTTTTAGATTTATAAATCATATTATTAGACGAGATTTTTAATAACTTATTTCAAAAAGGGGTTATATAATCAATTGATTCTGGAGTAAGAGTCTTATCAAATTGGTGCTTATAATTTACTCTTATTCTTTGGGTATTCATAAAAGAATATATCTTGATCATCATACAATTATTTAATAATTTTAAATAAATATTTATTTTTCTGGTATTGCCTTTTATGTCACACACCTGTATTACCTTTACTGTTGGTAATACAGAAAATTAAAATAGCAAAAAAAACGATCTATAAAAAAGAGCGTCTGTGCTGAGCACACGTGTTAAAGTGAAACTTCTTTGGCAAGATTCATTGATACCAAAATTGTCGCCTTACTCCATGATGTGACGGTATTGCCATGACGTGACCTTGAAATTTTACTCTCAACGCGCCTAAAGAAGTTTCACTTCAAAAATAATGACAATTCATACAAAGCACTCAAACCGTCTTTAAAATCGGTAGTTACACATAAGAGATTTTTATAATTTCTTACAAATTGTCCACTTTGATAATAGTGATATCATAGGATGGAATAGCCGAAATAAGAGTTTTTGTAAAAATAGATGTAATACCATATCCCTTAGTATTGTATTGTTTAGAGGTCGATGCGGCGCTTGAGACGCACTGCAGCACAATGCTGGTTAGCGTGCAAACAGACGATTTCACCAAAAGGACTGACTTATTTGTAAATAATTTATCGATGCGAAATAAAAGAACAAAGATGTCTCATATTTATTTGTTAGTGCGAATGTTGTTGGCGACTCGTCAGGTTGATTATTGTTAGTTGTAATCACTCATTGGTGTTTTGATGGACGGATTCGCTTACTGTATATTATAAAGGTACGTCACAATAGCTGTTAATTATTTCCGCGGTTATATTTTTGTATCTTAGACTGTTAGTTTCTTCCATATTCATGGATCTGTCCATTAAAACGTGCGATATCATTCTCGCGAGACGTTGTAAATTAAACACTTGTAATTTGTATACATTTTATTCGATTATTCCCAAACAGTGTGATGTGGCCTTACGCAATAGGTACATTTGCTGTTGTTAATATGTAAATAAAAGTTGAATTATTGTAAATAATAAAATATATGTTTTTTGCTATAAAATGTATTTTATTTACACTCCTACTTGGAACTTTTCCGTTCAAAGAACACTGCATTTCAATCTTCTGAAATATTTTACAGTAGTCTACAGAACGTCGACATGCTAATGATAATTTATAAAAACAGTTGCTCATAATATGAAGAGTACAATAAATAAATCACATTTAAACGATCACACTCATTTTCATATTGGACGTATGTATTTTAGCTACAACATTAATAATAAGTACTGCTATATTCCACGGAGTCACAGCTAGTTAAAATTACACGAATATTCGCTGCAAATAGACGTTTCCCCGCCAGCGGGCTGCGAATAGTGCCGCGGGTCCGGAGCCAAGTTGTTCTTGCGGTAGAAAGTATCACGTAAGATCGCACAGCGGCCGTGGTTCACGTCACGTGCACGCATTCTGCTTTGTTTCTGTTGCCAGCCGTAGTCAAAGCTGGTTGCAAGACGGAAATAGAACCTTGAACCGTCGGAATAAATTACTCTTTCATTTATGTTGTCATTTGATATTTATTCTGAATAAATATTTGTTAGTCTAGGACCAAAAACATACAAGAGACACGGTAAAATATCAGTGAATCTAGCCCGATAACCCACAAGTAGAAGTTTTTCAGATCAATTAGTAGTCACGACTACGGTAGCAAACGTATGTACGCCTACGCTGCGTCCTAACGCGGACTCGGTCCCTAAAATTCAAGAATATTCATAATAGGTATCCATATTTGGAAAATTATATTTACTAGAATTTGTATACGTAGTATATTATTATTATTATTCTGTGCTAGAATGTTTAGAATTATAAATGGTACTAACTTATCTTCTGGGGCTTTTTTATACCTAGCATGCAGATATCTTTCTGCGGCCCCCTTTTCCGTGCTGCCATACAACAAGTCTAACACTTCAGGCTCTATTGGCTTCATCAGATTTATGTCGTCACTTGGAACCACGCTATGTGGAGTGACTGGTTTGGGTTTGACGACAGGTTCATTGTAAATCTATATCACGTTTAAAAAAATATGAATAGGAGTAGTGCAGTCTAAACGTAATTATTTTCCTAAGTATATGAAGTAAATAAGTGGAACTAGGGAAGTTCCATCAAGAGATAAATTATATTGTTATTTTTTCATAGCAATCATAGTGAGAGACAATTATTAGTAGTACTTAGGTATGTAGTTAAAGAAATCTTAATTTTTCTTTTTCTACTCTACACTTTCAATTCTTCCAAGCTTAAACTGCTTACTGGATAAGGAAGAAAGTCTGTCCCATAAAATACAGATGTTAATTTATTTTATGAATGATAACTTTCTTAAATCATAAGATATATTCAATTAATTTGATGACTCACATCCAATAATTCTTTAGTCATTGCGATGGAGGCGTCAATCTCTCGAACCCGCTTTTCTTTAGCAGCAAGCAGTGCTGGCATCAAGTGCTCTTGGTACCAGACCCTTTCTCTCCTTTTAGTTTTTTTCATAGCATCAGCATAATATGCGTCCGTCATATTTATTACTAGCTTTGCCTTGCTTTGGTTTAGTATGTTTATTGTTGTGGTTTCATGTATAATATATTATGCTTATTAGGATGCTTATATTCACGAATAATTTTGAATAAATTACAAAAATTTCAAGTTACTTCAGCTAAAAATGTATAGTGACATTGTTGACAAAAAAATTATTGTCAGATTGTGAATTTTTTATAGGTTTGTACCTACCAACAATGATATTATATATAGAAACAAGAGGCCTACCAACGTACCAATTATGTATTGGGCGTAAAGGCGTGAACCATGTTCAAAGTATAGTTCACCCTATATATACATGTATAAAGTTATTTCAGTTGGTATAGAATTTGGGTTAAAGAAAACACATTTCAATATAATCAATTATTTATTCATATCCATTTGTTTTATTTATTTTGTATACATATTTTAATTATTATTATCTACTTCCTAATTCATTCTATTGCGCGCAGCGCAGTCAAAGTAGGTAATACAAAGAAAAAATATCTAAAGTAATACATTTCAATGGTTAGAAAAAAGACTTTGCGAGAATATTTCACTTTTAGCGTTATCATCAAAATCATTTTTCTTAGAATTAGTGTTCTCATCAGGATCCTTTGACATTTCTGTTATCGTAGACAAATTGGGGACCGCGCACGTAATTGGGAATATTTGATTTAAATTAGCACCATAACCTACATCATTTGTTTCAGGCTCAAAATCTGGATAATTTGTGGTTTCTTCGTCGGAAACAAAATACCATTTGCTTGGACTAGGGTTGCCACCGGAGAGGTCTTCAGTTATGAGACTATTGGGTGTTATACTGGCGTGGGGCGTATTTAGGACGCTCCCTGTTATGTTGTCTTTTTCGGCTTTGCTCGATTTACAAGTATCTACATCTGCAAAAGGAAATATACTTATTTTTAGAACATATTAATTTTTTAAGGATATTGTGAACGATGTTAAAGACTTTCAACTAACTGAACTCACAAGTACCTATACAAAAAACTTTAAAAATTAAGTCGTCTCCTGGCTGCTTTGACTCTTTTTTAAAATGTTACTAACTTACTTCGAGATTCGACGGCAATACGGCAGACATAACTGTTATTATTTTTATATACTAAAAGATGCATGAGAAGAAAAATAATTACCTTTAAATAAATCGGAACCATCCTGAGCATTAGATCCCAACAACTCCAAAGCCATTTCACCATCTACTTTAGTCCTACTATGCTCTCTCTCAGATTGAATACTGTTCGAATCAATGGATATAATAGATTTAGAATTTGGAACAATTTCCACACTATTATTCATAATACAATCGTGAGCCTGGAGACAAGTTTCTGAATGATTATGAATGAGATCCACACTGTCATTAATACCTAGAAAAATACCAGACTCTGCATCATTCGTGGTGTTTTTATTCGGTATAATTTCATTATTTTCGGGAGATCCCTCGCATCCAATATCTGTCTTTCTTGAAGGTCTAGTAATTTTAACTTTTATAACATCTTTCTTTTTCCTCTCTTTTTTAGGTTTGGCGTTAGCAGTGTTAAGATTGTTTTCTACTGGCTCAGCTTGATTATTTTCAATGTTTTGAAAAATATTAATAAGTGGGGGACAGGATTTCCTGCCAAATTGAGCGCATTGTTCTGTGTGTTCTTCTTCAACAAACGGTTCACAGTTAGAAGCTTTTGCTTTAGGAATAGCTTTCCTCTTACGAGGAGTAGATGATATTTTCCTAGTTTTACTTCTTTTTGCTTTTTCCGTGGGTTCAGCATCGTTAGCCACAGTTGTAACTACACCATGTTCATTCCCTGCTTTAGTTTGTTTATCTGATTTTTTTGCGCTCTCTATTAACATATTTCGAAGCTTCGTACTTATGGAATCTGACAAGGTTATATCTTGAATTTTAACTGTACACACTTTGTTAAGAAAAGATTCAGTCACCATTGGGTTTTTAGGATTTATAGTATAATGGTATTTAGAACCATCTATCCCCATTTTCTCGACCGTATAGTTACGTTCCATCAGAGGCATAGATACGTCGACCACAGGTGACATTAGTTCATTGAGGGTTATTTTTTCACTATCTGCGACATTTAACGAATGTTCGTCGATGCTACTGAGTAAACTTTTATTGACTGATATATTTTCAACAATCGATAGAACTGGCGAAGTAGGTAGTGACATGCTGCTAGATTCATTTGCTATATATTCATTCAAATTTTTTAAAGTCTGGTCATTGTTATTTATGTTTTTTACATTTGAATTCGGTTCCCAAATATTATTATTGCTTATGTTTTGACTGCATTCGTCAATTCTTTCTAAGGGTTTCGATGAGTTTGTCTTTTGAGGCACAAGCAACTGATAGGATTCTGACCTATATATGTGACTACTGACGCTTGAATTTGTGAACGTTTTCGATTTTAAGGGAGCAGTTAAGTAGGAATTGCTCGATTCACTGGTCATATCGTCATGTAAACAAGAAATAGATTTTTTACGAATGCGACTAATCTGTTTACGGTCGCTAATACTACATCTTCGTTTCTTTCTAAAACACATAATGGGACTACAGTCTGAATCTACGTAGCCTTGTGAGGTATCTTCAGAATAAAGCAAAGCACGGCCGGGGGAATTGTAATTGCTTGCGGTTTCTATGGCGCTGTAAAAAAACATGCATTAGCAAGCAGTGCAGGAAAGCAGAAGCTAAAGTGTAATATGGGGAGAGCCACATGCAAATGGAAGCAGGTTTATAAATCTAAAACATGTGATTTAAGCGCTTATGATATCTATTGCTAAATATAATATTATATAGTATGTAACTTTTTGGTTCAAAATAATCTTAAACTACTAAGAATCTAAGGAATTATGATAGAAACACAAGTGTACTTTTTAAATTTTATTTAAAATCACCTGCTCCCATATACAGAATGATTGCTTACAAATAAAACATATACTCCTTTAACTACTGCTTATATTAACTTGACAATTTAAATTGTTTCATTTATTTCAAGGTAAATTATTTCATTTTATACATAAGAAGATTTTTATAAAACTTGATCTAAAATAATTGTGGTAAAGTCTTACAAAGATACAGAATTCTCGTCAATACTTTATAAAAATTGTACTTTTCATTTTTGTACAAAGGGATTTCATGGAACCAATAAAGAAAGTAAAGTTAGATACTACAACTTATCGAAAAGGTCAATATTGACTAGTATAAAAGAAAGTATGAATTTCATCTTAAATAGCTTATGTTTACAATTTTGATTTTAAATTTATACTAATAAATAGATAATTGTTGCGATTTAAAACCAATCAGTGACCTTTATTTACAAATATAAAACGTATTTACATAAAGAGCCGAAAAAATATGGAAGTCTTAGAAATAATAAACATTCAGTTAATTTATCATGAAATTTATAGTTAAAAAATAAATAGATTAGACCTTTAGCGATTGGAAACCGCTCATAGCTATCGATACATGACTATGAATTATTTTGTATGCTTTTTGCAATATTATGGGTAAGTACTTTAAATTTAATAGGGACATAAAACAAGTCTTAATATTTATTGTATTAGCTTCTTATAAATATAATATATAAACTAAATACTATTGGGAATAATCTGTTATAAAACTAAAATGCAAATTAAACAATCTGATAATCAAGGAATAAATAGTGTTGTGTGTGTGTTTTTTTTTTTTTATAATTACATAGATCAATAACAAATTATCTGTAGTGGACCTAATTTATTAAATAATATAAAAGAAGTAAAAAAAAAATTGCCAGATAAATTAACTTTGTCTACGGAATTTTAAAAACAAACTTACAAAAATCATCTTTTAAGATTTATACTAGTGTCACAACGACTTATTACGAATTTTCTTGATTAACTCTATTTTTACAACCATTGACTGATATATAGCGATACACTCAAAGAGTACTCAATTTTAAGTAACTGCTAAGTTTGTTAAATGTTAGTTGAAAGTTTGAAACATATCATTGTCAATGACCTCTAAAATATTTTATTTTAATAAAATCTCTGGTAAAAATAATCAGTATAAGCCTAATGTTGTTATGAGAATCATGATCATAAAAGTTGTCAAAAACATTGTAAAATTAAGGCTCTTTGTTTGAATATTACTTTCGTTAAAGATTGGTGTTATGTTGGAAATACTACATGAAAAAAAAAATCATATTTTATTACATAATTTCATACTACTAATATTATAAATGCGAAAGTAACTCTGTCTGTCTGTTACGCTTTCCCGCTTAAACCTCTCAACCGATTTTCATGAAATTGGGCACAGACAATCTTTAGACCCTGAGAAAGAACATATCAAAACACCACACGGGCGAAGCCGCGGGCGGAAGCTAGTTTCATATAAATGCAGTTCTCCAAATTCCAATAACAAAATATGTACCTCTATACCTCTATAGGAGGAATTCGTTATATAAAAAAATTACAACTGAAATATAATTTGTTTGTTTTGCTCAACACAATATACATGAATTATTTACATCTAATTACTTTACGGGCTACACCCATGGGGATAAGTCGTGGGAACGTCGGAACGGAAAAAAAAATTCTCTTTAACAAAAACCTGAACAACCTTCAAACTGTTAGAGCTTGGCACAATTTGCATGGGATTAACAGGTATGCAAGAAAAAAGTCATAAAAATCACAAAAAGAGAAAAAAAAAGACAGTCGTATTAAGAATATTCTCCTGTTTCGAAGTCAGTTTAAAATAGGCTGACAATTAAAAAAAAACCAATCATTTTGATAAAGTACTATATCATGTCTTTCAAAACCGAATAAAACTTCACTTTAACTATTTGAGTTGCTCTCAAAATTGAGTACCGTTTGACTGTAGCTACTTAAATGTTACTTACTAACTGTTGCGAGGTTTCCTCGCATTCCTGCCTCTCGGCCTGTTTGGAGATGGAAACTTATATTTGACGTCATCGTCTGGTTCGACATTACGGTTCGCGTCTTTTGCTTTGCGAGGCGACGTTTTTCGGTTGTTGACTATGTTCTTTTGTGTGTTTTCTGTGAAGGAAAAAGTCTTCATTAGTATTTATGCTTAGATCTTTATAACTATAGAACGGATTTTAATGCTGTTTTTTTCAATACATAGTTATTCGAAAGGAAGTAAGTTAGGATATAATTTATTAGGTTTTAGGGAGTAAATAATATTACTTTTTTTTTTTTTAATATGAAAGAAGGCAAACGAGCATGTGGATCGCCTGATGGTAAGCAATTCCACAGCCCATAGGCATCTACAGACGTGTCCGAAGATGTGTTGCCGACTTTTTGAGGTGGAGGTATATTCTCTTTTTAAATGCCTCGATGTCATAGGCGTTCGGGAATATCGCCGAAGGCAGGTTGTTCCACAATTTGGTTGTGCGCGGAATGAAGTGGCGGGTAAATCGCACCGTACTAGAGCGCCAGAGGTCCAAATGGTGAGCGTGAAACTTGGTCTTATGCCGTGCGGTACGGTGGTGGAATTCCGCGGCAGGTATCAGCTCAAACAGCTCCTCAGAGCACTCCCCATTATACAGACTATAGAAAACGCATAACGATGCAACGTCTCGTCGTAAACCCAGAGGATCAAGCCGATCGGTAAGTGCTTGTTTGCCAATAATTCTGACGGCTCTTCGTTGCACGCTATCAAGTGGCAGGAGCTGATATTGTGGTGCCCCGGCCCAGAGATGGGAGCAGTATTCCATATGAGGCCGTATTTGCGCTTTGTAAAGTAGTAATAGATGTTCAGGCCTGAAATACTGCTTCGCTCTATTTAGGACACCCAATTTTTTGGAAGCTAGTGTAGCTTTGCCTTCCAAATGATAGCGGAACTGAATGTCATCAGAAATACTGACACCAAGAATTCCGATACTAGACTTGATACTAAGGGGAGTGTTCTCAAATAGGGGTGCTGTGAGAAATGGTGCTTTTTTAGCTGAAAAAAGACATACTTGTGTCTTGTCAGGGTTAAATCGGACAAGATTTTGTCGACCCCACTCTGAGACTTCTCCAAGGAGAGTCTCAATTTTGGACACAAGTATGTTACGGTACTCTTGGACGTGTTCCAGAGAAATATTAGTGCGGCCGGTATATATACTTTTCGATAAAAGTTTTCTTAATGCGTGAAACACAAAAAAATGCTTATTTTTTGTGTTTATAAACATGTTTTAACTAAAATACAATATGAATATTTGGTGAGTAACCTAATCTTACCATTGAGCACTTTTTTAGGTGTCCTATTGCTTCGCCGCGTGGTGACTCCGATCTCTGGCTTGCTGTCAGTCTTTTTCTCAGTTTCGATAGAGAGTTTTGCTTTTTTCGGCGTTTCTGTTGATTTTTCTTCGGGTGCTGGATTTTTTCTCGGTCTACCCCCTCGTCTGTAACAATACATATATTTATTTATTATTTTTAGCGTTGAGAAAACATTACTAGAACTTAGTAAAAAAACCTTTAAACCAATCAACCAATTGCAACAGTCAGTATATTTATTTTTAATTTCGTTTTGATAAAATTGGATTTGGATAGTTTTTTACGACGTGTGATTCTATCTAAAAAACGCAACAAAACATAAACTTGTCGTTTTATAAAGCATTTATAAACGTCGAGTTTGTGATTTCGCAGGCGAAAAATGCGGGTTCGAATCCCGCCTTGTGATCGATTTTTCTTTAAAAATTTCTCAACATTGAAAAATACAAGTTTGGGAAGGGGTAAATAATTTTCACATCTTTAACAGATTTTTAATTATTATGGTTTATTTTTAGTTCATATGTATGTTTAGTTTTTACCTCTTAGCGACATCCTGTGTGGGCTTCACATTAGTAGCATCAATTTCGCCAGCCTCTGCTTTATCTAACTCTTCTATTTGTTTGAATATCTCACTTTCTATTTGATTCACTCTATTCATTCCTGAAACAGAAAGAGTTTTTAAAATAAAATAAATGTTAACAAAACATTGAAATTTAATTTAACACTTCTACAAAAGTAGCTTTATGGTTCATGAAAAAACTATTGACCATACATTAGGGTTCAATTCAATCTACCACTATTATAGTTTTAAATAATGAAGTGTCCTTAGTTAACTGGTTACTAGTTAAAAAGAACTAAAAACTAACCAAAATCACCACAAAAACACTTATAACAAAAAGTTACTTTGCCATTTATTTACATAAGCCATAACAGATGTGGCCTTTCCAACCCTTTTAAACCGTTTTTTCACAATTTTGAAAATATTTAGGCCACTAATTAAACAACTTAATAAAGAGGCTAGCCAATTTGGCAAATACAGCTTAAAAACTAGAAACATAGTTTATAAGCTTTATTTATTCAATTTCATTGCTGCACTACCTATTGTTTATCACCCTTTACTTCTTTTTTTAATTAAAAATCCTATCCATAGATTGCCTGGTAGCAATCGCTTAGTAGCGATAAGGCTTTAGTCTGTTTCTTTATTAATATGAATTACTGGTGTTGAAGTGTACTTATGTATTATTATGTCTCTCTCCATAATACACGGGTATCGCCGTAAGGATGATACCCGGTCCTTTGGAAGGCTTACGTGGGGACACAGGTCCAACACGCAGAGGCCCTTTAGAGAATTTAATGTGTTGTGGGACACCAGCCGCAGCCTGCCCATGGCTGCACTATAGAGATACAGCCCTGGGCAGTCCGCGGCCAATGTAGGACTATTGCAGAAAAATGGAAATGAATAAAACTGGGTTATGGAAGGGGGTGTTAGATGGACTGGTATATTGGGTCTATGGGGACTATGGACGTCTGCCTTTTCAATATTAAACATTGAAAATTATGGCAGACGGTGACTCGCCAGTTCGGTCGATAGGCTCCCAAAAAGGTTACCGATAATGGCAACAAGGGGGCAACATCAGCTGAACGGCTGGGGGTGTAGAGAGGTGCGGCACCGGTTTCACCATCGCGGGCCCGCGGGCCCGGAGCGGGTTTCCCCGCTATTACGCCATTAGACACTTCCACCCCCGAGCATATAGCTCTAGCGGCTCCACTCTGGACGGCCAACAAAGGCAAGCCAGAGGTGGGGGATCCTGAACCTCGTCATTGTTCACTCCGAACTGCCACCGGGACAGCCCAGAGGTGAGGACAGGGGCCTCCCCCGGGAGCGCTCGGTTCCCGCGGGGTCGCTACTCCCCGACACCTCGCCACAAGGTGCCCTGCGGGGTGACTGACTGCACGGTTGGGATATCTATTGTAGATATGTCAACCGGGGGCGATGGGGTCGTCACATCCCTACGCCTGTATTATTATTATTATTAACATACTAACCATTATCATTCTTTACAACCGGTGTAGATATTCCACTGATCACTATAGCTTCAGGGGAAACCCTCTGAGCCGGTCCACTTTGACGATCACTTTGCTTTGTGTCTTCTTCTTTGCTGTTCTTATTCAACATCTGCACCACTTGTTCCAGCACTGGGTTTATGTGTGTCCAGTGACCTTCTAATTGTACCTCCTGAATGACATAATTTATTTATTATTTGCCGCAAATCGATTTTTTTTTCAAATATCGTATATCTCTCTGTCCCAGGTTAAAAACCAATTTTAAAGAAAGGTAATTAACGTGAAAATATTTAACCGTCTAATAATCTCCTATGCTAATTAAATTTATTATGTAAGAAAATATAATTTGTAAGAAACCTTCTATCATTCATTTTAAAATCTAATCAGCCTAACAGATAAATTCAATGTATTATAATTTTTTTTATTGGGGATTTTAGCGCCATAGGAGAAAGTAAGTTACAAATTATCATTACCTACCTCATTATTTTTGAATAATTTAATCTTAACAGTATTATCTTCCGGGGCTTTGATCCCTGATGTCGACGCAATAGCCTCTGTGAATAATTTGTGTAATTATGAGTAATTATGAGTGTACCAAACAGAGAAAACTACTATATTTCACCAAAAGACAATAAATAATATCTTACCTTCTTGTTGAAACTTTTTTGGTGATGTCTGTGGAGCTTTTCTGAAAAATAACAAAACATTTTAAGATACGTAGGTTATTTTTTTCAATCAAAAACTTTAAGTGAGGAACACAATATATGTAACATTTAAGATTAATCTCGATGAACTTACAATTCCATTTGCTGCACAGCATTGCTATTTTCTATCGCCTTATTTGAATCTGTAGCCTGTTTTAATAATCTGAAAGAAAGTGTACATTATTGTAAAATAGATTAATTTACTGTATTATTTATTAACCCATTGAGCCCAAGCGGCCCGATCGGTCCCAGACACAATAGATTTTCCATTGTATCTGTGGTTCCGGGGCCTGAGTTATTAAGAAACTTTCTGTGCTTGGAGGTTTTACCCATAGTGCTCCGCTCCGGTTGGTCTTAGCGTGATGATATATAGCCTATAGCCTTCCTCGATGGGCTATCTAACACTGAAAGATTTTTTTCAAATCGGACCAGTAGTTCCCGAGATTAGCGCGTTCAAACAAACGAACTCTTCAGCTTTATAATATTATAAATATAGATTAATTTTTATACTTATTTATTATTATTAAAATAAAACACACCTGGCAAGTTCGTCTGATTTTTTCTTTTCCTCAACATACTTCAACTTCCAGTATGATTCTTCTTTGTCTGATTCATCTGGAATATTAAGTTTTAAATATGAATATAATATGTACATATAAATAAATGTATTAACGAGCTTTTTCCCGCAGATTTGCCTGCGTGGAAAAGATAAATTTTCATGGTATAAACTTTCATCTCCTATTTTATCGCCTTAGGGCTAGAATTGATCAAAATCCTGCATTTTCAGCACAAGCCGTTCAGTGGTTTGGGCTGTCCGTTGAACGATTTCTATGTCAGTCAGTCACTTTTGATTTATATACATATATTTAGATGTAGACGATAATATTATATATGTTACGGCTAAAGGTAGGTGAGAACATAAACATAAGATTAGCCGGCTAAACTTAGGTTTATTTTCGACGAGGTGTTAATGTTAGTTTGTTCTATCTTTAGCCGGCTAAACTTAAGTGTAACCGCAGGCCCTTGGCTAAAAATGTAGAAGGAAACTGGCACTTCGCCGGCTGCTGCCGCAGCACGCTCGCTGCGCTCGCTCGGCTCGTGCGGGTCTTAAGAGTTCTAACCTAACCTAACCTAGCCACCAGCTTTCTGCGTGCGGGCCCCTCAAGCCCTCCACTGGCCCGGCGCGCCCATCGAATACATTTTTAGCCGTTTCGTTTCGGTTAATGTGCACAAATTAAGGCTAAAGATGGAATATCACGACGCAAACAAACATGTTATCGAACTTTAGCTGCTTCTCGAATATAAACCTAAGTTTAGCCGGCTAATCTTAAGTTTATGTTCACACCTACCTTTAGCCGAAACATATATATGTGTGATGTAACAGCCGTATCTATATAAAGTTATAAGCTTAATTTTCTAAGCCAGTAAAACCATATTGAAGCTTTGCCAGTCCATTTACGATATAAATATATACTACTACTACACCATACTAATACTATAGTTCTATAGTATGGTGTAGAATGTAAACGAACAAACAAATTAAAGATAAGAAATTATATACCCACACAAATACAATCATATATCTTATCTTAATATTCTTCATAATATATATAAATCTCGTGTCACAATGTTTGTCCTCAATGTACTCCTAAACCACTTAAGAGGGCTTATTCAATTTAACGCAAGTCAAAATCTCCGCGATCTATTACGATAGATCGCGGCTTGCGCTATCCTTTTACTATGAACAGCATAGGTCCACAGGAGAGCGCCGAGCAACATGTCCTCTCTCTGGGAAGGCTCGCTGCCGACTGATTTTAATCGGGTCGCGCGCAGTGTTTTATAGTACTTTAAAAAAAATTGTAGAAAAATAATAGAGGTACCTTAGTTGATTTTTTAAATTTAATCTTATAAGTAAGACGTTCTTTTATTGCAATATGTATAAATTATATTCAACTAAGTCAAATATCTTGGTGAAAATAATCATTTTGTCGACTATAATTTCTAAAAAAATTCACATTGTTCGGATTTTAATTTCGTAAGTTAGGAGTCCAAAATAAAAAAATCTTTTAACTAACTATTTTAATAAGGATTTTTGCAGTTAGTTAAAAAAAAATGTGTGTTAGATCTGTCAGCAATTTCAGATATTTTTAGCTTCGAAATTGACACTAAAAGTGAAATCAAGTAATCATCGGCTCAGTTATCTTGATGGTATTCACAAATACTGTATTAATTGAAAAAAACTCTTAACTAACTATATAGACAATAAAATTTCCTAAAATTATTAGTAATTCATATGTTTGTAAGATAAGTGGTTGATGGACAATCTGGTTTGAAAAATCACATATTTGAGCCAAACAGCGCACGGACCGCGTACACGGCCTTAACCGATTATAATAAAATTCGCACACCATGTGCAGTTCGATCCAACTTGAGAGATAGGATAGTTCAAATCTCAAATCGTTTTAGAGAAAGCGGGCGAAGCCGCGGGCGGTAAGCTAGTACTTAATAAAACATTGGAAAAATAAACTGGAATCTGTGAAATAAAACATACCATTAGGTGTATAATTGAGATAGTTCTTAAGAATCTTGCCATCTTTAACAACTGGGTAGATTTTCTTGCCGTGCATTACAAATAGCCCGCCTTCCTCTTCCAAAGATAGTACTCGCGCATTTTTTGGTTTTCTACAAATAAATATAATACATATTGAAATTATCATAACAAATAAATATTTTACAAAAAAGATATATTTCAAAAGCTATATAAAAGTTTTTCTATTGAATTTTGGTAGCTTTTCAAAAGACACTGCAATAAAATCTAATAAGATTTTACTTATATGTACTTGACGAGGAATTTAATAATCATTCCATGCCATACAAAGGCCATATTCAAAAGAAAAAAAATATGTATGATATTGTTTATGATAATTTATTAGTTTATAAAGATCATGGCTGTCTTATTCATAAAGAAACTCCTAAATAAATTAATTTAGCTATGCTATTTTATTCAATAATTTATGAAGGCAATATAATAATATGTCAATACTTACAGAAACTTCCTGGTGCCTCTATTCTTTCTTCCCCTTGGTGGTGAAATAAATTCCGACATAGTGTCCGAAGTGTAGTCGCTTGTGCCTGATGATATGTTTCTGCAAAATAATTTGTATGTAAAGCCTTTAGATGGGTCTTCAGTTTTTTTTTATTTATGTCTTGAAATCAATAACATCTAATTTGATGATTTATTTTATTATTAGAAGAACTAATTGGTTAAAGTTAAAGTTAAACCTTAAAATGTGAAGAAAACGTACCATAGTATCTATCATGTGTCACATTAAAATATGTTCAATTGAAAAATCATTCAAAATATTAAACATTAAAAATAAAATTAACTTACAGTGTTTTATGTCGCGAGGTCGATCGCTTTCTATTATAACTTCTACGCCTTTTTCGACTAGAGATGATATCTATACAAAAATAAAATTTAATTTAATATCTTCTATCATAATTTTAGATTAACATTACTCATCCACAGTTTTATTGGTTGAAAAAGCAATAGCAGGCAAAGAGGCAGAGACAACACATATTTTCTTAATTTGGAATCATTTATTTACCATGAGTAAATCCAAGTGCATGGGACAGGGCATTATTTCGTTGTTTCTTCTGTATGAGTCGTAGCGCCGATTTATTTTTAAGTTGCACTTCTTCAACACTCGAGTCTGAATGTAGCACTTGTTCAGTTTTAGATGTCTGGGCTTCTTCCACATTACTGGTTCTTGTCTGCTGCTTGCTGGTGTCCGTGTGATCAATGCTGTTACCGGAATCACTGTAAATTGTGTACGGCAACTGTTGCTTTGAATACGAGTTCTCATGTCTCCCACTTGTCTTTTCCATTTCTGTACTTATTTCCACTTTGCTTGAGCTGTTTTCATTTCTTCCAGTATCATTCTTACTCTTGGTGTCTTCAGAAATTGAATCAAGGTTCACAACTTGTGCATCATTACTTACAACTTGTTCTTCTATTGCTGTGTTATTTTCTGCTGTATTACTATTTTTCTTTGATATTATATTTTTAACTAAATTTTTTTCGGTATTTGTTATTGCATCTGTATCTGATACTGACATTTGCTGTACCAGCTTTTTGCGTTTTACTTTAGGCGCTTCTTGGGAGGTCGCCCTCTTTTTGTTTTGTTTATTATGATTTTTCAGTGATAGTTTCTGGACTTTACCTTTGTCAGCTGTGTTATTTTTGCTAGTGTTTTTATCAAGTCCTTCTGGATTATTTGGCAGTTGAGTGTCAACTGTAGTATTGATATTATTTCCTGTCTCTGCGGAAATCCGTACAGTTCCACTTTTCTCCTCTACTACTTGTTCTTTAGTAGTCTGCCCAGATTTATCATCATTTGCTTTATTGTTACCACTTAAAATAGAATCAGATGTGTTTTTAAGATTTTCTTCAGAAACATCATTATCTAATGGATTTTTATCCAATAAATCCTCGACAATTTTTAACGAAGCTGGACTTTCATTACCAGCATCTTCATCAATTTTTAAATTGTTGTCTTTATCTTCTGAATCTGAAATTTCTATTGTACAATTATTTTCATTGTCAGCACCATTCAAATTAGTGTTATCTTCCTTTTTGTTTTGTTTCAGTTCATCAACATTGTCCTCATCTGAGTCAAAATCATTAATAACCTCTTGAATTAAGTCTGATGTTTCTTTTTTACGTGTTGATGTTGGTCCTTCTTCTTTATTTTGGTCTTGGTCAGGTTCTTGGTCTTGGTCCGGTTCTTGGTCATGTTCAAGTTCTTTTTGTATGTCCTCAGCAGTTTCATAGCAATTCTCTAATACAAGAGTGTCTGTGGATGTTCTATCCGCTACTGATTTTGGATTTTTGGAAGCCTCACCTGCTGCTTCTCCTTCTTCTTTATCATCTTCATTCATATCTTCTTCATTCACTACAGGCTGACCATTTTCTAAACAAAGAAGTTATTTGAATTAGTCTATCTAAGAAAAGAACATGCTTTATATAATATATTTGTATATTGATTGGATACTGACCATTGTTGATGTCTTTATCCACCGGTTCAACATCAAGCTTATTGTTCAGTTTGAATTCCACATCACATCTATAAATGTATAAAAAATAATTAAAAACCAATCATAAACAATACAAATTAATTCATGGAAAAATACACTCACCCTTGTCTAAAACTAGCAATTTGTGTAATGTTCAGTTTATAATATGGATTATGAATATCAGGTAAGATGCGCTTCAGAAATGTTTCCTTAAGACTTTGCCATGTCCTATTTAAAATCTAAAATCAAAGAGTATAGAGAAATATACTATAAAATCATCAATTTTTAAAGAATAGAAAAAGTTAAGTTATAAGTGAATAGGCTCTTTCTAGGCAGGCATGCTCATTCATAGGCTGCATCACTACTTACCATCAGGTAGGATGCAGTCAAATGCCTGGCTATCTTTAATAAAAAAAAAAAAAAAAAGTACCCGCCTTTTTCTGTTCTTTAAAAATGTATTATTTTTATATCATTTAATTTATATATAGCATTTGAATGCTACAAAACACTAAATATCAAATTAAATAAATCTTTGTTTGAAAGAAAATATAAAATGAGATAGAAATAAAACAATTACCTTATCATTGGCAAATTCCATCCACATTTTTCTTCCTCTTATTTCACTGTAGACTTTATGTTTGACCAGATAATCTACAATTGTCTTCATTTCCTTCATTGTATATGCTTTGCTGTTAAATAAATATTTGAGTTAAATGGAATAAAAACAAAACAAACAAACTTAGATAATAAATGATAATATTATAAGGATATACAACTCGATCAAGCTAAGTTTGCACCTCGTTGGAATGCGTTTTTGTGTATATTTTAATGTATAATACAATGTTAAAACAATAAATGCAAATTAAAATCTAATAAACATTTGTTTACTTTTTTTTAAGTCATAGCGAATCCTTTTTTGCAGACAGTATGTAAGCGTCAGTGTAACTTAATCGACGCGAGGTGCAAACTTAACTTGGTCGAGTTGTACATGTTCTATCTTGTAAAATTTTCATGTATAGATCACTACCCTCTACTAGCAAAACAGTAACTGATTAAGTAAACAGTTCCTGAGTTACATTGGCTATGTTAAATTATTTTACTTTTAAAGTTAAGCCAGGATGACTTTCCAGGATGGCGTTAAGCCAGGCTGACTTTTCTCAATCCAGTAGATTTCTCTTATGAAGAAAATTCTATGTTTTTAAATTTCATGTGAGTATATCTATGATAAAAATGAATCGCCAAATGTGTTGCGAAGCGTAAAATTCGAAGAATGGCTCAAGCAATTGGGCTAATTTTGTTATGTCTTTGTTAAGGCAAAAGGAAGGTTCTTATAGCGAGACAACACGAAAAGGGGCAATAGAGTAGAATCTTGCCTACTGGCCAGCAAGTACAATATAAATCCCAATATTCAAAGGCTTTATATAAGGCTTTTTCTTTGCTGTCGGTTTCGTAACAATGGATTTTTTATGTGGGAGGGTTGTCAGCCCCCCGCACAACCCCCGAAATGCTGGAGGACCACACCCTTCTTTCGGAGGCCAAGACCCACTTTGGGGTCACCGCGCCAGATAGTAAGTAAGTAAGTAAGTTATATAAGGCTTAGGGTTGGCTTTAGTTAACTTCCGCACGAATTTGTTGGAAATATTTATATTGTTAGTTAGCTAGGTAATGTAAGATTGTAATTCCAAAATATTATCGTTAGGAAACTTGTAGTTTTTTAGTTATTAATTTTTAAAGTTAATAATTTTTTGTGCGAAAAAAGCGCATTTATCCGTTTTGTTGTGCAAAAAAAGCGGACCAAGACGTTCCATTTCACTGTACGCAGCGGCCGGCGAGTGCCAAAAGCGACTTTAGGGCGATTCCCACTCAAACAAAAAAAAAAATCTACGTAAGTAGGCTAAAAAACTATTAAACTTTTATTTTTAATATCCAAATAGGTAGCGAGGAGCGAAGCGACGAGCGTGTTAGGTTAACTCTTGAACTGCCGCACGAGCCGAGCGAGCGAAGCGAGCGTGCCGCGGCAGCGGCCGGCGAGTGCCAGAAGCGACTTTAGGGCGATTCCCACTCAAACAAAAAATAAATCTACGTAGGTTAAAAAACTATTAAACTTTTATTTTTAATATCCAAATAGGTAGCGAGGAACGAAGCGACGAGCGTGTTAGGTTAACTCTTGAACTGCCACCAGAAGCGACTTTAGGGCGATTCCCACTCAAATAAAAAAACTACGTAGGTTTACACAACTTGTTTGTATTTTATTTATGTATCGTAAATTTTTTGTTATTATCGTCTAATGCTTAGTTAAAATGATTTTACACCAATTCCATACATTTTGAGGTTAGAATAGGAAAATTGATTTTTCTCCAAAACTATTGGTTTCCTAACTTTCCCCGTTTGGGGGGAGGGTCCCCCCCTCCTCCTCCCCCCTCCCCTCCCACAAAAAACCTATAATACGTGCGGCAGTTAACTAAAGAAACCCCAAGGCTTATTATGTGGCAAGGCTTTCAACATGATAAATACATACATTTAAAAATAAGATGCCACATGAATGGATGTATTTAAATTTATATTATTTGAAATACAGTAATACTTCTGCTTTTGGAATATTGTTAATATTATGTACCTACTAAACATTTAGAAATGGGCATAGTCGTTTATAGGATGTAATCTTTCAATAATTAAAAGATTAGGATATAATAATTCATAGATAAGTAAAGTCAAAACTTCGCAATATAAAACACATACCTACAAATGATTGTAAATATAAAATAGGTAAATAAAAAAAAACACATAAATGCGATCCTATAAACATGAATATTTTTAATTAAACTTTCGTTATAGATGTACTAGATTTATAGGTAATTCAGTTAACCATTTAAATTTAAAGCAACTGTAGAAACAAGTAACGAGGGTATGCTATAAATTTTATATTTAACTTACCCCGACATTGTGGTTTGCTTTTATTGGTCTAATGCAATGGTTCAAATACTGTTCGAGGAATCCTTGGAATGTAAGCCTTTGATTTTAATAAAATAGGAAATTTATCATCTTCTGTTTAATATCAGTTTGGAACTTTTACAAATACTTTTGCCGGTAACGGTACAAAAAAGACAAATAATTAACAAATAACGCGACCGCCAAGCCGTTGTTTGCCGCAGTTAACAAGATGACGCATGTCGCACAACTGTCATTTGTCACTTTACGGACATAGATTAAAAAACTATTTTTTAATAATAATATGCAGATTATTAACCTAAATAAATAAAAGTGCAAAATCACAGAACAGTAAGAACATAATAGAAGTGCTATAATGTCATAATTAGTATGAAAACCAGTGTCGCCAAACCCACACATTTAAACCGATAGTTATACAGTACACTACAAGTAAACTATGCCTTTGATTGGACAGCTTAATTTGAGTAAAAACCGACTAAGGTTATAAATTCAGCATTTCAATATGTACCCTAAATCACTATGTTACGGTTTATTTTAGTATAACATCCCTAGGTATATTAGCTGTTTTGTTTCTCTTTGCTCAGAAATTCCAAATTCGAAAACATTCAGCTACTCCACAACAGAGGGCGTTAATTTTCGATAGATATAACTTTGAACCTCAACACATAGAAATAAGGTTGAAATTTGTGTCACTCTAAATTAATGACATTAACTTGACATTAACCTGATGCTATGCTCTAAGGGATGTCAGCCTTGTTATCGATAATTCACAAATAAATATATTTTTGTGCATTTTTTTTTCTTTCTATTATATGAGTATAGGATAATGTGTCACATTTTGGAGTATGTTTATTACTACTAAGTACGTCTTTTCATATTATTATATTTAAATAAAAAACGGAATAGAATAGTATAAATCTATATTTACAAAACAAACAGAAAATATGCATTATTTTAAATCTTGGAACTGCCGTAGGTTTGATGTATCGGTGGCCTTTGTTAGACTGCTTATTGCTGTTCGGCATCCAGTTAACTCGTCACGTTGCATTTATTATCAATTTCTCTTTTAAATTAGGCTCTTTCGAAAATCTATAAATAAATAGGACAAATGAAAGCTAAGGAAAAATAGAATAAAATTTAATATTTATAATGTTTGTCTTTTCTAAAGTATCGATACTGTCGATATGCGCCACATGCATCACTAATCCAACATTCGTTTGTTTATTGCAATAATATTCCAGAAAGTCTTGTTTGCTGTTCAATCTATATTAGTACTTATTTCTTATGGATTAAGGTTCATTTTGACTTAATATTTTTATAAATTTTTGACAAATTATGAAGAGCGAAGTTGTAACGTAAAATATATTTAAAATAAATTAAAATAAGGCTTACCGATGGTATGAAATGCCTCGATTGCTGATATTATTTCGTCTGCTATCATTTTTCCACTCTAATACCGAACAACACGCTCTAAATAATGAATAAATATGGAAATAAGGTTTGACAGCTGACAACCGACTCGAATATTTTTCTGCGCACAACTGAGAGCGAGTTAGGTGATCTTACCTTACGTGGGCCACACTGAAAGTTTTGCGTAACTAATAAACAAAACAATTTATTTGTCCAATATTATATTTACTACTTTTTAAAGTATTCTCCGCTACATTTAAAACACTTTTTCATCCGTTCAAACCATTTCTGGAAACATGAGGACCATTGGTCCGAGGGTATGTTTTCTGCGTGCTGTTTGAAAGCAACCACGGCCTCTTCTGGCCTCGTAAATGTCGAACCACTCATTGAATCATAGATTTGTGGGAAAAGAAAGAAATCGCAAGGTGCTAGGTTAGGACTGCGTGTGGCATGAGTCACGTGCTCTATGTTTTCAGTAGCCAAAAATGACTTTGTTTTGTTCGCGGTGTGCGCCGAAGCACTGTCATGGTGCAACAAGATGCGACTTCTAGGTCGCTTTTCTCTTATTTTTTCTAAGACATTGGGCAAAAAAATAGTGGTGTACCACTCGGCATTAACAGTCTTTTGTTACTCAAGTGGGATAGTGCAGACAGGATTCGTCTTAGAGAAAAATAATGCAATCATTTGTTTGCCAACCCTTCTCGCCTGCCTCTATTTGGTTGGTTTGCTGTCACTTTCAAACACCCACAAAGAATATTGGTGTTTTCTTTCTGGAATATAACCATATATACATATTTCATATCCTGTCACGATATTATACACGGCATTAGAATGTCCGTAATTGTACTTTAATAGCATTTCTTAACACCAATCTACTCGATGTCGTTTTTGTTATGGAGTGAGTTTGGGAGCAATTCACCGGCAACCAATCTTCCTAACTTTGAAATGTTCATGTAAAATTTTCTGAATTTGTCTCATATCAATCCCCAAATGTCCTCGAATATCCTAATAAGTGATATGGCAATTTTCTTAAATTAGTCGTCTGATGGTAGCCATATTTTCCTCCGTGATCGCAGTTGAGGGTCGACCTTCACGAATTTCATCATGAAGAGAAACACGGCCGCGATGAAATTCAGCATATCAATGCCTTACAGTGCTCAAATAAGGTGCTTCCCTCCCAAAAGTATTTTGAAGGCGAGCAGTGCAAGCTTTCGGAGAAAGCGAACTTTTAAAATCATCAAAAATCATCGCCCTAAAATTGTTTCGTGTTAGTTCCGTTTTTGCTACGGACAACGAACTTCAACTTGAGATAAAAAAAAATTGACACGAGCTTTCAGCCAAATTTTTTTTTCCTCAACTTATGAGACTTCATAGGTTAAAAAAATATAACATTCAAAATTCAAACATTTATGGGTGGCTAGAAACGCAAAACTTTTAGTGTGCACTAGGTACTAGTGACACGTGGGCCACGCCCACATCGCACTTCTATTATGTTCTAAAAGGGGTGACAGACGTACGAGTAAGTACGCAAACTTGTGGCTCGACGACCTTTTTCGCTCGTGTGTCACCCCAAGTACGCGTACTTAAAAACCGTCGAGTAAGTTCGTTGACGATCCAACATGTTTGAAATTTTACTCGAAGCCCGCCTTGGCTCGCACGTCTGTCACCGCCGCGAGCCGAGTAAGTACGCGAACTTTAAAACCGCGACTTTAAAGTTCGTACGTCTATCAGCCCTTTTACTGTTCTGTGTGCAAAATTCACATATTATAAAATAGTACTTTGTAACTTTTAAGTTCACATCAAATTCATTCGATAACACTTAAGTATTTATATTCTTTATTCTGTGAATCCAATGTTAAGTCCATAGGTGTTTCGAGATTTTATAATATGGAATGCTTTATTAAAATGTGTAAGATTATGTATTTCTAAAATGGTAACTAAAACAAACTAACAGAATGTAATTCCAATTTATTGTAATTGTAATCTATATATATATATATATTAAAATAAAATATGAGAATCATTTGAGTTAATTAATTTTGACTATGAGATCTTCCTGGTTTCCTGCCCATAACTGGGCTCCCACCCATTTGTCGAAGCAAGCCTCGAAGCCCTTTTGCTTCTCGAAGCCCACTATCTAACTGCTCAGCTGGTATGGCTGAAAAATCGTCAATCAGTGGGAGTGGGCCACTCAGTCTTTCTGAATACTGCGAGAGACGTGATTGATGCCCACTTGGAGATATTTTATCATTCTGTGGTTGTAGTGACTGAAACAGATATAAATAATTAATTATGATTTTAAAATATCTACAATAACCAAAAATAAACATAGCAAAGTATAAACAAAGGATATTCATTATTCAATAAAATGTGATTGTGAATGGATCTAGGAAGTAGGAGTAAAGTTAAATCACTACATAGTATAAAACAAAGTCGCTTTCTCTGTCCCTATGTCCCTTTGTATGCTTAACTCTTTAAAACTACGCAACGGTTTTTTATGCGGTTTTTTTTAATAGATAGAGTGATTCAAGAGGAAGGTTTTAGTATATAATTTATTCGGTTTTAGACAAAGCGGGCGAAGCCGCGGCTGCTAAGCTAGTAAATTAATATGAAATTAAATCCATAACAGCTTTGCAAAAATGATTTATTTTTAAAGAGTAGAAAATGCTTCGCAAGGATTTAAAAACCTTAATTTTTATGTTATCATAATACTCCATGGTACCTTTCCTTTCAATGAGGCTATTTCCTCTTGCAATCTCTTAACCAAAGCTGCATCACTCTCATAGCTTGTGAGCGTTGGTTGCGGCATACATTGGAATACTGTAGCTAGTAGATTATGTAAGGATACTAGCACGCTATCTTGCCATGCCCTTGTGAAGTACAAACTGAATGAGGGATTTTCTTCCGGCTTTTGTATGTAGGGTAACACTGTAATTAAATAATAATTCTCGTGTAAAGTTTATTATTATTTACCACATTAACTTCTATAAGGCATATTATTTTCTAATTATATAAATAAGGAAGAATAATCATGTTTTTTCCTATAATATGGCTATGATTGAATTAAATTAGCAAGAAAAAAAATAATAATTGAAAATTAACAAATTACACATAGGGTATTTAAAGAAAGTATAAAAATGTTCAAAGTATGTAATATTTACTTACTAAACCAATCCCTCCATTCACTTTGTCCTTGCAATTCAGGCAGCATTTTTGCAAAAAACTCCGCAACTTTCTCATTCTTCACACCACCTGTACTTTGTGCAGCTGTTACCAAGTACAGTTTATAAAGACTATATTCTATTTTACGAACAGCTGAAACATACATTTAAATTGTAATATACTGTAACTAGAGAAATCCAAACTTTTGGAAGGAAAATGAAAATCAAGATACCTGGTTGAACATGAACTTCAAGTTTGGAAAAAACTAAGTTATCCAGATGGGTCCAGTATTCTTTTAATCCATTGAGATCAGAAACATTAATATAATGTACAATTTGTTCAACAATTTTATCAACCCTGAAACCTTTGTCTTTATCAGCTTTCAGATCATTTTCAAATGCCTTTACAGTAGAAGTAAATCCCCTAAACAATAGATATTCTCGCACCAATTCATCTACAAACTGTAAATGTGCCATGTTTGTGAAATTAAAATATAAAATATTCGATTGTTGTTTTTGTAAACAAATTTTTTGACATTACTAAAATTCTTTGTAGATTGTCATTGTGACAAACTGACAAATGTCTGGAAAATTATCCAATTTAGATTAAAATAAATATTAATGACGTTTTATAGGTATGCTTTTTAAGATATTTATAGTTTATTTGATAAATTGGATTCTATGAAGAATTTTGGCCAAATATATAAATTTTGTGGTTTTATATATTATCTGTGAAATAAATATTGGCATTGAAAAAAATGACGGAAAGCGCGGGAAACTTCGAACGAGGCGGGAGCGTGTTTTAAATTTTAATTTTAAATTAAACTTAATTTTATGATCAGAGGAGTAATTTGTTGTAAATATATAGTATTTAGTGTAAATAGTTATAGTTTTATATTATATTGGTAAGTTTTATTGTTAATATTATTTTTTATAGGTACCTATGTAAATTGTATATTTGAATTGAGTCTCCTTCATAGAAATCTATGAAGGATCCTCCTGATCCTTTGAATGAGGGATCAGGTCTGGGACCTGGTCCCTCCGTCGCTAGCTATGTAACACTATATAGCAATGATGATAATTTTGATAAAGATATACTTGATTGGGAACAAGAAGGTAATAGAAAAAGGAAGCGTGGTAAAAATATGAATACTATTAATAGCCTAGAAAATTTAGATAGTGGTCGCCAGAGTGTTAACTCTAATAGCAACTCTGTATCGGCTAAGGAAAATATTTCTGTTGATTTACAGTCTAATTCCTTAATCAGAAATATATATACTGAACATGACTCTTATCCATTTGTTGTTCATGTCCAAAGATGTGAATCATCACCCGGTGATGGCTCTACGTTGCATCCAATTACATTTGGCAATTTTTTGAAAAAAAATAGTTTTAAAAATATTGTAGCAGGTAGTGTCAAAAGAATAGGCAGGAATAGATGCGTTGTTGCTTTTTCAACTGCTCATGATGCTAACACATTTATTAATAATAAAGCCTTAGAAACATTCAATCTAAGAGCAAAAATACCATCCTTCCATGTTTCTCGGATAGGCTTAGTAAGAGGCATTCCATCAGAATGGTCTCCGGAAGAAATTAAAGAAAATATAGTTGTTCCTAATGGATGTGGCTCTATAATAAAAGTACGCAGAATTAATTATAAAGTTATTATTGATGGTACAGTTACATGGAAGCCTTCACAATCTGTAATATTAACTTTTGATGGGCAAACACTCCCGTCAAGAATATTTATTTGTTATAATTCTTTACCTGTAGAGCTATATATATTTCCAACCATTCAGTGTTATAATTGCTGTAGGTATGGTCACACAAAATCAATTTGTAGATCCAAGCCCCGTTGCTATAAATGCGGGCAAGATCATAGTGGTGAAACTTGCAATGTTGAAGAGGATGGTGCATCATGTATAATGTGTTCTGGTTTACATTTTGCAAATAATAAAAACTGTCCTGAATATAATCGCCAAAAACTAATTAAACTTACTATGGCTCAGAAGAACTTGTCATATGGAGAGGCACTTAAATTACACCCACAGGTAAAAAAACCTTATGCCGAAGTGCTTAACACTTCAACATTGCAAGTCTCACCAAAGCATAGTTTACAAAATACAAATATAAATACATCTCATAAAAAGACTGTTTTTAAAAAACAACGTTCGCCACCTAAAAGTAGCCAAGGATATGATAGAGCTGCTCATGAAGCTTTAATTAAAGAATGTCAAATGCCTACACCTGACAATGGTTGTGCCTACAAGACATCTTCATCTAATGATACTCAAAATGGTGCTATAATGGAAATTATACTCGCTTTAATCAATTTATTACAACAAGGTAAGACATTAAGACCGTCCAACGTTGCTTTACTTAATAAAATTATTAATAACACAATAAAAAACAATGGCTTCGAACATAGTACATTGGAATTGCAGGAGCATTCTTCCTAAAAAATCTGAATTAATTCATATCATTAATAAATATAATCCAATATTAATCTCACTAAACGAGACCTGGTTAAAATCATATTTAAATTTTCGTATTCCCGGTTATATTTGTTTGAGGGATGATAGAACTGACGGATACGGCGGTGTTGCAATTTTAGTTAAAAATACTCTTACTTTCAAAAAATTACAACTTTTCCAACATACCGATAAAAGTTTCAATATTGTCGGAATAAGACTTAATAATACGATTTCCATTGTTTCCATTTATATTCCTCAGTTTTCGAATTTAATTAAGCATGATATACAACATATTTTTTCCACACTTGAAGAACCCTATATTATCTTAGGTGATTTTAATTGCCATCACCAATCTTGGGGATGTAGTATATCGAATTCAAATGGAGTACAATTACTAGATCTTATCGACGATAACAATTTATGTGTAATAAATTCAGGGGAGCCGACACGACGCACTCATGTGAATGAGAACTTGAGTGCAGTAGATTTAACAATTTGTACATCGGATGTAGCTTCATGTTCATCCTGGAATCCCTTACCGTATACGTTTGGTAGTGACCATTTCCCTATTTTAATTACTTTGCCGTTCAAAAATAATCAAAATTATAAACAAAGTTCACGTTTCAAATATAGACTGCAAAATGTAGATTGGGACAAATATAAAAATACAATTGAAAATGAAGTAAGGAAACTTCCTGATGTAAATATCAATAATGGAATAAAATGCTCGGAAGCGTTGGCAAAAACGATTTTGCAAGTTGCTGAGGAGTTATTCCCTGTTAAATCGACCTCGAACACGTTCATGTCTTCTCCACCTTGGTGGGATAAGGATTGTACAGAAGCGATAAAGAAACGAAAACTGGAAGAAAAGAGATATGCTGAGAATATGTCCATGGAGAATTACAATAATCTGATTGCTACAATAAAGACAACACGATCACTACTCAAGAGAAAAAAACAAGAAGGGTGGAAATCTTTTTGCACATCCATTTCACCGAATACTTGTCCCTCTGAAGTGTGGAAAAATTTAAAACGCTTCAGGTCAGCATTTTCTGAGCAACCATATAGATTTCCAGAGTCATTGGCTTGTGATTTTATGCAAAATATAGCTCCCGATACAGTTCCAGAGAATAATATATTACCCGTGACTTCTGTTTCATTTGATCATAACTACTTTCGCATTGATTCCTTTTTTTCTCTATATGAGTTGAAGGGAGTACTGTCAAATGTAAAGGATTCCACCCCCGGCCTAGATGGTATACCTTATTCTTTCTTAAAAAACCTCGGAGATACTGCATTACAATACTATCTTGACATAATAAATAATATAATGCTGTCTGGAAATATTCCGTCCGAGTGGAAGACACAAGAAATTATACCTATACTCAAACCAAATAAACCATCTGACGAGCACTCATCCTATAGACCGGTAGCTTTGTCATGTGTTTTATTAAAGGTAGCAGAACATTTGGTGAAAAATCGTTTAGAGTGGCATATCGAGCATCACGATTACCTCTCAAACAGTCAGTTTGGTTTTAGAAAAGCAAAAAGTACAATAGACAGCATAGGCATTCTCACAACAGACATACGTTTAGCCTTCTCGAACAACAAGTACTTAGTAGCTACTTTTCTTGATATTTCATCTGCCTATGATAATGTTATTATATCTATCCTTAATCAAAAACTTTTAAAATTAAATGTTCCTTGTATACTAATCAATTTCATAATAAGCTCATTAGTGGACAGAACTATATGTTTAAATTTAAATGAATCAAAAAACATTTCACGTAAGGTTCACAAAGGACTTCCGCAAGGTTCTGTACTTAGTCCTCTGCTGTATAACATTTATACTTATGATTTGGAAAAGTCACTGAATGATACTGTAAAAATTCTGCAATATGCCGATGATATTGTTATGTATAGTGTAAATAATAGCTTAGAAGAAGCATACAATTCTTTAAATAGCAATCTAAACATACTTAGTATGTGGCTTAAAGATAATGGTCTTGACTTGTCAGTAGAGAAAAGCTCTGTTGTAGTTTTTTCTCGAAAGAGGTCTTTGCCTCAAGTAGATGTAAGCTATAACGGTAGTATTTTTCCCAATAAAAATGAAGCAAAATTTTTAGGAATAACATTAGATAGTAAATTAACAGGAATGCCTCACATTGATTTTGTATCAGCTAAATGTGAGCGTATTTTAAATATAATAAGGTGCTTATCTGGCGTGTGGTGGGGGGCACACCCTTTTTGTCTCAAATTAATTTACAATGCTCTAATTAGAAGTAGTCTAGATTATGGAATGTTTTTGTTGGAAGGTGGTAACGTTAGTGCCTTCAGAAAACTTGATAAGATTCAAGCAAAAGCAATTCGAATAGTTGTTGGAGCTATGAAATCTAGTCCCAATAACGCACTTCAAGTTGAGTGTTGTGACGCTCCGCTTCATCTAAGACGACAGTTTTTATCCGACAGATTTCTTTTCCGAGCGCTGCAATTTTCCAACCATCCCTTATTTCATAAATTGAAGGACTTGAATGAATATATATTAACATCTCCGTATTGGCGCTCTAAAAAAGTTCCATGTTTGATCGAAAGTTTCCGTAGAGTCACATCCATTACAACACGTATATATCGATCTCCACGCTTATCATTGTTTAGTCACAGTTATGATAATTTGTTAACTTATCCAGACATTAAGTACGATATAGGAATCATCAAGAATGATCCTCTAGCCAATCTTAATTTTAATACAGAAGTAAATAAGGAATGGAAAGATTGGAACCTCATTTTCACTGATGCATCTAAGATGTCTTTGTCTGGGTGCACTGGAATAGGCATATACCATACACAATACAAAATTATTCAAAAAATAAAATTACCACCTCAAGCATCAGTATTTACTGGTGAATGTTTGGGCATTTTAAAAGCAATTGATTATATATTATTAGCGAAGTTATCACGAACTGTTATTTTTACTGATTCTAAAAGTTCTTTACAAAGTCTTGAAAAATATCCATTTAATAATAAGCCATTTTACCCTTTCATTTTTGAAATTAGAAACAAATTAACACTTTGTAAAAATAAAAATTTAACAATAGTTTTTGCATGGATACCCAGTCACACCGGTATAAAAGGTAATGAAAAGGCAGACGCCTTAGCAAAAGATGCCATAGATAGTGGTGATATGTTTCCATATATCAATTATTGCCACGATCTTAGTAACCTTCCTAAAGTTTATCTCCATGATACCTGGACTAAACTTTGGGAAAGTAGCGGAATGCAAAAGGGAAAACGTTTCTATTCTCTTCAACCACGGATTCCAATGAAGCCTTGGTTTAATAAAACCAAGGGAAGTAAATTAACTACAAGTATAATCATTCGTATGCGTCTTGGACATGTTTGTACTCCTCAACATCTTACTAAAATTGGCGTATTAGATAATGAAATGTGTGAGTGTACTCTAGATGTGGGCAACCTGAATCACATATTTTTTGCTTGCCCACTGTATGACCATTCCTCTTTGTATTTATCTCTTGAATCACTTGGTGTACCCTTTCCTATTTCTATTAATTGTCTCTTGCTCAATCCTGCCAAATATTTTGAAGCCATTGACAAATTTATCACTCGAAATAATATTAAATTGTAAATATTTTTCATTTTTTTATCTACATAATATAAAGAAAATGCAGTATGTTTATTTTTAAAATAGAATTGTTTAGTTTTTGATTTATTTATAATTTTTAATTAATAGATAAGTGTTATATAATATATGTAGATTAGTGTTTTAGATTGTATATTGCTACTCCTCTGATGATTCGCGTGCGTAAAATTTTCTTTAATAATCATTGTAAAAATTTATGTTTCCCTACCTTTTAAAACTTGACACTGGCAAATAGTTTAGTCTTATTGCCATGATAAACGAAAAAAAAAAAAAAAAAAAAAAAAAAAAAATGACATGACATCGCAATGACATAAAATCGAAATGTCAATTTGTCAATCGTGATCGCTTTCAATCAGCTGTCGATTAATATTGGCGACAGATTTCTGCCATTAATTTAAATTATAAATAATCAATAAAATGTGTGATAAATGGAGTGTCATTTGAGCGATTTATCATTAACGTGAGCAAGGTGGTGGTTTTGGGGGGTGGTCTCTGCGGATGGAGTGTGAGGAGTTCAAGTGTTGCGAGTGACCGCGGCGGGCGCGGCTCGGCGGGGCCTCCGAGCACGCAGGCATGCGGCGATATGACGGAGGCTGCAGGCACGTCGCGAGGCCTCCGTGTCTACAAGATCGTGGTGCTGGGCGACGGCGGAGTGGGCAAATCCGCGGTCACTCTCCAGTTTGTTAGTCACAGCTTCTTGGATTATCACGACCCGACGATAGGTAAAGCAGAATAATTTTCCGCAAACGATAATACTAATTATTTTAGAATAATATTAAGTAATTAAGCAGGACAATAATTAGAATAATCTATGGTTATAATAATATGTAATTAACAAATTTGTTTGTATATATTTTAATAAATAAAAGTACCTAAATGTAGAAACATTTCTTTTCACAGAGGATTCATACCAGCAGCAAGCAGTAATTGATGGTGAACCAGCTTTGCTAGATATACTTGATACTGCAGGACAAGTAAGTAATAATTTGCTAGTTAATTAAAAAAAAAAAAATTCAAAGCCCTTGTATTATATTTATATTTACTATTACTATAATAAAATAGCTCAAATCTTTTTCTCATGACAATAAGTAATTTGTAATTGCAATTTATTTTTAAAATCTATAAAAATTTTAACAAAAAACAATTACTATTATAAATGCGTACTTAGCTGCTAGCTGTATATACTATGGAAAATATCGAAAATCATCTCTAAGGACTTTACAGCATGCAGCATTAGTAACTGTCATGAACTGTATTAAATTCTTTCCAGGTAGAGTTCAATGCAATGCGAGAACAATACATGCGATGTGGAGAAGGGTTCATGTTATGCTATTCTGTGACTGACAGACGGTCATTCCGTGCGGCTTCAGAGTACAAACGCTTACTCGCTCAGGCTAGACCTTCAGAGACTCTTCCTCTAGTCCTAGTGGGGAATAAATTGGACTTGGCACCAAGATTTAGACAGGTGAGAGTGGATTTATTTATTTGTATAATAATTGAGAGCAAATATTTGGCGCATATTTCGAAAATACAGTAACTAAACTGTTATATTTACAATATGTTCAAGCATTAAAAATGAATGCACATAATCATAATCTTGCTAGATCTATAATTGGCTTATTTTATTAGCAATTATGTAATTTGAAATATTTTACTATAGCACAGCTATGCACCTTATTATAAATAAATAAACATTAAAAAATAGGGCAATATAACAATGCAATAAGTAATTAATACTTCCAGGTAACAACAGAAGAAGGCAAGGCGTTGGCAACACAACTCGGGTGTCCGTTCTTCGAGACGTCGGCCGCGTTACGTCATTTTGTAGATGACGCCTTTCACGCGCTTATCAGAGAAGTCCGCCGCCTTGAGAGACAGAGACAGGTATAATATTTTGTTATTGAGTAAATTGTTTGAACAATTCATTTTTATTTTATTAAAAACTTTTACAAGTCTGAAAACAATTGAAGTTTTTACCTTTTAATCTCAGTAGGATTTTTCCACACAAGACGAATTTATATCTCTGAATTTCCCTAAGATATTAGTGCTGTTCCCTTGTTAGGAAATTCATTTCAAACTCAAACTAAATATTTGGTAACATTGTTTGATATGTAATTGTAATTACTAGTACAGTTAATTGATACAAAACTCAGCCCACTAGTATAGATTATAATACAAAAAATCCTTCACAGTCATCCCTAGTGGGTACGGGCGTATCGACTGGCGGTGGTCGGCGCCGTTGGCGACGCTTACGCAGCATATTCGCGCTCGTGTTCCGACGCAGACGACGTCACACCCCTTGACCGCTCCGACAGCGACTGACGTGAGCTCTATACTCTATGACGTACTCGTTTTTTAAAATAAGAACACATTTTGACGTTCCACATTTGACATTGGCTTAACTGATAACTCTATAATTTTGCATCTATGACTGAAAAATGTCGGAATTATAAATACCGAATTATATTTTCATAATGACAACATTGTTTAGCATAAATTTTGGAAAATTGGGTAAATAAAACATCAATATTTTAATTGTAAACAATGTAAGCGTGTCTCACTGAAGATAAAAATCATTCACTTGTGTAAAAATTACATACTAATTACGATACATACTCGAGTGTTTCAGAGATTTTTATTCCTAAACGTGTAATCCTATTTATACTCTATTACAATGGGTTTAAGTCTAAGATGCCTAAAACCATCCTTTTGTCTATTATCCTGTGTATAACAGACCATAATTACTACATTAGTTAATGTATACCTTTCACTACCTCATATTTATGCTTTCTACTAATTTGTGTTCTACAGCTAGTTTAAGTATTATGAACAGTAGTTATTTTATCTAATTGATATAGAATAATATTTTTTCTAGTTCATTTAGGCCTAGTGCTACTTTTGTATTGCCAGCTTAAATATTGAGTGGAATTTAGGTGAACAGTAAACATGTATGATTAACCTTTTATATCACATGAGTGTACAACACACACAATGTACTGCACAATTTTTCTTACAAATAAAGGCTTAAAAAATTGTTACTTTTCGATCGTTCCGTTCATAGATTGATTTAAATAAAAAAAATACTTGCGCTAAGACCATAACATGTTAAAATAACTCTTCCATTGAGTGCGGCCTATTGCAATACATTTTTTTTTGCCCTAAATTGAATAATGTTTTTTTCAAAGTTATACATTGTTTTATGCCTTTCAATGTAACATGAGTCCATGTTAGGCCTCAACCTAACAAATAGTCTTCCGTGAATCCGAGCAAGCAATAATGAAAAGTACATTGTAAATTATTCAGATGTTTTATATGTTTTGACATTATTGGTCAATATGTATAGCACATAAGACATAAATGGTTTATTCTAATAGATTATTCAATTAATGTTTAAGTTGTTTGGAAAAATTACGGTAAAAATTCATATTTCGTATTGATGGATTACGTGTGAATAAAATTGTCATTAGATAATTTTAGTACGTCTAGTTCGTTCATAATAGTGATATAAATCGACCCCTTGCCGAGATCCGAGGCATCACTAGGTCTTAGAGTAATTCGCGACTCGTATTCGATTGCGTATTCGATAGTGTTAATCAATATAACGATTGGAATTGAATAAATTAGAACATTGAATAGTAGGATTTTATAATCCGCCCAGTAGTATCCGACGTAGAGTATTTATGTGTTTAAATAACATAGTGTGATCATGATTGAAGCCCCATTTACTAGTTAAAGTGCGTTAATATTTTGATGTAAATTTTATTTAACGTAGGACGTAATGTAATCATCTATATATTCCTCTTAGTGTTGCCATTTCATTAGGGTTTTATGAATTTTACCTTAAAGTACAATTTAAGTGAGATCAAACGAGCTCCTCGTAATCTGTGTGACAGAGACAGCAATAAGATAGAGAAGAATTATATATTTATATTATGGTAATTAATTCAATGTGTGTTTATTAGTGTTGTATGTGATGTTGATATTGTAACGTTAGGTCGATACGCACAAATTTTAGTGTAGTGTTTATTGTGTATATTTGAGTGTAGATCTAAGGTCTGGTTCATATATTTGTCGTATATAGTATGATAATAAAAATAACGTCGCATTGTTTAAATACAATGCTTAAAGCATCCTGTGAAATGGGTTACTAATTATTATATGCGACAAATAGTACGAACAACATTTATAAACAAAAAACGTAGAGTATTAAAGCTCTAAGTGCAATAACACCGTGTCAAAGTAGATAATTTATTGTTCAAAGTATTATTAAGTAGGCATGAGCTTCTTTTGTCTTAACCAATATTGAAATTCAATAGATTAAAACGCCGTGAGTGTAATTACGGCTATAAATTTGCCCTCGAAGTAATATGAAATGTATATTCGATGTTCGAGATTTTCTATACCTTATGTTGTTTTAAAGTCCAGTTTTACTGTTGTTATTCTATGTGTCAATACGATGCAATAACTCTGCCATACATGCATTTGTAACGTCTTAGAATTTTCAGTGAAGTTTGTAGCGTCGTTTTACATGTATGTATATTCTATGTCTATTGTCTAGTCATTATTTTAGGTGTTTTAGACGTTGAACTGTGAAATTTAACTTTTTTACGCATTTCTGTTTAATTGAATTATGGTTTAATGCAATTACAGTTTTACGTGAAAGTAAGTTCAATATACTTATTTTCTACTTCTTAGATTTTTAATTTTCAGTTTATTTTTTGATAGTATAGTACTGCACCCGATTGCAGTGCATAGACGAATAAAGCGATTTAAAATACACAGCAACGCAGCGTAGCGCGTGAATACGTTGTTACATGTTTTATCGTTGCATGTAAGTATCTCCGATTGTATAAAAATTCACGTGTCGCCGTACAATTAACCTACACGGTGTTGCAGATCAGCACACCCGCAAATACGCGAGTAGGTGCGTTGTGACTTAACTCGCAGCGTGGTGCGCAGCTGTGTGATAATCGCCTCATTTAGGGCCGATTTTTCAATCCTTGGATAAAACTTACTTGTCCAATAAAGTATTACACGATAATATTAAAATGTCACCTGTAAACTGCCAATTGGGGCAATAAGAATACATTTTTGAAATGGTAGTTTAATACGTTATTCGAAGAATAAATTTTAACCATGAATTGAAAAACCAGCCCTTAATAAAAATAATTTGACGGAATTTGAATATTCAATTAAATAAATAGAAATAGGAATTCTTGGAATAGGAATAGGAATTCGTTTAATATTATTCCATAAACAACTACAAGAAAATTGTCTTGATCCCAATTATATTTGAAATGCGTAAGAAAGATCTATTTCTCTTTATCTATAGTAATTTTTAGACAGCATAATATTAGAAAGATGTTCATCAGATATTTTTAATAATTTTAATTATATAATTAATTTCCATCGTCTATTCCTTTTGTTAGTGTTTTTTGCTGCCAAAAGGAGAAAGAGTATTTAATATAGTATTTTTTTTTGTCAGTTACAAATATTGCAAGTAATCTAGAAACTATGAATTATATTAATTTGATACTATTTATTTCTTCAAAAAACCCCGATGAAAATGAAAAGTTAGTGGCCTAAACCGTCAGTCTTATTATACAAACTTCTACTTGTTTTTTTTTAAGCGCAGTCAATATTTTTATACATTCTTGTATCTATGACATAAGAGTTCTAACAGACGAACGGCAAGTTGCGAACGGTACTTGTCTACACGAGGCGACGGCTGAAGTAGCCTCTGCCTCTGCAACTTGCCGTTCGTCTGTTAGAACGCTTATTATGATATAACACAATGTTCTGTCTTTTTGTAGTGTAAATGTTTAAAAAAATTATTTTATGTGAAAAAGTGTTGTTGTTTTTAAATTCTTTAATATACTTAAAGGATATTATTCCCTTCTTGTTGTTAATCATACAATAATTGCATTTATTTAATAATGTTGTTGACTTTAATGAATTATTTTAAATTTGATTTGTTACAATTAATACCATAATTTTAGTTCTATAATTATTTGTACTAAATATTGTTAGTTTTTTATTAATGTATATTTAAGGATTATTTTGTTTTTATATTCCATTATTTACAGTATAACTTAATATCTTTTCCTGTGGATGTAATAAATTGTTTTAACTTGATGTAAATTTTATTTGGACATATTATATATATAAGAAAAATTTTGTTCATAATAATTTATAACACCAAATAGTACCTTGTATGTAAAGAAATAATATTTTATGCATATGTAAGCGTGTGTAGAGATTTTGTTGAATAAATGTCATGTTGGAAATATTTTGTTTTATTTTTTTGAACATATAGAATAGATATTAACTATTACCATGGCTCATTAAATTTTTTCCGAAAGTATTAAAAATATGTAATTTTATAGAAATTGAGGTTTTCTTTTTGAATAGTCCTTGCATACGGCCTACTGGGGAAACCACATAAAAATGCGTCGCTCACACTTTCTCAAGAGGGTGTGGATAGATCCCGCTCACGTATGAATAATGTTGTAACGCTACATCGCATCGCTATACGAAAAATAGATAAAATATAAATTTTCTGTAGCTTATTTTGTCAGTAGATATTATACGCGGAGGTCATATTATGTCTCGATATAGAGATACCGATATAGAGAATCAGTTTCTAAGCCATTTTTCAATATGGCAGCGCAAAGGGAAAAACAGGAGATGTGATGGTGGGAAACTGGCAATTCGAAAAGAGCACTAGACGAGTCTAGAAAATTTCAGATTGTCTTTATGACTATATATCTACATGTGATATACAAATACATATAACAATATATATCGATGATTCAAAATTATAAGAAGTTGAAGGAATAAGTATTGTAAAATATAATTAAATTTTGTCCTCACTATGTACCTATGTACATCTCAGTTCTCAACGTTTTGCAACAACTGCATGGGCGTAGCCACTCTAGCTTTAACCTGGAAGGTAGGTAGATACCTAACCAAATCTAAAAATTGAAGTAAGTACCTACTAACTCTTTTGACTGACTAACACCTAACTAGTTTCATACGCCCAGCGACCAAACGGCTGAAGATTTTTGGATCTATTTCGTGGTGTGGTAGGTGAACAATAAGGTGTTTTGAATAAGAATAATTCGAATAACGAATTACACACGAAAAAAGAAAATAGCTGAGGTTTCTATGTTACATGAACTGTAAGAAAAATGAGTATAGTACCCCAATTAGTTACCCCACTAACTTATCTAATTTCACTTTTGTTGTTTTACACGTTCTACAACTCACTGATACTTTTTACTTTAGACTTATTCGCCATCGCAAATGCCTTCGCAAATGCCTTCGTGAATGCCTTCGCGAATGCCTTCGCAAATGCCTTCGCGAATGCCTTCGCCAATGCCTTCGCGAATGCCTTCGCAAATGCCTTCGCGAATGCCATCGCAAATGCCTTCGCGAATGCCTTTGCGAATGCCTTCGCGAATGCCTTCGCGAATGCCTTCGCCAATGCCTTCGCGAATGCCATCGCAAATGCCTTCGCGATTGCCTTCGCGAATGCCTTCGCAAATGCCTTCGCGAATGCCTTCGCGAATGTCTTCGCGAGTGCCTTCGCGAATGCCTTCGCGAATGCCTTCGCAAATGCCTTCGCAAATGCCTTCGCAAATGCCTTCGCGAGTGCCTTCGCGAATGCCTTCGCGAATGCCATCGCGAATGCCTTCACAAATGCCTTCGCGAATGCCTTCGCAAATGCCTTCGGAAATGCCGGCGGTACGGCCGCCGGCATTTGAAGACCTGGATATAACTTTGGGTACATACTTGGTACATACAGTTGCTAGTTATGCAAATGCCTTCGCGAGTGCCTTCGCGAATGCCTTCGCGAATGCCTTCGCAAATGCCTTCGCGAATACCTTCGCAAATGCCTTCGCGAATGCCATCGCAAATGCCTTCGCGAATGCCTTCGCGAGTGCCTTCGCGAATGCCTTCGCGAATGCCTTCGCGAATGCCTTCGCAAATGCCTTCGCAAATGCCTTCGCGAGTGCCTTCGCGAATGCCTTCGCAAATGCCTTGACCTGGATATAACTTTGGGTACATACTTGGTACATGCAGTTGCTAGTTACATATTATTTTTTATTGTTGCCCCACCTTGAGCCCATGGCTAGCTACGCCCACGAACAACTGTGCTTTCAATAAACGTTCATTACACGCGTAATAGTTTACACATTATAACAAACATTTTATAGAGCAGCCATGAAACGTAAACTATAAAATCGCAGTAACTATTGTTCTCAAGATGGTGGACAGTGATCATAAAGTTGAAAGTAATGTCGCTGTAGTGTGCCAACTGACGCATTCAACGGGCACATTTTGTTCACACTCCAAGTGTTTTATGTAAGAAATATGACGGTGTTATGAAGGAAGTACTACCGATTTTGTAGTGTAAAGGTTTCGCTATAAAAATATAACCGTAAGCTATGTTGTGGAAGTTTAACCTTAGTATTTGAAGTTAGGGGAGGTTTCTGGAGGAATCTGTATATTAATTTAAAGTCGTGTGATCGTCTTTGTTTTTTCAATTGGAACCTAATATGCAAATATCTTATAGAAAATAATCAGTATTAAATACTTACTTCGCCGAATCCTATGTTATAATCATAATCCTATAACTCATCTTTTTAGATAACAAAACAGACAAAGCTTGAAGAGCTTTTAAACATAGTAATTATGTATAAAATGACTCTTACAATGACAGTTGGCTAAAATTATTGAATTAGGTACCTAATAAATAGTAGATACCTTATTATTTATGTTAGTAATTAACGATGTTATATGAAATCACGTTTATAAGTTATCATAAACTCATAATGGATAGCGTAAATGTTCGCCAGTTGTAAATTTACGATTATAACCGATAACTGTTAGTAGAATAATAAAAGAGCATACTACATAATATTAGTCATATTAAATATATCTACGTACCTATGTTTACTTGAAGTAACTAAAATTGAAGAAGCAGTTGGTTAATATATTTACTCCTTTATAAGTAGGTACCTACGTACCGTACTATTCTACTACTAGCCTACCGTAGACATATCCTATACATCCTGTTAAAGTCTTGAAAAATCAGCATTTTATCATTTAAACGTTCTTCGAGTATTCATAGTGACGTTCAAAATTTAAAAAAAACATATTACCTATTCCTGGAATAGGCCACATCCGCAAGTCTCAGAAATCAGAATTAAATTTTCCAATACTCTATATTAAAATCAAAACTGAACTTCCCTGTTTCCGCGAATAGAAATATTTATATGACCTCCAAGATTACCTCGGATTTTGATTTTGCATGCTCAACAGTGTGTTGTCACTTAATTAATTCAATTTGAAATAAGTAAAATAATAATATTTACGCGGAAGCTTCTATAAAATACTACAAGCTCACACTAACACACACTAAATGTTCATATTTTTTAATATAATGTTTTTTATTCAGTTAACATGTAGGTAAGACATGAACATTTCTTTTTTTAATTATCTACATTAATAAAGGTATGTACTTACACAATGAATATTTACCTACAACAAATCTTTTAAAATTTTTCTGCATCGTTTTCTTAATGTTTGCATAATTTATATAGGGAGGTACCTACATAATTATAATGCAAAATGCACCGAAAAAGCTCTGGAAGATTTATCTATTTTGTCAAGTTTTAATTAATTTACGCAAAGTGAATCGTTCTCTTTTGTATAATTTACGGTGCCCTCATCACAAACTTTTACAATCCTATACAAACAAAAACTGTTTTGAAAATGAATTTAACTTAATGGGTCCGAGCGCATTAACTTGACGATCTCTCATCAAGGGTTAATGGAGGAGAATGGCGGGAATCGTGACTTGTTGCGTCACTCTTCATCTTATCACCCCATACAATACTGTAGGCATCCACTGTATCCACGCTTTCACAGTTTCAGTTTCCCGTCACGTCGCGGGAAGACGCACGCTTTCCCGGCTTTAACAAAACTACGTGAAAGCGAAACTTTTTGCTTAACCAACGATACAGAAAATACACATACCTAGACTATGTTCCATTTTTAAAAATAAACTATTTTAATCTACATCCAATTTCCCGCGTTCTCAGTTTGAATATTTTCGCAAAAAAAAAAAGCTTGAAAATGTATTTTATTAAATTATCACGCTTGGTTTTGTTAGTTTTTCTTTTGAAAAAGTCGTTTTCGGAGCGGACTGTTTATAAAGTAGGGGTTTTGATGGCGTCAAGATTAGATTCCCCTTTTGATTTGGAACGCTGTGGACCGGCTGTGGACCTCGCTCTTGATAAAGTCAATGAAAAGTTTTTGGCACATCATAACGTTGAATTACAGAAAGTGCAGGGAAGGTAAGTTAATTAATAATTTCAATATTTTTATTTTTGTAAAGTGTCTCTTGTTGATATTTAGTACTTAGTATCTTAGTAGTTGTAAATAGGAGCTATTGTGCTATGATTTGCGGTAATTCGAAATAAACATTTGCTGAAATTACTTACCATGTAATTTAAATACGGTCTATCATTTGTATTACAAATTTTTTTATTATAATATTTAATCTGAGTAGTTAAAAACTGAAGAAAAATAAAAACGATAAAAATAATATTATCTAACTAACTTATAAACTAATGAAATGGTCACCTATACAGACCTTGTCGTCACTTAGCAAATGTTTATCATTTAATTTCATTACCTAATAGAGAAACGGGAAACTTCGTCATTAAAAATTAATTTATCATACCTACACAGTCGAGTAAATAATCTTCAATTTGTAAACAAAGTTTCATAACAAAGGTCTTTCATGCACAAACTAAAGTTTTTTGGAACATAAATCTCTTTTAACTAACTTTGTGATCACATTTAAATTATAATCATTTGTTAAAAAAAAATGAAAAAAATTCATCCATTCAAAACAAATGGGACTAACCAGCTTTCAAATTAAAAAAAAGAATCATTAAAATCGATTCAAGAGTTCTATTAAACAAGCAAAAAGAAAACAGATCCTCGAGAACCTCCTCCTTTTTTTTAAGACGGCTGAAAATGAATTTTCGCATCCAACCGAGAGGTAAACTCATAAAAAGGTAAAGGTTTCCTGTCTCGCTATTTTGAGGTATTAAATAACATCATCTTTCAACACCATTTACGAAGATAACATCGCGGCTTCATAAAGTGTTCCAATATCTTATTATTCTAGCCACGTCGAGGTTTAGGAGTCATTATATTATATAGGATACATTATGGTATAAGCAATGGATTTTTTCACCTGAAAAATGTGATATTGTTGACTGATATTACCTAAGCCCAAGCATAATACAGTATACAGCTTATTGAGTATTGTGGCTGTTTACGTAGCTATTCGACCGATATGTTACAGTCATTTTAACAAAGGATTAATTAAATATAACATTGTGATTATCTATATAGCACGGTATTTAGGTAACAACCGTTTTAACTTTTAATTAGTTAAAATTTGATTATTTTTGAAAAGCCCACCAAAATTGAGGTAACTACAATGACGTAGGTACACCCCCACCAGTATGGTTTCATGCCACAGAGGAGCACCGAGGACGCCCTCTATAGACTGGTGAACCATATCAGAAATAAGAGGGAGGAGAAGAAGGTTTCTGTTGTGGTTTCGCTAGACATAGAGGGAGCTTTCGACAGCGCCTGGTGGCCAGCCATAAAGGTGCGGTTGGCCGAAGTTGGGTGTCCGGTGAACATGAGGCGGGTGATTAGCAGCTACCTGAGTGAAAGGGGAGTGAATGTAAGGTATGCAGGTGTGGAAGTAAGTAGAGAGACCAACAAGGGGTGCGTACAGGGGTCCATAGGTGGACCGCTCCTGTGGGACCTCTTGTTGGATCCCCTGCTGTGGATGTTAGAGGAGATGGAAGTGTTCTGTCAGGCGTTTGCCGACGACATAGTGTTAGTGTTTGATGGAGATACGGGTTTAGAAGTAGAGGTCAAGGCAAACCGCATATTAGCAAAAATTGACGAATGGGGTGTCAGAAATAAGCTGAAATTCGCGCCACACAAGACATGTGCCCTGCTCTCGACACGAAAACTAAAATATGACAAGCCACGACTTACAATGGGGAGTGTGGACATCCAATATTACGATAATGTTAAGATACTGGGCCTTATTATTGACGGCGGCCTGACATTCAACGACCATGTCGGGAGCGTTTGCAAGAAGGCAATCGCCCGCTACAAACTGTTAGCGAGAGCAGCCAGAGTAAGTTGGGGGCTTAACCCCCAAGTAGTTAAGACCATATATATCGCCGTTATAGAACCGACTATCTTGTATGCATCAGCAGCGTGGGCACCCACAGCGGAAAGGATGGGGGTCCGAAAGAGGCTCAACACCGTGCAACGAGGTTTTGCCTTGAAGATCTGCAGAGCATATCGGACTGTCTCTCTGAACTCTGCGTTGCTGTTGGCTGGGATACTCCCTCTTGATCTCAGAATACTCGAAGCTTCGAGGCTTTATGAGATCAAGAAGGGCGTGTCGCACCCGGCGGTGATGAGGGACAGGGAGGTGGAACGAATGGCACCCGCGATTGAGGACCCACATCCGGCAGAGCAGGTAGAGCTGGGGTTCGTCTTGGTAGATGAGGGCACCTATGCCGACGTGGTTGACAGCCACGTCCATAGGATCTATACGGACGGCAGCAAGATTGAGGGTCGAGTCGGAGCCGCCCTTTCTGTATGGGAAGGTGCGATCGAGACAAAGGCCATCAAGCTTGCGTTGTCGCCGTATTGTACCGTCTATCAGGCTGAGCTCCTTGCGCTCAAAAGAGCAGTAGATATAGCCTGCAAGAGTGGAGCGGCAAAGGTCGGTGTCCTCAGCGACTCCAGATCGGCACTCCAGGCGGTCACCCTGAGTTCCCCTCATCCCCTGGCTGTGCAAACACGGGCGGCCCTCCGAAAAGCTGCATTGCAGAGGCGGGAGGTCTCCCTGTTTTGGATCAAGGCGCACGCAGGGCTGAAGGGGAACGAACGGGCAGACGAGTTAGCCAGGGGGGCCGCTCTGGGGTTGAGGAGGAAACCGGATTACGATCTGTGTCCTGTTTCATTCGTCAAGCGTATCTTGAGACAGGATACGATTGGCGAATGGGATAGGAGATACGAAGTAGGAGGAACGGCCGGAGTCACGAAGCTCTTTTTCCCAAGCGCTGCTGCTGCATACAAAGTAGTCGGAAAAATAGACATCACACACCACACCACACAAGTACTGACTGGTCACGGCGGATTCGCCTTCTACTTGAACAGATTCAAGCTGAAGGAGAATCCGTCGTGTCTATGTCAGCCCGGAGTAGAGGAGACGGTTCCTCACCTGTTACTCGAGTGCCCAATTTTTGCAAGCAATAGATATGCTATTGAGCAAAAATTGGGCATGGCGATGACGGGTGAGAATCTGCCTTCCGCCCTGGGGGACAAGTGTAGGGATACTTTCTTTAAATATTGTAAATATATTGTAGAAGTAGTCAATAAGCGAAACAATGGCGTGTGATGTGATTCTGTGATATTAGTATTAGGATAGTTTCAACTTTTGTAGCATTTATTTTATTTACCCAGTATTTTAATATTTTTGACTTTGTATTTGTAATATTTTTAATTTAGTAATAATTCTATTTTTAATTTATTATGTAGCTGAAAATTGTGTTTTGTAAACAAAAAAAAAAAAAAAAAAAAAAAAATGAAAATAATGTCTCTGGACAATATTCCAGAGGTGGCGCGAACACCCTGTGATGGCGGGTGCCTTTAAAAAAAAAAAAAAAAAAAAAATGACGTAGGTACAATATAAATGAACAAGGTTTGGGGTGCGGGTTTGATTACTTGATACGCGCAGAGCTCCCCTTATATCCTCATTTCTCATCTGCTTAGAATTCGCTTGTATTTTACTTTTCCTTCCTTTATACACTCAGGAAACTTCCTGTAAGAGTTTTGTTTGTTGCGCATTGGCCTGAGAAATCGTATCTCTAATATATAAAAATCAATGCCACTTTTCGTTGTAATTCCATAACTCGAGAACGGCTGAACCGATTTCGATAATTCTTTTTTTATTATATTCCTTGAAGTACGAGGATGGTTCTTATGTAGAGAAAACGTTAATATGTACCACGGGCGAAGCCGGGGCGGACCGCTAGTTTAGTATATAAGTAGTGTATTTTTAAACTAAGTTTTTTTACCCTTTATAAACAGCTCCTAACTGCGACGAATTTGTATCATACACTTATGTTTCTATTTTCAATTATTATCTCTATCCCTAAGTACCTACTAATAAAGTAAACGTGAATGGAAGTTTTGTTTGTTAGGTACGCTTTCACGCCAAATCTACTGAAACGATTTGAATTTATTAAGTTACAAAGATAGTTAGAAACCCGAAAAATAATATCCCAAAAATCCCACTTACTGACTTTTCTATGAATAGGCTACAAAGCCGAGTGCGGAAAGCTAGTAACAAATAAAAGGGTAAGAATTTAGAAATCAACATTGCACGAGGCAATACAGATAGACCTTGAAAAAACAATATTCTATTTCCTCATATTTCCTATTAGCTACCCGTCGTGTTCGGGCGCGATAGCCCCAGGGCTGGCTGCTGACATGCACTTCAAGGACGACGTGATCGCCTTCATTGGGCCGGCTTGTGCGTTCGCGCTGGAGCCTGTGGCTAGGCTGGCGGCTTATTGGAACACACCTATTATTACTGGGATGGGAGATCAGGTATGGAGATTTTGTTCCTTTTAAGAATAATTTGAGCTTGGATAATTGGATTAGTATTTTTTTATGTAAAAAAGGTGCAAGCGACTTATTTTCTGGAAGCTCGTCGCTGCCTATGAGCGTCCAGCGAGCAGGAATTTTACGAACGTTATGTTCGCCCTTCAGAAATTAGTAATGCTATGAAACTAATTGAAGGTGTTGGGTGGTGTGCTATCAGAACAGTGAACTCTCAAGCTCTCAATTCTTAATTGGATATTAATAGTTCTATTTCCCTGAAAACAAAGGTACATACATGTAAATTCATGTAAATAATAAACATAATATTTAGATTTGATTTAAAGTTTCCAAGTAACAACAGAATTTGTATCCGTTGTATGACTTGTATGCTTTGTAGTAGAGTAAAATTAAGATGATACATGATACGTTGACAATCTCATTATCGTTAAAGTCGTTCATTATTCGATTCAACCTAGCTGAGCTAAGCTTCATTTAAAAGTGTGTATTAACCTTGGCCATCAGGATAACGAACATCTTGATTAAAACTTCAATGTCAAGCACGCGATCTTAATGAGGGTTTTAAAGTTAGTTCTTATAGCCGTGTTACTAGTTAATGATAAAGCTATTAGGAGATTTTTTCTTAGTAGTTAAATATGTAACGCACAAAACCAATTAAGATACATATAGGATATACCTAGACATGTTTACGAAAGAAAATGAGAATTTTCCGGAAGTCAACTTGGTAAAATAAACTTTGTGATAAATGTTTCTGGGTAGTATATATTACATAGGTATCGTTATTTGCAAAAAGAAAAGCTACGTTACTTTTCTTTTAGTTTTCACACTTTTAGATCAGAAAATCTAAACAAGGAAGTTGTTTACCTTTTTGCAGTGAAAGTTGTAATTGCTTCGTCAAAACTTTTCGACACAAAGGTTCGCAAAGGACATACCTTCACATTTTTTTATTTTTTAAAATTTTGAAGAAATAATCTGATTTGGCGTAGAACAATATTATGATAAACATAAAATATTAAAGTTTTTATAGAATACTAGCGGCCCGCCCCGGCTTCGCCCGTGGTACATATTTACTTTTTCTCTCCATCAGAACCATCCTCGTACTTCAAGGAATATAATAAAAAAAGAATTATCGAAATCGGTCCACCCGTTCACGCGTGATGCTGTGATGAAGGAAAACGGTTTCATTTTTATATATTACTAGCGGTCCGCCCCGGCTTCTCCCATGGTACATTTTTACGTTTTCTCTCCATAAGAACCATCCTCGTACTTCAAGAAATGTAATAAAAAAAGAATTAACGAAATCGGTTCTGTTGTTCTCGAGTTATGCGCTTACCAACACATTTTGCGATTCATTTTTATATTATAGAAGAAGATAAATACCTATCTTATTAATATTTTGCAAAGATTAATTACTATTCAGAATTCATTTAGATTTAATCTTTCACATACCTAACAATCGACTTTGTGAGTTTAGACAAAGAAATTATTTATTATTTTAACGAAGCTTTATTTTTTTCAAAATTTTAAATTGCTATACAAGGCAGGTGGGCATTTAACTTGACAAGATAAATACATCCGATTACGTGTAATTACGTCATGAATAAAGTATAAGTATACCCTGAGGAGAGGTCTGTTAGATTAATGAACTCTTGCCCTGACTTTTTACTAATCATGTATTTGATTAAAGAGGGAGATTAAATGAAACTTTGCTTCAGTGTAAGAAAGCTTCGGATTAACTTAATTATACTTACAGGTGAAGTTATCCCCTAGAGGGAAGAGCAGTAATTATTTTTCCCAATTCAATTACCATGCTCAACTTATTTGTTTTAAAAAGATTTTCCATACATAATATAACAAGATACTTAGTTGACTGTTGCAGTAGGTATTTTTAAAGTCAATAGCAAAAGAAAGGTAGACGAAACTGTTGAAATATGGGGAAATGTGGGAAAGTGGGGTATAACTGTTTATTTTGATACCAGAGACAGCGCGCACGAGCAACTTTGTCTCCGCAACTATTTTGTCTCTCCCATCAATTGTATGGGGAGTTGCGTCGCTACGTGCGCGCACTTTCATACAAGACCATGGGTGGGAAAGACAAAATAGTTGCGGAGACAAAGTTGCTCGTGCGCGCTAGCTCTAAATAAAATACATATTTGATTTGTTTGTAGTACGTTTACATTATTTTTTATCTATATTTTACGACTTTCGTTCCTTATATCATTTGCCAATGTTTCTTATAAAAAATCGAATAAATGTTTATCCTTTAACGAAAGGTTAACACGTGTCGTCTCGTAACAGAATTACAGAACATTGGCGTCAATTTTCTCTCGTTCGTTGATTCGTCTGCTGTAATTGTACGAGGATTAAATGTTTATTAAACAATTCGAAATGTAAATAATGGTGGGATAACTAAATCTTGAGCTGAATGTTTGTCGTGATTGCGATTGAATTTTGAGGGGAGAATATGAAGTTATTAATAAAGAGTAGTTCTGTAGTTCAAACGTTTGCTTTAAAGTGATTACAAACGGGTATTTTCAAGAAAATCTCTACCACTAATCCGTTTGGAATTTTGAGATTATAAGCCTATGGATGCGTAATTTTATGTTGATTGTACACCAATAAACTACATATTTACCTAATTGGAAATTTCTTGGATTATTTTATTGGAATATGTTTGCTTTGAACGGATTCAATTTTAATATGAACAAGCATTTAAATCTCTTTTTGTATTCAGGACCTATTTTCTTTATTAAAGCTTTTATACGTAGTCTAATATTGAGAGTAATTTTGAACAGAGTATCTATAATACATATCAATTAATGTTCAATTTGAAAGCATAAAAACCTAATGGAAAATATTTCTAAGAAGCCAGACAGATTTTATATATTTAGGAGGTTTTCAAAGAAGACTAAATCCATAAACGATAAATTATTAAAATAAACAATTATAATATGTGTGATCTATACATTATACAAGCTTTCTCAAAATTTTTAATCGGTTCATGTATGTATAACAACAAATTTACACAACTTGTATTCCAATGGGCCAAACCTACCCTGTTATGTTATTATAATAAACAGAAATAGGGAAAATTTCTCAGGAAAAGGTTAATATTTGCGCACAAAGAAGGCTCAATTTATTTTATGGAACACTGGCCGTTACCAGCCCAGTATTTGTTATAACTGACACCCTCTTTGTTTCTTTATTTGTTCCGCTAATAATAATTAAGCGGTTAACATGGCAATAAAAATTCTTCTAGTGTTTGTAGGCTGTGGTTGCGAATCTGTTTAGGTTTTCCTTTATTTTCTGCAGTGTAAAGGATGAAGTGGATCATCTCTTAACAATTTCTAATAATTTTATTATTTGTTTAAAAAAAACCTTTAAGTACAAAATACTTGTGTAGAGTTGCAATTTAACTGTACGATAAAAATAAATCAAAGACTTTGTGTTTCTCCTTAAAGCACTAACTACTTTTAAAACCAGGTCATCTGAATTGCTATAAATTATTACGTTAATAAAACTTATATAGTAGGAAATATTTAAACAAAATACATGTACTTTCCTGCTATTTAAGCTGAGCAATGTATCATAAAAGTTCCGACATCTTTGGATCTAATTGGGTTTCGGTAGGTCTCTGCACTCAGCAGGGTGAGTCCGACATAACCCAGGGCTCTTTCCCCGAGTGCCCTGGGTATGCTTAAATGCATTCTCCACTATAAAAAAAAAAAAAAAAAAAAAAAAAAACTATATAGGTTAAACGTTTACGAGAAGTTTTGGCAGGAGGTAACGAGTCAAACAATAATTAATGAAGTACGAGTATATTAATTACTAGCGGTTTGCCGTTTCATTTGGGTTTGATTCTGTTTTCATGAAAATTGGTTATTATTGGAACGTTATTTGTACCTTGCGGTTATAGTGTGTCGTTTACGTAACTATTGATTATTTTCTCACTTTGTTAACCCAAAAAATAGCAGATATTTTTTTTATAAAATTTAAATATTTCAGCTTTTTGCCAAAACATTATTACTTCAGTCATATTCACTTCATTGTGTTTATTTAAAAGAAATAATAACTCAAAATCCTTGAATAAATCACAGTCAGCAGAATAGTATTAATCATTATTATCAAGACAGATTCAACTTAATGAAACTATGGGTTGAATCATACCTGCATATATAAATATTTAATATAAATGAAAGGATCTACGTAAGTATTTTGTTGAAAAAATGTTTTAGTGTGAGTTAGGTACCACAAAAACATACGAGATATGATAAAAACTTTCTAACACAAACACCTTTCATCCCCAAACGTGTGCTTTCTAGAAGAGTTATCAACATACACTCAAGAGTTAAATAATACTGTTTTCCAATACCAAGAGCTTTCATCATCTAAAGCACACACATAAATCGGTCCATTTCACAAGTGCTGAGGTGCAACGTATGGTCAAGGGTACAAACTACAAACAAATCAGTGTGAAAGCGCGAGGGGCGCGAGGAATGTCGGCCCTCTGCGAACTTGGCATTGAGGTGCCGTAATGGGATTGAATTGTAATGTAATGAGGTGATGCTATCGGATGGGGTTGCGATTCGTTCCACATTACTTGTTACCAACTCGTATTTTTAGAAACGGGATCAGAATGTCCTTTAAATTCCTTTTGAAAGGACGTTTCTCGGTAAATAGAGTTATGAAAAAAACTTATTGAATTTATTGGTAAGTAAAAGTGGATCGCGGTATGTAAAGCTCTTAGGTATATTATTTTCTTTAATTTACTTTAGTAATTACTTTTAATCTCTGACGCAAAAAGCGAAGTGATATTATATAATGAAAAGAAATGTTCAAACAAAAACAATTTTAATTTCACTAAGCAAAGAAATTTCAATTAGTACGTTATTACTATGCTTTCCCTTTTCCGTAATTATTGGGATTTAATTTTGCTTTTAAGTGGATAAGTAGGTTATTATTACTCAAGAAAAATGCCGTAACAAGTAAAAAGTGATTCCGAGAATTGGGTCAAAGAAACAATGGATTTCTTAAGACTTAGACTTAAGACTTACTTGTTTTATATACACTTAATCAAATGTTGTGACCGTGACCTACGCTGGTCTTAGATGTGGGTGGCTTATAGAATTGATGACGTGCTACCAAGCCAATATAACAACAAGCAAATCTAAATTTAATACGCATTTAAAGAACTAAGAAATAAATTGAAAGGCCGTTTCTGTGAAAATGTACTTTTATGGTTTCGAAATCGTTTTGAAGATCGACTTTTATATTCTCAGTATCGGGTGTAGTGTGCCTATCTGTATTAAAATTTTCCCGGTATTGTTTCGCATTGAATTGACTTGAGCAAATATCTAATATTTTCTATAATATTTATTATTTAGCTTTACTTTAAATTTAGCTTTAGGTACTTTTTATATATAAATATATATAATAGTCTTTCTAAAGATTAAATTAAACTCAAAGGTGTCCAAATAATACTTGAGAGGAGGTAAGGGCAAGCTACTTTGTCATTATGATATTCTGAATTGTGCCTCCAAACGGTACGCGTAGCCTTATATAACCTTTCGAGAACAAAAGTTGAGTCTCTCGACACAAGGATCTAAGCATATATGTATGATTTCTCATTGTGCTCTTGTTCAAGATCAGAATATATTTGTGGTTTTACTTTCCTAAGTTCTTATTATTAAATTCGTAATATTTGAAGTGTAATTTTTCTGTTGTACGTAAGTAGGTTGTTATAGTCTCGTCGTAGTATATTATTATTAGTCTGTGGTCTCGTTTAGTTTATCAGTACCGTATTGCTTCGTAGAACTAAGCTGCACTTACCTACAGGTTAATTTAAATATCTTTTATTGTGAAAAGTAAATAAAGTACAAAATTAAACTTAGGAAAATTTGCAGACAGGTAGAGTACATACGCCGGTATTTGACTAAGCATTATTATAACTTTTTTTATTCTCGTAGCCCCCGTCTGAAGGCGAACTCGCAGCTCCAGCAAGTGTGGTCAGTCGAATGCATAGATTACGGAATCTTCGTAAAGGAACCAGAGTAAGTATACATTCATTATAATTTATTACAATGCCAATACAACTACTTACTATGTATTTTTTAATTTGTAGTATTTTTTTTGATTAAATTAACTTATTAGGTACCTATTTGGAATTATAATTAGAACGGACGGTCTAATACAATTAACTTTTCAGTTCGTATTGCCTTAGAGAGTTATTAAGTTGTGTTTATTAATCACTCACGCTATCCAATGTGGACTCACGTATGTGGATTATTGTGAGTCGTGTGCATGGTATGATCACGTGTTTAGACTCGAGTGCAGTTAGACTTTCAATTGCGTTATAAATTGATTATAAAGATAATAATGTTTTGTAGCTTTAAAAGCGATAAGGAAAATAATTAAGGTTAAAGTGAAAGGAAAAAATTTTCAGCTAATTTTTTAACAACTTGACTACATTCTATTTTAATGACACCTTTGCAGATTGTTGATTATTATCGTAAGAGTATTTTTTGGGGAAAAAAAATTTAATTCAACTATTTTTGTGTTTATTGTTAGCCCCAGACGTTATTCAACGACAAGGGCAAGTACCCCACACTGACTCGTATGTCCTACTGCCAATGCCGACTGCCTCGTGTCTTCACCAGCGTGTTTGAGCGGTTTGGTTGGGCCCATGTCGCCCTGCTGCTAGATAAATCTGACCTCTTCTCCTTAACTGTTGGTAAGTTTGAAATAAAAATATTATTCTACATTTCTGCGAAAAAATTTAATAACATTTTAATTGTCTGTGGATAGTATAAAAAACATCGATAGTAACATAAGTTACATATGATCCAGTCCTATTAGTCTAAACTGATGATTATTTACATACATTTATTTTTATTTTTATTTGATGATTTACAGCCCCTCTTCGACAAATGGGCGATAATACTGAAAGATTTTTTTCAAATCCGACCTATACTTCTTTCGATTAGCGCGTTCAACTAAACAAACTTAATAATAATATTAGTAGACTATCTGAAAACCTATATGAATAATTATATAGGTATGTAAAACGTTGTAAAGTGTGTAATGAAAACATTAAGACACTCTTTAACATGAGAAAATTTACATTTTAAGATGATTACTAGATATGCTAAGTGCAGTTCTATTTGCGGGATTGCGTTTCATACCACCATGATATCATATTTGTATTGTATTTAACTGCAATACTTTATTATACGCATATATATACTTATTTATCGACGAATATTTCAAAATATAGTATTCATATTTAAAAGAAGAAAAAATTAGTATTCATATAGTATTCAATATGCATGATTCAATCATTAAAATCAATATAAAACTATTTATTATAGCGTAATTTGATTAACTAATCATTTTGCAAGTTGTTTATTGCCATTATAATAGACAAGCGATAAATCTATTGAAACAACAGACGATAATTGAGTGTAGGGAATCCCTATTTACCTAAGATAATTGAAAGGGAATATAACTGAACTTGTAGACGTTGAAACAAGAGAGTTTATAAAAGCAGAATAAAAATTCAAAGACTTTACACGTGTTCTGTATAATTCACAAGTGTCCCTCGCTGGGACTGTAGAGCGTTATGATATTTTATACTCTGTCGTCTCTGTACATGTATTTTACACAATTTTATTTGATACCTTGTCGCAATATAAAATATTAAGTGAGGCTAATATTACATGACTATTTTTTGCTTACTAGCGAAAGTTTTCAATTAACATTTATAATATAAGTATTACGTCATCATCCTAACAAGAACATAAAATAAATATCTAAGTATCCGACTAACTAGGAATGTATTTAAATTTTAAACATTTCACATGGTTTACAATAGTCAAGACTTATTGGTAAGAGATCAATATATCCATTCCAGTAATTGCAATTCGTTTGTTTGCTACAAAAGCTGATAATATATTTGCAAGTCATGGTAATATTATGAATTTCTTAGTTGACTTAGATTTATTTGTCTAGTTATTTAGGTCTTGTATAATTAGAGCTATTGAGTACGCATATGAAATAAAGTCGTTATATTTGGAATATACATATACATATATGTATAACATCATAAGTTTTAATAATTGACAAAATTCGTTGATTGGTTGTAGCAACATATTTTCGCCTTTCTGAGAGTGTATACAGCTAAGTAAACAACCCTTCCTCGTCCTTTAAACAATGCTCTATCTCGATTCTGTATATCATTTAAGGGACAACCTGAATAAATCATGCACGCTTCCCAAAAGGTCACTTGTACCTACATGCTATAGAAAATACTCCGAATAATTAAAACAAATATTTATACTTTTTTACATATGTGTACTTTGTACATACGAGTACATGTATACACGCAAAATGTCTAGTAATATTATGAATGGGTTGATATTTTTAGGTAAGAGCCTAGAATGGGGATTACGAAAAGAAGGGGTTTTGAAAGCTGTGAGGGAATTAGATGGGAATGAACGTGAGTCCTGCGAGGCTTTACTTCGAGATGTCAGCATGTATGCACGAGGTAAATTCATTTTAATATTCATATATTTTATGAGAATTCATTTATTTCTAATGTTTCCATTCTTATAATGTATTTTTAAGCATCACTGGGTTATATTAGATGGGTCTCATATTTTGTTCGCAGCTTCTATTTTAAGTTGACACATGTTTTATCGACGATATTCCATCAATCACTGTCCATTAAGTGAGAGGCTTTTCTGTTTAAAAAATTCTAATATATCTCTTATCTTAGCTATTATTCATAATCATTTTGAATGCATATAGTCGATTACTACGATTTAATCTTAAGAATTCCGATTATAAGCTTATAATATGAATTTGATTGATATTGTTCAATAAAATAATGATGATATCAAGTTTTAGACCGAACCATTAAACAAAACCAACAATGCAATCTAAAATCAACTCCAAACGTAACAAAAAACAACGCTCCGTACCGGAGCTTTAAAAGCAACAACACAGTTTATCTCGTTTGTCCAGTGGTGATCCTTAGCGTGCGTGGCTCGTTGGTGCGCGAGTTCCTGCTCGCCGCGCACTCGCTCGGCATGACGAGGGGAGACTGGGCATTCTTGGATGTTGAGATATTTCAGGTGGGTTAGTGAGTTTATTGGAAGGTTGTTTTGCTTCTTAAAATTGCTAATTTTTTTAATTATAAAGCGTATTTTGTTGGTATTTATAGAAAGGGGCTTTTTATGTCATAAACAATAGGTCACCTTTTTATCTATAACCACAGAATACATAATAGTAGCTAAACGCTATAACTACTGTTTTAAGTTAAAATGATATTGTGTATAAATGTGCTATTTATTAGTCAACTTGTATTCTAAGAAATCTTGTTTGTGCCTATAATAATAAAAATTTTATTCGATGAAAATAATCAAGTTCCAGGAAGAGTTAAATTAATTGACGAAATTTCCTTGTTTCTTTTTTTTGGTTTTTATTTTAGATAGCTTATGAAAGTGTAGGTTTAATTCCAATTGTATTATTTAAAAAAATACCCTTATATGTTTATTGAAACCAATCATAAAAGTTTTTAAGTTATTTCGTTCCGTAATATGGGGCACGGAGCTACAATCATGTCAACTCTGTAGCACATTTGGCTACGTCATGCGTCTACGAGAAAGTGTAACTCATAATATCATTAATTAATCACTTAGGTGTGCAGTATTAAGTTATGTAATTAGTAAGTAGGTAATACAGGAATATTATTACGCGCTCGCTCTGGTGTTCGTAACACAAGGATAATGAATAAATCGTTAAGAAGTCATTAATTTAGATGTTAATACAATTTTGTTCCATTAGTGTACATTAACCCATCGAGCCACGAGCGGCCCGATCCGACCACGACACAATAGATTTTCTGTTGTGTCTGTGATTCCGGGGGCTGAGTTATTAAAGAAGTTTTTATTCAGGGTGGGTATTGGGGCGAGACGGGCTGGGCAGCAGGTGATGAACGAGACGCTGCCGCCCGCGCGGCCTACGAAGCGTTGCTACGCGTATCACTCAAGTTGCCTACTGGTGACAGGTTCGACGAGTTCGCGGATACCGTGCGGAGTATGGCGAGACAGCATTATAATTATACGTTCTCGGATGGAGAGGAGGTTTGTATGTTATTAGTGGAGAGTAGAATAGTGTTAATAAACTTAACAAAAAATGATTACTATTGAGATATGATAATATTTTGTTGTTTTAGCAAACTAACAATCATTAGAAAAATCATTGAATCATTGATTATTTTTTTCAAATTGTTACAAAATTGAATTAAGATTTGTCTTAGTTACGACTTTGAGTTAAATTTGAAAATCTGTTTCTTTCTTCTAATTAGTTTATTCATAAACTAAGTGTTACGATAGTACAAAAAGTATATTGCAGAATCTAGAGAATATTATTACAGAGAAATTTCTAAACAAATAAGTCAGTGTTTATTATATTACGACAAATATCTACTGCACATATCGATTATATTAAAAATCCCCATAAAGGTGAACTTCTTTATCGGCGCGTTCTACGACGGCGTGTACTTACTGGGTATGGCGCTCAACGAGACGCTCACTGAGGGGGGAGACATCCGCGACGGGAGAAATATTACTCGACGCATGTGGGGTCGGGACTTTCATGGTGAGTGAATGTTATTTATGTTCAAATTTCAAATTATTATTTGGCATGTTCATGTGTATACTGTTACAGCGTACATCTTTTCAATCTATCAATGAAACAGTTTAAAGCATATAGGTACATAATATAATTCACAAGTCGTAATTGTTAAGTAATGGGATTTAAGAACATTAAAAATATTTATAACATATCAAAATTAAAGCCGATTTAAATTTGTAATTTAATTATTCACAATTAGGTGTCGTTGTTTCAAATCCTTCCATTCAATCGATTAGCCAAAATAGACAATTTTAAGTATGATCTTGCACATACACATTATGTTTTAAATAATTTAAATTAAATATTGAATAAAATTTTATATTATGCTCAGGTATAACTGGACATGTTCGGATAGACGCAGTGGGCGACCGAGACGCTGATTATGCAATACTCGACTTGGATCCTGTTACTGGCAAGTTTGAGGTAAGTAAATTGTATTTATTAATAACAAACTATGTTTTTTACAAATATTTTAATTACTTAAATAATATTTTTATATGTTCATGAGTATATTTATTTTAATTTTCTAAAATGCCGTAAGACATTGATTATGTGGCTACTCCATGATTAATGGTAAAAAGTGATAAGTATACAATACCATGGAGTTTTATAATATAATTGATTGCTTCTAACTATTATTACATTTCTGTTCCGCAAATGTTCAAGGTCGGTGGTAGATGCTTATCATCAAAAGACACACAAAATTGATTGTCCGCTTTAACAAAAAATAATTATGAGTTTAACGAGTGTGGGTCAAAATCGATTCTAAAAGAGTCTAGTACATACAAACTTACAACCATACAAGTAGCTAAAAAAAGCTCTTAAAAGAGTGCTAAAAATGAAAACATAACATAGGTGGTGGCATTCTACCACGGTCTGAACATGAGCTACAAGGCTGTAGCGGGCAAGGCGATCCACTGGCCGGGCGGCCGCCGCGCGCCGCCGCCCGACAAGCCGCGCTGTGGCTTCCTTGGCACTGATCCTATTTGTCAGGGAGGTACGTGTATACTTAGATGCTATTTTTTTGCAGCGGAGAATATGTTTTTGAAATATAGAACTATAACAGCAAATTTGTCTACGTAATTCAGTTCTACGAGAGTGCTACGAGTTTTTGGAATATAAAATTTAGAATCTACAATATATAAGGGTGATCCTATTTGTCAGGGAGGTGCGTGTACTAGTACTAAGATACTAATAAATTTTACAGTGGTGAATATGTTTACGAAACCTATAACTATAAAAGAAAATTTGCCTACGAGTGCTACGAATTCTACAATAACATAGTTTGAAGAAAATTAACAATGTATAATATGAAATGTTCTATTTTAATTGATAAAAAGTAACCAGTAAAGAAACCATCTTCTTTAAAGTTGGTTTCTTCAAAAATATTTCATCGTAATAAGAAAATATCTATGAGAATTCGTAAATAATAAATATACAAAAAGAACAGATCATTTTTTCGAAAAGATATCTTAGTATTCAACGTGTTTTTATTAAGGGCATGAATAGAAAGGTACTTTTACAATTTAGGTACAAACCGGAGTCAAGATTTCGAAGAACTATTATAATTTATTAAAATTTTTGCACTTACAATTCCACAGCAATGTAGCGCTTTATATCGCGTTCTACGAGAACGCTACGGAGCTACGAGATTACACGTCATGTCATAATTTCTTCTTACTTGTTCTAGTATCGTGTAATGTTGCCTTTTCTTATCCGTGGAGTTGTGCTTGTTGAAATATAATTTTTAGACAGCATTTTTATGGCCATTTTATTCTTTAGATGCTATGATGATATTCGATAGACTGATAATAATAATAATAGCAAAGTGAAGGATTTTTCATTTCTAAGATTGAAATATTTACATTACACAAAAAAACATATTACGTTAATTACTTACGTTTATTCCTTTACACGCTGCTCAGAAGCGCAAACAGTCTTATTATACTGTTTCATTGGGCTTGCTGTGTTTTTTACAATCGCAGTAACAGCCTCTTGTTTTGCATACAAGTAAGTATTTTTAGACATAAAAAAGACGTGAGATGTATGTATGTAAGAATGAAATATTTCGTATTTTTATAGCTCTACGTAAATGTAGAGAAATATTTAATCGATATATTTTTAATTTCTATGAAAAAGATTAGTTATAGCACTTAAATTGTTTATGTATAGATTGGTGAAAATAGATGCCGAATTAAACAATACAGCGTGGCGTGTGAGGCCCGAAGAGGTGCTCGTAGAAGTGGCTACTGGGCTCGGAGCTAGTCCAGCTCTACATAGTATTAATGAAGTTCTTAAGGTAAGTAATTAAAACTACATGGGACTTATTTCTTTAGCAGGTGTTCGAGTTAAATGCTTCTATAATTTTTAAATTCCCAGTAAAAGGACATGTTAATATTCCTTCTGGGAAATGGGTAATTGCTTTAGTTATTTAATTGTACACATAATTTCCTCGATACGAAAGGTTAGAAAAAAAATATAGAAATAAAGTTCCATTCAATCAATTAATTGGATAGCATCGTTAAAGCCATTGTATGAAATGAATGAAGTTAATTTAATTTAACACTGGCTAAGTGCATTGTGTTTTATTGTTTGTTCCTCGTACCAATTACAAGGAGCCTTCGGGTAATTGAAATGAAAAGTAATTCAATTATTTTGTTATCAATTATCAACCTTTGTGTGAGGAAGCATCGTCTTCTATCATCTTTCTTATCAGCTTAAAATACAAAATTAAATATGAACGTATCACTTTAACACGTCCCTTTTTTGTACTGTATTAAACATCTAATTATCTAATCATTTGTCCAAAATATATCTTTACTATTCCCACTTTCCTCGAACTTTAGTGCCATCTAAAAGGCACCCGGGACTCATTTTAAGGGTTTCTGTGAATGGACGTTTTAAGATACGGTATAATAGAAGAATACCTTATAGTTATCAACCTACTTACTGAATTTATATTTTTTTTGGTTTTTATGGCATTCAAATGCTTTATAAATATAAATTTATAAAGAATAGAAAAAATTCGATCACGAGGCGGGACTCGAACCCGCATCCTTCGCGCCATTCCGGGGCGGATGCCTAACCAACTCAGCCACTCGTGACCCGCCTGAGCAATCGAATTTATTCTACTCTTTCAGTTTTATGTGTCTTAAGGGACACACCGCGCGCCATTTTTTTTGGTACCAATGATACCTAAAAAATTATAAATTCAACAAAAGGTCGTGTCCCATCGTTACAATATTGTATTCACTGAAAAGTGCTTCATATTGGTTGAGATGGTTGTTAAATCATCTCAATAGATGGCGCCCGGTGTGTCCCTTAAGACACATAAAACTGAAAGAGTAGAATAAATTCGATTGCTCAGGCGGGTCACGAGTGGCTGAGTTGGTTAGGCATCCGCCCCGGAATGGCGCGAAGGATGCGGGTTCGAGTCCCGCCTCGTGATCGAATTTTTTCTATTCTTTATAAATTTATAAACCTACTTACTTATTATTATTTTTGATTATGATCGCTTATTTATCGATTTGAATAACCTTTCAAAATTCAAAACTACTTATTTCCTCTGTGTGTTTGCCAACAAATGATGTTCTTTCTATAGTTATCCCTTGGTTGGAACATTCGCAACACAAACGCTTCACCTGTAGCGCCGTCGCTCACACTGTCGTCGTTCACCGTCGGTTTGTATAAGGGCAACCGCGTCGCAGTGAAGAAAATACATAGAAAGAAATTGGATTTGAATAAAAAACTGTTGTGGGAGATAAAACAGGTATGTAATAGTAGAAGATTCGTCCAAGCGTGATTTAAAACAAAAAGCTTGTCTCTATAAGTGGTGGACTTGTATAATATAATTTTAATAATAATAATTAGGTCGTTCAAGATTTTTAACTTTTAATTTACCTTTTTATTTAATTATGAATTTTTATGACATTTACAAGTTTGTTTATCAAGTTCGCCATGTTCACTTCCACTGACCGTTATTTTAGGCTCGCAACGTATCACACGAGAACACGGCGCGTTTTATCGGCGCGTGTGTGGACTGCCCTTTAGTGTTCATACTAACGGAGTATTGTCCTAAGGGCTCGCTAAAGGATGTGTTAGCTAATGAAGAGCTGCAATTAGACTGGAATTTTAGGACTTCTCTTGTACATGATATTGTTCAGGTATGACCTCCTATTTAATTGATTCTAAGTGTATGTATATTTGGGAGTTAGATAAATCATTTTACAAGATTATTGTATATCTGCAAGATATTCAAGATTGTATTTCTGCGCATAATTTTATTTATTTTGGTTATATCACATCGTTATGAGCTCATAAATAAAACCTACGTGGCACCGTATTTCGCGGGTCTTGACCAAACAACGTTTGTTTCAGTTATTTCAATCATTAGAAGTAACATAGAAATAGTAGTAGGAATAATACCATATTTTTATTTCTTGAACACCTTGAACAGTTTGTAAACAAAGGACTATTATTTTTATATCTCTCAACAGGGCATGTGCTACTTGCTCAGTGGGCTGGGCGCACACAGTGAGCTGCGCTCGTCGAATGTCTCATCAATTACATATAATTATTTCGTTATAACATAGACTTAGCTAAATTTACAATAACATTTTTTTTAATTCCGTTAACATAGATAATAAGGTCTATTAGGTATAATAATATTTTTATTAACATCTCTACACAGGGCATGTGCTACTTGCACAGTGGGCTGGGCGCGCACGGCAAGCTGCGCTCGTCGAACTGTCTCATCGACGGGCGCTTCGTGCTCAAGATATCGGACTACGGGCTCAACACGCTGTGCACGCCCACTGATCTCATTAAGGACGACTCGTACTACTATAGTAAGCCACAGTATATCCTCACAGCGATATTTGACCGGTTTTTATTCTCGCGTATTTAATTCCTCAATCAAAATTGGATCTTCCTAGTAGGCACTGTGAAAACCCGATTTTTGTCAGTTGAATTCAATTTTCAATCGACAAACACGTGTGAAATAGATCGTAGTGTGTGATGTAGATGGTAGTGTATATTGTAATTTGTAGGGGGCTAAAAGTTCTGTGCTTTAATTTTATTATTTCCTGCATCTCTTTTTCCTGAAAATTTCTTAGTTTATATTTCTTGCAAATAATAAGCAATGAATTAATCATAATGAGCAAGTATAAGCGTTAAAATATTCCAGTTAATAAATTTACATAACATAAAGTAACATTTTTTAATAATATTAAAAATTCATTTATTAAATACCTACATTATTGATTAAATATTAATGTCAACTACTAATTAATGTCTTTAAACGTTTACTAGAGTTACTATGGACGGCACCGGAGCTAGTAGCGGGCAGCGTGTACCCGGGCGTGCTCGCGTCGCTGAAGGGCGACGTGTACAGCTTCGCGATCATTCTCGAAGAGATCGTGCTCAGGGCGGGGCCCTTCCATCACTTTACACCCACTATGACTAATAAGGGTGAGATTTTTGTGTTTGGTTATGGAAAAAGTTAGATATTTGTAACGTAGCAAATTGAGTATATTTATTACATAAAAAATTGTTTGGTAAGGCAAAATTCGTTACTTCTACTTGGTATAAGAAAAAATAATTCTATTTATGTAAAAAATGTTGATATTTTATTCATATTATATTTTTGCATCGTTTTATAGTTTCGTAGCTATCTCGTAGCTACAGAGCTACGAGAAAGCTACGAGCTAAGAATTTTTTTTATATACTTCTACGATGTCTACGACATTATAAAACGTACCTATCGTCCTATCATACAATTATACACTGCTAAAATAATTTAAATAATTCATATTGCATTCCATTATTCGAGAACAAACATTAAAAATCCGTACTTTAATTTACATAACAAAACACAACCCTTCTATATATACATGGCTTCTATAATTTAAACATTCGTTCCAATATTCGAAAACCAAATTCAAAATTGGAACAGAAATCGTGTCCCGCGTGTGCGCGCACGAGACGCCACCATTCCGTCCCGTGGTGTGTGCGAGCGAGACGGGTGCGCGCGGCGCGGCGGGCGCGGCGGCCGAGCTGCTCGAGCTCGCTGAGCGCTGCTGGGCTGAGGCGCCCGATGATCGACCCAGCTTTGATACTATCAACGCGAACTATATCAAGTGAGTATATTATGTACACTGTGGGATGTTGGATTACATTCCTTGGTGTACAAAGGCTGGGGCTGCACTCTCTGCACTGCACGTTTGGCGGAGGCGCTGAGCAGTGAGCGATACTATTAATGCAAATTATGTACATATTATCAAAATGTACAAAGTGAGGCAGCCTATTTGGAAGTCACGATATCTTTTGTCGGCGATATAGGTATTAATTATATTATACCTATATCGCCGACAAAAGATTATTTAATTATTAAATTATCGATATTTCTGTTATTTGTGACTGAAGAAAATAATGAATTACAGAACTTGTAAGGGAAAACGTAATTTTTTTCAATGTTGATTGTGTTATGTTTGATTTTATTTTATTAAAATTGCCCGTTTTGTCAGAGGCTATTGCGACAACCTAATGGATGATCTCCTAAGTCGTATGGAGCAGTACGCCAACAATTTAGAATCACTTGTGGAAGAAAAAACAGAACAACTCTCAATGGAGAAGAGGCGCTCTGAAGAGCTCTTGTACCAAGTATTGCCAAGGTAAGTTTTATTTTTAACAATTCGGGCTCATACTTCTTAGAAAATATAATATTTCAATAAAAATTCACCGAATTTAATAAATCAGAGATATTTCGACATTTATCATAATAGATTTTTATGCATATTATAATATTTTTTTAAGACTTATTTTCGTAATAATTGTTTTATAGGTTACTATAATCAAATATTAATCTGAGATAATAATAAAATAATATTCCGTGTTATAACTGTGTTATTACCGACACTGTCTGTGTTGTTTAAATTATCCCAAATTAGAAGGGTCAACAGGACGGTGTTTTGTGAAATTAATTGAGTAGTTAAACGTTTCGAGATAATTTATTTATTGTTATAATTTTCTGTTCTTCATGAATGAAATACGTTTCTTAAGAACACACACAAAAACAAGATACAACATATAGATTAAATAAATTAATTATCTGCTATTAATTTCCAAAAACATAATTTTCACCCCAATCCTAGGCCAGTAGCACAACAACTAATGGCTGGCGAAGTGGTCCAACCAGAAAGCTTCGAATGCGTAACCGTATACTTCAGCGACATAGTTGGTTTCACTGAACTGTGTGCGGAATCCACGCCGATGCAAGTTGTTGATCTGCTGAACGATTTGTATAGTACGTTTGACAGGATTATTGGATTCTATGATGTTTATAAGGTGAGTATATGAGAGTTATGCGTAGGATAAATAAATAAATAAAATAAAACTTTATTGATTGGTTATGTTGCAATTATGTAACCGTGTGTGGAATGATGTTACAATTGCATAACCTTGTGTGGGTTGATGTTACAATTATTGAGTATTTGAATAAAAAAAATTATTGTTTTTTTATGTATTTTAAAACCTTATTATTAATAATATTGATATTTAATGCAAAAAACTCAAAAAAAATTTTTTTTCAATTAATTATAAGCAATTAAAAATTGATGAAATTTAAATTAAAATCACGTGACTATAAACGCGCCATGACTGGTCACCATAGATGTGACGTCAAAATGTTATAGTTGTATACGTTTTTGTATCAACTGCAATGAGTGAAAACTAACATTATGACGTCACACGCGTCCGGGTGACGCTTCGGGAGTTGTCGGTGTGTTTTCGGTACTGGATTCAAAGACTAATTTTTATTTTGAAATAACTTTAGAATTATTGCAAAAAAAAAATTAAAAAAATAGTTTTGTTATAAAACTAATATATAATCTTTCCATTTAGCACAAAAAAATTTTTTATTCAAATACTCAATTGTGGGTTGTGTGGGGTTGACGTAGCAATTGCATAAGTTTGTGTGTGTTGACGTTACAATTACGTAACCTTGTGTGGGTTGATGTTACAACTGCGTAACCGTACAGTTGTGCCAGAAATTGCAAATGCGTAACCGTGTTATAGTACTGCGTGATCCTTTGAAGTTCTAAGCCTAAGGTTATGCAGTTGTAATACTTTTAATGAATTAAAATAATTCCAAAATTACGATATATTTTGATATTTCTGTTTAGTGCATTTTATATTACATATTTGAAATCCATATACCCCATAAAAAACAAAACTCCGTGAAAAATAAATTTTCTATGCATAATAAGATGACGAAAATAAATTCTAGGTAAGATTTGGTAACGGAAGTACCTCACTTCTCGCAAAATATGAACAGCTCGAATTAGTTTTCATTAACCCGCGTTCTTCAGACAAATGAGGGTAAAATTTTCTCCCCTTTTCATCTTTCAGGCGGTACTAAAATAGGCTTCATTTTCCTTATTCTTATTTATCGTCAAGAAACTGAAATGTATTTTAAATTAATACTTTCCCAGCTATTTGAAAACACAAAAATTGCATTTATAAAGATACCTAAATTAATTTTAGTAGTTTAAAGTTTTTTTTTTTTAATATTATAAAGTTATTCATAAAAATGTATTGATGTGAAAATGTAGAGCTGTTAAATTTATATGTATGTATTTTAAACTTTGATAACGGAGTAGACAAAACATATTAGACAATCGACAGAATTTGTCTTCAAAAATATTTCCCCAATAAGTTATAACTTATCTTGTTAAAATGATCAATTACTAGTCATAGAAGATAAGTTAATCATATACCTAAATTTTATATATTAACATTATCTTAATTATTCGTTTTAAAAAGATTTCATACAGATAAAAGAAGATTTCTGTATTTATGGTAATACTCCTGCACCCCCTGACCAATTCTACATTAACTTTATGTAACACTGCCTTCACGAAATCTACAGAATTTTTCAGCTACAAAGCTTTTTGTATATAATAAATAATTAAATAAGCTAGCTTCACTACCCTTATTCATCCCATAGAAAGTTTTTATGAGTATGTCTTATAGTAACTTTTATTTCGGGTTGTAATCTACGTTTATATCCATAGCCATACTTATTTATTCATCCGGATTTACATAATAAAATAATATGAGTGGTCAATTTAATAGCATCACAATTCAATTTTAGTTATATGCACCTAAATATGTACACTTTTTTACCAAGTATTCATACACGAAACACATTATACAAAAAAAAGGTATTACATAACCTTATAATTTATATTGCTATTACATCAGCTGAAAACTGTTTCCTTAAGACCATTGATAGGTGATAATATAATTATAGTGTTACTTCATAAATATCTCGCATGAGATCTAACAAGATAAATAGATTATTTTATGCGGCTAGTGCATGATGTTTTCCCAATAATTTCCCCATGTAAAGTTATACTATTCGCATTCAAACCCAGGTGGAAACAATAGGCGACGCATACATGGTAGTGTCAGGTCTGCCCGAACGGAATGGTGACCAACACGCGAGAGAGATCTGCCTCATGGCGCTCGCTATAGTAGAAGCGGTGCGATCCTTTGTAGTGAGGCACCGACCTACGCATCGACTTGAGGTAAGAAAGAGTCTTGTGAAAAAATTATAAACTACCTACAATACATTTTAACAGTGCTATGCGATTCAACTAAGAACAATTGTATCGGCACGCTCTTTAACATCTATTACGATTTATCCAGTTACGATTAAATTATTGTGGTAGGAACTTTTGAAAATTTGATGTAAAAATCGAGCAAAATAAAATAAACCGTCATTGAAATACAAAAAGAATTCCGAGAAATAAATCCTTCTTTTCAAACTGGATTCGAAATTCATTTTTCAATTATATTCTTAGTTAATTGCATTGATTTTTTATATTAGGTGAGGGTAGGTGTACACTCTGGGCCGGTGTGCGCGGGCGTGGTGGGCGTTAAAATGCCGCACTATTGCTTGTTCGGCGATACCGTTAACACGGCTAGCAGGATGGAATCTACTGGACAACGTAAGACTTTTTTATAATATTATCTAGGTTCATTTTTAATTTATTTCAGTAAACGAAATATCAATCAATCTTATATCCTATGTCTAAGTACATTTCGTAGAGAAAGTAATATCTTTTTACTTAAAAGAATTTATAAATTTATAAAGAACTAGCGGTCCGCCCCGGCTTCGCCCGTGGTACATATTAACGTTTTCTCTACATAAGAACCATCCTCGTACTTCAAGGAATATAATAAAAAAAGAATTATCGAAATCGGTTCAGCCGTTCTCGAGTTATGGAATTACAACGAAAAGTGGCATTGATTTTTATATATTAGAATAGAAAAAATTCGATCACGAGGCGGGACTCGAACCCGCTTCCTTTTGCGCTATTTTTAAAAGAATTTTATTTTCTAGGATCTAGTTCATTTTAATTATATTGACATTTAAATTTTTGACCCTATTAATGTCAATTTTACTATGCTGTTAGCAAATATACTCATACAAATTGTTAATTCGGCTGACTTAAAATCAACTTCGCTTTGAGATTGTAGTTATAGACTAAGATATCACAGCACTAGCTATAGTTAAGTATTATCTGCGGCTGTAGCGCTGCGCATCCACTTAAGCGAGAGCACGCGGGCACTGGTCTCCCAATGGGGCACGTTCGAAGTGGAGCGGCGCGGGGACGTGGAGCTGAAGGGGCGCGGGCGCATGCTCACGCACTGGCTGGTGGCGTGCGCCGAGCGGCCGCGCCCGCTGCCCGAGCCGCAGCCGCACCACTACCCCATACTGTTCCCCGCCATACAGCCGCCGCTGCTGCACGCGCCCTACCTCGTCGTCGAGCCCACCACGCTGGCTGCTTAGTACGACTACGACGAGCTGGCTGTTTAGGGCAAAATAACACCAGCACAATAGAAAAATACTTTTCAAATAATAGGGAGGAGAATTAGTGTCCATACAAATAGTGTTGTATTGTGTAGTGTTGGGGTGAAAACACCAAAACACCTATAGAAAAATAGTTATTGAGTGAAAAACACACATAGAACATGCACAGAACCTAACTAATTTGACGAAGAAGTTGTAGGACGGAGAAGACCTCCAGAACGCACAAAAACCTAATACTTAAACAGATACATTTAATAATCCATAAACTGAAGAAAATGTTTCATCTCGTTTACGATGTGTCAATTTGTCAAATGATACAAAATTTCAATTCAATCTCTACTATAAATTAACAGAGATTAACATTTGTAACCTTATTCATTATACACGATTTTATTACATGCCTATTACAAGTTATACATAGATAGTAAATTAGACAATTTACAACATTTAACCCAATTTAAACTAAATGTATTCGATGTCCCATGCCATTGTTTGCTTCGATCCAACCATTAATCTAGGATTTATTGGACAGCGAATGATTGAACACAAGATTTCGTGAAACAATTAATATCGCACACATTTGAAAGTCATATGGAACAAACGATCTAGTTTTTATTTCTGTTTCAATGCTTTTATTATAGAACCAAATGGTTAATGATGTCAAATGTCAATACTTTCCTTTGTTTAATTTAAATTTGCCTGAAAAATCCAACAAAGCTTTTTGGAGCTTTTGATACTTCTTTAGTTCATTAATTATGAATTTTTGTTTCGTAACAATGTAACATTCAGTAATTGTGTCAATAAAATTGACTGTTAATAAAAAGGTTAAAGGGACGTGTATTGGTTTATATTAACCTTGTTTACGACGATGAATTCGTACAAATCACTTTGCAGACTTTGTACTTTTACGACGGTTTATTTCGCAGTTTCAGATCAATTCTGGATGTTTTTTTCGAGAATATATTGTTTAATTCTTGTGTGTATTTTTATATCGTACTTTTCCATCTTATGATATAATATCAATGTTAAATTTCATTTATGTTTTGATAGATATCATAAGCCTGTCGCCTATCTTAAACGGCCATATTATATTATGAATACAGTAGATATATTAGGTATTTTCTAATTATCATTAGGATAAATAGATCTGTTTTAATACAGTAGGTTTAAGTATATATTTGTACGTTTATATAATTCCATAATAAGAATTCCACTTATATATTTTTATATGTACTTTTACCTTACTTTTACAGATATGGTCAGTCGATACAAAATAAAGTTATTATTATAAGTACCGCTTCAGCTAAATAATATGTAAGTTAGCAACAGTGTAGTGTCTTAATAGATTTTAGCCAACAAAGCATAAACTTTGTTTCACTTCTAGTCATTAAGTTTTAATTAATTAAGAAGAAATATATAGTATCAATGTTTGTAAGTTTTTAAAGTAAATTATAAAATATAATTATCGCTGTTAGTATAATTTTTAGGAGGAAGAAGATAATATTGTTACCTATATATTTTGTATGTCAATTAAGATTAGAGAACTTATGTATCTATAATTTTATTAATAAACTTATGTGTAAAGAAAATGGCGTTTTTATTTATTTTGTATATCAACCTTAGCAGCGTGTATTGAAATTATTCTTTTTTAAATAGCATCCGTAACAAGATTGTTTTTTTAATAACAATTCTAGAACAAACACTGTAATGGATATACCGTAGCCCAGAATAAGTAATAAGAAACAGCTAACAGCTTGTTTTATAGTCAGCGGCGTAGGATCCGATGTAATAATATTCTGTAGTGGTTTTTGTTCTGCGTCTTTTATCAACAATCCGCTTTCTATCAATCTCGGTAACCACACAGACAAGGGCCGAACAAATGGTGAATGTTTCTTCATCCAAACTACCAAGGGTACCATTAGTATCGAATCTGGCAATAAATAACCGCAATCTTTCTCGCTTATCGCTTCAGCTAAACACAACGTCCACGCGTACTCCAAAGAGCTCGCAATAATAAATCTCTTTTTGTTTTCTAAAACATCTCGAAATGTCTGATCGTACTTAGATTCGAGCACCACTTGAAAACGATCTTCAATTATTGGATCATGTTCAAAATACGCCAATATTCCTGAACGACCTCCGAAATGATAACCATCGTCGACAGCTTCTTGTAGATTTAGGAAATTACCAATAATGGTGTCTGTCTTCAATGCTCCTATTAACACGCTTTGATATGCGCTTCTCACAATGAAAGTGAACCAAATCCATAGACTGATTAAATAGAAATCTCGAAATCTCCTTGGTTTAACTCGTATGGGCTGTCCTACCATAACGCCCCATGTTCTGAAAGTAATTCTTCGCATTTTGTTGAGGTTTTTAAAATATCGACTGCAGAATGGCTTAACGCATTGAATCTTCGATATGTACGGAATAGTTATGACTATAAAAGAAACGATGAGCAATACAAGCCACAAATATCCATTTAAAGGTACCAATAGTTTCCACAGAGTTGAGCCGAATGTAGTGGGTGGTCCTATCCAGGCTAGTCGTATTCTAAAATAGGGCACAGAATAGTCAAACAAACCTCCTTTGTCAAATCCAAGCGACACGGTGCAAGTTGAAATATTAACAACACCACGACTCACGTCGTTAAGCGATTCAGACCAACTCATAGTACTGTCTGAATCAATGCTTGTATATTTCCGATTTATAACAACGAGGGTGCTATTTACTATGTCTCGTAGCATGTTATGCAATGTCTTCTTAATTATTTGTAAAGGAATCTTGTGTTCAGTTGCCGGATGGTAAACTTTATTGGTTGAAATAAATAAAGGACAATGGTTCATGTTAGATGTTTTATCTGGAAATAGTTTACTTTTGTGATTTATATCTTCACTCCACAACCCAATCAACGTAGGCTCTACATTATCACAATCCGTTTCACTTTTGTAAGGAAAATATGTGTATAGAGCTATATTTCCGACCTTTCGTTCGACTATTATTACTACATCGATGGCATAATAGTCCCATAGAAGACTGTTTATTTGCCGAAGGTTGTGTGGGTGTGACAATAAAATAATTACAAGTTTCGCTCCACTGTGCATCAACGACTTTCCCTTTAGGTCGGGTTTTAAAATTCCCAATATCTTTTTAAACGAGAAGTATGATTCCACGAATATAACCACTTGTTTTGGAGGTGGTCCGTCCCTCTTCATTTCGACCACTACAGTTCCTTTGTAACTTTGAAGGAATTTATTAATAATCGCTTCATCAACATCTTTCGAAACAACGACGGTTTCTATTCTAAAGTTAAAGTTACTATTTGATATTTCGATAGCGATGTCTATTATTTTCTGATTTTTAACCAAGGTATCCATTTCCCTAACATATTCAGATGCGGTTGTTTGAATTGTTAATAATATTGTAGCGAAAATAAAATTTAACGTACGAATTACCACCAAGTCCATCTTTGTTTCGTGCTCTACAACTGAATGTTCGCGAACAATTAGACATAACACAGAAAATAGACAATTACAACTGAGCTTTAAAACTATTAATCATGTATTGTTTTTTAACACGTTAGCTGCGAAACAGGGCTTGAAACACCCTGTCCGTGTCTCGTCGTTATGGCGGTAGGAAAAAACTTAAACTTCTCTGTCGTGCGGGAGGCATAACTTCCATCTGGTTCAGTGTAGGAAAGTGATATCTATATATCTGAGATGTGCTATTGATTCCTAGTTCAATGGTATACCGACCTTAATACCGGGTTTCTTAGACCTCGTGCCGCACTGAACAAATAAAAATTCTAACACAGTGCGGAACGAGGTTGCGAACACCTCGTACCACCACGCACCTCGTACCGCACCCTAAGCTAGCTTCACGCGGTTAGTGTTGTGCAACGCATTCGAGACTATTTGTGGAACAACTTATTGAAGCTTTTACAAAAAAGGACTTGAATGTGGATACAGGTAATTTTCAAACATCCTAATTACTCGTTATAATAAATATCGTTAATAGAATCGTGAATGTGACATGTTGAGTAACTTTCTTCAAATAGGTTGATAATCATGATTACTATTAGTGTGTTTGTTCATTGAATCAACTAGCGGCAAATCCAAAACACCCGGCAATCGGTGTATGGCTCATCAAAATTTAACTCTTGCCCAAGTCAACAAGCCAACAAACAAGGCACATCATCTCTTAAAGGGATCAATGAAGAGTAGATGTGTAGGATGTTACGAAAAACTCCGCACCTTCTTAACAAGTCGTGAGGCCGAAAAAGGTAAAGAAAATTCTCACAGAATGCACTGGTTGCAAACAATATTATTGTTTGGCCTGTTTTAATGAAAAACATCCATAAGTTTGATAAATAAATACAATTAAATAAAATCGATATTTCTTTTCCCATCACTAAATTATTTGAAAAACTGCTATTGTTCAGTGCGGTATGGGGTACATCAGACCCCACATTTTATTTTACCCCTAGAATCTAAACTAACTAATCTAACCACGGGCGACGGTAGATTTAGGTTAATGAACTCATTGTTAATAATAATCACGACAAAAGCCGCACACTTTGTCTTATTTGGCGCCAAAAAAACGATTTTGGTCTCCTACGGGCGGTGGGGTTTAATATGCCTCGTGCCGCCACAATCTCTGGTATAGGACAAGGTTTAAAACGACCCGTAACGCAGTAATGGAAAGTACAGATATTTCTGTGCCGCAGTGAACGTGTTAAAACGTTCCAAAGCCCGTAGAACTAGTGTTTGTAAAACTATCTTTAATACAAGCTGCTTGTCCGGGCTCTACATAGACGTTTTGTAAATTTTACAGTTTCTAAAAGTTAGTTACTTAATCCAGGTAAAAAAAACATATCAGTTCAGCCGTTCTTCTCTCATAAGTAACGATCACGACATAGTAGCTTAGGAAAAAGTAGTATGAAAGATGCATGAAATTTTAATACTTTACACAGTATTAATCTGTATTCAATCATAACCATATTTTAAAGATATTTTCTTTATTCTAAATATTTATTGAGAGGTCTGGGTCATGTTTTAATATAATTAAATAAATTGATTTTGTATAAAAATTATAACGGAAGTCGGTTATGTAGCTAAAGGGTACCTACTGTAGTAATGGCTCAGCAGCAGCTGTTGCTTAGCAACGATAACGTTGGAAACAAACAAACCAAAAGAAGATCATAAATAAGACAGTTCATTTGTTCTACGCTATTTTATTGAAATTATCAGTTTTATGTCTACGAGCTTAGTAGAAAACTATAAAAACGTAGCAATAAGTACTAGTTACTCGCTAATTGGATGCTTTAAGTGGATGAAGGAAATGCTTCTGCTCGTATTTTTATTGATATTGCGCGCAGTTGGGCTCAAGTTGCCTGGCAGTTGTGACTCTGGCCAATTTTACGACTCTACTGTAATGAATTGTCGATCTTGTAACACCAACCATTCTATGGTGCCATCAGATGACGGTAATTATTTGTTTTATAGTACTTATGTACTTTTATCTCATAAAAGTTGGGATTTATTTGCCTTCATTTGTTAACAACAATGTTATGTCCGAAATAAGTCAATTTATTGACACCTTTTGTTTTAAGCCATTCGTAATTTAAACATTTAATTCAGTTAAATTAATTCTGTGAATGAGAAAAGCTGTAATTCATACTTATTATACTTATTAATATTATAAATGCGAAAGTAACTCTGTCTGTCTGTCTGTCTGTTACTCAATCACGCCTAAACTACTGAACAAATTTTCATGAAATTTGGTATGGAGATATTTTGATACCCGAGAAAGGACATAGGCTACTTTTTATCCCGGTAAAATTACGCAATCTCGGAAATCCCACGGGAACGGGAACTATGCGGGTTTTTCTTTGACTGCGCGGGCGAAGCCGCGGGCGGAAACCTAGTATAATATAAAAAAATATATATATATAAGAAATAGTTTATAATTATGGTAATATAAATAAAATAAAATCGAAACTATACATTTTACACCAAAAATTTAGGTTTCGGATGTACTTGTGCAATTGGTAGTATACCATTTGGTATCTCAAAATGCAAACCCTGTAACTCAACGGAACTGATATCTGAAGATGGCACTGCGTGTGTACCACGACGGTGTCAGAAGTCGGGTGGTAGAGTTGTATGTAGGAAGTGCCCTAATGATTATATAGCTGGTAAGTAGCTGTTAAAATAAATAAATAAAATGAACGAAATTATTTTGAACTATCTCATTGAAGTTTTGTCTATAAGGATCTTGGGATGATCGTTAAATATTCTTATGACAAGAGGGATAAAAAATTCTTAATGATTTTGTCGAAACCTACGTACACATTTAGATGTATGATGAGCTCAAAGAATATACTTAAAAACTAAACTTTTCGAACGGTCACTGTCCCGTGTAGCGTGTAAAACACAGTAAATATTTTAGTAACGCAGAACTTCGACGGGTCGCCAATGAAAGAAGTGACTTGTTTCAAATGCGCTCGGGGATACAAAGTGAAAGACAACAAATGTGTCAAGTGCGAAGCGTGTGTCTGCAGCAAAAGCGAAGTCGTCGTAAGCGGGACGTGTTTGCCCAAGAAATACATCGTGGAAAGACCCAAATATAATGATAATAAATTACATCCGTCTTCACTTTTAGAGATTGTGAAGTTGGAGTACCTCTGTAACGTGAGTAAATAACGTGTGATTCGATCTCATTCAATATGGGATCGAAGTGTGACCCTTTGGCCTCACCTTTAAGTAAATTACGGTTACGTGATAAAGACCTTTTGTGAAGTCTGATCAAAGTTGTTTAAACATTGCTTTCACAAGATTACGAGGGTTCGATTATAATTTGCTAAGTATACTTACGCATTCTCTGCTTTCATAATTTATGAAGGAATCACCAAGAGCGAATGTAGAAAATAGGCAAAATATTTGTTAACTTTAATTTTATATTAACTTTTCTCTTAGTTCACATTTCGGTAAATTATAAAAATGAAATTTAATTTCAGCAATCAGATTTACTTTCCTGTCATGCCCTTGCTAAAATGTGTGTGTCGTACTTCTATACCTCCGACCCGGCTGGACCATGTAGACTTTGGATACAACCTAATGCTACTCAGAAAGGTAGCATACCAATCATATTACTTACTTATAACATAATATACTCTCTCTCTTCTTATTTATTTTGCCTAATTTTAAGCTTTACATTTTTCAGTGACTCTCCCACAACTAGTTTTAAATGAAAGTATTAAGAACAATGTAATTGATCTTTCTCGTGGAATGGTAGGTATAAGATTAATATTATCTCTTTATTTTGAACTGTTTAAATCTTTTTAAATACACACATGTAACGTGTTTTTCTAATTGAAGTAGGTAGATCATATATCTATTTAAACATTGAGATAATATTAATATGGAGACGATACCGCCTACATCACTTATGTTCCACTCAACATACGTCATGTGGCGTAACTGCACTCAGTCGCTTGCTCGCTCATTGGCGCGAACGTCACGCTCATTTTTTATTTGTTTTAAAGTGAAACGCATCAAATATGCCTACGTGTGTGTTACGATATTGCACAAATAATACAAAGAATACGGAAAAGTGCAAAGGAATAACTTTTCATCAGTAAGTAACTAGATAATAATTTTTAAAACTTAGTTAGAGCAAAATTTTTGGCGGGCGACATTTTGTCATAGATTAAAAATTTAAGATATGACATTGGGCATGAAATAAGTGTTGTTAGTAATATTTGCTGGCGTATATTTTTGTAGTATAAAATAATAATTTTACATATTTAGAAAAGCATAGACTGGTTGTTAATTGAAAAAAGGTGAAATCATGAAATATGAAAATCAATTACTCAATCACCAATTTTTTTTTGTTAAAAGATTTTAATCAAGTTTTTAATTGATATTGTATAAGCTACTGACTTGAACGTATAATTGAATTATTATTTATTTATCTGCACTAATATTATAAAGAGGAAAACTTTGTTTGTTTGTTTGATTGTAATTAATAGGCTCATAAACTACTGGACCGATTTTGATGAAAGGAGAATGCCCATTTTTGGTACTGGTTTTTCTCATGCATCAAGACAACAATACTATTTAAAAAAATCTCGGCAATTTAGAGGCCTTCTTACCATCGGAAAATATATTTTGAACAGGGAATGTTTTGTAAAATCTAATAAGACATGTAATTGTTTAGATCCGTTATTATAGATTTAGTGTCCATTACCGGTTACCACGGTAACCAAGCGGTAACTTATTACATTTACTATGGTAAATAGCTAAATGTATTAATATCGATTATTGTTTTCATTGAATTACAAAAAAAATCAATTAACATAAAATCACTCTTTATGGTATTTTTTATACACTGTAGGTTGTTTTAACAAAGATAGTGAAGTAAAATAATATAAATATGTACATATATTATATAAAAAAAAATATTATTATGACATAGCTTGGTAGGTTATTTCTTATTTGTTTCTTTCTTCGAATATGTAGTGAAAAAATGATTCAAACAACAACAACAACAACAACATGTAAACCGAATAAAAACTCAATTGGCATTTTTTAAGTATATATTTAGGTTTTCTTGAAATCCGTCCCGGAAGATTTCTGGTGCCTACCTACACTAGCCGATGAACAGATAGACTTTGTCTGAAAGCATAAGCTCTACGCATAGATTAAATATGTTAATCGAAAAATAACCTTCGGACGATAAAATGTTACCTAAATCACACATAAACCTAACTAAATCGGGGTTATTTAAGTTTTGAGGTTATTTCACATTTTTCTCAATATCTTGAAAACCCCTGTTTTTATCACAAAAAAAACAATTGGTAAAAATCTTTTGAATATCGAAGAACCCTCCAAAACCACTCTGGCATTGACGCAATACTGTACTGTGGTCCATACTTTCATGGGCATTCTCCTTTGGCACAGACAATCTTAAGACCCTGAGAAAGAACATAGGCTACTTTTTATTGCGAAATATGTGCCACGGGCGAAGCCGGGGCGGACCGCTAGTTCAGAGATAAGTAATTAATATAGGTCTATTCAAGGTTTCCATGTCTGGGCCGTGAAGAAAGGGAAAAATTATTTTTTTTCTAAAAAAGGCTCAATTTGTAAGGAATAAAACTTCCCATAGCCCTGACTGAACCTAAAACACGAAAAAAATTAAATTATTCCATATGACGTCACTATTTACATCATCCTATATTATATGCCAGATATTGTTAGCCCCGCGTAGTAAAGTCAGTTTATACCTAAAATAAATATTAAGTAAGTACAAAGAAAATTTCAAGTCAACGTGCATGTAAGGAGTGGCACCCAATAAAATAGACAGAATGAAACAAAGTGTCGCCTCTATAGCGGTGAGTCAGTGACATCGCATAATCTATGACTGTCTAGCCGTCATTCGCGCGCCCCGCGCCGCCGCGCTTGGCGCACAGATTTTGTTCGTGGTGTCTGCTCCATATTAATATTATCTCAATGTATTTAAAGGTAAATATGTGATTCATTAGGTGTACGGTTTCTGAAAAATGTATGAAGTATAAGCTAAAAATAGATTTTCTTGATATCATGTATGTTTTCATCAAATCCATAAATATTTAAGGCTTTTATAAAGATAGCAGCTCTAGAATATTCTTCAACTGGAGCTCTCGATTTAATTCAAGAAGAAAATCAAAGGATTCCATGTTTATGGCCACTTTTGATTAAACTTGGAGAAGATTATTCGTGAGTAATTTTATCTTAAATACTAGAAATATTTCGTAATAACAATAAAACTAAAAACAAGAAAATATCTAAGTACTTACTTGTAAAATTTCTTTGGTAAATAAATCATCCAGATTGGCCATTAATATTAACTATTATTTTTAACTATTACAATAAAAAATATGTTTTATTACATTTGAATTTGGAATCCATCGTTCAGGAATATTCTTCGTATTTTCTCAATTTCCCGCCAATCGGCGTTTAATATTTCTGATATTAAAATGGAATGAGGCGTTAGACGAATAACCGGATTACTGTGATAGCATTACACAAAGTAAATATATTTATAATTTTACAGAAAGGAATGTTTACAAAAGGAATCAGATCTAGAATTTATTGGGGCATATGGAAAAACATACGAATTTTACATTCCAGAGCAAATTTATAAGCCTTTAGCAATTAATTTGCTTAAACCTAACGGCCAATACGTTCAAGTAAGAATTAATTCAGTTCTTAATATAAAAATATACTAGCTAACCGCCCGCGGCTTCGCTCGCTTTATTATAATCGGTTAAGTGGTTTAGGAGTCCATTGAGGACAAACATTGTGACACGAAATTTATATATATTAAGAAAGATTATAGAGAAGTATCATATGTATTCTTAAATGGAAATATTGTATTTTTCAGAAAGGCCTGTGGCCCTCGGGGAGATTTAGAAAGTTTTTCTTTATCGATAATGTTCTATCAATAACAGCAAATACAACAACAACTGTGTATTTACGGAAAATTATTTTTATTCTGCGGTTGGTTTCGTTCAAATATTTACTAGGCTATATTGGCTTCTTACACTAAAACGTTTCATTAAACTGTATCAATACTTCACGCTCAATAGCTTCAATATTTTGTAGCAAAAATGGTCTTATTCAAGCTTCACTTAGAAAATTGAATAAAAAAACGTCTCAATAATAATTTATAGTTTTATTTACAGTTGGCTTGTATTTACGGATGTGTCTGTTGACTCTATTATGCCTATAGTGTAATAAACACACACAGTTACACTTAAGACCAAATTTTTCGTTGAAACGCATTTCTCTTGTCATCTTGAAATGCGTTTTAACGAAAAGATGTTCTAACTTTAACATAATAATTCGCACGCTGAGAACGAAAGTGACCTAATTCAAAATTTTGCAAAAATGAGTTATACTCATAAAATGACTCAAAATAAGGTATTCTATCATTTAATAAATCAAAAACTATCCTATGTCACCTAGAAAGAGAAAAACACGTATGTTGCGTCTCTTTATAATTTGCGTATTTTATACGTCCCTCCGCTAAAATAGTGACCGTTTTAGTATTATGTCGGCACAGTGATTACATTTCTTAGTTTTAAAGTGATTCAATCCTGATTGCGGCGTTTTTTTACCGAAAGGTAAGTAAATATTTTGTCAATGTTCTAATCTTAAAAAGACCGTTTTTCGTATTAGGTCACCTTCTTACTAAAATGCAGTTTTTGAATTGTGACTTAAATCATATTATGTCATTTTTGTATTATCAACTATTCTAAAGGTAACGACATATTTCACGTTATGCCTAAACTTTATTAAATGCTTTCTTTGTGTAAGTGTATTATGTATAATTAGGCCGTTTTAATAATATTTTGATAAGTTAATTTTATGGCGTATTAAAGTTTATGTCGTTGTTTCAATAATAATTTGTTTAAATATTTATGTTTAGGTCATTATATGAAGAGATTAAAGATGATTTTATATTACAAATGGTTCAAGAAAATGAAAAAGAAAACGAAAAATTCATACCCAAAAAGTTATCATGAAATACAAGAGTTTCCTCGCTGAGTGATCATCATCATCTGAGGCTCTACAGCTGCTAGTGGGCCTTGGCCTGGTCCAGTATTTTCTTCCAGATCTCTCGGTCCTTTGTCTGAGTTCTCCAGCTTTTCACACCAATCGTTCGATCCCATCCAACCATCGGAGTTTCGGCCCATCTGGTTTTCCATAGAGAAGACGCAGAGGTGCCTTGTTGTCGTCCATACGTGCCTCGTGTCCGGCCCAGCGTAAACGGCTTAGTTTTATGGTCTTTATGACATTCGGCTCCTCGTACATTTCATAAAGCTCATGGTTATACCGCGTTCTCCAATGTCTATTTTCCAGCACAGCACCGAAAATCCGTCTAAGGATTTTTCGCTCGAACACCAGCAGGCAATCCTCATTTTTTTGCTCAGGACCCAACTTTCGGACCCGTATGTTCTTAGTAGGGTCTTTTATAGCAGTACCTTTATGTTTCGGGATAGCAGTTTCGAACGAAAATATCTTAGAAGGCCGAAGCAGCCATAATTCGTTTACATATTTCTGCAGATATTTCGTTCTGGTTTGTTATTAATTATGCCAGGTACATAAAGTCACGTACAGCCACGAATGCCTTGTCGCCGATGACAATATCCTACCAAGTTTCGTAAGTAGCTTTCAGGTATTCTGTTTTGGCAGTGTTGACTTGTAGACCGGGCTTTTGGGCAGTTCGTTCTATAGCAAGATATGCGTTAACAGCAGTAGAGGATCACTGCTGGTAGCGTCCTCGCGATCCAGGTCTATGTCATCCGCGTATCCCAGTATTTGTATCTATTCGAAAAATAGTGCCCGATATCTCAATTTCTGGAATCTCGGATGCATTTTTCTAAGGCTATGTTAATCAGAAGGCTGGAGAGCGCATCACCCTGCCTAAGGCCTTCCATTGCCCTAAAAGGTTCCAAGATACTGAATGGATCCGAACGACGCTTTGTTATTTTTTTTTAACATCATTGCTGTAAGTAACACCAATTGTGGTGGAATGCCGATCTCAGTCAACGCTTGGTACAGGAAATTTCAGTGAACATTTTTGTATGCATGATATTATGAAATCCACGAAAATAATATGACATTGAACACAAGTGTTTTTTTTTTTCAAGAATCTGTCGCAAGGCGAAAATCTGATCAGTAGTCGACCGGTTAGGGCCCCAAGCGCACTGGTAGTCGCCTAGTTTGTCTTCTGTGTATGGAGATATTCTATTGAAAAGGACATAAGCGAAGATTTTATATGCCGTGTTTAAAAGAGATAAACCGTGATAATTCTGCAATCAAATATGTCACCTTTTTTGTGCAGTACACGCCGCTGTATATACCCTATATTACAGCGGTGTTCCTCTCATCGGGCGTATTAGATTATATTAGAAAAATTTAACTTTAATTTTTCTTATGTCACTGTGGCAACCCTGTACTTAGTCTGTGGTTCTTGTACCTATGCAATGTGTAAAGCAATGTCCTTTTAGAAAGAATAAACAAAATTGTGCTAAATAATCGTTGTTATCATTAAAACCCATAACTTAACAGGGCGTCGTTTCAGACTTCCACACCTGGACTATCAGCTCGTAAAATTTCTCCTTAAAGCAAGTTTTATTTTAGCAATTCCACAGAGATGTTATCAGTTCCTAATGGCCAATTTAACTTGGTCTATTTGTAGGCAGAGAGATATCTGGGATGTTAGTATAATTTTGTATGGAAGATGATGTTTCAGCAGTTTCTGTGCTATTTAGCAGTTCTTGGAAGTACTAATTCCATCTTTTAATAATATCGTTCTTACTACATATTTAGTAGCTCGCCATCTTTACTTTTACAAGCTGAGGTTCTAGGTTTGAAATCTTTCCTACCTCTATTAGTTTTGATAGAGCTAAGTTTCTCGAGTCCTTCCTTGAGTAACTTTTTGCAATCTCTTCAAGCTGGTTGACATCAAAACATTTCTTCTTCTTTCTCTTATGTAGTTATTTTTTTCCTTCGTCGCGCTTTATGCTCTCTCTCGTCTGCAAGTGCAAGTGTAGGTCTGCTGTAACGATAGGTATGCTTCATTCTTTTCGTTAGTAACCTTTTGGCATTCGTCGTAAAACCACTTGTTGCTGCATCGTATCTCATTACCTAGATCTTCACTCGCAGCTGTTAGAAGAATTTGACTTAGTACTTCAATTAAATTAAACAAAAAAAACAAAAAAACTAAACTAATAATACCAATATTAGAGTTTTTTGCCCCATACGTATTAAGTAAATAGTAAAAATAAGTCTTGAAACAAACAATAAATATAATTTCTTAGTTAACATTTGGTTTCATTAGACTACTTCTCATTAATATTTTAATACTAAGTTGACATAATTCAGGTTACGTCCAAATGCATGCATAGTAAAAAAATACTAAAGTGACTCATTCCCAAACTAGTCAAAGACGATTTACAAGTTTTCAGTACTAAAGTGACGCAATATCTAATGGTAATTTTTAAAAAAAGATAAAAAATATTTAAATTTAATTTTATTTATTTTTTATGGGTTGTATGTTTGGACAATATCCTCTAAAATGATATCAGACTTTAATATCCTATATAACTTTGCATGCGAACAAATTATGACATGATTTGTAAATAGTTCTGTAAATTACGAACACTTTTTTGATGATTCCCAAAAATCAAGAATTTCGTTTTAGGTCACTTTCATTCTCAGCGTGCGATATACTTACATAATATATTACTTTACTAATTCCAGAGTAGAAAGAAAACAATCTGGTTCACTTAATGTGCATATTTTCATCGAGACGCACTACGCTACAAAATCTCCCCTTTCCCAGGAAATAACCACAAGTCTAGTTGTGAAACATGAGATGGTATCCGCTGGCGTGCTTTGGGGACTGCAAGTTAGCCGCTCATTAAATACTGAGCTTTATTTGATATAAAAATTTTTGCTAATATTTCTTAACCTTTTTACTTTTAATTAGATATACATATATTGCACGTGGATTCAGTTGAAGTCACATAATTTTGGATAAAATTCGCTTTAATGACGGGTGGATGAATTATAAACTTTTACCTAATAGCTTTGAGATAAATGGTCAATTTCTGGCTTTCAATCTTGTCTATGTTTTGGAAAGTTTCTTTTGTAAGTATATATATTATTTTTATTTCCTTAGGTTTGGGGAGGAGTTCTTAGTACGGTGTTAGCTATTTACGCTATGATTCAATGGCGTGGTGTAGTACAAAGAGGTGGAATGCAAATTTCCATCTTACCCCTTCTTTCTGGTTGCGTAGCGGATGGCTTATATTTTGTGAGTTTGATACTAAAAAGTTTTAAAAATAACTATGAATATCAGTTCAGTAGTTTTTTTTATTTTTTATTCTAATTGATTTAAATTTTTCTTATAGGCTGCATTATTATCGACTCTCCACGCGTTGGCCGCGGAGGCAGGAACGCTCGGAGTGACTCTACCTTTGTCACAGAACGAAGAGAACGCAATCAAAGCAATCACTATAGCTGTTTTAGTTTTGAAGGTATTTCTATTTCCTAAAGCGTTTATGTATAACCTAGTAATAGTGAATTAAATTTAAGGCGTTAATGTATTAATAAAAATAAAATTACTTATTTATGAAAAATTTAAGTTGTTTGTTAAAAATTATTTCAATTCCGATGATATAATTATTTCGAATTACTTTTTAGATGATCAAAATAGCTTGGATGAATTGGAAACAATGCCAATGCGATATTTTCTTTATTGATTGGTCTCAATATAATCCACCTGTACGGGGTAAGTGTTGATTTATTTATATTTAATTAAAATTATATATGTATGTTTATCAGTCATCTGGTTTCATAACACAAGCGAAAGCTTAGTACGGGATCAGATCGTGCCGTGTGTGAAAATTGTCCTGAAATATTTATTTAGAATTTTCTCTTATCCTTGTTTTGTTATTGAGCCCACTGGGCACCGACAACCAAAGATAATGTTATAATACTATACTAGTACCTAGAGCATGTACAAGAATTTATTTAGAGATTAAAGTTTTATTGTTACAAAAATAAAATGTAGAGGTATTATCGAATTTCGCAGAGACGGTCCTAAATCCGGCAGTAGGTATAAGATTTTATTAGGAGCACTTTCTACACAATTCTTTTCGACATTTTATAATTTGATACCTTATGATCTACAAATCAATGTTTATCCTTTGTTATCCATAATTTTGTTTTCTTTATAGATGACTAGCGGTCCGCCCCGGCTTCGCCCGTGGTACATATTTTGCAATAAAAAGTAGCCTATGTTCTTTCTCAGGGTCTAAAGATTATCTGTGCCAAATTTCATCAAAATCGGTCCAATAGTTTATGAGCCTATTCATTACAAGCAAACAAACAAACAAACAAAGTTTTCCTCTTTATAATATTAGTGTAGATTATTTTTTTCATTGAGACTGGCGTAGTATTTTGTAAAGTGAGTTAAAATGATTGGCAAAGCAATTTTCAGATTCATCAAAAAACAATAACACATATGATTGGAGGTCTGTGTTATTAGCGCGAGAATGGATGGGAATGCAAACAGTACGACGGGTCAGTCCCGTGGCTACGATTACCTTTACCTTATTGATATTACAAGTAAGTTTAATTTTAAAAAGAAAGAAAAACGTTCATTTAATGGCACATAGCTACGACATTACGAAAACAATATAAAAAATAATAATTATATGGTATTTAATTGGCTTTTATTATAGTTTTACTTTTATTTCGATTAACTCACGCTATCGCTTTGACCTAATTTCTAGAAGTAAGAAAAATTCTGGGATAAGTTTTAAAAATCTTTATTCCCTCGAGTAATATGAATATCACAATTTTCGGATATATAGGTAACTAGAGGTCCGCCCCGGCTTCGCCCGTGGTACATATTTCGCAATAAAAGGTAGCCTATGTCCTTTCTCGGGTATCAAAATATCTCCATACCAAATTTCATGCAAATTGGTTCAGTAGTTTAGGCGTGATTGAGTAACAGACAGACAGACAGAGTTACTTTCGCATTTATAATATTAGTATGGATGTAAATTAGTCGACCTAATTCTATACAAATTCCAGACTAGATCAGTCCTTTGAAATTAAATTTTATTCGTAATAAATGAAAATTATTATATTATTCAGGTGTCTTCTTTTTGTCTCAAGTGTTAAATTTTTAAGAAGTTAGTGACGATTTACCACGTCTTGCTGATCATGTCCTATTTGATAAATATTCATATATTATTTTTCATTTAACTGGTATATATAAGCTAAACAGTAGGTACATCAGTGAAACCGGCCCTTATCCTTTTACTAAATAAAAATAACGTTAAATTTATTGTTAAGGATTAATATTTCCCAGATACTAGATGGTTGGCAGTCATATCTACCGAAAAGTGAAGGCTACACCTGGGTCATTGGATCTCTATCCTGGTGGTTATCTTACACCATAATATTTTCAGTTAATTGGATAAAGCATAGATTCTTTGCTTCTCCCACTTCAAGGCTGACGAAGATTTGTTCTGGTGTAGAAATGTCGTTGTTAGTGTTTCAAGAGGAACATTATGCACATTATGTCCATGGAAGGTGAGATTTTAGTTTTGAGATTATTAAATTTGTTGAGTTCGTCGTATATATACCTACGTCCAGGAGAACTTGTGTTGCCAAACCTAATGTTTATATGCAAGTTGGTAAAAAAATAAGATAAAAATACAATAAACTTTGTTAGCATTGAAATACTACTATAACTTGAAGATCAAGTTTACCGTTATAAATTATGACCTTCCGCTATTTTGTTTACGTATTTAATTATTCATTAAAAGACAGAGACGGTCATAGTTAAAAATAGATATCGATCATCGCTTTAACGAGTTATATTGGGATACCTAATATGATAATTATTAACACTTGAAATAATCTCTATCTCAGTGTTTGTTTTTAGAAGCGATGAAGGCGGGGGTAGTTTGAAAATACCAGGACCTTTGGCAACTTGCCGTCTTGTATGTGCACCACAAGTGAGGTATATTTTATTTAATAATTAATATGTTTAATAATATGTTTTATAGAATTCTATTATCGTTATTATTTATTTAGAGAATGAATGAGCACAAACAATTACGATGGAGTGTTTAAATTTCTCTTTGTTTTACAGAATCGTTTACAAGAAATTAGCAAACACGCAATACGGTAATTAAAACATTAATTTATGCTTGTTTTATTAATATAGAGAAACTCATTATCTACAGATGAATTTTGTTTTATTCATTAATTCATTATGTACGTAATTTATTTTATGTTTTAGGGTTAGGTGATAATGAATCAAATCGGATACTTCTATCACGTTTTTTGGCAGCATTCTTCGAAAGGGTGAGAATTCTAATAACTGAGATATTCTACTTTGAAATGTTGTTAAATCGTAAATATTGTTAACTTGCCATATCTACCTACTTATATTTTTTATGTTGAAACAAAGGTTTAAATCTAATTAATTTAAGCAATAAAATCAAACCATAAACACAATCATATTACCTAATTAAAATCTGCCACCATCTCTATGGCAATAATTTTTTTTCAAAGTTTGTTTAATAGTTTTTTATAAACACTTTCAGGCTCTGGATGGTTTAAATTGGGTTGCCATAGAGCGAACTATACTCGAAAGATTACTAGATGTAGAGTTAACAAATAGAGAGGGTAGTAATACCAGCACTTTGTTGTATGATTTAGATAGTAATATACCATCTTGCTTCGCTGTAACCTGGTGAGTTAAGATATGCATAAAAATATTAATTTATAAAGAAATAATATTAATTTATTCGATTATTATGTGTATTTTGAATTGAATTTCTGTATGCGCGTTGAGAGTAAAATTTCAAGGTTACGTCATGTCGACAGTACCGCCAAAGAAGTTTCACTTCTGACACGTGTTCTGACGCTCTTTTTTATGAAATTTGTCTTTTATTCAAATACAGAAACTTAAAAAAAATCACATTCAGTTGAATATACCTAATAAAACATATTAAACATTTAATCAAATTGTATTTTTAATAGCCGTATACAACTGTAAACATTTTTTTTTTCATATTTCACGGAAAGGTTTCACGAGGAATGGACGCTGGCAACATTTGATGCTATGCTATTTGGATGCATTTTACTGACTACGGGACATGTTCTGATGGCTACTCTGATTACTCTTCTCTTATGGCAGGTCGGTAGTAGTTTTCAGGGATATAAAATCACTGATCACATAAGATTTCTCGCATTTAAGACAGATGCAATAATATAAAATATTTTGGCTTTTATTTCCAGATTATGAAGCAAATCCGCCAATGGTTTACTCATAGAAACCTACGGAACAAAACGGATATTGAAGTAGTTTAATCCATACAGATTATAAATGATTTGCAAAGATTCTAAAAAGTTTCTTACCATAGTACATTTGGTTCTTTTGATTAGTTTCTCACTTGTTGGATATGGTGAAAACAATATTAATTCTGAGATATTGTTAAAAAATACAATTTTTTCTAGTACAAGACGACCTACGAAAGAAGGTCCTCTTTACAACTTTATAGTGAGTATGTGTAATGTTCTACTCGAGGATTTTTCAAGTAGAAGGATTCCTAGTTATATGAAAGTGTTGCGGAAGAGTTTAAAAGGTTTAGGATCCGGATTTCTACAGAAATTAATGATCAAAAGATGCCGCCAGAAATTATTAAAATTATCGATTTACACGGGAGCTGTGATTAAGCCCAAAATTAAACAATTTCTGGAAATCATAAAAGAAGATAAGCCACAGAGAAAAGAATTATTTAATGTTCTAAATGCAATATACAGCGTTGGTGATGACAACAAAATGGATAATTATATTTATGTTATGAAAAAGTACGGTTACTGGGACAAAAGTCATATTTACATTCAGACCAGGATCATGTTTAAAAAAATCATATTTGGGACAATTAATAAACAAACAAGAAAAGTAAGAAATGATATTCAACTCAAATTTAAATTGGCTGTAATTGAATACATGAAGGATCGGCAATTATGATTTGCTTAATAATTATTACTATGATTAATTAGAAAGCATTGCGTGAAATGAAAAACTTAGCTACAGGTAGGTATAACTTGTATATCGAAATAATGCAGGTTCACGTAAGATGTATGAGATTTATACTTTTTGTAACGACTCTAAACATTTACGTTAAATATTTTTCGATAGCCGATGCTAAAACAGGAAGAAACGTTATTTCATTACAAGTAATAAACCCAAATATTCTAAGAACGAAAATAATTTTTGAGACATTCCTAAAGAACTTTTTAGATTTGTTGACGACGGAGTTTCCGGAGAAGAAACTTAGAAAATATTGTAGAATTTTATCCAAACAACTAAGTTCTTTGGAGTTCAAGGATGCTAGAAAACTGGCAAAACATGTTAAATCTCTATCACATATGTATCAAGACGAAATTAAGAATGAATTGAAATCGTATAGAAACGAACTCGACATTGCTACAGAGCATAGAACAGCTTTCTTTGAAGCCATCAATGAAGCTTTTACACTGAGAGAACCTATGCAATTTAATGATTACTTGTATGATTTAAAAAATTATGGCAGCGAGGATAAATTATACATAGATGAAGAAACAAAAAATCTTCTTAGAAATGTTATTATTGGAAGTATTCAAAAGTTAAGCGGAAGGTCACAAGATGATATAGCAAAGAAATTAAAAAAAGCAGTAAGGGAATTCAATGGCGAATCCTTATCATCATCAGTTTCGGTTTCAGATTCATCATCATCATCAATATCATTATCAGATTTTTATATTTTATAAGATTCATAGGAGTTAAGGAGATAATAAATATGGGATAAACTTTACGTATATTCTCTGTCTACCTTAGAATAAATAAATAAATAAATAATTATTGTAAGTTTTTTTTTACATACAATACTCTCTCATAACCTTAAAAACGATTTAGAATAATTTAAAATGTAACAATTTTTTAATGTTATGGAAAATAATTAAATTGTTTCAGCGTTGGTCGTCATATTGTATTGTATTATTATGCCAAACTTTATTATTTTAATATAGTACTTAAGCTTAAACCTTAAATATATAATCGAACCTACAATACGAATAGCTTACGAATAGCTTTTGAATTTTATACAATTTGAATTTATTTGTTAGTAGATAATACATACCTAATATTATTATTGTATTAAGCAGAAAATTAAGCGGCGAATCACTTGGATTTGTGTTGCTATAAGATATTAGTTGGCTGCGTTACTCGCTCTAATTAATTATTTTTCTGTTATCGAATTGAAATAAAATGAACATAATGTTTATTAGGTATATGAATTAGGGGAAACTTGCCTAATTCGTACCACTTAAGGAGAACCTCAAAAATTTTGGAAATGAACAATGATACAAAGTTATTTATATTAAGTAATTATAATTTCACTAATGTTCTATTAGTATTTCAACAAAAAATAACATAAATATTATAAACTTCTGAGAAATAAACAATTTTCAAAAACTTAAAAAAAGTACGATTTAAGACCATTCATCTTAAATCGTACTAGTATATTCTTAAATCGTACTTTGAGATCCTATCATTGGTTTACAGTCTTAAAAATCACAATCTTAATAATCTTCTCCTCTTTTTCTTAATTTTAATGTACCTAGATTAATTCTTATTAATACAGCGGATGGTCTTTACCAAATCCTGACATCAGCGCAATAATAACATTTTGTTTTTTAGTTGTCCCTGCACATAGCTCATGTAGGTAATTGTGAAGTATGGGTAGGTACCCATACTTCACAATTACCGCATTTAATCATGTTTTCTTTAACGTCTTCTTGACATATTTTGCAATACCAACTGTCATTTTCATCTTGTTCTTGTTTCTTTTTCTTGTTTCCTTTTTGAGGTGTTTTCGTTCGTTCGTACAGGTACGTTTTAAGAAGTTGCTGCGAGTACGAAATAGGCACAAGTATCAAAAGAATTTCAAATTTGCCGCAAAAAAAACTGTCAACGAACAAGCCGGCTTTACTATGTGAAATATATTCACAAATATACGCATAAATATAAAATAAACAGTTAAACAACTTATGAACGGTATACTTGGAAGACAGTTCTTGTGAAGTGTGCGAAAAAATTACTCAAAAAGTAAGAAAAAACTTACTTGATAAATATTTTAGTCGGGAGCAACGTAACAGGTATTTATTTGTCACATGGCAATATGGCCGACTATTATTGACATTTTATGCCACCAGAGGCGCTGGTAACTATTACCCAAGCCGAGATATAGACGAGGTACGATTTAAGCGCAGGTACGAATTATGCAAGTTTACCCTAAATAGATAAGTCAACAAAAAATATTTGTTTGTATTTGTTTTTTTTAATACCTAAATTAATTGTTTCTTAATAATTTATTACAATAATATTTGTACACCAACATTTTTCAACAGGGTGTATGAATGAGCTCGCCAAGGCAGTTATAAGCTCAGTTATAAGGGTCAAACCACAGATATATAAACATTACTTGTGGGCAAGAAGCTTATATCTAATACACTGGAGATTGCACTAGGAACGTTGACTTGTCACGGGAAGGTATGACCTTGAATGACGCCTGGTTGTTCCTTCATCCCGTTCACATCAACTTGCCAAGTTAGGTGTGAAAGGGACAAAAAATAACCAGGCGTCATTCAAGGTCATAACTTCCCGTGACAAGTCAACGTTCATAGTGAAATCTCCAGTGTATTAGATATAAGCTTCTTGCTTGTGGGTCAAACCGTCAAACGGGATCCTTTATACTGAGACTTGGCTTGTCTGTCTGTCTGTCCGTCCATTGATCACCACTCATTACTTACGCTGTATCCTTGGCTGTATCTCATGAACTGTGGTACTAAGATATGTGAAAATTTCAGAGATGTTTTGCGTTGCCGATATAACATTTAATAATATAAAACAGAATATTTTTGACGTGACAACGTCTTAAATTAGGTTGCGGCTGGGAGTCACTTATGAAAAAGTGTAACGCTCGGTAACGTTACGATGAGTCACCGAAAGAGGCACGCGGGCATGGTTAGCCCGCCTAAGAGCGAGAGAGACAGACATAAAAAGTCGTTGTCACGTAAAACTTTCGCCCGTATACCGACTTTACAGGCAACCAATTTTTTTTATTAGTTACATAAAAATCGGTAAAAAATTCACATTACCGATTTATAGTAGTCATAGACAATTGAGCAAAAATATGGCAACACTGACATTATCGATAGTGAACAAATGAAATACGGCAACGTCACGCATTCATGAAGTTGTTGAAGTGAATTGTGAATAGTCATTCGGCGTTTTTGAAAAATTTGTAAATTAATTAATTGAAACTTTATTTTCTACAAAAAAAATGGCTGATAACAAAAGGTAAGAACTAATACAAACTTTTAAGAAATTGTATTACATCAAGTGAAGCATAAATAATTTCATTTGCTGTAATCACAGTATCAAAACTTCGAATTGGCTTGTCATCATGTCTAACAAAGGCAATTCTGCATCTAAAACAGAAGTTATTGAATGTTATTACAAATGATAGCTATTTTCTAGACACTATTATTTGTTTGCAAGGCAATGCTAGTGAGTAATTGTAGTAAATTAGGGTCGCCCATAATTTTGGGTTATGCTTAATTGTTTTCTGATGTTTTCTTGTAGCCCCGATGATCTTTCCACTGCGATCCTCCGCCGCAAGGATAGGCCAAACCGTTTGATCGTCGAAGAAGCCGTCAGCGATGATAATTCAGTTGTTGCGTTATCACAGGTCAGTCCTTTGTCATTCTTTTCTGTACATTGACGCCATATATACGCTTAGATACACTAGTTATCTCGAATTGTGATTATTTATTTTATTTTCACAACTTTTTCTATTGACTTGTACCTACTTCACAATTCATTAAATGTAATCAATTTTGGAATGGTGTTCAAAGGTCATTGACCTAAGTTCTATTTAGAACTAAAATAAGCCATACAAGCTGCACCAAGTACATGAGACCTGTCGCTTGATGATAGGCTTAATAACTCTGCCCCTGGAATCATAGACACAATAGAACTAAAAGAAATGCGTAACATTCCTATTGTTTATTGTGTCGTGGACCAATCGGGCCGCTCGGGGCTCAATGGGTTAATAAGTATAAAAAGATTTACTAGTTGAAAAGACAAGTTTGCATAATGCATTTGGCTATGTCACGATAAATACCCATCCTATATAAATATTATATAGGATGGGTATTTATACTCAAATTTTGCTATAATTGTCGATAATATGCTTGAAAAAATTATAAACCTATTGTAAATATAAAGCATATACAATTGGGTACATTTAAAATAAAGAATGAAACTAAACTTATAAGGAAATTGCTTGTCATTGTAATAACGGCTGAAATGCTGATGTAATAAGCCATCATATATGAAAATCGATTATTTTTATGATCTAAACATGCTTAGGGACAGATAGTGGGAAGCGACTTTGTTTTATACTATGTACCTAGTTATAACATATACAAGTTAGGTTGATCTTTTTACAGATGTAACTTTTTCTGACAACATAACCGCAAACGAAAATATTATTTTCTTAGTAATAATGATTTTAAAAATTGTAAAAATATTAAAAAAATACTTTTATAACACAAAAGTCCCCAAAGATTCAAGTGTTATCTGAAAATTTTAAGACTTTATCGCTTCAAAGTAAAATTTATATAGGAACACTGAAAATAATAGAAATTTGTACAATGTTTCATCAGTCAGATGGATCGGACACAAATAACAGGCAGTAACTGTTACAAATATGGATTTAAAAAAATGACAATATATAAGAATACCCTTACGAATCTCATAAAAAGGCTTGCTTGTGTGAGTGAACCATTTCATACATGTTGTATGAAGTTTCCCTACTGGTTTTATCTGTATATTGTGATAATGCTTTTATAAAACAATCTATAATATTATTCTATAAAAACATTACATAACACAAATTTTTGTAATAATCTAACAGGTGGCAACAGAAATTCCTAGTATTAATTTCCAACGACAAAGTAATACATTTTTATATAACAGCTTTGTTGTTGTTCTTAGGTTTATTTTTTTCAGTTCAATAAATGCATGTACTTAATAGTACATACATTTATTGAACTTCGTATACTTTGTTTCAAATTTATTTATTTCAATGAATACATGAACCTTCTAGAAGCTTATTTTTGTGTTTAATCATTTCGTTCAGGCAAAAATGGAGCAGCTCCAACTGTTCCGCGGCGACACAGTGCTCTTGAAGGGCAAGCGGCGCAAGGAGACGGTCTGTATCGTGCTGTCGGACGACAACTGCCCCGATGAGAAGATACGCATGAACCGCGTAGTGCGAAACAACTTGCGCGTGCGGCTCTCCGATGTGGTGTCCATCGCACCCTGCCCGTCAGTCAAGTACGGAAAGCGTGTACACATCCTGCCGATTGACGACTCAGTTGAAGGTTTGACTGGGTAAGTGGGAGCATTTCTATTTCTAGCACCAACATTTTAAATTATATATCATATAAATTTAACCTTTGAGTTGTTTATTGATATTTCATAATTTTAAACATCACATTGCATGTGTGTAACATTCCTATTGTTTGATACTTTCAAGGTTTTTTGTTATACCACACTAACAATAACTGCCTGACTGATTGGTACAGTGGTTAACATTGTGAACAATAAATACTGAAGCTTCTAGGTTTTAACTCTAATTAGATTGATAAAAATAAAAATGACTAGGAAGAACCGCCCAAATTTTGAAAAACAATGTAATGGAACTGTTGTCGAAAACACGATTTTGACATCTTGAAATAATTCCAGAAACCTCTTCGAAGTATACCTAAAGCCGTACTTCATGGAGGCGTACCGTCCGATCCACCGCGACGACACATTCATGGTGCGCGGTGGTATGCGCGCGGTCGAGTTCAAAGTGGTCGAGACTGATCCCGCTCCATACTGCATCGTGGCCCCCGATACCGTCATACACTGCGAGGGAGACCCGATCAAACGAGAGGTACGTACTACGTTGTAACGTTTGTGTATAGGAAGGGGTTAGGGGACTCGTAATAGATGACAGTTGTATGGTTGCAGAATAGATTAGATATGTAGGTCAGTTATAGAATGGGTCGAATGTTTTTAACTTTGATAAAGGCAGGAAGTTTTTAGATTGAGATAAAAATAAATTAACATAATATCATTAATTAGTTTTATAGAAAATATTAACTTTGCAATTTTTTTTGTAAAGTGTAAATTTAGGTCTAATGTTCCACCAATGCACTTACCTACCTGTTTTTGTAACTTATCAAGGTCATTCGGTTTGCTATTAGTTAATTGATGTAAATAAAAAATATTGCGGCTTTAGGCCCATCAAATAACATTTTCATATTCTACCCAACTTGAACACGTAGTTATTTCTTCTAACTTCAAACAACCAATTAACCACTAAAATTCACCAAACAGGAGGAAGAAGAAGCCCTCAACGCAGTCGGCTACGACGATATCGGTGGGTGCCGCAAGCAGCTCGCCCAGATCAAGGAGATGGTGGAGCTGCCGCTTCGCCACCCGTCTCTGTTCAAGGCGATCGGTGTGAAGCCACCCCGTGGTATACTCATGTACGGGCCACCCGGTACCGGCAAGACCCTGATAGCCAGGGCTGTGGCTAATGAGACTGGTGAGTGGCTATAATGAAGAATAGGATCTATTAAGCGCCATTTTGTGACGTCATAATATGTGTCGATATAAACAAATAGATTAGCATAGTTAAGCAGTAACGGTTGTATTTAAAATTGATGTAAGAGTCAGGCAAATTAAAAAGAAGTGTTATTGAAATGCAAGAAGGATTTCCAAGTACTTAAATTATATTTTTCAAATTAAAAATAATAATAACTGTAAATGGAGCTGTTTATTATAGTTTATGTAATTTCTAATAACATTGTGTAATCAATTCCCTACATGTCTCATAATAAAGATCTTTCCAATGCTATCATTATCCTTAATGGAATGTCTAGAAACTTTTCAATACATGTGGTAGAACAAAAAATTTAGAATAATCGTCAAGAGCAAAAATATTTAGATTTAGATACATTTCCTATGTAACCATTTTTGTTTTTGCTCTTAATATACCAACTATTCTCCCCACAGGCGCGTTCTTCTTCCTCATAAACGGGCCGGAGATCATGTCGAAGTTGGCCGGTGAGTCCGAGTCGAACCTGCGCAAGGCGTTCGAGGAGGCGGACAAGAACTCGCCCGCTATCATCTTCATAGATGAATTGGACGCAATTGCGCCCAAAAGGGAGAAGACGCATGGGGAGGTGGAGAGGCGTATCGTGTCGCAGCTGTTGACTCTTATGGATGGTGAGTGACTTTTTTCTTTAATAATATTTAGGGTGCATAAAAAATGCTCTGTAAAAAGTTTTTTCTTCAAAAATTTATTTATTTATACTATGAAGTACAAAAGTTTATTTTTGTGGTTTAATTGTTTTTGCTAATGTCTGGTTTAAAATTTTAATGAAATAAAAGAATTGCCTATTGATTGTGGAGCTTTAATAATAATAGTGAGAGGTGAATCCTGAAACCAGAATATTTATTTTAATTTATTTAAAGATCAAACTTGTAGACTTTTTAAATTTATCATGTGAATGTACTGAAACTTTATCTAAGCTACTGTTGCTTTTGTTATGATAGTGTCTTGTATATTATACAGAAACAATTCAAACATGACAAACAAATAATTTCATCCCGTTCCAATTCATTTACAATCCGTACTAAATAAAACCTTTCACTCACCAGGCATGAAGAAATCCTCCCACGTGATTGTAATGGCGGCCACGAACCGTCCGAACTCTATCGACCCGGCGCTGCGACGTTTCGGCCGCTTCGACCGCGAGATCGACATCGGCATTCCCGACGCGACCGGACGGCTTGAGATCCTGCGCATACACACTAAGAACATGAAGCTGGGTGATGACGTGGATCTAGAGCAGGTGATGTGTTATGACGTCATAATTTTGAATTTCAGTAAAAATATAATATGCGTGTACTATCATTATAATCACTTATTATATATTTATAGGAAGTTAAATTAAGATAAACATAAGACTATGTATAAACAAAATAAAATAAGTACAATCTAAATGTATGGATTAAGTGATGTGAAATATTTGTGGTTAAAACAACCATGATAACAACATGTTATATGAGTAAAACCAGCAGTTTTTATCAGATAATCATACAAGCTTTAATTTGTAGTAGTAATGCTAAAAACGTGTTGATAAATAATTGTTACGAATTGCATTATGTTTTCACATAGATCGCAGCGGAATCTCACGGTCACGTGGGTGCCGATTTGGCCTCCCTCTGCTCAGAGGCAGCTCTGCAACAGATCCGTGAGAAGATGGACCTCATCGACCTCGAGGATGACCAGATCGACGCTGAAGTGCTCAACTCGCTCGCCGTCTCTATGGATAACTTCCGTGTAAGTAACTAGATCATACAAAATGCTAGATAACATACAATATAATATGCATACTCTGCTTTCATACTAAATTGAAGAAGGTAATATAGTAATTTAATTGCGAAATAAAATAATTTTAACAAAATGTATTACAAAATTAAATAAAAATAATTAGAAGTGTAACAGTTGTTTATGAAGACAGTTGTTGGGAGCACAAAATGCATTAGTATTCCTTATACTTGTGCTATATTTTTTAAACGAAAATTATTTTGGTGCGTTTAGAGTAAAATTTCAAGGTCGCGTCATGGGGTAAGGCAACGATTTTGGTATCATTGAATTTGCCAAAGAAGTTTCAAATTTTATTTACACAATCTTTTTTATTAACATACTATGTAAGTTTAACTTCTGACACGTGTGCTCGACACACATGCCCTTTTATTAACCTAGATGTATACTAATCATAATATATCTGTGCACAGTATGCGATGACGAAGTCATCCCCATCAGCGCTGCGCGAAACCGTAGTGGAAGTGCCGAACGTGTCGTGGACGGACATCGGCGGGCTGCAGAGCGTGAAGCGCGAGCTGCAGGAGCTGGTGCAGTACCCGGTGGAGCACCCCGACAAGTTCCTCAAGTTCGGCATGCAGCCGTCCCGCGGGGTGCTGTTCTACGGCCCGCCCGGGTGCGGTACGTACCAGTTATATATACTTACTAGCTGCTCCCCGCGGTTTCACCCGCAGTGCTCCGCTCCCGTTGGTCTTAGCGTGATGATATAAAGCCTTCCTCGATAAATGGTCTATCTAACACCGAAAGAATTTTTCAAATCGGACCAGTAATTCCTGAGATTAGCGCGTTCAAACAAATAAACAAACTCTTCTGCTTTATAATACTACTATAGATGTGGGAAATTTGCCGCTCCGGGTCTGTAATAGGAAAATCTGACTAGTTAGGATAGGGTTATCACTGGCTCACCACTACACCCAATTTCTAGTGCAAGTGTACGTCCCAATCGTACCTTTTCTGACGAAAGACGCCCGGTCAAAGACGTCGTTCCCTGAAAATTACTCTTTGCAATTTATGCAACATTTGTACGTAACACCTTCTTTGTTTGATAATATGACTGTTATTAGATATTCTATTTCCTCTTCAGTAATCTTGTGATAGTATATTACAAATAAGAAAGATATAATTTTAATTGTTTTTTTTTTTTGTTCCCTTAGGTAAAACACTGTTGGCCAAAGCCATCGCCAACGAGTGCCAAGCCAACTTCATCTCGGTGAAGGGCCCCGAGCTGCTTACCATGTGGTTCGGTGAATCTGAGGCCAACGTGCGCGACATCTTTGACAAGGTACAATTATTGTGTTTTGTACATTTCAGTTGTAATATGGATGAAGAAAAAGTTCTTGTGAAAAGATAGTCATACTCACGTTAAATCAAACACAAGAAAATACTCAAATATGTACTCTGTGAAGACACTTTTTTCACCATACGTGTTTAGTTTGGATTTAATCAATCCAATTATAAAAAAGGAGGAGGTTATCAATTCGACTGGTATATTTTTTATTTTTTTGTATTCTATATAAAGGTCTAAAAGGTCTGTCAAAATCGACCGAAAATAGCACGATTTGGTGTAAAATTGTAACTTAATCGGAAGAAAAACTAAAATAAATAGCATAATTTACCGTATCTATGTGCATGTTTAGGCCCGCAGCGCGTCCCCGTGCGTACTGTTCTTCGACGAGCTGGACTCGATCGCGAAGTCGCGCGGCGGCTCCGTGTCGGACGCGGGCGGGGCCGCCGACCGGGTCATCAACCAGATCCTCACCGAGATGGACGGCATGGGCGCCAAGAAGAACGTCTTCATCATCGGTGAGTGGACCAAACATCTTACATCTATTATAATATAAAACTCAAAGGTGACTGATATAGTGATCTATCAACGCACAGCCCAAACCACTGGACGTATCGGGCTGAAATTTGGCATGCAGGTAGATGTCATAACGTAGGCGACCACTAAGAAAAGATTTTAGAAAATTTATCCCCTAAGGGGGTAAAATAGGGGATGAAAATTTATCTTCTCCACGCAAGCGAAGCTGCGGACAACAGCTAGTATTTTATATACGTACATATCTCGTTCACTTGAAAAAAACCATAAAGGAGGAACAAAAAATACCATAGTCACAAATAGCACATGATGTAGAAAATCAAATATCTATAAACAAACTAGCTGTTCCGGCGGATTTATACCTTATTGCCCCTTTTTCGTGTTTTCCTTTCCATGTGAACTTGTGCCTTGACATAAGCAGATAAAAAATTATTGATTTCATTGCTGTATTTGCAGAGTCGATTTATTTATTTATTTTATTTATTAGACACATTACAGTTAGTAAAAAATACAAAATAAATCTGATCATAGACTAAGTTACGTCAGTTCATGCCACTGACCAACACAAGCATGTGTGTTCAGTTCTAAATACTATTTAATAACTCAGGCCCCGGAACCACAGACACAATAGAAAATCTATTGTCTTGGACCGATCGGGCCGCTTGGGGCTCAATGGGTTAACTTGCTCTTAAAACTAAACTACAAAAAAAAAAACTAAAAACTAATCATATTACATATGTGCAGGCGCAACGAACCGGCCCGATATAATCGACCCGGCGATCCTGCGGCCCGGGCGCCTGGACCAGCTGATCTACATCCCGCTGCCCGACGAGAAGTCGCGCGAGGCCATCCTGCGCGCCAACCTGCGCAAGTCGCCCATCGCCAAGGACGTCGACCTGTCCTATATCGCTAAGGTTAGTGTCTAAAAGTAGTAAATTTTTAATCTTTTACATAGCTTTTATTGACTTTGAGCGCGGCGACCGAATCAAGACACTTCGTAACGAAAATAAACATAACACGTAGATTTCGGCACGGTGTTCTGTGTTGTATGCGTGCGAGACTATATTGTGCTATGCAATAGCTTTACTGCGGCATTCTCCGAGTGCCACACGTATTTTTTTTTACTATGTTTTGAAATTAACAGGGATGATATAGAAATTTCTTATGTTTACGTGTCTTGAAATAAAAAAAAGAACCGTAAATAGTAAAATGGTAGCGTACACATGGTTTCATTCTTTCACAGTGAATTATGGTTAAAAAAATATCATGTAGATAATAACCATATTATATTTCAGATATTTTAAATTATAGAAATACTAATACATATACATAATATTTTTAATTAGCTGATGACTAAAGCAAATTCCTCGCTAGTGTCTCAGTTTATATGATTAGAGTGTCGAATGGAATGTATGTTTGTTTGTGCAGGTGACGCAAGGGTTCAGCGGCGCCGACCTGACGGAGATCTGCCAGCGCGCGTGCAAGCTGGCGATCCGGCAGGCCATCGAGGCCGACATCGCGCGCGAGCGGGGCCGCGCCGCGCAGCCCGCCGGCATGGACGTCAGTATATACAAATTCAAATAATATACACCATATCCATACTAATATTATAAATGCGAAAGTAACTCTGTCTGTCTGTCTGTTACTCAATCACGCCTTAACTACTCAACCAATTTACATGAGATTTGGTATAGAGATATTTTGATACCCAAGAAAGGACATAGGATAGGTTTTATCCCGGAAATCCCACGGGAACGGGGACTATGTTTTCTTTGTCTGCGCGGGCGATGCCGCGGGTGGTTAGCTAGTTTATTTATAATCGTTTAATCATTATCCTTGTCATTCTTGGTCTTTATTTTACTTCATGCATCTAGAATTCGAGACGAATTCCTAGGTCAACTTGCAAATGTAATTAAAACTTTCTAACTTGAAGGATAGAGGAAAGTACACCACTTGCACGTCGTGGCCAATATTTGGTTAAGAGCTCTACCACGTTGTTTTTTGATAGTCAACGAAATAAAAATCATCACGCCCTGTGTTGGCGGGTTAGTTTCACAAATAAAAAAAAAAACCTACAATATATCGTGCAACTAACAATGGTACGACATTATTATTGAAAGAAGTACTATTGAAAGAAAGAGATATTAATTATTATCAAAAAAATTGGTTAGTAAAGTCGGTTTACTGACGATAGTTGAACGTGACAGCGTCTTAAGGCCGATTGTGCTTCTTTGTCGCTCGTTCCGCGCTCTCGCTTGCACTTCAAGCCTTACATGGAACGCCTCAGAGCGAGGTAACGCCGCATGAGTCATGTTTTTTCGTGCGTGCAGCCGGCTCTATCGAATTATAAGACGTTGTCACGTCAAAAAATTCAATAGGTACACTTTCTCGACCATCATTTATGTTAAGAAACGGCACATTTGTCATTATTACTATAAATTACAATATGTATATGCGTAACTATTTGGGGGTGTGCCGACAGACGGACGAGGAGGACCCGGTGCCGGAGATCAGCCGCGCGCACTTCGAGGAGGCGATGAAGTTCGCGCGCCGCTCCGTGTCCGACAACGACATCCGCAAGTACGAGATGTTCGCGCAGACGCTGCAGCAGAGCCGCGGATTCGGGACCAACTTCAGGTGCGATATATTGATTTGATAGATTTATCTTGTGAACAGTGTACATTTTTTTTTAAGTTAGGATTAGGCAAGCATTTGACCATGGAAAGTGTCGCTTTCCATCGGGCGAAGCGAGCGTGGTCTAGGATGGAGCATGTTTGCCTAATAAGTGTCTATTCACATTTCTCTTGAATAAATCCAGATTGTAGTTTCCGGGAAAAATGGAAGCCGGAAGATTGTTCCACTCCTTACTAGTACGCATAAGAAGGGAAGAAGCGAAACGCTTATGGAATGTCGATGACATAAGGGGAATTGAAATTGTTGCTTTGTTTTCTGATAAGACATGAGATTTTGACCTTAAGATATTTTAGAAAAGATGATTTTTAAACTCAAAAAGATGATTGAAAACCTCAATATGAAAAAGCAAAAAATATGGGCATTGTTACTTTTAGTCTAGTTTTTAACCGACTTAAAAAAAAGGAGGAGGTTATCAATTCGGCCGGTATGTGTTTTTTTTATGGTCTCTGAACCGATTTACGTGATTCTTTTTTATAAATAAATAAAACTAGCAGTGTAGCATAGCTAATGAATATTATTGTTATCAGGTTCCCATCGAGCGGCGGTGCGGCGGGCGGCACGGGCACGTCGGGCGGCGACCAGCCCACCTTCCAGGAGGAGGCCGCTGACGACGACCTCTACAGCTAGACGCGCACTCCGCACCACCATACACACACTACGTATACACACATACACCATACGCGCACGCACTTGTGTCACACTGCACTTGGAACTGAAATGGGGGGGATACGCAAATAAAAAGAAGGGGGTACATATATAAATACAACTATATTGGGGGGGGGGGGGTAGATAGACACACAAATATTGACTAATGTGAATTCTGTTCTTTTTTAGTTATTTGTAATGTTGTTGTTTTAAAAAAAAATTTTGTACAATGGTGTTTTACTACTCGCGTAGAAACAGCCTTTTTGTGCAACTTTTTAAATTCATTTTGTTGATTAAAATTTAATGGCGATGTCACATGTTATAAATAGTAAAATAAATACATGGTGTGTTTTTTAAACTCCTTTAACACTTTGATAGGAATTAAATAGATCTAATGCATTGTGATACAAGTGTATGTTGCAAGTTTTGGTTAAAATCTAAATGGAACGATACGATGAGACCAAAAGTATATGACTCGAATGCCTTTACGGATATTTCTAAACCGCAGGTTCGGAAACATTATTTTTAACACTAAAAAATATTGAATTTCATTGTATCGTTCAGTTTGGAGCTGTAGTTGTGCGGTCGCGAAGCGGTTTTCAGTTTTAGTACTGATTTTATTGTAATTTAAGATATATTCTGTAATTGTATGGGTCTTGGAATGTCACGATGCAGCAAAATTATCCAAAAAGCGGCGCAAACAAGTGCGCGAAGAAATCCTTACTTTAATGTATTTATTTAAGGTTGCTTTGGATTAGTCTAATTGTTTGTGAGGTATGTTACATTTGAACACATTGATTGTTGTTACCTGTAATGGCAGATCGTGTGTGTAGCCGTCGTTTGTCGACATTACACAGTATCGCAGTGATTTTTTAATAAAAGATTTTTATAGATCTAAATGCTGTTTTATTTCTTATTTTCCTCTAGAACTACCTGTGATAAGTCAATATATTATAAGAAATCACACGCGAGACGAGTTAAATATTAGTTTGAATGTAATAAGAATATACTGCGATTGTATACAGCTACCTAATTGATGTAGGTAGTTGATAATAAAACGCAGCAAGTCAACGACTATTAGTAAAGTGAGGGTAGTTGGGTCGAACGTTGCATAAACAACGTCCGAGCCTCCCCCGCCCCCCCGCCCCCCCCGGGCACTACGAGTCAAAGGAATGCGCTACGAGTCAAAGGAAAGCGGCTATTTATAGTATTCGACAGATAAGCAAGTTCAGACACAATATATAGTACGGGAGCTAGCAACGTTTAAAAAAAAGTCATTTTAGTATAGTTGGGTTTTTGATATACTGTTTCTCTTGCTATTTCGGTTAGAGTCCGGGCTGTCTGGCTGGCCGCAGTGGTTGCGTTTATTAGTGCGCATCTTATCTGCACAGGAAAATATCCTTAATTTAAAGTCATTTTTTAACGCGTAATTTTTAATCGTTTGCCTTTAGATAGATCCATCAGATATAATTTTTTTATTGCAAGACGTTTTTTTCGTTGTAAAATAGGTGCCATACGCAATTTTTATTTCAAAATAACTAAAATGTCATCGAAATAAGTGAAATTACATCAACATGATTCCGCTTAAAAGGTAAGTAATAACTTTATTATTTATATTATATTATCCTTTTTTAATACTTATATTGAATAATTAGTAAACTAATATTTTTAATAGATGGTTTCATATTTATTACACTTTTGGGTATAAATATGAATTTGATGATATTTGTATTTTCTAGTGTTTGATTTTACGCGAGTATTATACATTTTGAAATTAAAGACTTGAGAAAATAATACAATGAATAAATCGCGTTTAAAATCCGTTAAAAAGTCTTTAATTTCTTGATGATATTTGGTTTTTATCAAGTTTACATTAACGTCCTATTTGAGGTTCGTTGGGAAAAAGGAGGCGATATGGTAGATTGTTGCAAAAAAACGGTAAATAGTAAAATGAATATTATATATAGTATAAGTAACACAGTGATTACTTATCCTTCACTGGGACTCATGTTGATGGAATTTCACTTATTTCGATGATATTTTAATTATTTTGAAATAAAAATTGCGTCTGGCACCTATTTAACAACGAACAAAACGTCTTGCAATAAAAAATGTATGTCTAATGGATCTATCTAAAGGCAAACGATTAAAAATTACGCGTTAAAAAATGACTTTAAATTAAGGATATTTTCCTGTGCAGATAAGATGCGCACTAATAAACGCAACCACTGCGGCCAGCCAGACAGCCCTGACTGTAACCGAAATAGCAAGAGGAACAGCATATCAAAGAACCAACTATACTAAAATGCTCACTTGTCAACGTTGCTACCTCCTAGAATAATACAGATACATACAGTAAGGAAACTTCATACAAAATGTTCGAAATGGCTCCCCCCCCATCAAGCGTGTTTTCGAGGGTATTGAGGGGGATCGATAGTAGCGGGTGACACATCCATAGATTTTGAATATAGTATGGAAAAAAGTTTAAAGTGATGTCAATTCACATTAAATAAATATAGATTGTTTCAGTTTGTAGCCCTTTCAATAAATATATTTGTAAATACCGTATCTGACTACAAGTTAAAAAGAGACTATTTTTTAATTTCTATAGATATGGCAGCATGAGTTTTAAATTAAGTTGACATATTTTCTACCAAAATGATAGCTACAAATAGTCACTATTAGGAGTCCAGTCTGTTCAAAGGTCGCATCTATTTTTACGCAATCTAGAAGAGCATGAAAATATAAAAAAAGGAAACCTTAAAAAAATCTTGTTTAAATTTATGTGCATAATTACGTAAATATTAGGGAAGAAAAAGATAGATAGTATAATTATTGTATTTTTATCGATACGTGGCGTCTCCACTTTGTCAAGCACTAAGCCTGTCAAACTATTTTCTTTTTCTTCCTAAAACAAAAAGGTAGAGGTTCTATGCTCGTATAATAATAATTTTAATTTATTTTTGCATATTTTGTGTTTTTTAATTTAATTTAATTTATCGAAGGCCGAATTGATAACCTTCTCCTTTATTTTTCAAGTCGGTTAAATATCAAAAAGTAACAGCCCTATAGCACAGACTAATAATAATATACTACGTATACAACCTATAGCTATACGTCATAATTTCATGGGGGGGGCTTAGTTTCCTAACTGTATGTACGTAGTACATATCTGTCAACTGTGGTTCAGATATGAAATAATGACAAGTATTCTGTATTGGTATTCATCTACAAAAATAGACTTCTAACAATACCTCTAGTTATAAAAGTATCTTGTAATACATTTATTTTATTTAATAATACCATAATATTGAAAAGATCAAAATATGTAGTTACGTTTAAAAAGTTACGACAACACTTTCTAATAATTTCCTATATTTTCAATAACTACTAGACGATTTTATTTGAATACATAATTGAATTTGTCTTAAAAGTTAAACATAAAACGGTACTGCCGCTTATAGCGATAAAACCGCCTTCTGTACAAGTTATTGTTTGTATCGCCTTTTTTACGATATGACATATCATACATACATTGTATTCAGTGTGTAATAAAAAAAAAAAAAAAATTATTATTGTACTTCAAAAATCTTTAAAAAACTTTCTACTTTCTTGCCGATTCTTCTCTGTAGAAACGACAATCTAAAAATGTAAATTTATAAAATCCATACTAATATTATAAATGCGAAAGTAACTCTGTCTGTCTGTCTGTCTGTTACTCAAGCACGCCTTAACTACTGAACCAATTTGCATGAAATTTGGTATAGAGATATTTTGATATCCGAGAAAGGACATAGGATAGGTTTTATCCCGGAAATCCTACGGGAACGGGTTTTTCTTTGAAAACGCGGGCGAAGCCGCGGGCGGAAAGCTAGTACTTAAATAAATATGTACTTATAGCAAATATTATATCTGAGGATTAATATTGTGGATAATATTGTTTAGAGCTTAATCTATATTTCGTTTGTCTGTATTGATTGCATGTTTCAGCTAATTTTACATGCGGGCGGAAAGCTAGTTTTACATAAATAAGTTCTTGAGTTTGAAAGAACGAAGGTTGGTTTTAAGAGATACATTAAAGTTATCTGGTACAATTATAACGTTAGAATCAACAGTACAGGGATCAATTCCCGATGGAGATTCATAATGAGGTGCAACAGGGCGTTGAAAACTTTTACATTTTTGCGTCTAAACAAAAACGCTCGTAGACAACACGAAATTCATCTACCTAGCTAGATGTTTTAGTTTTTTTGTCAATGCTATGGTTTATAAGAACAGATATTTACTTATGTCTTTAAAGATTCAGACTTTCCCATTTAAATACCGATCTAAATGTTAGTAGGTACTATTTATAAAGGTAAATAAAAAAAGTCCAGTTATACAACTCATGTCACAAGATTGGCTGAATCGTTTTTAATGAACCGCTAAACTACTTCCGCGCTCCTGTACTGAAATTAAAATACATTTTACAAAAATATATTCCGTGTCTCCTCTAGTACCTCCGTGTACCTATAATGTAGGTGATTAAACATATTTTTCGGTTCCATAAAAGGTACGTCTGAATGTGCCTAGAATTTCGAAGGTTGACTCTAGAAGAAGGTAACCATGCCAAGACTTAATAAAACTTTTATGGACATTGCGTCGAGTTCGTTCCATTCCAATTGAAACTAAGAGGAAACATGAATTATTCAAAAACTACTCCACCTATTATTTTCACCAATTCGTTCAGAAGCAGAAAGCTACATGTTTCCCGAGTCACTTGGCCTATATTTAACTAGCTTTGCCCGCGGTTTTAGCATTGCTTCGCTCCTGTTGGTCTTAGCGTGATAATATACAGCCTTCTTCGACAAATGGGCTATGTATCTATAACACCGAAATAATTTTTCAAATCGGACCAAAAGTTCCTGAGATTAGCGCGTTCAAACAAAAACAAAAAAACGACGTGTGGCATTCGGGGACTGCCGCGGCATGCTATGCCTTTGTAGCGACACCTCGCTCTGAATCGCGCAAGCGAAATTTTTTCGGTACAGAGCTATATATACAACTTTCCGACATCATCCATTGGGGCCATAACGGCCGGCCAGTCGAGTAGACTGGTCGAGAAACCTCCTTTTTCGATGGAGGAATTCCACCTTCCTTCCTCCACACTTTCAAGCCACACCTCCGACCGTCGGAGTGGGGAGCGTGAGGTTTTTCGTTACGGAATTTCTCGATTCGGTCCCCGCGCTCAAGGCCCGCGATAGAAGCTATGCAATAGCTTAAAAAAAAAACTCTTCAGCTTTTTAATATTAGTAGGTACTTAATTTCCTATAGATTTCATTTTTATCCTGTGTCATCTCGGGACGAGCGACTTGTGCCTACTGCCTAGCAGAACCGCAGTTTAGTAAAAAGCATACCTATCCATTTGTTACTTCCAGGAAAATTTTGAGTATACATACAGCAGACTCAACAGAAGAAACGCACTGTGTACCTAGTTTTATTACAAAGTGCTAGCTTAGCTTTAGCTTTTTTTCTTTGAAGCTGGCGGAAAACTAGTTAGGTAAGTAACTATACCTATTATTACTATTGTAAAATAGTAGGTTTGTAGTTAAATACTTACTCTACTTTTTTAGTAGTTACCTAAGTTTTCTTGAAAAAAAACTTAAGTAGGAAGTTCTTACATTACGTTGTATAATTTTGAGAGTTTTTTGAGAGTTCCATGTTTGTAACTTGTTTGTAAATCTGTGTTGTAAATAATTGTAGTTAGTTAGTTTTATTATATAAAAACTTATAACGTATTGCCAGAATTCATGTCAAAATTAAAAAGCTATTATGAAATTATCATGACAATTTTCTGAGTATAGGTACAGCTTGGGTACAGCTTTACAAATGAAACCTCAGATTCTTTTATAAAATAAACTTTTAAAAATGCCAAGGCTTAGTGACAATTACTACCAAAGAAAATGTTACTTTGAACGGAACCAAGTACCGACCCAAACCGTGATGAAGAATAAAATGACTCCAGCACTTGCTAATGTGTATTTCAAATCAATGACTCCCAAATTAAAAGTACTGGCAGGCCTTGAGCCCCCTATGAAGGGCGGTGGGAATGACTGGTATGTCCCACCCCACGAAATATTAGCTGGAAGGACGGTTATGAAACCGGTTAAGAACGAACACCTTTCTAAGCTAGGCTTCAATGGTATAGACTTCTTTGGAGAAAGATTAGTAAAAGATCATCGTCGGGAGATGGAAGAAGAAAAACGTAGAATTCTTGAAGCGAACGACGACAGTTGGAAACAAAGAATTGAGCTGACCTGTTGTCGCCTGTGGGACGACTCGTCTAGAGAGGCCGCAAAACAAAATACCTCAAAAATCCAACAAGCTTTTCATGAATTTACCGACATTTATAAAACGTCAATTAACAAAATTGAGACGATGTTATTTGACGCCGCAATGAAAGAAATCGAACGAAATAAAGAAAATACCCATTTGAAAATGAAATCACGCTATAAAAAATTTCTTAAACAGCAAGCTACTACATTATATAATCAATATGAAAATATATTAGAAAAAGAAAAGCAAAGACAAAAAAATGAATTTATTCAAAATATTGATCGGGGTCGGACCGCTATCGCAAATCAGCTACACGATATCAAGCTGGACAAGCACATGGCTGTAGAAAAAGTGCGCCTGTTTTTAGAATGTCAAAACTTGGCTTGCCAAACGTATGTAGCCCTAAAGGAAAGAGAAGAATGCAAAAAAGAAATGGATGCTACCGAACATGAACACAGAAAAAAGATGAACAAATTGTCGGAGGAAATAACAATAAAAGAGATTGAAATAAAATTTGCAAGAGAAAGAGAAAGGAAAAGACAAGAGTTCATTAAAATTTGGAAGAAAAAGGTATGTCATTTTGTGAAAAGATTCCAAGATTTCGTCGGTTATTGTTTAAATCTTTTGCCAGAGCATGCAGATTTCTTTTTAAATATGGAAACTTTAATGCTGTTACAACTAAGTGAAGCCTTGGAAAATCCTTCTGTAGAAAGTATTTTCGTTTCCGAAAAAGAATCATACAAAGGCCCTACCCCGAAACCTCATCCGTTTTATGTATTTTGCGACAAAGGATTCAAACCGAAATTGGATGATAAGCTGTGCCCCAAACACTGTACGTCAAGTGCTTCACAACTACCAGTGGTAGTCGTTAATGATAGATTTATATACGCAGCTTGTGATAATTTAGAAGTTTTTCCCGAAACAGTCAAAGATTTCATAGAAGGTAAAAGAGGTAATGAGAAGGACTTCACGGATGATCATGACTATACCTTTGATATTCCAGTGAAGTGCACGTCGTCACAACAGCTCTTGGAGTTAAAATTAGAAAGTTCAATCATGCAAATCCTTCAAAAAGAGTTACCAAATGTGAATAATGTACCAATCGATTGTTGTTATTGTAAAATTCCATATTGTTTCTGCAGCCCATTACATGCTTCCCAAATAAAAATAGATAGACCTGTTCAACAATCTAGGGTCGAGATCCCTAAAAAAATTCCTTCAGGTGAAAAAATTGTATCTAGGGAAACGGAATTGGAGCATTTACGGGAACCAAAATGGGATAGTTATATGAAGTTTATTGAACCTCATAAGTGTAAGTGTGGGAAAAGAGCAAAGAAGCATCTTGAGGAGCACCTGCCAGCGTACATGCGCCAGATGTCTAAATATGAAGCACCTGAATTACCGACGTATGAAACGTGTTCATTGGAAACGTTAAAGATGCTTGTGAAGGAAGCACGTGGAAAGAAGACTCCACCACCGACACCAGAAAAAGCTCCATCTAAAACAAGGACCATAGGAACGCAATACACTGACGAAGAATATGAAAATTTATGCACGTGTTTTTCAGACGAAGAATTGGATAAAATCTTACAAAGGTTAGCAACTGAGGCGAAATACTTTAATCAATATGCACCTCCAAAAATGAAAGTTGTAGATGGATCTGTATCGCCGTCATTTATTGATAAACCAACCACGGCATTTGCTACGGAGAGAGCCGTTTCGTTGAGACGCCTCATAAATGACTCTCCGGAGCTTGAGGAAATTTTCCGAAAAGAAGATTGTAAATTTTAAATGACATAGTCCTAATCTTAACTTTTTTTAATAGAATTTTGCGCTTTTGGCTACTTTTAGCAGATAAATGATATTGTTAACTAGATTTTTATAATTTCTGATATCTTATTTTTGTAGCGGAATAAAAGAAGAGTTTAGATTAAAATAAAATTTTATTTTTATAAAATTATAAATACCATTGCTTACAACTAATAAATTCAGTTCGCACTACGTCACTTCATTGACTGCCATTTGTTGCAATAAGTTCATAACGTGACAAAACCTTTCCTTGACTTCGCTTTGTGAGCGATGCGGCAGCAGTTTGCAAATGCGCACGAGCACCTTATCAGAGCCGCCTTCACCCTTTAATACTTCTAACATAGTCTTGTCTTCCTCTCGAGTCCAATTTCGGGTTTTTTTAGCATCTTTTGGCTTTGCCTTTGGCAAATCTTCTTTCTTTCCACACACATTCACTTCTTTACCATCCAGTTTATTCTTTTTAATATTGTCCTCATTTTTGCACCTCGTTTTAGCGGCAACTTTTCCTTTCACTTTACTTAATGCCTGTTTCAGATCTTTTTTAGTGTTATCGTTGACGTCTTTGACTGTTTTTGTCGGGGATTTCGTCTGTTTTCTAGATCTTTTTGGGGGTACTTTGCAATTGGTTTTGCCGTTTCTTTTAGTAGATCTTTCTTCGTCGGAGTCTGGTGGCGAGAGACATGTGTTGGGCGCCAGTCGTCTTGCATGCACTCGATACGGCTCCTTGCTGTATGGATAAGTGACACTTGCTGATCTTAACAACCTACCGTGCTGTAGAAACACCCGCCCTTGTAGATACTGCAACAAAAAGTATTTTTATGTTACTATAAAATATAATAGATCGATACATAGAAATCGATTTCAGTTGGAAACTTTTTTATTTCGTATAGTTTCTTTGAATGGAAATAACTTGACCATATTGCTATCTTTAGCTGTTAACTGTAAAATAATTGATTTTGATAGATTTTGCCTATTTTCTAATCCTAATACCTACCACTGAATCAAGGGCTTCTTTCACATCAATCTTCCTCTTCTTGTTCTCCGCTTCGAACTCCCACACGTCGTAACCTTCGTCACATTCTAGAAAGTTCTCGTTTATAACGTCCGTACCAGCGTCGTAAGCACTGCAACAAGATATGCAGAACCTTATAGCAAATGTTGTTTATATCTTATTCTATTCTACAGGTTAGTTTTCAATGACCAGCCAAAATTTAAAATTAAGATCTAGATATAAATCCAAAGGTACATTTGAAACATTATTGTCGAATAAAATAAAATAAAAATAATAGCATTCATTTGAAAATGTCTTAAAAATTTCCTAAATCGTAAACACCGCCAGAATCAATGCACTTGTGTGCGTGCGCGCATCGCCAAATTTATGTGTGTGCTAACTTCTACCTGTCTAGGTTGTTGAACTGAATTGTGCTTTTGTAATGTCCACACGTTCGCTTTTTAGTGGCGGACAGGAATGAAAGCTAATTTAAAAAAAACGTTTTTTTTTTCATTAGATCTAAAATGTTATCGATTCTGAACCATTTCTGAAACTTTATTACCTCTTTTTTCCACAACAGAAGCAGAATCAGAGCAGTGGTGGCTCAGTGGTGAGACCTCGGACTTCGAATCGATAAGTCCGTGGTTCGAGACCAGGCGAGCGCGCAGGAAATAAATTGATTTTTCAATTTATCTGCGCATGTTGTAACATCACCACTGCTCGAACGGTGAAGGAAAACATCGTGAGGAAACCGACATGTCGAAGAATTAAAAAAAAAAAAAAAAAAAAAGTTCGACGACATGTGTCATCCGCCAACCCGCACTTGGCCAGCGTGGTGGATTATGGCCTGTACCCTCATAGGAGGCCCGTGTCCCAGCAGTGGGAACGTATATGGGCTGATGATGATGATGATGATGATTACCTCTTTTGAAATTTTACTCAATGCTTTATTACCTCTGGAAAACGGAGACAGACGGCTGCATGACATACGAAAGAAATATTTTCGTGGGCAGGTAAAATACAACGAGAAACCCAAGGCCAGAACATGCTTAGAACATACATGACAGTTAAACTTTAGGGTGTAAACTTAGACTGGAGAGCTAAAGTAAGTATTAGTGAAGATATCACTTGAGGCCTTTAAGAATGTTGTGGGATTGGAACCATTCAAGATTTACGGATGGCAAATAAAATTAACGTGTGATGTCCCAAAAAGTGGACATCTTCTTTTCTTTCTGAACATAGCACAGGGGATAGGCAGAAAATGTTTTATACACACTGAATGAAATAGAACTTGAAATTCTTCAAAAGTCAGAAATAAAGGGCATATTAGTACTTTCTATCTGACTGAAATTTGAGTCCTTTTGCTCCCATATACTGGACATTGGCAGAGTCCCTGCTTATTGGATGGAGCCATTAATTAAGAGAAGAAGAAGAAGACATTCAGTAAAGCTTTGCAAAAGTGTGGAACAGGGTTTGCTGCATGTGCTGAAATTTTACTTACTGATCTTAACTTTAGCACCATAAAATATCATACTTAAGAAAAACCCCTGAGAAAACAAAGGACCTTGCTACATTGTAAACTCAGAAAATAATTTATGCATTGCCTATTTTTGAAGATCTAAGATTGTAAAGAATAATGCCAATAAAATAAAATTCTGTTGTGGAAAAAAGTAACTTCTCCTTTAAGTTTTTATTGCTACAGTATCATAAAAATTAACCATACTGGAGCAAATGCATAATTACATAGTGGAAATGAATTCATGGCCAAAATTGAAATGTTGCAACAAGTGTTCAAAGTGAAAGTAACATTTTTTTTTTGTTCTTCTTTGAAACCCAGAATTAAGAGAATTAAGTCTCTATTATTTTACCATTTATCTATATTCCTTGTCCTACTTGATGTAGCATAGATACTGCCATTTCAATACTTGTTCTATTTATATCTAGATATTATCTAGACTGTGAAATATACAGGGTGTCCCACTATTGGTATACTAAGCGCGAAGGGACTTGTAGCTTTGCATACACTGATCACGTAAAAAATACTGAAACAACAAAATTACGTTAAAAATTTTTTGCTAAATTTTTCCTGAAAATCCATGTTTTCTTCTCTAGCTTCGCGCAACCGGCATATTATACCGCTTTTTTTTTATAGTTAAGTATTTTTTACGTACTCAGCGTATGCAAAACTATAACCTCCTTTGAGCTTAGTATACCAACAGCAGGACACCCTGTATAGAGGGCAGAATGCATGGGAATTTTATAAGAAAAGCAGTATTATTGAAATTCTCAGGGTTTCTTCCCTGAACATATTGGTCAAATCTCATATCCAGGTATACACTATATTAGATATGTTTTTAATTCTAGACCCTTATAACTTATAACTCATAAATATACTCATCTTTTAAATAATATCAAAAGTAATATAACATAAATATAGTTCAATGCAAAAAGCACAATAAAAATACCTTAATCATATAGAAAGTAGTAGCTAATAAAATATACTACCTGTCTGGTGGTCTCTCATCAGGGAACATGGATTTGAACATTTGTGACAGTTTTGGATTAGTCCTCAAATGTGGCAACACTCTTGTCTTCAAGTCTTGGCTGCTCCCATTGTTAATGCTTGTGGTAATTGCTCTCAAAATCTTGCGATAAACTGCTGGTTTACGTGCAAATGTTGTCTGAAAAAGATTATTGTATAAGTAACAAGGTTTTACAATGTTTAATTACTTTTTTTTCAACTAGATTAAGTCCTATACAAAGTCTTGACCAAATCATAGAAAAGAAGTGTTAGTTAACTTGTATGCACATAATGACTTGGGGTAAGATAATTCTAATGTGCATTTTTGTGATGGTTCATGCTAAAACCTATTTGAAAGAAAATGATAACTCAATTTATTTATTACCTGTAATAATTTTATAAAACTAGTCATCTGTGTTAGCATAAAATGGTCCATAAACCTCCCAACCTCGGCAGCTTGCCCCGGTTTTAAAAATAATAAGAACTCCTCAACAATATCCTTGTGTTCCTCACCAAATAATAAATCTACTTTCCTATATAAATCTACTGGTGTTTCCTTCCCAGGGTCAAAGGATTTCAACAAATCTCTAAACTGGGCAAACTTATTTGTTGGCAGTGATACACTTGAGGGAAATCTCGACTTAACTTTTGTAAAGTATGATCGAACTAGTGCTGTAAAAAAATTGGTAGATGTTAGTTTAGTCATATATTATCTTATTGAGGCCATGGTGTACACATGGCTATTGTTTATATAGTTAGAATGTTTTTTTTAAACAAAATTAATAATAAATAAATGAACATTCTTGTAATGTAAGTATGAACACCACATGCTTCATTTATTTTAATAATACATTAATTTATTCAACTTCAGAGAAACTTTCTAGATTGATGATAGCATATTGTAAATAGGCATGGATTCAAAGTATACCTGTCTCTAATGCATTCTCATCAATTTTTGATTTATTTGGTTCCTCTTTCCTGTTATTGTCACCATTGAGTTTTAATTCCTTAGAAGCTGGTTCACTTTTCTGACCTTCATGATTTAAACTTTGAGTCTGAAAGAAATGCGTGATTAAGAAATTGTAAAATGGCAGCCACTGTCTTAATTTCGTTGTGATTTTTACGATTTATTATCAAGTATTTCGGGATCTAACTAGCAAATATACTTGACCCAGTATCTGCGTGCTAGTAACACACATAAATATTGAAATAGAATCCATGTTTAAACGTACAAAAGTTACATAAAAATATTACACCCTCTGACTTACCTCTTGTTTTTTATCGGTATTAGCGATTGTATTTGTAGTTAACAAAGTTTTACTAGATTCTATTTTATTCCCAAATGCATCCTGACTCTCTCTGGAAAACAATATTGGCATAGAAGGCAGCATTTCAAAAATAAAATCCTTTTTGTACGACGGCCACTTGACTCCACTCAACAAACTAACACGACTTGATCATCTTCCACAAATTCCACTATAAAGTCACTTTAAATTTACACATATAAAAGATAAGTTGTGTATTACATTATAACAAACATAAATTAACAATAAAATGGGAAATTGATAAACAAAATACTATAAAAAATGGAAAATATTTTTGTTTGACAGACAACACAACACGAAAGACGCGAATGCGGGCGGGAAGTGCAAACGTTTCATTTTATGAATTTGTAGAAGTGTAAAGAAAAATATAAAAAAAAAATCATAAAAAGTAAGTAAGTAAGGAATCTCTGTTTAACTTTCAAGACTTCATTACGGTATATATTTTTAGTAAATTAAACTAGAATTATTCTAAGAATTATACATACGAGAACGCATACATTTGCGCCGTTCTTTTGAAAAGTTCTGGAACTTGACAAGTTTTAACTTTAAACTTTACCTAGCGTACTTTAGAGTCATACAAGTATTTTTAATTTTTATTTATTATACCCATGGAATGTAAATTAAACAATCTAGGAACTTAAGAGATTTCGGAAAAAAATCGCTCATGTAAGTACAATAGGTATGTTTTTTGGTTATAACATAATATAAACGAAACAATAATATCATAACTGCGTTGTTGGGATTTTATGTTACACTAGCTGCTCCGCGCGGTTTCACCCCCGTGGCTCCACCCCTGTTGGTCGTAGCGTGATGATATATATAGCCTATAACCTTCCTCGATAAATGGGTTATCTAACACCGAAAGAATTTTTCAAATCGGACCAGTAGTTCCCGAGATTAGCGCGTTCAAACAAACAAACTCTTCAGCTTTATAATATTAGCACATATTAGTATAGATTATTAAATCGCATGGTTTATGTATGAATGAACCTTAGTCCTTAGTGAACGTGAGTTATTTTTAAATTTTAACTGTAAATCTTAGCATCTTTGAAATATTATAAATGATAGGTACGGTCTGGCAAAATATCTATACTTATCCTAGGTTTTATTCAGGCAGGTATCTGACGCAGTACTGTAGACATGGGCGTAGCCACGGTGGGGCAGGGTGGGGCGCTTGCCCCACCCAGGCTTTGACCTGGAAGGTACCTAACCAAATCTAAAAATTGAATTATCCAGGTACTAACTACTAAGCTTAATATCCGTAAGAAAATTCACACTCGATTCTCGAAAGTCGACAGTCGACACAGAAAATGAGACCAAAACATTAGTATTATTTATCTCTACAATGACTGATTAACAAATAATTGTCATACGCCCAGCGACCAAACGGCTGAAGATAGGGACACATTTTGGATCTATTTCGTGATGTGGTAGGTGAACAATAAGGTGTTTTGAATAAGAATAATTCGAATAACGAATTACACACGAAAAAAGAAAATAGCTGAAGCTTCTATCTATACATATAATAAATCTGTAGAAGAGTCAATTCTGTACATTGAAAATATTGAAAAAATAAATAGCCAGAGGTGTTACTGGATCGATACCAAACCCAAATATGTGATTAAAAAATTTTTGTCTGTCTGTCTGTCTGTCTGTCTGTCTGTATGTGAAGGCATCATGTGAAAACTACCGGTTCGATTTCGATGAAACTTGGTATAATTATACCTTATTATCCTGGGCGTAAAATAGGATACTTTTTATCCTGGAAAAATACGTACAAAAAAAAATTAATCTTAATTTTTCAGTTTTATCCATAGACGTTGTTCTGTAGAACCGCGAACACACGTTGCGTATTATATCATAGGCCTAGCCGTATTTGGGTACAATAGATATTTATAAGATGTCATTGTCAGAGTTACTCAAAATGGATAAACCATCCACGAGAAGACCGACATCCGCGCGGACGGAGTCGCGGGCGGAGGCTAGTGTTACATAAACTGTAAGAAAAATGAGTGTAGTACCTACAGTTAGTTACCCCACTATTTTATCCAATTTCACTTTTGTTTTACGTTTCACGTTCTAAAGAACGTGTCACGTGAGTTACAACTCAAAAAAATATGGGCCTTAGAAAAAAAAACTTTCAGAAAATATTACACAGAATAAAGTGAGTGTTATAAAAAAGTTTTCAAGGTAAAGAAGATGCCATCGCAAATGCCATCGCAAGCGCGTTCGCAAGCGCGTTCGCAAGTGCCTTCGCAAATGCCTTCGCAAATGCCTTCGCAAATGCCTTCGCAAATGCCTTCGCAAATGCCTTCGCAAATGCCTTCGCAAATGCCTTCGCAAATGCCTTCGCAAATGCCTTCGCAAATGCGGCCGTGCCACCGGCATTTGAGGTTCGAAGACCTGGATATGACTTTGGATACATACAGTTGCTAGTTACATATTATTTTTTTATTGTTGCCCCACCTTGAGCCCATGGCTAGCTACGCCCATGACTGTAGAGTAAGTATATTCATCCAAATGCTATAGTGGTTTTTTTGCTTTTTATAGAGTTACAAACATACATGCAATTCCAACCTCATAAACTTTCACGTACATATACCTATATCATTATTAGTAGGAAATAGGCAGAAATAATTAGTCGGATAGGTCATTGTCTATTTGATAATAGATAATATTGGCTACCTACTAAGTAATGTTTTTATTCTGCAAATGAAACCTTCATAATAATTGATCCCACCAAAAACATAAATGTAAAAATTGGAGCCGAGTTCAATCGTTGACTTAATTTGCCAAAAAAAGAAATGAGATCTAAATGTGTGCCAAGTTCTGCAGACAGTCCAGAAATTTATTTACAAAGATGTATTAAGTTCTTAGGTTGACTGAAAACTCAATTGTTTTATTTTCCCTTAGAGAACAATGTTTATTCCGAAATATAACTTTTTTAATTTGAATAATATAATTATTTTCACAAAGCAAACAACTAATGACCTATGGAACCCCATAATTTGATGAGGCTAGTTTTTAGAACCTCACAAAATATAAACAGTATGTAAAACTAGCCTCATCAAATTATGGGGTTCAATAGGTCATTAGTTGTTTGCTTTGTGAAAATAATTATATTATTCAAATTAAAAAAGTTATATTTCGGAATAAACATTGTTCTCTAAGGGAAAATAAAACAATTGAGTTTTCAGTCAACCTAAGAACTTAATACATCTTTGTAAATAAATTTCTGGACTGTCTGCAGAACTTGGCACACATTTAGATCTCATTTCTTTTTTTGGCAAATTAAGTCAACGATTGAACTCGGCTCCAATTTTTACATTTATGTTTTTGGTGGGATATCATTACTTTTTGTACAGAAAATTACTCTGCAAATTTGATTTTCTTTATAAATATAATACTTTTTATATACGATTTTTTTTTTCTTGCGGTTTCTCTGTATGGTTTGTTTAGTATTATTTTCTATATTTTCTTATATGTTATGAATGTCAGCGCACATTGCCCCGTCATTATCTGCAATTTTTTAAACTCGTTTTCTGTTTAAAAGATTACATGATTTTCTAAACATCCAGCGTGAATTTGTACACACACTATTACCAAGATCCAAAGATCGTTGTAGAAGAATCGTCGCCTTACTCCATGACGTTACGGTATTGCCATGACGCGATCTTGAAATTTTACTCTTAACGCGCCTAAAGATGTTTCACTCATATTAATATTACGCAAATTAAATCATTTCGACCTTCGACGAAGCCTTCTTCCATTACACCATTTATGGTAATTATTTTTGCATGCTTGTATTGGCTAAACATGTTTGTGCTTTATTAATATAATTGTATCACCATTGAATACCATGTTTAAAGCAAAATAAAGATTTTATTTATTTATTTATTAATTTACACTGAAATTAAAACTAAACTAAACACTCATAAATAAAGAATAAATAAATGTGAATATGTAAAATTATATATTATTTTTAACTGTATGAGCAATAAAGGCAATATTTTTATTACAATTTTCTTTTATTTTACGTTTAATAACAGTTTTTAATAAAGAAATCATGCAATCGAAGTAATCCGCCCTAGCGATACTAGCGCGAGTGAGTGTGATGTCAGAGGCGCTTCGAATCTACAGATGTTTCGTCCTAAAATATGTAAACTTCAATAATCTATATCTCAGTCATTTATTGATGGATTTCAAAAATTTTTTCAGCCACTGATTAGTTTTGATCTATTTTTTAAGACTAGTAAGGTGAATATACTATTTTCTTTTTTTTTAAACTTTTCCATTTTTCCATACAAACAAAATTTATGTCATTGAAAAAAAAATTCAATACAAATAAATTCAGTATTTTCTGATTTTTTCCTTTGTACACTCACTATTACCTAGTTGATTACAAAATTTGAACTTTCTAGGTCATCTGGAAGTGGGTTAGGTTTTGTATATGTCTATAAGTCAGTCAGTCTTAAAAATTGCGATTTTTGGATATTAATATCTACGCAACTGTTTAATCTGTATTTATGAAATTTAAGGTTCTTGTTTATCTTGAGGTCCTCTTGATATGTACCAATTTTGGTTTATTTAACTTAAATAGTTTTCGAGTTATAAGGGGGTGAAAAGTGGCTCGAAATGGTTCGTGTAAATATACACACGGCTGCTGCTCGCCAGTTCTCTTCGCTTGAACTCGGCTTGACACGCTGCCGCGTGTCTAGATACTTGAGGAACTCGTAAAACAAAAAATTATTATTCAGCGATGTGAAAATAATTTAGACGGGTAGATTATTCAAAGATTATTCAGATATCAGTTTGTAGGATTTGCTTGCCTTGGAGTGTGGGTCAAATGAATACGATTAATTTTCATAAAATATCAAACATTTATTTTATAGAATAATATAGACTGTAAGCAGACGTAGTAATACCAGCTCGAGGTTTATGATTTTATTTTGCGGGTTTAAATATTGCAATTAAAGAAACTAAAGCGTTCTTTAAAACTACTAACCTCCCTTTTTTGCCAAAGTTCTCTAACCTACATTGATGATTGAGTTTTAATTAATTATGCGCGTGTTTTTCGACCTCCCAACGTCTTCGTAATCTTATTATTTTTTTGTAAAAATGGACTATATCTAAGAAAATAAACTAAGGATCATGATGTTTATTTGGAAATAAATACAAATCAAATAACTAGATATTTAATAAACACCCTGTTTATATTCGTTCATTACGTGAGTGAAAAGCGCATTTCAATTTCTGAAAGTTTGACGAATGGATTCGTTTATGAAATTACTTTTAGTTCAGGATCCATCGCCCATTCTTGCAAGTGACTACTATCAAGCTAATTTTCCGTTTGTATTTTGATGAGACGCCCAATAATTTCGTGTACGAAACTCTCGATTGTGGTAGCTAACAGAGATAACAAGGATAAAATTTTTTGATTTGATGGTTCCTTAAATATTTAATAAGTACTCACTGAATTTTTTTTGTTCAATCTCAAGATAATTATCTAAATTATTCGAAAAAATATTTGTCCTACAAAATCTATGGTTTGTTCAAAGAGTCCCCCTTTCCAAAGTGTACCTATCGATAACGAGGTCATCATAAATGATTACTAACAATCTTATTTTTTTGTTTTCACTTAGTTAATGTTTATATAATTCAACAGACATATTTCGTACACGAAATTATTGGGCTTCTCATCAAAATAAAGCTACTCACGGAAAATCAGCTTGATAGTAGTCACTTGCAAAAATGGGCGATGGATCCTGAACTATTTCGTAAAGATATAAGATAATCGATTACACTAGAATGGGCAAATTGTTTGCGATTTTAAATAAGTCAAGCTGCTTCCTGTTTTTTGCGCTTGACCTAATCTATACATATAATAAATCTGTAGAAGGGTCAATTCTGTACATTGAAAATACTGAAAAAATAAATAGCAGGGGGTGTTACTGGATCGATACCAAACCCAAATATGTGATTAAAAAAATTTTTGTCTGTCTGTCTGTCTGTCTGTCTGTATGTGAAGGCATCACGTGACAACTAGCGGTTCGATTTCGATGAAACTTGGTATAATTATACCTTATTATCCTGGGCGTAAAATAGGATACTTTTTATCCTGGAAAAATACGTAGAAAAAAATTAATCTTAATTTTTCAGTTTTATCCATAGACGTTGTTCCGTAGAACCGCGAACACACGTTGCGTATCTATTATTATAGGCCTAGCCGTATTTGGGAATTGGGTCCAATAGATATTTATAAGATTTTATTGACAGAGGTACTCAAAATGGAGAAATAACCATCCACGCGAAGACCGACATCCGCGCGGACGGAGTCGCGGGCGGAAGCTAGTTTCAAATATTTTTTTAATCGGTAGAGTAGTTAGATAGTTACTTAAGTAGTTTTTATTTTATTCTCAACAAAAATGCAAATCTTTTTCTTTATAGTTATATTAGTATAAAGAAAGATGAAGAGGTTACTATAATAGAACATCCCACCAAAAACATAAATGTAAAAATTGGAGCCGAGTTCAATCGTTGACTTAATTTGCCAAAAAAAAAGAAATGAGATCTAAATGCGTGCCAAGTTCTGCAGACAGTCCAGAAATTTATTAACAAAGATGTATTAAGTTCTTAGGTTGACTGAAAACTCAATTGTTTTATTTTCCCTTAGAGAACAATGTTTATTCCAAAATATAACTTTTTTTATTTGAATAATATAATTATTTTCACAAAGCAAACAACTAATGACCTATTGAACCCCATAATTTGATGAGGCTAGTTTTTAGAACCTCACAAAATATAAACAGTATGTAAAACTAGCCTCATCAAATTATGGGGTTCAATAGGTCATTAGTTGTTTGCTTTGTGAAAAAAATTATATTATTCAAATAAAAAAAGTTATATTTTGGAATAAACATTGTTCTCTAAGGGAAAATAAAACAATTGAGTTTTCAGTCAACCTAAGAACTTAATACATCTTTGTTAATAAATTTCTGGACTGTCTGCAGAACTTGGCACGCATTTAGATCTCATTTCTTTTTTTTGGCAAATTAAGTCAACGATTGAACTCGGCTCCAATTTTTACATTTATGTTTTTGGTGGGATATCATTACTTTTGTACAGAAAATTACGATTTTTTTTTTCTTGCGGTTTCTCTGTATGGTTTGTTTAGTATTATTTTCTATATTTTTAACCGACTTCAAAAAAAAGGAGGAGGTTATCAATTCGGCCGGTATATTTTTTTTTTTTTTTTTTTTTTTTTATGTATGTACACCGATAACTCCGAGGTTTCTGAACCGATTTACGTGATTCTTTTTTTGTTCGATGCGGGATGGTGTCGAATTGGTCCCATAAAAATTTTATTCGGCTAGGCCTAGTAGTTTTTATTTTATGAGCATTTTTGTCTGTACTCGATGACTTAATTTCAATGTAGCAAGTAACTTTGATTCACTTCCCGGTAACCGATTGAGCTGAAATTTTGTATACGAATGTAATTAATTGGATAGCGATGAAACATTATCATGACATGGAGCTGATCTGATGATGGAATCGGAAGGTGGCCATAGGAACTCAGTAATATATTGACTCAACTTTATCGAGTTTGGGCTCGTTTGATTCGTGTTGAAAAATACACTAAAAAGTATTAAATAAAAATAACTGCGTTAAAAACAACCGACTTCAAAAACGGAAAAGTAAGAAATAAAAAAGATTTGATATTATTAATTACTACATATTATTTTTATGTGCTATTTATTAAATAGGTTTGAAGTCGGTGCCAAACACTAAGTAAGCACTTAGTATTAAGCCCATGCACCGACATCAAACCTTTTTAGTAAATAGCACATAAAAATAATATGTAGTAATTAATAATATCAAATCTTTTTTATTTCTTACTTTTCCGTTTTTGAAGTCGGTTGTTTTTAACGCAGTTATTTTTATCTTATATGTTATGAATGTCAGCGGACATTGCCCCGTCATTATCTGCAATTTTTTAAACTCGTTTTCTGTTTAAAAGATTTCATGATTTTCTAAACATCCAGCGTGAATTTGTACACACACTATTACCAAGATGCAAAGATCGTTGTAGAAGAATCGTCGCCTTACTCCATGACGTTACGGTATTGCCATGACGCGATCTTGAAATTTTACTCTAAACGCGCCTAAAGATGTTTCACTCATATTAATATTACGCAAATTAAATCATTTCGACCTTCGACGAAGCCTTCTTCCATTACACCATTTATGGTAATTATTTTTGCATGCTTGTATTGGCTAAACATGTTTGTGCTTTATTAATATAATTGTATCACCATTGAATACCATGTTTAAAGCAAAATAAAGATTTTGTTTATTTACACTGAAAATAAAACTAAACTAAACACTCATAAATAAAGAATAAATAAATGTGAATATGTAAAATTATATATTATTTTTAACTGTATGAGCAATAAAGGCAATATTTTTATTACAATTTTCTTTTATTTTACGTTTAATAACAGTTTTGAATAAAGAAATCATGCAATCGAAGTAATCCGCCCTAGCGAGACTAGCGCGAGTGAGTGTGATGTCAGAGGCGCTTCGAATCTACAGATGTTTCGTCCTAAAATATGTAAACTTCAATAATCTATATCTCAGTCATTTATTGATGGATTTCAAATTTTTTTTCGGCCACTGATTAGTTTTGATCTATTTTTTCTTAGATTACAAAATAAAGTACAGATGGAGCATGACAACCGCCCGTCGCCCTTGTCAAAGAAAATACGAAATCAAAAACAAATACGTCGCTGCACCAGTGCTATAGCGCATATAGTGTCATGCAATACGTCAAAAAGGGTTTGCAATTTTAGTAAAAAAATGCCGTCTTGTGATAATAAAACGCTGTAAAATTTGTTCCCGAAAACAAAAAAAAGATAAAACATCGTTTCACAGGTTTTCTGTAGATTATTTGGCTGATTTATTTCTTTAATACGAATAATAATTTTACAGATATGAAGGAATACAAAACTTCAACGTATGTTGCCGGTATTTTGAAAATGAATTTGCCATTTTTATTGGTAAAACGGTAAAATGGTTAAAAGATCTTCAGGGTAATGCTGTTGGATTTTTCGATCGTGAATGTGATTATTTGTATAGTGCACTAAAGGTTCATGATCATAATAAGATTATTTTAATAAGCATAATACATTACTTTGTTACTTTTATAAAGCTTTTAAACGTCATAGTCGTTTTCGCTTGCGATTTAATTTATGTGAACTCCATGATGGATATGATGAAAATAAAATGTCCCGTATTCTCGACTAAAAACTACCGCTATTCGTATTCATATATTATGAAAAATATAATTAATATTTATTATAGTTAATATTGAAACTTTTTTTATGTAATTTATTTAATAAAAAATTTAATACAATTACTTTGTCCATATATAACTTTAGTAGGCAGGTACTTTATGTAATAAAAGAATTTAAATAAAAATTAAAACTTGACTTCTCATTTATGTACGTATATAGCCTACGTCACTACCGCCACTAACATAATAATTCAGATCATTGCAATGAAACCTCACCACTCAAAATCGGTCCAACGGTTTATACTGCAGGGCGTGTCAAAGAAATATTATACACTAGCTTCCGCCCGCGACTCCGTCCGCGCGGATGTCGGTCTTCGCGTGGATGGTTTATTTCTCCATTTTGAGTAGGTACCTCTGACAATAAAATCTTATAAATATCTATTGGACCCAATTCCCAAATACGGCTAGGCCTATAATAATACGCAACGTGTGTTCGCGGTTCTACGGAACAACGTCTATGGATAAAACTGAAAAATTAAGATTAATTTTTTTCTACGTATTTTTCCAGGATAAAAAGTATCCTATTTTACGCCCAGGATAATAAGGTATAATTATACCAAGTTTCATCGAAATCGAACCGCTAGTTTTCACGTGATGCCTTCACATACAGACAGACAGACAGACAGACAGACAGACAGACAGACAGACAAAAATTTTTTTAATCACATATTTGGGTTTGGTATCGATCCAGTAACACCCCCTGCTATTTATTTTTTCAATATTTTCAATGTACAGAATTGACCCTTCTACAGATTTATTATATGTATAGATACATACATAAAATCGAAAAACATAACCCTCTTTTTTCCGTAGTCGGAGAAAAATTTGGGAAATTTTTCAATATCTGGCAACATTACACGCACACAGAAGCACCGTGTACGTACAGTGCAGCGGTGAAATGACAGCACACATAGCTTTATTGAAAATGACGATAAAATATTCGGTTTAGTTCGGCAACGCTCCATCTGTCTTTTATTTTGTAATCTAAGTATTTTTTAAGACTAGTAAGGTGAATATACTATTTTCTTTTTTTTAAACTTTTCCATTTTTCCATACAAACAAAATTTATGTCATTGAAAAAAAAATTCAATACAAATAAATTCAGTATTTTCTGATTTTTTCCTTTGTACACTCACTATTACCTAGTTGATTACAAAATTTGAACTTTCTAGGTCATCTGGAAGTGGGTTAGGTTTTGTATATGTCTATAAGTCAGTCAGTCTTAAAAATTGCGATTTTTGGATATTAATATCTACGCAACTGTTTAATCTGTATTTATGAAATTTAAGGTTCTTGTTTATCTTGAGGTCCTCTTGATATGTACCAAATTTGGTTTATATAACTTAAATAGTTTTCGAGTTATAAGGGGGTGAAAAGTGGCTCGAAATGGTTCGTGTAAATATACACACGGCTGCTGCTCGCCAGTTCTCTTCGCTTGAACTCGGCTTGACACGCTGCCGCGTGTCTAGATACATTACTATAATAGATAGATATCGATGTTTTATGTTGTTATATTCGTTGTCTAGTTACCAAAATCGCAACCCCACAGTCAGCGTCGAATGCTATGTTTCCCACAAAATGTTCGACGTTCGTTCTAAATTGAAATATGTTTTTGAAAATAATTCTTAATAATTATAATGAAAAAGATATGTTATGAGTTGAAGAACTGAGAATAAATAGATAATAATTTCCTTTTATTATAATGGCTGCCATCGTACCAACGGGGTTAACCAATGGGGTGAGTATTAAAAAGTTGAAAGTTCAGTTTATCATTATTTTATTTCTACGAATTTTTTGTTTGAAATATCATGATTAATGACTAATGTTTCGTCTTTATATCAAATTGAAGTTAATTAAAGCAGGAACCTACTATTAAACGAACTAATAAAGCGCGAATAACGCAGGCATCAAACATTAAGGACGGCCTTTAGAATTGATTAGTTAAGATAGAAACTGATTTATTAATGATTCCTTGCAATTAAACAATATCTGTAAGACTCCTCAGCACCCACACTGATACATAATTACCTTCGTGTCCGGATTTTTACTGGCCTCGTTTAATCGTTGGCAGGAAACCGAAATTTACAGTTAGATTATAATTATTGTTGTAAAACAGTTTTATTTTACACGTTGCACTGATAACACGAATTATTTATAATAGTGAAAATGGCCGACGAAAAATCGGGAAAAAGTTCAGAGAGCATGAAGAAGACGACATCTTCAAACGAAGTGAATATTGACCGAATGTCAATCGTCGAAGATTCCGCTATAGTAGTGTGTACCTAATTCATTTATTTTTTTGTACTTATAGGCACCATTATTTATTCGTATGATGAATAAAGGCTTTTGTCTTTGTCCTAACTCCACACAATGATTCAATCGATGTAGGTAACTTATAGCCTGTATAGATAAAATACATCCGTTTTTACATACCTAGTCATTACCTACTATGGTTTTTATTAACTTTGCGAAGTTCAGAAGAAAGATCCCATCTATTGTCTCCATCCATTATTTGACTCCCAAAGTTCCATCAAAGTTTCAACTTCCAAGTAGGTATGTTATACGAATAAAGAAAATTGTGTGGCGTGCCATGCTTATTAATAATTGTAAGAATATTCATGAAATTATTAAGTTCATTTACCTTTCCCACGCTACATTGAATCATAAACGAATAAAGACTATTGTTAGAGTGTTCCCATATTTTGGCGCAAAGTTTATTCAGTACATACTTTTAGATATTTCGTGATTGTTTGTGTTTAGAATTCGTGTCATTCGATTATACTTTTTAATTCGAATTAAAATGGCGCGAATCGCAGAAATGCTTGTAAGTTGCCATTTTTTTTATTTTAATTGGTGTGAGAAAACGACGTTTTCTAAAATTCGTTATTTTAAAAACGTCCATATCCATTAAGTCCATTTCCATCAAACTGCTAGCATTCTAACTTTTACATTACATCATAAATCCTAAGAACTAGGGGAAGGAGGCCTAAAGTGGGCATAGAGCCTAAAGCGGGCACTCAGTATAGTATCGAAATTTTAAATAATGGCGCGCGCGCGACGCGTGAGCACGATCCCCGCACCCCTAGCCCACCTCGCGGCAGTCGTTCGATTCGCTTGCGAGCACGCATTTACAAGCTGCAACAAATAAATGTTTTTCAATGATTTTTGAAAAATATTGCAAGGTATGTAATATGTGTTCTTTTTATTTTGGTCTTTACAATCCTTTAACCAAAATTTGTTAGTTATTAAGTGGCTATCTGGCCGTATTTTGGTTCCATAAAAATCCACATGTCTAAAAATCTTGAGGCTAGAATTTCGTCTGAACCTTTCAAATGTCGAATAAGGCATAGCGGGCAGGGTAAAGCGGGCACGCGCCCGCTTTGCCCCGTCCGCTAAAATGTTACATTCTTTTGTTAATTTTTTGCTTTAGAATTTGCTTTTTCCTTTCAGATGGTTAGTAAATATAAGCGTAAAACTTCACAAGCCTCATGGCAATGCTCAACTATGCAGCAAGCAATGCGTGAAGTGCAAGAGTTAGGAAAACCTGTCAAAAAAGTAGCAACTAAATATGGGATTCCAAGAACGACATTGCAAAGACATCTTAAATCGTTCGTGTAATGAGCTTGGTAGGTTAACTAGGTCTTTTCTACGGAACAAGATATGGAACTTTTGGAATACGTGGACTCTTTATTTTACGGGCTGTCTAAACAAGAATTTATGGAACTTGTATACTTACCTATTAGGTACATTATTTTAGGAATTATTTTGTTTAAATACTTGTCGTTCACATGTTATGCCGACCTTTATAATTTGTTTCATCATTAATGACAATTATAAATTTATTTTTAATTTTGTAATGAGACTTTTATTTTTTTAAGTTCCTTTGTTTCATTAAATTTAAAAATAATTGTGTGACTGTTTGAAATAAGTACATAACTTATAAAATATTTCTGTCTTTTACTCTATTTATTAGATATGTATATATATTATTTGTGGCTGTATATTTTGAAATCTGCTGTTTAAATCCAGGCCTGCCCGCTTTACCCAACTACTGCCCGTTTTGCCCTAAACGAAAGCCCGCTTTAGGCCTCCCCTTCGGGCAAAGCAGGCAATCGTAGGCTTTTAGTAAACTGTTAATAATTATTATATACTTTAACTTTTGACAAGTTTAACCACTTAGCATTCAAAAGTATTTATTAATGGAACTTTTTGCAAAAAAATGAATGGTTTAACTTCTTTGCAAACTTCATTTTTTTTAATTTTCCGGTAAGGTGCCCCCTTTGGGCCCACTTCCCCTAAGTCTACGAATATATTATTGTGATAGGTAACAAGGTTGCTTAAATCCCACAATTACAGTAAGCTGTAAAGTTTTGTGCTCTTCCTAAAACGGTGCCGTATAATTAACGTTTTATTAATTACAAGCTTCCGCCCACGACTTTGTACGTGCATCCCCGTTTTTCCCCGTTCCCGCAAGAATTTCGAGAAATCCTTTCTTATGGGACGCCTATATTAATTATATATTTTTTTATTAATTATATAAATAGAAGAAAAATATTCTTTATTATACTACACAATTACCTTCAACTTGCTTTTTGGAAGGTAGGTAATGAATAAATGAGTGTGCTCAAAACTACGCGACAGAAGTGAAAACCTAAGTAGCGTTCCATAGAGCATAGAAGAGTGTGTCATTGAAAAATCTTCTAAACGCCTTGAGTAGTTTTCACTACATGAAAATAAAGTATTTTTCCTTTCATAGCAAAGAGACTTTTTAACCGACTTCAAAAAAAAGGAGGAGGTTATCAATTCGGCCGGTATATTTTTTTTGTCAGTGTCAATTATAACTTTACTACACGATATATTTACATTATCTTCCAGATTAAAGGCATCGATGCGAACCGCTATGCGACGAAGAAGACCGTTGCGCAGGGCTTGCTGGACATAGCTTTGTTGACATCGAACGCATCGCAGCTGAAGTACATCCTACAAGTGGGGTCGAAGCACGAATTCTATACGCTACTCGTCACTTTGATCACCATATCGATTATTTTACAGGTAATTATTTTTAAACAAATCGAAAAGCTACACTTGGACCCATGATTTTAGTTTTGAGTGCTGAAAAGCCAAAAATTATACTAACAAGGTATATGTAACTTTTTATAGTAATAATAAATGACGAATAATAATGACCGACTAATACTTTTTCGTTATACGTTGAACTTATTTGCAATAGCATAGGGAAAAAATGGGGCTAGTGTTTCCAATGTTTTTGAACGCGATTAATTCATATAAACAATGATAATATAGACCGATCGTTTTTATTCCTTGAGTTTAAAGTTTAAACGATTAAGGAGGGCTTCAGACCTGCATTTTTAAAAAAATCACATTAAATAGCCTTTCTTTCTTTCTAAAAAGAGCTGGATCTTTTTCCAGAAAAATTCCTTAGATTAATAGTCACTTCTGTGTAAAAGTAAGCTATTGTTTATGGTACAAACCCCAGGTGCTGATGGGTCTTGTTCTTCTGTCACTGAACCTTCTACATGACTGCTGTTTTCACAAACCTCGATACCGCACTTCGGCGACCAATATTAATTACGTCACAACCGCTACAGCTTTTATAATAACTGTTATTAACATTCTTATTTCTTCTTTTGATTCCTCTCTTATTCTGTACGAGTTTAACTTCGATTTGTTATTATTATTGTAAAGATTTTCACACGGGACGTATCGATTTAGCGTTGAAAAATTGCTCATACGATTGCCGGATAGTAAAAATTAGTTGCTTGTAACTTATAAGTGTGAGTAATAATTATTTACTATTATTTAATTAGTCGTGTTATTTTTACAGACATTTCAATGAGTACCTACGATTTACCTACGTTTGAAAATTACAATTTTTTACATTTTTGTTTAATGCATAGCGAAAATCGAATTAATGCATAATATCACTAATAAAAAAGGTTAAATAGGTAGGCTACGTATATAAATTCTAAAGCAATTTTATAGGTAACAAAAGCTTCTTGGGTAACAACTTCAAAAGTAAGGCCCCGTTTCCACCTGCAAGTAAACTTCTGCAAGAACTGTCCGACAGTCTGTCTGACAGCAGCTTGCATGTGTAAACTCGGCGTTTCCACCTGCAAGTAGACTTGCAAGTTGCTGTCAGACAGACTGTCGGACACTTCTCGCGGAAGTTTTCTTGCAGGTGGAAACGCGGCCTAAGGATAAAAAAAATGTTAACTAAGTAGGTAGTACCTAGGTAGGTTCTTATTTTGTCTTTGGTCGTTTCAATTATACTTATAATAATTCAAAATTCCAATTTTAACCTAATAGACCGTACCTTACACTTAGTTATAAGTAGATATGTGGTAGATATAGATTTGTTCTGTCATTAATTCAAATAAGCTAACTTATAATAGGTATGAACTTTAAAAATATTTAATTCTTCATTCATCGAAATTAATTTTTGCAATAACTTAAAATTTTACAAAATTGTTTTAGCTTTTGGTCGGCTTATTGTTTGTTGTAATCGGCGGAATGGACTTGAACAACCACGACGACCAACCCTCTGCTGTCATCCTGAATGACGTCATCGTGATTTTCATTTTCGTCATATCCGTCGTTAATATTGTCATTTCCGGTTTTGGTATCGAGTATTCCAATAATCCGTTGGTTTTAGAACGATTAAAGTATGTCAATATTGAATACTTAAAAAGATTTAATGCTTCAAGCTAAAAAAGTGGGTTTCACACCACACGCAATGCTCTTTGTTACAACCGTTTTCCTTGAATAATGAATAAGCAAATTAACTAATTATTTTGCTATTCAAATATGTATTTACAAAAATAAATAAATACATACTTTCAATTGCAAAAAGAAAGCGTATTTTACGTAGGTAACGAGATAGATACTATAAGGTATCTACTATACTTATATAATACAAGCCTGACTAAAAATACGGTTGTATTTATTTTAAAATTTTGAAGTTAAAATTAAATTACATTAAAATGTTCATGTTTAATTTTAGAACGGATAGAAAGCAATTTGGGAATTACGTAAACATAGTCACTTAGCTAATTCTATGTAGGTAATATTATTAGTTGAACAGCGTTGACTGTTTAAAACTGGCTGAAGCGTTGTTAGAAACAGTCACACTATACCTACTTAATATTATAAAGCTCAGGAGTTTGTTTGTTTGAACGCGCTAATCTCGGGAACTACTGGTCCGATTTGAAAAATTATTTTGGTAATCGGTGTGTTTGATTCGCTAAGACCAACAGGATTACAGGAGCGGGGCAATGCGGGTGAAACCGCAAAGAACAGCTAGTTTCTAATATTATGTGCAAATAAGCTAGCATTAACTTTATTCCGGCTCCTTCCTTGTTCTGAATACCTACTAAGTTTGTAGTTTGCTTGTTTTACAAAATTATCTACAATTTGCATTGAGGTATTATTACTACGTATAGAGAGGACACCACGAACAAAATTGTGCGACAAGTGCGGCGGCGCGTGTGGGCTAGTGAGTCATACACTTTGTACATATTTTGCCTCCTATTACTTATAAATTAAAACCAATCAATGTAACAAAAAAAAAATGGTTTGAGACGATTGACTCTAACCCGTGTTACAAATAGTGTAGTAGCGATGTCCTCTCTAGTACGTGTACATAGTAACTCAATGACAAATTGCAATTTTAAAATATGTTCAAATCGGTTTTTGATGCAGGTAAGCGCAGGCATCATAACTCTAGTAATATCTTCTTTGAATGCAGACAATTATAAACAAAAGAAGATTGCCAATTGGCTATACCACATCTCTGTTGGTCTGATGACAGGGGTCATATTTTGTGACGTCATCAAAATGAACTTTGGTCTCGACCCTGCTCTAACGGAGCACGATTTCTTTGGGAATAATTCAGTGCTAAATACAATTTTGGGAAAGAATTAAGTACCTACTTAAATGTTGTAAATTGTTCATTAAAACCCTTGTTTTAATAATGTTAATGATATAAGTAATTAGTATTACAGCTTTATACAACTTTATTCAAAATATACAATTACAGTTGGTTCAAATTTTTTGAATTACATTTAACGAACTTATAAGCTAAGTAGGTATATAATATTCGGATTTATATTATGTACGTTACATGTGTACCTGTATATACTACTTATACCTACCGAATGTAGTTATATTTTAATTTCAGTAAGTATCTAAAGTATTTTTCATTATATTATATAAGTAATAAATAATAATTCTTGGTTAGTATTTCCGTCACTGTAACACTATTATTTAATAAGCACTTTCTGCTCTTTAAGCATTATTAACGGTATAAACCTGTATTATATCGGCCATTTATTATCGATTTTGGAAATGTAATTCTTAGACGTACGTTTAATAAATTATTAGAACTTATGTAGTTAACAATGAAAAAATAAAATTAGAATCAATTTGCTTAGTGTTTGAAATAAGTACAGACATTGACGTGGCTAATTTAAAGTATTTATCCAGATTGTATTTAAGACAGATTAATAAAATAATTGTTCACCTCATTTAAGTCATTTATGCGTGTGTGATATGAACAAAGTATTCAATTAAGTACCTAATAGTACTTAAGTAGGTACTCTAGATTTAATTATGCACCCGTAATTATTGCACGTTTATGTTTATAGATCTAGGTTATATTTTATATTTGGTTGCCTTTATTTTTGTGTTTTGTTTGATTTTATTATTTTTATTTTTTATTTTTGTTTTTGTTTTTTATAGGTCTTATCTGCCGTTGGTTCAGTAATTCTTGGTTTCATTTTCGACATCAATCACCAGCCTCACCACCGTCGAGCGGAAATATTGAATAATCTATATCTGGGTACTAAAACTATTAGTACAACAGTAAATGTGATGATTTCTGTATTTTATTCCCTTGACGTATCGGCAAATGTGCCAACCCTAAATACTACACTGAACGCCATATAGCTGACATTCTTTGTTTTAAATTTCGTTTTGTATTGTTCAATAATTTAGATTGTGCCAAATAATTAATATAATAACTTAATTGGCGAAGTAGGTACCTAATATAGAAATTTCAAAATTATTCAGTTATTTTCACAATTGTTTCATTATACTTTTTGCTTTTTACTTTAAATTATGTTATAGCTTTCAATGTTCAAGCTTTATTTCATATAATAATATTATATAGTAGTAGGTGAATAAGGGACACATTATAATATACCTACTTAACGAAATAATTTTGTTTTACTCTTGATTTCTTGAAAATAACTATACCTTTCAATGTTGTAAACTTTGAAAGATAATATTGTCTAAAGCTCTATTTTTCTTTGCAATTAAGTACCTACTACCTATGTAGGAATGCAGATATCACTAAGTTAACAAAATTAAGTTTAAAAGGACCGTTATATCTTTAAATATGTAGGGCCCACCGCTGTCTACGTAGTTTTTGTGGATAACAATCTCTCTATAAATATTTTTGATTCTAAAGCACTGTTCTTTTTTTGTTACTTACATAACTACTTATATAATTATTGTGACTTTGTATAAAACCATTTGCAATAATATATTTAATATAATATGTAAATAAACTATCCAAACTAAAATTGTTCTTTCATTTTATTGTGATTTAAATATTACATATTAATAAATCAACCTCCAAATCATCATCCAGTCAATTTGAACTTGTATATGTCGCAGGCAAATTGTATTATTTCGCCGTTTTCAAATGATCGGCATTTTGTAAAATGCATAAGGCTGGTTGCAGAGCTTGACCGACCATCAGTGCGTACGTCAGTCGCGCTTGTCATATGTATTTTTTTTTTTTTTTTAATATTTAATGGCCTGGTTACGAGACCTTTAAGCCAGGAAATTCATAAAACCGTTTATAGAGTACGTTTCACGAAAGAGTTCCCCTGCCGTTATGTTGGCATACCTGACTGTCAAAAACGAAAATATTTTTTTTAATCAAAAATGACAGAGAAAATATTCTCCTTTCTTCCTAGCCTTATCCCGTATCTTACGGGGTCGGTTGCCTAGAAAGGAGAATATTTAGACCGAATATTTAGATTAGACCGACCATACGCACGCGTATTGTCATGCGCATTAGTGTCATAGTCATACAATTGTTGATGCGTATCGTCAGGACCGACGGTACGCACTGACGGTCGGTCAAGCTCTGCAACCAGCCTAAGATTTACTTTTTCCAAAATTCTACAAAAAAAAGACGGTCGCGAGCCGACGGAGCCCCATTTCGCGGGGCTCCTATTTCTGTGTAGTTAAAAAAAACACAAACCTAACTTAACCCACCCCCACCAAATCAAAAACTTCTGATTACGAATTCTTGACATATTACAAAATGCCAAGCGTTTGTAAACGGCGAAATAATACAATAATTTGACTGCGACATTACCGTCAAACGGGGTGAATAGGCACAGAATTGAACTTTGAACACATTTATCACCATTAATTCCTGAAAATATTGTATTGATTTTGGTATTAAAACTTGAGTCGCATTCTGAATATTCTTAAGAAATTTACAATAAATCATGAAAAGCATCCAGTTTAAATTATTTCTTAAAATTATAGGTCGTCCCTATTCAAACACAATATGGGGTCAATAGGGACGGTTATTGGCATTATAGGGAAAAACCGTTAGGGCTGTCACAATTTTGTTAGTATAATTATTATTTAGGCAAGTAGGTATAAAATTATTAAACGCATTTTGGTGCGTGCGTTTTGTGTGTGGCACACATTGCGCCGCACGCCAAGATGAGTTGAAGGATCATGTATTTAGTGTCAAGAATGAATTAAAGTACCTAAATTTATGGTTTAGGGACTTAAATTAAAGCATAATTATGTACAAATAAATAGGCATATTCTTCAAAATATTAACATGATTTTAATTGTGTCGGGTATATGAATTAAAAATGTTAAATTACATCGCGAGTACCTACAAGCTTTTTTAAACGACTTCATAAATCAAGTGACAACCCTGTTCCTATAGTCCCTTTACTGTCTCTTGACAAACTGCATCGTCTCTATTTATTAAATATGGCGTCCCTATTGACCCCCCAGTCGTACCTAAAAACCCCCAACGCATACCTAAAAACCTCTTATTATGTAAATAAATTCTTGCTCTTAATAAAATATAATTTTACGATATTAAAGCTTTTCAATTGTCCTTACAATACGTTATACAGGCTCTAGAATAAACACCAATTACGTAGATAGTCGTTATGATATTAATTTAACCACAAAAACAACGAAACTTTTTAAAATTACAGACACTTCGATAGCAGGTAGTTCAAAGACGAAACTTCAGAATAATGTTTTGACAATTTATTTCTAACTTTACGTCAAATAAAAGTTACCAGTTTAAAAAATAACTATTCTATATTGAATTCTTGCCATTTTATAGGCTATGGTTAATCAATGATCAGAGTAATCATTACCGTGAAAATTTGAATCCCAATTTTTACCCTATTCACCCCACGATCCCTATTCACCCCGTTTGACGGTATATATCGACAACTTACAGTAGACAACAGGATTTCTATCTGTTTTGAATTTGACATTGACATTGACATTTGTCAGCTGATTGATGATTCCAATATTTTGCAGGTGTTATTTTGAACAAAAAATATAGGTAATATAGTAAAAACACTAGTTTTAATTATGATAAATTGAATGAATCAAATATCATAATTCAGAACCAATTCAAAATAATAGATTATTGAAATTGACAGCGTCGGCTAACGTTTGGCATAAATTTACTTTCACTCCAGAGTGTGGTTTGACATTCACGAATTTAGATAGCAAGTGATCTATAAAGTACTTTATTACGGCCACAACTTGATAAAAAGTGATAACGTCACCATCGAGGTCAACGCGACGCGATAGCAACTTCAGAACGATTCTCACAATTTAGTTGTCTCAAAGTTTCCATACAGTTAAGACGTTACAATGGCGAGTGGCAGAATTGTAGTTTACGGCGGCCGTGGAGCACTCGGCTCGGCTTGCGTTAATCACTTCAAGAACGCCAACTTCTGGGTCGCCAATATCGATCTCAGTTCAAACGACAAAGCTGACGTGAACATCACCGTTCCTAAAGAGGGTACCTGGCTCCAACAAGAGGAGCACGTTGTGAACGAGTTGGGGGCTGCGTTACAAGGTCAGAAAGTGAATGCTGTGATTTGCGTAGCTGGAGGCTGGGCTGGCGGTAACGCGGCCAAGGACCTGAGCAAGCAAGCTGATTTGATGTGGAGGCAATCTGTATGGAGCTCGACTATCGCGGCGACGCTAGCGTCAAAATATTTGGCACCAGGCGGTTTGCTTGCACTCACAGGAGCTAAGGCAGCATTGGAAGGCACTCCTGGTATGATTGGTTATGGAATGGCTAAAGGAGCAGTTCACCAACTCACAAAATCCCTTGGTGCTAAAGACTCTGGCTTACCAGACAATTCTCTTGCTGTAGCAATATTGCCTGTTACTTTGGACACTGAAATGAACAGGAAATGGATGCCTAAAGCTGATTTTGGTACCTGGACCCCCTTAAGCTATGTTGCGCAGCTGTTTGATAAATGGATCAAGGGTGAAGACAGGCCTGTCAGTGGAAGCTTAGTAGCGCTGGTCACAAAGGACAATGTCACTGAACTTATTGTTCAGTAATCCTGATATTAAAGAATAACTGAATGGAACTAAAGGTTCTGAGAAAAGGCCAAAAATGACAAAAGTATTGCAATATTTAAAAACAGAGATTATATGTAACTTATGTGATTAGGAACAAGTTTTTTTGCCGTGAATGTCTTTCCATTAGTTTGTAATTATTGCTCAGTTTTAGAGCTTCTGTCTGATATTGTTTAATGTAAGTTAAATAGGGGAACAATCTCATATTTATTAATGTTAAGCGCAAATATATGAATATATTATCTACTGTGTACTTTGAATATACAAGTAATAAATGTTGTTTGGGCATTATTTATTGTTTTTAATAAATTCCTGTAACACAAAAATTAATCACCTAAACTACCTTCAAGTAACTGTGATATTGCAAAACCAGAAATATTTTATTCATTAGTGGTATTAAAATATTTTACACAATTTCATAACTGATAAATGAGTTATGAAATTGTGTATCAATTCTATTTTCACTTTGTCATTATAATGGTGTTAAGTTAATGGACTCATCGTTTTTCTTTACACTATTTTAATTTAGATAATTATAGATCATGATATCAAATATAATTTATACACAGAATATGATAACATTATAAGTGGGTTTTTTAAGTTAAATATTATCAGTGACCATGGTCAAGGCTATTTTTGATAGAAGTTAGCTTGGCGTCTATTACAGACATTCATTTCTTACTTGTCAACCTTCATGTACAAGGGTAATGTTAAAATAAACTACTTAGGTATTTAAAATTGAAATAAAAATATTTTTCATTTTAATTTGAGATGAAAAATTACGCAAAAATTAATAATAGTAATGCACAATGCTTGCAGTCGCAGATGAATGAAATGATAATGGTTTAACAAATATGCACTTATTCCTCTGACTACGCTCTACTCTGACGCTAGTTAATTCCTTTTCCCTATGGGCTATGACGTTTTTGGAAATACCTTAACATGTAAGCTTACACATAATATTAAAAATATTCCAAAAAATGTCGGTAATTCCAATTAGTAAATTCCAATAGGTATTTTTTTTTTTTTTTTTTTTTTTTTTTTTTTTTTTTTTTTTTGCAGTTACCTATTTTATTTGTTTCATTTTTCCTGCTAGGCTTACTTGTACTAGGAAAATTAACGTCGAAACGAAAAAGAATATCAGCTATTTTTTTACTCTCGCCGTTTTTAGTTTTCTAAGAATTAAAAGGTTTAATTTGATATTTTTTTGACAAAATTTAGCTTTTAATATAGCATACCTACCAGAGAAAATTTAATTGATGATATTATGTTGGTTTTTTCGGACTCAAAGTAATATTAAAAAAATATTGGGTAAGTTTGTATTAGGCATATTATCAATATTATACTTATACCTACTCAGAGACTCATTGTGTGTGTTTAATATTAACATCATAATGCGGTTTTAATTTTCACATATCTATTAATTAAAGTTTATTGTTCCTGGTTCTTGTATGAACACACTTTTCAAAAATAAATTGTTACCAAAAAAGTAAATAAGTACATAAATATGTATTATTAACTACAAAAATAATGAGAAAAACTGTTTGTGAAAGTAGGGAGACAGACTTAGTTGCGACTTGCGTGAAGCGTGCGATGCGTGAAAACTGAATAATATTCTACAACAATTATTTAATAATAATGTTTTTTTATCTTATTCTAAGGTGTTTTGTTACATCGGTGCAATATTCGTAGTGAGTAAATTATCGTTGGAAAAACGACGAATTTTCTCTACGTAAGAATATTTCTGAATGTTTTTTTCTTATATTATCTGAATTGTTTTTAAGGTAATTTAAATATTTGAGTACCTTCCACTAACTATATGGATTTGGCATTGTCTAAAAATAAACAAACATAAGATACTTATCAAATTTTTTATTTCTTACATTTATTAGATAAACTACTTACTTACAATAAAAATAATTAATGCATACTCATTACGTAGGTACCTAATTAAGTTTAACCAGAGCTCATTTTGTACGAAAAATAATGCCTACTTAATATATAAATAATTTAACACTTAGGTAATCTAATTTTACTGAACTACTGTCATCACGTTAAATAGGTACACAATTGAAAAATTTTATATGAGTATGTACGTGGTATGTACCTACATGACATAAAACTGAAGTTTTTTGATTGTGTATTCTTACATGAAATAATTAAAAACATATTTCAAACAATTGACTGTTATATATTGTTATCAGCATTAATTAAAATAACTTAAATTAACTGACTATAATAACTATAATATTACAGCTAAAATCTCACGATAACGAACTATTTTCGTAATTATAACAATAATTCAATAATAAATAAAAATTGTCATTTCAATAATTAACATAAAGCTTTTCGAAGCATTATTATTTTGTGTTGAAATATGAGAGACTAATTTTTTTTAGGTAGGTACACTTTATTGAGAGAAGATTGTTTTGGACCCTTAAAATAAGGTTTTTGTGTACTTTTCCTGAAGGTATGACTTTTATGTCACCCTACTACAGCACGAACTGTGTTCTTTAAAATATCCGTGACGAGTTCTGTGGTTCTGATGATTTTGATACCAATCTGGTCTATAAAGGTTATGGCAGTGGTGTAAGTTGGTTCGGTTCGCATCGGGAAGCGGGTCATGACGTCCTGCCTGTTCGCCCAGGACGATGGTGTTGGCCTGGAAGAAAGTTTATAATTTTAATAAAGCGTATGTAGAGGTATAATTATTGTGGTAAAACTGAAAAGTTATACTAGATTTAATAAAAAGGTAAGCAAAATGAAAAATTACACTATTAAGGGACAAATTGCATTTTGTACTACCTATAAACCGATTATGGTCGGAATTTAAAAATATTCGACGCTTTAAAAATATTAAGCACCCGTTAAAAGAGTTTTTGCAAAGGACATTTCTAGCGCCTATGAAAAAAGTTAGCAACGTATCCACACGTTACTTTATAATATCGAATCTGAAGTGATTACGGTGCTATTGTCTATTGATCTTAGTTTTATTGAATTTTCCCCCTTTTGGCATTCTCTACCTTCATTTTAGTTAAGTTATGTTTATGTTTACAAAATAATCGCTTCTATAGATAAGTTATCGAGTTTATAATATTAGAATTAGGGCTGGGGTTACTACAGTGCCGGTGTAAGGGCCACTGACACCCCGGGTGAAAATATTGTGGCGCCCACTTGAGATGTTCTGAAGGTTTGCACCAGGAGAGGCAACTTCAGACCTTGGCGCCCCCCAGAATTTGTCGCCCTGGGGCCCTCTCGCCCCCCTAACGCCGGCACTGGGTTACTACTATGTAATAAAAGGTAGGTATCATTTTCATGTACCTGCTAATCTAAGTTTTATATATCTATGGGATTAAGATATTTTAGTTTTTCATAAAACCAGGAATGCTCCTGGCTCTACGAGAAACTGATATTTAGGTACACAACAAAGATGGTCTCAAGTTCTTAATCTCCACACTCTCATCCTATATAATCCTATCTTACAAGTATTTTCCATTACTTATAGAAGGCCTAGTGGATAAAATAATTTACTATACATATAATAATTCATTTTATTTTTATTTTGTACATTTCCTGTTGCAATATAGGTATAATTATTAACGTTGGAAATATCTATTATTTGTATACGTAGTATATTATTATTAGTCTGTGCTATTATTAAACAGCTTTTTATTAAGATCTCGATGAAATAAATACAGATTTTTTTGTTAGTGAGCAACAGCAATATTTTTAAATATTTTACACTGGATAAAGTAAAAAAAAAAAAAAAATATTAGAAGTCAGTCTGTGGGGAAAATCAGAATCCTTCAAAACAGCGGTGAGCAATGTTCCACTGCAATTACTGTTATAACGTTTATAAAAGTTAAGGCGCAAGCTTTATTTAGGTAAATGTCGGTACAGTTGAACGACTGAACAATTTTCAAGAGGTCAGAGTCAATTATTGTATACTTTGTGACCACATGCATGCCTAAAATATATAATTAACTGTCGTACAATATAGAAATGATATCACTGAAAACATTGATATTCATGCCAATGAATTGCAATATAAATTGCATTTTATTTGCAAGTCAAATTTAATTAGTAAGTATTACTATGACGGTACTATAAAGGTACGAATAATGAAAAAAAGTTAATACAAGATTAATATTTAAATTATTGATAAATTATTATTTATTGAAGGAAATGTTATTCGTGTAACAATAAATGGTAATGTACTCTAGGAAGAGCGAGATGTTCTACCACAAGCTTACAAATGCTTAAAAGGATGTCTCAATGACTGATATAATTGTAAACATAATTGTTAACGAATAAATATTTTTGATTTTGATTTTGATAAATCCGGAAAATAAACCTTCAGTAAGAGTGAAAGCTTTTACTTAAAACTTTTTCAACTACACGTTTTTCCTATCCTTCCATATCATTTACATCAGCTTATGTATATATTTTTATTCTTGTAATTAGAGATACTAAATCTAAAAACTTTATGAAGATCTTGCGAAGGTCAAAGCTCTCGGTCTTAATTCGCATTCGATTTTTTATTGACCAAGATCTGACCAATTATCTGTATAAAAATATATTTAAACGATTAAGCATAAAACATGTTAATTGGTTTGATTAGACACAAAATTCGAATTGAGAGGATCAAGGATCATGTTATAATTATTTAATTTACGTTCTTACGAGATGGCCAAGCAGACCACCAAAGTTCTTTTTCTTTTCAGTTATTTTTCTCGTTTCAATGAAACTTGGAATATTTCAAGAAGAGAGCGTACTTCTCCCTCAAAGGCTGGCAATGCACCCACAAAATTCCAGGGACTATGGGTGTTCATGGACGGCATAAACCATCGCTTTCCGTAAAGTGCCGCGCAAGCTCCTTTGCAAGCTATTCGCTAAAAAAACTTGGAATTGAACCTATTACTTCATTCATCGTATACCTTGGTGGTACAGCTGGACGTGTGGATGGCATTGTGGTAGAGGTGGTAGATCGCTGAGAGACGCCAGAGGAAGGACTTCCTACCATCAGGTCACCGTCGTCTCCGAACCTGAAATTTTATCATAGGCAAAATATTAGAGTAGGGCAAATAAAGGGATGGGATTTACACACATAATTATGTTACAATTACACAATAAAAAAAGGCAACGATTACAAACTTCTGTCATTTTTGAGCCCGTAAAAACTGAAAAAATACACTTTTTAGGGTACCGATTACCGAACAACCCTGTTACTGAGACTTCGTTTTTTTCACTAGTAGTTTTTCTTGCATTTTTTTTTTATTGTACAATAGGGGAGCGCTTGGCCACAATCTCGCCTGATGGTAAGCTGAGATGTGGCCTAAGATGGAGCGCGCTTCCCTAAAATGTACCTGTTCACTCTCCTCTTGAAGACCTCCAAATTGTACTCGTCGGGGAACACAGATTCAGGAAGCATGTTCCAGTCCCTAGCGGTTCGAATAAAGAATGACGATCCGAACCGCTTTGTCCGGGTACATGGAACGTCAACCATGTGGCGATGCCTGGAATCTGTGCGCCTCGACGAACGATGGAAAAATGGGGATGGCGGAATTAGGTCGTGCAATTCCGCAGCGCACTCTCCAAAGTGTATCCGGTAAAAAACCGATAAACTTGCCACTCTGCGACGGTGGGCGAGGCTCTGGAGTTTTTTGCCTACTAGCTCATCGTCGTTTATTAGCCTCTTGGCACGCCTCTCTATCGCCTCAAGTGTCTCCAGCTGGTATTTGGCAGATCCATCCCAGAGGTGAGAGCAGTATTCCATGCACGAACGGACCTGTGCTTGATAGAGGTTGAGCAACTGTCCCGGGCTGAAATACTGCCTCACCTTTGCCAGTATACCAAGCTTTTTTGAGGCTACTTGGGCTTTTGATTCGATGTATGAACCAAAGTTGAGAGTAGGCGTTAAGGTGATACCAAGAAGCTCGAGGTGGTCAGTTATCGGTACGGATACACTTTGGAAGGACGGAGTTAGGTTGAATGGACTCCGTTTAGCGGTGAATAGACACGCCTGGGTCTTGGTCGCATTGAACTTGACCAGATAGGCCTCGCCCCATTCGGAGACTGCCTGTAAGGACAAGTTCATGCGTTCGACCATCGCCTCCCGTAGAGACTGAATTTGTGCCGTACTGGCTCGCGCGCTGGATGCGTATCTCTCCACAACGGTGCTATCGTCTGCGTACCCATAGATACCGGGTTTCAGCAGATCGTTAATGTGTAGCAGGAATAGTGTTGTGGAGAGAACTGATCCTTGAGGGACCCCGGCATTAATAGCCAATTGGTCGGACGAGCAACCGTCGACGACTACTCGAATCGACCGGTCTCTCAAGAAATCTGAGATCCATGCGCAAAAACCAGTAGGCAGACCGTATGATGGAAGCTTGCCGATAAGACTATCATGCCAGACCCTATCGAAGGCCTTCGAGATATCGAGGGAGACTGCGAGTGCCTCACCATGATTCTCGATGGCCTCACTCCAGATATAGGTGGCACGCGCTAGAAGATCCGCAGTGGACCGATTTCGGCGAAATCCGTATTGGCGGTCACTGAGTAGATCGTTCGCTTCTAGGTGCGCCATTAGCCTGCTGTTCAGTACACGCTCCATAGTCTTGCAGAGTATGGACGTGACTGAAATTGGCCTATAATTGGAGGGGTCGGCACGACTGCCTTTTTTGGGCACAGGCTGCACGTTGGCAAGTTTCCATGATTTCGGTAATAACTAACATAACTTAATTACTATAAAAAAAGTTAATTTGCTTAGTTAATTTGGGTAAAGCATAACAAAGTTCTCCATCACTCGCGGTTTATTTACCTTTATACATGTGAAAGCACATTTAAAAATCAGTTGATTAGTTTTTGATTAATCTGCTAAAACAAACATGCAATCATTTCTTTCTATATTAAATTTAAATTAGATAGTATTGATTAAATTTAATAGAGGAAATGAAATCGATTTTGATGCAATTTAAATTTCAATGATTCCTCTTCACTTGACAAATTACTTATGCCGTTAGTCATTTATGTTTGTCTAAAAAAACATTAAGCGGAAAAATATAACTACATAATACTTCATTTAATCACGAAACAAATTGGGCTGGGTGTGATTATTTATGATATCATTCTGATTTACACAAACTTGTCACAAGAGGATTTAGTCATTAAATTGCAGAATAACATTTGCGTTTCAATTGTTACTTTGATTCATACTATTAGTATCTATTACGAATGAAAAGGCTTGAATTTACCACTGCTAAAGCCTAAGCTAAAGCTATAGAGAATATAGATAATCGAAGACCAGTTATGAAGCTTGGATTTCAAAGGGGTGAATAGGTTATGGGAACTCGTTATAAACTAGAAATAGATATGGAAAATTGTTCGAGTAAATAATATATTAAGAAAATATTTTCTTCTTCTGGTGCATTTAGACCAAACGAACATAGAGCAAGAGCATTTTTTCGTGATTCGTAAACGAAAAGTCGTAAGTATTATAAAATCTTATCGAACGCACTAAGAACAACGAATGAATGCTCTACGCATGTTCGCTAAATAATTGGACATAGTGGGGTTAGAACGAGCACTCGCTCATTTGATCTAAATGCACCGTTCCCATAATGAATAATAACTTGTATCATTTAAAAAATATAGAACCCATTCACAGTACAAACTAATAGACAAAATAGTATAATATTTACTTCATCATCATAATATTTAAATATTTAAAGATCTAGTATTGCTGCATGCAATCAAGTTTCACAAGACGAGATTTTGATCTGGTGATTGTTGGCTTCACAATTAAGTGGCATTCCTATAAATTAACTACCAATTGCATAATCTGTGGATACATCTGCTTCTTTTTGTTCATATAAATATAATAAATAGTCATAATTAGTATGCATGTTTCAACAAAAAAAAATATTACCTATGAGTTAATGGTGTATTTATATATGTTCTGATAATACTTAATAGCATTACCTAAATGCATTACCTAAATAAAATTATGTACTAAAATCTAGATAGTCAAAAATCGATCACAAACGTCTAAAAAATAAACCAGTCTAAAATATATAACCCGTTTGGCCGACGCAGACTTCCTGAATTATTAAAAAGCAACATAGGTACCTACTACATTATAATTTTTTAATTAATATTTAATATCCAAAAAAAGTTTCCTGAACATTTTAAGTAAACAATAGGTTCTTCTATACAATAGTAAAGCGTGTATGCGTAAGTTGGATAATAATAATTGGTGGGAAATTTTTCATAATTCACGAACACATTAAACAACTTTTTATAAAAGAATGCATTTTTATTAGGTATTTATGGCCATGGTTTAAATTATCCAAGAAAGGCAATTTAAAAAAAGGATAGTATGCAGAAGAAGTAAATAGTTTTCAGAAGAAATAAGTTCACGAATGAAATATAAATATAATTAAATAAATATGAATTCTGTGACCTTCTGAAGTATTGAGAAATGGCATAACGCTAAAATCGTAAGTAAATCAACTAAATGAAAAAATAAAATAAAATCGACGATAAAATTAAAATATTGGTAGGACTAAAATGTAAAGTGTTGATGTGTCTAGACAAGTTTTCATAACAGTATCTTCTGTTTAAAATCCAAATACCTAATTCAAAACCATTAAATTATTAAAATGACGCAGGTATATTACGTCCAAATAAAGGTAGGTACCTATGTACTAAAATAATCACATGGAAGGTACGAATTTTATTGAAAAAAAAAGATATCTTCACAAATATCTTTATTTTTAAGTTTTTGGTAACAAAAAACTGGCAAATTATCTAAAGTTACAAAATGTGTTGTTCAATGCTCAATATAAATTACCGTTCGACGGGTGAAAGGCTATTTGGTTTAAGCGACACTATGGTCGAAATAGAGTTATATACATATTCGGAATCAGCGGATTTTTCTGCGTCGAATGAACCTAGTTTCATGTCAATCGGAGCACTTTTTTGGCGCTTGATACATCCCTGATTTCCCATCGATGTCTCAAAACATGTGTATGATCCGACATAAAATATGACATAATTTTTAAGTACTGGATATGAACATATATAGTTCACCGACAATATGAATTATGCTGTTTTTCCTGTCATTAGGTACTTTTAATAACAACGATACTTAAAGCGTTTTTCTTGCAACTCAATTTTATTAAATGGGATCTAAAACTTTTTTTGCCTCCACTTTTAAATAGTTTCGCGTCGCTTAAGACATTGTTCCTTCTGCTAAATACGATGATGTATGGCGCTTGAACTGTTTTGCCTGCTTTCGCGTATACACTACATATGTAGTTAAACTGTTTTTGCTTATTGATAAATTTGGAAATCTTTGTCACATGAACCATTACATCCTACTATTGTATTTGCAATATGTTACATAAAACAATAGTACAATTTTTAATATGGATGTTAAAACAGTTTCACAAAACTATATTTAGGTTAATCTCGTCATTTGAACAGTAAAATTTTAGTATGTCCATTTAAACATAAGTCGTTTAAAACATTTTTTTTACTCGGTTATCCCGATGTGTCCAGATAATTTATGTACCGACCTGCAATGCGCGGGCGCTTCAATCAACGTTGAGTGACAGAAGAAGCAAGAGTGCACCATTTTCGCGCGCTTTATAGTGGTTAGCAGGCAATTAAAATATATTGTAAATATTGTTTTTGTGTAATAATTGGTATATAAATTGTATTTTTTGGTTGTTTGTATTATTGATTGATGTACATATCAATTTTCCTACGTACAAAAACGAAAGTATGTCATAATAGGGATATAGTGTTAAATTACAATCATAACTTATATACAGATACCTATTAACCATGGAGACATATAGACAGAAGTATTATAAACATAAAATAAAAAATATTTCTGATAATAACAACACTACTGATGAAGCTTTGGATGAAATAGATAAAGAGCAACAAAATTCTTTCCAAAAATACAACATGAAAAGTCGATTCAGTAACATTATTAGGAAGTTCTTCATGCCATAATCAAAGTCATCTGTAAGTTAAAAAAAGGTAATAACATCAAACAAAACAATAGCCAGTCTACAATGTCCTACTGCATTAATTAAATTAAGAAATAACTGAAATCAAGTAGGTACCTAATTTAAAACTAACTGAAATAACACTCATATATTCGTTATGATTGTAATTTAACACATATCCCTAATAGGACATACTTTCGTTTCTGTACGTAGGAAAATTGATATTATGTACATCTATCAATAATAAAAACAACCAAAAAATACAATTTATATACCAATAATTATGACACAAAAACAATACAAATTATAGTTAAAATTTCTAGACCTTGAGACTGATTGCGTAAATTATACAGGGTTACTTGTAAAACACCGGCAACCTCGCAGGACAAGATAGCCAACATCATAAGTAACAACATTTTTTCTACGACTTTTGTTAATTTGTTAGATTTTATTTTCATACAAAAATAAATATTCACTTAATTTTCCGTTTGAATATTATAAACTCTACGCGCATTCCAAACATTACGTAAACAAGAAGCGAACGGGAGGGGAAAGGGGGCGTCGCGTCGTCCTTTCGATAATGAATAGAACATAGACTTACAAATGTTAGGAGAGTACAATAAAAGCTTAAAAAATCATTTAAAAATAATTTATTGCGTTATGCCAAAAGTCGTAGAACAAATGTTGTTACTTATGATGTTAGCTATCTTGTCCTGCGAGGTTGCCGGTGTTTTACAAATAACCCTGTATAGTAAGTGTTAATCCCATAAAGCTGTACTGTTGCAAAGTTCAATAAAAGAGATGCGAAAATTACTGTTTCATTTTTACATCATAATAGTGCTATCGTACTATAACTTTTAATAATGGACCATTTTAAATTTTGTTTTATCTGCCAACTAACTGTTAGTCTTTTCATCAAACGGAAAATAAACCCATTGATTTTTCGAGGCATTGTCACTTCAGTATTTTTTCTTGAAATCTGGTGACACACGACTGGCTGTTACACTAACTATCCACATACCTACTAAGATTTGAATATAATGTCGTTTAAATCAACTATGCATTCCCTGAATAATGTCGAATTTGTCGTTTAAAGCATTTTTCCTGAATCTAATAACCTGTGATATTGTTGTTTAAGTCTTTTTTCCCGATTCTTTAATAAAGTGGATTACAGCATTTTGTATTATGTGACAGCTATTTTGGTTGATATTAGTTTTTATTGCGTAGAACTACATTATTATTATGGCTATTGATAATTAATACCTTATAAGTCAATTCAATTTTGTATCTCTATATTATTTTACAAGTTATGAATTTTTTCAAAAAAAAAAAATCTTTTAATTGGCTCTCCTGTAAAGTTAAAAAAATGTCGCTTAAACCAAATAGCCTTTCACCCGTCGCGTTGGTTTAGTTTTATTACATATGTACCTACAAAAAATAGATTCAACTTGAATTTAATATTTAAAACAAGGCAATATTATTAATGTCCTGTAGGGGTTTTTTCACACTAGTCATGGAGGTTTAAATGTTTTCACAGTAGCATACAATTAAATTCTAGTTTTGATATTACGCAGGAGACACAAAAAATGGCGCCACTATTCCAATAATATAACCATAAATCTTTCTTTGTAGAATAATTTCAATACAATATATTGATTAACTAATATATTTTTTCAATAGCTATTAAAATGTCAAGTATAATTTACATAATAACAAATAAGTTTTAATACATTCAATCTATTTTTGCACACCTTTAGTGAAAAATAATAATACGATGAAATCAATTTGAGTGGTTCTTCTATTATTTTCCGCGTAAGACAAGTTTTAAAAAACAACAGGTACCTACTCGAATAATTTACATTTTAAATTAGTGAATTATTCTAATGTACATTAGCAGGTAATCAAAATTACAACTGTAACAGTTATAAAAGCCTCCTTTTGACTACTACTAATTTTTAAGTTATTTTACATTATCTATTCCAATATAATTTACTTAAATTGAAGAATCAGAACATGGTGTCTGTCATAAAATCTTTTATCTATTAATTCTGGAAATGCAGACCAGACATTTGTCTGGTTACAAACTAGAAACCAAAGCATTTGCTTTGGTCGGGTTGACTGGATAAAAATCAATAAATTATATTACCAATAAATTAGGTACTACCTTAGGGTAGTACAGGTAATTTATATCAAAAAATAAAGAAACAAAAACTTTTAATCTTAGTTAGTGTTTAGAACGATTTCTTGTTCTAAAATATGTTTTATTTTTATTAGGTATATCAAGTTTTTATTAACATTAACAGGTCCTTGGTCTCATGTTGTTGCAAAGCACAATTTTGTTTTTTTATAAGGGTTTTGGGGTCTGCAAAACAAAGTTGTAAATTATGAATACAAATTGCAGTATAAAATTGTATTTTGTTATAAAAGGATGAATTGCCACAAATAAAACAAAAGCAGAGGACCAGTTTCAAACGACTATACTTACATTTTTATTATTCGTGTTAATATAGACTATAAGTACTTATTATAATTTTATTATGATAAAGGTCATAATTTTTTCTCAATAAATAAGTCGCATATTAGTCGTAGTTAGTATTAAATGAAGTAAACATTCAGAGTCTGTGTTCTCTTTAAATAAGAAGTAGAGAGGATCGGAATAGGACTAGGTTGATGTTCGGATGTTCAGTATTCCGACTATTCGACATTATCTAATTATATAACGATTGTTTGTGAATTATAAATTCAGAACAACATGACAGTGATATTAGTAATACGGAAAGAAAAGGTTTTCTTACTTAAAAAATTTTTTTGGAGAGGTTAAAAGAGTTCTTTGCTCTAAAGCTAGATACGCTGAGTTCATTAAAGATTAATAATAAAAATAAAATATTAGTGAAACAAAATTTAAAGAGATTATATAATTAAATAAGAACCGAAACATACTCTACCTTAATTTAAAATTATAATTTTTGCGGAAAACGAACAATCACAATAAAACGTTCCGTTTAATATTTTCTACTGAATAATTGTGCATGTTTCTAAATAAAATAATAAAGACATTGATCTCAAAATTTAAGGAAGCATTAGATAACTATTATTTAAGAGACAATCGCGTGAGTTGAAGCAGAGTTATGCGTTTTTAAAACATCTCGTGAAATACTGTCCGGAAGATATTTATCCGAGTTACTTGCACAAGTTGCACAACTATTGTAACCTTGTTTGTACTCATATCTTGCAATAGGCAATAACAGAGACATGAAAACATAAGCTTTCTGATGAAAATTCCATGGGATTCAGATAAACGCATTATTAGGAAGGATAGGTCTGGGACTTGTGTAATATATTCTATTTTCTACGTCTTTACGTCATAACTTCCCTTATACTTATAATTGTTTATAGAACCCTTACTCAAAACAATCGATGCACCATCATTGCAACAAGCGGTAGTAATAGGAAATAATTGAATAATACCTACTTCTTTTCACAAGGTTAAATCCATTGCGGTATTTAACATGTAATTGTTGTGAGACACATGTGACATAATAATATGTAAAACAATGCCAACAAAGCTTCTATGTAATCATTTATCCCTTGGGCATTCCTTCTTTTACTCTCCTTTTATCGCTCTTCCTATTAACAGGACTCTATTACCACTAGTAGAATTATTTTATTTGTAAACAATTTAAATAACACTCCCTCTATGATATGGTAGAGTCACGTAGAAGATGATGTTCGAAAATATTCTTTAACCATTCAATCGTCTGATAGATTTCTTGATAGATCTAATATATAAAAATCAATGCCACTTTTCGTTGTAATTCCATAACTCGAGAACGGCTGAACCGATTTCGATAATTCTTTTTTTATTATATTCCTTGAAGTACGAGGATGGTTCTTATGTAGAGAAAACGTTAATATGTACCACGGGCGAAGCCGGGGCGGACCGCTAGTTTTGTATAATTTTAGAATATTTTTGTACCTAATAGGCCTGCAATAGACCTTTGCAGTCTTATTCGCAATTACCATTTATGCCATTTATACACGAGACACGTTCGACGTTTCTTTTAATATCCAAATAGAAACTAACTTCCTGACAGAGTGGAGTTTGAAGGGATATGTTTCTATAATACCAATAGGTTCTCTGCCATTTATAGCTGTGCTGACAGAGGCGAGGTAAATAAAGTGACAGTATTAGTGCTTTAAAAACACATCCCTCGCACATTTCTGGTGGAAAAGCACCTTAGGCCAGAAACTCTGTCTGTCAAATTTCTTTCTACTTACCTATTAAGTAAGAGAGGTCTTGGTGAAGGCGGGTTGGTAAGCGGCGCTTGTGACGTCACGGGGGGTTGCGTTGGCGGCGGCGGCGGTGGTGGGGGCGTGGGAGTGTCCTTGCCTGTTAAATAATAATGCCACATAATGTTTTATCATTTCTTATAGGGATGGATGATGATGGATGATGATGTCTGGTAGATGTTACGCAATAAAAGATATATGCCTCGATAATAATGAAAACATCGGAAAACGAACTATGTAATATGATTTTCTATACTTGCATGTATAGAAACTCATGTTAGTTTATTTTTCATCTAAATAATTTCTGATTAACCATGAGAGCATCGTATACATTTAAGAAAAGAGGAAATAAAAAATAATATATTATCTAAAAGACATTCCAGACTACTCAAAGATGGTTAAAGTTGCACATAATATTATTTTGTAATTAATAATTGCAAAAATTATGACTATTATTATTTATTATAGGAAATAAAATAGTTGTTCTATTATAATTCCTAGTTTTATGCGTTTTATAATGTATTCTATCGTTTTGCAATTAATATACAAAGAGTTAGTACCTATAAGGAAAAAAAATGGAAATCAATTTGTCGATTGATTCACTCAATTATATTTTTTCCTGATCGAACAGTTTTTCATTAGTTTATCGAATACCGATAACAATTTTTTCTTTGTAACTAGTATACCTATAATTTAATGACAACATCAATCTCAATTTTTAATGTACGCAAATTATAGTAATAAAGTTCTACCCGATTACCGAATGTACAACAATATATAAATATTTACGTGGCATAAATGCATTAAATCCTTTAAATATAGGGTGAAATAGGAGGAAGAAAGACGTATGTATGGACTACGACCAATACAATACGATAAATTTTAAGTTGGTGAAGTGGATCAGCTAAATTAAGAATAGAAATAAAATTGTCCACTGGAATAGAGTCAAAAAAGAAAAAAGCCAAATGGTCAAAGTCATGGCATTGAAAATATTTTAAAACACAAACAAATTGAAGAAATAAGTGTATAATTACATAACATTAGCATCAATTCTCAACAGCTGTATATATGCATTATGCATTATTTTTCTTTGAAACCAGGAAGAGACAAACGTATCAACCTTGAAATGTTGCTGGTCCGCCTGGTTTCTTTAGAAAATTAGAATATCTTATTCTTATTCTGAACGTTGTCATTTTGCTCCATTTTGAATATACCCTATGCCAAGCAATGATTAATTACTTGCCCAATAATCATTGGAATTATCTGGACATCCTTCCTGCTTGGAATAAAATAGATTACCTAGGTCCTAGGTAATGCCTAGCTTCGGCATAATTATGGATTGTAAAAGACAAAAACTGGTCAATTCAAGACGTACCTTCCTAACCTGGTAATTAATTTTTTTTGGTTACCCAATAAATCATAATCATAATAGTTCACAAAATATGAAGTTCGACCATCTTATATTGTTTTTGTTCGGTTTGATTTTATAAATGGTGTAATTATTTTAACAATGTTAATAAAACTCGTCGTGTGGTTTTCCTAATTATAGAAATAAATGTTGTTATATTCAGTTGGGAAAAACACAAAACATGTTTTGAGTTACGTTCCAGGTATAGTTTTATTTGGCGATTATCTGGCTTCAACATTGGCTCATACTAGCTATAGCCTATATTATATATTCACTATTCTGTATGAAATAAAAAATGTGTGCGTGTACTAGAGTACACACGTAAGAAGTGAAACTTAGGGATAAGAAAAAGTTGGGGCGTAACGCAAATATGTCACGCCTACGGCGTAACGCGAAAATGTCACGCCTACGGCGTAACGCAAAAATGTCACGCCTATAGCGTAACGCAAAAATATTACACTAAATTTTAGTCCAACCCCGATATAGAAATTTCACTTCAAAAGTCGTCGTCGTTGGCCTATGCGTCTACTTATTACACACTGTGTACTGTGTGATGCCTGAGCAATGTATTTGGTGTCCATCCAATGCGGGATCGACACAATAAACGATAAAGTCATGCACCCAGAATTACTTTTGAAAGATTTAATAGACCGTAAATGAAACTTTCGAGGAATAATAGAGTATCGAGCTTTAAAGTTTAGCTGTTTCCTAGAAAATTGTCATTCTTACCATTATAAGGAATAGAGTTAAACTGTTCGTTCGCAAGAAACACTTCGAAGTATCTCGTGAAATCCCCCGTGGGATCCCACCGGGAGGACAGCTTGGCCCACTCGTCGGGGAAGTCGCTCTTTAGCCGTTTGATAATCTTCACTGCTGTTTTCTTTTGCCTCTCGGAGCAACGAACGCATTTCGTTCTTAACGCTTCTGGGAGTAGCCCTGGAAAGAGATAAACAATTTATATTATACATGAAGGTACTTATTAAGTTCAATGTGGCTATTTGGATGCCTTCGTTTCTTGCACACATAAAGGAAATTGCGTCGTAAGTATAATGGAATATCAAATAAACTAAATTTCGCTTTCTAGTTGTTCTTAAAAGAACGAAGAACGCTACAATAAAATATCAAATAGTAAAAAATGGTGATTGAAGGTTTATTCGACTAGTTAAATAAAATTTACAGTTAAAAATCATCTACGAAATGGCTTGAGACAAACCAGTAACACTGGAAAATAGTTCAATTCAAGTTTATGAAACAGCAATCATGAACAGTTATAGGTAATTAAATAATAATAAAATAATGCATGCATGATAGAAAAACTCGCTATTATCATAATGTATTTTGATTGTAAACAATTGTGTAATCAATAGAAGATTTTTTTAAATATAGAGCAAAGCAATTAAACAGGTGTTAAGAAATAATAAATCTTTTTATTGGAATTTACAATTTATTAAAACAGACAATTAATATTAAAGCGTTATCATCACTGGGAAAGATATCTTACGAATATAAAGACCATAATCCAACATACTGCCGAGGCTTATAACTAATCTGTGGCCGAGGTAAGCTTACATTCAAATGCCGTCGAACTTTTTGATTCTTCAACATATTATATTCAAGTGGGCTTCTTCATAATATTTTTTTACACCGTTTGACCTTTTCCGAACAACAATACATGCTAATTCAATTCATGAATTGATGTGTGAAATAGGTCACTGTCAATTTACATAATCTGATGAACCATTAATATGATAATTCCTTGATATTACGAATCAATCGAATACTCAATATACCTACGTAGGTATTAGAATTTTAATGAGCAAGTATAAGAATGTAATCGAACTGGTTTAGATTAACTCCCGTTGAATAGACGAGTCTAATAATTAATTACCTACTGTAAGAATTTCTATTGTAACAACGCAGTTGTCTTCGTCTACTTCTTAATATATCTAATGTGTCGTTTTGAAAATTAATCGATTGTTTATCTTAAATTCTAAAATATCTTGTCTATTAACCATAGTAAGAATATGATATGAGTGTTTTATCCCTAAATAGTTATATGACAGGAAATTGCTAAATTATTTTCGTTTAAAATATTATAAAAAAATCCAATCAATTTTTAAAACATTATTTTTTTTCTAAATTGTACGGTCTCTAATCTATCATGTAATTTATAAATTATGATATTATCTATGATTATAACTTGTACACTAATTTGATCATGTTTTTTTTTATGTAAAGAGATTATGTTACCGTATTGTGTCAATGACCGATCAATATAAACAGCTAAGAAAATCACACGATGTTATAACAACGAGAGATCATAAATCACATGAGAAGTAATGGTTGCAGAAATATCATTTCTTTAGAAATTATGGAAGACTGTTGAAACTGTTCGATGTGTGAGGTGTTTTTATTACTGGAAAATTCAGGGCACCTATGTGAAAGGATTTGTAATTTTGCATATTTACTAATTACGGACTTTTATATGGAGTTTTTTTTTCATCATAAATTTCAACATCATTTTTTGTTGAACACTGATGTCTATTATTAGATGGTCAATTATAGTAAATCATTCAATCAATTTTGAGTCAATAATATGTAATTTATCAATATTATTTTTTTTATCTACGAACATAAAAAAATAACTTGTGTTGGCAGACTTAAAAATTGTTATAAATAGCTGGGATTCCTATTGTTAATCGTTTTAAAAGGTCATGTTATACTTTTTACATTGTATAAAAAACGTTATTTTTATAAATTGTAACAACAGCAAAGCCACGGGTTGCTTGTAATATGTGTTATGTGTATAGGAGATTTCGAAGCTCTTGGACAGATTGTGTGCTGTATTTCAACGTTTTTCAGCAAAGTATAACCATTTATTATATTCTATAAAGAAGAGTAGGTAATATTAATTATATTTACTTCGTAATATTAATCATTCAACATAAACATAACCCTAGTTTTCTTTGATCAAGGGCACAGACATATACTATAGTTTTATAGAGCAATTTAAAAGCATATAAAACTTTTTTTGCGTAAATATAAAAAACAAATGACAACACATTTAGTACCTTGAGACCTCGTATAGGACATTTGCCGTGAGAAAAGAGTTTCCTAACCTCTTCTAACCTGTATTTATTATAAAAGAATGATCACAGAATGATACGCAAAATGTTCACGTTTATAACTTTCTCTTTTATGCGTGTTGTTTGTAAACAAATCACCTTTTATAAAATTTATGTTACGTCAAAGCATTGTTATTCTGTATGTGTAGCAGGGCAACATAATGGTTGATGCGAATGCCATCGAATATTAACAATTTCCTTATTTTTATAAACATTTATGCTATGTGACTGGTATTGTACTGGTATCAACTGGTATAAATAGATAATCAGTGTTTGTTTATTTCTGTTATCTTAAATCCATTTGTATTTTATATCCTTTATGTAATTTGTTTATAAATATTTTATAATACCTTTGTCATTCGTTATTCCTTGCAGGACAGTAGGTACATTGGGTATATATGGTATCAAAATCGAGATTATGATCTAGGTAGATTATTCGTAATCAAGGTAATTATTAATTTAAATAAACGTAGATTTACATTACAAAGCTCCGTGTACGACATTTGGTATATAATATATTTTATTAAAATAAAAGAGTTCCTACTGCATGAAAGCTACGCTATTGCATGTAAGTTATCTACAGAGTACAGAGTGTAATATGTAATAGTTATAATATGTACATTGATATCCTCCATTCAAACTACAAATTATTTTCTAATTTGTTTATGATTATTCGATACATATAATACCATATTATGCCTACGTTATATCATCCACGTATTCAATATAACAATGCAATACTTCTGAGAATTAAAATGTGTAAGTAATACTTTTATCTTACGTACGTATCTATGTACGGTTATTTGACTCATTTTTTTCTAGCTAGTCCTTTGTAATTGTCTTTGGCACAGAATACTAATGGCATGAACAACATCTAAATAGAGTCATTAAGTTTATCTTGTACTATAGCGGTACATCTTTATATATCTATGTATAGATAATACGTGTGGTTCATCACGTCTTGCAAAAGATTATGTTAATATTATGAAAAAAAACTTATAAGTTATTGCAATCGTATGTAGAGTAATATGCTCTAGATTATATTATATTCTCTTTTTATTATATTATTCTGTAGGTAGTTATCTTCAATATATTCTTCCTATATTAAAACCGAAAGTTGCTTTGTTGAATGCTCAAAATCTTGCCCGTTCTTAATAATAGATAAAATGTGTTTAAGAAAAAAAAATATTTGTAACAGCCCTCTTGTAAAAATTGACTTTAAGAGGTTATTAAATGCTTTACCGGCATTTATAAGACCAAAGTTAACGTCATATTTTATTTTTCTTCTGGCTGAGGACTACGGAAGCCCTTTGGCTGTTCAAGAACTGTCATATTTTTTGCCGGGTAACATAATATATGTAGATCTTTATGCAGGATGTAATTTATAATTCAAATTATAATAATTTAACAAAAATCATGTATTACGGATGCGCTTTTTTATGTAATATGCAAAATTATTCAAATGTAAATAGGTCATAAATAACTCCCAATTATAAGTGGTATTTGTTATGTTTTGTGAATCATGGAAAAATGTATCAAAATAACACCAAATTATACAGATTCAACCATCGCATCGACGTAAAAACAAGGGGGTTTAATTTACTACATAGGTACATAATATAAACGTAAATGATCTAGGTACCTATTCTTGTCTAAAAAATCTTGTCTGAACTTCATATTAACTATATTGTTTAAATTACGTAAATAGTAGTAACTTTCATTGATAAACTGATTGATTTTGATTCACAATAGCGGCGGGAGGATTAATTTTCCTGAAATGTTATTTTGTCCACAGGGACCTGCGGCCTGAGTAGTATAGAATATTATATTATACTCTATGGCGAACCAGTAGTGGGTTTGCAAGAGGTTCTCTGTCCTCTATATTAGATATTATGTTCTCAATATTTTCTCATTCTATAATTTTAAAAATATACCTACTGTGTTATTTACATATAATTATGTAGATGTAGATGTACCATCCTGAAAATAATTATAGAAGTGCCCATCTTCTATTACTATGTATATTCTGATTACCCATTAAATTTTATTTACAATATGTTATTCTTTACAAATACTATAAATAAACTGGTATTCATAAAGAATACGGATTTGGTTAATGACGTATCTAAATAACAATAAGCGTATTTTATAATCCGAGAATATTCCAGAAGCAAAATATTCCACAATTTAATATTTATGTACATGTTTTGATCATCCGAAATGCTAAGAATACTTGTTTTCGCAACAAAATAAGCAACGAAACTGATAAAAAATGTAACTAAAAAATAAAAAATACAACAAAGTTTACGTTTTTAGCTTATTAATACGATTATTATTAATTTTATGGGTCTTTTTATAATGAATACGCGCTAATATGCACTTCGTTAAATTGATAAGTTAAATTTATATACAATTTGTTTTATATTACATAAGTACTTACTTACTATTGAAGCAATAAATAGAAGCTGCTTTGGCACGAATAAAGCTTACCGCGGATCTAACGCGACCGTTGGAGATAGTCTGTAGTCATAACCTACTTATTGTTCCCATATTTACTTACAAAAGCCTAGCTGCTAGCTTTCAGTTTGTCTTTTGTACGGGGCGGGGAACTGTTGTGGAATCGTTGTTCTCTATTGTTTGTATTATATAAAAAATCTTCACTGTGGTGTTCAATTTTCATTTGGAAATTTTTTGAGATTTAAAAATTTTCAGGTGTGTATTCACTATTTTATGTATAGTAATTAAATGATTTACGTATGAATCTTAGCCATTATTGGTATTAACAGAACAATACGTCTTTAAGATTTTAATGTTTTCAGAATTTTCTTATTAGTGACAGGATCTCAGTAAAAAAGCAGTTTTTAAGTTACCCAGTATCAGGCTGTCCAGAATTCTTAAATAAAAAAGTAAATCCCTAAAGGCTAAATACCAACACAATAAGTGTTCCAAGGTTGCATTGAAGGTCAAAACAAAACCTGTACAGAGTCATTGAACTTACCGTTACATAGGTAATGTAGATCTAAGCATTTACACAAACGTACCACAAACACGGTACAATGAATCCTTCATGACAGTTAATGACCTAGTTTGACCTTTTATGTCGATCAGAATGTCAAATTCGTCACACCAAATTAGGCGTAGAATCATTTTATGTCTTAACGGTATTGTATCGATGTGTTTTGTATCGGTAACGTGACTGTCACATCGGCAAGTAGAGGATTTAAAACGTTTGTGGAATGTTTTGTGATCTTTGGACAAGCTTATCTAATGGTGCATTTCAAGAAGCTTATATCTAATACACTGGAGACCTCAGTATGAACACTAACCTGTCACAAGAAAATATGACCTTGAATGACGCCTGTATGTTCCTTCTTCATCCCTTTCACACCAACTTGCCAAGTTAGGTTGCAACAAAAACATACAGGCGTCATTCAAGGTCATACCTTCCCGTGACAAGTCAACGTTCATAGGTACAACGTCATCTCCAGTGTATTAGATATAAGCTTCTTGGTGCATTTGCATCAAATGAGCGGAAGCTCATTCTAACCCTACTACCTATGTCAAATACCTTTTGTGTTAACAGTCGTACGTATTCGTGTTCTTAGTGCGTTCGAAAAGATTCTATCTAATGTTCTAACACTGAACAACACAGAACAAGAGTTTTAATTTACACTAAAAGATCACGAAAGAATACTCTTACTCTAGCTCTACATTCTTCTACCAAAGCTAATTTGGTAAACTATTTCGCGATATAAATATTAACTTGCAATCAAAATAACTTGACTCAACTCATGAGCTTCCGTGAGAATGGTTCCAAATAAAGATAAAATCTTTTTTTTTTAACTTACGTCACTTACGAACGTAGGTACTAACTACTAAGACATGGTGATTCTCATGCACGTAGGTACCTACAGAATACGAACGATGTTAGTACTAAAAAAACTAAGTATTGATATCCGAATATTCTAGGAAATACAAAATACGAAGTTTGAGAATTATTATTTTGTCTAAACTGACAAATATCTACTTTAAATATCAAATCAGATACTTAATTTAAATTCAATAATATTATAAAACAGTAAAGATGCTGCAAGTGGGGAAAAATAACACCTAATGACTTCGTCGAATCGTTGATTCGGCACAATAATTTATTATTTGCCTTTTCATACATAGAACTATAAAGAAGCTTGCTTTATGGGGTGCTTTATATTTTGAAAGTTTCAGGGACGATTCTATTGTTATTACGGAAAGATCTTTAAAATAAACTGCAAATTGATATAATATGTGCTCTACTATTACAGTATTGCAATTTGATAATCATCAGCTTAGACTTGGTATCGAATAATATACGATTGCTTAATATGTCTACAAGAAATGGTCCATTAGAATCTAATTATAAAAATGTTGTAACCGGTAATTTATATACATCACATAAATTACTGAATTCCCTTGGGATGAGTATATACACATCTCAATATTTGTTAAATTTTAAACAAATGTACTTTCGTTTTTCTTAAATTCTTATGCAATTTGTTTGTCTAATAAATGCAATCTTGAATGCATGTTTAAAATAAACAACTCTACAAAAATATTATTGAAATATATTATCTACATAAGGTAAACGCAGGTATTAACGACCCCTTTAAGGCAATTTCAAAATCAACCATATTTTTTAAGTATACTGGCTCTTCTAAAGATTTATAATTTCATTTTATATGCTAGTGTTATGTATAAAAAATGTATTTATTGAAGCAAATACATTCTAATAAAGGATTATCTTGTAAAAAATAATTTACAATGTGACTAAGTCGATTGTTGCTATTACCGACCCATAAAAACGGCTGTGAAGCTATTAACGATTTTTATGCAGCTATTCCCGATCGTATGTGAGAGGAAGCCTTTTTCCAGCAATGGAATGTATAGAAGCTAGTGATGATGATGATTACCGATCTTAATAAAATGAAATAAAAATGCAAATATATTCGTATTTTTTTATTGTAGTTATTTTTAATAAAACAAATGAGTACTTTTTAGTAATGAACTAAATAATTATAAACTTTTAAATTAATCAACATAATACTATTAATATATATATACATATATTAAATTAAGGATTTCAAACTCTAGGATATTTCGTTATGCTATTTGATTGATTGCTTCGGCGAGTTGTGTTTTACTGAATACTTTTTGCCGCTTTTGTGGCTCCATATTTCTGGAAAAAATATACCTAATTATATGTTTTATGTTAATTTAACCTAAAAAAAATATAATTTTTAATAGGCACCTATTATGTCATAAAAGTAATAAAAATATATTTGCACGCTCAATTACGAGCAGAATGTTTAAGGATCAATATTATCTGTATATACAAACATCTTTATTCTACATTCTGCAAATAAAGCAATTTGAATTTGAATTTGTAGATGAGAAACTAAACAATCTATATTCGATCGGTAATAGCTTCCTATAGTTGCTATTGCCGACCCACATGGGTCGGTATTAAAGTATGTAAGTATAAACCTAAATTGTATTACCGACCCATAAAAAAATGGTTATTTTAATTCATTTGACCATCAGACTATAAAATAGATTATAATTGATTAATGTCATACAAAATATGAACAAATGCATATTGTTTAAACAAAAAAAAAAACAATGATTTACTACTGTAACTATTCGATAGGGATCCTCGAAAATATCATAACTTTGTATAAATTGACAACGCTAAAAGACACAACACTAGACAAAAAAGTTTAGTCGCTAATAGATTTTTATGAAGACTCATAGCTTAGATTTAAACTGGTCCATAAAACCACTTGTGTTAGTGTGATATAATAACATAAAAGAAAATAAAACAAAAAGTTACGTTGCTGCCATTGCCGACTTACGGGTCGTTGATACCTGCCGCGACTTAAACTGGTGAAGCTAACACCGTCCCATTTTAATTTTAAGTTTTATCGTTTCAAATTACTTTTTATTAATAAAATGTTGTAAGAAATGAAAAGTTGACACTTAAATGCATTGACATTTAGTAATATAAATTAAAGTATAGATGTCATTTGTTTGTAAATGTCTTAAAAAGATACTCACAGTACTTACCCGAAGGAACAACGGAACAGTACGACACGTCCTGCTTCCACGCTACCCCGCAGCAACTTACGCATTTTAACTCTTTTTTGCTCAGTTACTCACTCTAACGTTAAAGTATACGATGCTCAAGTAATACATTCGTGTATAACTTTGCCTACCTATAGCTAGAATAGTTCTGGAAACGTTTAAATTTCGAATTACTTTTATAGGTCGGTAATACCTTCAGATTTTCGATGGGTCGTTGATAGCTGCGTTTACCCTAATTAGGTGAAGGCGGCCATCAAAAACACGTTTTAGCGATTTTAGGCAATAGCTGCCAAAATTTTAAATCTAGACCTTCTTTGAATGAGTAAAATGGCACAGTGTTGCAACCATAATATACATATATCCAATATTCAATTCTAGCTTTTACTACTCGAACTTGGCCATAGTTTATAAGGTCAAGTGACACAATAATTATTGTTTCTTTAACTACTACTAGCTTTCCGCCTGCGGCTTCGCCCGCGTTTTCAAAGAAAAACCCGCATAGTTCCCGTTCCCGTGGGATTTCTGGGATAAAACCTAGCCTATGTTACTCGTGGATAATGTAGCCTTCGAATGGTGAAAGAATTTTTAAAATCGGTCAAGTAGTTTATGAGCCTATTCATTACAATCAAACAAACAAACAAACAAAGTTTTCCTCTTTATAATATTAGTGTAGACAAGATGTTGATGTTTGGTACCTAAGCGGTTAAAAGGAGATTATGATATTTGGAATACAAAAATAATGACAAATTTTACTTATTTATTTTACTCTGGCAACTCTCGCGTGCCAAATTTTCCCGGGCTTTATTAATTACATATTTATTTAACTGCTAACATTATGAGATAAGAGATAAACATAACCTAGACAGAGAACTGTTTCCTTGGAATAACGTGCGTGACCGTTATTACTAACAAGCTCTTATCTTAAAGGACCATTCCCTATGGACATGCTGATTATTTAATCTAGCAAGACATAAATGGTAGACTAAATAATTTATGGTCGTAGAAAAATACAATATCACGGGGCCTGTATAGTGAAAATTATTTGTCACTTTATTCAAGGACACAATAACAACAAAAATTATTTATTTATTTAATTATTAAGTTAGCAATAAAATATACGCAACTAATTTGTCATAAGTAGCTCAAACTTACGTCGATTCTTAATCAGTTTGACCCAGACATAGACACTATGTAAATTCAAAATTTTTAAATTTGTGCCCACACGCTCTCTCGCAAAAGTCAAGGTCATTTCATCAAATAAAAATAACAACAAAGATATCGCATAATTAAAACTTCTTTTGTAATCTGCGAATTATTTTCTATCCATTCGATAGATGAGCCGTGATGTCTCGATTGGGCAATAGTGCAGTCGAAAAGGTTAAGAATCGAATAGCGTTATTATCGATTCAGGATTGATCGATTGAAATTCGTGCTATGAATATCGATATGTCCTTGCCCGATCCGTGTCATGAGCTGTCGGAATGCGATCACAAAGTAAGTAAACACGGCGAAGTGAGAATTTCTCGATTTCTTATTAACTTTCACTTAATGTAATGTACAACTTGAAAATTTTCTTTATTTTTTTATGTGTAAAAAAAAAGAATTTGTATTAGTACCTATTCCGAGATAAGGGTACTGTCTTGAAACGACTCTTTTAAATATGTAATATAGTATAATTTTTATATTATACTATATTATGATATATACGTACAGTTACTTACATATTTTGTAAAATTAAATTGTAATACTGAAATGATTTAAAAGAGCAACTATGGAGTTTCTTGCCGATTCTTCTCCATAGATACTGCTTTCCGAATCGGTGGTAAATGTTAAAAATATGTATTGACGTTTCAAAAGTGCTTCTCGAAGAAGTCTAATTGAATAAATAAATGTTTGAGTTTTGAGTTTGAGTTATGTATTAAAAGTTATCATCATAAAAATATTCCGTATGTACCTTGAAAATTTTACAATGAACTTAAAAAAGTTCATTGTTACAATATTAAACTTCGTTCTTAATCATTTTTTTAACTAAAAATATTACTCATTGTTTTATTATTCCTATACTTACTCGAAATTTTTATTTAAATGATCATTTAAATTTTAATCATTATATGTACTAAAATGTAAGAAAGATAAAAGTAAGCTCTATATTACAATAACTAAACCACACACATAGACTATACATATATTTATATACTTAATAGTCATTTAACAACTAGCTGTGCTCCGCGGTTTTACCCGCAGTGCTCTGCTTCTGTTGGTCTTAGTGAGATGATATAAAGCCAGCCTTCCTCGATAAATGGGCTATCTAACACCGAAATAATTATTCAAATCGGACCAGAAGTTCTCGAGCTTAGCGCGTTCAAACAAACAAATTCTTCACTTTATTATATATTAGTATAGATTCTCACAGTATCAGTCTGTATTCTTCCATATCAATTAGTTTTCCATAACAATAAATATTTATTAATATATTTAAAAAATCATCCATTTGCGTCAATCCAAGCTGTTATCGTATTATTAACTATTAGTGGATAACACCTCGTCTTGCTCAGCCGGTTTAAATTGACTGGCAGTAAATAATACATGTATCTAATATTTTAGATTATATCACAATTCGCAGTTCGCTCATAAATATTAATAATGTGTTTATTTTTTTGACCAATGAACTATTATTATGTCTGGGTATGATTAGGATCACTATGATGAAATTTTATGTCTCTCTGTCATATGGATTGAAATGGGATTAAGCCTACATAATTTATTATCTTGTCTAGGTTACTTTTTGTTGTAGATTAATTTTAACAATACCTGCCACTGAAAGCGGCTCGACGCGGACGCCACGGTTCACAGTCAGTTCACAGCTATCCTAGCCTAGTGAGAGTCCTACTAAATTCAGAGCATTTTTCCCTGAGGGGAAACGCATTTCCAAATTGAAATAGGTGTTTCCTATACACCAAAGACAACTTTCAAAGTACTGGTAAAGGGGAAGAAAAAACAAAATTTTACATTTGTTATTACAATATTATATAGGTATTTATATCGATATTTTATAATGTAGGACAGAAGGACAAATGTTATACAATGCAGGTATCCTCTATTTTGTCGATGCTCACAAAACCACAATAACTTGACAACAATATTCAGTTTACCACAGATCATTTCATTTTATATTGTGTCTTCTAACCTCATTCTAAGAATTATTTAATACTAGCTTCCGCCCGCGACTCCGTCCGCGCGGATGTCGGTCTTTGCGTGGATGGTTTATTTCTCCATTTTGAGTAACTCGGACAATGACATCTTATAAATATCTATTGGACCCAAATACGGCTAGGTCTATAATAATACGCAACGTGTGTTCGCGGTACCTACTACAGAACAACGTCTAAGGATAACTGAAAAATTGAGATTAATTTTTTTTCTACGTATTTTTCCAGGATAAAAAGTATCCTATTTTACGCCCAGGATAATAAGGTATAATTATACCAAGTTTCATCGAAATCGAACCGGTAGTTTTCACGTGATGTCTTCACATACAGACAGACAGACAGACAGACAGACAGACAAAAATTTTTTTAATCACATATTTGGGTTTGGTATCGATCCAGTAACACCCCCTGCTAGTTATTTTTTCAATATTTTCAATGTACAGAATTGACCCTTCTACAGATTTATTATATGTATAGATTATGATCCATTATATACTCGTTCGAACTATTCATCCTCGTTTTATGTAATCGAAATAATGTTAATTAACATAATTTAAAGGTGTGTTACAAGTATTTTTTTAAACTTTTCAGGTCTTTTATCATAAATAAATATTCTACAAATATTACTTTTATTTTAATAATAGCAGTGATATTAGTACGAGTCTATATTCCTAATCTATTCATTTGAGGTTCGTGCTTTCAGGACATTTAAGCGTAATCCATCTGTTTTTAAAAATATACCTAATAGCCCTATAAATCATTTTAAATGAAAGAAAATGATAATTGAGGATTTATTTAAACGATTACACTAGTCGTTTATTATGATGTAAAATTATTACAAATGCGTGTATAATGTCAGTTAGATCGTGAATTGTTTGTTTTTAAATTATAGAGTTGTAATTGGCGATTATCTAACAACAAACTTTTTGTTGCTTTGTTGGCGTATTATGTTTTGCGGTCATAAGATCTCATTCATCGTATTTTATAATCACTTTCCTTAATCTATGTTATATAACTCTTATATTTAGGTATGTATATTTGAATGATCACTTTCCCTCTCTGAAACGTCACGGTTGACATAACATTTAGTTTTTTTTTGTTATCTGTGATTTAATTTTGCGACAGATACATAATCGTTTGCGCTGTTTTAATTAGCTGTTCCAAGATATCTCGTTTACTTAGACTCTCCGGGAGTTTTACAATATTTCTGTAGGATAAATTCTTTTACACAATATACATATGCTGTAGTAAATTAAAATATCAACATTGACCACTAAATATATAACGGGTTCTGTAGAAGCATTCACTTTCACAAGACATTGCAATGCAAACAAGTGGACTGGAACCATACGGGTCACTTGACATATGGATGCTATGTGAAAATCACATTTTATACATTTGCGTAAAATTAAATAATTTTAATGACCTATATAACAATAACAATGGGTCCGATAACGTTAATAAAAGAAATACATACTTTCCGTCCTTATTGCCTTTTCAATGAAAATCTGATAGTACTAACTATTAAGTAATCTATGGTACTAACTACTACCTAGTGTAAGTATTATATTACTTATCTGTGGCACTACTAAACAGTCGTTTTAGTATTTGTATTCTCTTTGAGTCGTTTATGAACGGGACTAAGTTTCTGATGTTCGAACTTTTTCAGAATTCAGACGGTACGCATTTTACCAGAATCGACCATTAGACAGTCATGGATATAATTATATAATTAAATACATTAGAAAAATAGTAATAGTAGTAGTCTTTATACCATTAAAATTATAAGTGATTAAGTTCAGTGCACCTCCTCTATATTATAACTTATAATTTTTAAATTGACCGTAAACGTAATATTGTGTAGAAATTTGTATCAAATTGTTACATGGACCGCGAAATAACTCAACAATATACCTACTATAATATCAAGGGTGACGAATCAAGACAATAAGAGCTAATATATTTTTTCCTTGATGAAGAATGACCATCGTGGAATAGAATCACTGTATTCATTCTAATTTGTGGTTAATTGATGACATTGTCACGCTTTAAAAAGGTACAAGTTCATTATTCTTTTGTTTTTTTTGTTCATAATATCACTTGCGTTGATTGTTCAATGTCATAATTTAATTGTTCTAGATTTTCTAGAACATATTGTGTAGGAAGTTGTTTTGACATTTAGACCCAGATAAATCTAAAAAGACGCAGGTTCGAATCCCGCTTTGTGATCTATTTTTTTCTATTCTTTAAAAAAATATATTAATTCAGACATTTGAATGTCATAAAACCAAAAATATCATATTCCAGATATATTTGTTAAAAAAAATATTTCATGCATACGCCAACTTTCAAATGTCATTGTACATATTAAGTAACAATTATTCTTCTACTTAGAGCTAAATGCAAGTGGATTAAATGATTCACAAACTACAAGGGCACGTCATTACCAAGTGAATTTTATAAAATATAGAAATTTAATATGAATCATAGTACATATATAATTTATAGGAAGATAATAATAATAATGTTTTAATAAGTACTAATAATACATTTTTTTAAATAAGTACTAATTTAAGAGCGTTACTTGCTCTACCGAATGGATTTTTAGAGAAAAAATAATTGTTAAAGAAAATTTATTTCAGTTTAATAATATCTCTTATGAAAATTATACAATGCAACCGTACCAGCCATTCATACTTACTTACTTACTTACTGGAGTGGCGCAGGGACCCAAAGTGAGTCTTGGCCTCCGACAATAAGAGCCTCCATTTTACTCTATCCTGCGCCATCTCTTGCCAGTTTTCGATTTGGAGGGTGCGCAGGTCTTTGGCGATTTCGTCTTTCCAGCGGTACCTAGGACGCCCAACCGGACGGCGTCCAGATGGCCGTCCCAGGTACGCTCGTTTCGCTGCTCGATCTTCCCCCATTCTTTCTACATGGCCGAGCCATCGGAGTCTTTGCGATTTAATCTCACCGATGATATTTGGCTCAGCCATTAGGTCTTCAAGTTCCAAGTTTTTCCTCCTCCTCCAAATTCCTTCTTCAGTTAGCACTGGCCCAAACATCTTTCTCAAGATCTTCCTCTCAGTGACTAGGAGCTTGCCTTCTTCCTTTTGTGTTAGTGTCCATGTCTCACAGCCGTACATTAATATAGGTCTTAATATGGTTTTATAGATTAAGATTTTTGTTCGTCTGCTGAGGATCTTCGACACCAGTATTTTATGTAAGGCTGCACTGCAGCGGAGGGTATTTTGTATTCTTATATCAATTTCCTCTTCCCTCGTGTACGTATCGGTCACAGTGCATCCCAGGTATTTAAATTTGTCCACACCTTTATAGACAGTGTCTCCTACTAACAGGTCGATCCTAGGTATCCTGCTGTTTTTGTATCGGCGCATATGCATGTATTCGCTTTTGCCGTGGTTGATTCGCAAGCCTATTTTCTTTGCTTCCCTTTCCAGGGTGAGTGCGGAACACACTATCTCTTCCTTCCTACCTCCTAGTAAAGCAAGATCATCGGCATACCCTATCACCTTATGCTGTCCATTTAATTGCACTCCGCCATCGAGTGTGAGAATGTGTCGGATGATGTGTTCAAGTGCTAAGTTGAACAGCATGGGTGACAGCGCATCTCCTTGCTTAAGTCCTGTGAGCACCTCAAATGAGTCGGTAACCTCCGAGCCTACCTTTATCACAGCCCTGCTTTCTTTGGTGGCGACCTGTATCATCTTGATTAATTTTGTAGGGATTTTAAAATTATGTAAGATTGTAATAACTGAGCTGCGGTCCACGCTGTCATACGCTTTAGCGAAATCCACAAACAGCATATGGATATCCTGCGCATACTCCCACCTTTTCTCCATGAGTTGTTTGAGGAGGAAGAGTTGATCGACTGTACTTCGGTTGCGTCTGAATCCACACTGGTAGTCGCCTATTATGGCCTCAGCGTACGGCTCCAACCTCTTGAGCAACACGTAGGACAGGATCTTAAAGGCAGTGGGGAGTAGCGCTATTCCACGATAGTTTGTGCACTTCTTTCTAGAGCCTTTTTTGTGGATCGGGCATATAACTCCTACGTTCCACTCTTTTGGTATTTTTTCTTCGTTCCAGATGTTCTGTAGTAGGTCGAAATATTTTGATTGTATGACACTTCCACCGTATTTCCACAGCTCTCCAGGTAAGTTGTCAATTCCTGGTGCTTTATTGTTTTTCAGCTTCATGATAGCGGACCTCACTTCTTCGTACGTCAATGGCTGTGATTCTTCATCGCTTGGGAATTCGGTTTCGTTTATGTCTTGATGAGTCGACGGGCAGTTTAAAAGGTTTTGGAAATAGTCTCTCCACATGCTCTTAATAGTTGCCTGCTCTGTGACCAGATTACCGTCATCGTCTTCCAAGAGTTGCAAAGTAGGCTGGAAGCCTTTTTTGAAATTTCTTAGAGCCAGCGCGCACGAGCAACTTTGTCTCCGCAACTATTTTGTCTCCGCAACTATTTTGTCTCTCCCACCCATGAGCTAGTATGAAAGTGCGCGCACGTAGCGACGCAACTCCCCATACAAATTGATGGGAGAGACAAAATAGTTGCGGAGACAAAGTTGCTCGTGCGCGCTGGCTCTTATTCTCTGGTAAAAGTGCCTACTTTCGTTTGCTGTGATTAGATTTTCTATGTCAGTTATTGAATCCTCCAAGTATTTTCTCTTTGCATTTCTTATTGTCCTTTTAGTTTCTGTACATATCTCATTGTATTTTTCTTCCCACTTATTGTCCTGTTCCGCTTGCAATTTCAGCTTTCTTCTCTCATTCAAGAGCTCTTCACACTTTGATGTCACCCATTTCCTTCTGTTTTTCCGTTTCTTTCTACCCAGAACCTTCAGACTTGTTTCCTTCACTGTTTCTTTTATGGTGTTCCATGCTTCTTCGATGTTGTCAGAAATCACTAACCCGTCAAATCTATTTTTCAGTTCTAATTGGAAGTCTTTATTTACATATTCATTTCTTATCTCTTCTACATTAATCCTGTCTTCACGTGCTACAGTTCTTGCTTTAGCGACTTTTATCTTAGCCCTGACTTTTATGCCCACCAAATAATGGTCACTGTCACAGTCTGCTCCTCTAAATGTTCTTATATCTTCTATGATATTCCTGTGTCTATTGTCAATTATGACGTGATCTATTTGGTTAACAGTTTTTCCATCCGGCGACTTCCACGTTCCTTTGTGTATATCCTTGTGGGGAAACTTAGTGCTTTGGACTACCATTGACTTTGATGACGCAAAACTGATAAGCCTAGTACCATTATCGTTAGACTTGTCATGTTTGCTATGTTTTCCTATGGTGGGCATGAATGCCTCTTCTCGTCCTATCTTTGCATTCAGGTCCCCGAGGAGAATTTTGGCGTCGTATCCGGGGATATCATCGTAAACCTGATCTAGTTGCTCGTAGAATTCGTCTTTTATATCGTCATGTGCCTGTTCCGTTGGGGCATACGCATTTAATAGAGTGATATTATAAAATTTAGTTTTTAGTCGCAGGATCGATATTCTATCTGATATTGGTTTAAACTGTATCACGTTGGGCAGAAAATGTTTGTCAACTAAAAAGCCTGTTCCATTGACATGTCTATCAAAATCAGAGCCACTGTAGAATAGTGTGTGACCGCTTTCTAGCTGGCATTCTCCATTTCCAGGCCACCTTACTTCTTGCAACGCGGCTATGCCGATTCTATATTGGTGCAGTTCTCTGGTGACCTGGTATATGGATCCCGGCCTATACAAACTCCTGATATTCCATGTAGCAAATCGTATTTCCTTTATTCGTAGCCGTGTGTCGTTGGTGTTGGGATCAGATCGTTTCTCTCTTCTTGTCGGTTTCGTAACATGATTATTTTTACGCGGGAGGGGTGTTAACCCTCCGCACAACCCCCGAAATGCTGGAGGACCACATCCTACTTTGGTCGGCGAGTCCATCGGACTTAGCCAGTAGCTAGCTAGGCTATACTACCGGCCGTTCCCCCATCCGCCACCCGGGGGACGCCCCCCTACGCTGTGAGGCCCAGCGCGGGGCCATTCAAAAGATTTTTTTTTCAATATGTAGTTCATAGAATCACTGGACAAAAATAATATAGATACAGTACGTACTTGGAGAATAACAGACGTTTTTAATTTTACTCTTTTAAAAATAATTAGTATAATTTAATATTTCAAGATAAAACAATAAATAATTATTTGTAGACAATAAATCGCATTATCTTCAGTGACAGCAGAACATTTCCTCTAACCTTCATAGCCTTATAGGGAATTGTGGAAGGTTCTGCCTTATATTATATTATTGATGATGCTTGATTAATAGCATTTATATAACAAAAAGATAGGTGATAGGATGATATTATAAGATTTTCAACCTTTTTTCGTGGTTCGAGGAGGTTTTTCAATTTTCAAATCAATTTGAAGTAATTGGTAGTGTAATTTCCATTTACCATTAGAAAAAGTTGATAGGTGTTCAATTATCTGTCTTGAAAAAAAAAAATTAGCGCGATAGACCGACATTGAATCCTGTGTCCATAAACTTGAATTTGGAACCACTGTCTACCGACCTGTGACACTATGGTACATTTAACACTGTGATTTAACTTACAGGCGCAGTAGTTAAATATTGTTTTCATAGACGAATTGAAAAATCCCAAGCAATTAAAAATCTTGATAGAGTTGCCATAAAAGTTTTTGTTAAAACATAATTGAAGCTTATTTATCGTAGCGTTATAATTTTTCAAAGGGCTCTACATCGTGATTAATCTCATAAATATAAAATATTTAATTGTGTTTCACTCCATTATGCGGTAAGTATCTTCACAATTATTATTGATACCTAAAACTGGATCCGCTACAAAAAAAAGTAAGAAAACAGTAAAACAGTCATGTTACACGTATATATTTTGGAATGCTCTTGAAAAATAATTAAAAATTAATTGCAGTAGCCGCAATTATCAAACTGAGATATATGTATCGTAAACAACAACCTCGACCTTGAGTTACTTCATATTACTTTGGTTAAAAACTTGTTTGAACATACATAAGAAAATACATAAAGAAATATAATTTCATTTTTTGCATGATATAAATCGTAAAGTACCTATAACAGAATATTTTTTTGTTAAATGTATATTATTGCTTTTAATGGTTGTGGTAATAACTTACTTCTCAAAGCTTTTCCTTCTGGCGTACATCTCAGTCCGTTAATTAAACAGTCCACATAATTTCTCACTAGTCTCTTATTATTAAAAATTGCATCTACATCTAAATAATCATAACGCTCGTCATATTTGGGCATATTTTTCATAGCCTCTAAATCTTGTCCTGACACTGCGTTCCACGCACTGGCACATAAGCACAAAACAATTAAAAATAACATTTTGAAAAAAAAAAAAGTTAGTGACTAAGGTTTGAAAATCGAATTCGCGGTTTCCCGCGCAATTGCTGTTCGCAACATTCGAGCGCTCGCGCCAAGAAATAGTATCGTTGTGGTGCGCGTGCAGCACATTTGATAGTATTAAACCGTGTGACCGCCTCGCTGCGACAAGATCTATCAAGGGCACAAGGAGTAGCTCTCAGTGAAGGGTTGCTTCTGATCCTTTCGATTTACAAAGCGCTTGTATACCTCGAAAATAAACTAAAAAGTAGGTTAAGTCAAACATTGAACGTACCTATAACCATATAAGTACAAGTTCAATGTAAACAATGCCAAATGACAATAAAAAAAAAATTTAAATAGGGATACAATTATTAATTTTTGTGTCAGTCTAACCAATGGTCTAACCTAAATTATATAATATTATGAAGACGCTACAATCCATCTATCATCAAAAAAATTGAGAAATGCATTATCTATCATTATGCCATTGCTTAAGTTTTTCGCAAACTTTCGATTTTCCGTTTAAATGATCATACATCATTTGGTTCTCTAGATGACAAAATAATTATACGAACGAGGCATATGCTATTAAGTCTAGGAAGTTCTATTGTACTAGATCAGCCATTCGGAACAACAATCAGCTTAGTACCTATCTTTTGCATTAGATTGCAACACAGTACGTTCAATGTACTGGTAATTGCTATTTTTAATGTAGTTTTTTTTTCTTATTTATCCCTTATGAAAACCTGATATACCTTATAAATGTTATGTGATTTTTTTTTTCTTATTTTGTTTGTATAAATTACGCATGCATTAGCTTTAAATGCGTTCGCTGCATTTTTTATTTTAGTGTGAACTGTCAAGATTTTTATTCAGAAGGGACGCTCTTAAATGGAGACCTCCTCTAAAATATAATATACCTATGTATTAAATAAAAACATTATAATATTTTTATAAAAGACGATTCTGTAGCCTTTATGATAATAATAATTATTATTTAACATAATAAACATAAAGGCAGAATATTTATAATCCTATATATTTGTATAATTCCATGAAAACGAGGAAATAATTACGATAATGTATTCGTGATTGTTTGAACACACATAATGAAGTTTTAATTTCTTTTTTATTTAAATTTATTAATTAATAAATCATAAATTAGTTATGTTCTCATACAAAATCTCGGCATAGGTTTTTATAGTCTTTCAGCTAAATATAAATCGGTTCTTACAAAACATAAAATGATAAATTTAAAATAATAATTAACAGCATATTAAGGTTTTACAAAGTGAAACACAACGGTATTTTCAGTAAAGAATCTTAAAAAATATTAAACGTACAAAATTTAACACACTAACCTACTTTGTTATGTATATTTGTTAAATTAAAATTTAGTACCTTAGTTTTATTATTTCATATTTGTTTAGGTAAATTAATACACAGTTTCGGTGTTTCATAAAATAACGGTATCCGTATATATATAAGAGGAGTTATTTAAATCTATACGTAATATTATAAAGCTGAAGAGTTTGTTTGTTTGTTTGAACGCGCTAACCTCAGGAACTACTGGTCGGATTTGAAAAAATATTTCGGTGTTAGATAGCCCATTTATCGAAGAAGGCTATAAGGCTATATTACGTATATATCACGCTAAGTCTAACAGGAGCGGAGCACAGAGCACTGCGAATAGAACCGCGGGATACAGCTACTTCTATATAAAAGAAAAAATAATTAGGCGATTCACCGAGATTGTATAAAATAAAAATATTTACTTTTATTTAGCATATGTACGATAATATGAGCTGGATGTTTAGAAAGTCCACTATTATCTGTATATTTGTTTAAATAGTTGACATTACCGTGTATAACCTTCTGACCTAGTGACTATATAATATATATAATATACATAAATATGATTTACTGTTATCTATTCTATTGAAATATAGACGTATGGCTATTAAAATGAACAGATAATGTTGATTCATTTAAATTAACTTAAATAGTATAAAACTTGCACTTTTTTTAATTTTATACGGGATATAAGCCATTTTTTACTTTTAATAATTACCTGTTTTTTCAAAAACCTCTTTTTAGTGATGACTAGATTTCGCCCGCAACTCCGTCCGCGCGGAAAAATTAAGATTTATTTTTTTCTACGTATTTTTCCGGAATAAAAAGTATCCTATTTTATGCCCAGGATAATAAGGTATAATTTTACCAAGTTTCATCGAAATCGAACCATTAGTTTTCACGTGATGCCTGAACATACAGACAGACAGACAGACAGACAGACAAAATTTTTTTTAATCACATATTTGGGTTTGGTATCGATCCAGTAACACCCCCTGCTATTTATTTTTTCCATATTTTCAATGTACAGAATTGACTCTTCTACAGATTTATTATATGTATAGATAATATTTAACACAGTACCACATATTAGTTTTATTTCAAGAAAAAAACAGACAAATATTAAATCCAGGAATAAAGAAAGAGCAAGCATGAAGCACAAATAGCTGAAAACTGTAATCTACAAAACTGTGTCAGGTCTTGTGTCCTAAATTGTGTGGTCACATTTTTCCTTCCCGTTATCTTTTAAATGTTAATACACTGTTTATAATACACCTTACAAGTTACACATCCTTTATTTAGTTTTTCTTTGCGGAACAAAAAAGCGACAAAAAACTCATTGATATTTACAGAAACGGTTTCACATCAAAGCCATTGATACACTGTACACATGTTCTTTTTTTGTTGACAATAATGACGTCATATTCATATTTGCGGGTTTTATTTATTCACTAGGAACAGAAGTATGAATCTAATACTATTCGAACTAGTATAACAATACTACGTAGGTACACAAAAATATTTTTTGGAAACAATATTGTATTTAACATAATATTATGCTTATATTCAAACGTACTTAGCAAAGTTGGAGCTCTTCAATGAAAAAATACAAGAAGGAAAAATTGATATTAATATATTTTATAAAAAAAAAAGAACTGCGCTATAAAATAATGATTTATAGCTATATGCGAATAACACTGGAAAAAACCTACATTAATATCCAGCCAATATATAAATAAATCTATTGGTCATAGAATTCGCTAGAAAAAACAAACATTAATGAAAAACTAAATGATTTTCCTACTATTGTAGTTGATGCGGCTTGACGGAACACATTGGGTGTTTGGTCGGTAGGAATCCGACATAAACCACGGCTCCCCGGAGGCTGTGGGTATATCTATGCAAGATTTCCCCACAAAAAAAAAAGGTACTACCAATATCTTCCGCGTAAATATTCATAGTATAAAACACTCAATGATTATACAAACCAGATACTCTCAAAAGTTAAAACTATTATATATTTTAATAAATTATACATGTCATTTGCATGTTTATGTGCTGTTAAGTTAGTTGATAATTATTATTGTTAAATTGTATTATTGCACCTCTTTTATCAGACATATCTTTGACAACGAAAATGGAAACTTAATTTATTCAATTTTAATTTTGCTTGTGTTCATAATCCTTCGATTTTTTTTATAGCAACTCTTGCGATAGAGCAGGTGGTGGTAGGTGATAGTTGCCGCCCATGACGATCACAGCATTGGGAACTCTGCAATCGTATTGCTGGCTTTAACCCATTGACCACCGAGCGGCCCAGCGACCACTACACAATAGATTTACTATTGTGTCTGTGATTCCGGGGGCTGATGGGTTAAGGGTTATTCAGGTAAGTGTAGGTGCTATGCTTGAAGGTTCCCATGTCACCATGTGCATCCAGGTGGTGGTGAAATTACCAGAAATAAAAACCGTAGATACTAAGACTGCCTATCAGTTCTTTAGTGTTGGTAAGTAATGTTATAACAGTGTGGCTAGTGTGAGTTTTCATCGAGTAAGAAACGTTACTATCGCGTCTGCGTCACAGCGAAATTTGTATGGGGAATCAAAGCTTCCCCATACGTCCGCTAGGGGCGCTGTTCGATTTCCCGTACTAATTCGGCTGTGACGCAGACGTGATAGTAACGTTTCGTACTCGATCAAACTCACACTAGGGGTACAGATCTTACTTATCTATATTTAATATTATAAAGCTCGAGAGTTTGTTTGATCGCGCTAACCTCAAGAAGTTACTGGTCCGATTTGAAAAATTCTTTCGGTGTTGTATAGCCCTTTTATCGAGGAAACTTACCTATAGGTTACAAATATGATCACGACCAACAGAAGCGGAGCCACGTGGGTGAAACCGCGGAGCGCAGCTATATAATTTGCAAGAACTAACCGGAAATATTTATACCTATTACTTGCGTACATGATCGTCCATATTGATTTCTACTTGGATAAAGTCATAAATATGCATATATCCATAATAGACCCAGAAGACAAATGATAAATAATTAACACATAAGTTACTAGGCAATTTGCAAGAAACAGCGTAGTTCATATAAGCTAACTGGATAAGTATATCAATTTGCGACATTGCATTGTGATTGTACTGACGTTGTTTATAACGCCTTATAATTATAATGTTTTCATTTATTTCATGTTTAGATCGTTATAGTGATGAATGAAAAAACATATACTTAGGTACTTATATTTTACCATATTTTACGAAGAACTGTCTTTCCGAGGAACTACGACTTGAGTTATTTTAAGAAAAAAACATATGTGTTTCTTAAAGGCCAAAAGCACACCGCTACCTAATTCACGGTTAGCTCCTCCTTTTTCCTTAAGACCGTTTTTATCCCATCCCCTTTCCCTCTATGGTAGGCAACACCCATAACGTATGTTATGGACGTCTATGGGCGACGCACTTTGCCATCAACATCGGCCATTGCGTCTGCTCGTTTGCCTTCCAATGCTATAAAAAAAAATATTATTGATAAAGTGTTAAAAATAGTATCTACTTATAAGTAACTTTTGATTTTATCTAGAATTGACATAAAAAACAACAAAATTGTAATATAACTCGTGTTTCGATGGTAAATGTTAAAAATATGTAATGACGATTCGAAAGTGCTTCTAAAAGAAGTCTTTTTGAACAAATAAATGTTTGATTTGGAGTTTGAGACTTTGAGTTTGAGTTAGTATTGCTTTTCAAATGAGCTTAGATGTAGGCATAAATGTTCGGGATTAAATAAATATTTTTTATTGATTAAGAATTAAAACAAATAAAATAAATATTTTTTCATAAATGAGGAATTTAAACAATTAAGTACATACAATTCCTCGAAATTCACATTCCCATAATAATGCATATAAACTATAATATAGGAAATAAATATACTTGGATAATTAGTGTTTTATTGTCATAATAGTAATAGCTGTGTTTTACCTGAAATAAAACACATATTAAATACTTACCTATATTTGAAGCTTACTTATTGAGAAGGTACCTAGCTTTTTCCGCCTATTTTCCCTCTCTTTCTCGTTGTATATATGCTATCTCTCTCGCACACGGCACACCTCCCACCAGGTGGCGCGGCCGGCGCACGATAATGTGCAGGCGCTAGATCTTCTTCATTGAGTCGAAATACTCAACAGGTGGACGTTAAGTGTAAGCTTCAAACACAGCTACTAAACACTTGACCGTAATTTGAAGCTTACTTATTGAGACCTGTTTGTTACCCACCTGGTGTACAATATATGGACGCCAATGTGAATTTGAATAGGTACATAAGTAATTACTTATTTCTTTATTTGAAAGAGTAAGGTGTGCAGATAGTATACCAATAAATCACACAAATTTTTAAATTTTTATATTATTTATATTAACAATAAAAAGTTAATCAAATAAGAACCAAAAAGTAAATCATAATAATTAAAAGTATTAGAACTTATGAGATTGGTTCAAGCGTACCTTAGTTAACCTTTTGGGCTTGAAAAGTTAAAGTTACTACAATTTCCACTATCTTTAGCGTAAATCTGCGAAAGAGCAAGTAACGACTTTTAATTACGCATTTAGATGTTACTTACAAAATTAAGCAACAGCTCATCACCGACGAGGCAAGAATACCTCAAACTCAAACCTTTATTTATTCAATTAGACTTCTGTAGAAGCACCATTGAATCCTCATAACATAGATTTACCAGCTGTCTCAACTCACACAGTTCTAACCCAACCTGCTACTAGCGGACAAGTAGAGACCTTGGTCTTTACTTTTAGGGTCAAATAAATTAAAAGGTCATCCCTTGGATAAGGTAATAAAATAAACCAGGTAAGCGGTTTAAATTATAATACAGATAATATGTAACATCCAACCAAAGCGTGCGGTGTCTATTAATGTTTAGAGCCAACGCCACCGATCATAATATAAACATGGCTGGTACTTTCAGTGCAATGCATGAATTATTTATTTAAAACTGATAGGTTTTAAACTCTGTACTGGAAACATATAATGAACTCAAGAAGTTAGAGACTAAAATGATAAGAGCTTATCTGTGTCCCAAACCTGCAATTACTACAGCTAAGTACGTTAAGTTTTAATCAAATTAATTTTAAGGTATAGTTATGGTTTACATCAGAACTTATATACCAAAAGTCTCGGGACTACATAACGTGACTTATTTATAATGAAAGTGTTTGTGCATAACATCTAGGCCATCAACAGCTATATGAACGTCAGATAGGAAATGAGCCAAATTTATCCAGTAAGTAACAAAGGTTTTTAATTATACTTATTCTAATTCAACCAACTTCTACTAGCTACTCCGTATGTCTTTTGGGTAGACGGAGGCAAATAGGATTTTTCTTCCGACTATAACATTTGATATTTGGAAAATGTATACATTTCTGTATACCTTCAGAGTCAGATTCTAGTGGTGCAGCACTAAACACTGTCTATTAGGTGAATGGTGCTGCTGACCGGGCCTTCAGTTCTGCTTTCCAGAATACCTTCGCCCTTCTCGGTGCTACTACTACTGAAATAGCAGTACTCTTACACGTCGTTCAGGCCTCGAACTGACTAGGATCTCGCATATTATCGTTACAACCCTCGCTCGCTCTAACGAGAACAAATTATCGCTAAGGAATTCTGCTGCAGGACAATGGCAACAGATTAATATGCATTATTATGTTCAGGAATATGGTGCGTTCTGAATACTATCGTCGTCTGAAGGTATCTCCTTTCGATTAACTGCATTAAGGGTGCAGATCTGATCCCATTTTTGTTCCGTAGGAATGCTACGACTGCCTAAACGTTAAACTGGACAAAGAAAGTTGCCCTGAATATGGTCGGTTGTTCCAACATCCCTAATATGGCTAGCTTACCTTAGTTACCCCTTGATTGTAACTGCTACCAATGGAGGCACTGCTCGTGGGTTGTCCACAGTTTTTCGAGTGCAAAAATGAAGAACTGAACTCGTGGGGATCTATGTCGAATGAATCTGTTTTAAGATTATGAAAGGACAGTTGGTTGTGGATGCGAAGACAGGACGTTACTTTAGTCATCTGTAACCACCACGAGAGGCAGCCACGGACAGTGATATAGTAAGAACTAAACTAGCAAAGTTTAGTTGGCTTACTAGACTTTGTCATGTTTAAAATGCAGTATATCATCTGTATAGAATTGCATTTATGACCATTGATAAACTTAATTCAACCGCAACCACGAGAAGCAGGCACGGATATCGATATAGCAAGAACTAAACCAGAAAGGTTTAGTTCGCTTATCTGGTATATTTATTATGTTTCAAAAGCCGTATAGTCTGTATTGCATTGCATTTATTGCCCCCCCCCCCCCTTCAAATCAAAGAAATGTGAAGTCATCTGGCAGAGCTTTCTCGTGAAGGGTAGGGGTTCCAAGTAATATCTAATAATACGAGGCTTTTGTTTGGAAGGATTGACCTTCCGTTATTAATTATCCTCTATCCTAAGTAACTCAATAGTCAGAATTCACAGCACTCGTTGAGTCCTTAAACGTTTTACGTTAATAGTTGCATATAAGTTTATTATATAATATAATAATCCTGGTGGGATGACAAGAAACTTGTCTAAGCAAATGATTATCCTAATCCCTCAGCGATTTATTGTTTGAGCCCTGAAGAAAAACTCATGGGTGCCATAATGAGGCCAAACGGGTTGATAAACGAGTCGAATAAATTGCCTACAAGATCGGGCAACTAAAGTAGGCCTATGAGAGGTCAACTATACATAACCAATCGTAATTTGTTACATTCAATCGCTTTGCGATTAAAAAATCTCTTCAGGTGATTTTATGTGAAAATTGGTCGGCTAGTGCCATGGAATTACGATAACAAATATACCATTGACACAAGGCTTGGTGACAATCCTGGAAACCACCGCCACAAATCATCTGCGAGATGATATTTGATCCGACTCGCCTCCCTTTGTTGTGATTCTCTGCATTGTGAGGCTCTGCATTGGTAAATACAATTTGTTCAAGTCGCAATTTCCATAATTGATAAACCAATGGTGGTTTCCTGATTAAATAAGCGTAAGCTAACCTTTTAGGATACAAAGTATTCATTTCATGCGTCCATTATTTAACGTCTCTTACCTATTGGCTATTTTATTGTATTTATTAGGTTATATTACTATACTTATATTGTATAGATGGCCCACTGTGAATTAGATTTCAAAACCTTTTTCTACCTACCTTAGAATTTTCGTGGGTCCTCGTTGACGAAAGCAAATATCTATGATCATTTTAATGATCAATCCTTTGTATATTTGCACCAACCGCAATCAAAGCCCCGCGAGGGCCGATATATATTTGCACCATTTCCCCGTGAGGGACGGTCGTAATCAAAGCCCCGCGAGGGCTGATATATATTTCCACCATTTCTCCTTGAGGGCGGTTGTAATCAAAGCCCCGCGAGGGCTGATATATTTGCACCTATTTCCCTGCGAGCGACAGCTGCGCGAGGGATGTTTGTAATTTGAAATAAGTAGGGCCTTCCCAAAAATACTTAATAGTCACCCTGCGAGGGTGGGTTTAACCTGGCTAACGAACCTAACCTGCGAGGAGTAGCGGTTAAACCTAGCGGCCACATTTATGTAATCTGCTTCGAGCAAGATTTAAGGTGCTAATATAAAATTAGAAGTTAATAATCATTTAAAATAATAATATAGTAACAAGGTACTTTAACTTATTTTCCAATGCTAGCAACAGCTGTCCAGGATGAAATAAGAATTGATTTGACAATGGTAATTAATTGTTATGTATATAATAAAAAGAAGGCTTTAACTATTTAATAAAGTCAAAATTCAAATCATTTACACAAAATTTTAAAATGAACTTCGATTCATATTTAATTTAGTTCATACAATCGATGTCACATTCAGTTGCTTTATATCCGTTAACATTCCTTACGAACGCAGCCATACGTGGCCATACCATCGTAGGACGGTTTTATTGCACAAAATAATCTCCGCTCACCCGCAATTTTTTACTTTTTGTCAAGGTGTACAAGTTTATAATATTATTCTAAAACGTTAGAATATGTGAATAGTAAATCCTTTGAAATGTCTCTTATCTAACATGCTATTAAGTATTTAAAGCATATTGAAAAATAAACTATTGCTGAAGGATTCACTAAAAGACCTCAGCATTTTAAATAAAGTCCAACGGATATACCGTCGATTTAAAAGATTTTTGCTCATTTTTAAGTAAAATGTCATTACAATAGATGTAAAAATAACTCACTGTACCGATCCGACGGGATACACTTTTTCACACTTTTAGCACTTGCAATATGCAATACTTAATACTTAATAGCACCAAGGTTGTAGTCTTGTAGACAACCTTCTCGCGGCGGAAGCTAGACGCCAATGAAGAAGATCTAGCGCCTGCACATTATCGTGCGCCGGCCGCGCCACCTGGTGGGAGGTGTGCCGTGTGCGAGAGAGATAGCATATATACAACGAGAAAGAGAGGGAAAATAGTCGGAAAAAGCTAGGTACCTTCTCAATAAGTAAGCTTCAAATTACGGTCAAGTGTTTAATATTTAGAATAAATTAAAAACAAGATATGTAGAAATAAATATTTACATAAAATAGGAAACGTTACAAACACGCATTGTGATTTGCAAAATGATGGTAATTTGAGGTAATAAATATAAAAATTATTTATAAAATCCGTTTAAATTATAGCTTTAATTAGAATATAAAATTCACACGTGTTTTTTTTTAATATAAGTGAATTAAAAATAATATATCTTTAAGACAATTGGCTATGTAGAGACTTGTGCTAGAGTCTAGTTTCCGTGTTTTATATTCTACGAAGTGATCACTTGAAACGACCTTTATTATTATTTATATTTATATTGCACTTCCCTGGTTCGATTTTAACAGTTCCGATAAACTGAATTATTTCTGATAGCATTGAAATAGTTTCTTAGTTATTTTAACTTTCCATAAATTTAAAATATTATAAAAAAAATGATCGCAGATAGATTTGATTGTGTGTACTTGCACCATTGCGAGCAAGTACACACATCCTATATCAATAAAAATAAAATGACATACAGATGGTAAATTGTAAATTGTAAAATGATAATATTTAAATAATTAATGTAATGTACTAACATAGTAATTAAGAAATTACTAACAAGTGGACCTATGTTGTTCTATTAATAAATAAATTATTATTATTATAACATATTTCAATGGTGCTCAAATTAAACAATTCAGTTTATATTTTAATTATTTATATATGAATTTTTCTTCATATCCTTTATTCGAATTTTGGATAAATAAATCCTTTGGTATATTTAGATAATAACCTTTTATTCATTTGTAATGTTTCCTTTTTACCGCATCGGAAAACATAAGAACACAAGTGTCATAAACAATCACGGAAATATTATCTTTATTTATTTCTAGAATCACGACCATAGACTACGAAGTGACAGATAATATAATACAATATTCCCGCCAATACATCACTGTCTTGCTTCCACACGAGTTAGCAATGGTTACAAACACAGAACAGTAAAAACAAGTTTTTACTGTTCTGTGGTTACAAATAATTGTGTTGTTATTAAGGAAATGATCTTGAGATTAAAATGTAGTTATTATAGTAATCTTAAATTAGATATTAATCTTATTAACCTCCTTCATACCATATATTGTAAAGTTATGTAACTCATGAATAAAATACAATACAAACACTGAAATTGTTGAATTTTTTTTGTGTTTTTACTGAAATGCATTTTTTTTATTCGTATGAATCCTTAAATTTCAGTTAAAAATTGTTTCTTATGTTATTTATATATATAGTTCTATTTTCAATAATTTATCTATAATATGAATACATTTAAAACAGTGTAAATACTTAATTATCCAGGTTGCCTGGCAGAGATTGCTGTGTAGCAATAAGGCCGCCTATTGAGCAACATTTTTGTACCTTATTACTACATTTCCTACATTGTTTTGTACAATAGTGTTATAAATAAATAAATATCTACCTTCACACCAACGACGCAAATAGTCATACATACATACATACATTACATACATTACCAGCCTTTGTTCGTCCACTGCTGGACGAAGGCCTCTTCCAAAGCACGCCACTGAGCCCGGTCGACGGCCCTCTGCCGCCAATTGTTGCCTGCAACCCTGCGGACGTCGTCACTCCACCGTGTAGCAGGGCGTCCTACGCTACGTTTGCCGAGCCGCGGTCTCCACTCCAAGACATGTGTGCCCCAGCGGTTGTCCGTTCTGCGGCACATATGACCGGCCCACTGCCACTTCAGCTTGCTAATTCGTTGAGCTATGTCGGTGACTTTCGTTCTCTGGCGAATAACTTCGTTCCGGACTTGGTCCCTTAGAGAAATACCGAGCATAGCTCTCTCCATAGCTCGCTGAGCGACTTTAAGCTGGTGGACCAGTCGTACTGTCAGTATCCACGTCTCGGCTCCGTAGGTCATAACAGGTAGGACGCACTGATTAAATACTTTCGTCTTAAGGCATTGTGGAAGTGACGATGCAAAGACTCGACGAAGTTTCCCAAATGCTGCCCAACCCAGCTGTATCCTCCTGTTGATCTCTCTCTCGAAATTGTTTTTGCCTAATTGGAGCGTTTGTCCTAGGTAGACATACTCTTGAACTATCTCGAGAGAGATTCCGTTGATGTTAATCGGCTCCGGTAAAATATGATGGTTGATCATTATCTTTGTCTTTTCTGCGTTCATGCGGAGTCCGATGCGTGAGGAAGATTCAACTAGGTCGTTCAACATTTGTTTTAGTTCTTGCAACGATTTGGCCATAATGACAATGTCATCAGCGAATCTCAAGTGTGAGATATACTTGCCGTTGATGTTGATGCCTCGCCCTCTCCAATCCAGGGTCCGAAACATATCCTCTAACGCGTTGGTGAACAATTTTGGTGAGATTACGTCACCTTGTCTCACGCCTCGCCGTAGATGGATACGTTTCGTACGCTGGTTCTGGATTTGGACGGACATGGTTGCGGCATCATACAATGACCTCAGCACTTCGATATATCGCCAGTCAACCTGGCAACGCTGCAAGGACTCCAGAACAGACCAGGTCTCGATGCAGTCGAAAGCCTTCTCATAGTCCACAAATGCAATGCACAGGGGCTGATTGTACTCTTCTGTTTTCTGTACAATCTGCCGCACTGTGTGGATGTGGTCTATGGTGCTGTATCCACTGCGAAACCCGGCCTGTTCAGGGGGTTGAAACTCATCGAGTCTCCGTTGAAGACGGTTCGTAATAACCCTGGAAAACAACTTGTAGATATGGCTTAAAAGCGATATGGGCCGGTAATTCTTTAAGAGGGTTTTATCGCCTTTTTTAAAGAAGAGTACTACGTTGCTTTCGCTCCACGCCTTCGGGGTACTCCCAGTGAAAAGGACAGAGTTAAATATTTCCTTAAGCTCTTTTAGGATAGGGGCTCCACCTGCCTTTAGAAGCTCCGTCGTAATTCCATCCTCTCCTGAGGCCTTCCCATTTTTAAGTTGCTTTAGGGCTAATTCCATTTCGTCTAGGCTGACTTCTGGCAGCTCGTCTGTATAATGCCGGGTTAAAGTGGCTCTCGGGTCTTTATTAGTTGGAACATGGTGTGGTGCCTGTGATGTGTACAAGCAGCTGTAGAAGTGCTCAACCTCCGACAGAATCTCCGACTCCGACGTTAAGACGCTCCCCGTGGATGATCTCAGCTTTGTCAGATGGGACCTTTCGAGTTTTTGCGCAAACACTTTTGATCCACGATTTTGCTCGATTGCCTTTTCGATTGCAAGAGCATTATGGGATCTAAGGTCGCGTCGAACCATCCTACTTATCTCCTTGTTCAGTGCCCTTTGTTCTGACAAAGCTGGTGGTGGGTTTTCACGTCGTTTATTCATCAGGGCCAGAGTCTCCCCCGAAAGCTTACACTTCTTGCCAGTGGGTTTCTTCTTAAAGAGTCTTCTGCCTTCGTCCTTTAAGATGTTTACCACTTGGTTAAGTCTCTGATCAATATCATCGGTGGTTTCCAAGGCAGCGAATCGATTGCTCAGTTTTAATTGAAAATTTTCTGGTTCCGCGACAGTTTCCAGCATACTAGGCCGGAGGGTTGACTTCATCATTCGTTTTCGTTCAAGCTTACAATTGATATTTAGAGTGCCTCTAAGATATCGGTGATCACTACCTGTTTTAAATCTTGTAATCACTGAGACATCTCTAAATATACGCTTTTTGTCCGTAATGATGAAATCAATCTCATTTTGGGTCTTACCATCAGGGCTTTGCCAGGTCCATTTCCTTTGTGAACTTTTCTTGAAGAACGAGTTCATCAAGAAAAGTCTTTCTTTTTCGAGGAAATTAACCAGCATTTGGCCCCTCTGGTTTCTGCTTCCAAAACCGTTCGGTCCTATAGCTGACTCACTACACATTTTTACTCCCACTTTAGCGTTGAAGTCCCCCATCACAACGTTGTAATGTGCCTTTTTGGTACTGTGTAAGGCTTTGGATATGTCGTCATATAATGTTTCGATTTCTTCGTCAGAATGAGTCGATGTCGGTGCGTAGACCTGTACCACCTTCAGGTTATACCTGTTGGTGAGCTTCACTATAAGGTACGCAACTCTAGGGGAAACACTTGAGACTTCAACAACGTTGCGACAGAGGACTTTATTAATCAGGAAACCCACACCTCCTTCAGAAAGACGTTCTCCTTCTCTGAAGTACATAACGTGCCCCGATTCAAGGGTTACGGTGTCTTCTCCCTCTCTTCGAACTTCACATAACCCTAGAATATGCCATTTTATTTTCCCTAGCTCCTCTTCTAGCTGTGTTAGATGTTCGTCGAGCCGTAGCGTGCGTCCGTTGTACGTTGCGAGGGTCAGTTGGGTTTGGCGGCCTACCGTAACCCGGGGATTCTTCGCACCCCCTGTTCTACCGTAACCACGACCGCCGCCGTAGCCGGGAATAGTAGAACTACCGGGAACTGGGGGCCGTGGTTGAATTTGACTTGCCATGAAGGTAAATGCCCATAGTCGCCACGCTGGGCATGCGGGTTGGCGACCGCAGAGCATAGCTTCTTTCCCACCAGTGATGCTGCTGCCCATCACCGGTTTATTGCATTTAGCTATGCCGTTTATGGATGGTTATACCGCCATCAATCGGTCGTCAGAGCCTCGTCCGTTGTTTATCAGGATGTACCACGAGAAGGTGAGGTTGACAATTGGAGCACTAAGATGTTGATGTGCTCCCTTACACCCCCAGTCAAATACTACCTACTCATCAAATCGGTCAAGTAGCTTTTGCGTGAAAAAGCGACAAATATTTAACTCGACACCCGTACAAACGTTAAGTAAAATAGCAGTGCTTAGAATAAACTTCAATAGGTTGAAAAATGTTATTGGTGAACAAACATTAAAAAATAATAAAAAGATACGTTACGAGTTTTGTACTTCCGTATTTTTTTGGGAAAGTCGGTTAATGAATGTACGCCTACGGTGCTCAAAAGAGATAATAATTATAATATAACAGTTTTAGAACGAATATAAAAACTTTATTGTGAGGCGAGAGGTTTAATAAAACCACGTCTTTTTTCATTAAAAAAAAAACATGTAATAAAAGAACTAATACATAACCTTGCCGCGGAAAAGTAGCTGATTGGATCTAGCTAGCGACAAACTTTTTTTGAATTCTAAATTGTTGAATTCTAGTTTGAAATGAATTTCTTGTGCAGTTTTAATTACTTATTTATTTCTTAACGCGGTTGTGTCCACAGGTTGTGTCCAATGAACACGGTTGTGAAATGTAAACAAACAAGCCCCTGTTATTTTCCCGATTAGTCCGAAAACCAGTGGTAAATTGGTATAATTTCAAACTTCTATTCTTCTGCCTTTTACAACTGAGGGATTCCAAGCAGATTATATTTATATAAATTGTAATAGTTATAATAAGCGAATAATGAATTCTAAATTGATCACATGCATGAGCCACATGTTAGTTTCTTATTTATGTGTAAATAATAATAATAAATACTTGACGGTCAATTAATAGGGCGTACATATTACGTCAGCATCGGTTCTCCATTATATCTAATTAATTAAAAGAAGTAATTACACATCTGCAAAGATGTATGTTTAAACGTACGGACATATTCATTTATTTTCCATCCATACTAATATTATAAATGCGAAAGTAACTCTGTCTGTCTGTTACTCAATCACGCCTAAACTACTGAACCAATTTGCATGAAATTTGGTATGAAGATATTTTGATACCCGAGAAAGGACATAGGCTACCTTTTATTGCGAAATATGTACCACGGGCGAAGCCGGGGCGGACCTCTAGTTATGTATAAGGTAAACATTTAAAGTATTTTTAAATGATACGTGTGATTAACAATTAAGATTTTCCTTATAGCTATATAATGAATTATGAATGGAATGGAGTCATGTAAATTGTAACGTGATTTGTGAATAGTTTAACGGCTGATAAGTGCTTTTTAAGTATAGTTCTTCTAATTATGTATTAAATATGCGATAAGGGACCAAGCTTATCTACGCACAATTTTGAGAATTAACACTCTAGTAAAATTAGTAGTTCAAACACTCATATATCGATGTACATAAGGATGTATGTAGGAGGACTTTTTTCTCGGGCACATAATGCGGCAGCCCCAATTTGCTTTCTATGATTTGTGAAAGTACAGGAAATGTGTAGGCTTATTTTTCGTAAAGGAAGTAATCCTCGAAGACGTTTTTTTTGGTGTGGTGTCTCTCGATGTTAGCCAGAAGGTCTGTGGGTAAAGGCTCCAAGACGTGAGGAGTCAAATGTGAAGAAAACCCCTACTACTGGGGTTTGGCGTAGTTGTTTTGGGGTTTGGCAGCGTCACTCGCGTCCGTAGGTTTAAACCACCTAATTATATTAGGCCTGCCCTACACGTGCCCCCCGGGTGGTGCCAACCGAGTGACACACTGGCCGGAGGGCTACTAAATAATACTCCTAGGTGATGGTATGTGCGCAGCATCACCTAGTACTGGGGTTGGGGCCGATGAGGCCGCTGTGGAGCCGAAAGGGCCCAGCCCTAGATAGCGGCTGGCGGGTTTAACCCGGCAGGCGTACTGCAAACTGGAGGGGATAGGTGGAGAAGTATGGAAGCAAGTTTTAAAAAGGAACTACCCCAGGAGGGTACCACCAAGGGTGGAGAATCCCTCCCTGAGTTGGACTCAGGCAGCCCCACGTATTCTGGGGGGGGCAAAAACTTGCATATAGAAACCGTCACTGAGGAGGTGGGATCCCAGGCCTCCTCTGTGCCAAAAACTGCTGGACCGAATAACGCTTCAGGCGCTGGGCCCCTGGGGAAACCCAAGGGACCGAAGCCTGCGAATCTGGGACGGGGCTCTGCTTCGGCCAAAGCGACGCGACCACCCTCGGGCTTGTGTTGCCGACCTGAGGCTGAGGCGGGGCCTCGTTCAAAACACGGCCATCCTAAGGGGAAACCCAAAAAGTTGGCCAGCTCAGCGTGCGCTTCTCCGCTGAGCTACACTGAAGCCTCGGCTGACGTGGTGTACAAGATGAGTAGCGCAACAAAACATAACTCACAAAAACCGACAGCGGAACGAGCTGATGCGTCAGTGTCGCGACCAGCCGGTGCACCGACGACCATGAACAGAGGGACCTCAGAATATCTGACGGGACCGATGGAATTGGTTGAAGGGAATCCGGCGTTGGGTGCGACCGAGATGCAATCGTGCTCCCGCCCCCCTACAACAGCACCAAATCCTACAGCGGAACGAGCTGCTGTGTCAAAGTTGCGACCAGACGGTGCACCGACGACCACGCACGGAGGGACCTCAGAATGCCTGATGGGCCCGATGGAACTGGTTGAAGGGAATCCATTAGTGGGTGTAACTGAGATGCAATCACGCTCCCGCCCCCCTACAAATTTGGTTGTCTCCACGGCGCCGATGGTTGGACTGCGGGGGACCCTCGACCCTGCAGGGGAGGAATCTCCTGCGGGGCCTGAGTCGTGTCGCCCCCAGTCATCGGCCGGTGGCGATCTGTCCTCGGACTGGACCATTGTTCCCCAACAGAGTCGCAAAGGAAAAAATGCACCAGTTGGGAAACACCAGGAAAGCGACCCACCAGGGAAGCGGACCTCCAACTCGAGCGACGGTACGACAAAAAACCGATTGAGCAGTAAACGACGACGCAAATTAATGGCTCGTCACAAACTACAATCCGAATTGGATAAACTAGCCCAAATCCGAATGTGCCCGCGGCTATGAGCGGTTCAGCTGCCGCTGCTACGGGCTCCGGACTAGGGCCAAAACGGCATTCAAAACCCGTTCAGACAAGCTCGAGAGACTCTGCTGGCTCTAAACGATCGCGTCTCGATGATACTATATCACCGAGAGGGGCGAAAAAGAAGCCATGCCTTAATGAGTCCCGGGCTGTCCAGACCGCGAGTTATGCGGACGCAGTTAAGGGTGATCTAATTGTGGCGATAACATCTGACACACCAACTGGTCACCTTAACCAAGAACAAGCCGACCACATCCTGGCATCACTCCAACCCTTGCTTCATCAAGAAGCCCTGAACTATAGGGAAGGAGACGCTTGCATCCTATTTAGGGGCAAACCCATGTATAAGGGGGGCGTCCTTAAGCTATGGTGCGACGATGCGAGGACGGTGGATTGGCTCAAAGCAGCCACCAAGAAGGTTACATTGCCTTCTGGTGACAAAATCTGCGTCAGAAGACTTGCGGACGTGCCGCGTAGAGTGCGCTGTGGCATCCTGCTCCCAGGTGTGTGGAAGGACATGAAGGTTGTCGGCCTTCAACTCCGGTACCACAATGACTGGGCGCAGGTACATCGATGGTTGCTCCTTCGGGCTGAGGTACAGGAAGCGGAAACGTTTGTTGTCGTCAGCATACCGGAGGATTTGGTCTCTACGGTCATGGAGCATAACCGTTGCCTAGGATTCTTCTTTGGCTCGGTCTATATTAAGTTCCAGGGGCCAAAGGGTAAATATACCGAATGGCCCCCCGAATGGGACAAACCAACGGTGGAAAACGTGACCACGTCTGCAAAGTCGGATTCTGACTTAAACAAGGCTGAAACACTGCCTAGTTTAACAACAGAAAGTGAGGAGCAAGCCACAGCTCCCTCCACATCGCGCGATACAACTGATGCGCCTATGGAGGTGACGCCTGACGATGAACTCATCCTGCTCTCAGTAGATTCGGGCGACCCAGAGTCGGCTGATTCGGAGAGTGGTGATGAGTACACCAGAAGGTTCGGTGGCTTGGCCCTTGGTCAGGAAGAAGGGGGGATGCTATCTGATGATGGCGAACCCCTCATCTGAATGCCACTTTCTTCAAGCAAACCTCCAGCACAGTCAGAGCGCTACGGCTCAGCTCAGGAAATGGCTGGAGGTAACCACTACGGCCATTGTGCTTATCCAAGAGCCGTGGGTAAGCAACTCTGGCAAAATCAACGGCCTCACTAACATCGGAGGTAAGATTATTTCCATAACAGGATCTAATAAACCCAGATCCTGTAGGTATATATGTCTCTAATAATCTACAAGTGCATGCACTAACAGAATTCTGTTCTAGGGATGTATGCGCCATCCTACTACTAGGCGACAACAACCACAGGCCCAACATTGTGATCGCCTCGACGTACATGCCGGCAGATGAAGGCCCACCACCGCGAGAATTTGCCAGGCTGGTGGAGTACTGCGCGGGAGAGGGTCTGGAGCTTATCGCTGGCACAGACTGCAATGCACACCACCCCCTATGGGGGATGCCTACAGGTAACAACAGAGGTAGAGACCTTGTTGAATACTTATTTACAACTAGTCTTAATTTAGTCAATACAGGTGCCGAACCAACCTTCGTCACTCGCCGATGTAGAACTATTATTGATCTCACACTGGCGACCCCTGGCATCATAGGTAGCATCAACAACTGGCACGTGTCAAAGGAAGCTTCTTGCTCCGATCACAGGTGGCTTCGTTTTAACCTACAGGTTAACACTATTACACCCATTCCTACAAGGAATCCCAGGAAAACTGATAGGACACTCTACCGGGCCCATCTTGAAAACCTCCTTACGAATGCATGCTTTCCAGATAGAATAATGTATATACCGGATTTAGAACGTCTGGCAGAGCAACTAACTACAAATATTATTTCCAGCTATAACACCGCCTGCCCACTGCGGGTAACGAAAGCAGCAGGTGCCAAACAGCAATCCTGGTGGGGACCGGAACTTGCCAAACAAAGACAATTGGTCAGAAGATCACTAAACCGTGCAATGAACACTAACTGCGACCATGATTGGAACACTTACAAAGAAAACAAAGCTGAATACAAAAGACAAATAAGATTCAGAAGCAGTGCAGGATGGAAGAAATTCTGTGATGGCATTGAATCCTGTAATCAAGCAAACAGAGTGCGCAAAGTCATCTCCTGCTGCAATACGACCAAGCTGGGATCGATCAAAAAAGGCGACAACACTCTTACAAAAACACCAGCGGAGACGGAAGCTGTTCTGATGCAGGCACACTTCCCCGGCTGCAAATTCATACAACGACACGAAAGGAAAGATACAGCAACCCACACACCATGTGAGGACAACTGGAGTACTGCTGAGCTCATAGTCAGTAAGGAAAAAGTACAATGGGCAATCGACAGCTTTCAAGCATACAAGGCACCTGGTCCAGATGGTATATACCCGGCTTTACTACAATGGGGGGGACCGATACTCACGTCTCATCTATCTGCCATTCTGACATCCAGTCTTGCTCACGGCTATATACCGACCGGCTGGAGGACTGTTGACGTTATCTTCATTCCTAAACCAGGGAAAACAGACTACACGGATGCGAAAGCCCACAGACCTATCAGCCTCACATCCTTTTTACTTAAAACACTGGAACGACTATGTGATAGACACATTAGGGATACTGCCCTCGTGCGTTTTCCACTACATCGGAACCAACATGCCTACAGCCATGGTAAATCTACCGATTCGGCCTTACACTGTGTGGTGTCCAAAATAGAAGAAGCCCTCCAAGAAAAATCAATGTGCCTGGGCACTTTCGTAGACATTGAGGGAGCTTTCGATAAGACACACTACTCAAGTATACAAAACGCCCTATCACAGCATGAGGTTAACACCACAGTAGCCTCATGGATTATAAACATGCTAGGCAGTAGAGAGATACAACTTAGCAAGGATAAAACAAAGAAAGTGCTGGTCACCAGAGGCTGCCCACAGGGGGGAGTTCTTTCACCGCTCCTGTGGAACCTCGTTGTAAACGACTTGATCAGCACACTAAACAAAAACAAATTCCATACCATTGGATATGCAGACGACCTAGTAATACTGATCTCTGGTAAGTTCACGAGTGTTGTCTGTGAAATTACACAGAGAGCTCTATCAATAGTTGAGCGCTGGTGCAACAAATATGACCTTTCAGTGAACCCGCGCAAGACGGAACTTGTTCTATTCACCAACCGACGCCTTCTAGGAAGTTACCAGCTACCAAAGCTATTTGGCTCCGTACTTCAGTTATCGAAAGAGGTTAAGTACCTCGGGATTACCTTAGACGATAAACTTAACTGGAACAAACACCTTGAAAATAAGATCGAAAAAACAAGCATTTCTTTCTGGCAGTGCCACAAAATGATTGGTAATAGATGGGGGCTCTCCCCGAAAATCACAATGTGGCTCTACAAAACCGTCATAAGACCAATGCTAACCTACGGCTCTGTGGTTTGGTGGCCAAGGACACAACAATCGGCGGCTATAAGCAAACTGCAGAGATTTCAAAGACTCGCCTGTCTGGCAATCACTGGCAGCATGAGCACAACACCAACTGCTGCGATTGAGGCAATGCTCGACCTGCCACCCCTACATCTTTTTGTAAGACAAGAAGCTCTAGCGACAGCTGTAAGGTTAAAGACACAAAACCTCTGGAGAATGTTGCCTACAGCACACAGTAAGATCTTAACTTTAGCAGCTGAGAAGGAGTCCTCACTCCTTGCCATAAGTGATAAGATCCCAAAGCAATTCATCTTTGACAAGAAATATAAGGTACAGCTACGTGAATACACGTCAGAACACAACAGCGTTGAAGACCTTCTAATCTTCACGGACGGGTCCAAGACTGGACATGGTACGGGTGCTGGGGTCTTTTCTGAGGACCTAAACATTAACATCTCGCACCCCTTGGGACCCCATAATACAGTCTTTCAGGCTGAATGCCTAGGACTTCTACTTGCCGCTTCGGCCATAATTAAAAGAAATGTAACAAACTATTCGATTCGGATCCTATCGGATAGCAAAGCAGCACTCATGGCAATCAAAAGCCATGAAATCACTTCAGGGTTGACCCTTGAGTGTCACTTAGCCCTAACTAAGGTATGTGACCTGGGAAATTCCCTAGTATTACAATGGATAAAAGGACACAGTAACTCACGTGGAAACGATGCTGCTGATATACTAGCCAGAAGGGCATCTGAAACACCGGTCATGGGACCTTTTCCCATTATACCGCTACCTGCTAGCTGGACCCGGATGATGATTACCCAGCTCACTAGCACTGCTCAGAGAGCAGAATGGTCAAGCAGATCTGACTGCAAGCAAGCCAGAGAAGCCCTACCGGACATTGACTCGAGACTTGCACGTCGGCTTCTCAACCTACGTAGAGTGCAACTACGTGTAATAACAGGGACCCTCACAGGGCACGGCCCCTTTAACAAACATCTCTTCAATCTAGGGATCACAGACAGTCCGCTATGTAGAGCATGCATGGCGACCGAGGAAACGGCAGCCCACGTCATCATGGAATGTAAGGGGGTTGCGGAGTACAGGGCAAGACACCTGGGGTCTCCTGGGTCCCTCCCCGAAGCCTTTGGCAGCCCTCACAAGCTGCTTGGCTTCATGGAGGAGCTCGGGTGGTTTCAGTTTTAGCTGGTTTCCCCCACCTCCCTCTCTCACGCAAAATAGGCGCTTGACGTCGAGTTGCGGAGAAATGCCCGTCTATTATTATTATTATTAACCCCTACTACTAGTTAATGAAAATGTTTAAAGATTTTGTTGATCTAGCGAAGTGCTAAATCAATTAAACATCAAATTCACAAGAGCGCGATTGCCTTGTTTTTAAATTACTTGTTTAATTATTATTCAATTTAAAAGAAACATATCCGATGATCGTGATTTCAAATAGTTTTAGTTAGCGTTTGAAATAAGTGCTTACCTGAATAATTTGAAGAAGAAAATATGTCTAGAATTTGAAATTTATTCAGATACTTTATAAAAATCATTATTAGAATAGAATTTTTTTACCACTAGGCGGAAATAATAATTTCCTATTAATTAGTACTTATAGGAGATTGAAATCTCGATTGCTATAACGTCGTAAACTTCTACACAAACTGAAATTATACTACATTATAAGGAATACTTCGATCTTAGTGTTACCTAATTAGTTAATTATTGAGCTCAATGATTAGGTTCAGTTTTAAAGATCGTAAATTTTCCTTTATTCTAATATGAATTATATATTCGTGTTTTGATACGATTATACAATCCTAGAAGATCTCTCTAATAATATATTGTTTGTATTATAACAAAGCATTAGATACGACGTGTCTGTCCGCACGCATGCATTCATACCGTTTGTGTGCGTCATATTGTATGCGTATTATCATTTGATTACCTATGTAACTAGTAATATATAAATATCGCCACTTAAAGTAGGTATGTATTTTTTTTTTCTTTTATTTACACTTCACTTCTGGTCTCTATTCTTTTGTGCTTTTTTTGAACCATAACTTTTTACATTCCTCATCACTTACCTAATCAAAGACTAGCTATCGTGACCCAAGTTAAACCGTAAAATTCTATGAGACTCATGTAGCAAAACTATTCGAGAATGTCGGCACAATGTCGTTGAACAAGAAACAACATTTTGCACTTGATTTTAAAAGAAGTTTGTTATAAATCAATGTATAAAAGTACGAATTCATGAGTGATTGAATATGTGAAAGCGAGAGAAAGTTTATCCTTTCCCCGTGAATGTCATCTTATGATGCAACCATCGCCTTAATTTTTGAACATAAATATTAAAATGTTTTGTTATTTACATAAAAGGAATACTAATTTGATAACATTAGGTAATATTATATAAGTTTACGCAATCTAGTTAAAATAAAATTTATGAAGTGTATATATAGAAATGATATCGTAAACTTATAGACTACAAGTTAACTGTATTAAAAAAATATTAAAACTTATAATGTAGAGAAATGCGTTGTAATATTGATGTAGAGAAAGAGCAAGGAGGCGACTAATACAATGTTTAGAAAAACCAAAAAAAAAAATAGTCTTATGAAATAAATATTTCGAAACAATAAAGCAAACCCAAGTCTAAAAATAAACCGCTTTAATTTTTTAAACTGCATGTTACAAGTATAACGACATGGCAATGCACGTTGCATTTAAATCTAAATATTTTAATAATTACGTATTGACCTTACTGAAATTATTTCAGGTTTTTTGTTCCCGAACTGGTTTATTGAGTAATAAAATTTGTACTTAATATATTTAATTAAAAAGTATCAAATAACTGACATACCAGAATTTAACTACACAACTTAAACATTGGATCTTCGATGTTATATAGGTCTTGTATTTTAATTCCTTGACCTGAATCTCATGAAATTATATTATACAAATGCAATATATTACCGCCATAAAGTAATTCAACGAATTATATGTTTATTGTTTTATAAAAACAGCATTATAATCACATCTGCAAGTAACATCAATAAAGATTTCCTGCGGCGCGCAAATGAGGATTTAAATTTTAAATATTGCCAATAAGTATATTTATTCGATGTCTCTAGTTGAATGATTGGGGTTTGGCGGATTCAAAGATTAATAAATTATAATTAGGTAGATGAAACTTAGAATAATAAAAACACCCAACAGTTTATAAGGGGTTGTTCTTATATTGTTTAGTTGTTTGGAATTTTCTATTGCATCCTACAAGTGTGTTATTTTATGTACTTATCTTACCTTGACCATTAATTTTAAAATGCCAAGCTAAACTGGACACTAAATAATTCATTTTCTTTCATGTCATTTTTCAATTACTGAGGATTGAGGAAGGTAGAGTTTGTATTAAATTAAGTTATGAATTATATTATAAACAATAATTTCATTCATGCAAGCTGTTTATTAGCGTAGCTTTCACATGTACAAGTGACGTTCATTCGCACATTATAATTCTTTGACACAATTAACTTTTAATTGTATCAACTATAATTAATAATTATGAATCTTAGCGTTTAACGGGTAATGAAATGTGTCGAGAAGGTAAAAAACGAGTTAGGTACTTAATTGAAATAAAAAAATTTGCCTGTACCTACATTGAACAACAAATGATGTAGATATAAAATTGCCTGTACTTAGTTATTTTACAATATTTATTTTGAAAACAAAAAACAGTGGGTTGAAAAGAAACAGTTGTGTAAAATGTTGAACTTATAAAAAAATAAAGTAAAACAATATAATTTTATGTTTCTATTAATGCTTATAAAGTATGTATATTGTATAATAAGCATTGATTTTTTTTTCTATACCGAGAGTTTTCTTCATTGAAAATTGACATAATATGCATATTACCTACAGGTAAGAGTTGAAAAATTAAAGGAAGTACTTTTATTATATTAATTATGCACAATATAAATCAATTTAAATGAAGTGATTAGTTGTGTGTATGAAATATTAAACTGATAGTTTTTAGATGGCTAGACAGCTTGCGGTTTCGCGGTCAGCTGTTTATAGTGTTGCCATTATACCTATAATTAAACACTGCGGTTGTGGTGTACATGGCACACGACATTCTACACTTATTTAAGGTAAGTGAGTTATATTACGTGATGAAATGAATTCATAGATAAAAGTCTGCTCTCTGAGATATGAGTGAGCAAATGCTACAGATATTGAATTCTGATTCACATTTATAACTTGACATCTATAGATACTTAATATTATAAAGCTGAAGAGTTTGCTTGTTTGTTTGCGATTTGAAAAATTCCTTCGGTGTTAGATAGCCCATTTATCGAGGAAGGCTATATAGGCTAGGTATGTATTATCATAACGCTAAAACCAACTGTAATATATAAAAGACAGGTTTGTAATTAGGTCCGTTTTAAAATTTATTGGATGGTATGAAATGTTTGTTATACTTACTTTTTTACATTTCTGGGTTATGAATAAAACATTTTAGGTAATGTAAATGTTAATATTATTCAAGTTTATCGATCAAGGTTATCAAAAAATGTATGCTTTCCAGTCGTGTTACTAGATTAGTGATCTACTTTTGAATCGATGCAATAATTAATTTTAATTTTTAGCAAAACTAGAATCATTAAGAGAAAACTGTCTATACATGTATGTAATGAAGGAACTGAACTGGATTCTCTGGACATAATACCTAACAGTAATATAAGTTATAACATAAATATAACCAAAATCTAAGTTCCTCCATTTAACAGTAATGCTCTTAGTAAATAAATATGAAATAAATTATAAGCTCTTGAATACGCACGTTTTTTAATTTTAATAATTCCTCTTGTCCCTTTCTACAATTTATTTTTAAAGTATTTCATGTTCTTATTTTAAGCTACAGAAAGACTACGGAACGCTTTTCTCTATATAATTCGACTACTCTTATCACACGTGTAACTTGCTAAGCATTAATGGCAAATATAATGAGACAAGAGAACAATAACTTTACTAACCATTAATTACTCATTATATATACAGACTATATTACCTCTCTCTTGAGGTACCATCAATTTAAATTGTCAATTATATAATAATCTATCATCATCAATAGTTTTTCATTCGACGACGTGAAACTTGGTGGATGTAAGTACAAAAAGAAACAATAAAACATCGAATATACCCATATAATTATAATAGACCCATAGTAGTAGTAAGTAGTACATATAGTAGGTATCGTGTGTATTCCCCTGGAAATTAAAGTTGAAAATTGCAACGCTTTTATGATTATTTATTCTGTTCTGAGAAAGTTTCTAGGAACTTACAAAGATATGTGATGGGATAGTAAGTTTTTTCTTTCTTGGGTGAAAAGCAATGTTGATATTAAACTTTGAGTTACAAAGAAATAATGCATTCATAATAACAAACATGGAACATTATTTTCAGTGAACAAACCTTGACATTCTCAAAAGTAAGGAAAATTTGTATAGATAAGATCATTGTTTTTGTATAATGTTGTATTCATTCATTTAATTGCATCATACTGCACTTAATGAGATCAAATTGTAAAGGAACCTTGGAAATATAACAGTTTATAAATGGCTCTTTCCTATATAAACAATAGTAGAGTTACTATTGTGTCCCATAAATCAAGAATGTTTTTCTTACTTATATTTCAATAACAACTGAAGATGGCATTTTCGTTCCCAGTGCTTCATATAGGTACTGCCGAAACTGTTATCTTTGTTAGCTTGTGACAATCTTTCATACTCTGCCTGCTGCGATTGTATTTGCGCTCGTACAATAGCCAGTTACCTGTTTTAACCCTTAGCAGGTATCGTGGGTCAAATTGGACCCAGAAGCGAACATTTTCGGTTATAATTCTTTAAATATTTATGCAACGACTGTGCGCTTCTAAGTATTCCCAGTGCGTCGCTAGCTGCAGCGGGGAGTGGATGTGCAGAACTGTGACTATCTTAGGAGCGGAGGTAAGTAGCTTTCTGGGTCACGTTCGACCCACGACACCAAATAAGTAACTTTTTTCACTGAGTGTAATTACTTACTTTTTTTGTTTTATTGTTTATTTGTACTACATTGGAGGGCTTTTTGAACGACAGACAAATCGAGGAGTTGATGAACGACTGAAGTGACGATTTGGAATTGAAAAATGAAAGAATACCAAATGTAAACCAACTTTGTGACGACGAAATCATCAGCGATCGAGACTATCCCTAATATGTTAGTTGCTCAGAAGACAGTGTATTTGGAGTAAGTTCTGACGACAGTGAAAACGAAGAGGAGATACGAGAATAATAGAAAATATACGAGAAACGAAAATACGAGATATGAGAGTGAAGAAGATGAGGATGATAGTTGATGGTAAAAGTCATTTTGGTTTTGGTTGTCATTTTTTTTATTTTATGATGATTTCAGAAGCAATTTATTTTTTTGTTATAATAAAGATATGAGAAGTGCCATAAATATATTGTAGTTACAGTTTTTCTAACATTTATATTTTTTTTTATGTTTTAAGTTCACACTAACCAAAAAGTGCCAAAAAATAAGGTTATTTACAAATGCGTGTAAAACATGATATTTTTTTATATTCTAAAATTAAATAAAGTTAATTTTGTAAAAAAAAGATTTTTTTATTTCTTATCTAACCATATTTTATACAAATAATAAAAAATCTACGATCTACAACAGATTGTTAGGTATGGGTAGAATTTGACCCACGATACCGGTAGTGTTGCCAAAAAAGGCGATACCAGCTAAGGGTTAATTAAGGTGGAAAAACAACACATACATACAAAAAAGGACAAACAAAACTTTGATGATCTTTTCTTAGCAACTGAATAACTCAATGCGGAAAATAGAGGCTTATATTAAAACCCAACGTAAGAAGCCAATCTGTACAATTCCAATATTATATTGTGATAACTCTAGGCAGCATCTCAGTAATTTTATTGAAAAATCCAGGTATCCTTGCTATTTATAATGATTGCAATAGAGTGTTCGTTTGTTTGTATTTTACGTCGCAACGCTGCGATTTAAAATATTTGATGGTTTTATCTGAAATAGTCTGGAGATTTGTTATTTAAAGGAAAAACAGGCTCATTTTCACCACATTAAAATATCTCAATCCCTATGGGAATATCCATTCAATCACTACGATTCCAATACATGACAATTACTGTTTAAAATTCTCACTTCGTTTATAATATTTGAACACGCGAGCATAGCCGTGAGCGGAACCTAGTTGAACTATATATGCATATTTTGTTTTTGTTGAGTTATAAAGTATTATTTTACGACAAAAAAAAGCAAAACATTTTTAAGCGAAATACAAGATCCAAAACTAATAATTAAATGCATGCATGCAAAATAATGAGCTTCTCTGAAGCTTGTATCCTGACCTATACGTGAACCGCAGATTATAAATTATAATATACCTACGTAGAAATATTTACTCTGTTATCTTAAAATTCAACCTGTTTGCCTGTTTTCGACTTTTTGTTTTTTAAAATTAATTTTATAGATGAACATATCGCAAGTTGAAATGCAGTTTCTTGCAATTATACTAATAAGATTATTTTAACTATGTTTAAAATCTTGAATTATGTATGAATTCTAATAAGAACTTGTGATTACTTAAATTTTATTGTCAATAACAATAAATTAGGAAACCAGCATATTAGGTTTATTTTGATAAACACAAACTTTATCCTGCAGATGCGATTTTTGGAAAATATAGAGAACATTATTATGTTAGAAACATTGTTGTTTTTCGCATTAATATAATGTAATTTAAATAAAATGATGATAAAGGTAATCCTTGGTAAGATAAACCTCGATGGTTATCTCTACAGCTCTTTTGTTTTGAGAGAAAAGTTGAATCCCTTGGCGACTTGAAAAATAATGTCCTTTCGTGAGTTGCTCTGAATAGAGAAAACAAGTTTAAGACCTTGGGTTGTTTATTTATTTGCAACATCTATTTTTCTAGCCACTTCTGGTTTTCAGTCATAGATTAGGATAAATCAGATGCGCTAAAGACTTTCGATAAAGTGAAAAAAACAAGGTTTTAAAGTAAAAAAATACTTTAATTTGTCTCAAGTGATTTTTACTTTAAAACCTTGCCTGAAGGTGATAAGTTTCTATCTTATTAACCGACTTCAAAAAAAAGAGGAGGCAATTCAGCCGGTATAATTTTTTAAATATGTTCATAATTATAAGGCTTAAGAATAATATTTTATGTAGAGGTGCTTCAACGTATTTTCTTATGTATTTCTTTGAAGACAACACTAATGATATGTAATAATAATAGGGTTGCCATTTTTAATATTTGAGTTCGAATAGTAGTTTAAAGATATATTTTTGCAATGAAAATAATGAGCATTATCTTCACATTGAAATACCTACATATTGTGATATTAATTAAATAATGTCCGATATTTACTTTTCAATCACACCCCACTTAAACGGAAAATATTATAAAACAATAAGAATACTAAATAGCTCTATGTAAAGTTCACACATAATAGGAACCAAAGTAAAAGCGTATAAGAATTTACATCGTGTGATTGTTTATTACTTTGTTAATTCCAATATTGGCAACCCTAATCTGTTCTGTACATTCCCAGTAAAAACTTAAATGCATTCTTGATAATGAACTTAAGTAGCCAAGGACGTAATAATGTCGATCTGCAAGTACCCTCGCAGGCATGCAACTAGTTACAGTTGAACTATTATTAGATTCTTGCTATCAAGTTAGCTCTATATAGCTTTGTATGTGATAAACTAAAAGGTTGTTGAACTGGGAATAGGGTTGATTCTATACGAGTTTTAGCCCTGATGACTTATCAGAAGCCACTTTGAAGGTCTTAAAATGAAGAATTTTATTTCTAATTCTCTCTTTACTTTGATATTACCAGCATTATATTTATCTAATTAATATTCATTACCTCGTGTACATTATTATTGCATGTTATATCCAGTAACAATAACTTTATATGCCAAATCAATACTTTATGAGGTGTGTGTAAATAAAACCATATTGAAAATTGCGTGTAAAATTATTACAGACTAGCTGTGCCCGCGACTTCGTCCGCGTGGAATAGCGACTGCATAGTAGTTACTACTTTACATAAAATTATTTAGTAAACACGTACTACCATAAACATTTCAAAGAATTGTTAATAGAATTTATTACTAATCTAAGCTAACTAAAAAAAACTTACGTACCTACTTATCAAAGAAAATGAAATGAAATTAAATTAAATTAAAAGAAATGAAGAACCTAAACCTATACCAGATAGTTAACAGAGCTTATGTCAATAATTTAGCGATTGCAGTTTCTTCGTCTCGGCCTGCTGTATAGTTTTCCTACAATTATTATAATATACAGGGTGTAATCGTTAAGTGTGCACAGGCGATTTTTCCGTAAGTATTACACATAACAAAAAACTTTAAACTGATATCGAAAGTACTTAACCTAATGAGTAAAATGACCGTAATAAATTTTTAAAAATAAATCGAGAAATATCAAAAAAATTATCTTTAAACCCTCCCATACATTTGAAATATGAATATCCCATATACATTTAATATGAAAGATTTTAGCTTTCTTTTTCTTTTTTTGCTTTAATTACTTCGCAAATTTGAAGTGGCATTTTCCACGCTTTTCCCGGACATTTTCACGCATTTTCCAGATATTTTCTGGGAATTTTCCGGGCATTTCCCAGGCATTTTCCGGGGATTTTCCGGGGATTTTCCAGGCATTTTCCACGCTTTTGCCGGACATTTTCACGCATTTTCCGGATATTTTCCAGGCATTTTCCGGACATTTTCCGGGGATGTTCCAGGCAATTTCCACGTTTTCCCGGACATTTTCACGCATTTATCCGGAAAATGCCTGTCAAATATCCGGAAAATCCCCGGAAAATGCCTGGGAAATGCTCGGAAAATATCCGGAAATCGCGTGAAAATGTCCGGGAAATGCCCGGAAAACATCCGGAAAATTCGTGAAAATGTACGGGGAAAACGTGGGAAATCCCTGGAAAATTCCCGGAAAATGCCAGGGAAATGTCTGGGAAATGCCCGGAAAATTCCGGAAATTTTTTCCGCAAAATCCGGAAAATGCGTGAAAATGTCCGGGATAAGCGTGGAAAATGCCTGGAAAACGTCCGGAAAATATCTGGGAAATGTCCGGAAAATTCCCGGAAAATATCCGGAAAATGCGTGAAAATGTCCGGAGAAAGCGTGGAAAATGCCACTTCAAATTTGCGAAGTAATTAAAGCAAAAAAAGAAAAAGAAAGACAACAAATAACACCTGCTAATTTTTTTTTTACATATTTTCATGGTATAAAATCGTAACATAATTTCCTATAAGTATTGTTCTACTAACACATAGATAATATTATCTTCCCAAAGTACTAAATTTTAATAAAAAAGTTGTTTTTGTTATTTATATCTAAAAAGGAGCTTTTATATTAGACAGAAATAAACATTAAATCTTTATAAGTTTTATGGAATCTGAATGTACCTAATGCAAATGGGCAAATATAAAAGTAAAATTAGGTATTTAAAATAAATAAATGAAACAACTACCAATTACAGAAAAACTTATTTTTCAGTTGAAAATTGCTGAATCATGAGTATAATTCTTTATCTCTTACCTTGGGCAGTCTGGAAGAGATCGCTAGTAAGCGATAAGACCGCCTTATGTACATACCATGTTAATCCATTTTGTATGATTGTAAATATTTTACTTGGTGTGGTACGTATATTAAATTAATAAATAATATATACTCTGATCCCAGTACGATAGCCATAACGATAATAAAACAATCAGATAACAGTAAAGCACGAATAAAAATCATACTTGTACAGTAGTTGTGAGTGCAATATCTACGTTTCAAAATAACATTTTTTATGGTACTAAAACGTCGGTAGATTCTCACGCACGCACGCTGTTACGTGGTTGGCTGCCCCTTCTCTCATTCCCGAAACATATCCTCTAAAATTACCCAAGATTCTTCCAATGATTGTACCATACGTTGGACATTAACTTTAGTCAACAATTGACCACGTGTCATCCTGTAGTAGAAATTAGTATCCTTGGATAACGCAAATCGTTAATTTTTATGCACATTGAATCTGTAAATAAAAAAAATCAAAAGATAACTTTACCTAATTTTATTAAAAAGCTACTAACAAATAAAATTATATCAAGAACTAAAGTGACCTTTTTTGGGCGTTTAATACATAAAAATAAAATTTCATCATTTTCTTATTTTGTCATTTGTCATAACTTCAATTCTAATTAAAAACATGAGTCTAACTATATAATTATAAAGATTATATATAAAAGCTACAACTTACCTTTTGTGGGAACGCAAGAAGGATTTTTAAAAATGTCACCAATGAACACAATCTACTATTACCAATATTAACTGTTAAATGGTGTCTTGTTTGACATCAAATAATAAACATCTACCCTCACTTATAAAAAATTATTTAGTATATTCACGTAAAATATAAGCACTTGAAGTGGACTCTGGGAAGACATGGATTAAAAAGTTAAATAAATAAATACAAATAAAAAACCCCACCAACATCATAATATTTAAATTATAAATTTGCAAGAAGCGTTAATAATATGTAAATTGATTTGATTTTAATGAAATGTCATAGATGGCGCTGTTTCAAATTTGTCTTTATACTACTAAGATTCATTTAACTGTTTCTCTGCCAAAATGACGTAGTTTTTATAATGTAAAGCTAGATAATAGCGTGGCTTACCCAAAAACAACATTTAAACATGAGTCTTTAGATTGTACGCTGTGTAATACACGGAATACGTAAGAAAAATAAAGGTTCACAGCTCCTCCCCCGGAGGTGATAGCATGATAATATGTATAAAAAAGCCTCACCCGACCTGTTAGTAATATTCATGAAAATTTGAAGTCAATCTATGCAGTACTTTTCGAGATTAGCCCGGACAAATATACAGACAAACAGACAAACAGACAAAAATTCTAAAAACTATGTTTTTGGCTTCTATATCGATTATAGATCATGGATTATGTATTCTTTTAAAAAAATATTCAATGTACAGTTTTGACTTTCCTACGATTTTATTATATGTATAGATGTAGAGTCTTGTCTCCGTAAATTTGCCTGAATATCGTAAAGAAATCAGCTTTTAATTTGGCAACACTTTAACTCATTTATATGCTTTAATTTATTACTTTATTAAATAAAATATGAACTTTCATTTTATATCATAATATGTCGAATCGATATAGTATTTAAGGAACCAATATAACCAAATATTGTATTATGTTCTTTTTTATGGATTATAAAATATACATATGTATTTTTATTATATTGAGAGAAAAACTAATAACAAGGAGAATAACTAGAGATTTATTAATATGTTCATGAAAAAGACAATTTTTAATAACTCATTTACGTTACTTAGGTAATAAGGCATCTTTGAAATCATGAATATTTCATAATTGTACCTTTATAGAAAAAATGTATTTATTTTTGTAACTATACCTTATCACTTATGTAAGAATATTGAATTGTATCTTTTGAAATAAATCAGAATTTGTCACAATTATTTAAGTTGCAAAAGGACATGGGTAAAAATAAGAATTTTTAAACTAAGTATACGTCGTCATGATGAATCGAACCAGAAGATACACGGTGATCCCTAATATGGAAACCACAAGACTTATATTAAAACATACATACATGAATCGATTTGTAATGTTAATAATTCAGATTGTAATTTTTTTAATCGGGCATTTTTATTTGACTCGGTAGCTACATTACGAGGTGAAGACGATTTATTCAGTAAGTACGTAATATTTCGATAAATATTTACTTAAACGAAGTGAGAATTATAAATTGACGGAGTTTTCAAATAAATTAAGGTATACCGCCTACTGGGCTCAAGGTATAACTCTTTCACAATCGATTTTATGTAACATTTTTTACGATGATGCTTTCTTTAACGAGGTGTGACTTATTATACCAATGTAGAGTGTTTTTCTTTAGTTTAATTTTAATATCAAAACCATTACCATTCATAGCAGTTACGGGATGAAATTAAATTAAAACTATCATGCTATACTAACGATTTACATGACTAATGATACGTAAATTAAATAAATTAAATAAAAAATAATATAAATTATTTTATTTAAATATTTGCATATGTAATCGTTGCGGTCATTAGCATTTACTGTACATCCTTATTTTTTTGTTTACATAACTGTCGCAGTAAACTTATATTAACTATACAGTGGAATAAAAAATAAATAATTTTAAATGTTCATTAGCCTCATTTTTAAACTTTCATTGATAGAGATAAAGTTAGATGTCACTCACGTAACAAGCTCATGTCATTTATTCAATTACGTGACTCCAAGCGTGACTCTCAAATCTGAGTGTCAATGTGAAAACCTTACTTTCCCAGTCTTATCTATACAGGTAACTAGCCACTTTATTTTAGTAGATATTTACCTAAAATGCAATTATTTTTTTTAACTAAAATATTAATTTCATCTTCAAAATATAAATAATATACCCCTGCTCTACATTAATCTCTGACTATATAACATTTAAGTATTTAAAATATATTAATTCCACATAATGCAATAATTTCTATAATTTTGACTGCAGGTAGATTGATGGTATCAATTCTGAAACACGTTATTTTATTTCCTAATCGATATTCTCAAGACGAAGGATTGTTTTTAACCGACTTCAAAAAAAAGGAGGAGGTTATCAATTCGGCCGGTATGTTTTTTTTTTATGTATGTACACCGATTACTCCGAGGTTTCTCAACCGATTTACGTGATTCTTTTTTTGTTCGATGCGGGATGGTGTCGAATTGGTCCCATAAAAATTTTATTCGGATAGGCCCAGTAGTTTTTATTTTAAGAGCATTTTTGTCAAGTGCAAGTTTGAAGTCGGTTGTTTTTAACGCAGTTATCACTTGTCTAGTTTACTTAATAAATATTTGGTTCTGTGATTTCAGTCTGCTCCAATAGAAGATACTGTTTGTGCAAGTGTTATGTACCTCTGAAATAAGTCTGCTTAAGAAAAAATATGTACTTACAGTAGTGTATCTACAGCATATAAAATCATCGCGCATGTCTACCATCAAAATAAAACAAATTTTAAATTTCAACAAATTTATTTAAAATATTTAATATTCACAGCTACCTTATTCAAATCATCTTACAGATTGCTAGATACAACTTTAATAGGCTTTACGCCAATTCTTTCCGCCATTTTATTATACGAATCAATTTGTCCCTGGGGGTATGATATTGTGCCACTCGCGCGCGTCAATTTTTCGTTCTTTTTTTCTTTATCTCCTGGAGCCAGGACTGGGAGCGAGGGGTCGATCTGAAATTATAACAAATGTTAGTAAAATATATAATAAAAATGTAAATTTATTTAGTAATTTAATAGGTCCGATTAAAAATGCGACTTTATCAATAGAGCACTGGGAAAGAAATTCTATTTTTTTTTGTTTGAACAAAAGTCAGTTTAATTGTGTATCTTGAACACAATTAAACTGACTTACGTAGTTGTTCTTAACGAAGACTCGAGTATACGTATGCGTTATTTGTACATTTTCGTTTTAGTTTATAACTTGTTCTATAATTTTGAGCATTTGACATTTCACAGCTTCGCAACTCATCCTCGCATGACACATTTTCCTCGAACAGCTTTGGTGGAAAAGCACCCTTAAACTTTTAATAAATATATACATTTTCATGTTTCGCAATAGTTTATCCATACTAATATTATAAATGCGAAAGTAACTGTCTCTCTGTCTGTACTCAATTACGCCTAAACTACTGAACCAATTTGCATGAAATTTGGTAGGGAGATATTTTGATACCCGAGAAAGGACATAGGCTAACTTTTATTGCGAAATATGTACCACGGGCGAAGCCGGGGCGGACCTCTAGTAATTTATATAGATACTAAATAAAGTGTAGAACCTTTGGTTTCGAATAATTAAATATACTTAGTACAAGTTACAACAAAGTTTGTTGCAATACTTCCTTGAATTTTATATCTATTCGATGTGAATGTGCATAATGTATTAAAATAATTTACTCATTTATTATTAAACCTTCGATCAAGTTTCCCTTGGCCCATAAACGAGATGCAAACTTTAAGTTTTTTATATCTACTTATTTAAATTTTGATAATTAATTTATGAATTTCGTTTTAAATTATAATGATCGGAAAAATTAATGCCATTCTTTTGTTTGCGTACAAAGTTTTATAACATTAGAATGAATATTAGCTGCTTGTATCAAAGTTATATGAAACTTGTATAAAACACATTGTAGGGGTTATGTTCCTTTGATACGATACGATACAGTGGAGCCATAGGAAATTTAAAATAGAAATGAACAGAATTTAAACTCTCAATTGGTCACTAAATCCAATTGCAACCTCACTCGCTGTTTTTCAAAGAATATTGTAGCAAACTACGAAATAACTTTGATTTTTGTTATCACGTGAAAGCATCGACCTAACCGCACCCAACAAAAATACCATGTGTATGTGTATAATGGAAAAAGATGGCGTATTTCAATGTCTTTAACCCTAGGTCACGATCCATCACGGACCTTAAGAAACAGTTATTCTTTGAAGACTTGTGCCAAAAGAAAGTTGGCAGCAGCATGTCATTTGTGGTTAATCCCAACCAATGGTTTACAAGACGTTATGAATAATTATATTGTTTTCTAACCATTGACAACTCTTTTTTGTAGACATCAATATGTATCGCGTATTTTTGTGTTACGACGATATTGAATGGCAGTGCAATGTGTGTTATTCGGTTATTTAGTACTAGTTGCTCGTCCCGGCGTCACTTACGTTGACCCGGAATGAGAATAAAATATTTGGCCTATGGGACTCAGGAAATAAATATGTAGGTTTGAGCCGGCGAACTAATTTGTTAAAAATAAATAAAGGCAATTATGATTAAATTTCATAGGCCTTCATCACAATGGGCAGCGTTGGGCGAGTAGAGGCAATCATGATAGTGTAGAGGGCCTAAATGTCTATGATGTACCCTCACCGTAATGGTGGCAAACATCGACGATCATATTTTAGTTGGCCAACGCTGCCCTTTGTGAAGAAGCTCCATCAGGCATCATATATTATAACTAGCTTTGCCCTGCGGTTTCACCTGCATTGCTCAGCTCCTGTTGGTCTTAGCGTGATGATATATAATAGCCTTACTCGATAAATTGATTAATAAACACCAGACCAGAAATTCCTGAGATAAGCGCGTTCAAAAAAAAAACTCTTCAGCTTTATAATATTAAGTACCTATAGATTTCCAGTACTCCAAATACTCACAGGTTCCAAGCTTCTATAATGTTCAAGACAATCCTTTATCCTGTCCGCAAATCCTGGCGCGAATCGTTCCGGGTCCACCACTACAAAACATTGGCCCAGGTTGGGAGGCTCCACTTGGGTGTATGACCATGATGGTACATTGTGGGAGGAATTGGAACCTGGGAAATAGAGAGATATAGATATATATGTATGTATAATATTTAGTGTTTAATAGAACATGGGAAAGAGAGAGATAGATATATATAGATATATATGTATTGATATTTAGTGTTTTATATGGCATTCAAATGCTTTATATAAATTTATAAAGTAAAGAAAAAATTTGCCCCGGAATGGGGACGGGTTCGAACCCCAACGATTGATCGTTTTTTTCTATTCTTTAAAAATACTTCAAAATATGGAGGTTCTCCATTCGACTGGGTTTGTTGTGCATTCACAGCTTCTTGGTATGATCTCTTTACTATTTAGCTTATGACGTTTAAATTGCAATGACAATGAATGTATGAGCTTACGACCTATCATGCATCATCAGAGGCATTATCAGGAATCGCTGCTGCAAGGATGCTATCCAAAGAATGCTGTTCTTATGAATATTATGACTATAGTAATTATATGCTATTTTAAATACGAAAAGGAAAGTGAAGTCCCATGTCCGCTAGTGGCACAGATCACAGAAAATCTCTATGGCTAGTGGAGTGAGGGGCAGATGCATTATACATCTGTTTCACTGATCGATTTTCTTTAGGGACAAGTAGGTTTTTTTTTTTTTTTTTTTTTATTTTTTTATTGTGTGATAGGGAAGCGCTTGACCACGATCTCGCCTGATGGTAAGCTGAGATGTGGCCTAAGATGGAGCGCGCTTCCCTAGAAGGTACCCGTTCACTCTTCGCTTGAAGACCCCCATATTGTACTCGTCGGGGAACACAGACTCAGGAAGCATGTTCCAGTCCCTCGCGGTTCGGATGAAGAATGTCGATCCGAACCGCTTTGTCCGGGTACATGGAACGTCAACCATATGGCGATGCCTAGAGTCTGTGCGCCTCGATGATCGATGGAAAAACGGGGATGGCGGAATTAAATCGTGCAATTCCGCAGCGCACTCACCAAAGTGTATCCGATAAAAAACCGATAAACTTGCCACTCTGCGACGGTGGGCGAGGCTCTGGAGTTTTTTGCCTACTAGCTCATCGTCGTGATCAGGATCGAGATAGGTGATCAGCCTTCTGTGTCCTACCAGACCGAGACATTTTTTTTTAAACGAAGCCTACTTGAATGAGACCGTTGAACCGAGAAATAGAACCGTTGGATAGAGACCAGTAAGTATACTTATATTTGTGTACATACTTTTATTATACCGTATCAACATTATAAATATTCCATATATTTAAAAAGCACTTACCAGATAGCCCACTGCAAAATACTTCCACCATTGTACTAAGAGCATATCCTTTGTATCCGCTAGTTTTCTCTTGACCGCCCAACGGCATAAGACGACCAGATTCGAACGCCTGTAATAATTTTAAGAGCAAAGTTGTTTAAAGGGTTATTTATTTTAACAAATCTGTACAAGTGAACAACAATTTACAAAAACAGGACTCAGTGAGTTCCATTGAAAATTGAAATGTTATAGATAGAGCAAAAAAATTTAAGTATGGAAATTTTTTAAAATGACGGCTACCTCTTGAGGATCCGTTGTCGGTTTGGAATCGGAACCGAGAGCCCAACCTTCTGGAATCTTCTCCCCTTTTCTAAGTTGCATTTCAACCTAAATCCAATTTAAAGTTCATATTAGCATACAGTATAAACACATGTTTATTGTATTATGAATTATAAAAATATTTTTGTACTTTCAAATAAATAAATGGTGAATTTAACCTTAGATATTAAGTAACACAATATATTATCGAGTAATTCACCGCCACAGAACTATATCGACACCGCATATTATTCTTTATTGTAATTTAAGTTTCTGATATAAATTTGTAAATAAAATACAATATATTTTATCTCACCTTGCCCATAGCCGCAGCCGTAGTCGCCATGTCAACAACTAGCGAGTCTCCACCCGATGCTGGAGCTGCCATTGCTATGGGATTGGTTCCGTTTGCACTCTGTATAGAATAAAACGTGTGAAGATATTGCAAAAAAAATACAAAAACTAAAAAATATACATAAAAGGTAAATTTCTTTTGAATCGTCATAACATATTTTTAACACTTACTTAGGTACTAACGATTCGGAAAGCCAATTTACTATTGTATTTTAATTACACTATGTTATGTTTTATGTTAAAAATATTACTAAATTTATCAACCAATATTAAATATAAGCATACTCACATTTTTAGCTCGAGTTGGAGTCATGATCGGTGCCGAGTTCGTATATGCCATACCAATAAGACCTTCACGTTGCGCTTTCAGTGCCCAATACCCAGCCATACCGAAGTGATTGCATCCTGTTAAAATTATGAATAGTTAAAATATAACCTAATTGAACATAAACAGTCATACTATTTATTAGTCAGTTGATCTTTACTCAGAAATTCAATAATCGAAAGTCATATATATAAAAAGTCACCAGAACAAGCCCAGAAGTAACGATTTTTACAAGATTTCCTTAACTAAAAGAATACTTAGATGAAATAAAATAATTAGATCGTTACTGCTCTACATTTACTTAACTGTACACATAATTTGTTATGTAAATGTAGTAGAGCTGATATTAATAAAGTGATATCTATAATATTTCCCTTCCATTCTCTATTTATTATTTATCGTTGTTTCCAGAAACGACGACTTTCTTGTCATTAAAATTTGGTTAAACCATTTCATATTTTTTAAGTTTTTAAGAATTCATGAAATAAAGCTATTATATTTTAAAAATATGTATATTATTTGTTACCAGAAACGACGTGCTTTCTTGTCATTAAAATTTCGTTAAACCATTTCAATTTTTTTTAGTTTTAAAGCATTCAAAAGAAATAAAACTACTAATATTGAAATTAAATAAAACTATTATTTTAAAATATACAATATAACATTATCAAGGTCTTACGTTTCGCGGAGACCCATCCGACGCCGCATTCCTTCGCTTTCTTCATAGCAAGGTCCATACAAAATTTCCCCACAGTAGCCCCTAACGCATCAACCCCGTCCACCCAGGCGGTCGCTGCAGATTCCTTCAGTATTACGGGCTTAGCGCTCGGCTTGCAACCACCGATCTTCATATCGTTTATGTATAATTCTGAAATTAAGAAAGTTTATTAGTTTATAAATACTTTAAGAAGTAACAAATTTTGTAATTTTTATTGTTATTGATAGATGGAACTGTAGCCTAGCTGGAGGTAATTAAATTATTAAATAAAATCAATTTCTCTTCAATAATATTTTATTCTATAGTTAATTATTTGTCATTGGAGTAAAATATGTAAGACGATAAATCTATCATCATGAGATACGTAGGTAATTACTTAGTTATCTCACCTAGTTAAATATTGTAAGAGAAATTAATTTACAGATGAAACACATAGGTACGTGGGTCTATAATTACATATAGGTAGTTAATTATTATTATTTTCTACCAAAATAATTATTCTCTTATAAAAATAGTGACATTAAACTTTTGATGATTCTAAAAAAATATGTAACTAAAATAGAGTTCTTCTCTACATTCTACTATCTAAATATTATGTAAATAAATACAATAAATTTAATTCTACAAACAACACTAGGTACTATCTGCACTAACAATACAATACGAAACAAGTCTATTCCTTACCCAATCTATTAAGCCCATGGCTGAAATGGCCCACAATATCAGCATGTAACAGCAGATCAGTTTGCGCCTTTGCCTCCGAGACGGGAGCCCCTGCAGCCACCAGGCTCTCTTCCATGAACCTCTTAATCTCCTCAATACGAACAGACGGCATGGTGACTGATCACTGACAGTAATTTAATCACAATCTTATTTATAAACCATTGTAACTAGATAACATTATTGTTTGGGTTCATTATGTAAATGTTTGATTTGTCTAATTTGTTTTGCAGTGGCAATTGTGGTTTGCATACTGGTTTTGACTAATTACTGTTATCTGATTGGTTACTGTTATATTTATAAGATTGAAGATAAATCAGCACAAAATAAACAGATACCGAATAAATAACGTACGCCGGATATAATCAAGACTGACTTATTTTCCAAATACCCACATAACAAAATATATGATCCACATAATGCAAATACACTACAGTTACTACTTAGGTATATCTAGTTTTGAAGTCAATTTCGTATTAAATTTAAGTATCTACATTTTATGAGCAATTTTTCCATTTCTCTGATTAACATTATTTTTAAGTATTAAATTAAGATGATCTATCATCGCCTTTTTTCATACCAAACAAATGAACTTTAAAACATGTGATTAAAATATAATTTACTGAAATGAATCCCCAAAAATGTACAGCCGAATCCGAACGAAATGTTTTTTGTCGAGTGCAATTACTAGTGACCTTTACAATCGCGATTTCATTTCCTCATCTCATAACTATTCTCGTGAAATTGAAATTACCTCAAATTAGTTCCAAAAAAATGATTAAGTTTGTTCACCGAAATCACTGAGACACCGAACACATCCGCACAACGAGATGAAGTGGAAATACTAAATATTATGATTTGCGATAATGTTACCAAAACAATTGAGATAATTTATTTCGTAATGGTAATAAAATGACTTAATTTTGCAATGTACATACAAATACATTACAATGTGCCACCTTTTTTGATAATTTAAATTTTGGTGCATGTAGGTACATAATTTATGAATTACATCTCAATTAATTTACAGAATGAAATAATAAGGTTCATAATATAGTTTTATATACTCAACTAAAAACATAATTGTATTGTCACAACTCACATATCCTTGATGTGACAATACAATGTGAGTGTACAAAGTTTAGATTAAATCGGTCCGTTAAAATCGAGTCTAGGGTCGATTACATACGAAATTACAAACATATAGGAGAAGCTAATAAAAGCGTATTAAAAAGACAGACTGGCTTATTATAATTTTATTATAAAAAATGTGATTTACATAGGTATCAAGCTACAATGAACGCAATGTGAAACGGTTCAATTCCTTTTTGTAGTTTTCATTAAAGTATCGTAGTTTTTTCATAATTTCTCAAAAAAAATAGTTTTTTACATAATATTTAAATCATAATCATCAATCAAATAAAAAGCGTAGAACAGAGTCGCCTGTAACAGTAAGTATTCAGTAGATTTACTGTTATGTGAATTAGTTCCATTTTATCAGCCTCAACTCTATCTAAAATATAAACAAACAATTTGTAAGTTCAAATAACTCCATGATATGCATTTAAATAATTACTTAATATTTATTATTGTTTACGTAGTATCTATACAATAAAATAAGTGCTTAATAACATAATATAGTATTGCGTGGTATTGCTTTTTCTTCGTTAGATAAAATATAGGTAGTAAATGTTCCATAATATTATTTTTTATGGACAAATAAACAACATAAGTTTATAGGGTTTTAATCTTTAAGATAACGAATAATTATTATCAGTGTAATCGTCTTAATTATCAAATATACTTAAAATACTATGGGTTTTATACTTTAAAATAGTATGGTTTTTTTAACTTCCATACAAAAAACTTTTTTCCAGTAATTGCCATCCTACCTAACTCTAAGTATTTTTTTTTCTTTTTGAAAATGCGGTAATACATAATTGTTAACTTTCTTGTATTATATTATATTTTCCATGGGGTTTAGTCAAATCGCTCTCATTTACTTTTTATTTAAATTACTATGTAGGTAGTTACGTTTTATTTCTACATTCTCATATTTTCTCTTTTATTTTTTTATAAGGACAACATAAGGATTCTGAATGGTTTTAGGATAGTTTTTGGTCTGGCGTACCTGCCTTTGCCTGTGGCCGTTTCATATATTATTCTAATATGTAATTCTTTTTAACAAAAAATTAAACTGCATACAAATGGTTATAATTCCAGACCAAGTATAAATGTGACCAACGGAATTTAAGCCCGTTTTTAAATATAAAAAGAATCATAGAAATCAGGTCACCCAGTCGAAACTTCACAGGTAACACCCAGAAAATTAAAAAATACAGTCAAATTGAGAACCTTTGTTTGAAATCTACTGTATTTTTATACTTTGAAGTTTGAACAAATACTTAATTATTTTATTTATTGTTCTGTTTCAACGTTTACTTGTCTCGTTCTTAACGATTTATAATTATGACGGAAAGTCAACAACTTATCTTATAGATAACTTATACCGTATGATTAAAATATTTTCCATAATATTATAACCATTGTAACGCTTGGAGTGAAGTAGTGTGGTACTCATATAGAAAAGCTCAATTAGTAGCTTTTTTTTATTCATTTTAAAGTAAAACTTTTGTAAAAAATCAGACATGGATAACGTTGGTGAAGGTAAAGTGTTATTTTTTTTTAATTATGATAGTTGTCAATATTTGTGTAGATATTTATGTGTAAAAAAAACTTTAATTTTCTAAGTACTTAAGTATTTTTGGTAACAAGAGCCTATGAGATGCCGATGCGCCTTACGTTATTTATTTCATGAATCAAGGAGCTGTTAATTAGATTTTACACGCAGGCGTTTAATTTTTCGTAGTTTTTACACATTGCTCTATATTTTTTTAAAAAAAGGTCAAGGACTTAGTGAAAATGAAATTTCCACAATCTAAAATGGAACCAAGTGAACCAATTTAACAATTCAAAATTAAGTAAATGCTTTAAGAATTTATTGAAATTTTTTACTTATTATAATTATTAATTAAAAATTTTCCTTAGCGCCGATATATCAGTTCTTAGCTCCGAGGTTATTAGTGAATTTTTGTAATAATCCAAAAAGTATAATAAATAAACTTCATTTTTTTATTTATATAATCTGATTAATAATACACTTAACTAAGTCTATTATTAATCAGAGCATTTGAACTACACAAAGTTCATGTTTTTACTAATTATTATTTGCCTAAAATTATAGCAAGTCGCGTTAAAGAAAAATATTTTAACTCCGGTATAGTATAGGAATCGCGAGCTCATTCACCTTGATTATCTAATTCAGTTTAGAAATGAATCGAGCGCCTCCGCCCTCAGTCCTCACTCCTCAGTCGCGAATGCGTGCTTTTGGAGGACGAGCGCGCTATAACATTTTTTATCTGTATGTTGTTTGTTTTTCATTAAATTTGTTTAGCAACACAATTCAGTAGGTAAGTTATGTTATTTTATTTCTTTAAAACCCTATTTCCATCTTCATAGACAGGTATATTAAATGAGAAGTATGCAGGATCATAATAACCTACCTATTCGTTATAATTCGCATATTTACCGGTTAGCATCAGATGTTTTAGTAAAATTTGTCATTCATTCTTATGTAAGTACCTATATGGTATTTAGTTGTTTCTATATTTTTAAGACAATACTAATCTTTAAAATTTATTTTTTAGTAAATAATAAATAATATGTACTTAGTCATTATTAGACAGTATTAAGTATTATCTTGCTAATTATATTCTAATATTAGCGTTGTAAACACAACATGATAATGAATAATTTAATATTATTAAACAAAGACAATGACTAATCTATAATTTAAAAAAAATTATGGACACTCGTTATTACACTATGTATAATTTAGCTATTTGTTAGTAGGTAGGTATATGTTATTAGACACCGTATAAATTAAATAAAAATACGCTGTACCCAGCTATACCTCCTTGAGTGTAGGTAAAACTTGTTTGAACAACATTTTATCAATATCCATGTATCCTATACCTACCTAGGTTATGAAATTTATTAAGTACCTAGGTACATTTATTTATTTAATATTAATTGTTAACTTGATACTATTTAGGTATTACTACTAAATACTGTAGGTACACTTCAGTTCACCCTTTTGCATTCTTCACCGGTCATTACGATCGAGAGTAAAGTAAGGTCTCTCACTCCCATCTATTTATTTGAATGAAATTCATTTTAAAAAATCCTATAGGTGCATTTCAAATAAAACATTTCTACTGACTGAAAGAGGGAATAAATATACCTTGTGGTTTATAAGATTTGATCTGTTAGGTACATTTTTATTTAAGGTACTATACGTGCCTATACTTACTTAGAAATTAAAATATTTTTTATTAATAGTTAATTTCATATTTCTCCTATGCGATCATAGGTACCTAACCTATATAAAGTAAAACATGTAGGTATACTCACAGAAATAAACAAGTTCTTCATAAACAGGTTTATCACGACACCGCAATATCAAAAATTCAAATTTTAATAGTTATAAAAACATCATTTACTAATTTATTGAAATTACATGGCAGTAAAAGAGTACCTTTACATTTGCTATTAAACACTAATCATATCTTTTTGTCTTTTATGAATGTGGGTAGCTTACGTAGGTACATGTTATACATAGTTTTGTGGGTATTTTAAATTATTTACCTATACCTTTATCTCAAATAATATATTCTCTATTCTCCATCACTAATTTCGAAATAAAGCTGTTTTTCTGAGACAAAAATAAATGCTAACAAAACATCTTTCTATTCGATACTTGGATACAAAAAATACATTACGGACAGTTTGTTTACAAATAAAACTGAAGTAGCAGTCGGTAGTAAATTATAACAGTAGTCAATGATTACTCGATTAACAGGCAATAAACTCATGATTAACGAGGTTTTTAACTCGCTACAAAATACAATGCAATGACGTAATTGATAACGTTCAATAACCACATGATGGGCAATAGTGCTAGGATAATAACGTAAACATATTGTATTATTATACTCATTTATATCATTATAATATGTTATTTTTCCTGATTTATAACGAAGTAATGAATATTTGTCATTTTGTTTGTAAATACAGTATTAGTTATCTATGTTTGTGATATTTTAGAATCAATTGTTCTTTTTTATGAACAAGTAAAAGTGTTCTAGGTTCATACTTCATAAGTAAGGAATATTTTTATATTGTAGTGACAATGTTTTTATATAAGAAAACGAACTAACTAGCAAAGTAACTTCGCCTGTTTGCAAAAGGAAAAACTTGAAATATTTTTCAAGCGTGACAAAAAAAAATAGTCTGCAGCTTCAGAAACATAAGTTTTTAAGCATAGATTTATTTACATAGAGGTAATAAAAAAAATTTTTCAGTGAAAATGGCGCGAGTTGCCACGCGGGAGGCGTTACGCTTCATGACGGACTGCCTGAAGGCAGTTGGTGCTGCTTCAAGAGCTGCTCAGCAGCAAGCGGAACTGCTTATAGAAGCTGATAGAATGGGACATCCTAGCCATGGGTTAAATAGATTGGGTAAGTAGGTACTCATGAATGCTAGTGTTTATTTTCCTCATAAAATAAACGAGATCGTGGTTGCGCAACAAACAATTTTAATTAGTAATTCTTTTATTTTTTCTAGAATTTTTCTACACTTTAACTGATAAAACCTGTGTTAATATTTAAACTAGATAATATAAATTACTTACCTTACGTATGGTGTAGGTACCTACGGAATCTAATACCGATTATTATTTTTATCATGCATTTGATATAGGTAGGTTTTTTATCAAAGTAAAATTTTAAGGAAGCAATTTATTTTAAGGACGCTTTTTTGTAATAGAAGTACCTACCTAATTATTATTTTTACATTTTAGAACTTTACGTAAACGATATAATATCCGGAGCATGCATGCCCAATAATGAACCAAAAGTGCTGAAAGAAACCGCGTCAACAGCGTGGGTTGACGCTAACAATGTTCTTGGAGCAACAGTCAGCCATTTCGCTATGGACATCGCTGTTAAGAAAGCCAAAGAAACTGGAGTCGGTTGGGTCTCTGTAAAAGGTACTGATTATATTTTAAACTAGCAAACCGGGCGAACTCCGTTTCGCCACCAGAGACACCATTTCTTTGCTATAAACCTCACGGAGCCCGAGAGCTTTCCAACGAATGCAAAACCGTGGAAATCGGTTCGTGCATTCTGGAGTTATAGCGTCATGAAGGAAAACCCGACTTATATTTATTATTATTATTACACGCTTTTTATTAGCTTCACCTGTATGTTTGTAACCGACTTTTTTGGGCGCGATTTTGACCCACTTTAAACGGCCATATTTCGTTCAAACTTTGTAGATTTATTGAGGACCGATGACAATACACTAATTTGATAAAATTATTAAATATATTTTCTATTTTTTAGTTCGGTTTTCTATAAAAAAGCGTGTTTTTTAGTTTTTTTAACTATTATTTATTATATAGTAGGTAGGTAGTTTATGTTTTTACTCAGTGTAAAATTATAAATTTACAATTTCCTATACCACAATGAGGTAATATTTAGCTATTATATTATGCTAATCTTCTGTTTTCCTGTGTTAATTGTAGATGAGGAAAGCAAAATTGAGCGCACGGATTAATTAAATTATGTGACTTTGTTATATTTTTTTATAAAACGTATCAAACATTTGTAAATTTATTCCTTTTAGGATCAAATCACAATGGAATGGCTGGATACTGGGCAAGGAAAGCATCCGAAAAGGGGCTTATCGGCATGGCGTTTACGAACACCTCACCATTACTAGCACCCACGAGAAGTAAAAAGGTCAGTATTTTTTGTCTGTTACTCTCAAGTCTCATACACAAAAATTATAAAACCTATTTAATTATAATAATTTAATGCTATTATATGAAAAACTAGCTGCCCCGGCAGACCTGTCCCCCCCCCCCCTATTGTGTCTTCATAAGAACCAGCTTCCTTGTTATGATAATTTTTCGAAATAAGTCGAGCCGTACTCGAATTTTACGCTTAGCAATAACAATTGGCGATACATCTTTACATAGTTTAGTCATTATCTACCTTATATTTTGTAAACATGACGAAATACAGCATTTAAAAACTGGCTTTCACGTGAAGTGAAATAAATTATTGTAACAAACTTGATGTGTTATCAAAACATTTTCAGGCAGCATTAGGAACGAATCCTCTATCCGTAGTCGCACCAGCTTCCGATGGAGAAACTTTCTACCTGGACATGGCAACTACTGCAGTCGCAGTTGGAAAGGTAAAACAATCATTTTAATATTAGGAATTAATGATTTCATTACAATATAATTTACCCCGACGGAATACTTTACAGCGAGCGTAGCATTAAAATCATCACAATATTGTTAAGAGACTGATCGATTTATTTATATAATTTATTTTGTTTACTTTTCAGATTGAAATGCAAATGCGCAAAAGAGAAAAGCTTCCAAATGGTTGGGCACAAGATCCAGATGGGAAGGAGACTAATGACGCAAACCTGGTACTCATTTGTTTTTAATTTTCACTAACTCCATCCCAGCTAATGTTTTACTAGCTTGATAGTACCTTCTTCATCGTGATGATTCAATCAAGTCAATTATGTTAATGCACTTAAAATCGATCTTGTTTTGTAAATACTAAAAGGAACAAAATATTTTAAAATTAGAACTTACTTAGATACTTTATAAGACTATTAAGCAAAATTGGATTCCTATTTTGCAATAATTTACTGTTTGCTTGTTTCTCTAATTGTAATACTTTATGTAATATTTTCAGGCCTTTAAAACAGGATGTTTGATGCCCGTGGGAGGTAGTGAGCAAACGTCAGGATACAAGGGATATGGACTAGCTGCTATGGTGGAACTATTCTGCGGTATATTGTCAGGTATGATAATATAATTGAAGCTTATTTATAGATATGTCGTGGTCATATCGTAGATTTGATCATTTCATGATATGAGTGGCCATTTCACGAAATGGTCGCATATCGTGAAATGGCCAATTTAGTTTGGCCACATCATGATGTGGTTTGGGCAGATCAATGATAAGAAATCGTTTCACGATATGGCCAATTAACGCACGGTTTTTTCATGAAATGATCAAAATTATTTGATCATATCGTAAAATAGTTACATTAATCGTTGGTAGAGGCGCTGCAAGCTCTGTGTTTATGTGATAAGATGGCGGCCGCTGGCGAAAATTAAATTATTCGCAGTTAAAAACTTCATAATTCGTTTAATAACAATATTATGAAGAAAGTCATAGCAAAGAATTTACGACGAAGAGGTACGAGTACTATGGAAAATGTGGATATCTTATATGTATTTAAGAAAAAATGCGACTTAAATAAAATAATATAAGAAACTACTACTATATTATTATAATTGTTTGTTTCTTAAAAAGCGATCCGCTTCTGGCACTCGCCGGCCGCTGCCGCGGCACGCTCGCTTTGCTCGCTCGGCTCGTGCGTTGTTTATCAAAGTGTAACCTAACCTAACCTAACTGTTTTCTATTGCAAAAACGATTCGCTTCTGGCATTCGCCGGCCGCTGCCGCGGCACTAACTTAAATGACATTAAACAAGTTTTTAGAATATAGTTATTCTGAAATTTTTTAATATTTTATGGACTCTTTATATTTTATACGATCTGGCCAAATGTGGATGACCAAATCGTGAAACGTTGACGATTTAACGATCTGATCAAACTATGTTGGCCATTTCACGATATGCGACCATTTCGTGAAATGGCCACTCATATCATGAAATGATCAAATCTACGATATGACCACGACAGATATACAAACAACAAAGCATTACGCTTAAAACAAATAGGAACCCATATTTGTATATATACGCACTAGTCACTAGGGAAGGTAGAACAATATGTAGGTACAATTAATATAACGCATACATGATTAGACGTCGACGGAATGATTAAATAATAATTTTTGTGAGAAAAAAAAACAACTGGTGTAAGTGGCTAATTAGCCTCATTTCAACATGCCACTCCCGGAGGATTTTTAACCCATTGAGCCCCGAGCGGCCCGATCCCACGACACAATAAATTTTCTATTGTGTCTGTGATTCCGGGGGCTGAGTTATTAACCAATTTTCTCCTTTTTACTTATAATATCATTGATGAATAAAATGTTAATATAATGACATTTGACACATCCCCTTTTCCAGGTTCCAATTACGGTCACCACATTCGGTCATGGTCACACAGCGGTCAAGGCGGGCCGGCCAATTTGGGCCATTGTTTCGTGGCTTTGGATCCAGAATGTTTCGCTCCTGGCTTTGGAGATCGGCTGACAGATTGTATACAGCATTGGAGGGAATTAGAACCGGTATAATATCCAATTTACCATTACTCGTATAGTTTTTTTATTATTATAAGTGATACTGTATTTCTTGATATGTATGTTAGCAATGCTTTTTTTTTAATTATTTCTGTGTGCATTTTTTATTTGTATTGAACATTGCCAATTTAAATAATATTCCGTAAGAAGTAATTTATATTACGTTATTTTTAACCGACTTCAAAAAAAGGAGGAGGTTTTCAATTCGGCCGGTAGTTATGTTTTTTTTTATGTATGTACACCGATTACTCCGAAGTTTCTGAACCGATTTACGTGATTCTTTTTTTGTTCGATGCGGGATGGTGTCGAATTGGTCCCATAAAAATTTTATTCGGATAGGCCCAGTAGTTTTTATTTTATGAGCATTTTTGTCTGTATTTGTAAAAGTTTGAAGTCGGTTGTTTTTAACGCAGTTATTGACTTGTATCTGTGAACAGAACTTTGTAATGGTCAAAATCCAAGTTTTGCAAATCGATTGCATTGCGTTATCAACCAATTAACAGATGATAAGCAATGAAATCTTCTAAGTAAATTTGATTGAATTAGCTTATTTACACTGTCGAATATTGCTCGTACTTACTAAGATATCTTTGTGTGCTCATGCACTTTGGAGATCATAACATATAGATTACGACTATGTAAAGGACATAAACAAATATTCATTTTGTGTATATTTTATATTTCAGGCGGATCCAACTTTGCCAGTTTTAGCACCAGGGGATAAGGAAAAGAAACATGCGGAATTAACAGATGCTAAAGGAACTGTATCGTACGTGAAACAGCAGATTGAATCCAGCGCAGCACTTGCTAAGAGACTGAAAGTTACACCAATGAAAGTTGAATCTGATGTATAGAGTATTGAAGTGAAACTCCTTTTTTTTGGTTGGAAAAAAATGTAGTGTAACATTTTTTCGTTACGCGTGCCATTTTTCCGTTACGCGCCATGTTTTTCTTATCCCTACCACGCGTGATTCGATGTATTTCTATAAAGTTGCATAAAGTAAATTATTTTTTGAAAAATAAGGTCATAAATAAGTTTCACTTTTTACGTATATGTACACTAGTACACGCACACATTTTTTTAATAGAATATAATATATTAAATGTATACTTAGTTATAAAAGAAGTTAGGTGTGTTTAACAATGCTTTCTGTTACCCAATTAAATTTCAAAAGCTTCTAGTTGATTCTCTTAAAATATGATGTATGTGTTACCGGCCAAACCCGATTTCAGGACAAACTAGTTTTGCCTAGGCTAAACTAGTTCGTCCTATACACGATCGGATGAACTGGTATAGCCTAGGCCCTAGGCCAAACTAGTTCATCCTAAAGCCCCTAGTACACAATGGCCCATGCTGATCCATTGCAGGCCATTGCCATTGTGTACACGGGGCAATGGTATATGATGGCGGGCAATGGTCTGTCGTGGCGCGCAATCGGGGAGTTGTCGGTTTTTTGGGCACACTTCAAAGGAATCGTGGCGTAGCGTGGCCTGCGGTGTTCACACAATGGGCCATTGTTTAGTTCGTAACCGACCACTGACCGGAATAGAGCACTTTTTTGTTGCGTACTAGAACTAGAATTTTATTTTTATATTAAAATATAGTATTTGATCGCCTAAAATGTCAGTATCGTGGAGCAATGAAGAAACATTTAGGTTTATTGATTTATATCAATCTGAGCCCTGTACGTCCATCGCGAGTGGCTTGCCAGGCAGCAATGAGACATGGGCCATTGTGTGAACAGCAATTGATCGTGGCCTCCAGTTGTGCATTGCCTGCAATGGATCAGCATGGGCCATTGTGTACTGGGGGCTTAAGACCAATAGAATAAATCAGTTCAGGCTAGGCTTTCTGTGTAGTTTTTTTTTAAGAAACCTAACCTAACCTAACGGCTAAGTTAATAAACGGCTAGTTTAATATTATTAGTCTGTGCTGAAACTAATGAATTTGTAACTAGTTACATAATTTTATTGATAAAACACTAAAGAATAATTAGTTTAGACTTCCATTTATTATTATGTGATGTTATAGTATTTAAGAGTATTATCATTGTATTATACCTAGTTATCGTAATGTTTGTTCAATTTATTGTTTATAGTAAGTATATAAATTATTATTTTTTTATGATTTTTCATTAGCTATGAATTCACAGGAATAAAAAAATATACTTACTAGCGTTTTTGTTTGATTTTGATTAATGATTAAGTACCTGTTAAGTTTAGAAAATATTATTTTTTAATAAATTCATATTAACTACCTACCTAGTCTATTAATATTTATGTTAATAATTCGTTTTGATTACCAAAGCACCTAAGCGATTAGAGTTATAATAACTACCTATCTACTTATAACAAAATTTTATACAATTCTTACAATTTATCCTTTTATACAAAATAAATGAATAAAATCTAACTCTATTTTCAAGTAAGTACATAATATAACTAATATTACTTACCTACGCGTTTTGAGTTATCATTTGGAAACCATAGGTTGCATAAAAACTGCAGATAGTAGACAGTAAGTACCTAATCATCTGCTGAATGTATATAAGTAAATTATTAGCGACACAGACAATTACATCACTATTTGAGAATAAGCAAGATCATCATATCCATCAAAAATACATGGTACCTTATGAGCTAAACCTTAGAGTATAATATTATACATATTATCATGGTAGGTACATTATTATTATATTAAACCTTTTTTTATAGTGGGGAAATCTTCCAGAGATACCCACGGCCCCCGGGGATTCTTACCGACTAAAACCCACTGTGTTCCGTCGAGCCGCTTTAATGATGGGGCCGCGGATATTGGTTTGATTGGTTAGAATTTATTCTTCTGCGACCATTATATTAAACCTACTTGGTACCTACCAATATACCTATCTACTATTTCCATGATTAATTCAACTGTTGTCTGTTATATTACATAAAAACTGCGTTCGAAACAACCGACTTCAAACTTAGAAACAACCAAAATAAAAAATAAAATAGATTTGATATTATTAATAACTAACTTACATACCTATTATATTTTAGATGTGCTATTTACTAAAAAGGTTTGATGTCGGTGCACGGGCTTAATACTGAGTGCAGTGTTTGGAAGTGAATCAAAGTTACTTGCTACATTTCAATTTAGTCATCGAGTACCTACAAACAAAAATGCTCATAAAATAAAAACTACTGGGCCTATCCAAATAAAAATTTTATGGGACCAATTCGACACCATCCCGCATCGAACAAAAAAGAATCACGTAAATCGGTTCAGAAACCTCGGAGTAATCTGCGTACATACATACAAAAAAATATATATATATACACCGGCCGGATTGATAATCTCCTCCTTTTTTTTGAAGTCGGTTAAAAACGAAACGCCTTCAATAGGAATAGTCTTTAAAATACATACGTGTATTGTGTAGAGTTGTAGATAGTAATCTGTTAAAAATTCCGCTAACGGCTAACCAGTAACCACAGCTTTTAGGTTTTATTATACCTTTCGAACTTCGAAATTTACGCTTAGATGCGCGAAAAGGCGCGAACGGTTCTATTTAGAAAGATTAAATTTTAGGGTTTTACCACAGAATATATTATAATATGGTTTTACGTCCTAAGGACTGCTAAATCTATGGCGTTATTTATTTAAGGTAGGTTAATTAGTACAGAAATAGTACCTATTTAATACAAAATAAAATATATTCTAATCTCAGTTATTTAAGGCTATTGCCATTGTTTACACGGGGCAATTGTATAATACTTGTATAATATGATGGCAGGCGGATGTCAGTATCGTGGAGCAATGAAGAAACTTTCAGGTTTATTGATTTATATCAATCTGAGCCGTACGTCCATCGTAAGTGGCTTGCCAGGCAGCAATGAGACATGGGCCATTGTGTGAACAGCAATAATTGATCGTAGCTTGCAGTTGTGCATTGTAAAGAGTGGCCCGTCACAGGCCATTGTGTACTGGGGGCTACTATTTGCCCTTGCCAGTGTGTAAAAAAAATCCACACCAAAGTAAAAAAAAAAAAACATCCACCACAATCCACCACACAGACGACGACGAATACCGAGATCTTTCGGCTTTTGGATTACACTGTCTGTGGAAATAAGCTTTGTCCTGTGGCTTTGTCAACACAGAAATCTCCTAGTCACATCTTCTTGCCATGAAAACCAAAAAAAAAATCTCCTTTACCTATTTGAAGGAATTTATGTGGGAATTTACAAAAAAAATAGTTTAGCAGATCTTCTAATTTTTAGGAAACTACTCAATTCCCTTCAAATATTGTAAAAACTGTAACCGCACGAAACAATATGTACACCAAGCAATACACTCAACGATTTGTCAATATGACGGCATTAGTTCCGAATTTTGCCACAGGTTGAATGTTCCGGGTAGTACTGCAATCTGCACATTCGGAATCTAGTTGTAGTAGATCTGTGGCAATCTGTGACTGCAACACTGATGTGAGCTGTCAATTTTGGCATAAATTCATTCTGATTTCTGTCTTTATTTGGACATGGACATTTCACGTTTTGTTGTACCTACTTGTACGAATGGCAGATAAGATTTAGCGATTGCGGATTATAGTGTTATTCAAAAGAAAGTGCTAAATGCCCCAACGTTATTTGGAGTATTTTTAATATTCTTACAATATTTATACCCTGAGGCTATAAGCTTTATGTCATTAATCTCGAACGTAGTGCCACTGTTTTGTTGTAATTTATTTTGTATTTGTTCATTAAAAATCTAACTTTCCAAACTGTGATATAGAATATTATTTGTTTAATATATATCCAGTACAAATTGTATTATATATGTGAGTGTTAAACATATAGAACAGTTCCTGTGCTCAATAGGTCAAACTGTATTGTTTTCAAAGTTTTGTTCTCGTTTTTACTTTCTATAAAGATATAACAGACTGTACTTAGTGTTGTGGTGATAATATAAAAAGTATTTGTTGAAAAATCGTTGGATTTTAACATAATTATCAAGGTAAGAGTAAAATAAATGCAATATTGATAAAATGTTAGATGCTCAGATTTTACTTGTGCTTTTTCTTTCTCAGAATATCTGTTGCTCGATCTATTGCTTTTCGTTGAACCTTCTCAGTATTCTTAAGCAATATTTACCATTCATTCAAAGTAAGGTGTAATTTTTGTACATATATATTATTTTAGTATTAAAATTACTAAATCAATGTTCTACACTATTTTTAATAAAATAAAAACGTATTTTTAATAAATAAATACATACACTGAAGTAAAAGTAAACTAACTCTACTGCTATGTATTAAATTCCTTGAATTGTCAATGAAAATCAAATTTTTTATATTGTACAACATATTTATTGGAGGCAAATATTGTAAAATTCAAAAAATAAATGAATTAAGGCATGCTTTTTAGCTAGTATCTCTAAAGCAGTTCTCAAAGCAGTTCTCAATTTGTTTCTCCTTTGTAAGACATTAAAAAAAAATTAATTTGATATTTGAACTGGTTAATATTATCATCTGGTAAGACACACTATTTTAATTATTAAATAATTGTTTAATTAATTATGTACTCAATCTGATTGATACATATTAATTTTAGTATCATAATTTTCAATGTGATATGATATTATGTTTCATGATAATTAAAACATATTTGTTGCACTCATTAAAAATCTAATGTTACATAATACAGAAGTAATTGCTATGATAATAAGTGCTGTCAGCCAAATGATAAAAAATTGTAACTCGCTCATCATTATGTGATAAGGATGGATGGTACTAGATATCAATAACTACTGAATATTTATTTTGTCGTTTTCATGTTGTGCATAGGATTATTATTACTAATTAGTAGTTCTCAAATTGATGGGAAACTATTTTAAATTTTGAATGATAAGAACTAAATCTGTATATAGTTAATTACATACAATATTATCAAATGATACTAAACCATATACTGCGTTTAAGTTTGAGTCTATTATACTCTAGCTTGAAAGTGTTGCCTCTCTTTGGACCTTGTAAAAAACCTAAGCTCAAATTTTATAAAATACAGCCACAAATAGGTTCATTTGTAAACCCAAAGCTTTTAATATATCTATCTATATAGTTTCTGTAATGAATTATACATAGAAATTAATTAAATGTTATCTATATTTATTAAATTCATAGTTAAGAGAGTTATACCGCTCTAAATTTGTAGTCCTTTTGCAATATTTTAACCATATTGCCGTTGCCATAAATAGTAATCAATATTATGAACATTAATAGTAAAACTATGCAACAGACTTTTAACTTTTTCGTATATGGCAAATCTTTCTGCTACATTTAGTAGATAAAACATATAGAAACTTCTACATATAAATAAAGAAATATATATAAATATGTAACAGTCAAAACCCTGAACCAGTCAATATCCTTATTGACGGTAATTAAGGTTATTGACTAAGGGTGTCGGTCAATAACCTTATTAACTGATTTTGTCGAAGATTAAGATTAGTAGTTTTCAAATTGATGGGAAACTATTTTAAATTTTGAATGATAAGAACTAAATCTGTATACATATAGTTAATTACATACAATATTATCAAATGATACTAAACCATATACTGCGTTTAAGTTTGAGTCTATTATACTCTAGCTTGAAAGTGTTGCCTCTCTTTGGACCTTGTATAAAACCTAAGCTCAAATTTTATAAAATACAGCCACAAATAGGTTCATTTGTAAACCCAAAGCTTTTAATATATCTATCTATATAGTTTCTGTAATGAATTATACATAGAAATTAATTAAATGTTATCTATATTTATTAAATTCATAGTTAAGAGAGTTATACCGCTCTAAATTTGTAGTCCTTTTGCAATATTTTAACCATATTGCCGTTGCCATAAATAGTAATCAATATTATGAACATTATTAGTAAAACTATGCAACAGACTTTTAACTTTTTCGTATATAGCAAATCTTTCTGCTACATTTAGTAGATAATACATATAGAAACTTCTACATATAAATAAAGAAATATATATAAATATGTAACAGTCAAAACCCTGAACCAGTCAATATCCTTATTGACGGTAATTAAGGTTATTGACTAAGGGTGTCGGTCAATAACCTTATTAACTGATTTTGTCGAAAAAACAGTCAATAAGGATATTGACCGACGCCCTTAGTCAATAACCTTAATAACCGTCAATAAGGATATTGACTGGTTCAGGGTTTTGACTGTAGCATATATATGAACAACATTTCTTCCGTTGAATTGATATAGTTAAATGATGCTTTGTAGAATTGCACTTTACTCGCAGCTACTCATACTTGAATAACAACACAATTCTGATAACAATTTTTTTTTTAAGTGAATACTATAACGTCTAATGAGCCTTTGTCAAAAAGATCTAAAATTCGACAAAAGTTAGCAGGATATATAATGCCTCTAAGTAGCAACAATTTATCCATACAATGTAAAATCGTTAGAATCAACTCACACCCATATCCAAGCCAAGGCTTATTGGCTCATCGAAGTAATACCGATTAGCGTACCTACTACCTAATCATAAAAAACGTTGGCGCTAAAAGCGATACGTTTTTGACATTTGTGTATTCAGCAAACTATCGAGTATAAAGTTGAGGATACACGCCGCGACACTTGAGCACGCCTCGATTGTATTCTTTTCAACAAGCCGACATATGATTATTGATTAGAGCACAATTATGTGTTCATTCATAGTGGCCAAGAAGTCATCGCAATTATTGTTAATTAGCGCGCTTTATTGCTAGTGTCGTGTTCGACGTGTAAAGTCCGTGTTTCTTAATTTATATATAATCGTAGGTATATTGTTTTTCGTATTTATTTGAGCTTCCAAGTTCCTGTGTTACTCCACAATTTTTCTCTTTTGCCAAAACCATTCTTAACTTCAGTTACTTACAACTTAATAAATTATTATTGACTTCCAAGAATTCGCGATGACCTCAACATTTTAAAGATTTGTGACACCCAGATGTTGCGTTTAAAATTATCTACATAGGTGTATCATAAGTTGGGCGTATTTTAATAGTTATTTGTTATAACTTATGTCAAAAAAGACACCACATTTACTATATGTATTGTTTGTTATTGAAGAAATTATGAAGAATAGTCCAGATACCAAGCTTGTTATAATTTCTCCATTGTAGTGTTTTTGAAACATAAATCCCCCGACCAGAACCCTTTAGAATGCCCTTCTGACCAGCATTGAACAAGGGGGGACGCCCTTGCGCATGTCGCAGACCAGGGTGAACCTTCCGTTCGCACCCACGCGTTTGCGTTTTACATTCTGCCTTCTGGCTTACATCGAGAAATACCACAAAAAAAAAAGACGTGTGGCACTCGGGGACTGCCGCGGTAAAGCTATTGCATAGCATGCCTTCAAGCCACACCTCCGAGCCCGTCGGAGTGGAGAGCGTGAGGTTTTTTCGTTACGGAATTTCTCGATTCGGTCCCCGCGCTCAAGGTCCGCGATAGAAGCTATGCAATAGCTTAAAAACAGCATTGAAATTCCTATTTTATGGTTGCCCACTTATTTGGGTTGTAATAATCTAACTATAACTTATCTAATCTATAGGTAACTAGTAATCCTTGTCATCGTATCGTATATTAGCAATCAATTAAGATAATCTGATAATAAAAAATACGAGTTTGTTTTGATTTGTAGATTATATATCAATGATTAATTTGTTCTCTTTATCATAGAATGATTACGTCAATTTTATTTATTTATATTGTAAATACCTAAAATTTTCTCTTAGTACCAATATCGCCATAATATCCTACTCATATGATAAATGCGAAAGTTTGTCAGGATGGATGTATATATGTGCATGTGTATGTTTGTTACTCTTTCACGCATATACTACTGAACCGATTACAATGAAATTGAGCACACATATAGAGCGTAACTTGGATTACTATGGACACATAGGATAGGTTTTATCCCGGAAATTCCACGGGAACGGAAACTATGCGGGTTATTCTTTTAAAACGCAAGCAGAGCCACGGGCGTAAAGCTAGTTTGTTTCTATCTACTTTTATAAAACTTGAAACTTTATATACAACTGCAATGGGTAGTAAAATTGCTGTTTGCAAACTGAATAAACAGTAATTTAATTCGTATTCAAAACAAATGAAATTGATTGTGATAATTTGAAAGGAGGTATTGTTAAAAAGAATAATAATTATTCCATTGATACAACCATGTATCAATATTTATTAATTATACGTTAAATACTGAAACAATAACTTTGGAATTAACAAATTGATTTGAACAGATTAAATAGATTATTTCTTTAATAATAATAGTTAAAAAAAACTAAAAAAACACGCTTTTTATAGAAAACCGAACTAAAAATAGAAAATTTTTTCAAATTAGTGTATTGTCATCGGTCCTCAATAAATCTACAAAGTTTGAACGAAATCTGGCCGTTTAAAGTGGGTCAAAATCGCGCCCAAAGAAGTCGGTTACAAACAAACATACAGGTGAAGCTAATATAAAGCGTGTAAAAAAAGATATTGATAATAGATTTTTTTTTTTTTTTTTTTTAAACCATTTATTGATAGAAAAATAAACATACATTGGGCATACAGAATAAACACCACATAAATCGACACGATTTGATCGTGGTGCACATGCATTCTAGACGTCAAACAAATACTAGATAGATTAATATAAATTTTGTTACATTACATATGAAATTACATTGAAAAATACATTAAGATGGCAAGTAAATTACACAACAGAAAAAATATGATGTACAATAGGGTACTTGTGGAAAAAAATTTTTGCGATCACCTACTGTGCTGGCCGAGTCTTTATAAACGTGATATATAGTATGATTTTAATTGACGGTTAACATTTTTACAGAGATGTACCCGAGTCCATCCATTCCATTTCTATCTATAATTTAGGTAACTAAAGAGGATAACTAATACTCTTATTAGTTGAAGTTGCCTGCATATAAAATTGAATAAATAATTACGTTTTCGTGCAATAAATAAATACGGTATTATCGTTGAATATACTTATGTTTTTTGTATTTACACTAAGCGCCATTTATGTAGGTAGGTATGCGCTGTAATAGCCAGCATCGATAAGAAAGCAAATAAAAATAAATTGAAATACCATTCAGCATTAAGCCTTATAACGCGTGAACATAGAAACAACATAGGGATTAATATTTTCATGCACAATTGATTCTTGAAGTTGTGCGTTACGACTAGCGACTATCGGCACTCCGCGCTATAAAATGAAATTTTATTGCTTTTCCATCATAAAAATGGAATGTTTTCAATAATGAATGCATGAAAATGTATGATAATTGGAAGGTTTTTTAAAAACTATGCGTTTGATAGTTTATAGTTTGCAGCTAGGTAGTTAGGTACCTATAATTATGTACCCATGCGCTGTAAATGTATTTTACTGTCTCTTCGGTTGACCGTTGATATTGTTAAGTTCACATATAAAATGTCTTGCCTTTTTATACGCTTTCATTACCTATAAAAACAAAGTTGCTTTCTCTGTCCCTACCTATATCTCTTTGCATGCTTAAATCTTTAAAACTACGCAACGGATTTTGATGCGGTTTTTTTAAGATAGAGGAAGGTTTAGTGCAGGTAGAAGAGAAAGGTTTTAGTATATAATTTATTAGCTTTTAGACAAAGCGGGCAAAGCCGCGGGTGGTAAGCTAGTATTAAATAGTTTTTTTATTTTTATTTGTGATCAGACTTGTACGAGGTTACACGGTGATTGCAATAACATAATTCATTGCCTTTCATACGTTCTTCAGATTATTGTTGAGGAATTCTCTAATTGGATTGGGTTAATGAACATTTGTAGCTCTGCGTTTAAATGCTTTTTAAATAACTACTTGCCTCGAATTAAGTGGAGATTTCTATAGTTAGTGTAGGAGAAATCAATTACAAATAAAAATACGTTACAGTTTCTTAATAACACAATTTATGTTAAATTTTGTAGCGTAAACTTCAGTAAGTAGATATACCTAATTACCTACTTAAATCATTTAAAGCGCATAATAACAATGATCTTTTTTTTATCTTTTTTGAGAATATATAGTGGATAATATCAATGTCCTAAAATCATGATAGATACATTTAAAATTATTGAATTCAGGTATTAGAAAAACGATATCCATATTATTTCCGTAACCCCGTTCATATTTTACAACCTTGCTACGCCATCTATTGATATTACGTGAAATGACGTCATATCCATGTAACGTTTCAGTAAGGGTTGATTTCAGGGACCACTACTAGTTCGATGCCAACCCTCTAGGTGGCGCTTTTCTCTGAAACTTTACTTAGGTATTAGAAAATGATAACAAGTAGTCTTTTTCGGGTTTAAAAATTTCCATTTTAATATCAAGAAGGGCGACAATGCAACTTGAAGTTGACGTGTATGTTGTAAAAAAAAATTGCACTATAAGAACTTCTTTGGGCGATGTTATCGCAAAGCGATAAAGCGCTTTAAATTAAATAATAATTAAAAAAAACTTCTTTAATTCTATTATATAGTAGGTAGGTACCTATCTGTGCGATTTTTTTCATAGAAATTTTCTTAGCAAATAACCTATTATTTATAGTAACCAATTTCCACACCGATAACCGCAAATAACCCAATTTATAAATCCGGTAATAAAAACATGAAAAAACTTTGATACGCGATTGGGTAGCAACTATGTAGATTAAAAAGTTTAAAAATGTCCAGACAGCTTTAACTTCGATAGCGTTGCCATGTCGAGGAATTTAATGAGAATAGTGGTTGTCATTTAATTGTCTTTTTTTTTAATTGTCTTAATTATTCTATTTGCTAAATATTATGGAACTAAATTGTTTTAAATATTATTATAATTTATTATTATTTTTCATCTGTCAACATTAAGTAAAAATTTTCTTTTGTAACTAATTAATATTGAACTATTCTGATGTAATGTATCGGGAAGGCACAGACTCCTGAAACACAGCGAAAGCTATATTGGGAGTCTGGGGTCTATATTCTGATGTAAGGAAGCTTGTTCAATAAATGATTTTTATTTATTTTTTTATTTTATTTAGCTCGTAATTAGCATAGATTAAAGAGGTTTTACAGTCAAACAAAAGGTATATCGCGGTTCCCGAAATTCTATTTGAGGTGCAATATTTCTTTGTTATCTAAGAGTTCTGCAGAGTATAGAGATGAGAGTACTGCATAATGTTATTATTAAATGTTGAATAGTTAATTATTTCAGGGATATGTTCAGAAAAATAAATAATAATAATTATGTTGTTGAAATTTTTTCTCGTAGGTATAAAATTTTCGAAAATAACTTACTGAAATGCTAATAGTTAGTTAATATAATACAATTTTTTATTGCTTTAAATTTTGATATATAGGTTTTCATTTCTTCATTAAGTACACATTAATAAATCAATTTTTGGATTATTAATTTATTAATAACTAGCTTCCGCCCGCGACTCCGTCCGCGCGGATGTCGGTCTTCGCGTGGATGGTTTATTTCTCCATTTTGAGTAGATACCCCTGACAATAAAATCTTATAAATATCTATTGGACCCAATTCCCAAATACGGCTAGGCCTATAATAATACGCAACGTGTGTTCGCGGTTCTACGGAACAACGTCTATGGATAAAACTGAAAAATTAAGATTAATTTTTTTCTACGTATTTTTTCAGGATAAAAAGTATCCTATTTTACGCCCAGGATAATAAGGTATAATTATACCAAGTTTCATCGAAATCGAACCGCTAGTTTTCACGTGATGCCTTCACATACAGACAGACAGACAGACAAAATTTTTTTTAATCACATATTTGGGTTTGGTATCGATCCAGTAACACCCCCTGCTATTTATTTTTTCAATATTTTCAATGTACAGAATTGACCCTTCTACAGATTTATTATATGTATAGATAATAATGCGTAGGTAATTTCACCCTCTGGACGTATTTTTCGTATGTTTTCCTTATTTAGATGATTTTTTGCGTCTGTTTTCTTACAATATATTTATATGAGACAAACAGTAAATAAACACCAGTATGTATATTGTATAGCCTTTATAGATACCTACGTAAAATGTGTTACAAATTTAAATCCAGCGTTCTATTCTAATGTGATTTATATGCTTCAGTTTTATTACAAAGGATGTTCCCTGAAGTTTTCCGTTTTAGCATATTTCTTGAATATTTAAAACAGCTCACACCTCAAGCACCTATCTTATATCTAACGTAACGTATAAGGAACTTGTGTGACTATTATATTTTAAATATTCATAACTCCTAAGACGATTCCAACCTAAGAATTCATTTAAATATCTTAAAATTATTTGCGCTAAATGTTAAAATTAATTTGCATACAATCACTTCTGGAAATCTTAGAGCAATCGGTTTTCTGTATTGCAGAAAGTGAATTCAACTGTGAGAGCATTTGATAAGTCATTCTGTGTGCAGAATAATAGTATGTTTAAATTAATCAACAAGTAGCAGTACCCTAAGTCTTCCTGTACCTGTGTCCTGTATTACTTCCGAGTATATATGAACTCTCAAAGATAATATATTATATTATATGGAAAATTTTATGTAAAACTCGCTCATGTTATTTTTTATATACAGTTTGATTAATTTATCTTGTAAAAACAGGATTATTATCAGCCTTGTATGCCCATCAGACTTTTAAGTTCAAATCGTTGACAACTTAACCCAAAGGCATATCCACTGCAATTACAAGATAATGAGTCGAACGCAATTACACATAAAGATAAAAATAAAGAAATTTGTATGCTAAATATTTTTGCAAATAAATGCAAATTTCCGTCTGCACTCCGCTGAGATAATTCAACGCTCATTGTTATTACGTGGTGCTTACTCATTATTAAGGCAATTAAAGTAGCTATGACGCGTTTAGATGCTCTCTGTGCCCACTTAAGGTTTGCACTTTAATAAATATGGCTTTTAATCTAAAACTATTATTCCTTGTTTTCCTTGCATATCTACAATGGAATCCTAATTAATGTATGTGCAGTAGAAGAAAAATAGAAGATAGAAAGTATTTTAAATACATGTAATTATTAGTCTCCAATTGTAACACTGCGTCAACCAGTCCTAGTCCATAGACTATGTAAAGCTATATAATTTGAAACTAGACAACTTATAGTTAAATATGCTTAAACATACCTATTTGTTTTGTGTATTTGCGAGTGTTTGACCGTTTGCAATCCGTTCTAAAGTATTTTAAATGGATTAATCAAATGCTCACTTATCCAACATGTGTAGGTACTGTGTAGGTAGTAGGTACCTATTTGAATAAGTAAATATTATACGCATATGGTTAGGTATTTTTTATGTAGGTACCAAAATGACGTCAAATCAAACATATTATGTACAAAATATTATATCTATTTGGTTATATTTATAGCTCAATATTCGCGTCAGAAGATATTTATAGAAGTAGTTTAGTTTATCGCCCTCCGTTCTTAATTTCCGGGAACTAAGTAAATGTAATAAAAACCGTTGCGTTAATTTCGCGGACAAGACCAGCTCATCAATTAATCATATTGAGTATACTGTATACAGTTATGGATATATTCATTATGTCCTTTATTTATTTCAATTTGTGTTTTTGCTTTATCTATTGTCATGTTTCCGCCTAATCATGCCAATGTGAAGAGTATTTGTTGTATAGATAATTGCAGGAAATGAGCGCTATTGTTTGTTTTCAATTTTATATACATTTGTGGTGATATTTAACTGTCATACATTAGTCGTTTAGAGCTAGCGCGCAAGAGCAACTTTTGTCTCCGCAACTACATATTTTGTCTCTCCCATCAACTCTATGGGCTAGTAAGAAAGTGCGCGCACGTAGCGACGCAACTCCCCATAGAGTTGATGGGAGAGACAAAATACTTGCGGAGACAAAAGTTGCCCTTGCGCGCTAGCTCTTATTCTTAAATGCGTTCACTTTTGTTTTTCGTGAACAAGTCGAAACACTTTGTGATACGATTTTATTTGCGTCACTTTGGTATTTGTATGTTATCAAACCCAATTTGATTGATCGATTGATTATTTTTCAATTATACCGCATATTAAACACTTATCGATAAGCAATGTAGGGAATACCGTAATACTTATCACGATTTATGGTTGATAAGAACTATTTCTTTACCTTTCTTAAATATTTAACACACGATTAAAAATGATTAAATATTTAAAGAACAATCAATCACTTAAGTATACTATTAGATTAGATTTTCAACATTTTGACGATATACAACTTTGTCTGCGTAATTTTATAACTACGCACCGTTTTTATAAATGTCAAACAATTAAGGGCTCATTTTTCAATCCTTGGTTAAAAATTATTCGTCGAATAATGTATAAAACTACCATTTTAAAAACGTATTTGACAGTTTACGTGAAATTTTAATATTATCGTGTAATACTTTATTGGACGGATAAGTTTTGTCCAAGCATTGAAAAATCGGCCCTAAATATTATATAAATCAGGATTTATTTTGCAATTAAATCAACGTCAAAACTATGTTATCATCATGACATAATTATATTAGATACCTACTTATATGATACGAGCTGATTTTTCAATCCTTGGTTAAAACTTATTCATCGAATATTCTAATTGTCCGTATATGACAGTTTACAGGTGACATTTTAAAATGTTCGTGTAATACTTTATTGGACGGATAAATTTAAACCAAAGATTGAAAAAATCGCCCCTAATATTCCTTCAACAAGATTTTCAATAAGAATTTAATAGTAGGTAAGGTATTATAGGTGCATAAGCAAATAGCAATTAGGCTAAATTTTATTGATGCTTTGAAACCAATATAATATTATGGTATTGATAAACCATTTTTACATAGAAAATAATTAAAAATACGATCGTGAGACCTAAATAAAAGGGTATTGCAATTGTTGCAAATATAAAAAATATTAATACTCTATGTATTCGTGACAAATTTTGCGTTTTACGTTAGGTAATAATTTCTTATAGGCATTTAAACGATGCATAGTAAATATGGGTTCATGTTTAACATGCATGGTGCATAAATTAAATATTGTTTTTACACGCGTTTGCTTAGAGATAAGGATTGAAAGCGACAATAATTTGAAATAGGTACTTTTATTTAGAAGTAGAAAAAACTATAGAGTACATAGTTTTAAATTATGTAATAATAACGTGTCATACTCGTATTGCTAGAAATACACCCCATGGCCCATACCACTATACCCGGGGGCTAGAGTCAAATTAGAAATGATATAAGGTATATTAATATCAGTTAGTACCTATGTTATGTAATCAATTATTTTTGTTTATATTATAGATAAATGGCGATGGATTTTAAATATTTTATCCTAGCACTAGGAACATCCTAGCAAAAATATGACCCAAAAGAAAGCAAATACCTTGCAAATACAAGCACCTTGTTTTTTTAAAGTAGTAAGTACACGAGTTAATCAGTTGCTTTTGGCATAGAGTTTGACTACCGTATTTTGAAAGATACGCACGTTACAAGTTACAAATGTCCCACACTGAATATGTGGTCTGTGGGTCCCTTGAACATCAAACCGACGTAATCCATGTTACCTTAACGTCCACAATAGCAATGTGATATAGCTATACTAATATTATAAAGCTGGAGAGTTTGTTTGTTTGAACGCGCTAATCTGAGGAACTACTGGTCTGATTTGAAAAAATATTACGATGTTAGATAGCCCATTTATCGAGGAAGGTATAATCACGCTAAGACCAACTGGACCAGAGCACTGCGGGTAAAACCGCGGGACATAGTTAAAGATAAATGAAATTAACTACAAGTGTATGGCAGTAAACGGCCATTAATCATAACATAGTGAAGTGTATTGTTGTATTAGGAGTGCAATTTTATTACTGACGTCAGCATTGTTGAGTTAATAACAGTTCCTTGAAGTGTGAAGAATTTGCTTTATCTTGTGTTGTGATTGTTTTATATTATATTTTTAATAAAACTATTATAACTGCTGTGAATACAATTTATTGTATTTTTAATATTTATTAACTTATCTACTTAAAAAGCAAGTATTAACTCGTAACACATTAAATGAATATTATAATACAATATTGGAATTCGGCTGACTTGTAATAGTGAAAAGATTGCAAAATAGATCGAACAGTACAGATCTTATTCGATATAAACATTAAACGAACAAAGAGGTCTTCATCTTTTTAATATTATATATTGGTGCAGATAACCTATATCTAACATATTACATCCATGCTCTAACCAAGTACCAAAGGAACAAGCACTGACGTTTATTAATCACCAGCAATAACAACTTCCAGCATCAATTAAATAAGTAATTCCAAACAGGAAGAGTTAATCTCGTTTCGTTATCCTCGCCAGGAATCTCGACGAGTGAAACTTTAAGCGTTTAATTAGCTGACATCAGCCAGACCGCTCGCAGATGAGATTTTATCCATTTAAATTTTATTTCAAACTAGCTTCCGCCCGCGACTCCGTCCGCGCGGAAAAGTTAAGAAAAATTAAGATTTTTTTTTTCTACGTATTTTTCCGGGATAAAAAGTATCCTATTTTATGCCCAGGATAATAAGGTATAATTATACCAAGTTTCATCGAAATCGAACCGTTAGTTTTCACGTGATGCCTGAACATACAGACAGACAGACAGACAGGCAGACAAAAATTTTTTTAATCACATATTTGGGCTTGGTATCGATCCAGTAACACCCCCTGCTATTTATTTTTTCAATATTTTCAATGTACAGAATTGACCCTTCTACAGATTTATTATATTATGTATATATACTAGCGGTCCGCCCCGGCTTCGCCCGTTGTACATATTTTGCAATAAAAGGTAGCCTATGTTCTTTTTCAGGGTCTAAAGATTGGCTTTGCCAAATTTCAAATCAAAATCAAAATCGTTGAGAGGTTTATGCGTGAAAACCACATACTTACATAATTGCAAACCTTTCCTCTTTATAATATTAGTATAGATATAAATTATATCTAGGAAATAGCTGTGCCCCGTGGTTTTATCTGCAGTGTTCCGCTCCTCTTGGTCTTACCGTGATGATATAAAGCCTGTAGCCTTCCTAAATAAATGGGCTCTAAAACCGAAATAATTTTTCAAATATTATTTTTTTTCCGGTCCAGTCCAATCCAATCCAGTTTCCTGATATTAGTGCGTTCAAAAAACAAACTCTTCAGCGTTACAAATAGTATAGATATAAATTCTATCGAGGAATTATAAGATCATCTCGGATTCTTTATGTATTTCGATATAGCGATCGTGCTTTATCGCACATGGCAACTTGTGAAGCGCTATTGATGTTGATTTAATTCTTCAATGTAAAGATGAATAGCTTTATTAGTTTAATGCATATCTGAATTATGTCTTTGCAAATTTTATTGAGATTATTCTAGTTCCTGGAAAACAGATTGACCCGTGTTAGACTATTCGTGTTTCTTTGTACAATATAATGTACTATTATTACAATATGAAGATACTATATGGTGGAGATTTGCGTCATAGACTGAGTGACATACTTAGGAATTATATTATATTGCAACATAATATTGTTATCATTGCTGAAGGTTTTGTAAAAGCCATGTGTAAAAAGGAGTTTATGACGCATTTTTAATGTTTTCTAATGAGTTTTTTCAGAAAAAAATAAATTGCCTATTGTTTAATTAAAAATTTCAAACGTTAGTAAAATGTATGTTAAATTGCTACTATTACGCAACGATATCCATGAAAGTAATTTAAACAATTCAATAGTGAGAATTTTTTACATTATTCTTATGAAACCATTATACATTGTAAAAATGGTCTCAAGTGTCCTTGTCGGAGCCAATTAATTTAGAAATCCAAAGCGACGAGTCCACCCTTCGATACGATTGAAAAGGGCACGTTTTAATACAGTAATGGCACTTCAATATGCCGCTTGATTCCCGAATGGCCTAAAGAGTACCCGCTTTTTCACTTACCGCCACGATGACCACTCGTTTTTATTTACGTTCGATTTTTAAATTGATCCCTGAATGGAATGCTACGATTTATCGAACGTTCGAAAACTGAATATGAATAGAAAAATAAAATATGAATAGTTATGAAAATGGTTTGAGTATAAGAGGGTTTTTAAAGCATGGCCTACATAAGTGCAAATGTAACTATCAGTTTTTCAAATTATTTTTTTTTATACATGTATGAAAGGATCTACTTTGAATACATTGAACATCCTTTTCGCACAGTTTTATCTACAAAGTAAGCATAATATAAATGTTGCCTAAAGGTATAGATGTAAGAAGATTTAAGATTTATTTTTCTGAAAAAGCTAATCTGTATTAGACATAAATATTGGAAAAAAAAACTTACCTTTTCCATACCTATCCGCTTACACAATAAACCGTGTTAGCCAGCTTAAAATGAGCCGCACGTCCAAAGTTTTTAGCATACTCCGGGATCCAAGTTATATGGATGATTTCAGTCCCATATAATGTAATACGGTTAGTCCACTGACTATTTGCTTACAGACTATATCTATAGACTGTATAAACGTTATACTAAGGACTGCCAAAGCGGTCCCTAATCCATGTAACTAGCAAAACCAAGCACGGGTAACCAAACTTTAGGTACGAGCCTTCTGAGCCTTTACAAATGTTATAAGAAGCTTACTTTTTACAGCTCCTGTCGTATTTGTATTATGGTAATATTGTCCGTCCGATCACAACTTTCACATTTATTAAAGTGTGCAAGTTTCTATGTCAGAGGTCAGTGACCTTATAAAATGTGGCCCGCGCGAAATATGCTCCTTTTCGTATGATATTAAAGATGCCAATTTTAATCAGTACCTAATATAAAAAATTGCACGTTTCATAGTAGGTACCTAATGGTATTACTAAAGAACAGCTTATAAAAAAATATAGAAGGAATGCACGATATTTTTCAACCGAAATAAATTTTTATAAAATTTTACCACTACACTAATTTTGGTCGGCGAGACGGCGACATACAAATTCGCGTATTTTTTGTGACTGCTTAGTATTAATTTATTTATGAATTCGCTCACTTACAGCATATAGACGTGATTTTTGTATTATTATTATCATAAAGTGATCTGTAAACAGTTTAAAGTTCAGTGTAGTACAAAATTGGCAATATCTTTGGAACAAGCTTACAAAGGTACTTAATTTTCATTTTGCTTCGGGCAAAATATGAGATTAAATCGTTGATGAAGTTTATATTTATTTATTATTTACCGTAATAGAATAAAGGTACATTGTAGTTCTAGAACTTTCTACCGTTTAGGCCAAATGCCAAAGTAGACGTAGTAACTATTTATATAATAATCTCTAAAAGGCCACAATACTTTGCTAAATGTATAGGTATAAAAGGGGTTACAAATATGTTAATGTAATTTATAGACTTTTGAAAAAAAGGGTTTAATACACACGTACTTGTACCAATTTATGTTTATATGAAGATCATTTATTGTTTCCAGGAGACAGGAAATTACTTAATCTGTGGCAAAGATTATAAAAAGTATGATATGCCCCTTTATAAAATTGTAGCCCTACGTTTTATTTATATTCAGCTAGAAGTACTTTTAGCTGCGTGATTTATATTTAGATTTGTGGTCGTCGCTAAATTTAACTGCAATGTGTGAATTTATTATTATCCACATCACGTGATTTATTTATATTAATATTCAATTTAATTAGCAATGATCTTTGTAATTCATATTGTACTAGCTTACTGCCTGGGGCTGCTGCTTTGTCTAAAACAAAACAAATTATATACTAAAACCTTCCTCTTGAATCACTCTATCTATTAAAAAAAACCGCATCAAACTCCGTTGCGTAGTTTTAAAGATTTATACAAAAGGACATATAGGGACATACAGAGAAAGCGACTTAGTTTTATACTAGTTGTTATGTAGTGATTCATATATAAAAAATTTTCAATCAATGTTCCAACTTATGCACTTACCTATAATTTTTACAATTTTCTACTATCTACTAACTATTGCTTCCTAAAGCTTAAGGCTTAATAGCTAATATGCTTTTAAGAAGCTATGCAATATGCTTTTTAAAAGCTTAAGGCTAATATGAAGAGCAAACTATGTACAATTATTTTCCTATAATATGTGAACGCCATATGATTTTCCATTTCTATATTAAACTAGCGGTCCGCCCCGGCTTCGCCCGTGGTACATATTCACATTTTCTCTACATAAGAACCATGCTCGTACTTCAAGGAATATAATAAAAAAAAATTAAAGAAATCGGTTCAGCTGTTCTAAAGTTATGCGCTTACCAACACATTTTGGGAATTGGGATTCATTTTTATATTATAGAAGATTGTAACTATTGCCAATCAATTCGTTTCGAGAAAATAACACTTGTGATTATCGTGAACATATCGTATTCATAAATGAAATATTTTATTGAAATAAATATTCCAGGACATTTTTCACACACGGCACGATCTGATCCCATAGTAAGCTTTCGCTTGTTAAGGGAAACCAAATGGCTTATAAACATACATTTATAATTTGAAATAAATACTTATATAGATAATTAACACCCAGACACAGTACGTACAAACATCTTTATTTTTCACACAAATATTCGTCCTATCAATCGAACCCACGACCTCTGGCTTGGAAGGCAGGGTCACTACCAACCAAGCCAACCGGTCAGTCAAAAAAAAAAATTAATAAATATAGGCAACAAAACTATAGAATTGTCCTACTAATATTATAAATGCAAAAGTTTGTGAGGATGTGTGTGTGTGTGTGTGTGTGTTTGTTACCCTTTCACGCAAATACTACTGAACCGATTACAATGAAATTTAGCACACATATAGAGGGTAACTTGGATTAACTCATAGGATAGATTTCATCTCGGAAATCCCACGGGAACGGGAACTATGCGGGTTTTTCATTCATAACGCCTTCGAAGCCGCGGGTGGAAAGCTAGTTTTTTATAAACACAACATTAATTAACCTTTATATATGATAATGATTATTTTATATGTAAACTCGTTAACATGGAAAATGTGTTTGTTTCAGGTCAATCCTATGCGTGACTCGTAATAATGTGAAACAATCAATTGTAAGTATAATATACTAGCGGTCCGCCCCGGCTTCGCCCGTGGTACATATTAACGTTTTCTCTACATAAGAACCATCCTCGTACTTCAAGGAATATAATAAAAAAAGAATTATCGAAATCGGTTCAGCCGTTCTCGAGTTATGGAATTACAACGAAAAGTGGCATTGATTTTTATATATTAGATTTACATTTATAGTTCATTGTGAAAACTCAATGGTTATCAAGGTCATTACCGTAGTGTACATTACCGTTATTTTAATTCATCATTCATATAAAAACTCATATTACCTACCTATATTTTATACCAGAATATTTTTTTAATTACATATAGATATGTAATTAAAAAAATATTTTGTTCAATCTTATTATCACTTTAAACATTTATTCTAATATTATTAATTTTTTGATATGTCTCTTATAAGATCCTAAACCGTCTATACATCCTAATTATAAGAATACAAGTAGGAGATTAATATTCCAAATGAATTCAACAGCTGTTCCCCAGTAAGTATTATAATTTATAAATTGTACCATTATAGAAATAGTATGTAATTACAAAATTATAGTACTACTTATACATAAATATGTACAAATTTTTCATAGGTTTATTCTATAATCCATATCAGGTAGACATTTTAAGTAGGTATACACACTTACCGATTGTGTTCTAAATTATAAAGAACACAACTAACTACCATTTATAATTAAAAAAAATATTTCCTTACAAATCAATGTACCTACATGAATGGTGTCAGGGTCTGTTAATGACGTCACAGCGGCCCCGCCTGAAAAACTGTTAAATAGCATTATACTTAAAGAGGCCTTGGTCACATTATAAAGGAGTCTTTCAGCTCCTATTATATCTTTCATTTGAACTGCATGTGCTAGTAATTGACGTTGGAAACTAGAGTTGGATGGGAATTAAAATCAATTTTTTACATTTTCAATAGATGCTGCAAAAGCTCAAGCGTAGTTATGGATAATACGTAATCAGCTTTTTAAACTGTTAAAATTAACTCTTAAGATATATTATGAATCATTCTGTATGTATTTTTCCTTAATTACAGCAATAATATGTAACTTCGTTACTGATATCTTTAGGTAGGTCCACTGCTCATATATTGTTGATGTATCCATCTAATATTATAAATGCGAAAGTAGCTCTGTCTGTCTGTCTGTTACTAAATCACGTCTAAACTACTGGACCAATTTGCATGAAATGTATGGAGATATTTTGATACCCGAGAAAAGGACATAGGCTACCTTTTATTGCGAAATACGTACCACGGGCGAAGCCGGGGCGGACCACTAGTTTACTATATATTATTACTGTGAATTTTCATCCAACTGTCACAAATTCATAAATTAATAAATTAGAAGTAATGAATTGTTTGGTATCGTGAGATATGAATCTACCTCAAGCAATCAAACTGACTTCTAACATTCTTTATATATTTAATATTTGTTTTTATTGTAGAGTCAAATAGCGCTCTCATAAAATTTCTTAATATTAATGCTAGCTGTGCTGTGCGGTTTTACCCGTATTGCCCCGCTTCTGTTGGTCTTAACGTAATGATATATTGCCTATAGCCTTCCTCGATAAATGGGCTATCTAACACCGAAAGAATGTTTCAAATCGGACCAGTTGTTCCTGAGATAAGCGCGTTCAAACAAACAAAGAAACTCTTCAGCTTTATAATATTATATGATACATTTCCATATACAAACGGGGCCTAATCCTTACAAAGACACATATTAAATAATACTTTCACAAATGCAAGTTAAAAGGTATTGGACCGGACATGTCTAATTGAATTTGCATATAAAGTAAGCGACAGACCGCAAATTAATTTACGCACATGACATTTAAATACCAGCGGAGATTTAAATATTATACGATATTTTATTTGAGAAACTAGATAATAGATGGATATTTATTTATTATTTATTTATTTTACACTTAATTATTTGTACAAATAGGAAACCTTAGAATTAATTACATCTAAAAACAGAGTACAATTAACTTGGCGGCCTTATCACTAAGTAGTGATCTCTACCAAGTACCAGGCAACCACGGTAAAAGGTAACAAGCAAAGAGGTCACTAAAATGGCGGGACGAGAACAGAGAAAAAAATAATAATAATAGTAGCAAGAAAAACAGAAAAATAAAGAGGTTGGATAATATGGTTTTCAAAATAAAATGTGTAACGTTGATATCTCTAGACATCGTTATTTTTACCTAGGTATAAAAAAAAAATATCTTTAATTATGTACCTACTAATTTGATTGTCTGCTTGGTGTATTAATTAACATATGAACGTTGTTAAACATATGATCAATGAAATATGCACTTAACGTATCCCACTATGTACCAAACCAAATAGGTAGGTATGTATTATTGCTCTCCACGCTCAAAATTTATACCATACTAGATTTCCGCCCGCGGCTTCGCCCGCGTTTGCAAAGGAAAATCCGCATAGTTCCCGTTCCCGTGGGATTTCCGGGATAAAAACTATCCTATGTGTTAATCCAAGTTACCCTCGATGTGTGTGCTAAATTTCATTGTAATCGGTTCAGTAGTTTTTACGTGAAAGAGTAACAAACATCCATACATCCATACAAACTTTCGCATTTATAATATTAGTTGGATATAAAACAAAAATATCAGGTTCTTATAATAAAAGAGTAGTAACATCATACAAGCATTTAATTTCCAATTTAATGTGGGTAGTATTTATAGTTTGACCACGTAACATGATTTGCGATAGATTTCAGCGACCGCACTTGATTGACACTATTCTGAGCTAATGGAACCCACTACAACCCATTATAGACTATAGAAGTAATATAATAATGTTGTGCCAAACAATAAAATGCGGTTGAATTACCGAATATAGCAGGAACCTATATTAATCAATTGAACATGATGCTTAACTAGACACCGCTAATTTTCTGCTAAAATGGATAAAAACAAATCTATATACCTATGCTTACAAAACTAATAAGGCATGAAGACTCTCCTTATGAGGATATTCGAAATATTTTATGAAATAAAGATATATAAATGTCTTCTTCCATGTACAAAAGAGCTCAAACCGATTTTTTCAATATTCTTCGGCTATGTGGATAGAGAGTTGTCTGTGAGTCCCAATTATTCAATTTACTTATAGCTGCTCTCCACGGTTTCACCCGCGTAGCTCCGCTTCTGTCGGTCCTAGCGTGCTGATATATAGCCTATAGCCTTCCTTGATAAATGGGCTATCCAACACCGAAATTTTTTTTCAAATAGGACCAGCAGTTCTTGAGATTAGCGCGTTCAAACAATCATACAAACAAACTCTTCAGCTATATACATACATACTAGCGGTCCGCCCCGGCTTCGCCCGTGGTACATATTTCTCAATAAAGGTAGCCTATGTTCTTTCTCAGGTTCTAAACATTGTCTGTGCCAAATTTCATCAAAATCGGTTGAGAGGTTTAGGCGGGAAAGCGTAACAGACAGACAGACAGAGTTACTTTCGTATTTATAATATTAGTAGGAATTAGTATACATTAGTTCGCAACACAATTTCCTAACCGTAACACATTTACAGAAGTAGAATTCTACAAGTACACAAAACAATAGCCCCGCAGGTTCTCTCGAACGCACTCGGCACTCCAGTACAATGCGTACCTCACGGAACAATACCGGCACTTACAACGCTTTTTATTATCCCAAGCTTTACACCTCGATTTTTGTTACTGTAATTTTAAGAGTTCCTGCCTTATTATCCACGTGAAGACGCAGGTTTTTAAAACTGCAGGTTTCCAGTTTGGTTTAAGGCGCGGAATAGAGTAAAACCCAGCTCTAGCCGTTTTTTGTACTGTTTTCTGGAGCTATCTCCTTCTTATCCAAAAGATATATCAACTAAATAAAAATACATTAAATTTCTACATATTCTTGGCTCAAAAATGGTAAAAGTATTTTGTTATTTTATTGACTTAAAGTTTAATTAATCTCCTCCCAAAGAAATCCCAGAAATTAGAAATAATTATGTTTACCGTGTATCTCCTCTTAAACTAATGATTCTTTTGATTTGGTATTTACACTATTGGATAGGCAATTTCATTACGAAAATTATGGTAAAAATTTTTTTTTGATAAGACCTATACTAGATTTTATAAACAATTTATTAAAAATTTTGGGCGTATTCGCAACTATATCTCTTGCGCTTGTATGGGAGGTTCAGTCGGCCGCTAGGTCTCGAGGGTGAAGCTTGTGTCGTTTGTCGCCGTGAGCGTCACATGACAATCACGTGACCCATGTTTATTCGAATAGTACGAATATCAAACAATGAGCGAGGAATAGACGCTACTACTATTAATTTATAGTGAGATTTTAGAAATCATCAATAATATAATAACTGGTCAATGAGCTTTAGTTATTATAATATATTAAAGTGAAACTTTTATTACATCGTCTCAAACTTTTTGGTCTGTGTAGCGCATGTCGCGTGACGCACGATATGTACGATAATTATCGTACAAATACGATAATTTTTAGTTAAATGTCTATAGTGTGAAAAAAGTTTCACTTTTACCGTGGTTTCATAAAACCACACAACATTTTTTTTATATAATTATGATATTTAGTTTTTAAAACATTCAAATGCTTTATAAATATAATTTTTTTAATAATCGAAAATATTTTATAAAAATTATTATAAATTTATTAATTTATGCAATAAATCACATTTTACTTTTTAAGTTTTTAGTGAATAAGTATTAGGATTAGACAAACAACATTTGAAGTTTTAAGTATGTATACTACTTTTTGTCATGGGTGTCATTTTCATGGTTTTTGCGGTAGCTAAATTACCCAATATGAGGTCAAAACTAAAATCCAAGATGGCGCCGAGAAAAATTTTACATCTTTTTGTCATGGGTGTTATTTCCATGGTTTTTGGGGTACCTATTAACCAATATGAGGTCAACATTAAAATTCAAGATGGCGCCGACGATAATTTTACATCTCTTTGTCATGGGTGTCATTTTCATGGTTTTTGGGGTAGGTATAAACCAATATGAGGTCAAAACTAAAATTCAAGATGGCGCCGACGAAAATTTTACATATTTTTGTCATGGGTGTCATTTTCATTGTTTTTGGGGTACCTATTAACCAATATGAGGTCAAAACTAAAATCCAAGATGGCGCCGAGAAAAATTTTACATCTTTTTGTCATGGGTGTCATTTTCATGGTTTTTGGGGTACCTATTAACCAATATGAGGTCAAAATTAAAATTCAAGATGGCGCCGACGAAAATTTTACATCTTTTTGTCATGGGTGTCATTTTCATGGTTTTCGGGGTAGGTATAAACCAATATGATGTCAAAACTAAAATTCAAGATGGCGCCGATGAAAATTTTACATATTTTTGTCATGGGTGTCATTTTCATGGTTTTTGGGTTAGCTATTAAGTTATTAACCAATATGAGGTCAAAACTAAAATCCAACGACGAAAATTTTACATCTTTTTGCTATGGGTGTCATTTTCATTGTTTTTGTGGTAGCTTATATGAGGTCAAATCTAAAATACTACAAGGCGCTGACAAAATTTTGATATTTTTTCGAAATGGATGTCATTTATGTGGTTTTTCTTACAATCGTTTACATATTAATCGAACAGAATTCAAATTCTGTAGTTTAGGTGTAGCTTTTTGAAGTGAAAGTTCTATAGGCGCGTTGAGAGTAAAATCTCAAGGTCGCGTCATGGTAATACCGTCACGTCAATATACGATACGAAAATCGCCGCCTTACTCCAAGGCGGCGATTTTCGTATCTATAAATCTTACCAAAGAAGTTTCACTTCTGACATGTGTTCTCGGCTCACGCGCTCTTTTTTATTTTATTCTCTTCGTTTTAGTATATAAGATGAACTCTATTTTAAACAATTAACAAAGTTGAGCGAATACAGTGAAAAAGCGAATATCTGTCGGAATATTGACACAGAGTTTCGTTTTACATTACATTTCTAAATTGTATTTCAATAATCAATGCTATTTTAAATTGATTTCTCCCGTAATATATAGGATTCGACTAGATAGCAAATTTGAGTATTTACGCCGTGGCTCAAATAATATCACAAAATTCGCTTTCGTGATAGATCTTGTTTTTGATACATAAAACAAGGCCTTTGAAGCGAAATTTTCTCCTTTAAAGTAAACAAAATAACAAATACAAGCTATATAGTCGAATTCTTGAAAATGACACCCATGACGAAAAGATTTAAAATTTTCATCGGCGCTATCTTACATTTTAATTTTGACCTCATATTGGTTAATAGCTACCCCAAAAACCATGAAAATGACACCCATGACAAAAAGATGTAAAATTTTCGTCGGCGCCATCTTGAATTTTAATTTTGACCTCATATTGGTTTATACCTACCCCAAAAACCAAGAAAATGAGACCCATGACAAAAAGATGTAAAATTTTCGTCGACGCCATCTTGAATTTTAGTTTTGACCTCATATTGGTTAAAACCTATCCCAAAAACCATGAAAATGACACCCATGACAAAAAGGTGTAAATTATCGTCGGCGCAATCTTGAATTTTAATTTTGACTTCATATTGGTTAATAGGTACCCCAAAAACCATGAAAATGACACCAATGACAAAAAGTTATTTCAACTAGAAACCATTTGGCGACAGTTTTTGGATAACATTTGAATGGGATTATCTAGTTTAAAAGAAATATCAAAATATCACCGAATGATGATCATTACAGAGTACCATCAATTTTGATTCATTTTAAAAATTTAATATAAAATTCATCCATATGACTATAATTTAACTCTGAATTGGTAAAGACCAAAATTATGTGTTAGCACCATTATAATGTTTTTCTATAAAAAAATATTTTAAATGCCATGTCTGTTACTTCTGAGCTCTGTGAATTTTACTTGTATTTGAAACAGTTCACGCGGATGCGCGTTAGGTGGCGCAAGAATTATTTGCGAAGTATTGTAGAAGCGGCGGATAGCTGTGGTTCGGGAAAGAAGTGTGAATGCTCAAGGTCACTCGCTCAGGGAACGACCTTAAAACCTTCTTTACGTTAGAGTTGATATTTGAAATAGGATAGGCCATCCTGGAGCATGAGAAAGAAGAGAGACGAAATAAAGGAATAAGGCAAAGGAAGAGAAGAAGAACTGATTTTTGAAAAATTATAAAGAAAAGAAAAGGTCGATCATGATGCAGAATTCGAATCTAACTACGTCTTTCGCTGTAAGTACTGTAGCGATGCCTGATCACTTGGCCACCTAATTGATAACGAAACGAATTCCCATAAATGGTTGGTTCACATTGTTGATTGTGTTAGTTTAAAGTTTACTTTTTCTATTGACTACGAAACACTAGAAAAATACAGTGGCCAGAATAAAACTTGATTGCTTCAAGCCAAAATTGGCTTGAATTTTCGTCTGTATACCCAAATTTTATTACTACTATGGATATTAAACTACTATGGATTTAACAGAGGTTCTCTCATATTATAATGTAACGAAACTACAAACGTGCTAAAGGAAATTACTTAATCTTTATGCAAATGAACATTTGACAATCGAATGTACGCACTCGTACAAAATTAAATTATGTATTTAATTGTATTTCTCCAAAAAGGTTTGTATTTTCATCGTACATAATAGAAATAATTGCAAAACCTGTAACAAGGAAGAAGTTGTCTTATTATTTGTAAAAGTGACTTTACAATGTTTGAACCACCTCCTGTATTTGAGAATAAAAGTTCAAGTAGGACTCTTTTGTACAATTTCTCTTACAAAACCCATTTATGAATATGTTTAGGTATGTATGTTTATAATACGTAGTAAGATTAAACAAAATATGTATTTTTGTTATTTATTATATTCAATTAATAAAAAAGTATGTTTTAAAATGTTAATTCGTCTGTATGCTCATTAACATTAAACATTGAATTGTTTCTTGTTTTTTGTTTTATTATTATTTGAATTATTTCTGTATATTATCTTTAATTCGCCAACTTAACAACACTTTTTAATTAATTGAATACTTTAAATCAAGTTTAAATCAAGTAAAAAATGAAAAAGTCGCTACAAAAGTTAAAACAAGCATTTTGCATCAAGCAAATTGTAGGTACTATAGATACCTTATACCTACAATGACAATGTTGGAATATATAGTGTATAACTTATAAGTGTTAAACGGTATTTAAGTGGCGATACAAATACATTCTCCTTAAATGTCTGCCCTAAATATCTCTCAAATGAAAACAAACATAAATAAATGTTATTGTTTATTTTGAGGGCGAGAAATCTATCTCATTGTGATTTTAGATGATTTATGAGTCTTTCTTCATTATAGTACACGAGATATTTTTAGAAGAAACTTGAAGTTATTTTTTATAATGAAAAGAAAAATGAGAGAATGAGAAATTAGCATAATTCCCGTTCACGTGGAATTTCCGGGGTAAAACCAATCTTTGTCCTTTCCTATATCAGGTTTCAAACTATCTATCCCTAATTTCATCCCAACAGGTTCTGGCGTGAAGAATATAGACAGACAGACAAATAAACAGATTTTGCTTTTGAATTGAAAATTTTAATATTTAATATTATTATAGCAGGGATAACAAGCATAAGCTACTAGATTTCCGTCCGTGGCTTCGCCCGCGTTTGCAAAGGAAAACCCGCATAGTTCCCGTTCCCGTGGGATTTCCGGGATAAAAACTATCCTATGTGTTAATCCAAGTTACCCTCTATATGTGTGATAAATTTCATTGTAATCGGTTCAGTAGTTTTTACGTGAAAGAGTAACAAACATCCATACATCCATACAAACTTTTGCATTTATAATATTAGTAGGACTAGCTTTATAGTGAAGTTCTAGCTTCATAAACTAAAGTTCCTACTCCCGAAGAATACTACCTACCTATATACCTACTAGGCACTAAATAAAAAAAATTGTTTATAATTATCACAAAAGTATATCTTAAACTAAAGCGTATTCTACAGTCTACACTGTAAAAGATATCCAGCCGTACTATCTGCTGGATATCTTTTACAATCTGCAAGGAAACAATACAGCTCTATATTCATAACGTACCCTCAAAACTGTTCCATTTAACCGCGGCACGTGCTCCCCTTTCTTATTCCGGGACTTAATATTTTACACCTACATTTCACTATCACTACTTAGTACTTTGTAATACAATTGCATAATTTATATTGCTGAGCTTTCATTCGAAGACGGGTCGTTTTCTTATATTTTATTTTTTTAATTTCTGTTTGAGGGTAGTACCTAGTATCAAACATTTTAGGCTTCTATAGCAGGCAATATGTTTTTAATTCAATATCCATGTATATTAAAGAGTACAATATATTTATAATTAAACTTAGGTATAGGCAGAAAATAAATGTCACTCCTTTTAAATAGAAAACGATAAATCACACCTACCATTATTTTCGTGGACAATAAAACAATGAGTTACGAATAGCGCTATTTTCTACATTTTATCCATTGTTAAAAGCCATCATCCTTCAAATTAACTACGCATCTGTGACATTTAAATGTTATTGCCATAGAACAAACATAGTAGTCAGCGAATCTATAAATAGAATGTAATGCGTGCGGTTTAAGGGTCCGTTCACACAGACCGGCTAGTATACGCTTGGAGTCAGCCGGAATCGGAGACTGAGCTGAGTGTACGAGAAAAAGAACGCAATTGCAACCGGTCACCTCCTCTTAATATTTCACACAAAGCGCGTTCAAACATTCGTACAGCACATGCAAAAATATACCCTACCACAAATATTAAAAACTCTGTTTTCAACGTGATAACAATCTGCTCTCCGAGCCGGTCTGTGTGAACGGACCCTTAAACTGCAAGTACATAATAAAGTTGAAATGCAATCACATTTTACAACTTAAAAAGAATCATTCGTCATTGATGAAAGCCAATGTGAAATGTTGTATTACGCGCGAATAAAGAGTTCGATGTTTTTCATGTTTTAAAACGTATTTGATTTATAAAGATCATGTTTTATATAAGTTGTAATTGATGCGCTTTTATTACACTCGAGATGGCATTTAATATCGAGCACGGTAAATGTTTATTGTAAAAGCATTAATCTTCTCATTATCTTGAATTGTAGGTATTTTTTTACTTATTGAGAATTTTCACCGCCCCTGCAGTCGGGCCAGTAACACTTTTGTGAATTTTGGCATAGAGATAGATAGATTAGATACTCAAATTATTACTTTACAACTATCCTACTTCCTATTCTACTAATTTTATAAATGCGAAAGTTTGTGAGGATGGATGTGTATGTGTGTATTTCATTCTTTCACGCAAATACTACTGAACCGATTACAATGAAATTTAGCACACATTTAGGTTTCATCCCGGAAATCCGCTCGCGAACGGGAACTATGCGTCTTACTTTGAAAACGTGGGCGAAGCCGCGGGCGGAAAGCTAATGTATAATTTACCCACCTTTGATAACGAATGAAATTGCGGTATTAAACTAGTATAGTTATAAAACACACATGATCCACAGCATTTTATTCCTCGTTCCGTAATTTAATACTAATTGTTCATTAAGAGTAAAATATAATCTCATTTGTAATTATATGGAACTAGCCGCTCCGCGCGGTTTCACCACCGTGGGTCCTCTCCTTCGGCCGGTATGTTTTTTTTTATGTATGTACACCGATTACTCCGAGGTTTCTCAACCGATTTACGTGATTCTTATTTGTTCGATGCGAGATGGTGTCGAATTGGTCCCATAAAAATTTTATTCGGATAGGCCCAGTAGTTTTTATTTTATGAGCATTTTTGTATGTATTTTTAAATGTTGCAAGTGCAAGTTTGAAGTCGGTTGTTTTTAACGCAGTTATCACTTGTGGTCGTAACGTGATGATTTATAGCCTATAGCCTTCCTCGATAAATGAGCTATTTAACACCTCTTTTTCAAATCGGACCAGTAATTCTTGAGATTAGCGCGTTCAAACAAACAAACGCTTCAGCTTTATAATATTATAGTATAGATGAATAATTGTGGTGATATCATTGTAATGTTGGATTTAACACGTGGTGGAATAACTAATAACTGTATGAGGAATAAGGAAATTGTTATATGCTCATTAAAATTTGGTAATAATACAAGCGAGATAAGAAATAGTTATTACTGCTATGGTTATTACAAGGTTTAGTTTTTTACAAGGTTAGGGCTTATGTGAATTCATTTGTACGCAAAATTATTAATCTAGTACTAGCTGCCCTGGCAGACGTTGTCCTGCCCTATACCTTGTCCCATTTTTGGTGTTTTCCCTCCATAAGAACTTTTCTGCTGTTTTAAAAAAAACGTTAAATAATAAACCAAATTGGTCGGGCTTTTTTTGCTTACCAACGCATTTGGCAATTCATTTTTATTATAAGTTCTAGATATTTTATGTCGTTTATAGAAAATTAATAAAAAAACACATGCTACTAACAAAATGTTATATTGTCTACAAGCAAATCACATATAGAAACTTAGACAACTTTCATAATATACATCTAAAATAATATTTTTATTGCACTTACATTAAACAGTGTCATATTTACATTTTCATATATGAGGCTGGTTGCAGAGCTTGACCGACCGTCAGTGCGTACCGTCGGTCCTGACAATACGCATCAACAATTGTATGACTATGACTAATGCGCATGACAATACGCGTGCGTATGGTCGGTCTAGCTATGAACGGTTTTATGAATTTCCATACATATTATGACAAGCGCGACTGACGTACGCACTGACGGTCGGTCAAGCTCTGTAACCAGCCTAATAATAATTCATGATTAAAATTTATCTAACCGTGTTTATTGCAAAATTACACACAAATTATTTTAGGCCTCTAATTGGCGGCATTAATAAAATCGATAAATATTATAAGTATGACCCAATTAAACATTATAAGTAATACTAATTACCTAATTAATAATAAATAAATTATATTATGATGTAGTTAGGTAAGGTTTCCTTAGATAAATGTCAAATAAATTAGGTTATACCACAAGTATTGACTCCCATGGTTTAACAGTTTAACAATCAAATATTAATCATATCATACAGCAAATAATACTCTCAAAAGGTGATATATATTAGTATATTTAGTATTTACACTGTTTACACATATAAGTACATAAGGATATTTCAGGCTTTAATTCTTACATGCTGATTTTACAATTACGAAGGTACTGTCACACCCCGGACACTCCATACAAAATTATAGTTTTGACAGTCACACTGTAGAGACTGCAAATGTGTGTGTAAACTCTTTATGGTTGGCACATTTGTGACTAGCGTAAAAAAAAATTCGCGTTTTTCTGATGAAATACATCCGTAAACAGCACATTTTCTACGAAAAACGATAATCACAAATCCAAAATAATAAAATTGCTTTAAGTCAATTTGATTAATGTTGTCAATCTTCGTTGCGTTTCGTCTAAAGACGTCGTTGGTATCGTCCTTGCGGGGAAATGGGTACCATAACATGTCTGATCGTGCGGGGTGAGGTAAGTGTTTAATTTTGGCGGGAGGCGGAGAGTGTCCGTTCTGTAGCGTTTAGCTACTATTATGTATTCGGTGGTACTGTACGTTATTCAATATAAACGAAAGAGACAGCTCTATTCACCCACCTACGTCATAAATGTCGATTGAAAAATCAGCCCTTGAATAAAGTTGGATTTTCTATTAGACATGAACTAAAGACTATTCATGATATCGACCTTTTAGAGAGTTAAGGCGAATGCTTACTTTACCCTTATCAATTGCCGTGTATTGTGAAGTATAAATGCCATATCATGAAGACATTTATAAGGTATAAAACAAAGGGTTATTAATTATCCTATAACTATAAGGTATAATTAATAATTGATGCGATGTTAATCCTAGTCATAAGATCTGAACGCAGATACGTGTAATAACTAGGATAAGCTCAATAACGATTTGCTTAATATATTTTAATAATACATTTATTTTGACCTAATTAAACAAGCATAAGAGCCAGCGCGTACGAGCAACTTTGTCTCCGCAACTATTTTGTCTCTCCCACCCATGAGCTAGTATGAAAGTGCGCGCACGTAGCGACGCAACTCCCCATACAAATTGATGGGAGAGACAAAATAGTTGCGGAGACAGAGTTGCTCGTGCGCGCTGACTCTTAGAGAAATAATAGTGAATGTAATTGTGCCAGTGCAATAGTACATGATACATTTTTATATAATAATAGTTTACGAAATAATTAAAAAAAGGGTAACTCGCAAGGCAATTTGATATCTTTTAAGATATACGGTCAGTTACCTACTACAATAATTAAAGGATAGGTCGTGTTCATACTCACAATGCATACAAAAATGATATTTTTCAAACAAATCCTACATATTACGGTAGTTAGGTAATCAGTAATCACGACATAAAACTGACCCACACGTGACACGACTAATGCCACTAAAATCACATACCATATCCAATCTAATTAACTAATAATTATTTTGCCACACAGTGACAACGTACAACGCAACTATAAACTTTCTCATTACATAAAACAATTAAACCGATGTAGCATTAAATATAAGCGTAGAGCGGAAAATTAATTGCCAAATAAATTTAAATATTTAATGATGCCCCGGTTATTGGGAAAATCAAAGTTTACTAATTAAAAATAAACAAAACTCGCCTAGCATTCTAGTGGAAAATGCTTTACACAAATACATTGTGTTTTATTGAAAATTTTTATTAAAATAACTATCTGTCCTCCGCGGTTTTACCCGCATTGCTCCGCTTCTTTTGGTCTTAGCATGATGATATATAGCTTTAAGCTTTTTTCGATAAATAGGTACGCTATCTGACACTGAACGAAATTTTCTAATCGGAACAGTAGTTCCTGAGATTAGCGCGTTCAAACAAAAAACTCTTCAGCTTTATAATATTAGTATAGGTATTAAACGGTAGAGAATAGAGATAACGAAATGCGAAAACATACGCAATAGATTGTAGTTCTTATCGGTTAATAACTTGACGATAAATAATACGTGATACTTTTAATCACCCAGGGAAAAAATTAGGAAAATGAATGATTGTTTCTTTTTTTAGGGTTCCGTACCCAAAAGGTAAAACGGGACCCTATTACTAAGCCTCCGCTGTCCGCTGTCTGTCTGTCTCAAGGATATATCTCAAAAACCGTTATATCTAGAAAGCTGAAATTTTCACAATAGATGTATTTCCGATGCCGCTATAACAACAAATACTAAAAATTAAAAAATAAATAAAATATTAAGCGGTTCTCCATATAATAAACGTGTAAAATACATGTTTGTACGGAACCCTCTCGCGTGAAACCGATTTCATCGAGTTTTATTTGTATTAAAACATCCATTTAGGCATTGTTATTATGTACTTGTATTCAATACTTACAGGATTATGGCACAGCAATAATATTAAAACTAATTATTATTAATACGAAGTGAAAACTGTACCCTAAAATTTGTTGTGCTCATTTTTACTTATCAGATGCTCTGGGTTTTCTATTCGAACCATAAACAACAGAACATGCCTTATATTATATGCAAATTTGATACAAAACAATTCAGTAAAAAAAAGTATTTCTTCTGAAATATTTTTTTGACTAAGTAACTAACTAAGTTCTAAAATGGTGTATCTACATGCTACATTGTGTAACTACACCATTTTTTACATTATAAAGTTTGTCTTTAAGCTATACAGGGTTACTTGTAAAACACCAGCAACCTCGCAGGACAAGATAGCTAGGTAACATCATAATTCATAAGTAACAACATTTGTTCTACGACTTTTGATCATTTGTTCGATTTTATTTTCATACAAAAATAAATATTCATTTAATTTTCCGTTGGAATATTATAAACTCTACGCGCATCCCAAAAATTACGTAAACAAGAAGCAAACGAGAGGGGGAAGGGGGCGTCGCGTCATCCTTTCGATAATGAATAGAACATAGACTTACAAATTAGGGGAGTACAATAAAAGCTTAAAAAATCATTTTAAAATAATTTATTGCGTTATGCCAAAAGTTGTAGAACAAATGCTGTTACTTATGATGTTAGCTACCCTGTCCTGCGAGGTTGCTGGTGTTTTACAAGTAACCCTGTATATTTACTAAAAATACATAATATTAATAAACAATATAAATTTATAACACAATGCAGCGACTTATTATAACTTAGTATCTTTCAGTAGAACGGCCGCTTCATACGACGGCAAGCCGCTATCCCCCCTCGCCTTGTGACAGCGGCACCCGTCTGTCATTACCTCCTGTAATTAATAATTTAACTCCACGTAATGTTGTTTTATATGGACAAAGGTTAATTGTCTTTAATTAGCGAAGCCGTGCTCGCCTTGGTTTGAAATGTCATGGATTATGACTACGGACAAATGTGGGTCTCTTGTTTATAACAAAGGGTTTGAATACAAACAATTTATCTTTATTCAAAAGAAACAGAATTTTCTAAATAGTGTACTTTGTAGTATTTGAAAATAAACTGTACATATATTAAATAATTTACCGGACACAATTTCGTTGACATAATTATAACAGATAAAAGAGTAACGTTAATATAGTTAATCTGAATTATTAGTAGCTACTATTAAGTATTGTATGCTCAAGTAAAACGACAAATTACAAAGTTAAAAAATACTTTTTGAAATTTTCCTGTTGTTTTTGTGTTTATTCGTTACATTCAAAAATATATGAAACACATCTTTTCTTTTCTTTTTCCTTATACATATTATTAGATGGTAGCAGATATACAGTAAATAATATATGGAACTCACCTGTAATGTAATGGAGTCTTTTTGTGAAGAATCCGCCACAACTATGTCATAAGCCGGTGGAGGACCCGCCAACTCCTCTTGATGGCCCTAATAAAGACAATTTAATTAGAAAGATAGAAGATAGAAATATTAAAATATCTAGTGACAATTTCATACATAGCACGAGACTTTGGTATTCAAAATAATGAGACCATAATAAAAAGCAAAATATGTGTTTCTCGTATTATTTGACTAGCTCAATGATTAAACCTTCTTGCCGCTTTTTAGCTCTCACATGTTTTGATATCAACATCTACAATTACATTATTATGATAAGCTGATTTTTGCCTCGAAGTGCTCATAATTCTTTTTATCAGAAACTAACGGATTCAGCAAAGTATGACGTCATTTTTTATTCATATAGTAGTAATTCTACTCACTAATTAATCATAATTCATGAAGAACGATCCAGCCGTTTTAAAGTCAAAAGTGTGTGCTTATCTTATACTATATCTTGAGTGTGTGTTTTCTCTGTAAATATAATGCAAAATATAACATTAATTATATGATAAAAATTTATAAAATTTTCGAATAATACAAATAATCTAATAGAGGTATGTGTATATTTTAAAACTTTATATTTATATTATGTTCTATATCCTCGAGTTCGGGTTGTTCCAATGTTTTAATAGCTTAAATATCATACCCGCCTGAAATGAACTACGGATTGATAAAACAACCCTCGTAATATTATCTAAAACAACAATTTATACAATACCTTCACTAAAAATAATGAGCATCGCTTCTCATATTAAATTGAATTAGACGATTCTAAATGAGCGCTCTTGGAAAGATGAGTAACGATAAATTTCTGTATTATTAAAGAATATTTTATCTTCTACTAGCTTTCCGCCCGCGGCTTTGTCCGCTTTGTTTAAACACAGACAGACAGCTACATTTTACAGAAGGAAATTTTCTGTGTATACAATTAGTTTTTAATTTTTATAATAACACAATGTTGTATTAAATCCTATTATGTATAATATTATAAATGCGAAAGTTTGAGAGGATGTGTGTATTTGTTACTCTTTCACGCAAATACTACTGAACCGTTTACAATGAAATTTAGCACACATATAGAGGGTAACTTGGATTAACACATAGGATAGGTTTTATCCCGGAAATCCAACGGGAACTATGCTAGTTTTTCTTAACGCGGGCGGAAATCTAGTATCTGTATATTTTTTTTTTTGTTTCCAGATAAGCAGAGGTAAATTTAAACAATAACAATATATTATGTTAAATATTTATTTATTTTACTTTCAGATGCTCAAATTAACAAACGCACTTGCACACTGCCACTGCTGCTACTGTTAGTCGAGTCTGTCATGGTGAGTTGAAGTTTCAACCTTCAGGTTATGGGGATATGGTTTAATTTTAACCAAACAAACTAAAATGTACAAACATGTAATTTTTTTACATACTTGTATGATCTAGTTCATATAGATTGATTAAATAATGTACTGAATTTTTTATTTTGTGTTCTTCTTTGTTGCAATAAGTTAATAAACCTGCCGAATAAATGATTAAGAGGATATACTAGCCAGTATTGTAATAATTAGAAACAAAATATTTTTATACCTATATATCTCGGACTAATGGTAATAATTATAGCTATAAGCTATGTCTAAGCAAATAATACCAAAATTCGTCGAAATCGGTTCTGCGTGTACTAGGTCAAGGCCACGTGTGTTTATATATAACAAACAAACATTGCCATGTTGTATATAATATAATACACACTAATAGAAATGTTGAATCTACTGAAAGCGAAGCTACTGTATCGATTTTTCAAACCTCTACTGACACTGAAGCATCTTATCGATTTTTCTATAACCTTTGATAAAATTCACTGATATAAACTTTACAAGCAAGCGAGTGTGGAAAGCGCTGAGAAAGTTGAGAAATAAACAATTGTAAGAGCATTACGAAATATAACAATCACCATTGTATCACCACACAATGAGATATTATTTTGTTTTGCTGTATAAAAATAATGTCAAGTATAACTGTTCTATTGTCAAATTTTGCATATGTACATGTATACTACTAGTCTGTACGCAATGGCTCCGTCTGGGTAGTTCTAATTTTGTTTCTTTGTATCAGTTACTATTCTTAACCCAGAACGGATCAAAAATCATTAAGTACAATCGGTTCAGCCGTTCTTGCGTTATAAATACCTAACGAACACGACTTTCTTTTATATTTATAGATTTATCAGTTACATTCATATTTATCACAATAAAAGTATTAAGCCTTTGTACACGTAAACTTTTGCAATTACGTTTAAACTTCCTTTGAATAAACTACACCGTTCATATATCAGTAACGAGATAATCGCTCGAGATAATTCAAAGTTAAATGACACGTAATTGATGATTCGTTTAAATTAACTGGGATGCTCTTACTGATGGGCGTAGGAGTGAGTGTAAAGGGTACTTGTTGGCATATCAAAGGGATATTAATAAGGATCAAAGAAATAGTTACTTATCTTGTCTAAATAATTATGATTATTAAATATATTAAAGACCGTTGCATACGATTGACGACTTGTATATATGCAAAAAAAATCTTGTAAGCAAAAACTAATTATGCATACTTATACATATGAAACAAAACGATATAGCCTGATGAATAAACGAAGCCTCATTTCTCTTAGACACATATATGTTAAGTTACTATGTATAATCTATATATTCGATGTAAATATGTAAGGTGAAAGGAAATGGGATCGACGTCGATATGCACTTGACCACAAAGCGAGTGGCATTGCAACTTTCCAAGACAGTTGAGCGTAAGAAACGCATCACTACATATTTCTGTAGTTTAAGTAAATTTTAGAAAAGACTTAAGTACCTAAGTTGTCCGGGTTTGACAAAAAGACGCGTGTTCGAATCCCGCCTCGTGATAGAATTTTTTTCTCGTCTTGAAATTATTTCTCAGCTTTCAGTAAATTAAGTAAGCTTACCTACTGAGTATTCAAATCACAAATTATTGCCTAAGATATATAAATAACTAGCTTACCGCCCGCGGCTTCGCCCGCTTTGTCTAAAACCTAAAAATTATATACTAAAACCTTCCTCTTGAATCACTCTGTCTATTAAAAAAACCGCATTAAAATCCGTTGCGTAGTTTTAAAGATTTAAGCATACAAAGGGACATAGGGACAGAGAAAGCGACTTTGTTTTATACTATGTAGTGAAGTATAGATAAGTAGATTGGTTAAATTTAATAAAGAAAAGCAAAATAGCCGGCAAATAACGCTGTACCTACAGTACAAAAATGCAATAGTAAAGATTTTGTGCTGATCTTTTTTACGTCTTTCACATCACGTATATTGAATTAATTAATATTTCTTAATTCAAAAACTTTATTATACTGCATTATATATAACTAAGAAATGGAGATTGCAGCTGTATATTTTAATTTTAAAACAACCGCAGTTTATATTATAAGGAAAGGTCGCTACTACTCAGTATTGTAGATTTAAAAGAAACATTTAACTTAATACTTTAATTAAATATAATACTGTTGCATATTCAGTGTATGAATTTGCGTGAATAGAATTTTCGTAAAACAAAATCGTACAAGCCATTTATTCAATTTCACGCTGAGTTATTTTTGGATATAATCGTGTAGGTAGGTAGTAGGTACGTAGCTTGAAAAAGGTTTTCAAATATTATAGATAAATTGAAAGCGTGTAGATTCAGGATCGGTTCGCTAATCTCGCTAAAGCAATTACGTGTAATGCGATTTTTATCAAGGCTCCCCGGGGCGGGAGTGCAAATTATTTTTGTTAACCGGGGAATTCGTTCAGCCGCTTATGAAATTGTAATGAGCAATGTTGATATGTAGATAATGTTCGTATTTGTCGGATTGCTTAGGTATTTAATGTGTATATTTTTGGTTATATGTACATTTTTGAGGACTTGATTAATGTTTAGATAAGGGAATTCAGACCATCTCATAGATGCAACAATAAACAACCAAGTTTAATTAGCATATAGGAGTTATAAATTACATGCTACCATAGTTTAAAATAAAAAAATCGACCAGTCAATCTAAGGTAATGTTTTTCAAAGAAAAAACTTTCACATAATGTCCTCATAGCAAAATAAGCATATAGAGTATCAAAGCTTCTATAAAAACGGCAAAAGGTGCTGCCCGTTAACCATTTCCCGGTAAAATGTCGCAACGTAATCAGCATAGGATTTCAGAACGAAGGCTTTCACTCCAATAATCAAAGCCGTGCATTACCCTTCATTAAAAATGTACACTACAGGACGAAGATAGCAAAGCTTCAAACAAGTTTACTGGAGTAATTTAGCTGTTAACTTAAACAATCTGACGCTTAAGCCAACCTGCCTGACTTGGACACTGCTAATCCCTTTAGCTTCAAGTTTAGTATCTTAATGCTGAGAATGGATGCTAATGAAATATATAATATGTACTTTCATTTAAGCTCTATGCAGTTAAATGCAACGCAAATAATTTCTGTTGATAATGATCTCGATCTCAAAGGATTCTAAATAACTTAAGAAAGTATAGATTTATGGTGCTACATGCTAAAGGACTGTATTTTTAAGCCTTATTATGGCATTATATTAAATCATTGACGATGTATTATTTCGTATCAAAATCTGATGCACTTGTTCATCAAATCATATCCTTCATAAAAACAAAATATTGTTGACTATTAAAAACATCACGAAGCTGAAGTATTTTTAATCATCAAGTATTTTTAATCTAAAGAAAAATATTCAATATAAGATTGCGAACTGGATATCAATTCATGCAGTGCTTTTTGTATTTTTTTCCATTGACACTCTTCGATATTAAAAAGAAAAAAAATTGTCCGACCGATATATTTTTACAATCGAATCTTTATATGAAACACACGTATGTGCACAATCAATGGCTGTTATTTCAAGCAATTACTACAACGCAAATTTTATTTTGGTACAAAAACCAACTGCTAGTTTTTTCAACGGGTTTGCTTTTCAAATACAATTATGATTTTAGTGTCAAAGTCAGATGAAAATGATTTATGTTATCTTTAAGTTACCACGTTGTTAATAACGCTACAAATTACAAGTGATAACTGCGTTAAAAACAACCGACTTCAAACTTGCACTTGCAAAATTTACAAATACCTACATACAAAAATGCTCATAAAATAAAAACTACTGGGCCTATCCGAATAAAATTTTTATGGGACCAATTCGACACCATCCCGCATTGAACAAAAAAAGAATCACGTAAATCGGTTCAGAAACCTCGGAGTAATCGGTGTACATACATAAAAAAAAAAAATATATATATATACCGGCCGAATTGATAACCTCCTCCTTTTTTTTGAAGTCGGTTAAAAATACCTTACATTAGTTAAAGTGTAAACTTCGAACGAAGAATGATTGTCAAAACGTCACAAAGTTTGTAATTGCAACGAAAATGTGTCGAAACACTCTAGTTAGCAATGGTTAAACTTTAAACTTAGAGTTATTACAAATTATTATTAGTATGCATTGCAGGAAAACATGATGTTTGCAACACGACTTTCTAACGGTACGGTGAATTCAGCAAAATTCTTGTAATTAGTTTGATTGTTGACTTATCTACGATTTCAGTTTTAATACAGAGAATTATATTCTCTGGATAATTGTGGTACTTCACTAAAACAGAACTGCTTAGTTTTATCGTTACATACCTAAACGACGTTCGAACCTCTATTTGGTAACTATGCCTACTCAAAACTCAAACTCATTTTTTTTTATTTACGTTAACTTTTACAATTATTTATTAAAAATATTTTAGAACTACCACCGATTCAGAAGGTCGCTACTTCCTAAATCGGCAAGAAACTCGATTGTTATTCTTATACTGAAAATAGTAAGAAGTTTTTCTATTTAAAGCCCCAAATCGAAATTGGGAAAAATGGCTTGGCCGAAAATAGAGCTACGGAAAGGTAATAGAATTGAACTCTGCGAAAGAAACAGCTATCGAGCTATTTCGCTATTTATTTTTGTTATTCTATGTCATTTATCCAATCTAGGAAATCACTAAATTGATTTTATTGGCGAATCAAATAACTAAGCTATCATAAAAATATCTTAGTTTAATGGGTATTATCGTATATGAAAAAACTATGAAACATTGAATTTTTTTCCGCTGTAATTATAAAATTTAGTTTCAATTTTTGCTTTTGTTGCAAAATGCTCGATACTATGCAGTTATGTTAAATTTTGCTGTCTCATCTTTTTTATTCACATTTTTGTCTGAACAGGTTCATTAAAACAAAAACAGAATAAAATACTTCCTTATTTCAACGGCTATGTATCTACCCTCAAAAGATAAATAGCACATTTTGTAACCTAATAACAGTTTCATTAGGTACCTACTGATATCATGCAAAACAAAATATCATCAGCAACTCAGTGAACCAATCTGTTATGATTTTATAATCGCATACTAAATTATTTAAAACAAAGGCAGAGCGTGAAGCACAGACAGCCATGTTTACCAGGAAAAGAGCATTAAACGTGATTAGCCGTCGATTAGGAGGGTTTAAAGCGAGGGGAACTATCGGAGTGCGTCATCGCAAACATTCTGGCCCCTACGCGACTTGATTACACTTCGCTGTCCAAATTAATTGATTGACTATTTTTAACGGCACTGATCAATTCATTTAGGCAACTAATCTGGCGTTGCCATGCAAATATTTGTTTAAGTGTATTCATAAGGTTTCTCGTTCCTGTATTAATGAGAGCAAAAATATTGTTATTTCACGAGTTATAATAGTTATTAGGATTTGAACGGACTGACAGTTTCTTTGTCGGATAAAATTCGTAACGAGGTTATCCGATAAAGAACCAAAGTAACCGACATAGCCCGAAAAAAATAAGCACGTTGAAGTGGCGGTGGGCTGGCCATGTGTGTAGGAGAACAGACGGCCGATGGAGTCGGCATGTGCTTGAATGGAGACCACGTACAGGCAAGCGTAGTGTAGGACGCCCTGCGACGCGTTGGACGGACGACTTAAAGAAGGTGGCCGGCATTGGGTGGATGCGGTATGCCGAAGAAAGAGGAAAGTGGCGCGATCTGGGAGAGGCCTACGTCCAGCAGTGGGCGGGAATAGGCTGATGTGATGAACGGACTGATACAAAAGTAAAAACACGACTAGTGTAATTTACATTACATTGTAAAAACCGGTTGACCTTAATTTTAAAGTACACATAAACTATTCAACAATCATTTACTAGTAGGTACTGCGTATGTTTCAATATTGTAAATCGGATAGAGCTCGATAATATCTACCTAAACTGCTCTGGCTATCGGAACTTACCCTTACTTCCTTATTCGAGCATGTAAAGCGTATCCGTCAGAGCGAAACCAATTACCCTGATCGCGGTTTTTATTTCGACCAACATCGTTAATTCCGCTGACATTCAACCATGGCTCTTCACACTTCTATACCCCTAGTATTTCGTATCGCAATTAAACAAGAAAAATCTTTACAGGCGAGCTTTTTAAGTAAAAATATAAATTAAATGCGCATCTGAAACATAACAAAATTACGACTCAAGGAAATTTTAATTAGTAATGTTTTAACCTTGCAGAACTCGGCCGTAATATTTAATTACTAATTTTAAAGATTTTAATTAAGAAGTAACAACTTAGAATGTTAGTGCTTTATAGACGTACATTACGTGGCCATGACTTTGCGTCTACTCGCCGAATTATCTCATCCATCTTTGAATATTTAATTCCCATTAATCCTCTCAAACAAGACGTAAATTCCCAGATCATTTAACAGAGCGCACGTGTCGTTAGTGTAGGACAGGGTAATGTACCGTGAATGCAGGCTGCATCTCACGAGCTCTCGAACGGGAACATTGTTCGTCTAAACTTGCGTCCGGAATTTCTATCCCTCTCTCGAAGGTTCTAGAATTTTGAGTCGTCCTTCCGTCTAGTGTCATTGGAGTTGCGGTTGCCGGAATTAGCATTTTGTGTTGAGCTTACAGCAATGTAAGTTCAATACAAAATGCCGACTTTGATGTTTAAAAATACTATCTATCTTGGGTTTTTCCAGGTTTTTCACTTTAGTACTGTCATATCATTACGTGTTAATTATACAAAGCCAGTATATTCAATAAACCGTACTGTATCAAAACGTATATAATATTTGTCTATGGTTATGATGCTTCAAGTAAAAAAATATTAATTACAAATGCCTGAATCTTTCAATTTCTATCAACAAAAGATGGTTACTTAATAGCGTTTATTCAGCTAGTGTATCCCACATTGAATAATTATCATTTTTAAAGCCTCCGAAGCTTATATTCCCGCTTGCGTCCCACTTTTTCAAAAGTATTACTTCGGAAAGCTTTATTAACTGGCAAGCGAGTGAATACTTTCATTGTGTTTCGAAAATAAAGCGAACTATGTGTATTGAATTTCACATAAACAAAAGAATCAATTTTAGTAAGTAAAACGTGAAATCGAACACGTGGAAACAATCGGTCTATGAAAAGCCCTGCAAGTGATGCTATCGGGGTTGACCTTTTGTATTTGCTTTCAGCTTACTCGCGCATATTTTTCTGATATAATTTTTACTAGGATATAATTTCGTGTATCTATTAGGTACATTAATGATTACATTGAAGAGATGGCGAGATGAACTTGACCAATTTAAAAATGACTGGTTTTCATTAGGAAGCGCCTTGGAGAGGCCTTTGCCCAGCAGTGGGACACGACAGGCTAATACAATACAATACAAAATGATTACATTAACTTGATTATAGAACAATCAAATATATAAAGTAATCATATTATATTATAATTATTATCGCGCAATATACAAATCAATTAAATCTTATAAAACTTTTATGAACGTTTAATACAATCCCTACTTGTAAATAAATTTCCGCTCGACCTTTCAACACGTTATCGAATCTTGAACGTGTTAAATCTAAATAAATTGCATTATAGATAGGAATCTGTGTGTGAAGCTCTCAAAGTCACATGGCGATAGGCAATAAGTTTAAAGTTCAAGAGATAGGGCACTTAAAAATGTCGGATTTACACGTGCTAAAATATAGCTGAAGGTCTGAGTTCGTTCGTCTGGTTTGCAATCCGCCCACGTGGTGTTCCCTTTAATACAAAATGCTCGATATTATCACGTTGACATTTAAAATTTCACAGCTCCATTCATTAACGGTATTCTGTGAGTCTGTCCATTTATTTATATTACAATCAGTATTGTTGATGTGTCGTTAATTTGGACTTTAAGTAATATTGTTAGTAGCTTTTGTGGGACATCTGATAGATTATTAATAATGATTACTTAGAGTGCCGCATCAATATTTAAGGAAAAATAAGGTCGTCTTTAAATAAGTCATATTAAAGTTTGTTTATTTAAATTATACCTAAGTTCTTACGTAATTGAAGTTGAAATATAAAATAATAATTTACATTATACTATGTATACTTTTACGTAATTTATTATTTCTAGATTAAAATCTGAACAATTTTAATACTTTGATATCTCCTATCATATCGCGACATATTTCATTATACTGATATCATTTATCAAGTGCTTTACGAAAAATTATGTAAGAAAAATATTTTGTTTAACATTTTTATATCTTCAATCAATCACATATTTGATAAAAAAATAATATCTACTTACTAATATTATAAAGCTAAAAGTTTGTTTGTTTGTTTGAACGCACTATTAATCTCAGGGAAATTATTTCTGTGTGAGATACCCCGTTTATCGAGGAAGGCTAGGCTAATATATCATAATTCATCACGCGCTATGACCAACAAGAGCGGAGCACTGCGGGTAAAACCGTGGGGCAAACCTAGTGGTATATAACAAAGAACTTAAGGCTTCTCATTAGATTCTCAGCAAGCCTCGAAAATTGTGTCTAGTGCTCCTTAAGCGGATAAAAGGATTAATTCGCGTACAAAGGATTCATTGAATTTACATACTTTTAACATTTACCACGAAGAATAAATGCAACGCCATTGTTTAATTCGATCTGAATAATGGACATTCGTCTTCTACGTAAATTAATGTTTGTATTTATTTTATGGTAATAAATTATGTTTATGGACTTATAATATTTTATAGAAATTTGGTGAGTATTGTAGGTTTGTAACGTAAGATGATCTCCAAATGTTATCTCCATAATAAATTACCTATAGTATTTTGCGATGTATTCTTAATATAGATAAGGGTATAATATGTTATATACGCCTTTCGGGGTTATAAACCAATCTTATATCGAAATCTACCTAACGCTATTATAAAATTGAAATCAAACCGTCCTATTCTTCATATTTTATTTAGATATTGTAATATATTTAAGCCATTAAACATTCCGCTTATATCTAACATGAGTACATTCGCCACATTAAAGCAAATTTCAAATAACAACTAAATTTATTCACCAAATGGAAAAATCAAAGTAGGTAGATACGCGGGAAATTTTATCTTGCCGCGCTCGTCACAGTTCGCGGAGACAATTTCCTTCATAAGGCTGGCGGTAAACGGTAAAGAGTACCTATTGGTAATTTTTAAACGCAAATTATAAACGGATACAGGTGTTCTTGTATATATAGGTACATATTATATAGGTAGATGTAATTTCATTCGTTTATAATGATAGACTTAGACCTATTGTTAGACCCTATGGTTTTAAGGCTTTTGTATTCGGATAGGATATAACGACAGATATCAGTTTGAAATCTATACATATAAAAATTAAATCCGTTTCGCGTTGTCACGGCATTATTTTTGTGTTATAATTATAAATCTTACTGAGCGTAGAATAATGATTTATTATAAAGTATCCTTAATTGGGTTGCTCAATTAAAGAACTTATTAGTATCTGTAACAAAGTTTATTTGGGCTTATTGTCCATTAATTACCTATTCTTCACTCCTACACAATGTCTCTGAGAACTTGTATTGATTTAATTAGTATTAATAAGACATTTAGAACATCTAGACTGACTAGAACTTTCAAGGGTGATGTATGGGGATGAACTAGATGCCAAATATTGTTAAGGGAACCTAGATAGATAGATAGTTTGAAATAATTATGCCAATTATCTTGTTTAATGTGATGTCCTATGTACATATTCTACATAAGATCCAAAATTCAAATTATTTCGAAGGTACAAAAGGAATAGATGTTACAAAGCCTCCTTCTGAATTTAATTTACAATATATCCCAATTCCAAATAAAGGAATAAAACAACAGTTGTAAATATAGTTACCTAAATAAAACCCTACATTATAAGATAACTTCTGACAGGTGTGCCATAGATCCGTAATAAGCCAGTCAGTTTGTCCTACTATCTGCCACTTGCCTGACTATAACACTCATGAATTACCTCGTAAAAACCTCTATGGGAAGTGTTTTATTATTACACGTAGATATACCTTTAGAGGGGTTAGTTGAGAGAGGTGCGTAGAATGATTCATATACATTTTACGGTATGAAATTTTAGTACATAACTATAAAATATAAGTGTAAGTGGGAAGGTTTATATAATGTTTAAGTAATTAATCGTGTGTTCATTTTTAGTATTTTATAGGTACAATAAGTGAAAATATCAAATAGACAGAATAAGTTGTCACTGAGTCTTGAGTTTTTGAATCGACCATCGTTTTAATATGGATTGTATTACAGTTAAATTAGAAAGCAAATTGTGCAAAAATAATTAGCGAATTAAAATCATTTTCCAAAAAATGAATTCATATAATAAATTAAAACGTTACTATGTTAGTTAAAATGGCAGATAAATCTCAATAGTAACAGGAGTTACTAAGGTGTAACCATCCTCATTAGTACATAACTGCAGTAATTGCTCTATCAATCGTGCTGTATCCGCTCACTGTAATACACACTTACATTTATATCATAAAGCCAATTTTCCGGTTTGCTGAACATTATTTTTCTATTAGGTCGATTAAATAAATAGGTAGGTAAAGAGGTAAATAAAGGATAATCAAAAATGAGTCACAGAACTAGTATGATAGATCGAATTGTAAAAAAAATTAAACATAGACTGATCTGAACAAATGCTTTCATGAATGTTTTCCTGAAAGAGCTTTATAAAGATCCAATATTTTAATGCATTACTTTTTGTTAAATTTAAATTGAACTGACATATTATTATGTACTCAATGGCAATACGTATTACGTACCTAGTAAGAACTTTACTAACCAAATTAGATACAAATATCATCGGAGCAATGTACCTTTCACCAGCACGTCAAATATGATTTATATTTGATTGTTCTCGTGCAATTTTCTATATGTTGTCCTTACTTTCTCATGCAACTACCATACAATCAAGGTCTATGTACATGTTCCCTCACTTTCTAATACATCTACCACATCCTGTGGCGGAACAATCCATTTTATCATCATGTACATTATGCATGATCCCTTACTTTCTAATACGCCTTATTAGTCGTAATAACGTATTTGTCATTACGTACTACAGCTACAAATGTTCTATAACCGGAGCCCATTGACACGGTGCGGCGGAACAATCCCGAGACGAAAGCCGCGGTAACCGCGTTACAGCGCTGACGCTATTCCGTAAATAGTCGCGGGGAAACACAATTAAGTGGAAGAATATCGAATTGTGTACTGGTTGAAGGGTAGATGAAGAGTGACGAAGAAATTGGTTTAATTAAATGATGTCAGTAGTTAAACTTTATGCCGTATGTTTGTACGTAGTTACAAGAATGCTGAAAAATTTTTACTTTAAATAATAATAAAAGCTAAGATTATCATTGATTACTTTTAATGACGCCAAACACTACCAGAAAGTCGGTCAGTTATTAAAAATAGTTGATACTAATTGTCCCTTAAACCGCATAACGAATGCCGTTTGAATATCACAAAAATGTTTCAAAATCGCCCACTAAATGGAATAAAATAGAATTGCTAATAGCGTAAAAAGTTTCAGCCTATCCAAATTTGCTTTTAATTAGCCATTCCGAAGCTAAAACAGTGGCAAATTTGTGATTAGCGAAGTGTAATGACGTTTCTAATTAATTACGCAAACTCAATCAAAACGGAAACAATCGGAATAGTGAACTGAGTTAGATCAAATGTATAAAGTGGTGTGATGATGCGCTTTGCGGTGTTTAGTATTTACATGCATTAGCGTTGTTTGGAAATTGCTTTCTATTATAATAAATTCATGTTTTCATACTGAGATTATACTGCTATTTGGAAGTGAAGTCTCATTTGCGAGTGAATGCGTTCTAATTGTATTGCATGTTTTATTAGTTCACTGCATTTAACTTTAGATGACAATTATAATAACTTCTTTGTCGAGGTGTGTGTTTGGTAATATGTTGTATAGTTAATTTATACGACTACATATTTGTTCCAATGAGGTTTTTTTAATCGACTTCAAAAAAAGGAGGAGGTTATCAATTCGGCCGGTTTTTTTTTATGTATGTATGTTACAGTCAAAACCCTGAACCAGTCAATAACGTTATTGACCGGTAAAATCAGTTAATAAGGATATTGACTAAGGGCGTCGGTTAATATCCTTATTAACTGATTTTATCTGATTAAACCAGTTAATAACGTTATTGACTAAGGGCATCGGTCAATATCCTTATTAACTGATTTTAAGTCGAGACATCTAGTCAATATAGGTTTCAACCGACGTGCCCAGTCAAAACTCATAAAAAGTTAAGGACGTTAGTGAAAAAATTAGAAAATCATTTAAAAAGGTTCATAAAACTTTTTAAACTTTTTTATATTGAAGAGTTTTATGTTTTATTAATTAATTCGGGGTATTGTTTGTAAACTGCAACCGCGCGAGAATACGTGCCCCAAAATATTTTTGAAGATGGCAATTGTGTTTTAATAACAACTAGGTTTCCGCCCGCAGCTTCACCCGCGCAGTCAAAGAAAAACCGCATAGTTCCCGTTCCCGTGGGATTTCCGGGATTGCGTTAGTTTCTGATTTGACGGAGTGACCTGCAGGTGTACTTCGAAGACTGCTACTGGATCTAATAGACGAGTAGAGCTAGGAATGCCGAGTTTGGACTCGTTTTGTTAGTTATGTCGAGACCTTACCTCCGGACTTGATGGAATGATCTGCAGGGGTACTTCGAAGACTGCTACTGGAACTATTATACGAGTAGAGCTATGTGTGCCGAGTTTGGGCTCGTTTTGTTAGTAACGTTGAGACCTTACCTCCGGAATTGATGGAATGACCTGCAGGTGTACTTCGGAGACTGGTACTGGAACTATTATACGAGTAGAGCTAGGTGTGCCGAGTTTGGGCTCGTTTTGTTAGTTATGTTGAGACCTTACCTCCGGACTTGATGGAGTGACCTGCAGGTGTACTTCGAAGACTGCTACTGGAACTAATAGACGAGTAGAGCTAGGTGTGCTTAGTTTGGGCTTGTTTTGTTAGTTACGTTGAGACCTTACCTCCTGACTTGATGAAGTGACCTGCAGGTGTATTTCGAAGACTGCTACTGGAACTAATAGACGAGTAGAGCAAGGTGTGCCGAGTTTGGGCTCGTTTTGTTAGTTACGTTGAGACCTTACCTCCGGACTTGACGGAGTGACCTGCAGGTTTACTTCGAAGACTGCTACTGGAACTAATAGACGAGTAGAGCTAGGTGTGCCGAGTTTGGGTTCGTTTTGTTAGTTACGTTGAGACCTTACCTTTGGACTTGATGGAGTGACCTGCAGGTGTACTTCGAAGACTGCTACTGGAACTATTATACAAGTAGAGCTAGTACGTTTTGTTAGTACCTGCTGGTCACTCCATCAAGTCCGGAGGTAAGGTCTCAACATAACTAACAAAACGTGCCCAAACTCGGCACACATAGCTCTACTCGTCTATTAGTTCCAGTAGCAGTCTTCGAAGTACACCTGCAGGTCACTCCATCAAGTCAGAAGGTAAGGTCTCAACGTAACTAACAAAACAAGCCCAAACTCGGCACACCTAGCTCTACTCGTCTATTAGTTCCAGTAGCAGTCTTCGAAGTACACCTGCAGGTCATTCCATCAAGTCCGGAGGTAAGGTCTCGACATAACTAACAAAACGAGCCCAAACTCGGCACACCTAGCTCTACTCGTCTATTAGTTCCAGTAGCAGTCTTCGAAGTACACCTGCAGGTCACTCCATCAAGTCCGGAGGTAAGGTCTCAACATAACTAACAAAACGTGCCCAAACTCGGCACACATAGCTCTACTCGTCTATTAGTTCCAGTAGCAGTCTTCGAAGTACACCTGCAGGTCACTCCATCAAGTCAGAAGGTAAGGTCTCAACGTAACTAACAAAACAAGCCCAAACTCGGCACACCTAGCTCTACTCGTCTATTAGTTCCAGTAGCAGTCTTCGAAGTACACCTGCAGGTCACTCCATCAAGTCCGGAGGTAAGGTCTCAACATAACTAACAAAACGAGCCCAAACTCGGCACACCTAGCTCTACTCGTATAATAGTTCCAGTAGCAGTCTTCGAAGTACACCTGCAGGTCACTCCATCAAGTCCGGAGGTAAGGTCTCGACATAACTAACAAAACGAGTCCAAACTCGGCATTCCTAGCTCTACTCGTCTATTAGATCCAGTAGCAGTCTTCGAAGTACACCTGCAGGTCACTCCGTCAAATAGGAAACTAACGCAATCCCGGAAATCCCACGGGAACGGGAACTATGCGGTTTTTCTTTAACTACGCGGGCGAAGCTGCGGGCGGAAACCTAGTTGTTATTAAAACACAATTGCCATCTTCAAAAATATTTTGGGGCACGTATTCTCGCGCGGTTACAGTTTACAAACAATACCCCGAATTAATTAATAAAACATAAAACTCTTAAATATAAAAAAGTTTTAAAAGTTTTATGAACCTTTTTAAATGATTTTCTAGTATAATTTCACTAACGTCCTTAACTTTTTATGAGTTTTGACTGGGCACGTCGGTTAAAACCTATATTGACTAGATGTCTCGACTTAAAATCAGTTAATAAGGATATTGACCGATGCCCTTAGTCAATAACGTTATTAACTGGTTTAATCAGATAAAATCAGTTAATAAGGATATTAACCGACGCCCTTAGTCAATATCCTTATTAACTGATTTTACCGGTCAATAACGTTATTGACTGGTTCAGGGTTTTGACTGTAACATGTACACCGATTACTCCGAGGTTTCTGAACCGATTTACGTCATTCTTTTTTTTTGTTCGATGCGGGATGGTGGACGAATAATTGGTCCCATAAAAATTTTATTCGGATAGGCCCAGTACTTTTTATTTTATGGGCATTTTTGCAAGTGCAAGTTTGAAGTCGGTTGTTTTAAACGCAGTTATCACTTGTTAATTGTACCAACTGCTTACTGCCAAAAGCTCATAAAAATAGGCAATTGAAACTTAACGTTTACATTTAAATAATAAATAGCTTAAAAAATCCTCAAAAACCTGAGTATTCGTTTTTGTTGGTATACATTATTTAGGTATTAAATTAAAAATGTCATTCGTACAATTTATAGTATGCACATTGCACAAATTTAATTTAATTTATTGTATTTTCAAAAAGAAAATATAAATGAGAACAAGGGGATGTTGGCAGTCAGGGTTCATTGAACTCCAGTCCACAGATACCTAAAGGACTACTTAAAAATAGTTAAATTGTATTTTTAAATTGAAACTTGAAAGCACGCAAGCACCACTTACAATTGAAGGCTCTTAAAATCGGTCAAATGGCAAATTTTAGGGCATTCGCTGCATTTTAAGAGAACTCGACGCTAGTTGACAACTCAAGTTAATTGAGTGAATGGCTAAACATTGAATATACATATATTGCCTCGAACACTATGAACAAACCGAGAATCTTTTATTTTCAACAAGTCGACTGGTATATTAATTCGCTGATTATTTTTACAGTTTAACTTAGCTATTTTTAACGTTATTAGAATAAGAATAAAAGTTAAATAAATTGAACATTTTCGCAGTATTCCTGAATGCATTCTTTAAATACGTTATGTGTGACATGATTGCAACGTTGTAAATCTTTTCACAACGTTGCAAGTAACTTCAAAAAACTTTCGTAAAATTATCCGATTTGTATGGTAGCATGGTAAATATTGTGGTATTATGTACTTGCATATATTCTTATGTATGTATAATACCTTCTTTTGAATAGTGCTTAGAAAAAAAATCGTATTCACATCCCCTTGACTATATGCAACGATTCGATTTGTAAACCGTCTTCAAAATCCAAATATATACTGACAAAGTACAAACAATAGAATTATATTCATTCAAAACAACCAAAAGGCACAACAATTTAACGTGTTCAAGAATTATTCTTCATTGTATTTAAAGCTAAAGCGTTTTCTCATAATAATCGTGGGCCAAAACACAAGTGTACAGTTTATACACTCTAGCACCTTTGACACTCAACACAACAAAGCCTTCGTAATAAATACCGACTCCATGTATTTTTTATTTAGTTTCTTTACAGAATATGTAATTAATAATTGTCTATAGTAGCATTACAGTAACGATATGGTTTTTTTTTGTAAGGTGTTTCTCAATGTTAGCCAGAAGGGCTTCTACATTTTAACGCGGACGAACGATATGGTACGATGTGGATACGTTTTAAGAACGCTATTACGTACTTCGCTTCGCTATTTGTAAACTATTGTTTTAAATAACAGAGTACAGACTGCGAATTATTGATGAAATTAAAATGAAATACAAGGAAATTATAAGTAAGTAGTCTCTCTCTCTGTTTATATTGTAAAATAATCAATCAAACTTCTTCGAAACACCTATACCAATTTTTATAATTATTTTTGTTTGTATTCGATAATTAAGTCGTAAACCTATTTTATATACGGAAACGTTTGTCGTTTCGCATATGTAAAAAGTAATAATTCTGTTCATATATAAGCGTAGCCCTAAAACTTTGTAAATCCTGAATTTAAACGTACTTTTTATCCATGGTTAGTATAGAACATTAACTTTGAATAACGCTGATGAAGTATATCCAAGGCTTAACTAGTAAAGTGGCTTTCAAGTGAAGTCACAACTATCAGTAACTTATGAACGAATATCGATCAACCATGTACAAGACATGTGGTTTCTACTACATGCCGTTTTAAAGCAATTATTGAAATTGGTTTATTAATAATTTAGCTTTGGGTTCAATCGATATTTCTATGACGCGTACGGCTACTTTTGACTCGTAAAATTACAGGAGTTCAATTCATGAATTCCTTTATGATCTTTAAATTATATTTCAGTTTTATAAGTGAGACAGGTGAAATTAATTACGTGGAAACAAAATTTGTTAAATTTTTTCTATGAACGTTTTCTTTTTCAAATTTTGTGACGGCTAAAAGTGTTATTATTAAACATATATTTGAAACATAACTAACATATAAGTACTTACCGGAGTAAGTCTAGAATCAGCGCTAACAGTATATACGCCGCGGCACTCGGAAATCTCCTCCGGCTTGTCGGAGGACGCGGGGCGGCGGCAGCACGCCGCGCACACGGCTACCAACACACCGCATAGCGTCGCACTGTTAATACAATATAATAATATCGTTATTTGAATGGAAAATATGCTTCTATTGGTCAAGAAAAGGCAGAAACGTTGTGTTTGTTTCAGATAGTACGAATAAAAAGAAAAAAAAATAAAAACCTAAATAGCACATTCTAATCTCCCGCCTAAATTACAGATAAAGCAAAAAAAAATAAAAGTTTAAATATTAAAACGAGTAAGTAGAATAAAAAAAATCGCAATATTTATAGATGGCAATATTGGCCATAAACAGCTGTTCGAATTTTAAATGTTAATACGAATGCAGGAGTAAACATTGAAACTGGAGGAACGGTAGACAGGCTGCTAATTGGACTGCATCTAGTGTCGCGACGAGCTGTAAACTGTCACATATATCGATTCAGCACATCCCTACAGTCTTATGTTATCTGTGCTTTCAAAAGTTTCAATTAGCGAAAAAGATTCTTTAGAATGAACGGATGTAAGGGAACTCTCCCGTCGCGATACTTCAGGTTGGAGTCGAATTTAAAAGGCCAAGTAATTCTAATACTGCGTATTTTTTATCAATTTATGTACTACAATGTAGTGGCGTGGCGGAACACTACGTATTCTGTTGGTTGTTATTCGTGAAACTTTCTGCACTAAGAAAAACCTTTTTTGTACATAAAAAGTCACATAAGTATTTGAACACGTATTATTTATGAAACTACTTAATATTAATTTGTTTATTAAACTGTAAACATAAAGTGAAGATTGAAAAACAATGCCAACGTAACATAATATCGACGCTTAAATTCTTTGAAAGTTCCAATAACGGTTGAGTTAAGGCTGAATATAAGGTTATTCATACTGAAAATTGAAATTTTATCTAGTTAACGCCTGCATTTATCCGGTTTCATCAGCTTTTTAAAGAGAACAGTATAAAACATATCTCTACAGTATAAGCTTTTAGTATTCATGTATGGCAAGTTTGGCGTTTATCGATTAGGTTGAAATAATTATAAAATATGAGTAGGTACCTAATGGATGTGTAGTTATTTGTGTAGAATCTGGATTGTCTGTGTATAGAAATCTCGTTTTTTCTTGGGCATATGTGATACATTATCTCGAGTTTACCACAAAATGTTGCTAGATGGTATTTGCATTTCTATAGCATACCTTATTAGCAATAATATTCTATGAAGTATGATTCCTTATTCTTCATTTTCACAAACATGGTAGGTATACAAACTGTCATTAAAAAAAATAAAAATGAGCAAGTTATGAATTTGCGAATATGAAAAAGTTTCTTAAATCTGTGTCCCTGAAGTTATATTTATTAATTTTATTTAATGTTTTGCTGAACTTCTTTAAAAAAGTTTTCCATATTATGAAAGAAAAGTTTTCAACTGCTGATATTTATTAGAAATAATATTTACTATCCTATAATTGCATAATGCGTAGCTACACGCTTTGCTATGACACGACAGACGAACCAATAAAACTGTATCAGCGTGATTAGACGTTTATTTCTTTGTAATAGGAAAAGGAATTAAATTTTATCATAACCATTCAATTATATAACTAAAAACATTATACTAAAAACAAATAAAGCTTTTATAATGAATATCGTAATTTGATTCTCGCAATTCGCACCGAATTTCATAATCCATCACAATAATATTATTAATACATTACACAATAAATACAGTATTAATTCGGTAACACAAACCTCTGACCCAAATACAGGAAGATAATTGAAATTAGCACGCCCTCGTTAATTCGCGACCTCTGAGGGAAAAGCGAATGTATTCAAGACATGAATACGATTTAGTGACGAAGGTCAGTTACGACAGCTGGTTTGTTTCAACCCCAAATTGTTTTGGAAGATACTATCTGAGAATGTATTGGTTTATTGCTATGTAAAGGAAATTGTAAGACACATGGATTGATGTGACGCAAGTGAAGTCCCATGTCCCCTATTGGGGTAAGGGGCAGATGCATTATACATCTGTTTCACTGATCGATTTTCTTTAGGGACAAGTAAGTGATCAGCCCTCTGTGTCCTACCAGACCGAGACATTTTTTTTTCTTCGTCTCCACCGGGAATCGAACCCAGGACCCCCTCGGTGCTACGCTCACGCGTAAACCACTGTACCAAGGAGGCGGTCAATGATGTTAAAGTCGATGTGACGCAAGTATTGTTTAATTTGTAATGATTGGAATAAGAATTGATTGCCAAAAATTATTTAGAAGCGTATTGCACGGGGTATGGAGAGAAAAATCGTTAGCTTCATCACATGGTTACATTTTAACTTACTGTTAAAAGAAACGTAACGTTAATTTTTGTGAGTATGTATTTTGTAGAGAGTTTTAGAAACTTGTATAAACCTATTTATAACACAGGTAAGCTCCATTATGAACACCTTTAGAAAATGTATGAATGCTTCGCGAAACGTAATTCGGTCGGGCCGTCATAAAATAATAATTTGTCGTAAAAATAAAACTCAAGTGATTGCATTATGAAACAACAAGAGCACAAGCTTTTTGTGGCCATAAATGCGGAGAAATGTACCAGAATATTGAACTAGGAGCAAAATAGGTACTTGACTTTCCCCTTTACTTAACTGGAACTGCAGCAATTAGAAGTATGTTTATAAATACATAAAAATGTTGAATTCTTTTTCATATCTATTTCAGTGTTTTTTTTTTTTATATCTAGTCCAATACTATGCAAAATTTTTTTGATGTGTCATAGACATCAGTGATCGTCTAATTAAAAGAATAATTATGACTTGATCAGTTATAAAGGCCTAATATTGCGCGTCAGAGTGCTTACCTGATGTCTCGCTGTGACTCCGAGATTGTACTACACGTTGTTGATATTGTCAGATAGAACGAGTACTGAGCGCGCGTCAGAGCGTTCGCGTTGTCGCTCGTATTGATGGAAATATGTACCTAATAGCGTAGTACAACACAATTCGTTGTCAAAGCGCAGCGTCTGTTAGCAGTCTGACACGCTACGCGTTCTATCTGGCAAAGCCTTAAATGTAGTATAAGCTTCAAATAAGCTATAAGTCATAGCTGCTATCACCGCACGTGACAAAAATATAACGGGTTCCCTTATCATGCGTTCCCGTCAAGTTAAGATTCAAGAGGGGCTCGAAGAAAATGATCGTGTAATTCAGTCCGCCGATATCTCACTTGGAGGGGTGTCCTTTCATGTTTTGTGACCTAAAGATGGCAGGTCGTGTTATTTTGGGCGCTAATGTGACTTGGCATCAAAGGTTTTTAAACCGAAATTTGAAGTGCCAATGCATAATTTATTCGTGCTATGTAGTTACTCATTATATGTATGTTAGATTTTTTAATCTATATTTCACACGAGTTTAATACAAATTGGAAATATAATTATACACAGACATATATAATAATGATGCAATTTGTGAATCGTTTAGTACGAAATCGGATTCCCATAAAGTGATTTGAAGCTATATTGTACGATCAAAATGAAATTAGTACATTTACTGTTAATTTATTAGCGAACTTTACTCCAATAACTAAGTCTATAAGTCTATAAGTATTAAATTTTTATTTATACTTAATCAAATCATCAAATGTGCATTTGTATGAAAAATTATTATATCTTACATTTTATTTTTAATCTCATATTTTTCGTTTTAATTAAATTAAAAATGGATATATTTATAAAAATAATGGGTGGCAACCCTACAGGCACTAGCTTATCGGGCTTAAACTGACGATGAACGATTATCCACAGGGATTCAGGAAAATATGACTTGATAGTCTATTAACGTGGCTGAAATGTGTGGCCCTTTGAAATTCTGATTTAAACATAAAAGGTCGGAACTTGTTTCATAAAATTTAATTTCAATTTAAATAACAAAAGATTTATAATAAATTATTTAATCTGAATAAATGGAAGTTGAATATTATATTGTGGAATTTTTTATCGTATAAGTTTAATTCATTTTTTACCTTATGACATTATAATTATAGAGGCAAAGCGGGAATTATTTTTGATTGCGTTTATACAATACTTCATCATCTCCATGTCCTAAGCCTAAGGTGTGCAATTAGTTCTTATAATTTTATAGTCTTTATAATAACAAAATTGTCATTTAATATATCGCTCTACAGTCTACATTATCTATTTATTTATTGCAATAAATTAAAATCTAACTATAAGTATTATGTTCACAAGAACAAATGATTTGGTACAGTATTCCATCTGCTTGTTTATTAATTGTAATGGATTAAGTTTCTATCTGTGGTGATGGATGGGAATCTGCGAGCTATGGATTCGCTTTAATGAAAAAAATATTTAAGTTTTTCTAAGTTAATACTCGGAATGTCGTGAAATAATGGCTGAATGGATTTAAAAGGATTGAGTTCAACGATTGATGTTTTCTTTTTTAAACGGAAGAAATTTTCACTGCTTTCAATTTAGTGTGTATCAATTCAATTCAGTATCGAAAGGCGTGATTTGTAAAGTTTTCGATAATTTTATTAAAGTGTATTAATATCATTTACTATTATTATTTCGGAAGAAACAACGTTATAACTATCTTTGGAACAACTTTTACTCGGAACATATACTTATGTAATAAAATATTCCTTTCTATTTATAACTAACGTACAAAGTTCATGGTTATCATTTAACTGGTGTTAATAACTTTGCGTGTCAAATTACTGACGTAAATGGTCGTAGTTCCCAAATCGCTTGAGAAATCTGAACTGCTAGCAAATATTTGGTCTTGATACTTGACTTTAGTTGGACAAGTGAACAGACAGTACTATTACTTAATTGAGATTGTTCATTGGATATTATTTAGTACCACAAAATGTATCTTAAATAACAAAGTAATTTTAAAATTTATTGCCCGTATAAAAACCGTATAAGAAACTAGCTTTCCACCCGCGGCATCGCCCGCGCAGTCAAAGAAAAACCCGCATAGTTCCCGTTCCCGTGGGATTTCCGGGATAAAACCTATCCTATGTTCTTATGTCCTTTCTCGGGTATCAAAATATCTCTATACCAAATTTCATGCAAATTGGTTCAGTAGTTAAGGCGTGATTGAGTAACAGACAGACAGACAGAGTTACTTTCGCATTTATAATATTAGTATGGATTACAACTGTGACTTGTTTTACTGAAGATGACTTGCAATTTCTGTCATTCGTTATTCTGAAACCGTCCGATAATCGTGATTGGATATCAAAAGTACGTTTCAATCTTCTATTTATGTAGGTATGTGTAATTTCATTCCATATGTTTTTATTACATTGTAAAGTGTATATTGGTGATACCATTTTATTGGGATTACAAGATATCAATCCAAGAATCGGGAAATATAAATCGTAATCCAAACGTAAAAGTCCAAGAGAATTATTACCGCACTGAAAAATTCATTACCCAATAAACTGTGTAGCTGAGTTTGACCAGTCGTTTTATAGTAGTCCGAGATTTACCCTGCATCCGATCGTATCTTCTTCGTATTAAACAAGTGTTTACTAACCATACCGTCCGTATTACGGTCGCAATTTTAAAGAGCTTAGTTACTTTGATAGGTATTGCGTGTTTCTGTTTTAAAACGGGGTGTATAACGAGTATGTTTTAAGCATTGTTTCGGAAGATTGATTTTAATATCGGATGAAAATACAAACCTTACAAAGAATATGTTGATGTTATAGTGAGTCGATTCGGTTTGAATGACATTCGGCTGCGTGTGATTGTAATAATGCTTAGCGTGCGATACGGCCGCAACAGCGGCTAGTCGTTGCGAGCTGCCCATGGCCCAGCCGAGTGGGCTGCGTTGTGCGCTCACGATGGCAAAGCCCGCCAACACTAACTGCTTCCAGCAGCACCAGTGATCCACAACCGCTCTCAGCGGCGCCGCCTTCGCGACTGCCGCAACAAATTGTTGTGATTCCTTTTTCAAAAATCTTTTTTGTTTCTTCTTCTTACGATTCTATCTTCAGCCAGCATCTATACAAAAATATCAGCTCGGATTTGATTTAGGCCACTTAGTGATGTACCACATCTGTAACAAAAAAAGTGACGTTTGTAGAAAAATTATTCAACGCTTGACACGTGACTAGAGTCTCAATTTTATCTTACAGTTGAAAAGAAATATTGTCTCATTACGGGTATTTTACAAATTCAGGTCTTTTTCCAATTTCACCATTTACAACAGTAAATGTCACCGCTGTCGAGGAGAGGAAGCATAGTGGCAATTAACTTCAACAGATATTAATGAAAGAGCGACCAATAGCAAGTTAAATTTCTAATTTTCACCGTTTTATTGAGTATCTTGTAAAAATGCAAATTATATGATGTAAAGTGAACTGAGTGGGAGAGCTAAATGAGAAGATATAGATTCTACTTTTTTATTTTTTGTATTTCGTATTAAGTAACTACGAATATTTTGCTCTCATACCATTTTGGTTTGAATTGATTTTACTTTCGTCATTTAACATGTATTTTTATTTGTGTTATGTTCATAATAAATTTTAGCGATTACAAACTCACTAAATTGTAAAATTATGAATTGGAATAGGTATTACAAAATCATGGCTGTTGATAACTTCTCATTTGAACATTGCAAATTATAAAGTTATGAAATAAACATGGAGCTAAGAAGAAAATGGCCCATCGTCAATTATATGGAAGTTACATAAAACAGAAAAATACGTTGTCAAAAATTACACATTAACATACAACAACTGCTGTAGGTACTTTACTTTAATATACCTATTTCATTACAATTATATTTACGTAGTTTATACAGTTACTTTATTATCAGGTTTTTTTGTGTACTATAAATTGTAACCAATTTAAGCATAATTATATACCTCCCAATAATAATTAAAATTACGTTATCAATATTTTTAAGTATGTGTAACATAAAATACATATGTTTGAACACGCCATTTATTACTAGTTAATTGACATTTTTACATGATTGTAATTCATAAATAATCTATAATTATTTTATTGGCCAAAATTTGGGCAACGAAACAATTTAACAAATTATCACTTGACTAACATTTAAAATACTTATTTATGATCGAACTAATTTATATTGAAATCCACATCTCGTTTGAATTTCGTATTCGCACCATTAATTAACGTTAACAAGGCATCGTTAAAAATTCAAATTAGTTATTTATATTGCATTCACACTTACATCCAAATCTTTATCATGCTTTGCGAAATATACCCTTAAATATTTCGATAACCACAGATTCAATGTGACAATTACCTTAGAACATGAAAAATTAAAAAAAATCGTTCCGTCACTAAAAGCGCGGGAAAGTTCGATAAGTTTTGGAGCGAACGCGCGCGACTCGCACCCCCGAGCTTCGGAAACCGAATGGTAGTTTTCAGCCCGCCCTAATCGTGAAAATGTTAAAGCCGTTTCACACCGTGTTCCCGCTTGTATATTTTCGATTGGTTTTAGTTGGTTGGACATGGTAAGCTGACATTTAAGTGTCGTAAATGTCAAATATTGAGTGTAAAGATTTTAAAGTTAATACTTTGGTACTACCTAATGGTAGTAATAGTAAAATAAACTTAAGTATACACTGCAGTATTTATAATAGTTTAATTGACTCACTTGCTATATTAAATTTACTTTGGAAGTGGAACAAACAAGATACTTTGAAAAAAAAAGTTAATTTAGTTTCTATAAAAAATGAAGCACAAATTCTGTCGAAATAATAATATAATGATACACCTTACTTAATATCCATAGCAAAAAGTATCTTAGTAAGTCGCAATATTATATAGACGATAGATAAACGCCAAAAATTAATTAAAAAACAAAGTTTGTACTTACAATTGAATGCCGACAAAATTTCGCCTCGGTCGAGATATTGGCGCCCAACCTTAAAACTCGGAGTCACTTCGCGTGTAGCCGTCCCCAACGCTGCCACTAGGTAAGTTAGTGCTTGCCGGCCACCCAAAACACCACACACCCCATTTTAAACCTTATTACGTACGCCATAAGTTCGAAACCTCACACCACAAAACCACCATAACATCTTCGTGACTATTCCAATAGAACGTAGAGTGTGTGCTCGTTAATTATTTATATTTTTTGTCGTTCTGTATTTCTGTTATTTACGATAGAAATATTATTCCGTGTAAATACTGTTTTTGGACATGCGCAATGGAATTTTCAGGCACAATGGACATGCCGTCGTTGCATTTTGAAAATACTTTTCACACAACATTAAAACGGGTCAGTGACATTTATAATTAGGACTAACACGCTAAAGTTATTCGATTACAGTTGTACGGAGAGGCATAAATAACTGATGCAGTCGCACGTAACGTTAAATGCATGTTTGAAAAGTTGTTTCATTTTTAAAATACGATGTAATCTTCTTCTTCTATAATATAAAAATGAATCCCAAAATGTGTTGGTAAGCGCATAACTTTAGAACAGCTGAACCGATTTCTCTAATTCTATTTTTATTATATTCCTTGAAGTACGAGGATGGTTCTTATGTAGAGAAAACTTGAATATGTACCACGGGCGAAGCCGGGGCGGACCGCTAGTTATTAATAAAAGATATCCATACTTTCACCTACCTCATCATGTGCATAATAAATAGATCGTATCAATTCTTCTTATCGTGACGTTTTATTCCGTACAACTTTTTTCGGTCTCAAATATATAGTTAATGCTTTGCCACCTTATTACTTAAAAAATTACTAATTTCTAGAATCTTCCGTAGTCCATAGTCCATAACCATTAACTTGTACGTTATACCGGTCGATACGACTCCGCACGTAATAATACTTTACTAAAACATTCTTATTGTTCTCACTACATTCAATGTTCATTACTTCGCCAAACATTTATATGAAAAAAACATTGCGACCGCGGCCATAGAAATAAATAATTGGAGTACAGAAAGCTAGGCGGAGGCTGGAGTATATTTTGTTTCAATATTCAAGTGTAGAGTTTTTCAACCTGCGAGGCGACCTCAGAAGGTCGCGGCTATAAATATCCGATACAAATCTAATCAGATGTGGAACTATTTTCAGCGACTATTGTTAATGATTGCATGTAAATGTAGTTAGAGTCAATAGAGCTTTCTCGTTCATGAATCATATGGTTTGTTAACTATATATACAAACTGTAACTAACAAAAAAAAATTAGTTAGTTAACTAACAAAAATCTAAAATTTAAGCTTCTCCGCTTTTATTGAAAATTTAAATGCAGGTATAAAAATGATATACATATTTATCCCTAATCTATGATTACATGCACATTAAAATGATACATTCCAAATTGCGTACATGCATGTATGTTACGCCATATTTAACCCCTTTTTGCACAAAACTAAAATCTTTGTAAACTCAGCAAATATAGGACGTAAACTTTTCTACACACTCGTACTACGAAAAATTTTATACATTATACACTATTCCACTATGATCTTATTTCATCATATATATTTAGTAGGTACTAGTGGTCCGCCCCGGCTTCGCCCGTGGTACATATTTCGCAATAAAAGGTAGCCTATGTCCTTTCTTGGGTATAAAAATATCTCCATACCAAATTTCATGCAAATTGGTTCAGTAGTTAAGGCGTGATTGAGTAACAGATAGACAGACAGAGTTACTTTCGCATTTATAATATTAGTATTGATAGGTAGATAGCTGATATAGTATAGGTATTGCTGTTACGAATACACGCAGCTACATTATTACAGTACTAATGAGCGGAGTCGGGTTACATTTCAATGTTGATAACACTGGCCAGTAATTACGACAGGCTCACTATATTTCAACCCTTCAGCGCCGAATTAAAAGCAGCTTCACACTTTATACGAATGTTTTAAATGAGCTTCCCATTTTATTTTTATAATCGCGTCAACTCGCATTTTAAAACGAACTTGAAATGCTTGCAAACTCGGTGTTTATTATATTGCGTTGTGTGTTATATAAAAATAATGATGATGAAGATTTGCTTAGCAAATAAACGCTTTTCTTTAGATATTCAAAAAAATAAGGCTAAGTGCTGAAAACTATTCAATATAGCCTGAAAAAGAGCGTTATATGCTTTACATTCTACTAGATATCAGTTTTGGTACAAGTTTTATTTCGTAGGTATACAAAGTTATACAATTATGTCGTCTACCGAACAAAATGACGTAACACAACGTAATAAGACTCAAGTATATTATAAAAATTATAATGTAATCTCGTGTTTACCCGTGGATATCGAATTGCGGATAAAATTCGCAAAACTTTCATGATCCATTCTTATAACGCTCGACGGCAACACAAAAGCCGGAAAGTTCTCGACAATAGTAAGAATTCCAGTCTACATCATATGAAAGTATTGTGTATTGACCTATTCATATCCAGCATATGCAACTGCAATTTTCTTTCAAACAACGCTTTATTACTCGCTCAAATATATTGTAAATTCTTGAGATTCTTAATTCTATGTTTTTTGTTTTACTGTAATAAAAATCGTTTTCCTTTCTTTAATTAGATACTATTTCAATCATTCCCCTAAATAACGATGTATTTTCATTTGTATTTTTAAAGCTAAGCTAACGATTTTGTTATTAAATAATTCTATAAATAGAATTATTAAATAGAAAATAAGGAAAAAGGCTATAAAAACTGGAGGCTCGGGCCGAATTAAAAAGACGCAAATTAAATCAATTTATTCGCATTACAGATTTTCCCAATAATCTTACCGTTGGCCGAATTTTATCGAGCATAAATGGGACGAAGCACGTAAGCGGATTTAATAAAATTGAGAAAACAAATTCAAACTATAAAAATATAATTAAAATTGTATGAAAGTTATTATGGTAAATATTTTTCAACATTACGAGTTATTGATTGTCCGTATAAAATAGCCCATAACATTTAATTATTTAAGCTAACATAGCGGCTTTGTGTCCGCGGCGGGCAATAATTTCTTTGAAGATATATCTGATCGATTGCTGTGAATAATGTATAAGTGTGTGCCCCACTGACCAGCTGTTGGGCCACGTACTAGAACACTATTTGACGAGGACGACGTATTATTAAATACATTTAATAAAGTATAATTTTCTATAGAGTTAAGTTAGTAGTAGTTCTATAAAAACACTGGTGTTAGAACTTTCTCTATTTCATATATTAGTTATTAAGAACTAGGTTGAATTTATTTATTGCCATATTTTGAAAACCACGGATCTTGTAAAGTTGTTCATATAAAAACACTTAAAAATCATATATTCAATGAAATGATGGAACATATTGAAATAATGATGTATATTTAGTGACATATCAAAGCTCTATACAGAATCTATTTCAAGTTACAACGCTATCTAATATTACATTGATGTGCTGCTACGGAGCTCGTAGACACGTAGACGTTACGGCGTAGAGCTAAAAGCTCGCCTACGAGACGTCTAAACATAAATTGTGTTTCGTCGGAAATAGCTTGTGTATTTTGTAAATAATTTGAATTCTCTAAATGGACACTGATGTATATTTACAATGTGTTATTGAGGGTTTATTTTTGGATAGTTAACACTTAGAAACATATGATTATTAGTACATATTTGGTTGGTTTAATTCATAAAGCTTTTTTTAATATGTCTGCAAAATAAGAACACATCAATAATCGAAATTTTAATTTGATACTTTTTTGTTATTTTATATTCTTGTTATTATAGAGAGAAAAAAATATATATTGATGTATGTAGATACATCAATATATTTTTTTTTCTCTATCGAGCTTTAGAATGTGTATTTTATTACTTGAGCCAATAGTTTATACATAAACTCGTTTATGTATAAACTATTGGCTCAAGTAATTGTAAGTGTACATTTAACTAGTAACAATAATATAAATTATTAGCTGCTCCGCGCGGTTTTACCCCCGTGGCTCCACTCCTGGTGGTCGTAGCGTGATGATATATAGCCTATAACCTTCCTCGATAAATGGGCTATCTAACACCGAAATAATTTTTCAAATCGGACCAGTAGTTCCCGAAATTAGCGCGTTCAAACAAACAAACAAACTCTTCAGCTTTATAATATAAGTCCGAACCGAAAAAACAAAAAAAACTGAAAAATCTATTATGCTGTTTCGGAGAAGTTTGGTTATAATTACGTATAAAAAATTAAAAAGGTCTAATCACACCACAAGACTTTCGCACATTTCTATACATATTATATCAACATATATGCCTACAACTACCACGTGGTTCCATAAACTAACTTACAAACCAACAATTTTGCAAATAGAATATTAATGTAGGTCCGTTCGCTATCATATAAAAGTTGTTTTATTCAGTTACAAGCTCGCGGCCGTATTAGATAGCGGGACGAAAATAGATCGGAAATTAAATTTAACTATAAAGTTTAGCGGTTCCATTTTGGTACTTGTTTGTTTGTTGTGATACTTCTGTTTTGTTACAATATGCATTTTATATTAGGTTTCCACTTGATGGTATATCACGTTTATATTATAGGGTGTAGGAACAAGGAAGAAGGAGTAAAGGTTAACCACATCCCGCGGTTTTAAACATACTAGTTCAGGATACATCGCCCATTTTTGCAAGTGACTACTATCAAGCTGATTTTCCGTTTGTAGCTTTATTTTGATGAGACACCGAATAATTTCGTGTACGAAACTCTCGATTGTGGTAGCTAACAGAGATAACAAGGATAAAATTTTTTGATTTGATGGTTCTCAAATATTTATTACGCAATTTGTAGGACAATATGTCTGTTGAATTATATAAACATTAACTAAGTGAAAACAAAAAAATCAGCATGTTAGTAATCATTTATGATGACCTCGTTATCGATACACTTTGGAAAGGGGGACTCTTTGAACAAACCATAGATTTTGTAGGACAAATATTTTTTCGAATAATTTAGTAATTATCTTGAGATTGAACAAAAAAAAAATTCATTCAGTTAGTAATAAATATTTGAGAACCATCAAATCAAAATTTTTTATCCTTGTTATCTCTGTTAGCTACCACAATCGAGACTTTCGTACACGAAATTATTGGGCGTCTCATCAAAATAAAGCTACAAACGGAAAATTAGCTTGATAGTTATAGTCACTTGCAAAAATGGGCGATGTATCCTGAACTATACATTTTAATACTATCACATACAAAGCTAAAGACTTATTTAATGACAAATCTCTCAATTCAAAATTCTACCCGTTTTAACAAAATATTCCCAATAAGATAAAAGCTACAGACGAAATACTCTATTACAATTAAAATCCCGCGGTTTTAAACATATATTTTATATAGCATCATATATAGCATCACCAGGTTTGTACCCCAAAAAGAGCTAAGAACTTATTTAATAACAAATCTCTCAATTCAAAATTCTACCCGTTTTAACAAAACATTCCCAATAAGAGCTAGCTACAGGGCTAAAACGAAATACTCTATTACAATTAAATTCCTAATTAAATCAGCGAAACAGATTGTTGTACAAGTACATTAAATTTTACAAAACTTCTTGATTAAGCTGAGTCTACGTGACTTGAAACGATCGGCAATTAATTAGTAGAAGCCTTAATAAGGTACAATTTTGACCCTTATTGCAATAGCATAAAGTTGTTTGTGAATTATGGAATATAGTTTGTATCAGTGTCAAATTACATAGTAGCCAGCAGATGTTAGTTCTCCAGGGAGAAGCCCGCGTGGTGTCTGCAAGTGCACTATAGTTCTCGCAATTTACACTTTAAAATGCATATGTTATTTAATATGTAATTTAATAAATTATTCTGTTATTTTATACTTTTCTAAACGTATAGCAAATTGTTTTTTTTTTTGCAACTGTGTGACGTTTGTGAGTTTAGGTTTAAAGGAAATTACAGCAAAGACCTGATTTGTTAAGGGATTGTTAAATTATTACACAATAGTACTGTATATGGAAGCTTAAAACTCAAACTTAAGCATTTATTAACACTTTTATTCAATAACACTTCTTCTAGAAGCACTTTTTAATCGTTACGACATTTTTTAACCGTTTATCACCGATTCGGAAAGCAGTTTCTACAGAGGGGAACCGGCAAGAAACTCCATAGTTTCTCTTTTGAAAAACTATACGCTTATCTACTTATTTATCTACACTTAAAATATAAGCCACCAACATTAGCCAGCAGTCACATTATTATAATATTGCACACATAAATCTTGTAACAAGCATAACATGTATGCTATAAGAAGCAGTCTCCTGTCTTGTGCTAAGAACTTTTGCCGCAGGAATTCGCTTTGTTGCATAGTTAAATCGCTTACGGAGGTCCAATGTCGTCAACGTTGTTATATAAAGTAAGGACGTACAGATTTTAAAATATAGATGAACACAAATTGTTGAAGGAAATGCGTATAATACCAGATACCTAAATAATAATGAAACGTATCTAACATTATTTATGTTCAATTGGATTAAATAAGTTATTTGCAATGTAATATTTTCTTTATAAATAACGGTTTCCATCATAATATTATTATTTGTATGGAAATACGAACTAAATTGTGTTATACATATACTTGTATTACTCACTCGTATCTCTACTTCTTTAAAAAAATATAATTTCATTAGATAATATTCCATTCCTTAATTTTATTACGTTTATCATTTCCCCACGAATTTGAAGAACTTTCACAGTAGGTATTCAATAAACTGAGTAGGATGACAGGACCACGTAGGAGATCGTTTCAACTACCTGGACGTATGTAGTCTACCGTATTATAATAAACAGGAACGTGTCGCAAGACCCCAATACGTATTATAATCAATATTGCATCTTAGCTGGCGTCACTTCATCGCTCTCAGAACTTGGTATAACGCGCTCTGCATACTTCATGCTGCCCTGGTAACTTGGCTGTTACAAAAACGAAAACTCCATTCAACTAAGCTGAAAAGGTATTAATTGAATATTCATAGAATTTCCCCTCGATTAATTTTACATTTCAGTTTAGACGGAAAATACAATGTACTGAAATTATTATTAAAGTACCTATAATACTATAAATAGATACACAAACGTAATTGAATGCAAAATGCCTTTAAAAATGCCAATGATATTGTAATAATAACAAAAAGTTCGCAACGTTAATTATTGTTTTTAAGTAATTGATATCTTAGATTTTCATTCATAAAATTACAATGTAAGAAATAGTCGCGTATTTAAAAATACCATATTGATTCAATAATAATAATTAACTTAGCTCTCCTTACCATTCATAGAGTTTCACATAATATTCGTGTCTCTCTCTCTCTCTCTCTCTCTATTATACGTTATTATACAACTGCTTTTGTATGTAGATATGTATTGTATTATTCATCTATCAATTTATGTTCCACTGAAACTTTCAGCTTCATCCAAATCTGCCTTTTCAAGTAATCTGTGTCCTGCATATTCAAAATCTATATCGAATTTATTTAGTAAAAACTACTAAATAAATTCGATATATCTTTCTTAATATATATAAATCTCGTGTCACAATGTTTGTCCTCAATGGACTCCTAAACCACTTAACCGATTGTAATAAAATTCGCACACCATGTGCAGTTCGATCCAACTTGAGAGATAGGATAGGTTTTATCCCGGAAATCCCTTGGGAACGGGAACTATGTGGATTTTTCTTTGAAAACGCGGGCGAAGCCGCGGTCGGAAAGCTAGTTTTTATATAGATACGTATTATTAAACGCGTCTCAGCTCATATGTGCCAACGTTCGTTTTTCGATGTTATTTTAAAGAAATTGGTGAGATCGGTGGAATGCGAGAGCTTACTGTGAACGGCGACGACATAAAATATGTAAACGGGATACGAAACACTCGAAATAGTGGGAAATTGAAAAGAAATTTGAACGGTTTGTAGTTTCTACATTTGCTGAATATGTTGATTTGTATGAAAATCTTTTGATTAAAACCAAAGCTTTAGATAGATAACTTAGCTATCTTTCAATTTTAAATATGAAAAATATTGTTTAGACAAAATAATTAATTGTTCTTTAATATGTCACACAATAATATATGCGGGCAATAATTTATCAAGTTTACGCTTGACTTTCCGACTTTACTTCGTGTTGAATCATCAGCCTAACTAAACTAACCTAAGTAGGATATGTTAATAATTAAAAAAAAATAAAAATATATAATCCTACTAATATTATAAATGCGAAAGTTTGTATGGATGTATGGATGTTTGTTACTCTTTCACGTAAAAACTACTGAACCGATTACAATGAAATTTAGCACACATATAGAGGGTATCTTGGATTAACACATAGGATAGTTTTTATCCCGGAAATCCCACGGGAACGGGAACTATGCGGGTTTTCCTTTGCAAACGCGGGCGAAGCCGCGGGCGGAAATCTAGTTTAGGCATAATTTATGTTTTTAAAACACACGGAATACACGAATTCATAAGTTATTGTTGATGTACCATAATCTGTTTGAACAATTTTAGATTGCACTGAAATTCTGAAATTCATAAATAAATAAAATTTTCTTGTAACCTTAAGCAGAACAATCACTTAATTAGATAATTATATCAACGCTCACTTGTCGTAGAAGTTATAAGCAACGGCAATACATTAAAAATTTGTAAAGTTCTAGAACAATTGAGAAACTTCACTTCCTCTTTGAAACTGATGAAGAAGTATGATTAAATAGTTTCTATTATATAAAAACGTTTTACATTAAACTTGAAAGGTTACAATTAGGTAAAACTTTTATTTTTGAATCTAAATTCTAAACTATTGCGTTTTGAGAAAAATATATTATAATAGGTATTATTAGGAAGTACATAATACTAGTTTTCATTCTGGTAACCGCATGCCGTCATGTTTCATAGATAACAGCGTCACATATAAAAATGAAACAATTCTAAAATGAACATAGTGGAGTTTATTTGAGAACGTGTCTGGTAGCGCCCGAGGGATCGCATATTCGTTGTCGTAAACTTTACAATCATTCAGGGATGTCTAAAAAGTGTTTAAAATATATATTTTACATGCTACATGTATGTACATATTTTGTTTGTCAGATAATATTATGTACTCTACATAATATGACTTTTACGTTATATCATCTTTGGTCAGGAAATACGATTTTTATATTATATGGGTATATTATATAGGTCAAAAGTTTTTTTCAAATACAGCATAATATTATAACAACATATAATGTACTCTAGTAAAACATCTCTAGTTTCCAAGACGGTACGAAATAATATAAATCTAATTTACATTCCAAGGATGCAGCTTTGAGACAGTTGAGGGTAAGATTCGGTCCGTAGATACAGAGGTACGAAATACAAACATCCCTACTACTGAGTGACCTAAATTCAAGCGTCTGGAACCTTTTAACTTGTCCGTATATAGAAATAGACACCAGCTACCTTGGGACCCCGTACAGCAAACGAAACTTTATTAATAAATTCTTAATGAAAATGTAAGTCTGATCGCTTAATCCATTACAGAAATTGGTTCTAGCAATATGCATAAATAATATTGATGTTACTTGGTTACGTCAGACGCATAACTTTTTAGGATAATGACGGCAATAGTACTTCATAAGCTACTGGTCCTAATTGGACTGTACAAATGTAATTGCTATAAGCACTCACTTAAGAAAACTAGCGCATTTTCATAAGGTTTGAAAATTAAACTTAAAATCATATATACTAAACAACAACAACACCATACTGAGAAGTCGAATATATTATGAAAAGCATTTTTATTTTTCAGTCTTGTGTCATTAATCGTGTTTATTAAAAATAGTAACTGATTAAATTGTTCATGAACACTATGTTGTTTCATATCATTAAGAAAAACACATACAAATTTTGTGTTATATTTTTATATCTCTTAAAACTGGAGCATAAATAGATTATAGGGTTTATGATTATGTGCAAATAAAAGCCATAAATGTATTTTTGCGTTAGGAACCCGCCTTACAACGCTAAGAATATTGCAGCTTAATTTATCTATATGGTTATTACCTGTGGTTATTACTTTTTGCATATAAGCCTACCGAGGATTGCGTATAATATACAAAGTATAATATACACATATGAAAACAACATACTTCTAATTTAAAAATAAACGTAATTCTTTGTTTTCCTCTCACTACATTTTATCTCAATTGTTATTCAATTCATTATTTTTATCTTCAGAATTTCTTAATTTTGTTATCCCACCAATGAGGAAATGAGGCATTTTAAAACTATATGCACAACTTTCCCCTAATCATGTTTAAAAAATAAGCCAAAAACCAGTATCGATAGTCAAACAAAATAAAAGCATAATATTGCATATTATCAATCGATTTTGCAACTGATTTTCCACATTCAGCCATCTAAAAAATTCGCAGATTTATTTATTTAATCTCGTTCTAGTGGTAGCCATGAAGTCGTGGGGCGAAGCGCTGGGACGCAGCACGTCGGCGCACTTCTCGCGCGTGGGCCGGCTGCGGCGCGCATTGCTGCTGCTCGCCGTGGCGGCCTGTACCGGCGTTGCGCTCATCTACTGGCGCCAGCAGACGGGCGATCAGGCTCATAGACCCCTGCATAGCTTGTACTCGTAAGTATTTGGTATTAGATAACGCACGTGGTTGTGCTACAAGCGCCAACTCACTAGCGACCATTCACTGTAGACTGTAGATAGATTGTACTCGTGAGTATATCTTTAGCAGTTTGATATAATGTAGGATGTAAGACACATATTTTGAATGTAGAGACAATATTTAAAGAAGTTTTCTCGATTCTGGAAATACGATGGATTATCTTAAAGCCGGTAGTAAAAGTAGTATGTATAGCGCTGTTATGTGTAGTATTGTGTTATGTAAAGATAAATAAGAATTTAAAAGTGAGAATGAAAAGAAATTACAAACGTATGATTAAGATATAGGTACACAAAATTTATATCTAATTTGTCCAATCTTCTTTATTACAGGGGTGTGGAGCCACAATGGTCATGGGTGTGTCGGAATGAGAGATGTGAGAGGTTACTCGCGGCAGAAACATCTATACTACAGTCACTTCCTACTTGTAACATGCTCTGTGCATCAACACAGCTCTGGCCGCAACCAACGGGGCCTGTCAGCCTCGCCACCGCCGCGATACCAGTGAGAGCTGACGGATTTTCCTTACAAATTCGATCGTCGCCATCTCGAGATGTGTCTGATCATCTTAACGACGCATTCTTATTGTTCACTGAAGACCTTAAATCGTTAGAAAGAAGCGGCAACACAGAAAGTCGACGATCTGATATCGGTCCAGCGAGGGAGGTGATCGTGCGCGTGGCTGTTAACGGTAGTGGAGATCCTCGCATGCGTCTCAATACTAATGAGAGCTACAAACTCACTTTGCAACCTTCAGGCAATTCGCTTTACGTAGATATCAGCGCATTTTCATTTTGCGGCGCCAGACACGGCTTCGAAACGTTATCTCAATTAATATGGGTAGATCCTTACGCTGGCTCACTTTTAGCTCTAGAAGCGGCTAGTATTCAGGACGCGCCGAAATTTGGATTCCGAGGCTTGTTACTAGATACTGCCCGGAATTTTTTCCCTGTACACGAAATTATAAGGACCATAGATGCCATGGCTGCTAACAAATTAAACACGTTTCACTGGCACATAAGTGACTCCCAATCATTTCCATTGAAATTGCACAGCGCACCGCAATTAACTCAACATGGAGCGTATGGACCAGCAGCGATATATACAACAGAAGATGTGCGTAACGTTGTACGGCGAGCTAGACTTCGAGGGATTCGGGTTTTAATTGAAGTCGATACTCCAGCTCATGTAGGACGCGCGTGGGCGTGGGGACCCACAGCTGGCTTGGGACATCTAGCGCACTGCGTAGAAGTCGAACCGTGGAGTGCGTATTGCGGTGAACCACCTTGTGGCCAACTTAATCCTCGAAATCCGCACGTCTATCAAATATTGGAACGTATTTACGCTGAAATTTTACAACTAACGGGTGTCGATGATATATTCCATCTCGGAGGAGATGAAGTTTCAGAACGATGTTGGACGCAGCACTTCAATGACACTGATCCTATGGACTTGTGGTTAGAATTTACTCGTCGCGCAATGACCGCCTTGCAACGAGCAAACGGAGGTAAATTACCTGAGATGACATTACTCTGGTCGTCGCGACTAACGCGATCGCCATATCTAGAAAGGCTAGATAAAAAGCATTACGGCATTCAAATTTGGGGAGCTTCGCGGTGGCCAGAATCACGAGCTGTTTTAGATATGGGATTTCGTTCGATAATATCGCACGTCGACGCGTGGTACTTAGATTGTGGCTTCGGTTCCTGGAGAGACAATTCGGACGGACACTGCGGCCCATATCGGTCGTGGCAGCAGATATATGAGCACAGGCCGTGGGTGGAGGAGATGCCGGGAATGTCTATTGGGGTAGAACCGTGGCGAGTAGATGGCGGCGAAATATGTTTGTGGACTGAACAACTGGGTCCGGGCGGTTTGGACGCTCGATTATGGCCAAGGTCAGCCGCTGTGGCTGAGCGATTGTGGTCGGATCGGCCTGAAGGGGCAACCGCTGATGTTTATCTCAGACTCGACACCCAACGAACGCGATTATTAGCCAAGGGCGTAGAGGCGATGCCACTGTGGCCTCGATGGTGCACTCATAACCCTAACGCTTGTCTCTAATCAATGTCAAGTATTTTTATATCATAAGAAGTATTTCAATGCCCTCTTCTGTGTAAAGTATACATCGTTAAGGTTTTATAAACCTGTATGCGTACGGCTTGTTAACTTAAACTTTAGAGAAATAGATGCGCTGTACATAATCGATTTAAGAATAACTGAATAGATAGACTCTTTGTACATAATGTATCTCGATGTAATCTGGTGAACGTATTAATTAGATATAGGAGAATATCGAGCACTCAAACGTAGATAGATAAATGTTTGAAAGTATCTGAACTGCCATGTAGGTCACAATATATTTGCTTATATTTGTTTAATAGCCTTTACAATTTTTTTACTTTATTGTAAAACAAATAAATGCACGAAATTTACGTTCATCTTTGTCTTACTTATAGTTGTATTTGTGTATTTTTATAGATATTTTTTTGATATTATAAGAGCCCGAATGCTCTATTATATTTATGTTGTTAAGTGTGGATTGTTAAAGATATTGTAAGTACATTCAAGTGATTATTTATTGATATGGAACAAGTGATACTCACCTTTTTAATATTATAGTAAGATTGCAAATGTATTGCTATTTATTTAGATCTTAGTTTGTATTAAGTTCGAATTTGGAGATCTGAAATCGTTTTGAATCCTTGTGGCTAATCTGAAAAGAATAAAAATGATAATTTAAATATGTATAAGTGTAATAATTGATATTATCATAAACACCAAGGAAGTTGCTACAAATTGCGCTTAAGTTTTTTTTTTCTTATAAGTACAGTGTAATCTTTAATAATTGCAATATTAGCCACATTATTACTGATGAAAATACATAAAAAACTGGAAACTCTTCAGAATACATAATCAAAAAATATATTTTTTGTTTATTTTAGAAACTCGTTTTGTGTGTAAAGCTATGCATATTGCATAGGCATCAATATTATATTACTTAATTTTTTTATATACCTTGATATCGATATTATTATAATTTACAGACATTAGGGCCATTTTTATAATTATAATATTTATTTTAGAAATAAACAATACATACAGGATGTAATAATTGTTAAGTGCGCACAGGCGATTATTCCGTAACTATTGCAGAATGCAGATATCAAAAAACTTTAAACTAATATGAGCAAAATGACACTAATTTTATTAAAAATATAACGGGAAATATCTAAAAATTTTACATCAAACACTTAATTTCCCATACATTTTGTATTCAAAGCTGAAATTTTGGAAGTAACGTCCTCGTTTTGGAATACCTACCATTGTATTCCACATCGAACTCTATTTACAGTTTCTTAATGAATTTTCATTAAAATATGCGAAGTAATTTAAGCACAAAACCAAAAAAAAACAAAATATTGCATGATTGGGATAGTCATATCTCATACTAAATGTATAGGAGTGTTTGATGTTACATTTTTAGATAAGGTAAACGCAGCTATCAACGACCCATCGAAAATCTGAAGGTATTACCGACCTATAAAAGTAATTCGAAATTTATACGTTTCCAGAACTATTCTAGCTATAGGTAGGCAAAGTTATACACGAATATATTACTTGAGCATCGTATACTTTAACGTTAGAGTGAGTAACTGAGCAAAAAAGAGTTAAAATGCGTAAGTTGCTGCGGGGTAGCGTGGAAGCAGGACGTGTCGTACTGTTCCGTTGTTCCTTCGGGTAAGTACTGTGAGTATCTTTTTAAGACATTTACAAACAAATGACATCTATTCTTTAATTTATATTACTAAATGGCAATGCATTTAAGTGTCAACTTTTCATTTCTTACAACATTTTATTAATAAAAAGTAATTTGAAACGATAAAACTTAAAATTAAAATGGGACGGTGTTAGCTTCACCAGTTTAAGTCGTGGCAGGTATCAACGACCCGTAAGTCGGCAATGGCAGCAACGTAACTTTTTGTTTTATTTTCTTTTATGTTATTATATCACACTAACACAAGTGGTTTTATGGACCAGTTTAAATCTAAGCTATGAGTCTTCATAAAAATCTATTAGCGACTAAACTTTTTTGTCTAGTGTTGTGTCTTTTAGCGTTGTCAATTTATACAAAGTTATGATATTTTCGAGGATCCCTATCGAATAGTTACAGTAGTAAATCATTGTTTTTTTTTGTTTAAACAATATGCATTTGTTCATATTTTGTATGACATCAATCAATTATAATCTATTTTATAGTCTGATGGTCAAATGAATTAAAATAACCATTTTTTATGGGTCGGTAATACAATTTAGGTTTATACTTACATACTTTAATACCGACCCATGTGGGTCGGCAATAGCAACTATAGGAAGCTATTACCGATCGAATATAGATTGTTTAGTTTCTCATCTACAAATTTAAATTCAAATTGCTTTATTTGCAGAATGTAGAATAAAGATTTTTGTATAAACAGATAATATTGATCCTTAAACATTCTGCTCGTAATTGAGCGTGCAAATATATTTTTATTACTTTTATGACATAATAGGTGCCTATTAAAAATTATATTTTTTTTAGGTTCAATTAACATAAAACATATAATTAGGTATATTTTTTCCAGAAATATGGAGCCACGAAAGCGGCGAAAAGTATTCAGTAAAACACAACTCGCCGAAGCAATCAATCAAATAGCATAACGAAATATCCTAGAGTTTGAAATCCTTAATTTAATATATGTGCATAATATATTAATAGTATTATGTTGATTAATTTAAAAGTTTATAATTATTTATTTCATTACTAAAAAGTACTCATTTGTTTTATTAAAAATAACTACAATAAAAAAATACGAATATATTTGCATTTTTATTTCATTTTATTAAGATCGGTAATCATAATCATCACTAGCTTCTATACATTCCATTGCTGGAAAAAGGCCTCCTCTCACATACGATCGGGAATAGCTGCATAAAAATCGTTAATAGCTTCACAGCCGTTTTTATGGGTCGGTAATAGCAACAATCGACTAAGTCACATTGTAAATTATTTTTTACAAGATAATCCTTTATTAGAATGTATTTGCTTCAATAAATACATTTTTTAAACATAACACTAGCATATAAAATGAAATTATAAATCTTTAGAAGAACCAGTATACTTAAAAAATATGGTTGATTTTGAAATTGCCTTAGAGGGGTCGTTAATACCTGCGTTTACCCTATTTCCCATTTTATTTTTGTTTGTCATTTTACGCATTAGGCTTTCGATACCTATTAGTTTAATAGTTCAGGATACATCGCCCATTTTTGCAAGTGACTACTATCAAGCTGATTTTCCGTTTGTAGCTTTATTTTGATGAGACACCGAATAATTTCATGTACGAAACTCTCGATTGTGGTAGCTAACAGAGATAACAAGGATAAAATTTTTTGATTTGATGGTTCTCAAATATTTATTACGCAATTTGTAGGACAATATGTCTGTTGAATTATATTGAACTAAGTGAAAACAAAAAAATCAGCTTGTTAGTAATCATTTATGATGACCTCGTTATCGATACACTTTGGAAAGGGGGACTCTTTGAACAAACCATAGATTTTGTAGGACAAATATTTTTTCGAATAATTTAGGTAATTATCTTGAATTTGAACAAAAAAAAATTCAGTTAGTAATAAATATTTGAGAACCATCAAATCAAAATTTTTTATCCTTGTTATCTCTGTTAGCTACCACAATCGAGACTTTCGTACACGAAATTATTCGGCGTCTCATCAAAATAAAGCTACAAACGGAAAATTAGCTTGATAGTAGTCACTTGCAAAAATGGGCGATGTACTATACACTGTACGATGTACTGTAACTATAAAGTTTTTTGATATCTCCAATAGTTACGGAATAATCGCTTGTGCACACTTAACGATTACATCCTTTTTAATGAATGATTATGAGATTATTTTATTGATATATAAGGCCAAAGCTTATAGGATCCTGGACAATATTTTGTTCTTATGATTAGGTAAAAGTTCTTATTATTTATTTTGTTCATTTTCAAATATTACCTACATGTAGTATGGAAAAATGTATCTGGTATTAGTAAAATATTCCAGCAATTCGTAATTTATACGTAGATTAAATTTTCTATAATTATTTATTCTTCGATTTTATACTATTAAAAATCCTATTAGCTTAAGCCATGATGATTTATATAATTTTGTTTTTAGTCTATGTAATGAGCACAATTTTGTACATTTTGTAAGTAATGTTTTGGTGCTAAAGTAATTTTTGTGGTGTACTTCTAATAAATAAAACAAATTAAAAGAACAAGGTGTTTCAATAAAACCACGATGAAAAGAATAAATTAATAAATTTATTATCAACAATTATTATAGTTCGGAATACACAATTCGGCGGGAAATTTTATCACTTTTTTCTGAAGATATTGCTGAGCCGTCTGGTTCGTGGGGTACCCTGAAACAAACAAAAACTTTACTAAAGAACAAAAATAAAACACTTCCGTACCTATATTATGTGTTAGCACTTAGGTTATGAAAGTACATAAATTGTATATGGGACCACTGTCACACTTCAATATGCACATTTTTAAAACATTCTATTTTATTTATCAATAATAATAATCAATTCAATAATATTTCTGTACGTGTCTATGACACTACCTACTAATATTATAAATGCGAAAGTTTGTGAGGATGTGTGTGTTTGTTACTCTTTCACGCAAATACTACTGAACCGATTACAATGAAATTTAGCACACATATAGAGGGTTACTTGGATTAAGGATATACATAGGATAGGTTTCATCCCGGAAATCCCACGGGAACGGGAACAATGCGGTTTTTCTTTCAAAACGCGGGCGAAGACGCGGGCGGAAGGCTAGTTATATAAACCTCATTATAAATCGATTGTAAACATTATTTTACTATAGGATGTTAAGATCTAATGGGCTCTTTTGGAATTTGAATACTCAAGCAAAATATAATATAAATTATAAAAAATGTAGAACTTACTTCAGTCGTATCATTCTTATTGCCGCGGAAAAGCGCGCGAAGCCGGGACGGAGTGCTAGTCTTGCGCGACACTCCCGGTTCCGCTTCTACCCGCAGTGACTCGCGTAACTCGGAATCCTGTTGTAATTTTATTTATTTAACTTCATAGTCATTAATATTCACTTGGGAACATATGTAGAAGTATATATTTTAGTTTTATGTCGAAATTGAGACTTGTTATCTGGCTAAGAATTTCAAATGATATAAAAGTTCTGTAAATACTTTACGTACTTCTTTAAAGTAACAAAGGTTTTGTTTGTATTTTTTAAGAGTTTATGGTATACATACGTATCAAATGAACACAATTTTTAGTCGGAGTTGTAAAAAGTCGCCCCAAAAGTATATATAAAGAAAAGGCAATCCTACTAATAATATTATAATGCGAAAGTTTGTTTGTTTGTATGTTACACCTTCACGCAAATACTGCTGAACCGATTTTCATGAAATTTGACACACACATAGGTAACTTTAATTTACACATAGGATATCTATCAAGGTAATCCCGAAAACCCACAGGATTGGGAACTAGCTATAGTTTGATTACGCGGGCGAAGCGCTAGGTATAAATAAATAAGTATTACCGTAGCGGATAGCCTGCCAGCCTGTTTGCTGGGTGTGGGCGGTCCCGGCTTCTTGTACGCCGTGATGCCGACCTCCTTGCGCACACGCCCGCCCATCGACATCGAGCCCACACACTAAGTAATTAACAAACATTAAAAAATATAATAAATGTTTGCGTATTTTTTTTTTTATAAATTACAATTTACACCTAAAAAATGTTAAGCTAGCACGCAGTTTCATTCGTACCGTAATCGGTAAAAAGTAGCTTCTAATCCATATTGTAATCTATTATCTCAATGGGTACTTTATTGCTTAAAGAAATAGTTTCTTTCAACAGCAATTGTACAAAATTTCGTCTATTTAAAAAAATACAAATTTTTATTATCAATAATAAAATCTATAACAATTAGAAATTTAAAATGAAACGAAATCGAATCCATTTTAGATATAATTTCAAAGCAGTATCTGAAATAAGCATATGTATATTTTTTTCTATGTATTTTTTTTTTTAATTTCACACGTCATTATGACTAAAAACGCACCTTAATATCCTCCTCATGTAACGTTTGCGCAAACTGCGTCTCCGCGGGATACGAGCTCTTGAGATGCGGCGGGCACAGTGAGTTTCGCCACCTGAGCTCCGAGAGCCTCTGCCCCCCCTCCCTCCCCTCCCTCATACTCTCTCTCCCCTCCCTAATGCTCTCTCTTATACTCTCCCTCCCCTTTTCCCGGCGGGGAGTGCTGGCCAGTTCCCGGAGCCACCGGTTGTCGAATACCTCCCCTTCTTCGTCCGACATGTGCACTGGATGAAAGTTCAAACAATTGTATGAAGATAAACAATAACCTATCATAATTCATAATCTATTCTAATATTATAAATCTGAAGAGTTTGTTTGTTTGAACGCGCTAATCTCAGGAACTACTGGTTCGATTTGAATAATTCTTCGGTGTTAGATAGCCCATTTATCCAGGAAGGCTATTATAGGCTATAATATATCATCACGCTAAGACCAAAAGGAGCGGAGAGAAATAAAATAAAATAATAAATAAAATCGCAGAGCACAGCTAGTGATAGATAAACCAACAATATGTACAATAGTACAATAGTATTGTTTTATGCAAACACTTTTGTATTTTTAAACGGCAACGGCCGTTTATAATCGCGCATTTAAAACATAATGTACATCTCGCCAGCTCGCATACAAGAGCCAGATACCTGACTTTCGTTTCCATTCTGGAAACTTTAAAAACATCTTATTCTTAGCTTACAAAGATTTACAGTTTTTTTTGTAGAATGTAAAGTAATACATACATTTTTATTTTATGTTATTCACAAAACCCACAAATTCAAAATGTAAAATACAGTCGGTATCACTTTCGACGATAACTAGGTATCAATTAATTACAAAAATTATTTTAACCAAATATACATATTATTCAATTTATATTACCTTTATTGTTATTTGTATTAACTGGCAAGGATCGCAGGGAATGCGTGTCGGATGGTCTGGACGGCTCCTCTTGCGGAGCGATGAGACCCGACTGAAAATATAATAATTATTGGTCTTACCACAAAACCATTTAAACACAGTCTAAGTTCTAACCCTGTCTAAAGTTTTTTGTGGTAAGACAGTATGTTTTATGAAGGCATTAAAAATATTATAAAACATAATACATACACTTCGTACATGAGGCTTAGTGTTATTAGTATACCTTTCACATTATAGAAATAGAAAACCGAAAATATAGGTATTCGATCGAACTAAAACTTCTCACGTAAATAGGGAAATATTGAATAAAAACGTTACTGTAAAACTTGTAACGACTATCAAAACTGTATCTGTCTTACCACAAAAAACTTAAGACAGGGTTTAACTTTAAGCGCGGGTTCTCTTTAATCTGGTTTTGTCGTATTTCACATAGACAACTATTAACCAGACCATTTGAATTTTATTACAATATGTATATAACACAACCAATCCGCGGGCGGTAATGAATAATTAAAACTATAATTTGTTATTAAAAATAGTCATAAAACTAACCGAATGTACATGTTGCAAGGACATGAGCGATCCAGAACGCTGCGTCTTCCTCAACCATTCGGCTTCATCCTTCTTCATCAAGAATTTCTCGCCAACATTCCACAATTCAGTTGTTAGTGACCGAATGTGTTTCTCATACGCGCGACTCGACTCCTCCAGTTTGTTCCGAGTCTCCTCTAACTCCCTCTCTAGAGAGGCCACCTCCTCTTTCTGTTTCTCTTTGAAAATCGATATCTGCTCTTGATATAGTTGTTTCTGAAATATTAAGTCCTCACTTTATTATCTGTTTGTGAGTTGTGTGTATTTCAATTGTTTAGAAACAAAAAAGAGAAAATTAAGGAAGAAACATGCCAAGTATAACGTCACAATCGTGCCCATGCAAGTGCATGCAAAAATCGTAAACAAATTACCTTTCAACAAAACTCGCCAGACGCAAAGCAATACAGAACTAAACTACTATGTTTTAATGAACACTAAAAACGAAAAATAAAACAAGAGCATCCATTAAAACATACTTTATTCAACATAAATATATATCGACTTTACAAGTCAACACTTTAAATAAATATATATAAAGCCACACCAGTCAACGGTCCATGTTTAGATAGAAGTACCACACCACCTGATATATTAATACCAAGAGCAGTATGGGGAGGATACTGACCATTTTAGCCTTCATCCGGTTGAGCTTGTCCTCGTATTCCGCGCGCACCTCCATCACGGTGACGGCCTGCGCGTCTCTCGCGCCTTCGCCTTTCTGAGCGCGGGACACTTCTTCCAGAAGCCTCTGGAAAGAATTTTCCATCTCCTCCAATTGCACTTCGAGACTTGTGTTCTGGAAACTGGTCGACTTTAGCGAAACGCGGTCCAATTCACTCGTGAACGCTTGTTTTATTTTCTCCGCAGATATCGTCCTCCCGATACTCCTCTCGACCCATCGCTCCATGTTCATGGCGCACTCTGACAGATCTTGCATCACCGCGGCGTAACCTCTCTCTAGTTTACACATAGTAGCGTCAGTTATGTGACCGTCCAAGTTGAGTATTTCCCGTCTAACTGTCCTTTGCAACGATATAACTCGACTCAATTTCTGGCTGTACAAGTCCTTTACCGAGTTAAATGTCTTCACGCACACGGAGAGCTCCGTCAGGAATTTTCGCATGTTAATTACTTCAGATTCGTTTATCCTGCTCACTTCGGACAATCTATCCCTTTCCTTCTGAAGCGCGATTTGCTTCTCAGTGCAACCTTTTAAATGCCTGTCTGTGGTTTCCAAAAAGTTCTCAAGGTCTTCCATAGTGATTGTTCCTGCGTTCAAATTTCGTCGTAGTTCATTATCACAGTTGTTCGAATTACCAAAATTAGTTAGTTCTTTGAGAATTGTATTTGTTTTCAACTCAGCCACTCGCTTAAGGATCATAGCTTGGTATTTCGCGGATAGCTTTATAATCTGCGTCGCCCTACTTTCTGTTGCACTCATTTTAGTCACTTGCTTTTTGAGTTCGGAAATTTCTTCGTTCTTTTGGTGCACTATTTTCTTGAGTTGGCTCGACAGTTGGTAGCAATTCTCTTTACTCATTTCGAGATCTTTTGAGACGTCTAGTAGTTTATTCTCTGATTCAGCTATAAGGGATTTCAAATATGTAATGTCACTTTGTAATGTAGTAATGGTGCGGTTTTTGTCTTGTACGATTTTTTCTAAGTCAGCGATAGTTTGGTAACTCTCCATGGATGAATGAGTGTCAGTAGAATTACTATCTACCTGATTGTGGAGTTGCCGCAGTTCCTTTTCGACTTGCTCTGAGTATTTCTGATTCGATTTCTCTTGGCTGGTTACTGCAACTGTAAAAACATACAATCTTTAATCATTATATCAAATGTAGGAAATATATTTAAATATTCATAATGACTCCATTTTCGATACTATAAAGTTTTTCAAGATAATAATGAGGTTTTTTGCTAACGAAAAAAAAATGTAGGACAGTAAAAATCCCAAACCTAACAATTTATCAAATATAATATCGTTAATAATATTCACAAATACTTACATGTTTCCCTTTGACCAACTAATTTGTACAACTCTTCATTTTCCTTTCTGAGTACATTCACAACCTCCATGTCGTGTTTAGTGTCATCCAATCGTCTTCTTAACTCACAAACATCAATATTTAGTTCTTTAATTTGTTCCAAATATCTCTTCTTTGCTATTTTCTCGTCTTCCAATTGTTTGTTGAGAGCATCCTTATCTTCATTGTATTTGTAGGCCACATTTTCAATAGTTTCCTTTAAAGACTCTATCTCTTTCTCACGACTTAGCAGCTCTTGTTCAGCCTTTTCCTGATACTCTTGTAAAAGGGCACATTTATTTATAATATTTATTTTTTCAGTATCAAATGCTTCTTGTAATTGTTTGTTCTCTGTGAGGATGGTTTGTAGACGTGATTCCAGGCCAGTAATTTCTGAAAGGAGATATAAGTAGTCAATGTAACTGAATAATTCATTATGATTTTTAAACAGTAAGAACTTAAATACAAACTCACCATGTTGTTTTTCTTCCAAACCGTTCTTTAAATGTTCATTTTCTTGGACCAGTTGATGCAATTTATCTTCAACAGCCACATTACTTTCAAGATTTTTGGTAAGATCGTTAATTTCCGTCAATAACTCCTCTTTTTCTTTTTCTAAAGCAGATTGTTGACGTTTTAAATCTGCTACTTGATTAAGTACTTCGTTAAGTTGTTCTTCTTTTTCTTGCATTAATCGCTCTAGATCTACAATTTTGTCATCTCTTTGAATTAACTCTTCCTTTAACTTATGGCTCTCCTTTTCAACTGAGTCCAATTTAATTTTCAATTCATTATTTTCTTCATCTTTGCACACAACATCTGCAAGAAAAATCCAATGAGACAAGGTTTTTTAGAAATCCTTACCAACCTTTTGTTTTGTTTGTCTAATTCGTGTGACATTAATATTGATAATAAACAAAACATTTTTATACCTTTTTTACATCTTTCCAAATCATCACACAGATTGTTCTTTTCAACAGTTAGTTGTTTCAATTCAGATTCGTATTTAATTTCCAATGCTTCTTTATCTTTTTTAACGTCATTATAAGCTTTACATAGAGCTTCTGATGTACTTTCTTTTTCATTAATTTTACTTTGAGTATTGGTCTTTTCCACTTCAACTAATTGCTTCAAGGCAGCTATTTCTTCTTGTAGAGTATCAATAGTTTTTAAATGAACATTAATTACTTTATTCAAACTATCTTTTTGATCTTCCATTACTGATTCTGTTACTGTGACCATATTCTTCAGAACTAATCTTTCAGATTCAAATTCACTAATTAATTTTTCCTGGATTTGTTTTTGGGACTTAATTTCCTCCTCAAAGGAATTGATCACTGAAAAAAGATGCATATAAATGAAAATATCGTAACAATACATATCACAAAAGTACTTATAACTAGAACCAATTGACATACCTTCATTATTTTCATCAATGTTCGCTTGTAATTTTTCTTTTTCGTTTCTCAAAGTTTCCAATTCCAAAGTTTTGTCTTTTAAGTAATTCGTTAGTTTCGTGACCATCATATTTAAATTATCTATCTGGCATTCATATGTTTCTTTCAATTTATCAGTTATAATTTCGTTATCAATGAGTTTGTCCTTTAAGGAATGTACTCTTTCATCCAATTGTACTCTGACAGTGTTCAATTCATTATGAAGGGACTGATTTTCATTTTGCAGTTTTAGTATTTCATGTGTCTTTGATTCTAGGACCGCATTGTGTGTCTCGTTTTGCTTTAACAGCTCTAAAATAACACCATATTTTATGAAAACAACACAAATTATAATCAAATAATTAGTCTAAATTAATTAAAAATAGATAAATTTAAAAAGTTCAAAATTTGGGTTGTAATGCATGCAATATATGAAAAAACCATAACAATATTTAGACATAAATAACTTACTTGTTTCGTTTTCATTGATTGTTTTCAAGAGATTTTGTATGTCCGCTTTTAGAGTCGAAATTTGTTTGTCCTTTTCTTCTTCTACTACTTTTAATGTAGTAGATTCCTCTTTTAATGACACTTCAGTGTTCCTTAAGGAAGTAACTTCTTCGATAAGCGTTGTAGCAATATCCAGGACATAATTTATATTCTCCATGGATAAAGAATTATTTTTTACAAATACTCTATTTCCCAAAACATGATTAATTTTCTTTGTTTCAATCATATTGATGATATTTTCTAGCGCGTCATTTAGAACGAATCCAATTTCATTGTATGTTTCTTGCAAATCTGAAATCAAGGTTCAATTTAAGTACGTTTTCAACATATAATTTAAGAGCAAAATATTAAATACATACTCTTGTAATCAGATTTTAAATGGTTGAATTCTGTTGTTATGTTTTTCATTTCCTCTTGCGTGTTACATATTTCTGTATGATGCTGTTTGTTCAACTCTTGCAATTTATAAGCCAAAGAATCCCTTTCGCTTTTAACTTCACTCAATGTTATCTTAAGTTCATTAACAGTTTTCGTCAAAACTTTTTCTTCTTGTGCCATTTCACTTTTATTGCCTATAAGTTCGTTGTTTATATGGGTTAGCCGATTTACTTTTTCTTTAATTATTTCTAGCTGTGAATGTGAATCTTCTTTTTCGACTATAAAGCTTTCAACTTGTTGATAAAGTTCACTCTTTTCTTTTTCTAATGCATTGACCATTGTCTTAAGTTGGGATATCTCTTCTGACAGATTTGAATTTTCTGTAGTTAGCTTGTTGATTTGCTTTTCAAGTTGCATCCTGTTCAATATTTCTGTAGCCAACTTCTCATCTAATTCTGCCTTAATGTTAGCAATATCACATTTCTCTTGTTCTAACACCTTTTTAGCCAAGCCTTCATCTACAAGTTGTTGGGTTAAACATTCTTTTTCTTCTATTAAAGCATTTTTAGTTTCATTAAATTGTTCAATCATATGCTTGTTTTCAATAACAACTTGTTCCTTTTCTTCATCCACTAATTTCCTCATTCCTTTCTCTTCCAAAAGTTCTTGAACTAGAATTGCTTTCTCGTTTAGTAAAGAATTTCTTTCAGCCTCTAAAACGTGATAGGCAGTTTGGTCATCTAATGTCTTTTGAAGTAAAATGCGATTTTCTTCAACTAAATTTTTCTTTTCTGATTCAAGCGTATCACGAACTGCTTTTTCAGTAGCGTGCCCTTGCGCGTTTGTAGCACAGTCTTTTCTCAATTCACCTATTTCTTTGTTTAGCACAGCTATAGTGTCTATATATGTATTATTCTGCACAGTCAAATCTTCAATTAATTTCTCTTTCTCAAAAATGTCTTTATTTAGTGTATTTAATTTAGTTTTTAAGTCATTTATTAATTTCTCTTGACTAGTTATTTCTTCATTCTTAACTTGTTCCAGATTTTCCCATTTAATTTTATCTTCATCATAGTTATGTTTAATTATATCCATCTGTTGTTTAAGGTTACAAAGATCTTGTTCTAATTTCTCTAAAAGATTATTCTTTTCTTTCATACTCTCTTCATGGTTTATGTTATCTTCCTCTAAAGTATATTGTAACTGAATATTTTCCCGCTGCAGAACCTCTATTGCCTGCATCTGTATGTTCTTTTCATTCTTTAGTTTATTTTCTAACTCTGTCTTCGTGGATTCCAGATCAGAAAGCTTGGATGTCAACTCTTGAATGTCAGAATCCTTATTCAATATAACATCTTTATATTTATGTATTGTTTGTGATAAATTCAATTCTAATAAGTTAATTTCTGAAAAAGAAAATTGAAAATAACAAAAATAAGTTATAAGTAATGTTTTATATAATTTTTTTCTGTTCTTTATTCTAAGGCTTAGTGGAATATTTAGTTGTGTTTTAAAGTAATTTATCATACGTACCAGTATTCATTTGTGTCTTTTCTTTTTCCAATTCATTTACTTTGTCATTTAGACTTGACACTTCTGCTTTACTTTTAACAATTTCATCATTAAGTTGAGTGGATATATCATTTAGTGTAGCGCATTTATTAAGATATTCCTTCTCAAATACAGTTTTTTGCGAGATTTCTTCTTCGAGTTGATTAATTAGCAAAACTTTTTCATTTTCAATCATGGTTATTTTTTCTTGTGCAGCTTGAAGAGTTTTATTTAAGTTTTCTTTTTCCATGTTTAATCTTTGAATTGTCAATGCATCATTTTCGGCGCAACTGTGAGATTTAGATTTTACTTCCTTCAGTGATTTTTCCATCTCATTCAATTTTGCTGCTAATTTCGATGTTTCGGAATTAAAGTCTTTTTGTAACTCATCATACTTTATGGTCTTATTTTGAAGTTCATCTTGAAGAATTTGTATAGCTGAAACATAAAAATAATGTGAAAATATTCTATTAAATAAAAAGCATCTCAAATGTCTGAGTCTATACTCACCCTTATTATTTTCATCAACAATCCCAGATAATTTTTTTACTTCTTCTTCAAGTAAATTGATTGTAAATGATTTTTCTTTCATGCTTTCTATTAAGTTATTTTTCTCACTGGATATAGCTTTTAAATTTTCCTGCAACGCATCTCTCTCTTTTGTTATGATTTCAAGTTGGCATTCATGTAGTTTCTTCTTTTCTAAAATATGATCATTCATAGTTTTAATATCCTTCTCAGTTTGTTCTTTAATTGTAGCTAGTTCTTTTTCTATTCCTACAATTGTTTTATCTTTATCTGAAATCGCTTTTTCGTAGGTAGATATGTTCTTTTGTAAACCTAGTTTGTATTGAATTTCATCTTGTAATTGACTTTTTAATGTAAAAATAGTGGCTTGGGATTCATTCTTCAAATTTTCCAGGTCCTTCTGCAATATTTCAATCTTTTTGTCGCGACCTTTTATATCATTGAAAAGTCTTTCTTTGTTCTCTTCTAGAAGTTTCATCTCTTCTTTTGATTTAGTGTAACAATTTTTCATGTGATCCAATTCCTTTTTGAGAGTTGTATTTATATCTATTTGCTGTTTTAATTCCATTTGTACATCTAAAAGTTCTTCAGATTTTCGTTTCAATTCATTTTCAATCGCTGATTTTATAGCATTCAAGTTCACAATATCATTATTATGTTTATTAGACATCTCATCTTTTAAGTCCTTCTCTTTTTTTAATTGAATTTGAAGCTGGTCAATCCTTTCCCCATTGTCTTCTATTTTATTTTGTAGTTCACATAATTCATTACTTCTATTTAATACTTTTTCATTTAGTTTCATAATATGGTTGTCATAATCTTCTCTCATCTTACTTTTAGAAGCTTTCTCATTCTCTATATCAATTTGGAGATTCCTTATAACATTTTCCAATTTAGTTGTTTCATTGGATAGGCTTTGAAGAAGTGACATTTTTTCTTCTTGGAGTGTTTGAATTTCTTGCATCTTAGATTCAATGACTCTTTGAGAATTCTCATTTGTGTCTTTCAATTTTCGTTCCAGTTCATTGATTTCACTCTTAAATCTATCCAATTCATCATGTAGTTGTATTTTGATGTTATTTTTTTCTTCCGTTTCTTCATTGATCTTATGCTTCAAACTGATTATTTCCTTTTCCTTTACTGCTGTGGTATTAATAAATGTTTGCTTTTCGTCTTCATATTTTTTGTTTAAGTTATTTAATTGATCCTGAAAAATAAGTAGTAATGTTTCATTGAGTATGAGAGTTTATGATGCAAAATTCTTCAAGTAACTAACATTGAATATACAATTGATGAAATGTGCCCTGATTTATCTTCAAGTACATTGGTATGCTATCAAATTGAAAATTACTATATTATATTGACAATTAAAGCCACAGTAATAAATAGTAATACTGAAAAAGTATTAAATATAAACATATACCTGCAATTCTTGAATGTGTCCTTTTAAAACTACTATCTTGGCTCGTTCTTCACTTAGCTGCACTTCTATAACATTTGCACATGCTTCACTGCAAATAGCTAAAATAAATAATACACACATCAAGTGAAGCTTTGAAAATAAAATAATATAATATACATATATAATTATATAGTATATGTATACTATATTTTGTAAAAGAATACTTGGGTTGTGAAGCCATACTCTTGTCTGTTTGTCTATATAATTATGTCTGTTCCAAATTTTGCATGAATACACCGGATCAGCATGTAGGCTACCATCAGACAAGGAGGGGAGCAATGTGGGAAAAATAATAGTAAATTGGTATATTATATTTTACTTACATAAATTTTGTTGTGGTGAGTGTATACTAGCATCAAGGTCATCACATTCATATTGACTGGTATCAAGTCCGTTGAGGCGATTGTGCTGCCTCAACTCCGAAACTAATTCGCGCAGGGACTGCGTGTGGTGACGTTCTGTTTCTAACTCTTCAGCTAGTTGATTCGCCCTACTCGTTTCTTGTTGGCTTAGTGCGAGTAATTTATCATACTCACGTTTGGATTCCTCCAGCTGCAATGCATGTGTGTCATTAAAATTGTACATATGCTACTTGTTCTTATTTTAAAAATTAAAAAACTACCTACAACTAGAATAAATGTCAAAAAGAGTATGTAAGGTCAGCCCTACAGGAGCAACTCGAGCAGTTAACGGCTGAGCAACGTATACGGACTGCGCGAGCGGTCGGTCGTTGATTGCTGGAGCTATCGCTACAAGCCGCGTAGTTGACGGCTTGAAGCGGTCGCGACTGCTTGAGCAGTCATATGAAGGGCAGTGAATGAATGTCTATAGATCACCGCGCGGTCGCGGCTTCAAGCCGTCGGTCTCAACTGCTTGCAGCAGTCTGTATACAGCCGCTCTGATACATATATTATGTAGATATAAGTTTGTGTTCTGAACTATTATAGTTTTCCGTTGAGTTACCAGTCTCACATAAAAAAGGCAATATTATTATTTTGATTAAGTTTACTAATAAGTAAAGTGCAAATACCTTGCTTTTAAAGACATCCCTCTCATGTTGTGCATCATCAAGCTGTTCTTGCACATTAACAAGCCGTTCCTCGGCTTCTTCCAACTGTTTCAACAGTTTACTTGAATTATTAGCTGCAGGTTCGGAAGCTTTCGCCTCCTTATCTTCACCGCAGCATAGTGATATTTTAGCTTTAAGGTTTAATACTTCCAGTTTGTATTGTTCTTTATCTTTGACTGTAACAAATAAATCAATATTTCAGGACAATTCACACACGGCATGATCCCATACTAAGCTTTCGCTTGTGTTATGGAAACCAGATGGCTGATAAACATACATATGTATTATGTATGTATTTAATTTTTAAATAAATACTTATATAGATAAATAACACCCAGACACAGAGCAAACATCTATGTTCATCACACAAACATTTGCCCCGGGTGAGAATCGAAACCATGACATATATATTATGTATATTGGGGGCAATTCATATGTCATTGAATGCTGTATTCTTGAACTACCAATAGAAATTATTAACAAAACTCATATCATCCTAATAACTAAGTCAAGAGCATTAGGGCAGAAGTGTCAGCATTTACCTAGCTTTTCAAGCTTTAAGTTAGTCCTGCTAAGCTCATCTTGAAGATAGTTCCGATCGAATCGCTCTGCTTCCAGGGCAGCTTGTAATCGTCGAACTTCATTATGAAGTGAGCGCAAGGCTGGAGGTGTTTCCGATACTGTAAATGGTTCCAGACTGGTACGAACCACATCTTGCCCACAAGCATCTGTAATAAAAAACACACTAAGTATTAAGAAATATAATATAACAAATAATTGATTTGAACAGAATATTAAATACATCAATATTAACACATTCTATGGATAGTTTTTAATTGCATTAAACTTAACTTAAATTTAATAGTTTTTGAATGCATGAAAATTACCTTTAATGGCTGCCAAAACTTCCTCACATGTTATTCTAGAACATGACATCAAACATTTACTGAATTTCAATATGATCTCCTGATCGTCCACACCAAGATTCTTGCACATAGCATTTTTGATATCCACATCTTTAGAGTTCACACACACAAAATAGAGTAAAAGAGACGCAGCTATGTGCATCTCTGTCTCACTCTGCGGCTTGGATGTTCCATTTTCAAATTTAAAATCAGGATATTTCTCAAGAATAAATTCATGCACTGTGTGCGCCTCTAATAAAGATGATTTGGACTCGTCGAGATTAAAATTGTCTCTCAGATGAGATATTATGTCAATCAAAGTTTCTAAACTAACAGGCAACTCCTTTTTGTCTCCCTCATTAAAATAACAATTTATCTAAAATAAACAGTTATTATTGTAGTAATATATGTATTAGAATAGCACAGTCAATTCAAAAGACATCCTATAAACAAACTTATAATACTAATTATATAATTATTATATACTCAAAAGGTGAATTTAAAAAAATTGGTTACCTATATAAAACCAAACACACAGCTGGCGACAGATGTGCACCTGGCCTATTGTAACGGTTATAAAAAAAATACTGCCAAGTTTAACGTTTTGTTATAAAATACGAGTGCAAGATATTGTGGATTTGTATAAAACCAACAATCTTATCTTTAAAATTAATTAACAATAAATCAACACTTCAATATTGTTATGATTAACAGCTATCCTTACCCAGTTCGTTAAAATTTTCTTCCACTTCTCTAACATGTTTCCACACTATTCCGTCACTTAAAAGTATATTACCGCCGATTTTATAATAAAAATTGAAAGAAATAAATTTAACACGTAATTTCAAACAAGCAGTTATCCAATAATTTCGTTCATTGTTGTTTTGCCGTTGTAGTTTGAATTTGTTTTTTCGTTAGCGTTTTCAAACTTGTAAACCGTCTGTCAATGGAGTAAATTGTCAAAATTCAAAGTTGCCAGCAGAATATCTGATTACAATTGGATGCATGTTGGAAATTTATTTTTGTATTATCCTTTTGGCTTTTTAACTGAAATTAAAATTATTTTAAAATAAAATAAAACTTTACATACTGTCCCTGTAGTTGTCTCCTTCTCTATAGACTTTAAACGATACCATCATACAAATCAGGATTTTTGTAAAAGCCAGGAGAGAAAATAAATGTTAGATTCGATAGGTACTTTGTGGATTTAAAGATATTTGAGATAAGAAAATATGTTCTTGATGATCATAACCTGTGATCATATCTCTCTTTTTCTTCTATTTTCTGTTTGTCACTGACTAAAACAGCTGAGATTGACAGTCAATTTTGACAAACAAGATTACATTTTACAGCAGTGGTGTACTAAAATAATTTGTTATGCTTGCCTATTTTTTAATTAATTAATTAAATTACCTATGTGTACGTTTATATAAATGGAATTCGTCTTTTATGGATTCACATTCGTAAATTCCTTCTCTCCTGAAGCACAAGCAAGTAGGTATGTAAAGAAACTTAACACTGTACAAACACTTCACTTGAGCAATTTAAGTTTCTGATACAAAATATTATAAAATAACAATCAAAGTTAGTGATTACACTCGTAATAACTTATGACAAATGATTTAATTCTTAACATTTTTCTTTTTCCTTTTACTTTCTATCTTATTAACGCGAATACTATTGCAGTCTGTAAGCACTAGTCAAGGTAATAATTTAATTCAATTATAAACTTTTATTCCAGAATAAGATTATAATGTCACCAACACGAGCAGCTGGTTTAGTTATATATAAGCATTCAAATCAATTGATACAGTTTCTCCTTTTGCAAACATCATATGGTGAGCATCATTGGACACCCCCAAAAGGTAAGAACATGGGTAAGAAAAAACATACAATATGTTTAAATGCTGTTCTGTAAAGAAAAGCAGAATAAAATCCCTATTAATTGAATTTCAATTATTGATGTATGGATTAACAAAAAAAATACAGTTACATTTAAATAAGTGGAACTGGTAACTGTGTGAGTATTAATGAGCTGGTAAAGTTTTTAAAGTGAAACTTTTATTACATCGTCTCAAACTTTTTGGTCTGTGTAGCGCATGTCGCGTGACGCACGATACATGCGATAATTATTGTACAAATACGATAATTATTTTTAGTTAAATGTCTTTATTGTGAAAAAAAGTTTCACTTCCGTGGTTTCATAAAACTACATAACATTATTTTTTTTTTAATATTACATGACCTAGAATTATTCATAATGTGTAACAGTATACAATACTTTGTTCTAATAATTTCATTTTGTTAGTATATGATATCTATGGATTTTTCGACGAAATATAATAATATGATTATTATATTTAAAAACAATGCTATCCATATTTTATGTGTTCTTATTTTAAGGTCATGTAGACCCAGGAGAATCAGATTGGGAAACTGCTTTAAGAGAAACACAGGAAGAGGCTGGTTTTACTCAAAATGATCTAGAGGTAATAAAATATTTTGTTTAACCAACATATTATATATAATGTATGTGTGATAGTAGAAGACATGTAACTTGGCACTGTAAGCTATCATCACTTTAAAGTTGAAACTTGAAAGTAATTAAGTCGTCCCTTCCCTTCCCAATATTTAACTATAATATTCATACATAAAAACATGAAAAACTAGAAAATATTACTTCCTTTCCATTTGTCTTTTTGCCACAGAAATTAGTTATATAATCCTTTTAAAAAGGTATAAATTTCCATTCATCTTGAAACATTATAATTTTCATTTTTGATGCAGATTGACAAAAATACAAAGAAGATGCTCACATATGAAGTAAATGGAAAACCTAAAGAAGTAATATACTGGTTAGCAAAGCTGATAAATCCCGAGACACCTGTAAAACTCTCTGACGAGCATCAAGATTTTAAGTGGTTGCCATTACAGCAAGCGCAAGAATTGTCTGGATTTGATGACATGAAAGTTATGCTCGCAGAATTTTTTAATGTTGCTTCAAAAGATATTTAAAATTGTTTGAATAAATGTTATATTGTTTATTTATCGTGTTTAATTGTTTCGTGATCAATTTTATATACCTATCTAAATTCTAAACCACATTTACTATAAAAGGAAAGCTGGACCTTACTTTTTATTACATTATTTTCCCATGAAATCTACAATATAAAAATCAATCCCAAAATGTGTTGTGCTTCATATTGGTTGAAATGGTTGTTAAATCATCTCAATAGATGGCGCGCGGTGTGTCCCTTAAGACCTAAGAGCAATTAACCTATAGAGTTCTTATATTAAGACAGAACAAAATACATATTTTCTAATCTACTTACTCTTAGTCAATAACAGCATAAGCCAGATTGAGATAGCGATAGAGTATCTACACTGTCTTCAAACGTAGCGCGCCGGCAGTCAGTTTGTTTTCCAACCAGCTGGTGGGCTCAGTACGTCAAGTGTTTATAACGAAATATTTAGAAAATATAAAGTGTACAGTGTTTCTTTTTATTTGTCAGTGTGCTAAAATAACTATTGTATGTTTAGCAACCGGCTATCACTAGTCGAATGGGAGTTTTGGATAAAAACAATGTAAAAATATCTTTCCATCGGTAAGTGATTTTCAGCAAATTGATAAATATTTATGTTTTAAACCTATTTGAAGGTTTTATCAAGCGCTTTTTTGTAATTTTATGTTGTAACTGTAACATTTACCCACTTTATGGGGTTGTGGAATATAAAATAATGAAATAATTTTTAAAAAACGTCACAATAATATCACGTTTGGCATTTTGTTTACCACCGTAGTGTTGTAACACATCTAGCGTATATTATCGATTTATGACAAAAAATCTATTTCATATTAACGTTGATTTATTTATTTTGTTTCATAAATCAGATTTATATGTAGTTGTTGTTGCAAATAATAGATGTAAATTTTTTACCGCAGGAAAATAAAACATACCACGTGGTTGTTTTATTTGCCCTATGTGTTTTAGTTTTCGTTTGTTGTTTATTAATTTCTCTTTCAGATTATTAATAAATTCATTTTGTTTTAGATTTCCTCAGCTAAATAAAAAATGGGTATATAACGTGAGACATGAGTTGATTGGACGCCGCGGCCGCCACAATTTGCAATATTGTGTTCACTGCATTTCGAGCCTACGTGTTATCAAGATGGATACTCTAGAAGAATTGTGCAATCTTACGCTTACGTTTTTTTTTTGTTCCTGTAGATAATAAATACATTTGATTAAAGAGAGTGAATTTTTATTTTGAAATTTTTTACACATAAGTTACCTACTTTAAATGTGTAACTATGTGAAAATTAAACGGTTGATTAAAATAATGACAGTTCTCATAGATGAGAAACTACTATTGAAATACATACTTAATATACATGCGTTTTCAAAGAAAAACCCGCATAGTTCCCATTCCTGTTGGATTTACGGGATCAAAAGTAATTTTTCCAAATTTCATTGTAATCGGTTTAGTAGTATTCGCGTGAAAGAGTAACAAACATCCATCCTCACAAACTTTCGATTTATTAGTAGGATGTTAGGAAAATGTTTTCATTAAGACTGTCCTTTTATTAACTTGTTAAAATGCTGCATGATTCCTTCATGCTGACTGTGCCTTTCTCCTCACTCCTTTAACTTTATCATCATTTCCTTCTTTATTTTAAATTACATTTCAAGTTTTAAAATTTCTTTTATAATGTACTAACTTTCCGCCCGCGTTTTTAAAGAAAATCCTGCACAGTTCCCGTTCACGTGGGATTTCCGGGATAAAACCTAACCTATGTGTGTATGTACAAAATTTCATTGTAATCGGTTCCGCAGTGAAAGAGTAACATCCCTTCTCGCATAATTTGGCATTTATTATATACGTAGGATTAAACAAATAATGTATTCAACTGAAATTAATTATAAGTTTTGTTTTTTTATTATTTATTATTTCACGAAACCGTAAATGCAAAATACATTCACGATTTTATCGATTGAAGCACATCCCATCACTATCACCTTCTATCTATCTAAATACGTACCTATAGTAAAAATGGTGCCATGACTATGTTGAAACGTAGCTTGTTGTCTATAGCTGTCTCATTCTTTCATACGACGTTTTCTTTAGATAGAGAGAAACAAATATATGTAAATTGTATACGCTCGATACAAGTACTCTATAGGTTAATTGCTCTTAGCTTAAGACACATAAAACTGAAAGGATAGAATAAATTCGATTGCTCAGGCGGGTCACGAGTGGCTGAGTTGGTTAGGCATCCGCCCCGGAATGGCGCGAAGGATGCGGGTTCAAGTCCCGCCTCGTGATCGAATTTTTTCTATTCTTTATAAATTTATATTTATAAAGCATTTGAATGCCATAAAAACCAAAAAAATATAAATTCAAGAAAAGGTCGTGTTCCATCGTTACAATATTGTATTCACTGAAAAGTGCTTCATATTGGTTGAAATGGTTGTTAAATCATCTCAATAGATGGCGCGCGGTGTGTCCCTTAAGACACATAAAACATAGAATAAATTCGATTGCTCAGGCGGGTCACGAGTGGCTGAGTTGGTTAGGCATCCGCCCCGGAATGGCGCGAAGGATGCGGGTTCAAGTCCCGCCTCGTGATCGAATTTTTTCTATTCTTTATAAATTTATAAGCTTTCGACTGCTTTCGACATGCTTTGGAATTGTTTGTAATGTACATATTGTGTAAATGTTTCAGACCTACAAAGTACATTGTGCCTTGTGGTAATGTGGTAGTTTACATGGTATAATAGAAGCAGTTGTAGTACCAAAAAGTACATTACTGTGGTACATTATATATTCTGTGGGCGACTGTTAGGTTATTATCTGTTTCACTCTGTTGACAGCTGACGTTTGTCGCTTGTCAGTTGTCGCTCTGATTAGCGCCAAGTGTATGTGTGTGTTACGGATACGATTATTCAAATAAATAATCTTGAAATAATTATTTATTTTTAATTTTTATATTAAATTAGTTTTGCACCTACAAAATACATGCTATACTTTATAACCGTAAAACTATTTAAATGTTGGTTTTATTTATATTCTAACATTGAATTTATTCACGGGTAACGGAATGTGTTTAAACAATATTTCGAATAATACCTAGGTATCGATTTATATGAAAATAAATAGCAAGGATAATGGAGCAACCTGAAGAAATTCCTCCAAGTAAACCAAGTCCAAGTAAATCAAACAATTCTGATTCAGTGAAAAAAAATAAAATACGTGGGAAAAAAAGGAAACGGTAAGTTAATTATATTGCGATTTGCGATGCTGTATTAATAACATTGTTGTATTAATTGCTCGCCCAGGCTCGGATTAACCATTCACCTGATTTTTTTTTAAACAAACAGTTTAGTACTAACTGGTTGTGACAAATTCTAACTATAAATCATTAATATATAAATATAATTTTATAAAGCATAGAAAAAATTCAATCGCGAGGCGGGATTAGAATCTGCGTCTGTATTATATTATAAACCTTTATATTCAGTTTAGACGTTCTTGCGTTTTAAGTGGAGTATCAAGAGCAATCTAAGATTACAATTATTATGAAATTAATTTGTCAATTGTGTTATTACAGTGAAAGCAGCACAAGTACAGATGAAGATGATGTCTTGCCTGAAAACACACTTGAATTTGAAAATAATCTCCAAGCAACAGCCTTAAAAAACAATTTAGATGATCAAGTTGTTAAGAAAATACTGAAAGTAGGTATCATAAATCAATACTAATATTATAAAGCTGAATAGTTGGTTTGAACACACTAATCTCAGGAAATGCTGGTCTGATTTGAATAATTCTTTCGGCGTTAGATAGTCCATTTATAGAGGAAGGCTATAGGCTAAATATCGTCACTCTAAGACCAATAGGAGCAATGAGTAAAACCGCAGGGCATAGCTATATTGAAGCAGTTCATGTATAGTAATATTTATTATTGAAAGATGATTTATTGTTAGAAATAGTTGGTTTTTGTTTGTACATTAAGGGCTGATTTTTCAATCCTTAGTTAAAACTTATTCATCGAATATCATATTAACCCATTGACCACCGAGCGGCCTTATGAGACCACAACACAATAGATTTTCTATTGTGTCTGTGATTCCGGGGGGTGAGGGATTAAACAACCATTTTAAAAATGTGTTTTACACTTTTTGACAGTTTTTAGGTGACATCTGTATATGTATTATTGTGTAATACTTTATTGGACGGATAAGATTTATCCAAGGATTGAAAAATCGGCTCTAAAGCTCCTTATTATTCTAGATTGATGTATACAAAAGTTGCTTTTTAGCAGTAGAATTTTTTGTGATTCTTCTTTCACCGTTTTGTACCAGATCTTTTTTGTTTCACTCATATAAAATTAAGTAATGATAATTTTAATATTTTTTTTTTCAGAAAGTGGTAACAAATGATCATGTGCTGGCACTTGTTAAATTGCGTGAAGAGGAATTGGAGTCGACACTCACTCAGGAAAGTGTACAACCTAAGCTCACACGAGCTAAAGCCAAGTAAGTTTCTACAGGGCTTGTATAATAAAACAATATGTGTGTTTCTGCAACTTATTGAAACAAGAACCTAATATCAGTTATAATGGATAGACCACCTAGTTCATGAAGAGCAGCAAGTTACAGAGATTACTGAAAGCTTAGTTTATCACAAAATGTAATATAATAAGAAATATTTATACCATACTAGTGGTCCGCCCCGGCCTCGCCCATGGTACATGTTTACGTTTTCTCTCCAAAAGAACCAACATGCTTAAAGGAATACATACTTTAAAGAATATTATTAAAAAGAATTAACGAAATTAGTCCAGCAGTTCTCGAGTTTTGCGTTTACCAACACATTTAGAGATTCATTTTAATTATATTAGATATAAACTGCTTAATAATTATAAAAAAAATCTTTATTTTATACCAATTTTATTTGCAGAGAGTTAATGAAAGCATCACCACAATCAGCTCCATGGAACTTGGAATTGACACCAATAAAACATATTCCAGTGAAGACGAGGCCGGAAGTAAAGGCTTTAATAGCACAAGAACTGCCAGAGGACGAGGATGACGAAGAGTATAAGCCTACACTTGAAGATGTAGCGGTAAAATATAAAAAGTTTATTTAAAATATTAATTAATTATTTTATAAGATTGTTACAAGATAAATTTTAAATGATATCAAGGGTATTTTTCACTGCTTGCTGATAATTTCCTATGTTGTTTTAAAACGTTGAAATACAGCACAGTTATACATATTGCTTCATACCGTCGCAATTCTTATACTGACATCCATTTTAAGCAACAGATAATCTAGCAGAACAAATAAGGAACTTAGATTAAATATAGCTTTTAACTTCAACACTACTGCAACATGTCTTCAATTTTATTATTATAAAAAAGTACATCTATTTAGTTTATTATTTAATGAGAATTACTGAAACAACTTTCCAAGATATTTATATCAAAATTTTAAAGCAATTAATAAATTATAATTTTTAGAGTGATGATGACCATGCTACTAGTAGTGACATAGATTCGCAGCCAGCGACGCCGGCGACACCAAAAAGTGCAAATAAAACAAGTCCGAAAGTTGTCACGGATGGGCCGTTTAAAGTGCCGCAGGTAAAAAAAGAAATATATGTAATTCTTTGTGTTATCAGTGGCGGTACGTTCATACAAGCCGAAAAGCCCGGCTTGCCTAAGCAATTCGCTACGAAACAGGAAAATACCCAAATTCACTTTTGAATATTCGCGCGCAACGAGCAATTCAAAATTTGCTCCGAAATTCAATGAAAACTCACCTAAACAAACAATGTCGAATTCGAAACAAAATTTTTAATTTTCTTCCTTCTTGCTATCTAAATAAGGTCGTACTTTGTATAAACAGTGCGGTGTCCTTCTTGAGTGACATATAGTTTTCTCGCTTGCACTCGTGGGCTTTTACCGGGCTTTGTGCTTATCTCTTCTAACGTATGAAATTTCGTTGAAGTAGCTATATACCTATCTATAGAATTCTATAGCAATTTATATGGCCAACAAAGCCGGGCTTTAACAGTGTGAAGATAGTTACGATTGCGCGTCGCGCGAACGAACGTCGTGAATATTATTGTTAGTATAGTTTAGCGCGTGATTATACCGGTGTAATTTAGGTTAAGTTTTTCGAATTTTGTGATAAAATAAGTGTCGCGACACAGATTGTATTGTAAATTGTGATGGTTTGCTTTGTGCTCAGCAGGGAAAGGTAAATCATTAAACTTTACTGTAAAACAACAATAAATTTCTTCAACAAAACCAACTCCCGAAGTGTGCAGTAAGTCACATAAACCAAATTTTAATTGTAATGTTTACGAATTAATCGATTTCATGAATGAGAATTGGTTAGAAGAAGCCTTCTGATGAAACTTGCACATATTTTGGTACTTACGATTCTTGCTAGTAGTTCTTCCACGGAGCGTGCTTTCTCAGCGTTAAATCGAATTCATAGGTAAATAGGTAATTACGTATTTAAGAAATAACCAAGGCCAAGAACGCCTTCGGCCTTTCTGAATTAACAATGACTGTCATTGAGAAATAGCTGTTAATTGAATTAAAACAATCACCTAAGTACCTACTTCTATTCCGATGTTATAAAATATTTCCTTCAGGAAGATCGGCGTTTTGAATTAGAATATAAATGATCTGTACAATTTTATAATATAATGTCATACAGTTTTATATAATTTATAGATATAGATTTTAATATGATTGTAATGGTAAACGTTTGACTCAACTGTTTGCGGGCGCGCGTAAATATTTAGAAGATTTGATTCGGTATGCTCACATTTTTTATAAGTTTTATAACGAACATAATTACCTACTTAGTAACACAGTGTATACCTAATTGAAGAAAAGGGTACCCAGCAAACACTTAAAAATTTGGGCTTGCCCAGTCCTTACACCCTAGGCACGCCACTGTGTGTTATAGCAAAAAGATAGTCAAATTTAATTCCTTGCAAGTTAAAGCTAGATCACTCCTTTTATTCTCTTTTTCGTGAACATAGTCTAGTAGTTATGGCATAATATCCATTTTTAATATGTATTATGTATATCTGTTACCGGAAATGTATGTAATCCGTCATTGTATACAATTCCTAGAAATTGTATATAATTCCTAAAATCGCACGGAAATGTGCGATTTAAATTATTTTATACACATTTCCTAGGAAATCTATACATTTCCTAAATAGCTATCGGAAATGTAAAACATTTAAGATATTGATATGTCGCAGGCAAATTGTATATAATCTGGCCGTTTACAAACGGTCGGCATTTTGTAGTAACTATGCCGATAATTCGTAATCAGAAATTTTTGGTTTGGATAAGGGTGTGGGTTAAGTTAGGTTCGTGTTTTTTAAAACTACACAGAAATAGGAGCCCCACGAAGTGGGGCTCCGTCGGTTCGCGACCGTCTTTTTGTAGAATTTTGGAAAAAGACGAATTTTCGGCATATTAAAACAGCTAGCCGTAATGTAATACGGCGAATTATACAATCTGACTGCGCCAAATATACGCGAGGACAGCGGGACGAGGGGACTGATTACTTGCCAAATGAAAATTTGATTTTATAAGAATAATTAATATAAGTTGATTTTGTGATATTTACGTTAAAAGTTAGATAGTTGATTTTTAAAATGTTTATTACTAAGATAATAATATGAACATAATATTATTATTACAATTTTACGGTATGACTGTTACCCGATTGTATCAATTAGAGCTATAATAGAAAAAATAACAACGTGTTTTTATTACAGAAAGCATTTACATTTCCTAATACGATATTGGAATTGTATACAATTCCTAGGAAGATTATACATTTCCTAGGATATCCATGCGTTAAATAGTTTTTTAAACAATATTTTATACATTTCCTAAATGGTATCGGAATTGTACACATTTCCTAGGAATTGTATACAATTCCTTGATTTCATACATTTCCGGTAACATATCTATATAAATGCGCGGGCAGTATGCTAGTGTATTTATATTATATATCTATATAAATACACTAGCATACTGCCCGCGGCTTCGCCCGCTTTGTCTAAAACCGAATAAATTATATACTAAAACCTTCCTCTTGAATCACTCTATCTATTACAAAAAACCGCATCAAAATCCATTGTGTAGTTTTAAAGATTAAAGCATACATAGAGACAGAGAAAGCGACTTTGTTTTATACTCTGTAGAGATGTACAGTTATTTTAATATCTACACATAATCAATTCTCATATAAAACAATATTACCATATTCAACAGGAAACAGTATCACAAGTGCGAAAGCAATTAGATTTAGAAGAGGAAGCGACAATAGCGCTCAGAACTAGGTCCAAATTGAGCCTTTCGGAGACTCCAATAGAACACATAGAGAGTTCATTCGTTCCACCTGACGATATACCTTTACCAGATGTGGATTATCTGTGGACTGACTTCTTGGAAAGTTGTCTGAACCCCATTCCTAGTACAAGGAATGAAGATGATGACGAGGCTGACCCGGAGTATAATGTGGCTGCTGATCCAGATGCTGGTAAGTTTGGAGATAGGAGTTGTGTTTGATGAACAGTATATGCAGTATTACTGTTAACTGAGGTCTCTCATGTTTTGGTGAATGATGTAGGAAGTTACCATAAGAAAGAAAAAAAAAGACGTTAGGCACTCGGGGACTGCCGCGGTAAAGCTATTGCATGCTATGCCTTCAAGCCATACCTCCGCCCGTCGGAGTGGGGAGCGTAAGGTTTTTTCGTTACGGAATTTCTCGATTCGGTCCCGCGCTCAAGGCCCGCGATAGAAGCTATGCAATAGCTTAAAAATAAGTGCATAAGAGGGAGAGGAAAGGTCTAAAGAAAATTTAATGTAGAAGTATTTATAAGGGTTGATAAGACATTATTGATTAAAGCACAAAAAAATTATGTATCATAAATGTATTATGAATTTAAAAACACTGTTATACTGATTATTTCCCTATCAGAAAAATATCACACCTGAAAACTAGAATCGAAATGTGTGAAGTCCCATATCCCCGTAGTGGGGTAAGGGGCAGATGCATTATGCATACATCTGTTTCACTGATCGATTTTTCTTTAAGGACAAGTAGGTGATCAGCCTTCTGTGTCCTACCAGACCGAGACATTTATTTTCTTTGTCTCCACCGGGAATCGAACCCAGGACCCCTCGGTTCTACGCTCACGCGTCAACCACTGTACCAAGGAGGCGGTCAGAATTGAAATGTGCACTACTATAATTTTTTTTTTCAGGTGAGGAAGATGAAGAAACCCTTGAAAACAGCCTTATAAAAATATCTAAAAAGGAATTAAATGATTTAGTCACAGAACTATTTAATGTGATGCCAGAACCGGAACTAACACCACTGTTAAATGTTGTTTTTGGTAATGAAAAAGAGGTAATTATAATATTATGTATGATGTTTAATCTATACTAATATTATAAAGCTGAAGAGTTTGTTTGTTTGAACGCGCTAATCTCGGGAACAACTGATTTGATTTGAAAAATTCTTTCGGTGTTAGATAGCCCATTTATCGAGGAAGGCTAGAGGCCATATATCATATATATCATCACGCTGAGACCAACAGGAGCAGAGCAATGCGGGTGAAACCGCAGGGAACAGCTCGTATTTTATATATTATTATTAATTATTAATACATATATAAAATACTACTATATACTAAGTTCTTGGGAATCATCCATACAAATTAGAAAAAAAATATTTATTCTTGGATTAATTTGGATTATTTTCCATTTTTTCTAACAGCAAGATTTATAAATTTATGTATAGGTAAACAATTCGCAATGGGAGGGGAAGCAAGAGCCAAAATCAGATGACGAAACTCCTTGTTCATCAGCGTCTCTCATAACGTTTGAGAGAAATGACAATGTTAGATTATCAATTGGGAAAATTGAACCTGTAGAAAATAATGAAGAACCTGCAAGTCAAACTGTGTAAGTTAATATCTTATTCTATTTTAGCTGAACAGATCCCTAAAATAAAAACGTAAAACTAAACCAATAGAGCGGTACTTGGACTTAAATGTATAATTAATTACGAATAATTCTCGAAAAGAGTACTTGGCGCATTTAAAATGCATTATCACATAAAATGTATAAATGAAATTTATCTTCGTTTATACATTTTACATGACAGCAGTGAATCGGACGTCTGTAAAGCTAGAAAGGTCAAGTCAGCAGAAACACTCGTTTTATATCTCAAAATTTAGTGCTCATTTAGTGCTAATTTAGTGCTGAAAACAGATATTTGGTGCTGTGATAGGGAGACTGAAAATGAGAACACTGCTAACTTTTCATTAAGCTAGCAGTGTACCATTCGTGACCGCGCTGTGATACAGTTGGAGCCAGAGGTAAATCAGCTAATAATTTAGTGCTCAATTAGTGCTGCCTGTACAAGCAAACAGATTTTTCAAAAAAACTTTTTTTTAAGTTTTTAAGTATAACATTTTTCATTTTTTTAACTGCTGATATAACGATACGAGCAATCATAGAGCTGAAAGATGACTTTAAAATCGGCATTGGTGAAATTGAAAAGAGTTACTAATTAGTGCTAAATTAATGCTACCGATGAACCCAGAAAAATTTTTAGGAAAATAGCTAGAAAAATCGAAGATTTTCAATAATCGAAAAGTTGATGAATCGAAATGAGCACTAAATTTTGAGATATAAAACGAGTGATTCTGCCGACTTGACCTTTCTAGCTTTACAGACGTGTGAATCGGCAATAGAAAAAAAAAACAAATTTTGCCTTTTCACCTCATGATCGTACTTTTTCTATACTGTATTTTTTTATATTGCTATTTTATAAAACTGAAACATAGAAGTAAATCTAAAATTGCAGTACAGAAGAAATGCCTCCAACAGAAGAGAAGCAAGAAGAAACGGAGACGTTGGAACCACCGCCCGTACTACATTCAATTCTCAACCCGTCGCCGGAGACATTGCACGTTGAGATCGATGGTGATGATATTGTGAGTATTATTTTATTTTTCTGGAATATGGGAATTGTTATAAAAAAGAAGAGAAAAAAGAAAGGTTGTTTTATCTCCATAAGAACCACCTTCATACTTCGGTCGTCAGCCGTTCTTAAGTTTCAAACTCAAACAAACTCAAAAAATTATTTATTCAATTCGACTTCTTCGAGAAGCACTTTTGAAACGTCATATTTTTACATATTTTTAACATTTACCACCGATTCGGAAAGCAGTACCTATCGAGAAGAACCAGCAAGAAACTCCATAGTTGCTCTTTTTAATCATTTCACTATTAGTTTAGCGCTTAGCAACACGTTTAGCAATTCTTTTTTATTATAAATAGATAATTGAGTGATTTTTTTCGGAAAAAAAGCCTTTTCAAAAGGCTTTCAAGGTTGCTTTTAGACACGTAAGAGAAATATGGACGGAGTTTTTTTTATATTTTTTTATTATATGATAGGGAAGCGCTTGACCACGATCTCGCCTGGTGGTAAGCTGAGATGTGGCCTAAGATGGAGCGCGCTTCCCTAGAAGGTACCCGTTCACTCTTCTCTTGGAGTTCTAAATTTCCATTAGTTAACAGTTCACAGTAATTATTGCATATTATATTCTTACCTTACATTAAGTGATATTTACTTGCAGGTAACACCACAACAGATATTATTACTCCAGCAACAGTTACGAATGCACATACAGATATGCACTTCTAACTTCCTGCAGTTATTTGTGCACCCGACGCATTGGTCGTACGCGCCCAAGTATAAAGAGTATTTGGTATGTAAAAGTTTCCAAAATAACAATAGTTAAATATCACCGAAATCAAATCCTATACCACCACGTTGCGCAGAACATAGGTACATATTATGTGGTGTGTCGGTCGGTCAAACAGTAGAAATTAAATCTGGGCTTCATTTAAATTTAATGATATTATCCTCGGTCAGAATAATAATTCCACAGGAATTTAATAAAGTGAGGCCGGGCCACATTCCACGTTTATAAAGAAATATTTTTTTTTTTTCAATAAATGTTTGCTACTCTTTAAATTTTAAGCTTTTGCATAGCTACTATCGCGGCCCTTGAGCGCGGGGACCGAATCTAGAAATTCCGTAACGAAAAAACCTCACGCTCCCCACTCCGACGGGCGGAGGTGTGGCTTGAAGGCATAGCATGCAATAGCTTTACCGCGGCAGTCCCCGAGTGCCACACGTCTTTTGTTTTTCTTTTTTCAATAAATGCTTGTTACTCTTTACATTTTTTGTTTCAAGTTTTGTGACAAGATTTGTGATATATAGATTTATATATAAGTACTATAGATAATACTATACTATAGAGTAAAAAGTAAAACTAGAAAATATTCCATAATGCATACAAATACGCGCTAAGATGCTAAGAACGCGAATTGTAATCTCGCCTCACAAATGGCATGTTTTGAAGTGAAACTTTTAAGCGCGTTGAGACTTGAGAGTAATATTTCACGACGATTATTGCGACGATTTGGTATTTTTGAATCTTGGCAAAGAAGTTTCGCTTCTGACACGTGTGCTTGGCACACACGTTCTTTTTTATCAGATAAAAGTACATTTTCCATTTGTTTAAATATATTTTTATAACAGGAATCACTAAACAACATGGTGATATCGAACGCCGAATCGGTAGCCAATGTGTGCAACCTGAAACCAGCGCTCGACTTAATTAACAGCTGGGAAACTTCAGTATCGCAAGATACGCCTGAAAATGCTAAAATGGTTGAGTGAGTGTGATGTGCTATTTCTTGATTTAATATTTAATTTACAAACCTAACCTAACCCTATAAGATATTTTTTTCCAAATCATACATTTTTGTGATGTATGGGTGGTTGCTAGAAGCTGCAAAGAGTATTTGCATACCAGTATGCTTTATATTCATGACTAGCTTCCGCCCGCGACTCCGTCCGCGCGGAAAAATTAAGAAAAGTTAAGATTTATTTTTTTCTACGTATTTTTCCGGGATAAAAAGTATCCTATTTTATGCCCAGGATAATAAAGTATAATTATACCAAGTTTCATCGAAATCGAACTGTTAGTTTTCACGTGATGCCTGAACATACAGACAGACAGACAGACAGACAGACAGACAGACAAAAATTTTTTTAATCACATATTTGGGTTTGGTATCGATCCAGTAACACCCCCTGCTATTTATTTTTTCAATATTTTCAATGTACAGAATTGACCCTTCTACAGATTTATTATATTATGTATAGATTTAAAAACCTCTCAATAATATTAATATGATGTTAAATTATTATTTTCCCTTTCGCTCAAGTAATAGAGTATTTTGATAATAATTGAATTATTTTTTCTTTGCTAGATATAGTTAGCATATTTAATTTTATAATTGTATTTATTTATTGCAGGTTTTTGCGGGCTGAGGAGGAAAGATAGTGAGTATTTTATAATGTTTATACAATAATAGTAGTCAATAGTCATAAATATAGTAATGAGAATTGTTTAAAGCTACTTTTTTAAGCTTTTAGCTAATTTAAATACATATAATATAAAATTTAATTGCCATCATTTATTTAATGTAATATGATGAAAATTAAATTTTATAATGTCTGGGTGTGCTTGTATATTAAGCAGTTTTTTGCTCGACCAAAGAATCATTACCAAGTTCAATCAATAGCCAAGTCACGTAACATCGCGTCATGTGACAATACTTCGCGTCACGCCACATTATGTCACATGACACATCATACTATATTTCAGGCTACTTTTTACTGCGATTATACTATATTCACAGTCGCTTTTTCTATTCTAATAGGTCATCAAAAATGTCCGAGTGGCGTGGTATAACATCAACATTCATTCAAATTATTTCGTGGCAGTAGAGTTCAAAGTTTATCGCATACACTTATTAGAAAACTGTGCCCAAAAGATCGTGTTGGCAGAGTTTTGTTTCGGACATTTTTTCGCTTCACGTGATTGTAAGTTGTTTACGGTTTTTTAATGTTAGTAATTTATATGTTTTTATTCTGTGTACAGTCGGCGGCGTTCACTCGCGCACAGCTCATACATCGGTGAATTCCCGGACCTGATGAAGAGTGTTGTAGCGAACAGCCCGGTGTTCCTGTACCCGCACCTGCTGCCGGCCGCGCCCTTCCGCCCCGACGTGCTGCGGCGCAGGAACAACTACCTGCCGTCGGAGGAGCAGTGAGTGTGTTGTGTGTTGTGTGTGAACAGCCCCTGTTCCTGTACCCGCACCTGCTGCCGGCCGCGCCCTTCCGCCCCGACGTGCTGCGGCGCAGGAACAACTACCTGCCGTCGGAGGAGCAGTGAGTGTGTTGTGTGTTGTGTGTGAACAGCCCCTGTTCCTGTACCCGCACCTGCTGCCGGCCGCGCCCTTCCGCCCCGACGTGCTGCGGCGCAGGAACAACTACCTGCCGTCGGAGGAGCAGTGAGTGTGTTGTGTGTTGTGTGTGAACAGCCCCTGTTCCTGTACCCGCACCTGCTGCCGGCCGCGCCCTTCCGCCCCGACGTGCTGCGGCGCAGGAACAACTACCTGCCGTCGGAGGAGCAGTGAGTGTGTTGTGTGTTGTGTGTGAACAGCCCCTGTTCCTGTACCCGCACCTGCTGCCGGCCGCGCCCTTCCGCCCCGACGTGCTGCGGCGCAGGAACAACTACCTGCCGTCGGAGGAGCAGTGAGTGTGTTGTGTGTTGTGTGTGAACAGCCCCTGTTCCTGTACCCGCACCTGCTGCTTTTTTATGAACAGAATCAATTTTTTTACATAAAATCGATAGCTGCCAAAAAACAAATAGTCCGAGATGCAGAAAAAATTGTGAAGATCGTTTTACAGTTATTAGACCCGTCAAACGTTTTTATGTATATCAAATAAACTAAATAAACTTTCATGTATTCGCTAAAATACGGCGGTTTATATATTTAAAAAAAAAAATTAAAGTATATTTGGAAATTTAAAAATAACTTTTATTTTTATGCACATGATGATTTGACACATGATTTCCCAAAAAAGACATTATTTACAAAAAAAAATCTCATTTGCAGGCTAATAGTGATCGGTTTGGACCAATTCTGGACGTACGTAGAGGACAACCCGGAGATATACAAACCTCCGCGTGGCAACCCACGGCACCGCTGGGGTCTCACGGCCACTATAGAACTGATCTGCAAGTACATGTTCCCCTGGGTCACTATGAAGACGTTATCGGGGCATATACAGTCGATGAGGAAGGTGGGCGATAAGAATCATCCGATTAAGGTACTTAAAGTACAGTCGTTAACTACTGGTATTTATTTTATTTAGGAATCTTAACAGCCAGATGGACAATTTAAAAGTTTACTGTCTTACCACAAAAAACTTTAGCCAGGGTTTAACTTTAAGCGCAGGTTCTCTTTCATCTGGTTTTGGTCGTATTTCCAAAGGCAACTATTAAAGTGACAGATCCCTGGTTTAAAGTTAGACTGTGTTTAAATTGTTTTGTGGTAAGACCTTTATAGTATCAAAAAAAGTGAATTTGGAATTCGTTTCAGAGATTCTTTGCAAACCGGTTCGTGGATACGACGAAGCACAAACTGATCCCGTTCAACCCGGAGCTGACGCTGTACCAGCAGCCCGAGAACGAGATGCCGATGGTCTGGGTTCGATACCTGGCCAAGAGCAGCAAGCGGTTCCGGGTGAGTTTGTTGTATGTACATAGCGAACTTAACGTTTTTGCAAAAAAATGAAAAAAAAAAAATGTTACATTTTTTTTCTCTTTTCTGACGTACCTATGTATCCTATTGTTGTGTCCAAATAACAGATACTATTTTTTTGTAAGTAAGTAATTAAACTATTTTTTTTTCAGACGTTCTTATATAAAAAGAAACCAAAAAAATTTAAAAATCCAGAAGGCATTGAAATAAACACTGGTACTACAGTGGAAAGTGCACCCAAACGGCCGCTGCCTATAGAATTTGTTAAAACTTTTCCACAAAAACCAATAAACATTGCGCCAATGAAACCGAACCCACCGGATAAAGTTGATGTTCACATACAAAATGAAGAAAGTGAGACCCCTCAAATGTACCAAGTTATTAATATCGATGCAGGGACATTACTTGTGCCAATAAAATTAAATCCTAACAGTGATGTTACGAACCTTAACCCACAAAATAGTAAAGCGAATACGGATAGCATACACATAAAACCAAAACCCGATCATTGTATCTGTTGTGTTTTATTGAGAAAAATATGTAAATACAGACAAAAACGCATCACAGAGTACATAAAAAAGTTCGACGCAAAAGTCATTTGTCCGTGTAAAAGTTTGAAACATCCAAAAATTTCGAATAAACTGAAATTGCTGTTGAGAACGTATAAATCGTCGTCTTTACGAATATTCGATGATTTGAGAGAGAAAATCTGGTTGACCAAGAAAAAAAACAATAATAATCATATGGTAGAGAATAATTCGGATTTAAGTAAAATGGCGGAATCCAATAAGGATTTTGCCAAGGATTTGGGTGAGTTAAGTAAATATTATTGCTGCTATCTTATTATAAAATTAATTTTGGGAGCGAACTGCGAAGGTATTCATTGTTAGTCTTTCACAGAGAGGAATGAAAAATTCATATACTCATAGTTATATTTTGTTATTAAAAACTAATACAAAAAAGAAAATATTTTTTTACTGTAATAGAGATAATAAATAGTGCAATAATTTCCCAATGTTACTAGTACATAATTATTAAAAAAAATTCAATCGTAGAGCACACTTTTTTGCACACTCATGTGCTTTTCTTTATGAGTTAGCAAAAAAATTTGCTGTCGATACTTTTAACTTTAATAAAAAAAGGTTAAATTAAAATTAACTTAGTATTATATTAAATTAATTTAATATTTGAAAGAAAGAAAATAAATTTATTGCCAAAAACACATTATATACAAAATTTATCTAAATTAAAATTAAATGTATCTTTTCATTTATGTTATTAGTTGCATTTCTCACGAAATAATAATGTATTCGTTTCAGCTTTCGTTACAATGTTCAAAGCGCGACTTTGCTTGCGTCAGAATAAAGTTCGCAACCAGCAAATAAAGCGTAGTTTGTTCAGAATATTGAGTCAATTTAAAGAACATACCGATGATCCTATGAAACTAATGGACGATATTTATAACGCGTGTGATGTTGACTTGGCGGATATGTATAAGGAGTTTCTGGGATTCTTAACAGCGGAACAAGCGGATAAAATCGACAAATTAAAAGACTACTTCGTACATAACTGTATGGAAGATTTGATAAAGAAGACCGAGGTGAGATTTAGCTTTAACAAAAATCGATCAATGAAGATTTTTCAAATAAACTTACTTGTACTTTTTTATGAAGCCTTTTTGTAAGCGTTACCTGTATGTCTGTATGCATGACAGATTTAATTCAAACATTGTACATGCATCAAGAATTGGTAACGATACAATCCTACTAATATTATAAATGCGAAAGTTTGTGAGGATGTGTGTGTGTGTGTTTGTTACTCTTTCACGCAAATACTACTGACCGATTACACTGAAATTTAGCACACATATAGAGGGTAACTTGGATTAACACATAGGATAGGTTTCATCCCGGAAATCCCACGAGAACGGGAACTATGCGGGTTTTTCTTTAAAAACGCAGGCAAAGCCGCGGGTGGAAAGCTAGTAATTTAATAAGTTTGTCTTATTTTAGCGTGATATTTAGTTTTTCTAAACCAGTTATTATTATTTGGTTCAGCATAAAAATATATATTTATAACCTACCTCAATACCCCCCAATAATTATACTTCATTTACTCATACATTTTTACAGGAAATAGTGACAGATAGGAGCAAAAAGCTAAAAATATTGGAATACTTGTTGAAGCTCTCGAACAACAACGCGACAGTGTCGTGTGTCACGTGTAGCGACCTGTTGGACAGGATGCGGGATTATCCCGAACTAGCTAGATATTGCTTTTCCTTGTTTCCACATAGACGGAAAGCGTGAGTAAATACTTTCGGGACAATTTTCACACACGACACGATCTGATCCTATACTAAGCTTTGGATCTCTTTGAATCTTGCCAAAGAAGTTTCACTTCTAACACATGCTCCGTATCGAAAGGGAAAATGGGTCCTTATTACTGAGACTTTCTGTTTAATATGAACAAAGATTTATTGCTCTATCGTTTGCGTTTAAAACAGAGCTACGCCCTTTTAAAGTCGTTAGATATTTCATAAAACGGCAATTTTGTAGAATGTAATTTTTTTCAATTTTCATTAACTTACTAGGATTGGATTCATGTGAAACTATATTGTAGTAACTATGTGTAATAATAACTTTCAAATCCTAAAATAAATTGTATTAATTGTATTTTTTTTAGACTTATTGAAATGGAGCATGACGGTTGCAATGAGAATCATCCAATACCGACACAAACTCCCATAGTAGTTAATACAGCTACCAATATTAAAACAGTAGATAGTCAAAGGCCAATAGATATAGAATTCATTGATGCAAGTAATAATGTTGATAGCTCACAGGCGAAAGTAACGAATAGCATTGAAAATGACAAAACACATATTTTTGAAGATCCAAATACACAATCACAAGCAAATGTAAATATAAATAATAACACAGATAAAGAAATTGATGAAAATAGTAATAAAAATGAAACATGCACACAAATTAATGGAGATATTAATATGGAAGACACACAAACGCAAGAAATGAACAAAGATGAGTGTGTAACACAAATCGAAGATATGGAATTAGATAAAAAGGAAAATGATATAAATGTAAATAATACAATTGCGAAATTAAATGGAGATGATACAGGGAAAAATATTGATGATGATGAAATGGAACAAGATGGCGCATTGAGTATATGCGAAGAATCCAACACTGGTTCTGACTGTATTATAATAAGGTAAACTATGATAGACTATATCAAGATTATTGTTTTACTACTATACTACTAGACTACATCAAGATTGTTCTTTTCTTACGAAATTAAATATATATCATAATTATATTAAAATATACACGAAAACATTATATGAAAAAGTTACATTTTCACTTGTTTCTCTATGGTTTATTTTTTTTTTTTATATTCAACACTTGCTTTACAAATTCATAAAGTATTTCTTCTTTCTGTTACTAAAATGTCTTTCATATTTTTTTATTTTAGTGATGAAGAGAGCAACGATAAATCAAATTTAAAACCGAAAGAAATTTCTGAATCCAAAAGCTTCACGGAATTTATTGCCTCTATTAAAAAAGTAAGTTAAAAATATTATTTAATAATCAATATCAAATTGATATAATTTTTTCTCAAAATATTTTTGTTCCTAAATTGCAAAATTTATTCCTAAATTTAATCTCCTTTTTAAAATTTCATACAGAAAATACTGATCAAATCTCAGTTTAACACATTTTGTGTTTGTTTAATAACTGACTGAATTAATAATAATTAAATGCTTAAAATTATTTTAAACCAGGAGCAGATGGAGCTAACTACAATAAAATCAGAAGTCGATGATGATGAGCAAGATGAACAAAGCAGGCTTTACTTTGTACCTGATGATGATTTGTGTAAGGAAGAACCTATCGAGTGGAAACGGGATGAAGATAAAATAATTCTCGAAGTACTTAAACAGCATCTGTCCCCAGAAGAGAGGAAAGACAAAACAATCTTTGAAATTATTGAAGAGAAAGCTATCCCACAAATGATCTCTGAGAGCCTTTCTCATAAATCATTAAATGATGTTAGGGATAGAATATTTTATTTATTACAAATACTTCTTATGAATGAATTAAATGAATAAATTGTTTACTGGTTTCAAGCTTATTTTTATTTTGCTTAACCTCTTCCGTCCACCCATCTGAAAACTATTTTTAAGCAATATTTTTGCTTGCCTATCTAGAAGTGTTCATGGCCTTTCTTATTTTAATAATTTCATCGCCTCACGTATAATTTATTTCATTAAAAATGATGTCATCTGGTAATCAGATGGGTGAAGGTCGACCTTACACGATCTCCTGTACACTGTAGTACAGGAGATCGTGTAAGGTCGAGAGTAGTAAGTGCATAGAATATTATAGGTAAGTAGTTAGTAACGAAACTTGTTTAATGAATACCTAATATATCTTCGGTTTGTTTTTTTAGTCTGTGCAATTTCTGACGTGATCTTGGTGTTGACCAAGGTGTTGACATGACTAATGACACATGACATTTGTTGATTTGTATATGTTTAATGTTTATTAACGCGGCTGTCGTATTTTGAAATTCGCCGTTGTTTTAGTAATAATTATCATTAGTTTAGACAATAAAATAAGTAAATATCGTATAAGAAACCTATTGAAATCCACTCATTCACTTGGTATAAACAGAATTAACTGTTATCCAGCTATGGCTCGTTACAGCAATGAGAACAAGGAAGAAAATATTGATCCGGCGTCCATTTCATCAAATGTTAAGAATAATATAAAACAAGTACATATAAATACACTATGGTAAATCTTTGGATATTTATTAAATATTTCAATTCACCACTTTAATCTTTTTATAGGAAATTATTAAAGAGCTTCTTCATGGATCATTCCAAGACAATAAAACAAAACTCGGTAACGATGCATTAACACTTGTAGTTGAAGTGGCGAAGTGTCTCGTTACGGAAACTTGCTTGAGGGCTTCCAGCCAAGCGCTTAAGGAGAGCTGCGACAGAGTCGACATTGAACACGTTGAAAAGTGTCTACCGCAATTGGTTCGTAAGAAAAATTAAAACAGATTTTAAATTTTAATATACGTTTTCTTCTCATTTTGCATTGGGGGCTTTTGAAGTCTCGTCAAAAAAATAAGTTGTGATATACTTTATTCTTTATATAATGGACTGTGTGATACACACATCGTATTAATATTAAAAAATAATAATAGTGAGATTTCTCATAATTTACTAACTATCCTTATTTTTCTCGTAGATGTTAGATTTTCCATGAGCTTTTTCTTCACATCTTGACCCGTAGTGTTAATTTGAAGATTGGAATGCTACACACCTGACTACACACTTACACAGTCAGCTAATGTAAGATGTGATTTTGTACCTGTTTTATTTTTAAAAATATATTTTGTAATGTATGGAATTATTTTTTTATGATAATATGATAAAAATTAGATAATAAGCAATAAAATATTCTGAATTCAAAAGGTTTTTAATTTTCCTTTTATACTCTGAGGACAGCTTAAAATGAAACAACAAAACATTTTCTACAAAACTTTATTATACAAATATGTTTCCCTAATAATAACAGACTGTACATTAAACTACACACAAACTTAAGATACTTGTATAAAATATAACATTTTGACAAGTTCTTCCAACATTGTATTACCATGGGCATGGTAGAAAACAGGACCATGCATAGACATTTTCCATTTTCAACTACATTATTTAGATAATTTTACATGATGCTCCATAAAATGTCAATGGTGATTTGAATAAAATGAAAACAGAACTTTAATAAGCTAAATAATATATGCAATAGACCAGCATTATGTTCACCATTTTAAAATTTTGTGAACAATTGCAGTTTACAGAATATATTCAATCATCAACAATATGCATAAGAGACCCAGTGAAAAAATATATATTCCAATAGTAAATTAAGTGAATTTCTATATTTATTGTCTACAATCTACAGCTTTATAATACAGCCAAGTGTTACATGAATCACTAATTGTGACAATAAGGTAATTCAATTATATTTACTGTTATAAAAATAAATTTATAGGCGGATGAAAGATCATAATGCCCAAAACCATAGTAAAAAGAGAACAAGTAAGTTATCTTTATAATTAACAAAGGTACATCTCGCAGTTTCTATATATACGCGGAGCGCTTGGTCACGCCTCCCGCTCATGTACGAACGCAAGCTTGACGCACGCACACAGGCCGCTCGGTTCCTTCTCATGAGGGCTGCGCCATTGCTGTGATCAGTCGATTTTTGTTTTTACAATTTTTTAAAACTAGATTTCCGCCCGCGACTTCGCCCGCGTTTGCAAAGGAAAACCCGCATAGTTCCCGTTCCAGTGGGATTTCCGGGATAAACACTATCCTATGTGTTAATCCAAGTTACCCTCTATATGTGTGCTAAATTTCATTGTAATCGGTTCAGTAGTTTTTACGTAAAAGAGTCAAACATCCATACATACATACAAACTTTCGCTTTTATAATATTAGTAGGATATCAACGTGACAAGTGAAAGCCTTGCGGGTTTAGGTACCGTGCGCTCCTAAACGCCGGGAGTCGGCCTACTTGTTCTTTTTATACTATGCCAAAACTGCAATACTACTCTGGATTTGGGGTTATAGTTTAAAATTTTAAAGGGAACTATTTAGATCATATACATTGAATACTGCTATTTTTCTGTAACAATTTCTACCAAGTTATTGTTTCAGCATACACTTGGAACAGGATTTATTTAGTCTTTTCTATAAAAATAATTATTGTAGTTTAATTTAACATTAGGAATCATTTAAATATCGATGCTCATGCTAAATAATAATTTCTGTAACCTAAGAATAAATAAAAAGCAACTCAATATTTGTGCTGTAATATGAAATAATAAATGTGCAAACAATTAATTAAATCTTTACAAGCTATACTAAAGCATGTTAAGAGCAAGAACTGAAGGCACCTTGGAATAAAAATATTTTTAACAGTTTTCACTGTAACATTTTAGTTACAGGAATGAGAATTTAGAGCCACATTGAAACCCGTCTAATGACGTATCAAGAGGATAGATAGATAAAACTCCATCAATTATGTATTATAAAACGGCAATGGCTGCTCATAACCCGCACGCATACACGAGTCAGGCAATTACCTGACCAAGGTATTACCTCTCTGGAGCGTGTATCTATAGCTTTCAAAAGATCTTAGTTATGCAATTGTATACCTAGTCAGTAAAAGTAAGCAGAACATCTATCTCAATAATTTGAGGATAAAATGAAAAACTTTAAAACTTATGTTTCATTTTTTCATTAATTGAATAAGTATTACATTTGGGCCTGATTTTATGATGGTATGTATTTCTTTTTTCAACGTAGATCAAAAAAGATTTAATTTCGTGAAATCTACAAAAGATAATTTTTTTTTTATATTAGTATCAATAGGACTGCAACAAGATAATGCAATGAGTTTTTGCCCTTAATTATGTATAAGTAACAAAAACATCGAACACTTAACATTAAGTATAAAAGTAAAAATAGTATATTTAGTATTACAACATACCATACAGTAATAGTATTAATATAAGAAGGTCGCAATTATTTTTACTACAATTAGAGCGGCCGTACACGAACGGCTCGAGCGGTCGGTCGTTGACTGCTCGAGCTGTCGGTACAAACCGGCTGTACACAGTCCTTGTACGGCAGTGAATGAATGTCTATAGTTCACCGCGCGGCTTCAAGCCGTCGATCTCAACTGTTTGAAGCGGTCCGTGTACGGCCGCGATTAGATCGCACTTTTCACATCTCTGCAGGCACTGGAGCTAACTTCTACACAAATATCGGGCCAAACTACATATGTATTCAACTGGAATTATTGCGTTATCTTTATATTATAAATATCATATAGTAACATTCAATAATCGTGATATCCATTCCTCTCAGACAATGTTTAAAATTTCAATATACAGTTCAATATATTCTCGAGACATCCAAATTTCAAGTACCCGGCGATTGATATTGCTAGTCTACACAAAACTGAGAAGTTCAACAACGTTTTATATATATAGACCCCTGTCTATCATAATACATAACAAATGCAAACGTTTCAGTCTCACGAAAAACAATATAAATTGACGAGTACTATACAAGCACATTTATATTACAACAATCTAAGGGAATTGGGCCGCAGTTAAATCACAGCCCTGGGTGCACTTATGAATGCATAATTACCTCAATCAATGAGGATTTATACAAATCAGCAGAGTAGAGCACAAATGAGCAAATAACATTGGAGTTAAATGCATATTTCTAGAAATGAACCTCAAGCATTTCCCATTAATTACTGGTATCTAATCATACCAATCTGTTCCCTAATAGGACTCGTCATTCAACTCATTGCCTCTACTCTGTCGAGACACAGTCGAAGGATAATTTAGTTCAATATAAAAAAAGCACCAAAATTTAGAAGAAGTCCATTTCATCATTACACATAACCTCCAAGTAGTCTCCATCTTCATATTCTTGTAGTGGTCTCGTTCTATCGGGGAGGGGGGATTGTGGTCGCGCGGGGGAGGGGAGGTGCTCCTGTTCGGGCGAGTGCTCGTCAGTGTCGCTCGAGCACTCGCGGGCGTCGGTCGCAGGTGAGGGTGGCGGGTTAGAACCGTGCTCCGTTTGCACTGTCGCTTCACCTCGAGATAATAGTGATGGCAGTTCGGAGTCTGAAAAAGAATAACATTTGAAAATATTGTGGATAAAATTATTTTGTGACATTAGTTATATTGAGTATGAATAAAAACAATATTATGATAGTCTGTAATAAATATATTTAAAAAAACTTAGATTCAGGTTCTACTCTATACATAAATATGTATGTAATGCAAAAAATAAACTATCTTTTACATTAATTTTATTTCTTGTTTGTTCTCTTTTTTTTCCTATATATTTATCTGCGATCAGTCATAGACTATGTATACTACTATGAATATTTGGGTTAGGTATGTTGTGGCGGTTAATAATGTAGCCCAAAATCAATATCAGGTCTTTTCAGGTAACACAAAATAATTCAGAATTTATATGTTTAATTTTTTGTAGTTTATAAATTACCTGTAAGACTTTGTTTCAACTGTTCCATGACCTTTTGGCGACTCTTAACGCGGCCCTTCTTAATTTTTCGCGCCGTTTCCTTACGATCCTCATTGAATATCTTGTTCACCATGGCTTGTGATACTTCATCATCTCTCTTCAAAAGGAAGAAGTATACACCACCAGACGTCCTGCGACGGGTACCATTCTGTAATGCAATAATTTTTATGTTATGAAAAAGTTTAGTAAACTTTATATATAAATTGAGGTTTATCATAAAAAATAAATTGAAGACAATGCATAAAACATTGACATTACAGTACTCCAAAATTAATAATGCGCATGCAAATCTTCGCTAATTGTCGTATTTCCAAAATGTATTTCATTTGCCTAAGCAAATTTTACTAAATTATGCATGAAGAAAATGCATTTAACCACTCTATATACATATTGTCTTCGGAAGCTCTGGGAATATGACAGTTACCAAACTGTGATGAAGAATTCTATGCGCATTATCACTTTTGGAGTACTGTAATTAAAATACATAGTATCAAATGCTATTCAAAGTAAAAAAAAACTATACAGCAGACAAAAATACCAAAGTCAAAGGCTTTTTATTAATACTTAGATTTTATAAAAATATTGTAATAAATATTATATGATAAATCCACTCGCCATAACAAGCATTCCACCATCTGCTTCTACTGTTTGTGTTTCTTTATAAATTTCAATCGCCTTACTTGCTCCCAGCACCTCCACAATCCTTGCTGTAGAAAATATAAAGGGTCTATTAATTGGATGAATTTTTTAAATCGTTTTCAAACCAAATCTAATTGAAATTTTTTCAAATTTTTTCAAAGAGAATCACATTTTATTTGTTACTATTTGTGTGTGCAACAATAAACAGGTCCTGTATTTTATCAATCTTAAAAAAAAGATTGAAACTAAACAGGAAACTGACTAATGACTATCGTAAATTGTTGAAGCAGGAGCACAATAAACTAAATCACACAAATACTAATATATCTAATAAAAATAAAATATTTACCAATTAGATCCTTCTTCTCCTCAGCAAGTTTTTCAGCTATTTCACTGGCAATACTTTCCAAAGGATCATCAGCTGTAAAAACTAGATCTGGCAGTAATCTTGGATTCTGTTTCTCTTCAGGAACTTGGTGGCTGTTCACCCGCTTCCCTAACCTTAACTTCACATTGGATCTGTCCGAGAATGTCCTCTTATTGTGACTCTTATTGGCGTGATGGTTTTCATGATTACTACTAAAAACTTTTTTAGAAATATAGTTATCGTCTAATCTATACTTAATGGTATAATCATAAGACTCAACGCCGTATCTGCTTTTCTTTGATACATCACATGTAACCATGTCTTCAGTTAATAGGTCTTCCTGGAAATTATATTAAAATTAAAGCTTGCAACAAAAACATAAGGAAAAGTCCATATTTTATTAGATTCAATACGAAATTAACAACTTTTGAAGTGCAAACAATAATTATTTAGTAAACAAAACATAATTTAGATTTTTACAAGACAAGTGCATTATTCTCACTTTTGGCAAAAATATTTAAAATGAGTTGGGTTTAATACCTGCAAAGCTTGGCACCATATATTGTATTTGTTATTGCGCCCTGATTGGGCTTGTGGCTGTGGGCGTCGTGGTCTCAATTTAGTGCGTTTCGCCCGACGCCTCGGTTCATCGTCCGACTCAGAGCCCGACGATTCGAGCGAAGCCTCATCGCTTTGCTCGTCCTGAATCTGCATATTTACTAAAGAAGGCGGGTTGAACACTTCTGGACGCTCCAAAGGAATATAAGTGCCTTCTTCCACATCTGAATCCTCCAACTGAAAACACAAATAGATGATGCTTTACGCTATTTACGCACTAAGCCCTCTCGAGTTATCAATTCTAGATATTAGTAAAACGATGTAAATTAACCACAGTACCTAGTAGTAAGTAAATATATCGAAAAACCTTCTCATTATTAGAGATATATTTGAATTAAAATCAACAATCTAATTATTTTTATTGCACAAAAAGTAATGAAAAAATGTTTAACCTCGCCATCTTCTAGTTCTTGGGCTACTTCAACGTCCAATTCTCCTTCTGTAGTTGACATCATTATCAATAAATGTTCTCCAGTTATAGTAGTAAAAGCACATGAAAGTAATTTATTAGTAAAACTTCAAGAAAGCGATTACAAAGACGAATCTTTGTAATCGCTTTTCGCTAGTCGCTAATTTTGACATATGTCATAATGTCACTCTAAACAATAGACAAAATATACCACAGATAAATATAAAACAATAAAAACCCACGGATCCAGACGCTTAAATATGATAACAGATAATAAAGTACACATTAACAGATAAATAAAATAAATTTATTTTAAGGAGTGTTTCTTTTTGCTATGACTGTTTTTTATAAAGAAACAATAGATTCATGATCACGATTGACCAATATTCAGCGTTTATTTTTCCAATTATCGCTATCATATAGCGTCTTTTTATATTAAAATGTTCGGTACAATGATCACCGAACACAATACCGAACACTTTACTAATTTTATAATTTATTGGGTACGAATGTTCAAACTTTCTTGGAGCTAAAATAATTAATGATCGTATCTAAATATTCTTATGTTCTTACTTAATATTCTTATTATTTTCACATTCGTGTTCGCTATTCGCCTCGTGATCGATGATAATATTAGACGCAATATTCACAAAGCATATGTGTATGTGACTGTTTGACTTGTATTGATTACGTTTGATCTTGCTGACACATTCAACTCAACGATATATTCAAACTCAAACTCAAACATTTATATTACGAAGTACGAACACTAGCTTCCGCCCGCGACTCCGTCCGCGCGGAAAAATTAAGATTTATTTTTTTCTACGCTTTTTTCCGGGATAAAAAGTATCCTATTTTATGCCCAGGATAATAAGGTATAATTATACCAAGTTTCATCGAAATCGAACCGTTAGTTTTCGCGTGATGCCTGAACATAGAGACAGACAAACAGACAGACAGACAGACAAAATTTTTTTTAATCACATAGGTATTTGGGTTTGGTATCGATCCAGTAACACCTCCTGCTATTTATTTTTTCAATATTTTCAATGTACAGAATTGACCCTTCTACTGATTTATTATATGTATATAGATAGATTTGCATACGAGTGTGGACGAGAACAATTATTAACAAATACGTCTTCCCTTTGATTACGTCTGAAAAACCTAAGGAAAAACCAGTTAAGACGTCGCTAACACGAATGGTCGACGAATTATAAGGCAGATGCGTAGTCGTTAGTCGCCTGACGCCTCGCTAATTGCCTCTCGCTATTCACACGAAAGTGTAATTGCACCATATTATGCAGTCTTGTATATGATTTTATTATTATATCTTACTAGATTTCCACACGTGGTTTCGCCCGCGCCGCGTTTCCAAAGAAACCCGCATAGTTTCCGTTCCTGTGGTATTTCCGGAATAAAAAGCCATGTCTTATTCGGGGTCTCAGAACAGTAAGAACATATTCGGGGTCATCTATCTACATACCAAGATAGGTACCAAGTTTCATTGTAATCGGTTGAGTTGTTTTTACGTGAAAGAATAACAAATATCCATCCTCGCAAACTTTCGAATTTATTATCTAGTTAGTATGATATAAGTAATCTGATATAATATTATATAAGTGTTCAAAAGCCATTGAAAATTAAAATCGAAAGAGTATTTTTGAAACTCTAGTTTATAGTTTATACGCACAGAATAAATATTACTCTATAGGTACGTCCATTCTGACTTCTACAATTTGATGGTTTCCTTACAAACAAAGATTTTTAATTCATTTCGGTACTTTTCTGAGGGTGAAACCAATAATTACTATCACATAACATAACTTAGATTGAAGCTGAATTGGAAATATATAAAATATTTATGTAAGTGGATTTTAAATAATTTTTCTATCACTTACAGCATTTTAGTTAAACACATACGAACAGTAGCGCAACTCCCTATATATCGTTCTAGTAACGGCTCACTCACATTTCATCAACAAACGCATCAAAAAACACACAGCACGTTTTACTGTGCTTATAGGTAGTATAATAGCTCACAAACTAATAAATAAGTACCTAGAAAACTTGCTATAACATTTATATACTATATACCTATACTCAATGATATTATATATAGAAACAAGAGGTAGATACGTTATCAACGCACCAAAACGTAAACCGTGAATTGGTCCTAATTGGGACCAGTGGAATCAGTCAGATTGTGACTTGTGACAGCGAACGCACATGCTGTTATAAACGTTAAAATTATCAATAATGCCTTCTTGTGTGTTCAGAAAGTGCACAAATTACGATAGTAAAATAAAGAAAGATAGAGGAATATCATATCACAGGTAAATGTATTAAAATATTATAATTTTAGAGCAAAAATAACAATTTGCAATTATTAATGAATGACACTTGCTTGACACTTGTATTGAAATAATGAAAGGGATAAAACATTGCTTCAATCACTAGTGTGACAAAGCTAGCGCACACTGTGTTCAAAGATTATTATGTAGATACGATTATTGAAAATAGAACGGTTATTTTATTAATTTCGATTTGGGTAAATACTTGATTACTTATTTTTATATTTAAATCCACACAGTGCATGTAATTAACAAATATATCTATTTATTATATGTATACATTGAAATCGTGATGGCAAAAATGTTTGTTTGCAAAAATGATGTTGAATATACGTATACATTAAAGAAAAGATTATCGCTACTGACGAAAAATGCTATTTGCTTTTCTGTAAATAGCTATTGAACATAAATTTTATTTGTGTCTTAGATAAAAAAGGCTTATACTTCATCCTTTCTTTTATTTCATACTTTTTTTCATCTAGGCACCACTATTATTATATCCTACAAGTTGGAGTGATGACCTGGTACGGGTTCCGGGAACTGCCTTGAAACGAATAGCATAAGATCGGTCCGTATGTAGTTCTTTAAGGAGGACTATGCTCAGCAGTGGGTGCTCATCGGGTGAAATGATGATGACCGAAAACGAACACCACAGCTAGTAATAAATGCTTAATACAGTTATATCTCCAAAAAAGTTTTTTTCATTTTAATACAACTTCATAATAATAATTAAATAGTAAATGAAAGTGTCACATTTGTTTACGTGTGCAGGAAACGTAACATCTATAACATTGAACCTTCTGTGTCGTTAGTCTATGCCAATTGCCATGGCAACTATTTGTTTATTTATATTTAATTGGTGAATTCTTATGACTTTTGCTTACACCTGCGCGGAAGTGACAAACTATCTTTGTCTTTTTTGTTTATATCATTTTATTAAGAGCCATCTCTCTTATACAGTCTGTCAATGTAATAAATTAAGTAAAATGAAACTTGTATTTGTGTGTGCCTGACACTGCATAGGAAGCATTTTTTTTGGATATATTGTGAGTATATAATGTATCTATACATAAAATATCATTGCCTATACTACCATACGGTCTATACGATTGCATGCCTGGCGATTGGCGAACAATGTTAATACTTTTGCGCAATACTTTTGAAATAGAAAACATCAAATATACGTGTTGGAGTAATTAATACATGAATTTGAATTTTATAATGCTGTTTGTTTTTCACATAGTTCATATTATTTAGAATGAGGGCAACAGAGGCCCGTTACCACGAAAATACTGGCCTCCGTTCCCCGCACAGTTATCTACCAATACGGCGGTGATGATATAGTAAAATAACTTGTATTTCTTCTTCTATCTCTATATCTTCTACCGGTTCTAATCTTATCCATCTATCTATTCATCGTTAGTAAATCAAACGATTTTAAACGGTCTTTTATTAATTGGCACCATTTTCAGGGCAGCATTCGAAGCTGTGAGTAAAACTTCATTACGACCACATAATCGCGAATCAATTATAGATGTTCGTTTTACCCGTCTACCCAGCGAAGCACCACCAGACGACGATTACGATCCCAGAGAACACAGAGTACCAAAATCACCTATAAAGCACGTAAATTTTCGAAACAGTAGTCGGTTTTATATTTCACTTACCTAACTTCAATTTATGATCTCTGTTCCCATGAGATTGAGATGTTCCACGCACTAAAAAAATATTTGTTGGAAAGTTCAGTTCGATCGAAATTTTCGACTAGGACTCGAGAAAACTATAAGTGCTTATCACTCGAATAAAGAACAACAGCAGCATCTTTCCATGACTTAGCCTACTAATGATATTAATTATTAAACTACATAGTTTGTTTTATTCAGACCATGGATGGCTTATTTCAACCTTATGCGAACAACATGGGGTGCTGGGGTTTTGGGTCTACCATTGGCCGTCAGCCAAGCTGGCATAATACTTGGCCCCATCATGAGCTCATCTTTGGGAATTCTTATTATACACATGCACTTGACTTTGGTAAGTTTTTAAATATATTCAGACAAAAATAACAGTAAATTCGAAAAGTCCATGTTGATACAATTTTTTTCAGCTTCGCTGTTTAAATGAAATCAGCCGTCGATTAAAAATCCCATATATTTCATACAGATATGGTTTTCGAATAGCTCTCTTGCACGGCCCTTGGATTTGCCATGGCATTGGTCGTCGTGGACCGTGAGTGATCTATATTGACAATTTTACTAAATTATTAAAAATATAATTCTTAAATTGTTCCACAGTTCAGGAAATTATGAAACATGTTGTTTACAGAATGATAATAGCAGTGTTTATGTTACTTAGCCAATTAGGAATTTGTACAGTGTTCGTGATATTCACGACGGATAGTTTGAGGGATGTGAGTAAAGATACATTTATGTACGTGTTAGGTATTTATGTAGATGTACCATAAGCTGTACCTATTTTGATTTTAGACGCAATATAATAGACAACGATGCATACGACTTCCTATAACGATATAAAACCAGCGCCATACAGTAGAAAATTTTTGGTTCCTCTTATAATTTTGTGCAAATAATTTTTCATATAGGTACATTTTTTTACACTCTTCTTATTTTCCCTTTTTTATGTATTCAATCTTAATTTATTAATGTTCTCAGATAATGGATTGGCCAAACTCAAAACCCGCAATATTAGCTCTACTAATACCGTATTTACTCCTCGAATATTTTATGAAGACGTTGTCGGTCGTCAGCTATATATCTATGTATGGTAAAATTTTATTATATTACATTAGCTATAATATAATATGTATATGATTCATAAAGCGAATTTTACGTTATTGTGAAATCTAATTGAGCGGCGAGCGCTAACAAAAATTATGAGCTGAAAATTGATTTTAAATATTGAAATTGATTGAAAAAATTCTAATAATATGACAATAAAATAATAATGTTAGCTTGGGCGTTACACCGAAGTAGGAAAATCTGACTTTTAAGAAAAATTTACAATAGAGAAGTTAGAAACTGCTTACCTACTTGGCTACTTCGCTCTAGCTGGACTCTACATCGATCGAGTTACACGAACATTAGGTACCTATATTAATTATTAATTACCACTTAGCTGCTCCATGCGGTTTCTTCCCCGTGGCTCCACTCCTGTTGCCCGTAGCGTGATGAAATACAGCCTATAACCTTCTTCAATAAATGGGCTATCTACCACCCAAAGAATTTTTCAAATCGGACCAGTAGATCCCGAGATTAGTGCGTTCAAACAAACAAACTCTTCAGCTTTATGATATTAGTATAGATTAAACACGTGCATTGTGCATATTTCAGGCAATTATCTGAACATGGCTGGTCTAGTGTTGATAATCTACCACATCTTCTTGGCACCCCATGGACATTACGTTTTAGCATCAACGGATCCGTTGGCGCTGTTTTTTGTCATCGGAACGTGTTTATTCAATTTATCTGCCGTTGCTGTGGTAAGCTTTACAGTTTATTCATTGTTTCTTTCAAAAAATACTTCCGAAATACTTGAATACCCGTCGAAAAAATAGCGACGTTGGTAGGTGAGTGAGATTGGTGAGATGGTAAGATATAAAACAATTTCAAAATTTTAACCTGATACTGCTCGTTTAAATTAATAGTGTTAATGTCACCTTTAAAACATGATACATAATTCTATTTATAGGTATTATCCCTGGATAAAGCTCTGAAGGACCCAAGGGTTCTAACAAAACCGTACGGTATGGTTACTATAGGCATGCTGTTGCCAACGATATTTACAACTGTGTTCGGGGTGTTGGGATACTGGTCGTTTGGCACTATGGAGGAGAATGTGCTACGATCTCTGCCGTTTGACGATTAGTATGGGATTGATACGTTCTGCGTTATTTATCATTGTTTTGAATTTGGTTTGACTTTAAATTATTTTAAAATACACTATACCTATGACATAATACAGTTTGTTAGCGTTAAGCCATACTTTAAAAAATAATTTGCCCATCTAAAGGCTCTGATTAATTTCAGTTCAGCAATAGCGGCAATAGGACTGTACATGGTGGCAGTTGCATTTGCGTATCCCATTCAATGCTACCCAGCGACACAGATGATTGTCGAGGTGGTAAAGAACTGGCATCCTTCGGAGGAACCTTCAGAAGAAACATTGAAAACTATTGAGACTACTGCGAGACCATGCTTCGTCTTAATGTCGTGTGAGCACAAAATAATACACAATATAAAAATAAAACATCAAATATTGTTTATTTGTGACATAAATCCAGGTAGTAGCTAGAAATTATGCGTATTAAGCGGGGCGCATCATTTCGAACAGGCCTCAGCCGGTAGTGTCAGTACACAGGCGTTCACGCACACATGCGTACGTTTTTGGTTTGGGAATAAGAATTTGCGATTTACACGAAATCTATTGATTGGACTAATAAAATAACACAGTATTATCTTCGTATGTTGCTTGTAGAATTATTTGCCGAAAAAACAGAATGATTGCATGTAGTTTAGTCAAAATATTTTTTTAGAGTGATTTTGTGATTTTTTTCTATCGAGTAAAATTAGTTGTATTGTGTTTTCAACACACTATCTAGCTAGTATATCTCCTAAAGAATATCATATATTTATCTGAGATTTTTTATTGCAGTTAATCAAATACTTTAAAGCATTATAATTTAGCACCAAACTCGTGTTTAGCTCTACTAGTCACCTTAATACGCATAATTTCCACTATTTCCAAATGCCAGTGTGAAAGCTTTCACAGGAACGATCACATTTTGACTTTATTGATGAAATTTATAGCGATTAGCGATATAGTACTAAGTACCTAAGTACCTACTTGTCTGCTGTTAATTTACATTAGCTACGATTATTGAGCATAATCATATTATGTTATATTCCTTCTTCCTGCTATATTTTCTATTTTTTTCAGTTTTCGTTTGCTATATGATTCCAATCCAAGGGGCGTTTGTTGCGTTTGTTGGGAACCTCTGCACTACAATGCTGGCGATTGTTTTTCCCGCGCTTATGGAGCTTTGTCTCTTTTATCCAGACCAATATGGAAAACACAAAGTGTATCTAATTAAAGACCTTATCATAGTAACTTTCGGATGCATTTCGTTTGTATGCGGTGTCATTTTGTGCAGTTATCTTATTTATGTGAGAGTGCTATCATTGCACGCGATTAATAATCCTGAATTTTATTAAACTATTTTCTTTGCTCTTTGTATTATTATAGTCCTTTTCACGTAGGATGATTCCTGTGACACTTCGTCGTGTTCCGAATTACGTATTTTATGTTTAAAACGCCAAAATAATTTTAGTGCATAGTATTTTTATTTTATGGCGGCATTAATACCAAAAATATAAAAATGAAACATCTTAAGCTTATAAATCAAAAACAGTATTGTTTAGTTTATTATAATGAAAAATAAAATAAAATAACACAAAAATATAATACCTACGCAATTCGTGTACATGAAATGGATCGTTGAAAAATCATAGAGTTGGAAAACATATAATCGGCGCCCATCTTGTGATCGTTTGTCAATCGAGTCAATCGTCTGTACGAGTGCGTCAGCCTTGTATACAAGTTGCATTTTTATATTGATATTTTACGTGGTATTCTGTTATTGTTACTAATTGTTATTGTTGACTTTTTTTGCTGTTGTTTGCTAAGTTTCCTTAGTTAATTGTTGGCGAAATGCCGAAAAAACTAATTTTGGTACTTTATTCAAATCGATTTCATTTCCATATAAAATATTATCGATTATCGGAAACAATTGATACGATTTCAATAAAGACATCTCTACACGTGTCAAAAATCGATGTGTCACAGAAATCATCTTAGGTGGAAAGGACTATAGTTAAAATAAATGTCTATTGGGTAAAATATTGTCTTCTTTTTTAACACTATCCTGGACCTCGTTAAGATTCAATATTTCCAGGTACTGAATATGTTCATAAAATTACCTACGGAGTACGAATAAAATTGCGCTACCTATTCTTGTAGATTAGAAGGTATTACAGTAAATAGGGTACATATTAGAAGTTCAAAGAATATAAAGTTATTAACTACCTAGTACCTATGTTTTTTTTTTTTTCACCGATAGTTGATTATACAACTCTAGTCTAATTGAGTAAACTGTCATCATCATCCTAAAAAATCCTTCATTCATCAGAATTGAGTTTAAACAAAATATGAATATTCGTCGAGGTCGACTATTCTCCTGGAATCTTTACCAGAGACTTTACAAACATAACATTGACACTGGTTTTTGTCATAACATCCAAACGTCTTAAAATGAAGCATATTGCGAAACTTTTATCTACAAGAAGTGAAAACAAAATTGTTAAAGTGAATATCTGTTATATTTCATGAAAATTAACTATAAAGAATTATATTTAGTTTTATTGTAATAAATTAATTCCTCTATAGTGTATGGTACGATAAGGATACGATATGGAAATCCCAAACAAAAAATTGCTTCTACTCTTTCTTATAACATTTCAATTTGCTGGATTTTCTGCGTGAGTTCCATGATTTCGGCGTATAGCTAGTATTATTATTATCAATCCACCAATTAATTTGTTTCATTTCAGAGATAAGTTACCGCTTTGGACTTGGGATTGCATTAACGATAGATGTGTACCATCGAAAGCAACTCTGTCAGGAAAACTACAGACCCTAATAACATGTAACATGCTATGTGGCTCCATGATGCTCTGGCCGCAGCCAACTGGCCGTGTTAGCTTATCCGCAACAGCTGTGCCTGTCCGTGCTGATTTATTTCACCTCCAAATAATATCGTTTCCATCCAGATCAGTACGGGAACACGTACGTGAAGCTTTTGAAATATTTAGAGATGTTTTACGTAGATTGGAAAATCAAACACGCGCATACGAGGATTGGAGAGCCGTTTCTGTCAGAGTCGCCATCAATGAAAGCGGCTCTTTAGATCCGAGGCTTCGTCTTAATACAGATGAAAGTTATCGATTTAAATTACGACCGAAAAATGGTACAAAGAGATCTCTTATAATAGACATTTTTTCCAATTCATTTTGCGGTACACGTCATGCCTTTGAAACAATATCGCAGCTTATCTGGTTAGATAAGTATGCAGGATCGCTTGTTATGTTAGAAGCGGCCAGTGTTGATGATGCGCCACGTTTCAAATATCGAGGACTGATGTTGGATACCGCTCGTAATTTCTTTCCACTAAATGACGTTATAAGGACTATTGATGGAATGGCCGCTAATAAGTTAAACACGTTTCACTGGCATGTAACTGACTCTCAATCATTTCCACTACAGTTGGAAAGTATTCCACATTTAGCCGAGTACGGAAGTTATGGCCCCGGAGCAGTATATACCAGTGACGACGTACGAACTGTATCACGTCATGCAAGACTTCGAGGAATACGTGTTTTATTGGAGGTAGATCTACCAGCTCATGTGGGAAATGCTTGGGTTTGGAGCTTACACAAACGTGTCAATAACATGATCCACTGTTTGGACTCACATCCTTGGTATGAATATTGTAATGAACCTCCTTGCGGACAATTAAACCCGCGTAGTGTTGAAGTTTATGAAATTATAGAGCGTTTGTATGCTGAAATCACTCAACTTACGGGAACAGATGATATCTTTCATATGGGTAACGACGATGTCTCACAACGCTGTTGGGTTGAACAGTTTAACACTTCCGATCCAATTGATCTGTGGTTGATATTTACTCAAAACGCATTACATCGTTTAGAATCAGCGATGGGAAAGTTACCAGATTTAATTATCTTCTGGGCAAGTGAAATGAGCAAACGTATTAAACTTGATTTGAAAGATTATGTGCATAAAATAGGATTGCAGGCTCGCGATGTAACATGGACGCAAAAATATGTTAGCGGAATACGAACTGTGATATCCCACGAAGATGCTTGGGATTTAAATAGTGGCTACGGTTCTTGGTATGAAGAAACTGGGGGTACAATATACAACTCATGGCAAAGAGTATACGAACATAGACCTTGGAGTAGAAAATCTATTAAATGTTTAGAGGGAGGCGAAGCAACCATATGGACATCAACTTTAAGTGCTTGCGCGCTTGATCCAAGAATTTGGCCACGAGCAGCTGCTCTGGCTGAAAGGCTATGGTCAGATCGAGCTGAAGGTGCGACTCGACCAGTATATGCCCGGTTAGACATCCATCGTTCACGGCTTAAGTCACGTGGGATACAAGTTTCGCCTTTGTGGTCGACTTGGTGCACACATAACCCATATACATGCTAACCAAAAAACATGTATAGAATGACGGTTTATTTAGGTATTAAATAAAAAGTCATTATCATCATTAAAAATAAAAATTATTATTTATTTATTTATTCATCCTTTTCAGGGCAATTTTGCTAATTCATCTAGGTATGTTTTTATTAGATCACGACGGTTTGGCCAATGTTCATTACGAGCGAAAGTATGATGCATGACTGGTTGATATAGAAAATAACGATATAGGTAACTTGCAATCGCTACAATATTTGAGTAAATCTATTTTTTGGGAAATTTAAGTACTAGGTACATGAGGAATTCACCTCGCTGTCGATAGCTTAAATCTATAGCCCAAATAATAGACATTGTTTATGACTTACCGACTTGTTTTCAAGCAAACACTGGCATTTGTTAACATTCATTGTAAATACCTAGCTGAATTTAAGATTCATAATGTATATCTTGCTTCTTCTCTGTGTTTTACCGGGCTATCCTAGCATTTTGGAAATTGGAAGACTTCTTATGTTCTATTACATAATTTAGGTGTAGTATATAATTTTTAATGTGTAATATTTAATTATACATTTTAATAATATGTAAATTTAAGTTTAAATTTTCTATTTATCTATCTATATGTTATCTAAGCATTCGAATGCCATAAAACTAAAATATCGAATTCATTAAATGGACTATTCAAATTTTATATGAATTCAATTCCACGAACCAATCCTTTCTGAGATTAGTGAGTTCCAACAAACTCCCAGTCATAATAATGTCTGAACTCTGTGAACAAACTCTTTAGTAATTTTAGGAAATCAAGATTTAATAAAATATGTTTCTGTTTTGATAACCCTAATGACGGAAGAACGGATGTGACGTAAATATCCGGATCCTGTTTTTGCAATAAGAAATCGAGAAATATGAAAATATTGGATAAGAATAAAATAAGAAAAATAAAACTTAAATATTTATTTTTAAATTTCTTTTTACAATAAATAATAGCAATACTATTCTATCTAAAGTTGAAATAATATTAAAAAGTTTTTAAAAGTTCGTGATTCGGATACTTGTACTGACTTTAATATAATGTGAAATAGTTATTTAATGGTATTTTAATGAATTCTCACTTCCAAAATTAATAAAAGCTAAGAAATTGTAAATATAAAACAATTGGGATATTCACATAAGACTTTTTATTACAGAAATAATACTTATGACTAAATGTAATGTAAAATATCCGAACATACATTTAAAATTCTTTGTACAACCCTAACCTTCAGGAAAAGGATATGTCGAAATCACTTATTGTCTATGAATAAAAAATATTTTTTAAAAGTAAAATTAAAATCATTTCTTTTATTACTTACGATTGTTTTCATATTATCCGTCTTGAAACTTCTTGTCTAAGATATGTTATCGAGAGAACAGCGATTCCACAACGTATTTGCTGTGTACTTGATTCAGTAACAATTAACATATTTATTAATGAGAACATATGAGTTTGTCTATGCCGTATCCAATGTGGCCGCTCATCAGCAAGCGTCAAGAATAGTCAATGATAGTCAAGTTATGGCGTTTTGTGAAAGACGTTGATTGTTTTTAATTTTATAAGTGTTGTTAATGTCAGTGTAACTTTTATAACTTAAACTTAATATGAGTAGATATTACGATTATAGTAGCGCCATAGCATGGTAAGTAACATGAATCTATTGCTTACATTCATACCGTTTCTAATCTAAATACGTTTACAATACAATGTTTCATTGATTATTTATTAAAGTTATTAACCTTTCCGTAGTATAGAAAATAAACATAGGCATTCTAACTTGCTGTTGTATGTAAGTTTCGGATGCCGGTATATTTACAAATAGCAAACGTGGTTGTTTAATGCAAACCCCCCTACGATGTGTAACAGAACTAGATTATGGAGCACTGAGCCCGAAGAAAACTAAATAAATATTTTTATATTAATTTTCATTAAGATTCCTCTCTATAAAATTAAATTTATCGAAAACCCGGTTATAAATATTATTTTAAATTTTTAAATATTGTATTAAATTAAAATAATCCTGTATTGTAAAATAAGGGGTTTTGATTTGGTGAACTACCAAGTTGTATTCACTATGTAGAATTGCTCTCTTCTTTCTGCAAAATATTATTAATAATTAATGTTGGTTTATACTCACATTCATTTGTTTTAATTTAAGAACAACCCTCGTGTTTTCCTTCTTAATTTTCCATTCAACTTCAGCATTCACTTAGTTCTGATTTATTTAGATTAATGCAAGTTACCATAAAGCTTTGTAATAAATACTAGGAGCTTTTCCTGAATCAATAAGCCAGAAGTATATCTTAATGTATATGCTACTTATATTATTAGTCTGATAAAGTGGTGGTCCTTATTATCCTATTTCCACAATAACGACACTAGTACTAGCAAGTTGATCATTTATTTTTTTAGTTTGATGATACTTGTATATTTCTGGAAAATTTCCTTGGACAAGAAATTCAACTTATTTCTCTTACTGATCAGCTCCTGTTGACCCAATTATTATCCTTATTTTGTCCATTACCTATTTAAGGAATTAATTTTATTTTTTCCCTAGCTTCACAGCTGCAGTGGAATAATTTATCTGTTTTCTAAAACAAAAGGGACCGCCAACATTATTACAAATCTTTATCTTCGTTTTTGGCTTTGCGGTTTGTCCGATTTCAAGCTGCAAGACATGTTTTAACCATTGTAGACATTGAATGGGTAATTATTCAATTGCAGATGTTTAAACCTCCCTTAATCCCAGCAAATGTAACTTCGGTAAGAGAAATAAGATGTCGCGTTGTCAAGGATCTCCGAAATTTTCCAGAACTTCACCAATACTGCCTTAAGCTGTGTAATAGCATTGTCTGTCCGTTTGCGGACTCCTTAATTTCAGTTGACATGAAAAAAGTTGGTCGTCAACAATGGTTAAAACAAGGTCTTCAGCGAGGGTAGTCAACGCTGCCCAGAGTGCACCAGCCACAAATGGAAATTCTTCTGAAATAAGAACCAAAAATAAGGGCTATTCTAGGCAAGTGTCAATAATTTGCGATTGTGGCGCAAGCTCCAGTCAGTAGGATTCAACTTGCTGACCAGCTCATAGAAAGCTTTAAGCAGGCTATTCAATGTTAACCGGTGTGTCTGTCTATGTAGACCATAAAGATACTTGGGAGAAACCCTCTACTGTAATCTGTCCAACGCTGATATGCAAGGACAAGTGTTCTTGATGATTATTTCTAATTTTATTATCACATTTCACATATTGTCCTTGTATATCTATTGAAAAATTCCAGGAATGAATAGGTCTTTTTCAATAAAAATTAATATTATAGAAAACGAAGCATGAATACATAGATGTTATGTCTAGCTTGGTGGTGGGTGTTTTTTCGGCCAGAGACAGAAAATGCATGTTATATGTGTGATGTAGGAATATTGAGAATATTCTTTGTATAATGGAGAAATTTGAAATTTTTTTCAGGAACAACCAGGGGATACAGTCTGGTGCAACAGGCACAAACTCGCAAGGCAAAGACCCGCTAGCGCCCGCGCTCCAGGGCTCCCGCAACATGTACCAACACCCAGTGGTCAGTGGGTACAGTATAGTCAATAATCCACAGGATTCCAGGTCACAGACACTACCAGTCACGGTTAGTGTTCTTTGTGTTTGGTGTTGTGCAGTTTGTGTCACCTGTCAGCATTGTATTTCATTTAGTTTTGATTTGGTTCCTTAGTAAATGCATGTATGTTTTGTTGGGTAGTATCCAGGCTTTTAGAAGTTGAGTATGAAATGTTTTACATATTAAAAAGTGATAAGATTGGAAAAAAAAATCCACTCTCAATATAGAAACATTCTGGTTGAGATATCAGTTGCAAGAAGTGCATACAAAAAAAAACCTAAAAGTCAACTAGCTTATGAAATTTTGAGAAATAAGATGCAGATTGCAGGCAGACTCATCACATCATGATCTTATGGATTTTCTGTCGTTTATGTACTGATTATATACTTTCACCTTATATGGTATACCTCCTTTTATATAAATAATATCTTGTGGTATAGCTATACCTAAACGCGTTAGGGAATGGAATGAAATTTATGTTTGGCCTGCAAGATTATTTAGTTTAGTATTCCTTAGGTCTTTATAATGGTTTTATGTGTATAGTTGTAGTTTGTGTAATTTGTGTTTGAATTGTAAGAATGGAAGTGTATGCAATTAAATGTTTCATCATCAGCCCATATACATTCCCACTGCTGGGACACGGGCCTCCTATGAGGGTACAGGCCATAATCCACCACGCTGGCCAAGTGCGGGTTGGCGGATGACACATGTCGTCGAACTTTTTTTTAATTCTTCGACATGTCGGTTTCCTCACGATGTTTTCCTTCACCTTTCATGTTTAGTTTTATATATTTATTTGTGCGATTATTTCTGGGATTGAAAATATTTTTGTCTACAATCTTCACAAGTTCACATTTGTCCTCTTTGTTAAAAGCTTGCTTATAGCCAGTTTTAGTTCTGTTGAGTTCAACCCATGCTGATATGTTTTTATATAAATTCAAAATTAGTGTCTGTAGCTCCTAAATGTTATCTCTATAAATTCACAATGTACATAATAATGTTGAATAGTTGAGATACAGATGTAGAAAAACATATTTTATATTAATTTTTATCAATAACAAAACCATTTTAGGATATTCACAAGATTAGCATATTACATTAATAGATATCCTAATATTTTAATTGCGAAAGTGTTTGTCTTTCTTTCTTGTTGCAAATAAGCGAGTTTGAAAGATAATTAGATGTGTAACAACCGTGTAACATAATCTATATGTATATTGTTCTATTTTTGTTATTCCGAGCGAAGCAATAATCAACTCTCATTCAATAATGCAAAATAGATCAATGCTATATATAAATATTTTTTTAATTCAATATAATCGGTGATACATAGTAAAACTATGTTATAACGATTCAAAAGTACTTCTACAATCTAGAAGAAATCTATTTGAATAGATAAATTTTTATGTTTGAGTTATGACGATTCAAAAGTGCTTCTAGAAGCTTCGGAATTATGAGTTTATGTTTGAGTTTAAATGTTGTTTCCTCATCAGGGCCATCAAAATCCCATGTACGCTAGCAGCATGTACCACGGGTACGGCGGGTCGGGGGGCGCCACGCTCGCGCCGATGCCGTCCCCGTCCCCCTCCGCGCAGATACCGCCGCCCTTCCCTGTGCACCCTGATGTTAAGTTTAAGAAGTGAGTAGTGTAGGAATAGATGGTTTTATTAATGGGATGTGTAAAATTTGTTAGTAATGTTGTTTTTATTTTGTTTGTCATAAATTATTTTCGTAAGAGATAAATCTGTGTATGTATGTGCAACGCAAGGGCCGACCTTGGGTAGTATGGCTGAATGATGACAAATTTGTCAGCGATGGATACAGCTCGCGGTGCCTTGAATGCAAGGCATTAGATCAAAATAAAAACCATCAACTTATTCAGTTGTTTGCTATTTCAGTTGTCAGACTGTTTGCAATTTCAATTATCAGACATTGAAAGAGCATATGCAATTTCATCTATTAAATCCTAGCACCACTTTTTTAAATAGTTTAATTATTACCAGGCTACCTTTCTATGATGTGTTGGCGGAACTCATGAAGCCATCAACCATGATGCCGATGCAAGCTGGTCGGATGCAAGAAGGCACATTTATATTCCACCTCACACCGCAACAGGCTACAGAAATCGCTTCAGGGAAAGACGTTGTTGGCACTAGTAATAAACTGGATTATGTTATACAGGTAATTGTTAACTAGGATATACAAGTTTTTGTTAACTTTGCTTGCTATTAAAGATTTCAAGTTTGTATTACAGATATGTAGTTCTAAGTCAAATAAGTATTTTAATTGTATTATTTCTACATGAAATTTGCATTTCAATATAAGTATAAAATAGAAGTATGTAGTAATTTACATTGATTATATTATTTTCAACAGGCGCAGCTAAGATTTTGTCTATTAGAAACTTCATGTGAACAAGAAGACTACTTCCCACCTAGTGTTAATGTTAAAGTAAACAATAAGATGTGTCCACTACCAGTAAGTATTTCTAATAATTACTTTCAGTCCCTTTAATTCTTTAAATTCATAATATAATAATTGATAAAAATTAGTTATTGTCCACTGTATACTTCTCAAACTAAACAAATACTTGTCGTTCATACTCTGCTTTTTTTTCCAGAACCCAATCCCCACAAACAAGCCCACGCCAGAACCAAAGCGGCCTCCCCGGCCAGTAAACATTTCCTCCCTCGTCAAACTGTCACCAACTGTAGCGAACACTATACATGTATCATGGGCTGCTGACTTCACGAGAGCCTACGTACTGAGCGTGTTTATGGTTAAGAAGCTCACGTCAGCGGAACTGCTGCAGCGCTTAAAGAATAAGGGGACCAAGAATCCGGATTACACTAGATCGCTTAGTGAGTTGGTTTGGTGTATATGCTGTGTAGGAAATATGCTTTCTAAATTGCTATATGAATTTCTTAATTATTATTAAATATTATAACATTGTGAATACTGGTGAAATGAATTCTTATTTCATTAATTAAATATTGCTCTAATTACGAAAAAACTTAACAGATTTTTAAACAAAATTAAAACATTTTGATTTCTTAAAGTGTTCGTTCAAAGATGCTTATCGTTTCACTATGACAGTCAAAGAGAAGCTCTCAGAAGACTACGACAGTGAAATAGCAACAACTTCACTCCGCGTATCTCTAATGTGCCCGCTGGGAAAGATGCGCATGTCGTGCCCGTGCCGGCCGGCGAACTGCCCGCACCTGCAGTGCTTCGACGCGTCGCTGTTCCTGCAGATGAACGAGCGGAAACCCACGTGGCTGTGCCCCGTGTGCGACCGCCCCGCGCCTTATGACTCCCTGGTAGTTGACGGGTGAGACAATTTATAGATTTTAAATAATTTGTTAATGCCCATTATCTTTTGTATTTTTGGTACATTATTTATGTGATCAGTGAATATTTTTATCATATTAAAGGAGATAAATAGGATTAAATATTTGTATAATAATAATTAATGGCCCTGCCTTCTATGCCAGAGGTTGTGTGTAGGGAAACCGGGGAAAATATTCGTGTGATGAATATTGTCTGTGTCTGGGTGTTAATTGTCTATATAAGTATTTATTTAAAATTATATATGTATATCAGTCATCTTGTTTCCATAACACAAGAGAAAGCTTAGTATGGGATCAGATCATGCTGTGTGTGAAAATTTTTCTGAAAATGTTTTAATTAATTTATCTGTTAATCTTTATTTGATGCTTAAGCTGAAGAGTTAATTTCTCTGATTGTTAGTCTATGATGAAACGTGTGTAAATGTGTGTGATATCTATAGATTACTAGAATAATTTGTCATTTATTTTACACTAGGTATCCGCCCGCGGCTTCGCCCGCGCAGTCAAAGAAAAACCCGCATAGTTCCCGTTCCCGTGGGATTTCCGGGATTGCGTCATTTTCCCGGGATAAAAAGTACCCTATGTCCTTTCTCGGGTATCAAAATATCTCCATACCAAATTTCATGAAAATTGGTTCAGAAGTTTAGGCGTGATTGAGTAACAGACAGACAGACAGTGTTACTTTCGCATTTATAATATTAAGTATGGATATAAACGTTTTTTCTACTGTAACATAAAGTTTAAATATCACAATTGTTCCGCCCAGCTACTTCCAAGAGGTGCTGACGTCGGGGCGGCTGGCGGGCGACTGCAACGAGATCCAGCTGCACGCGGACGGCAGCTGGTCGGCGCACTCGCCGCCGCCGCGCGTGCCGCAGGTCGCGCCCGCCGCCGAGCCCGTCACGCTCATACCGGACGATCTGGGTAAATAAATAATTGGTTGTTTGTAAAGTAGGTTTACGATCGAGATGTTTACGTGATAACGTCTTATTGGTGGCAGCGCTCGAGATGAGACGGGAGATCGGTCCGTCTCTCTCTCGTTATACCTGCGATCGCGCTCGTGAGGTTTTGGTGTGACACAAGTTTCTGAACATGTCACCCGACTAAAACGATTTTAAAGACGTTATCACGTCAATAACTTGACTATTGATCTGGGTAAACCGCTATACCAATCTTGGTATAGCGGTTTTGTTTGTGTACTGGGTGGAAAGTATGTGATTGCAATCTAGATTTGTATGGATTTCATTCGCATTTGTCGTGAAATAGTTGGTTATATATCTATCTAGATATCGAACATTTATCATCCATTTTCATAAGATATTTTTTTTATTATCAAAATTTGTTTTATTATGTTAATGTTGCGAGAATTGTTTTAAACTTCACCAAACATAATTTTCTTGCACATATTACAAATGTAATTTATGTAATAAGTGATAATTAATTTTGTACACTGACAGAAGTGATACCGCTGGACAGTAACGGAGCAAAGAAAGCGGCGGTCGGTGAGAACCGAACGCCCAAATCCACAGAAGTATTGGTTGATCTCACATCGGACTCGGAGGACGAGTTGCCGCTCAAACGGAAGACACCCGCACCCAAGTCGTCACCAATTGCACCTGTAACACCCAAAGAAGAGAATTATTCCTCAAATGGTATGAAATTATTTGTACCTAAATATTTATTAGTAAATTGAATTTTTGATATTTTAAATTATCTACTCACTTTTACCATCATTACTTCTAGGCATTGTGATGATGATGAAAGTAAGACCATGTGTTGAAAATATGCCTAAATTACTTCCTATTGAGGAAAATATTTCAAATACTCAATTGAGAAAATCTTTCAACATCGTTTTAATAACCTGTCCATACTATATTAACATGCGTTAAGCCACAGCTGTCGACCACCACGTCCATCCGCTCCATAATTCTAATATCTAATCTGTGTACAGCAGCTGAAGCAGTCTCATCGAGCGGCTACAGATCCCCGAGCGGCGCGTGCGGTGTGATCTCGCTGGACAGCCCCTCGCCCCCCGCGCCGACCTCACCCCGCGCGCCCCTCGCACACACCGCGCATACAGCACACACCGCGCACCCCACACACCCGCCCGATGAGCCTGATAAACAGACTGAACATTGTAAGTACGAAGTGTGGAAGTGCTTGGTGCGTCCTGCTTGCCTGGTACTTGTTACCAGCAATCGGGATATTGTTTGTAAAGGACAATATCACTAGTGGCCGGTCCCAATATCGTATCTATCTTCGGTTTGACATACTAAAGATAGTAAATGCTATCTATCTTTTGTTTTGGCGTCCCAATAACAGCCAGTAATGGCCGTTCCCAATATCTTTTCTATCTTACGATAGATAGAACCTTACTAGCTATCGGAGATAGCTGATATCTATAACCGTAGTTTGAATATTGGGAACGGCCATAGAACATGTTATAGCTATCTATCTGGCTGTTTATTCGCCGTGCCCACACACCCGCCTGATGAGCCTGATAAACAGATTGAACACTGTAAGTACGAAGTGTGGAAGTGCTTGGTGCGTCCTGCTCGCCTGGTACTTGTTACCAGCAATCGGGATATTGTTTGTAAAGGACAATGTCACTAGAACATGTCATAGTATCTGCATCTAGCATCTCTTTTGATTTGATAGTGTGTCAAGTTGTTTACAATAACTAACAAGTCAATGATTAACATATTTTCGCAGGTACAAGTAACAGCGACCGTGAGAACGAAACATCACCTTCACATTGGGCTCCGTACGCTGACTCTGCGCGGGATTCGCACGACTATCGAAGGTAATTTAACTTTATAGAAGATTTATTTTCACACAATTTTCGCGCGATGTTTATTTTTTATTTTTTCTGACCAAAACGCATTGTGTTTTCTTTATATTTTTTCGCTTACGAGCGTTTTCGGGGTCTGACCAAAATTGGGTTTAGTGAATCCGAGTTCCAACATCAGTATACACAATAGGCAATAGGTGCGGCATTTTTCAAGAATGCCGATACTATTTGTTTGTGATCCGTTTCGAACGTTTTCACTACTGTGAGTTCTACTCGTGAGTTTCACTACTGATTGTATCACTTTCCTTTTCTTTACGTAATATTATCCGCATTTAGACTGCTCCTCTTGGCAGATACTGCCCCGTCCGTACATTTTTCGTAATAATAGGGATACAAAGATTTTGCTTAGCGTATTAATTAATAATGTTATCACCTTTGTACGGAAATATTAAAACAAAAAAGAATATCATCAATGGGTTTAAACTTTTAACACTAATAAGATTAATTTTTTTCTATATTCTAAAATATTTTAACTTTACTATTACATAATATATTTTATCAAATTTTATAATTTTATTACAATAGCATTACCCTTTCTGTATGTTTTGTTTTCATTTGGGGTTTTCCTTAAAACACCGTTAATATATTAAAATTAAATTGTTTGAAATTTTATGTCTCTTCTCTAACCTCATATATGACCCCACGTGTAAAGAGCGTTGTCCGATATCTAAGAAATTGTATGGCTATCTTGATATGTTAAAAACAACTAATTTGTATGCAAACAACAGCGGATATTTATGAGTAATATCATTAGCATACTAATATTAAATTTTTACAAAAAAAAAAATATCTCATACAGGGTTAGTTTTCAATGACCAGCCAAAATTTAAAATAAAGATCTAGATATTAAACCAAAGGTACATTTAAAATATTATTGTCGAATAAAAAAAAATAGCATTCATTTGAAAATGTCTTATAAATTTCCTAAATTGTAAACACGCGATAATCAATGCACTTGTGTGCGTGCGCGCATCGCCAAATTTATGTGTGTGCTAACTTCTACCTATCTAGGTTGTTGAACTGAATTGTGCTTTTGTAATGTCCACACGTTCGCTTTTTAGTGGCGGACAGGAATGAAATATAATTAAAAAAAAACGTTTTTTTTTTTTTTTCATTAGATCGAAAATGTTATCGATTCTGAACCATTTCTGAAAATTTTGCCGGTCATTGAAAACTAACCCTCCCTAATATTTTTTTGTTTTGACAGTATATGTATATGGGATATCAAAAATTTTATCAATGAACAACCAAAAAAAAAAAACATAATATTACAATTCGTAGATCCCGTTAAATTTATTTTTTTACCCAGGTAAATTTATTTACCCTGATATCTTAAGACTGATCGTAATAGACATATTTATATCAAATCAAATCATATAAAATAAACATATTTGATTTGATTTGATTATTTCATTGTGTTCTTCATATAAAACAATTTCACGTTTCAGAACAATTGTTTATTCACCAGATACTGACTGAGGGAGAAGAGTGGCCGGCCGGCGTACGCCAGCGGTCATTCTTCTGAAGACGAGGAATCTACATACGCGGAAGTGCCCGTTATTCAACCATAATAGAATAATAATAATAAACTATCGAACTACTCAGTGTTAAAAACATCAATAAAGATTTTCAAATTTAATACATTTCATTTCCACGTCTCAAATGTTGGTACAATGCAATTTTGAACACCTTCCATACAAGTTGTTTCTATTGCAAATAAAATACTGAACATCATAACAATCATAGCGTAGCGGACATTATAAATATTCCATAGTATAGATAAGTATTTCTACATGTCGGAAATTATCGTACAATAATTATATGTATTTACAAACACTTCTTTTCATTACATCTCGATTAGTTGACCTCTAAGAAATCTCACAGAATGATAGTAAATTAACAGTTAGATAGTAAATAATTACGATTAGCTTTTGTTACCTGATATTATTTAAATCTAAATAAGTCCGATACAATGACTCTAACTATTATGTATGTATGCGTGTACAATCTTCTTTGTAAAGGTGTAAAACCAAATAATATGTGTGTATGAATATTTTTATTTACGAACTACTTTTTCATTAGAATTTAATTAGATGAAATGCGCATTGATTGGCAATTATTGAAATTTTCATTTAACAGATATTCAAAATTATTTAAATGGCTTTTTTTTAATACTTTATTGTCTACATATTTATCAAAAGTCAAAACCATGAAATGACAAAAAGTCAATGAGTCCAAAATACCCAAGAAAATACCATACCTTAAAATGAATAATTTCAATGTCAAAAATTATACTAACCTATACGTTCTATAGTAACAGTAGTAAAAAAATGATTTCTGGCTACTCGGTTCGGTTCCGGGTAGTTTTAAAATTTTTAACAGTTAGGGTATTAATTTAATTTCCCAAACTGAGACAAATGCAATAAAAATAATAAAAAAATCCGTTCAGCCGTTCTTGAGTAATAAGTTGTATAATTAACACGTCTTTTATAGTTACATATTGCCTAAAGAAACGTTTGAAATATTTATTTGTATTTAAAATTAAGAAGTAGCCTAAGTACTGATAATATTACTTTAATAAAGTGTTTGTGACGGCGCTTATATAGTGCTCTTACTTACATTTTAAAGATTTAATGTTAATAACAAGATTATATCGTAAGGTAGACACAATAAATACAATTAAATGTAAATATGAGAATATTGTGTTTTAATATTTCCCCAAAAATATATTTTCGCAACAAATTACCACTAGTTTATTTTCCCTCCCTTAGATATAAGTTATAACAGACGAAAGTTAAGTTACCTTTCGATAGTTAGCAAGTGAAAAGGTCAATGGCCTAAGATGAAGCTTTAATTGTCAGATAATTATTATAATGAATGGGCGTCCATGACTATGCCGCCGACGACACTTCAATCGTTATCTATTCACTGGATAAATCCGCGATAGTAAATGCTGCAACGGCAGACGCCGCCGGTCATAATCAGTATGCGCCCTTCTCATTTTTCTACAGCCTGTAAAAAGGCCGCCATCTCCCTCTCGCTAGATGCGTGCAACATAAAGACATCCCGCTCACTCCCATGTCGTACCGGTCTCGGTGCCGGGGGACACGTAGCGTTCCTCGCTTCACTCGAGTTCCGCGGTCATCCGCCGACTCGATGCGGCGCTGACGTGCAATACGCCAAACTAGTGTTTCTACCGTAAAATCACCAGTGTTATTTGTTTATACCTACTATGGATTTGATTACATGGCCCCAAGGATTGAATGGCGATTGTATGTTCTATTGAACGTGTATGTGTTATGTTTGAAACGACTTAAATTGTGAAACGGGTCGGCCGTGTTCGTTTATGTGCTGAATGGTGATTAAAAGTAATTTACTTTGCTTTTACGGTGTAGAGGGTCGGTCGGTGCGTATCGATCGCATATTGAAACAAAGCTGTGGATTGTTTTGGCGGTGTGAAACAAGCCGGCAAAGCTTAAGGTAAGCGCTTTTAGCATAATTAACGTCGAAATAACTAGTATGTAAATGGGTTCACGTTAACGTCTTACGGCACGGCGCGGCGGTGCACGCGAGCGCGCGATGTATCGTAGCGATGAAAATTATGGGAAGCTTTATGATTTCGACTAGACTTACCTAATAAATTATAAATGTAAAATGATTCATGGTATTATGAATGCGTCTGCCGTACTTCCATTTATTAATAAGGCGGGTGAATAGAGTTATGCCTTTTCTTAATGAGATAATGGCTCTCGCTGGCCTCGTTCGTAATATTTATAAAGCTCCCGGACTCCGAACCGTACCGTGTCAACAAGCGGTGGGCTGTTTGCCTTCCCATTAGACGACAAGGGAGCCGATAAGGCGAGGCTCAACAACCGACATAAATACCACGAGCTTAAAGCTTTACCTAAATTGCTCACCGAATGTGTTAAGAAAGAAAAATATGAGCTCAGAGACAGATATTCTCTTTATAATAGGATTATTTATACCCGTAATAGGCTTTATACATAGATTAATTTAATATGTAAATTGGATGCGTAATGGAATATGGATATTCATAGTCAATAAACAGCTGTCATTTATGTACCTACCAAGCTACTACGGCGTCTTTATAAAGAGCGACTCGAACGCGGCGACAATGGCGCGATTGTCACGACGCTAAGTAGATGTATTCAATTAGATTTCAGTAGCTGAGTTATTATTATTTTTCAAAGGAACTTGATTTCTTTGCTAGTTCAATATTTATGTTTATTTAATGTTTATAATAATTTTTAACATTTAATAAACATAAATTCCTACTTTGAAAATTATGGTTGATGTTTAGTTTGTTAGACCTCTAATGGCCAGTACATCAACTATCGTTAACTACCTACCTATCGATAGTTTTACAGTTTTACTCGAAGTCTAAATAAAAATATTTATAGGTACCTAACTAGGTTACCTACTTGTATTTATTTTCCAAAGCAAATCCGGCTCAAAGACATTTGTACTATTACAGTAGAATCTTTGATAAAGAACCATGGGTGTCATGTATGTAGCATTAAGTGGAAGCATTTGTATGCTAAATGAATCGGCACAAGAACGAGCGATCTTTTTCCTTATTTTGTTCCTTTATGAGCGGAATTCGTCGCACGATAAAAAAGGCTACGTTACATCATAGGTATATGTACATATCTGTTCCATAATACCTATATACGCCATGTGACATGTCACATTCATTAATATCGGGTTATAGAATTTTAATTAAACAATCTACCTGTTCAATGTATTAAAAATAATAAAACTTACAATACCTATAAAATAATTAAACTTATATATAAGTTATATCATCTCCGCTCTCATTAAATCTTTAATTATTTTCATCGTAATTCCTAAAAAGTTACCTATATTATGCATTCATAAAACCTAAAGGTACCTAGGTATATCAAATTTTTTTTCAATTATAATGACCGGCGAACATGCTGAACGCTTATCGTAAAATCAACATAACCGAAACTTGATGAAGTTTTTGTCCGTCTATATTAGGTATCATGGCGTGGTAATACATGGGTAATTAATTATGAAACGAACCATCTTATTTGAATAATCATTTACTTTATTACTCACGCTGCGCCGCGCCGCCTACGCTACAAAATATAAAATTTATAAAAGTACCGTGCTTTGGTGTATTTAATACAAATAAAACGTTTTACGAAATAATTTTTAAAAAGCATTTAAAATGCACTTAAAGTCCAGAGAAAATAAAATATGTAAGTTTTTCAAGAAATGACAAAACATAAAACAATCGTGATACCTATTGGCAACTACACAAACAGACAGGGTTGATAAACTAATAAAATCACTTAGGTATATAATTATGCGAATCAACAAACTATTCAAAATTTTATTTGTTGATTTCAACTTATCTCAAGAACACAAAAAGAGTAGGTTATATAAAATCTAAAAGCATTTTAAATTAATAAGTCTTAAAATATAAGATAATAGTCATCTATTTATATCACTATTGAGATGTGCTGGCATCTGAACCTTTAAGATAACAGTGTTTTTACTATGTAAGTCCACCTCAATTCTCAAAGGAATAATATCTCCAAATGACGACTCTTCGCGAAGTTTCTCCTGTTACTTTTTCAATCTCGAATATTTGAATAACCATTATTCACGCGTATGATATCATAAACAATGTCGACTCGATGTATCCCATAAATATTTGTCTACTTTATCTTATCATAAATTCATGAGCTATGTAAATATAAATTTATAAGGTGACAAAAATACATAACATATTTGTAAAACAAATTACTTGAGCCTAAGCGATTTGAATTTTCAATTCAGATGCGTACTTAGTTTGGGATTTAACGAATGCTTGACACATAAAGTCTTTATAAAACGTTAAAGCGTTGTTACACAAAGGATTCACTGAAGAGGTTTAAGGGTCCTAAACTACGATGTCGAACTCAATGGGCACTTGGGAATGATAAGTAGACACCTACCTACTGTCTGCAGACGGTCGTACAGATACAGTCTTGTGACTAACGGGCCAATAGGGCAATTTTACCTTTGTTATGATTTTTAGATTCAATATTGGTGTTGGCATCGGAAAAGTGATATATTTTATTCATACGTCGCGGTCTTATCTTTACTTTTATTACAGTGTAAAAAGGCTTGTGTGAACATATGGTATTAGACGCTTTTCGAGCA